>NC_082650.1:88039389-89334289 GCF_028023285.1 Balaenoptera ricei | reverse complement strand
ATACAAAATTTTGTAATTTTTCCTTTAAGTAGCCAGCTGACTTTTAAAGAATTAAGGAAATAAAAAGATAGCCTTTTATATTTAACCACTTATTTTCCATTTCTATTGTGCTTTATTCCTTCTTGAAGGTCTGAGTTTCTTTCTGATTGTTTTTCTCTTCAGCCTGAAGAACTTCTATTAATGTTTCCTGTAGCACAGGTCTTCTGGTGATGAATTATCCCAGCTTTCATTCTTCTCAAAGATGATTTCATTTCACCATTACTTTGAATATTCCTTGTGTTGAATGTGGAAGCTGGGATTGCCATGTTTTGTTTTGTTTTGTTTTTTCTTTCTACATGTTAAAGATAGTGTTCCATTGTCTCCCAGGCTTCATTGTTTCTTATGAGAAGTCCACTGAGATCTATGTCATTATTCTTCTGTATGCAATGCATTATTCTTATCTAGCCAGTTTTAAGACTTTCTCTTTACCTTTAGTTTTCATAAATTTGATTTTTTACTTATCCTGATTTCAGTTTATTCAGTTCCAGGATTTGTAAATTACTATTTTCCACCAAATTTGGGGAAAATTTAACCAATATTTCTTCAAATAATTTTTCTCTTTCTCTTCCACTTTTTGGATTCAAATTGTATTCTACTTATCACACAGGCTTTATTTATTTTGGACAATTTTGCTTTGTTTTATTTAGGTTGGATAGCTTCAAATGGCCTTCTTCAATTTCACTGACTCTTTCTTTTGTCATCTCCAATTTGATGTTAATCCCATGCCATAAAATTTTCATTTCCTGGGACTTCCCTGGTGTTCCAGTGGCTAAGACTCTGCACTTCCAATGCAGGGGGCTACAGCCATGACATCAGTGTAGGCAAAGAACTTTAGTCTCTCAAACAAGAGCAAGACAAGCCTTCAGTATTACAGGAGCTAACAAACTACAATTTGTGTAATTGGGAGATATGTGCTGATATTTATGTTTATGACCAAAAACCATCATCCAAAAGATTAATTTATTAGATGCTCTGCAGTATTCTTTGCTGTTAATTATGCTAAAGAAACCTTGTGGATGGGACTAAGGTCTTCATAATAAGATAATGCAAGCTATTGTGCAATTGTATTATGGATAAATGATAAAATTAACATTTGCTCTAAAAATTAGAAAGTCATAGCAGTCAATCTTTTCTTACTATTTGCTAAAGAATATAGAACCTTACTCAAATGCTTCTGAACTGCTTGATAAGATTCAAAGCTTCTGTGTAATGGAGAATATTAGCTCCATTTAAAGTTATTTCTACTGGTCTTCCTGGGTGATAAAATGTCAGGTTTCTAAATATTGAAAACAAAGAACTTTTTACTTCATGTCTAATATTCTAAACATCTGACTTTCTCTTACAGAAATACAATATACAACACTAGGTAGTGATGAAGAGTATGGATTCTGGAGCCAGATTCTATGGGCTCGAATCCTGTCTCTGCCACTTCCTAGCCATCTGAAATTGGTCAAATGAATTGCCCTCTCTGTGCTTCAGTCCTCAGTCTCTAAAATGGTGAGTATAATAGTATCTACATCATAAGGTTGATGTAAGGATTAAATGAGTTAATAAATATAAAGCATTTAGAATGATCGTGGGCACATATAAAGTACTATACAATTATTACAACTATTATAATTTTGTGAAATATTTCAGATAGTAACTGATTTAACTTCACCATCTTCCAAAGATTTAGAAGGTCATGAGACAACTGAAAGTGTCATGTCATGGCCATTTTTGGTGTTTATCCATCTAGAGCCTTTAAGCTCTTTTTAATAGTAAATTAATAGTAAATATTTTCATAGCTCCTCACAAAGTGCATCTTTGCTGAGGAAAAGAAGAATTCATACTTATTCTTTCAGTCAATATTTGTTGATTGCCAACTCTTAGACAATGAACAAAACAGACCCCAAATATCTACCTCATGGAGTTTACATTCTAATAGGAATTCAGAAAATAAATAAGTTATACAATAATGTATGCTAAGAAGAAAAAAGGATAGAAAGAATATAAGAAGTGTTAGAATTGAGAATAATTGCATTTATAAACAGCCATGTTGATGAAGCAATGTCCAATTACTAGTGATTTTATGTCATTTGCCATTCATCCTAAGTTGTTATACATGATTCATAAAGTAAGTCATTTTGAGGGTAACAGCACAATCCTTAAATCAAATCTGGGTGGTAATAGTTGCCAGGTCTGCAAATTATTAAGCATATGATTTGTATTATTATTTAATTTCTCTAGGTTCAGTTTCTCCATCTTCCAAAGTAGGAAAAAACTACCATATACAGTTTTTGTGACAGTCAAATCAAATAGAAATGGAAAAATTGTTTGGAGACTTCTAAGTGCACATATAACACTCCCTTTTGAAGAACCCCAACAGTTTCCTCTTGAGAAAGCCCACTTGTACCTTGTATTTCATTCTCTATATTTAAATAAATTGTTTTCAGCTGCTGTCTGCAGAAACCTCAAAAGTAGAGCTCTACAAAGTGTGTTTTAGTTATTCAAATAACAATGGGAAAATTACTATTTTGGTAGTCATAAACCAGGTGTTAGCCTCAGGATTGCTCTAATTCACAGAGACCTTGAGAAATTTTCTTAGCATTTGTAGACCTCAGATTTTCTCATTTATAAAAAGCACAAGTTGAAAATTTCCACCTTCAAGCTAGCTTAAAAATGTTCAATAAAATTATATGTATTTTCATTAAAAATTTCTTTTATTTAACAAGCCCTTATATTTTAATAACTGTTCGATGGGGATTATTCTAAGCACTTTAAAAATAATGACTCTTTCAATCCTCATAACCACCCAATTAGTATTTATTATTCTTCCCATTTTAGAGATGAGAAACTGAGGCACAGAAAGGTTAACTATTTTGTCCAAGGTGACAAGTAAGTGGTAGGGAAACTATTCCATAGTAAGTTTTCTTAGACTTTATGTTATTCTGCATAGTTAGGAAAGAGAGACACCTCCCTCTGGTCATGGCAGACCAATTAGGAAAGGCACCATATCTTTCCTGCTGATGTAGTCCTGCACCAGCACAGGATCTGCTGAATAGAGCTTGAGTGGGATTTCACTGCCCTGTCAAATTGCTCCTGCTTTATGTATTCTTTTGATTCTTAAGAAGAGTTTACACCGTTTTAAGCCACCCTCCCTCATCACCTGCCATGTAATGATCTTTTCTTCTTGTGAGGGACATGAAGAGTATTACATTTGATCCTAAACAAAATATGCCAAATGTTAGTGCCTCCTATAATTTTTGTCATTCCTTATTTGGATCAAGAACTGCATATATCCTTGAGGGAGAATTAATAACAGATGCAAATTCTATGCTTAAAGTTCCTAATGTTTAAGCATTTTGCTGGTTTATCCTTTTGAATCTGTGTCCCCTAATTAGGAAGAGACTTGCTCTTGCATTGAAGGTTAATTATCATCAACAGGGTGAGAAATAGTATGGCTTTGCTTAAGCAATATCTACTAGAAATAAGCCCTGGGGAGCCTGAGGTGAGAGTTGAACACCAGCTACTATCTCTGCCTTTTCTGCTGAAGAGAAAGTTACAAAAAATAAAAATAAAAAAGAGAAGAGGTCACATTGTCCTTCCTTCTAAGCCAGTAGCTCTGAACTCTGCCTGAACATTATAGCAGTATGGGATACTTCTTTTGCCATGGCAAACACCAAACTAATTAAATAGAAATTTCAGAAATAGGGCCTGAGCATAAGTGTCTTTAAAAAGTTATCCAGGTGATTCTATAGTTCACTCAGAGCTCAGAACCACAGATAATCCAGAATGTAAGGGCTGGAAACTTTGTCACCAGTCCTGAACTGGGACCTCTTAAATTGAAGCCTGTCACCTTCAACCACAGCACCATAATAAGTCCAGAGAAGGACTTCCCTGGTGGTCCCGGAGCTAAGACTCCACGCTCCCCATGCAGGGGGCCCGGGTTCGATCCCTGATCAAGGAACTAGATCCCACATGCTGCAACTAAGGGTTCGCAGGCCACAACTAAAAGATCCTGCATGCCGCAATTAAAAAAAGATCCTGCATGCTGCAACTAAAAAGATTCCGCATGCTGCAACTAAGACCTGGCACAGCCAAATAAATAAATAAATAAAGTCCGGGGAACATCACTATATTACTTAAGAATTGATTATTAGGGTTTAAAATATTTGCTGAAAGCCTTTGAGCAGTCTCTCCCCTGGTGTCCTGAAATTCCTTTTAATAGTCATTAAAAGGATCAACGTGCTATCTAGTCCAGGTAGGGGTGCCAGCTCTAATTTCTTATAACAAAGTTCTTAGTGAAATGCTTGGCACATAATATGCCTATAATTGACAGTAGTAGTTATGAGCAATTCTACAGAAAATTTCTCTCAAATGTGTATACTTTCTATTATTAAATAATAATGTTTATGTAAAGCATTTATAATTCCTTTATGTTTAATGTGCCAATTAAGTCAAAGGGAAATTTCAGGAAGCCAGTTACATTTATGCTGTTTGTTCACTGTAGGATGTTCTGGTTTTGTCCATAATTTGTTTGCTTATTTATAACATGGTTGATTTTGAGATCAGATTATATAGCCTGAAATATAGATACATAAATAACACATTAAGGTCATGCTATCAGATATTTATTGAAATTAAAATCATGTAAGGCCAATGGTTAGATAAGGATGAAATTTACAAAGTAGCTTCCTATTGGTATATTTTTTTGGATGGGGGGTTCATTGCTATAGGAAGAGTTTTGGTATTTTCTACTTTTTATAAACAAAGGGTTTATTAATAGGGTTTATTAAGAGGGCTAATTTATAAAGTCATAATAGTTAATGATCATACCTGGTAGCTTGGAAGAAAACATTAATATAGTTTACAAAAGCCAAAACAAATCAAAGCATATCACCCTTGACTTCACATTTCATAATATAGCCTAACACAGAAAAATATAAATTTTATGAATGTTGCCCTTATCATAACATTTTCTTACTGGAATTAAATTTTTTCTTTCTGGAATTAAATTTTAAAATATAGAATATTCTCCCAAATCAGAGTAATAAAAAAATAAAACTCTGCATACTAAAAATAGGAAAAAGTAAACAATCATATGTGTATGAGGGTTCTCCAGAGAAAGAGAACCAAGAGGTTCTGTGTACACACACACACACACACACACACACACATACACTCACACACACATGTCCCAAGACCTACAGGGTGAGGTATCAAACTGGAAACCCAGGAGAACCAATGGTACAGTTCTGGTCTGAGTCTGAAGGCCTGGGAACCAGAAGAGCCAGTGATGTAGTTCTAGTCCAAAAGCTGTCAGGCTGGAGACCCAGGAGGAGCCAATGCTCTAGTTCAAAGGCAAGAAAAACCAGTTTCAGATCAAAGGCAGTCAAGTACAAGGAACCCCCTGTCACTCAGGAGATGATCAGCCTTTTTTTTCCATTTAATCTTTTAGCTGATTGATTGGGGCCCACACACATTAGTCAGAGCAAACTCAGTTTACCAGTTTAAATGTTACTCTCATCCAGAAACATCCAGAATAAGATATGACCAAATATCTGGATACCTCATGGCCCAGTCAAGTTCATACATAAAATTAACCATCACAAATATGCTTATATAATAGGAAACTGATGAGAACCTACTGTATAGCACAAGGAACTCTACTCAGTGCTCTGTGGTGATCTAAATGGTAAGGAAATCCAAAAAAGAGGGGATATATGTGTACATATAGCTAATTCATTTTCCTGTACATTAGAAACTAACACAACATTGCAAAACAACTATACTCCAATAAAAATTAATTTAAAAAATAAGCTTATATAATATGCTATAAAATATTGAAAATATGAGACTGTGGTTTATATTTGTAGAGAAGAGCATATGGCAGACTGTGGATGTCATTGTTGAGCCAGACTGACTTTCTAACCCTGGGCCTCCTCCTCTCCCATTGGTGCCTTCTCTGTATTGACGACACCACTACCTCCAATTTTCCAGGACTTTTGTTTGGTCAGTATCCAAACCATACACTAATCCTTGAGTTAACTATATGTATATGGACATGCTGCCCATATGTTCTGGCCTGAATAGCTTCATTTGTAGGGAGATAACTGAATTCCACGAACTCTCACATCCTTTGCTCCATAATCTCTAAAAGAAGATGCAGATTTCACCTTTTATTACTATAAGAGATACTATGATATAAAAAACTCACACCAAAAAGATAACGAATTTCTATACTACCCTTATTAACATCTTTTTCATGAGAATGTTGTTTGGCCAAGTTCCTTAATATCTATAATCTTCAACTTTCCCCTGTGCAAAATGTGGAATAAAATAACCTATTTTACAAAGTTAGCATATAGATTAATTACTGTATATAATTTTCCTAGCACAGTGTCTAGTACATAGTAAAGGTATTAATTGTGTAAGTATATTTTGAATAGGAAGCTCTAGGAGGGCTATCTCTTTAACTCTGGGTTCCTATCTACATAATTTTCCCATTTTAATACAGATCTGAAAATATTAATAGTGACCTCACAGTAACATTTATAAGTTCTGCGACTCCTCTCCTTGGGGTTAAAGACTTTTGTTTTAATGAACCAAATAAGGAAAAAAGAATCTTTTTTTGTTTTCCCTCTCTTTTAGGTGCAATGGGAACTAGCACATAATCTTCTCATTCACTAGCACCAATTATTGTCAAACTCAGACGATAATGGGTGAGATTTCAAGTTATAATAATATCTCAGATCTTAGGGAATAAGGACGGGCTTTGGACATATTTCAAATCTCTTGGCTTCTTGAGAAAACAGATACTAAATCTGTCACTAGACTAAAAATCAAGTAGTCAGCCTTTGGCCCTGTTCCAGTATATAATGGAATAAATTCCAGACCTCTCCCTGAGTAATTCTTATCTGCAGTCCAGAGACATAAGGCTGCTGTAGTTAGATGTTAATGAAAGATCTCGGTGCAGCAGAGCAAAGGACAGAAGGAGCAAGTCTTGGGGTGGAAGCCAAATGGGCCAGCTATCTGTCGTCTGGCAGCTGTCTGGAAGAAACAGCAGAGGATAGAAGTATAAAGCATGGCTACTTTTACAGATTTAAAAAATTTGTCATATTTTCAGATAATTTTAAGAAAACCATAGAGTTAGATGCAGTTATACAGTATAAATTACATAGAAATGAAAAGAAAAAAATAGAATTCAAGAATTTAGTGAAAACTCTGTTATCTCAATCCAACTAATCCAAAAATGTTCTTCTGTAATGAAATTATAACTCCCATCATTTATTATTTCCATTAAAAGGGGAGTCTGGTCTGATTAGCTCAACATATAATTTAGAATCTAAGTCTCTAAATTGAATCCTTACATTATATGGTTACTTGGGCCAGGTGTATGTTAAAGTGAGCAATAACATGTAGATGATAATAAGCATCATTGCTTGAACTAATTCCTCCAGGGTAATTTTATTGGTGACCACATGGTTGAGGTAATGGTTGGTTGTACTCAATTAAATTAACTAAATGCAATTCTTTTCTAATTTGAACAGTTTTATTCAGAATTAAAGTTAAAAAACGTTTTTTCTATATTAAGCTACTGTATCAACAAATTATGGAAAAATATCAACTTTCATTAAGGTAAAAAATAAATGTTAATGAGAAATCTCCAATTCTAGGCACAGTAATTTAGGGGAAGTTTATTCATCCTATTCTCATAATCAGTTATATAGAAAGGTATAGTCCAATTTTTATATCTACCAAAGAAGATTTTGTTAAAATTGTAAAAGTAAATATTATATCAGGATCTTCTTGGAGTCGTGCTAATGTTCACAAGATTGTATCAATGCCACTTCCACAATGCTTGAATATTTGTAAGTAATTTAAATTGGTGCTTACCAATTCCAACACTGTAGATCATTGTGGAAGTGACTCATACCTTGGACTCTACACCAAGATATTAAACCTAAATATCAATGAAGTGGAATAAAACAAGCAATCAATTATGCAAAGCATAAAGAGTATGAAGAGATTGATGTCAAAAAGGCAAATGATATTTCATAAATGAAAATATAAAAACAAGTGTAAAAAAGAAATAGAATCATAATTGAATTTCTATTAAAGTCTAGAGCTTCATGTATGTTGATAAACATTAAACATAACATATAAACAATAAAAACATGTATAGACAAGAATATTTTCTATAGGAGTGATGTCATGGAAAATGAAAGAATAGGGCATCCAAAGGACCAGCCCTTCCACTAAAACATTTATAAACTCACAAAGACTGACAGAATCAATTTTTTTTTTTTTAAATCTGGAAACAAATCCAAAACTTTCATCAACCAGAGGGCTGCTTACTGAAGAAAAGGGCAGCTGATTTTTAGTAAGAGATTGCTGTGGTATTTTCACTCACCTCCCATCTCCCATTCCCCATCATGGTCATGGTAAACATGGGAGAGTAGCCAGTTTTCCTGGGGCAGGTTGCTGGTTCCAGAGGGCTAACCTTGACCGTGTGCATTTTTATATGTTTGTAATTCCCGCAGGAATCAGCACAGAGGCTAGCCTTTGGGTTTTTTTATTTGTTTGTTTTATTTTGTTTTAATTTTTATTGGAGTATAGTTGATTTACAATGTTGTGTTAGTTTCTGCTGTACAGCAAGGTGAATCAGTTAAAAATATACATATAACCACTCTTTTTTTTTTTTTTTTCTTTTTATTAGAAGTACAAATATGCTTCTTTATTTTTTTTTTTTTATAACTACCCTAACCCTAACGCGTACCCTAACCCTAACCCCTACCCTAACCCTAACACATACCCTAATCCTAACCCGTACCCTAAACCGAGCCCTAACCCTAACACTAACCCTAACCCTAACCCTAACCCATACCATATGCCGTACCCGAACACCTCCCCGAACCCGTACCCTAAGCCGTACCCTAAGTCTAACCCTAAGCCTAACCCTAACCCTAGGCTACCCTTGACTGCTTCTGCCTCCAAAAGATTTCCTAAGCACTAGTGTTTTAAGGAACAGCTTAAAAAGAGAATCCTAATGTGATTTCTTTATAATGGGTGTGTTCCTTATCTTATCCTAGTGTCTAAACTCTTCTCCATGGCTCGACCCCCAAATAATATTCCTTTACGTGCTAAGGGGTATCTAGAGTAACCACTCTTTTTTAGATTCTTTTCCCATATAGGTCATTACAGAGTATTGAGTAGAGTTCCCTGTGCTATACAGTAGGTTCTCATTAGTTATCTATTTTATATATAGTAGTGTGAATATGTCAATCCCAACCTCCCAATTTATCCCTCTGCCCCTTTCCCCCCGGTAACCATAAGATTGTTTTCTATGTCTGTGACTCTATTCCTGTTTTGTAAATAAGTTCATTTGTTCCATTTTTATAGATTCCACATACAAAGTGATATCATATGATATTTGTCTTTCTCTGTCTGACTTGCTTCATTCAGTATGACAGTCTCTAGTTCCATCCATGTTACTGCAAATGGCATTATTTCATTCTTTTTTAAGGCCAAGTAAAATTCCATTGAGGCTGGCCTTTGTTTTGTCTCTTCCTCTCCACACTTCTCAGGCAGGTTTTCCAGGCAGCCACAGCTGTTGAAATATTTAAGTATATATACTGTCTGTGTCCACCTAATTAGTGAGAGCAAGCAGGGAAAGTGGCACAGTGAATTAAAAGCCCAAGAAGGACAAGGTAGATTAGCAAGTCCCTTGAGGGAATAAGAGCTCACAGGGCCTCCACATACACTGGGGTAAGAGGAAACACAATGCACATGCCCAGGTCCAGATATGCTCAGACAAGACCTGAGAGGACCCACAGCTTGTGCCTTTGGTGGGTCTGTAGTCTCCATGCAAGGGGGAGGTAAAGACAAAACTGAAAAGTCTCACAAAGAGGAAAAGAGTGTAGGTGGACTGGCTTAGCATTGAATGAATGCCCAGTTCATGGCCAAACGGCCGAGGCCAGGTAAAGTAGCACTTTTCTCTCTCTCTCTCTTTTGGCTCAAGACATTTAAGTGAATCCCTGTCAGGTCACTGGCTGATCCCTGAGATAACAGAGAATTCAGTGACCACACATAACAAGGCATGCAGGCTTTGCAAAAAGCTTAAGAAAACCATGGACAAAGAACTAAAGGAAATTAAGAAAAGAATATATGAAGAAAATGAATGTCAATAAAAATATCAATAAAATGACAGCAATTATAAAAAGGAAGAACATAGAAATCCTGGCACTGAGAAGTACAATAACGGAAATAAAAATTCACCAGAAAACTTCAACAGGAGATGTAAGTAGGCAGAAAAGATAAATCAGTGAACTTGAAGTTCAGACCATTGAGCAGAAAGAAGAAAAATAAACAGGACCAAGGGCCTGTGGGAAACCATTAAATGCACCAACATATGTATTTTGGGACTCCCAGAAGGAACAAGTGGCAGGCAGACATTGCTCCCTTTAAAATGTATAATTTTATGCTATAAATTTATGAATTCACCTATTTTTTTAAAAAGAATATTTTCCACAGCTGCTATTTTTCAGGATACCTGGCCAATGGAATCTGCTTCTGAGAAAAATACATACAAACCTAAATATTTGAGGACATTTCTACAAAATAATTGGCATGTATTTCTTTTAAAGTTTTCTTACAGAGACATTTCCAAACTAAAGTGGTAAGAACCCTGAAGTGCCACCCCCAGCTCAGTTAGCCCCACCCAAACACCCTATTTCACCTGGAAATATTTTAGGTTGTTTCTCTAAAAAAACCTTTTTTTAGGTGGGGGGGGGAAATCTTGTTTATTTTCAATTAATTGGTCTACTTGTTAGATTGCATGATTTTTTAATAAACATTTTATTTTAGAATAAAAAAAAATGCCAAGATCATGCAAGTCAAGGGAAAATGGAGGAATTCTTCCAAATTGAAGGACAATAAAGAGACATGACAAATAAGTATATTGTATCATCCTGGACTGGAATCTTTGTTATAAAAGACATTATTGGAACAATTGGTTATTTCTAAATGGAACCTGTGGACCCTATGATTTTAGTGTATTGATATTAATATCTTGATTTTGATTGTGGTTATGTGTCTGTGTTCTTTTAAATGCATGCCAGTTTCCAAGGATGATGGAACATAATGTCAGCAGTTGAATGAGTGAGAGAGAAAGGGGTGGGAGGTGTCACAAACTGCTAACAACAGTGAAGTCTAAACTAAGGGAATGAAGAGTATTATATGTGCTATTCTTTCCCCACCCCGTTAGTGCATGTATTCCCGTGTTTCTCCTGTGTTCCATCAATCTAAATCTGCTGATCTCTGTAAACACACTTGCCTTTGCGATTCTGTTCACTTTCTTGGTTTTAACTACCACTCTGAGTTTATTACTGCCACTTCCAAATCGATACATTCACTCCAGGACTCATCCCTAGCACCCAACTTATATAATTCCTTGGAGTCACAATTACTTCAAATTTAACGCAATATATTCATTCAATGATTGAACAAATATTAACTGAATTCCTATATGGCAGGTGTAATGCCAGGCACTAGGGAATATATTACTGAACTAGATACTAGACAGCTGGTGAGCTGAACTTTCACGAAGCTAACAGTTTTGTTATATTACTTTCAAGGCTTCCTTTGCTAAAATCTGTACCCTATAATGTCATCCAGAAATCTGTGAGTTATCCTAGCTTTCATGTTTTATCAACCATCTACATGCATTTTATTACAAAGTTGTGCCAATTTTATTTTTTAAAGATTTCTTTATCTGACTTGCCTTCCTTGCCACTGCTCTTTTCCCTATGACTTCTGCTATAATTTACCACTAACTCTCCATGTGAATGTATTTATTACTTAGCAACCTATGAATGAATTTTGTTACCTAGAATCTTGCCTAACTTAAATCTGTTTTACATGCTTCAGCCAGGCTGATCCATTTTAGCTAAAAGTTTATTCATATTCATTTGCTAAAATGATGCATTAAGCTCAGGTTATATAAAATAAGGTTTATAATATTAGTTCAGAGAATTCTTTATGCTAACCTCTTTCATAGCCTTCCTTAAATATCATTTTTTCACTTTTTAAAAGTATGCCTTTCCTGGTCATCCTTTCTAAATTTCCAAAACCCACACACATTCACTCTCTCCTCTCCATTTTATTGCCCATCTTAGTTCTAATTATCTTATTAAATATTTTCTATGTTACTTATTTATCTTGATTAGTGATAGTCTTCCTCTCCCTAAAGTATAAGCTCCATGAAGACAGATATTTTTGTCTGTTTTGGTCATTGTTTAGTCCCCTGTGCTTAGAACAGTGTCAGTTATGTGACAGCTACTTAATAAATATTTGTTAATTAAATGAATGAATGCATTTCAAGAAAAGTTTGAAGTGTAAATCATCTAAAAGAGGATTGTTTTGAACAAAGAGTGGGGGAGAAACAGGGCAGTGACTATTCTCTCTCCAACCACTAAATCCTTAATGACTTTGTTTCCACTAAGGACCTTTAAAGCCATTGTCAGAGCTTGTTAGTATAAGACCCAAATCCCTAGTCTGCATCCCCAAAGTCCTCTTTTTAACTCATAGCTCATACGTCAATGTCTAGGAATGTAGGGCTTCTTATAGTTCCCTGAACTTGCCAGGATGCTTCTTGTCCCATGTGTTAGCCCATGCTCAGCCTGTACCCCCTTTCCAAATACAGAATTCTTATTCTTTCATATTTCTGAGTTTCAACCCCGGCATCATCCCAAACTTCTCTGTGCTCCATACTATACTATACTATACAATCTGCTGCTGCTATGATAATGCCACTCATATCTCTATCTTGATATCACAGCACTTAAAATATAATATTGAAATATTGTCTTTGTTTTAATTGCATATATAGTATTATATTCAAAATGAAGGCCTAATTCTTTACTTGACATCTGATAAGTGTTAAACATTTTTTTTTAACAGATCTGTCTGAAACAATTGGTTTTTACAATACACAAAGTACTATGTTGATTAGAAGTGAAGTATCATATTACGTTGTAGTTTCTCAAAAGCTCAAAGGTTTGGACTAGAATAATTTTTTTTTAATTTTATTTTATTTTATTTGTTTATTATTTTTGGCTGCGTTAGGTCTTTGTTGCTGCGCGCGGACTTTCTCTAGTTGCCGTGAGCGGGGGCTACTCTTCGTTGGGGTGCGTGGGCTTCTCACTGTGGTGGCTTCTCTTGTTGTGGAGCACGGGCTCTAGGCACGGGGGCTTCAGTAGTTGTGGCTCGTAGGCTCTAGAGTGCAGGCTCAGTAGTTGTGGCACACGAGCTTAGTTGCTCCGTGGCATGTGGGATCTTCCCGGACCAGGGCTTGAACCCGTGTTCCTTGCATTGGCAGGCGGATTCTTAACCACTGCACCACCAGGGAAGTCCCAAGGACTAGAAGTATTATTAACCATATTTTGATAGAAAGATATATAGTTTTATTTGTTTTTCATTTGAAATCACAGATATTCACTCTGAACCTCAGAAAGATTAACTTGAATTATTGAGAGTGTACTATATGGCAAGCACTGCTAGGCATTTTACATATGTTATTTTAGTCAGTACTTTTAAAAAGCCAATATTTTTACATATTTCTTAAATACAGATAAAGAAAGTGAGATTCTAAGAGATTAAATATTTTGCCCAAGGTCATGCAACTGGGAAAGATAAGAGCAAGATTCTGATTCCAGATTTATCACATTTCAAAGAAAAATAATGAGTGATAGCTTAAGATAACTGAATATCCACTTAATATGCACTGTTTCTTTTACTCCTCATAAAATCTATGATGTGGTGACTAGTCTTGTAACAATATCATTTCCATTTTAAGGATGAGAAAATTGAAGTAAAGATATTAAATAATTTGCCCTAGAGAACTGGCATTTGACCTGATTTGCTTTGATCCCCATCATGTATTTTTATAAATATAAACATAAACAATGAACTTCAGTCTTTTTGAGAAAACAATTTGTATGCCCAGAAATAAATGTCAAAAAGTTTTTTTCAGATAATGACTAAAACCAAATTTCAATAAAGGGGAGATCAAGGCATTTTAATATTATCAATAAAAAATGCTCACAAAAGAAGTAAATTTGCAACATTAGAATAAGAAAGTAAAAAATATTAATAATAATTATTTTCTAACATAATTTATAGTTATATAATTTATAAATGTACTATTTTTATTGAATAGAGACACCAGGAGGGCTGGGGCTGTTGTCTGTTTTATTCACTGATATTTCTAATTGTAAAGAATGCTAATGCCTGGCACATAGTAGACACTCAATAAATATTTCCTGATTGTATAATAGTGGGAGTAGTTATTACAGTGTAGCTGAGATTGAGTTAAGATGCTACCTGCAAAAGAGCTAGGCTGGAAGGTAAAATTACAACCAGGGAAGGAGTGTTTCATTGAACAAAAGTTAGCACAAGTAAGGAATTTCAAGAAAAGTAAGAGGTGATCTAATAATCAGAAAAGCAAGGGCACTCTTAGTTTTTACCTGGTACTCTAAGCTTGAGAAATTGTGAAAATTATTTTGAGTAAAATAAAAAGTTTAAAGACTGCGCTTGCCCTGGAATATTCTGTATTTTATATGCATTTGAACATCAATTATTATACACATATGCACATAAAAATCATATCAAATATTATTTATCAGATAATACTCTGTTTACTAATATTAATAGAAATAAAGATATGTCAACCTAGCAAAATTCATGAAATAAATATTTAGTGAATTTATTTTTTAAATTTATTTAATTTATTTATTTTTGGCTGTGTTGGGTCTTCATTGCGGTGCGGGGGCTTCTCATTGCAGTCGCTTCTCTTGTTGTGGAGCACGGGCTCTAGGCGTGCAGGCTTCAGTAGTTGTGGCTCACGGGCCGTAGAGCGCAGGCTCAGTAGTTGTGGCACATGGGCTTAGTTGATCCACAGCATGTGGGATCTTCCCGGACCAGGGCTCAAACCCGTGTCCCCTGCATTGGCAAGCGGATTCTTAACCATTGCACCACCAGGGGACCCCTCAGTGAATTTCTTAATAAACATCTACAAATATAGTTGGTAAAAGAGTAACTATTATAAACAATTATGGGCCAACAAATAGGCAAACTTAGAAGAAATGGTAAATTCCTAGAAACATACAAGCTACAAAGTCTGAATTATGAAGAAATAGAACATCTGAACAGACTGATTAGTAGAAAAAAGATTGAATCATTAAGCAAAAACCTCCCAACAAACAAAAGTCCAGGACCATGGACATATACTCAAAGAAAACCATAATTCAAAAAGACAGATGCACCCCAATGTTCATTGCAGCACTATTTACAATAGCCAGGTCATGGAAGCAACCTAAATGTCCATCGACAGATGAATGGATAAGAAGATGTGTTACATATATACAACGGAATATTACTCAGCCATAAAAAGGAACGAAATTGGGTCATTTGTAGAGACATGGATGGACCTAGAGACTGTCATACAGAGTGAAGTAAGTCAGAAAGAGAAAAGCAAATATCGTATATTAATGCATATATGTGGAATCTAGAAAAATTGGACAGATGAACCGATTTCAAGGCAGAAATGGAGACACAGATGTAGAGAACAAACGTATGGACACAAAGGGGGAAAAGCGGGGGGTGGGGGGTGGTGGTGGTGATATGAATTGGGAGATTGGGATTGACATATATACACTAATATGTAGAAAATAGATAACTAATAAGAACCTGCTGTATTAAAAATAAAAATTCAAAAAAAAGTCCAGGACCAGATGGCTGCAATGGTGAATTCTATGAAATGTTCACAGAATACCAATCCTTCTCAAATGCTTCAAAAAAAAAAAAAAAAATAGAAGAGAAGGAAACACTTCAAAACTAATTTTTGGAAGCCAGTATTACCCTGATACCAAAATAAGGCAAGGACACTACCAGAAAAGAAAATTACAGGCCAGCATCCTTGAAGAACATAGGTGCAAAAATCCTCAACAAGACATTAGCAAACTGAGTTCAGCAGTACATTAAAAGGGTCACACACCATGGTCATGTGGAATTTATTTCAGAATTTCAAGGATGTAAAAATATCTGCAAATCAATCAATGTGATACACCACATTAACAAAATGAAGGATAAAAATCATATTGTCTCAATAGATGCAGAAAAAGCATTTGACAAAATTCAACATACATTTGTAATAAAAACTCTCAACAAAGTGGGTATAGAAGGAACATATCTTAACATATAAATGCCATATATAACAAGCCCTTAGCTAACATCATACTCAATAGTGAAAAGCTAGAAGCTTTTCCTCTAAGAATAGAAAGAAGACAAGGGTGCCCACTCTGGCCACTTTATTCAACATAGTGTTGGAAGTTCTAGTCAGAGCAAATAGGCAAGAAAAAGAAAGAAGGCATCCAAATTTGAAAGGAAGAAGTAAAACTCTCACTGTTTGAGGATGATATAATATTATATATTTAAAAAATCGTAAAAGCTGTTAGGACTAAATTCAGTAAAGCTGCAGGATACAAAATCAACATGCAAAAATTTGTTGCATTTCTATACAACAAAGTATTAGAAAGAGAAATTAATATAAAACTCCCATTTACAATTGCAGTATAAAGAATAAAATACCTCAAAATAATTTAACCACAGAGGTTAAAGACCTACATACTAAAAATTATAATGATGAAATAAATTAAAGAAGATTCAAACAGATGGAAAGATAATCCACACTCATGAATTAGAAGAATTAATATTTTTGAACTGTCCATACTATGCAATTTACAGATTCAATGCAATCCTTATAAAAATTCCAATGTCATTTTCACAGAAAGAGAAAAGACAATTTTAAAATTTGTATGGAACTCCAAAACACCCAAATAGTCAAAGCAATCTTTAGAAAGAACAAAACTGGAAGCATCACACACCCTAAGTTTAAACTATAGTACAAAACTATAGTTATCAAAACAGCATGGTATTGTCATAAAAGAAAACACAGATTGGTGAAACAGAATAGAGAGCCCAAAAGAGACTCATGCATATATGGTCAATTAACAACAAAGGAGCCAAGCATATGTAATGGGGAAAGGACAGTCTCTTCAATAAATGACATTCAAAAACTGGACAGCCACATGTAAAAGAATAAAACTGGACTCTTACACAATATATAAGAATTAACTTAAAATGGATTAAAGACTTGAACATAAGACCTAAAACCATAAAATTCCTAGAAGAAAACATAGGCAGTAACCCCGACATTGGTCTTAGTGATGAATTTTTGGATTTGATACCAAAAGCAAGGATAAAAGTGGCAAAAATAAACAAGGGGGTTATATCAAACTAAAAAGCTTCTGCACATCAAAGGAAACCATCAACAAAATGAAAAGGCAACTTACTGAATGGGAGATAATATTTGCAAATCATACATCTGATAAGGGGTTAATATCCAAAATAAAGAGAGCTCATAGACGCCAACATCAAAAAACCCCAAATAACCCGATTTAAAAATGAGCAGTGGACTGGAGTAAAAGTTTTTCCAAAGAAGACATACAGATGGATAACAGCTATATGGAAAGATATTCAACTTCACTAGCCATCAGGGACATGCAAATCAAAGCCCAATGTAATATCACCTCACACCTTTCAGGTGTCTATCATTAAAAAGACAACAAATAACAAGTGATGACAAGGATGTGGAATAAACCTCAAAGGACTGAAAATAGAACTACCATATAATCCAGCAATTCAACTTCTGTGTGTTTATCCAAAGAAAATGAAAACACTGACTCAAAAAGATATATGCACTCCATGTTCATCGTGCCATTGTTTACAGTAACCAAGATATGGAAACAGTCTTATTGTCTATTGATGGTTGAATGGTTAAAGAATGAATATTGTTCAGCCATGAAAAAATGTAATCCTGCCATTTGTGACAGCATAGACAGAATTTGAAGGCATTATGCTAAATGAAATATCAGACAGAGAAATACAAATAACATAGGTTCTCACTTTTATATGGAAGAGTAAAAAAAAAGAAATACTAAGGTCATAGATACAGAGAACAGATTGGTGGTTTCCAAAGCTGCGGGGAGGGGGACAAAATATGTGAAGGATGTTAAAAGGTACACACTTTCAGTTATAAAATAAGTCATAGGGATGTAATGTACAGCATGGTGACTATAGTTAATAATACTGTATTACATATTTGAGAGTTGTAAAAGTTGCTAGGAGAATAAATCCTAAAATTCTCATCACAAGATAAAACAAATTTGGTATCTATGTATGGCATTGAATGTTAACTAGACTTACTGAAGTGATCATTTCACAACATATACAAATATTGAATCACTACATCGTGTACCTGAAAAAATATTTTATATATGAATTATACATCAATTTTTACAAAGCCCCATAAGCCAAGGTCATTTATTTAAAAAACTGTATTTGTTTCTGGATAAGTTATTAGGAAAGATGTCTAATGCATTGTCAATAAAGAGTTAAAATTTGAAAAAAATAATTTAGTAAAGGCAGATAAGAAGAATTATTGGGAAGTCTACTAAGGGATGTAAATTTTTCTTGATGGAGAAATAAAAATAGAATTTCAAGCAGGGAGAACAATGGAATTGATGCCAACCAAATGTGACAATGCATAGTAAATTCAAGGAAGAAAAATGTTTTATTACCTATCCAAATTAGCAATATTTAACTCATCCATTCACCGAACATTTGTAGAACACCGAGTACGTGTGACATATCAGACTGTAGCGACACAACAATTAAGTAAGACAGGGCTTCCCCACTGATATCTACTGATGATTGCTGTATATTATTAATACAACTAAAACTCAGGTTGATAATCTGCTTCTATTGTATAAGAAAGTAAAATCAGTAGTTAAATATACTCATACATTCCACTCAGGAAAAACAACAGTCTGCAGAGACATTCATTCAACTATTCCATTACATTAAAAACGTTAAGCATTTAGATACATAGTATATTATAGATATGATGAGTTTAGTTAAAGAAAAGGCAGGGCTCTTCCTGTCATAATAAACTGTTATTTTCCATGTTGATGTGAAATATTTTTCCACCTGTAGAAGGTAAGGGCCATTCATGTTCTACTCCATGTTCTTTCTAGGAACAAAATGGTGGCATTATATAATGTTTTTATTTTTATCTGTACTCTTGAAAGTATCTGTCAAAAATAATTGAAAATGTACTCAAAATCCCAAAGGCTGAATTTTTGTAAAAATTTGGATACAGTTAGAGATTATAACTGAATTATTTTGATAACAGGACTGAGGTTCATTGCTCCAATATTTATTAGTTGTGTGAATTTAGACAAGTTAGTTAGCCTCTCTAAGCTCAATTTACTCATATTAAACAAGGGAAATAATATCCCCTAACTCACAGGACTGTGGTAAGATTCAGTCTGATGATCTGTGTACAGTCTTTAGATTGAAACATAATAACTAGCACTCAACAAATGCTAAATATTATTAGTAGTATCTTATTGGTCAGTTTTTAACAGAAGATATATTTCCAATAGTAGAGGTAAGACCTCAATTATTGAGATGGTGACTATATGTCATAATTGCAAAACACACTAGCTTTCAAAAAAATTGGCTTTCCAAAACATTATAGAAGGCAAAACAAATCATACATGCACCCCCAACCAAGGAAACATAAAGGTTGAAGGA
Source organism: Balaenoptera ricei (assembly GCF_028023285.1). Lineage (NCBI taxonomy): Eukaryota > Metazoa > Chordata > Mammalia > Artiodactyla > Balaenopteridae > Balaenoptera > Balaenoptera ricei. The sequence continues at coordinate 89,314,552 of NC_082650.1, read as the reverse complement.
ACCTAAGAAAATTCATTTAGGGGGCAGATGTCACTAAGATAGTGAAGTAGGAATTCCCAACCTTCAACCCCTCAAAAGATCAACTAGAAAGCAATTCATGAACAAAAACAGCTCTAGGAGACATCAGGAGTCTACTCAAGAAACTTTAGCAATGCAGTGGAACAAAAAACCTGGGAGGAACTGCACAAAAAGGAAGAAAGAACAGCTTAATTTTGTCTGCAGCTTGATTTTCATCACCAGCCTCTACTGCTATGTACGCCTATGATGAGATCTCACAGCCATGGATGTGTACACTGACAGTCAAGGCTACCACAGCTGCATGTGGGCCTGGATTCAGCCCTGTCTCCAGCCACTGGCTTGCACAACTGGGCTCATCTACAACTAGATCCTTCCCCTATGCACCTGCCCAACTGATGCACAAACCCCAGCACATGACCTCCATTTCTCTGTGCCCATGATAAGACATGCAGCCACAGTAGTAGATGCCAACAACCAGAGCCCCCAGAGCTACTTGTGGACCAGGACCCACTCCTGTCTCCTGTCACTGGCCTGACTTACCTGCAGCCAGCCCCTCCAGCAGTGCAGCTGAACACTCCTGGCCTGACTCCCTTTTCTCCTCCACTGTTGTTCATGCACTCATGTGGAGAACTTACAACCACAGGCCAACAGCCAGGGCCTCTGCAGCTGCTTGTGGGTCTGGCTCTGACCCTGTCACCTGTCATTGTGAATGTAATGGCAAAGTAAATGGATAGTATTTTTTAACAATGAAGTAATTTTTAATTAAGGTGTGTGCATTGTCTTTTTTAGACATAATGCTATTGCACACTTAATAGACTATAATATAGAGTAAACATAACTTTTATATGTGCTGGGAAATGAAAAAAATTGTGTGACTCACTTTGCAATATTCATTTTATTGTGATGATCTGGAACCAAACCCACAGTATCTCCAAGGTGTGCCTGTATTCAAAGTGCTGAAAGAAAAATACTACCAACAAAAAAATACTTTACCAGCAAAGTTTTCCTTCAGATGAAGCCAAGATAAAGACTTTTAAAAGAAACAAAAATTGAGGGAGTTAAGTGACACTAGATCTGCCTTACAAGAAATGCTGAGAGGAGTTCTATAAGCTGAAAAAATATGCTAATTAGTAACGTGAAAAGACATGAAAATATATAACAAACTGGTAAATCTCAGTATGTAGGCAGATTTAGAATACTCTAATACTGTAATATGGTGTTATGTTAACCACAGGAATCTAGTGTAAAGCTTAAAGGACAAAAATATTAAAAATAGCTCTAGCTATAATAATTAGTTAATGAATACACAATATAAAAATGTAATTTGTGATATCAAAACATAATTTGGGTGCGGAGTAAAAGGGTAGAGTTTTTGTATGCAACCAAAGTTAAGTAGACATGAGCTTAATACAGACTTATATCACAAAGATGTTTCAAGTAAGCTTCAGGTTAACCACAAATCAAAAACCTATAGTAGATACAAACATGATAAAAAGATGGAAATACAACCACAGAAAATCATCAGTTCACAAAGGAAAACAGCAAGTGAGGAAGAAAGGAACAAAGGAACTACAAAATATCCAGAAAATAATTAATAAGATGACATTAGTAAGTCTTACCTATCAATAATTAGTTTAATGTAAATGAATTAAATTCTCCAATCAAAAGACATAAAGTGGCAAATAAAAAAACAAGAACCACTATATACTACCTAAATGAGATGCACTTCACCTTTAAGAACACATAGGCTGAAAACGAGGAGATGGAAAAAGTCTATGCAAATTGTTAACAAAAGAGAGCAGGGGTAACTATACTTATATCAGAAAAAAAAAGACTTGAAGCTAAAATTGGTAAAAAGAGACAAACAAGGTCATTATATAATGTTAAGGGGTCAATTTATCAAAAGGATATAACAATTGTAAATATATATGCACCCAACATCAAAGGACCTAAATATATCACTCAAATACTAACAGATCTGAAGGGAGTAATAGACAACAAAATGTAATAGTAGGGGACTTCAATATCCCACTTTCAAGAATGGATAGATTGTCCAGAGAGAAAATCAATAAGGAAATATTGCACTTGAACTACATTTTATACCATATGGACCTAACAGACATATACAGCACATGCCATCCAATAGCAGTAGAATACACATCCTTCTCATGTGCACAAAGAACATTCTTCAGGATGGATCATATGTTAAGTCACAAAACAAGTTTTAGCAAATTTAAAAAGGTTGAAATCTTATCAGTTATCTTTTCTGACCACAATGATATAAAAGTAATTATCAGTAACAGGGGAAAGCTGGAAAACTTACAAATATGTGCAAATTAAACACACTCCTGAACAACCAATGGTTCAAAGATGATATCCAAAGAGAAATAAAAAATTATCTTGAAAGAAACAAAACTAGAAAGACAACATACCAAAAGACATGGAATGCAGCAAAAGCAGTGCTAATAGGGAAGTTCACAGAGATAAATGCCTCTATTAAGAAAAAAGAAAATAAATAACCAACACCTACACATTAAGGAAATAGGAAGATAAAGCCCAAAGTTAGCAGAAGGAAGGAAATAATAAAGATAAGAGCAGAAATATATGAAGGAGAGAATAGAAAAACAATATACAAGATCAACAAAACTAAGAGCTGGGTTTTTTAAAAGATAAACAAAAGTGACAATCTTTTAACTAGACCCACCAAGGAAAAGAGAGGACTTGGATAAATAAAATTGTAAATGAAAGAGAACACATTATATATGATTCCACATGAATGCATGGTAAGAGATTACTATGTAAAATTATACTACCTAGAAACATTATACACTTCTAGGTTATTGGATAACCTAGAAGAAATGGATAAATTCCTAGAAATATACAACCTACCAAGTCTAAATCATGAAGAAATAGAAAACCTGAGTAGACCAATAACAAGGAGATTGAATCAGTAATCAGAAACTTCCCACAATGAAAATCCCAGGACCAGATGGCTTCACTGGTGAATTCTACCAAACATTTAAAGAATAATTAACACAAATCCCTCTAACATTCTTCGCAAAAGTTGAAGAGGTGGGAACACTTCCAAACACATTTTACAAGGCTATCGTTACCCTGTTACCAAAGCTAAATAAGGATACTACAATAAAAGGAAATACAGGTCAATATCCCTGTTGAATGTAAATGCAAAAGTTCTCAACAAAACATTAGTAAACCAAATTAAACAGCATATTAAAAGGATCATACACCATGATCAAATGGTGTTTATCCCTGGAATGAAGGGTTGGTTCAACATAAAGAAATCAATAAATGTAATACACTACTTTAATAAATTGAAAGTTTAAAATCATATGATCATCTCAACAGATGCAGGAAAGCATTTTACAAACTTTACCATCCTGTCATGATAAAAACTCTCACAAATTGGAAATAGAAGGAACATATCTCAACCTAATACAGTCACATGTTACAAACCCAGAGGTAACATCATACTCATCAGTGAAAGGTTGAAAGCTTTCCCTTTAAGATCAGGATGAACACAAGGATGCCAATTCTCACCACTTGTATTAAAACATAGTACTGGCAGACCTAGCCAGAACAAATAGGCAAGAAAAACATATAAAATGCATCAAATCAGAAAGGAAGAAGTAAAATTGTCTGTTTGCTAATGATATGATCTTGTATGTAGAACATCATAAAGACTACAAGAAAAAACTGCTAGAACAAATAAACAAATTCTGTAAAGATTCAGAATACAAAATCAATATACAAAAATCAGTTGTATTTCTATACACCAACAATGAACTATCTGAAAAAAATTAAAACAATCTCATTTACAATAACATCGAAACCAATAAAATATTTAGGAATAAATTTAACCAAGGAAGTGAAACATCCATACACTGAGAAGGATAAGACATTGATGAGGGAAATTGAAGACATGAGTAAATGAAAAGATATTCCATATTCATGAACTGAAAGTGTTAATATTGTTAAAATATCCATATTGCAATGCCATTTATAGAACCAATGCAATCCCTATCAAAATTTTGGTGGCATTTTTCACTGAAAAGTAATCCTAAATTACATATAGAACCATAAGGATCCTGAGTAGCCAAAGTAATCTTGAGAAACAACAAAGCACATCACAAAGACATCACAGTTTCTGATTTCCAACTATATTACAAAGCTATCTTAATCATGTTACTGGCATAAATACAGACAAATAGATGAAAGGAACATAACTGAGAGCCCAGAAATAAACCCACATACATATGGTCAACTAATATTTGACAAGGAGCCAAGAATACTCAGTGGAGAAAGGATAGTCTCTTCTATAAATGGTGTTGGTAAAAAATTCATATGCAAAAAAGAGAAAAGAAAAGAAAATGGACCCCATCTTTTATCACTCACAAAAATTAACTCAAAATGAATTAAGGACATAAATCGAAGACTTGAAACTGTAAACCTCCCAGATGAAAACAGACATTGGGAAAAAGATCTTTGACATCAGTCTGGACAAGGATTTTTTGGATATTACACCAAAAACACAAGCAACAAAAGCAAAAATCAACAGTTGGGACTACATCAAACCAAATTACTCTGCACAGCAAAAAAACAAAACAATCAGCAACATAAAGAGGCAACCAATGGAATACAAGAAAATATTTATGAATCTATATCTGGATAAGGGATTGATATCCAAAATACGTTAGGAACACAAGCAAAAAAATATATATCTTATTAAAAAGATGGGCAGAGGATCTGAATTTCTCTAGAGAAGACATACAAATGGCAAACAAGTACACAACAAAGTGTTCATCATCACTAATTGCCAGGAAAATGCAAATCAAAACTGCAATGAGCTATCACCTCACACTTGTTAGAGTGGCCATTATCAAAATGACAAAAACTAACAAATTCTAGTGAGAAATATTCATCAATGGATGAATGGATAAAGAATAAGTAAGATATATGTAGATGTATATACATATACACACACACACACACATACAATGGGATATTATTCAGTGATACAAAAGAAGGAAATACTGTCATTTATGACAATGTAAATGGACCTTGAGGGCATCATCATGCTAAGTGGAATAAGTCAGATGGAGAAAGACAAATACAGGCATATTTGGGAGATACTGGGGGTTTGGTTCCAAACCACCACAACAAAGCAAATATCACAATAAAATGAGCCACATGAATTGTTTGGTTTCCAGTGCATACAAAAGTTATGTTTACACTATACTATAGTCTATTAAGTGTGCAATAGCATTAAGTCTAAAAAGACAATGTGAATACCTTCATTTGAAATATTTTATTAGTAAAAAATGATTACCATCATCTAGGCCTTCAGCAAGTCATATTGTTTTTGCAATAGTAACATCAAAGATCATTGATCACAGGTCATCATAACAAATATAATAATAAGAAAAAAGTTTTAAATATTGTGAGAATTACCAAAATGTGACACATAGACACAAAGTGAGCAAATGCTGCTGGAAAAAGACTGCCAATAAACTTGTTTGACATAGGATTGCCACCAGCCTTCAATTTTTAAAAAACGCAATAGCTGTGAAGTTCAATAAAGCAAAGCACGGTAAAATGAGGTATGCCTGTATTGCATGATCTAATTTATATGTGGGATCTAAATCACTGAACTCATAGAAACAGAGAATAGAATGGTGGTTGCCAGGGATTAGCAGTGAGGAAGATATGGAATGTTGGTCAAAGGGTAGAAACTTTCAGTTATAAAATTCTGGGGATCTAAGGTACAGCATAATGACTATAGTTAACAAGACTGTATTGTATACTTCAAAGTTGCTACAAGAGCAGAGCTTTAATGTTCTCACCATAACAAACAACTAAATGGCAATTACGTGAGGTAAAGGATGTTTTAACTAACCTTATTTTGGTAAACATTTCACAATATGTATGTGTATTAAATCACCACATTGTACATGTTAAGCTTATACAATGCTGTATGTCAATTATATCTCAATTTAAAAATTAATTTAGTTAAGATAACTGGATATTTGTATTATTTTATGTTCCTCTTTCTTCAGAAATCTGTTAATCCAACAATCTTATATTGTTTATTTAATCTGTTTGCTTACTTTTTTCTTCTGGGAAAAAAAGTGTTTTAGGCTAAATGTGGGAGTGTCATCATTCTCTTCTTCATGCATAGTCTTCAACAATCCAAGTTTAGAAGGTAGGATCACATGCCCCATGAATAGTTGGAAAAATGTAACTTCCAATAATTCACATATGGCTTTGTCAGTGAAAGATGAAAATTCATGAGCAGTAAAATGGAAATTTTTACTTTTTCTTCTTTAAAAATATGGCAACAATGCTGTTTACTTGCACATTTATGTCCTGTAATCTTATGGGTGTTACATGATGTAATGTTAATGAAGAATGCCTCTAATATGTTAGAGGCATTGAAGAGGAGGGAACACTCCCAAACACATTTTACAAGACTATCAGGATAGTCATTTGATCACTATCAAATGAACTTGGAGAGCTTTTTAATAAAGGATGGAGACTTTACAGTCCACTGTTGACGTGAATCATCCTTTATTTCCAACAGAAAATATCACCCATAAGAGAGAGGAACAATAACTTCTTATTTGAAAAATTCTGAATTTTGAATTACACATGGCAAGAATAAATAAAAATATTTAATTTTTATAATTCCTAATCACTTAGCACTCAGAAATACATTATGACTTCAGTAGGTGTCATATATTTATAAATTGCTTTTCATTCAGTCATCCTATACAAATACCTCTAATTAGAGTTTAAATAATTCTACAAGATAGTTTCTGATGAAAATTAAAATAAACTTAGCCACACTAAAATAAAGTAAAAGTCGAGAACAATCAGCTTAGTTGACTCAGTTCAAAACAACTTTAAAGACTTTTTTAATAATTTAAGCTTGAATCCCCCACCAAAACATATCATGTAATTTTAGAATAAGATATGCAAGATCTGTCAGCACTATTATTTAAAATGTCACTTATAAATCTCATAATATTCTTTCTCTAATATTATGCATGCCTTTATCTTAGGAGATATACTGAAATCTACATTGATGGTGCTCATCTACTCCAAACTATTCCTTTTATAATCCTTGCAATGGAGGGTACAAAATCAATGTGACATGAAAACCTAAGCAGTTGTCTCCTTTTGGTAAGTGGAAGAAAAACCTTTGCCATCTATTTGTATTTATTTTCCTCTCATCCTTTTTTAAGTTCTGTTTTTGTTTTATATCATGAAACTTTTAGTAATATAGTACATCGAAATAATGCATAAATATGCATATTTTTAGAGAGTGTACACTGAAAAAAGTTAACTGATAGGAATGTATGACATAAAAATGTAGGAGACCCCCAGACTAGATTGTTATACACTCATTTCTAAAGTTTCATTTCATGAAAGGGTGGGAGGTTATGTTTTGTTCCCTCTTCATCTCTGTTGTATTGCCACTCTTCTCTAGCTCCCAGCTAATGTTAATACTCGAAACCACAGAGGGCTGAGCAGTCTCTTTAGTAGAGAAACCGAGCATTACTTTATTGAGCTGTGATCTACACTCCAAACTGACTCATCAAACTTTCAACATCCCAACCTACATTTTTAGTGCATTTTTTGTTTAGAGACTTTGTCCGTCCTAGGTTAGTAACTTACCTGCAGAGCTGTGCTTTGGCTCAATGACTTACTATTTACAGGAGGCAAAGATATCAATATTTTGAGCAAGAGGAAATTCTGGAGAATCCATGCATTTATCATACTTTTTCCAAATTTATGAGGAGATATTCCGCAGGTATGGTTGGGGGATGGGAGTGGCATGACAAGGAGACACCCCTGCTTCCTACTAACATCTTCAACCAAAGCTGATCCATTTTTATTGGTTTCATTTTGGGAACTTCAAGTAAGATTTTGCTTTGAGAAATGATTCCATAGTTACAAGATTTTTATAAAACAGAACTTTACCCAAGTAAGCAGCTCTAATTTGGCTCTATATTCATTTTTTTCTTTCTTTCTATTTCATCTAAGTAAAATATTTTCTAAATTTATATCAAATACCATTCTTTCACTTTAACTTTAAAAATATTATCTTTATTCTATATTCTAAAACATATATTTCCTGACTTCAAAAAATGTTACCAATATGTGCAAATCTAGCCCACATTTAGTATGGTTTCTATGGATTAAATATAGGCAAATACTTTACTTGTCTCCATTAAACCTAAACTACTTTCTCATATCTGTGGCTGATAAACTTGTAAATAGAATAAAGTATATGATCCATTTCTTCATGCCAAAAGAATTTTAGTATATAATGCTAAATGGTTTTTGAGTGGCATAAATTCGCTATTTTCAAAGTTCTCTAGAAAATGTTGGTTCTCCATTTTTTCTTTAAGGATGATGTGCTTTAAGATTCAAGCCCAAAAATATATAGTGTAAATTCTCAAAACAAAAACGTCTTTTTCAGTTTTTTTTTTATTTTATCATGAGAATATTACAATAGAGCTAACTATTCTAATTATCTCAGAAGTTACCCATCCTCAGAACCCATGTTTTCAATATTTACATGTATTTTCTCTGCCCCTTCTTGATGATGCTGAACCGTGACCATCTCTTCCAAAAGGGAAAACTACACAGCCTTACGGGATTGGTCTTGTTATCCCCATTTTATAGATTAGCAAAATGAGAAAACAAGAATGAGGGAGTTTGCTAAGAATATAACTACCAGAAACTGTAAAAACTTATATTCAAACCTAGATTGTCCAGTTCAATATTAAATATAATTTCCTATTATAACAAGTGCCTCATAAACATATGACTAGTTTCAATAAAATTTGTATACTCCTAAATATCTTGTGGGTATTTTCCTACAGAATACCTACAACTAAATGGTGTTTTCAGACAGGAAAAAAAAATATTCAATAGAAATACCATCTCTGTATTTCAAAATATTAGTGACAGATATACACAGCTCTGAAATCTGAGTCACTAGAAAAGGTAACAGTATTTTACACAGTGAAGGTGTCAGCTTTCTGAAAAACTGCATTGGCTATCATGGAGGCTTATAGATATATTCTTCATTGCTCTATTCATTGTCCTTTAAAAATTAATTCTATGAAATATATAATAACTGCAAAGAGTATATACAAAATAAATGTATAATTAAAAGCATATCAAGTAAGGAACACCCCACTGTCCTCCGTGGAGATTAAAAAATAGAACACTGGCAATACCTTTGAGAATCTTATGTTTCTTCCTATGAATCACCATTTCTATCTGCACAGAGTTGACTGTTATTCTAAAGTTTATTGCTCCCTTGCATTTCTTTGTATATTTACCAACTTATATGTATCCCTAAATAATATTTTGTTTATTTATATATAACTTGGCACTTACAGAAATGGAATAATTCTGTATACTTTCTTTTCATATTTGTTTTATTCATTCAACATTACTAAGATTAAGACCTATTACTGTGTATTGTTTTACTTCATATCATATTCTGTTATAACCAATTTATTTAACAATTCTCCTCCTAATAGGTACTCAAGTTTTTTTCATTATTTTTGTAATTCAAAAAATACATTATGAATGCTTTTTAATATCTCCAGAGTACATTTGGAAAGGGTTCCCAATTGTATACCTTGTAACCTAGATTGTAGGTATGCACATCTCCAACTTTGTTAGGTGATGTCAAATTGTTTCCAAAGTACTTGTGGCAATTTATCCTCCCATTAGTAGTAGTTAAGCATTCCTATTGCTCTAATATTCAATTAAAATTGGTATTATCAGACTTTTAAATTTTTGCTATCTTGTGGTTTTACATTTTGTCTTATTGTAAATTTAATTTGCATTTTCCTGACTATTAAAGATGCTTAACAGATTGTCATGTATTCACTGACCATTACTGTTTCATCTACTGTGAAACGTCTACTTACGTCTCAGCATTTTCTGATAGTTTCTTTATCTAATTCTTAAAAATTTCTAGGAAATCTTTTAATTTTTTGGATAATAAACTCATCATATATGTGATTTGAGGCTATCTTTTCACAATTTTCCTATGGTATCCTCTGATGACAGAAATTCTTATTTTTTATTATCATTTTGTTTTTCTATATTTTTCCTGAACTGAAGACTGTCCAGCTTACATGTTGGGCATAGTTGGGGTGATATATACCTTCATATTCCTCCCAGTGCTCCAGCTTGCTCTAAAGTTCATTTCACTTCCTTCTGAAGTTAGGAGTCAATAAATATATAAAGAAGATGTTATAGTAATATATTCCTCATGAGCCATTCCTAATAAATATATTCCCTATCCTCTCTCCACTAACCCCTTCCTCCTAAACTACTGTAACCTTTACTCTTTTCCTTCCTTGCTGAGTATCTTTAAGGAATAATTCATTCTCAGTTCCCTAGCCATCACCTTGTTTTTAAGTCTCTGAAACTTGCTTCAGCTCTCAGATTCTACCAGGCTTGTAAGTCACCTAATTTACTACTGTTTGGTAAATGTAGTAGCTTTTTCTTAAAACCCCAGCTTTTCAGGCACTCTTACAACTCTGTATGGCTCCTGATGATGTGGACAAATCACAGCTTATGGTCTCTGTGGTAGGGAGTCTTTCTTCTTTGTTCCTTCCTGATCTCCCTCTGTTTCTCTGGAAATGCCCTGTACTCTTCTATGTCTCTGCTTCCTCTACTTAAATCTGAGATGTAGATATTTTACAGAGATTAGTTTTTGGTCCTTCTTTCTTCCCATTCAAAATTGCAATTTTGGGGGAAAATTTTCTATACTTATTTGGCTTCATTTGTCAACCTTTATAATTAGAGCATGTAGGGAATTTCTTGTCACATACTAAATAATGATATTAGTTTAATAAATCAGTGAATAAATGGATATTGGATGTCTCTACCTCCGGCCCTGAATACCCTCTTTGATTGAAAAACACACTTCTATCTTCCTATTTGAAATTCCAGAGATATACTACACAGAAATAGTAAACTAATTGATCAACACAACTCAATATCATTGTCCCTATCTTCCTCTTTCTCATATCTTAGCTATTAAACTGATAAACTGACACTCAGGAGAGCTATATAATAGCTTTCTAATTTGAACTAAAATCAACTCATTTAATTCCCCAAAAGCTTACCTCTTAATTTCCTTAACTTCAAGAAAGCAAAAAGAAAAAAAAAAAGGCAGACAGATTAAACAGTTGTTATCATTCTTTATCAAGAAATAAATAAAACTGAGGAGGGGGCAAGATGGCGGAAGAGTAAGACGCGGAGATCACCTTCCTTCCCACAGATACAGCAGAAATACATCTACACGTGGAACTGCTCCTACAGAACACCCACTGAACGCTGGCAGAAGACGTCAGACCTCCCAAAAGGCAAGAAAATCCCCACGTACTTGGGTAGGGTAAAAGAAAAAAGAAATAACAGAGACAAAAGAATAGGGACGGGACCTGCGCCAGTGGGAGGGAGCCGTGAAGGAGGAAAGGTTTCCAGGCACTAGGAAGCCCCTTTGCGGGCAGAGACTGCAGGTGGCAGAGGGGGGAAGCTTCGGAGGAGAGCGCAGCCACAGGGGTGCGGAGGGCAAAGCGGAGAGACTCCCGCACAGAGGCTCGGCACCAACCAGCACTCACCAGCCCGAGAGGCTTGTCTGCTCACCCGCCGGGGCGGGCGGGGGCTGGGAGCTGAGGCTCGGGCTTTGGTGCTAGCCGGGAGGGAGTCCGGGAAAAAGTCTGCAGCTGCCGAAGAGGCAAGAGACTTTTTCTTGCCTCTTTGTTTCGCAGCGCGCAAGGAGAGGAGATTCAGAGCGCTGCCTAAACGAAATCCAGAGACGGGTGCGAGCCGCGCGGCTATCAGCGCGGATCCCACAGCAACAGGGGCGCAGAGGGAAAAACGGAGAGACTCCTGCACAGAGGCTCAGCGCCGAGCAGCGCTCACCAGCCCGAGAGGCTTGTCTGCTCACCCGCTGGGGCGGGTGGGGGCTGGGAGCTGAGGTGCGGGCTTCGGTCGGATCGCAGGGAGAGGACTGGGGTTGGCTGCATGAACACAGCCTGAAGGGGTTGGCGTGCCGCGGCGAGCCGGGAGGGAGCCGGAGAGGAGGTCTGCAGCCGCCGAAGAGGCAAGAGACTTTTTCTTGCCTCTTTGTTTCGCGGCGCGCAAGGAGAGGGGATTCAGAGCGCCGCCTAGACGAACTCCAGAGGCGGGCGCGAGCCGTGGCTAACAGTGCGGACCCCAGAGACTGGTAGGAAACGCTAAGGCTGCTGCTGCCGCCACCAAGAAGCCTGTGTGCGAGCCCAGGTCACTCTCCACACCGCCCCTCCCGGGAGCCGGTGCAGCTCGCCACTGCCAGGCTCCCGTGATCCAGGGACAACTTCCCCGGGAGAACACACAGCGCGCCTCGGGCTGCTGCAACGTCACGACGCCTCTGACGCCGCAGGCTCGCCCCGCCTCCTCCGTACCGCTCCCTCCCCCGGCCTGAGTGAGCCAGAACCCCCGAAGCAGCTGCTCCTTTAACTCCGTTCTGTCTGGGCGGGGAACGGACGCCCTCAGGCAACGTACATGCAGAGGCGGGTCTAAATCCAAAGCTGAACGCTGGGAGCTGTACGAACAAAGAAGAGAAAGGGAAATCTCCCCCAGCAGCCTCAGAAGCAGCGGATTAAAGCTCCACAAACAACTTGATGTGCCTGCATCTGTTGAATACCTGAATAGACAACGAATCATCCCAAATTCAAAAGGTGGACTTTAGGAGCAGGATATATTAATTTCCCCTTTTCCTTTTTTTGTGAGTGTATATGTTTATGCTTCTGGGTGAGATTTTGTCTGTATAGTTTTGCTTTCACCATCAGTCCTAGGGTTAGGTCCGTCCATTTTTTTTTTTTTTTTTTTACTTAAAAAAAATTTTTTTTCCTAATATACGCTTTCTTAATAATTTTTTCTGTATTTTCTATTTTTAGAAATTAAAAAAAATTTTTAATAAGTTTTTTCATATTTTTTATTTTAAAAAATTAAAATTTTTTTTAATAAATTTTTTTTTAAAAAAATCTTTTTCTTATTTTTTACTATAAAAAAATTAATAAATCTATTTTTAAAAATTAAAAAAAAAAAAAAATTTTTTTCTGAATACATTTACTCTTAATAATTTTTTTTCTTATTTTTTATTATAATAGCTTTATTTTATTTTATTTTATCCTCTTTTTATCTTTCTATTTTTTTCTCCCTTATATTCTGAGCTGTGTGGATGAAAGGCTCTTGGTGCTCCAGCCAGGCATCAGGGCTGTGCCTCTGAGGTGGGAGAGCCAACCTCAGGACACTGGTCCACATGAGACCTACCAGCTCCACGTAACACCAAACGGCAAAAATCTCTCAGAGGTCTCCATCTCAACATCAAGACACAGCTTCACTCAACGAACAGCAAGCTACAGGGCTGGACACCCTATGCCAAACAACTAGCAAGACAGGAACACAGCCCCATCCATTAGCAGGGAGGCTGCCTAAAATCATAAGGCCACAGACACCCCAAAACACACCACCAGACGTGGACGAGCCCACCAGAAAGACAAGATTCAACCTCATCCACCAGAACACAGGCAATAGTCCCCTCCACCAGGAAGCCTACACAACCCACTGAACCAACCTTACCCACTGGGGACAGATACCAAAAACAACGGGAACTACGAACCTGCAGCCTGTGAAAAGGAGACCCCAAACACAGTAAGATAAGCAAAATGAGACGACAGAAAAACACACAGCAGATGAAGGAGCAGGGTCAAAACACACCAGACCTAACAAATGAAGAGGAAATAGGTAGTCTACCTGAAAAAGAATTCAGAATAATGATAGTAAGGATGATCCAAAATCTTGGAAATAGAATAGACAAAATGCAAGAAACATTTAACAAGGACGTAGAAGAACTAAAGAGGAACCAAGCAACGATGAAAAACACAATAAATGAAATTAAAAATACTCTAGATGGGATCAATAGCAGAATAACTGAGGCAGAAGAAAGGATAAGTGACCTGGAAGATAAAATGGTGGAAATAACTACTGCAGAGCAGGATAAAGAAAAAAGAATGAAAAGAACTGAGGACAGTCTCAGAGACCTCTGGGACAACATTAAACGCACCAACATTCGAATTATAGGGGTCCCAGAAGAAGAAGAGAAAAAGAAAGGGACTGAGAAAATATTTGAAGAGATTATAGTTGAAAACTTCCCTAATATGGGAAAGGAAATAGTTAATCAAGTCCAGGAAGCACAGAGAGTCCCATACAGGATAAACCCAAGGAGAAACACGCCAAGACACATATTAATCAAACTGTCAAAAATTAAATATAAAGAAAACATATTAAAAGCAGCAAGGGAAAAACAACAAATAACACACAAGGGAATCCCCATAAGGTTAACATCTGATCTTTCAGCAGAAACTCTGCAAGCCAGAAGGGAGTGGCAGGATATACTTAAAGTGATGAAGGAGAAAAACCTACAACCAAGGTTACTCTACCCAGCAAGGATCTCATTCAGATTTGATGGAGAAATTAAAACCTTTACAGACAAGCAAAAGCTGAGAGAGTTCAGCACCACCAAACCAGCTTTACAACAAATGCTAAAGGAACTTCTCTAGGCAAGAAACACAAGAGAAGGAAAACACCTACAATAACAAACCCAAAACATTTAAGAAAATGGGAATGGGAACATACATATCGATAATTACCTTGAATGTAAATGGATTAAATGCTCCCACCAAAAGACACAGACTGGTTGAATGGATACAAAAACAAGACCCATATATATGCTGTCTACAAGAGACCCACTTCAGACCTAGAGACACATACAGACTGAAAGTGAGGGGATGGAAAAAGATATTCCATGTAAATGGAAATCAAAAGAAAGCTGGAGTAGCAATTCTCATATCAGACAAAATAGACTTTAAAATAAAGAATATTACAAGAGACAAAGAAGGACACTATATAATGATCAAGGGATCGATCCAAGAGGAAGGTATAACAATTGTAAATATTTATGCACCCAACATAGGAGCACCTCAATACATAAGGCAAATACTAACAGCCCTAAAAGGGGAAATTGACAGCAACACAATCATAGTAGGGGACTTTAACACCCCACTTTCATCAATGGACAGATCATCCAAAATGAAAATAAATAAGGAAACACAAGCTTTAAATGATACATTAAACAAGATGGACTTAATTGATATTTATAGGACATTCCACCCAAAAACAACAGAATACACATTTTTCTCAAGTGCGCATGGAACATTCTCCAGGATAGATCATATCTTGGGTCACAAATCAAGCCTTGGTAAATTTAAGAAAATTGAAATCGTATCAAGTATCTTTTCCGACCACAACGCTATGAGACTAGATATCAATTACAGGAAAAGATCTGTAAAAAATACAAACACATGGAGGCT
Source organism: Balaenoptera ricei (assembly GCF_028023285.1). Taxonomy (NCBI): domain Eukaryota; kingdom Metazoa; phylum Chordata; class Mammalia; order Artiodactyla; family Balaenopteridae; genus Balaenoptera; species Balaenoptera ricei. Next base: position 89,299,061 of record NC_082650.1, on the reverse strand, counting down.
ACACAATACACTACTTAATAATGAAGTGATCACTGAAGAAATCAAAGGGGAAATCAAAAAATACCTAGAAACAAATGACAATGGAGATACGACGACCCAAAACCTATGGGACGCAGCAAAAGCAGTGCTAAGAGGGAAGTTTATAGCAATACAAGCCTACCTCAAGAAACAGGAAACATCTCGAATAAACAACCTAACCTTGCACCTAAAGCAATTAGAGAAAGAAGAACAAAAAAATCCCAAAGCTAGCAGAAGGAAAGAAATCATAAAGATCAGGTCAGAAATAAATGAAAAAGAAATGAAGGAAACAATAGCAAAAATCAATAAAACTAAAAGCTGGTTCTTTGAGAAGATAAACAAAATTGATAAACCATTAGCCAGACTCATCAAGAGAAAAAGGGAGAAGACTCAAATCAATAGAATTAGAAATGAAAAAGGAGAAGTAACCACTGACACTGCAGAAATACAAAAGATCATGAGAGATTACTACAAGCAACTCTACGCCAATAAAATGGACAACCTGGAAGAAATGGACAGATTCTTAGAAATGCACAACCTGCCGAGACTGAACCAGGAAGAAATAGAAAATATGAACAGACCAATCACAAGCACTGAAATTGAAACTGTGATTAAAAACCTTCCAACAAACAAAAGCCCAGGACCAGATGGCTTCACAGGTGAATTCTATCAAACATTTAGAGAAGAGCTAACACCTATCCTTCTCAAACTCTTCCAAAATATTGCAGAGGGAGGAACACTCCCAAACTCATTCTACGAGGCCACCATCACCCTGATACCAAAACCAGACAAAGATGTCACAAAGAAAGAAAACTACAGGCCAATATCACTGATGAACATAGATGCAAAAATCCTCAACAAAATACTCGCAAACAGAATCCAACAGCACATTAAAAGGATCATACACCATGATCAAGTGGGGTTTATCCCAGGAATGCAAGGATTCTTCAATATACGTAAATCAATCAATGTGATACACCATATTAACAAATTGAAGGAGAAAAACCATATGATCATCTCAATAGATGCAGAGAAAGCTTTCGACAAAATTCAACACCCATTTATGATAAAAGTCCTGCAGAAAGTAGGCATAGAGGGAACTTTCCTCAACATAATAAAGGCCATATATGACAAACCCACAGCCAACATTGTCCTCAATGGTGAAAAACTGAAACCATTTCCACTAAGATCAGGAACAAGACAAGGTTGCCCACTCTCACCACTATTATTCAACATAGTTTTGGAAGTGTTAGCCACAGCAATCAGAGAAGACAAAGAAATAAAAGGAATCCAAATCGGAAAAGAAGAAGTAAAGCTGTCACTGTTTGCAGATGACATGATACTATACATAGAGAATCCTAAAGATGCTACCAGAAAACTCCTAGAGCTAATCAATGAATTTGGTAAAGTAGCAGGATACAAAATTAATGCACAGAAATCTCTTGCATTTCTATACACTAATGACGAAAAATCTGAAAGTGAAATTAAGAAAACACTCCCGTTTACCATTGCAACAAAAAGAATAAAATATCTAGGAATAAACCTACCTAAGGAGACAAAAGACCTGTATGCAGAAAATTATAAGACACTGATGAAAGAAATTAAAGATGATACAAATAGATGGAAAGATATACCATGTTCCTGGATTGGAAGAATCAACATTGTGAAAATGACTCTACTACCCAAAGCAATCTACAGATTCAATGCAATCCCTATCAAACTACCACTGGCATTTTTCACAGAACTAGAACAAAAAATTTCACAATTTGTATGGAAACACAAAAGACCCCGAATAGCCAAAGCAATCTTGAGAACGAAAAATGGAGCTGGGGGAATCAGGCTCCCTGACTTCAGACTATATTACAAAGCTACAGTAATCAAGACAGTTTGGTACTGGCACAAAAACAGAAATATTGATCAATGGAACAGGATAGAAAGCCCAGAGATAAACCCACGCACATATGGTCACCTTATCTTTGATAAAGGAGGCAAGCATATACGGTGGAGAAAAGACAGCCTCTTCAATAAGTGGTGCTGGGAAAATTGGACAGATACATGTAAAAGTATGAAATTAGAACACTCCCTGACACCATGCACAAAAATAAACTCAAAATGGATTAAAGACCTAAGTGTAAGACCAGACACTATCAAACTCTTAGAGGAAAACATAGGCAGAACATTCTATGACATACATCACAGCAAGATTCTTTTTGACCCAGCTCCCAGAGAAATGGAAATAAGAACACAAATAAACAAATGGGACCTAATGAAACTTAAAAGCTTTTGCACAGCAAAGGAAACCATAAACAAGACCAAAAGACAACCATCAGAATGGGAGAAAATATTTGCAAATGAAGCAACTGACAAAGGATTAATCTCCAAGATTTACAAGCAGCTCATGCAGCTCAATAACAAAAAAACGAACAACCCAATCCAAAAATGGGCAGAAGACCTAAATAGACATTTCTCCAAAGAAGATATACAGATGGCCAACAGACACATGAAAGAATGCTCAACATCATTAATCATTAGAGAAATGCAAATCAAAACTACAATGAGATATCATCTCACACCGGTCAGAATGGCCATCATCAAAAAATCTAGAAACAATAAATGCTGGAGAGGGTGTGGAGGAAAGGGAACTCTCTTGCACTGTTGGTGGGAATGTAAATTGATACAGCCACTATGGAGAACAGTATGGAGGTTCTTTAAAAAACTACAAATAGAACTACCATACGATCCAGCAATCCCACTACTGGGCATATACCCTGAGAAAACCATAGGTCAAAAAGACTCTTGTACCAAAATGTTCATTGCAGCTCTATTTACAATAGCCAGGACATGGAAGCAACCTAAATGTCCATCGACAGATGAATGGATAAAGAAGATGTGGCACATATATACAATGGAATATTACTCAGCCATAAAAAGAAATGAAATGGAGGTATTTGTAATGAGGTGGATGGAGTTAGAGTCTGTCATACAGAGTGAAGTAAGTCAGAAAGAGAAAAACAAATACAGTATGCTAACACATATATACGGAATCTAAGGGGAAAAAAAGCCATGAAGAACCTCGTGGCAAGACGGGAATAAAGACACAGACCTACTAGAGAATGGACTTGAGGATATGGGGAGGGGGTGGGGTGAGATGTGACAGGGTGAGAGAGTGTCATGGACATATATACACAACCAAATGTAAAATAGGTAGCTAGTGGGAAGCAGCCGCATAGCACAGGGAGATCAGCTTGGTGCTTTGTGACCACCTAGAGGGGTGGGATGGGGAGGGTGGGAGGGAGGGAGATGCAAGAGGGAAGAGATATGGGAACATATTGTATATGTATAACTGATTGTTATAAAGCAGAAGCTAACACACCATTGTAAGGCAATTATACTTCAATAAAGATGTTTAAAAAAAAAAAAAAAAAAAAAAGAAAAAAATAAAAAAAAAAAAAAAAAAAAAAAAAAAAAAAGAAATAAATAAAACTGGTTTATATAAATCTGGCATATAAATCATTCCCACAAAATATTTACATGAATTTACAATTTAACCATTACAATATGTTAAAGTAATACACTGTTTTGAACAATTTTTCTAGTAAAAGTTCAAAACAAGATATAATTCTTTTCAAACTAGAGAGGTTATAATTCTTAATTTACTATATGTTTTAATAAAATAACAAAGGTAAAACATTTTCAAGATTTTTTAATGAATTCTCAATTATTGTAGATATAGTTTTCTAATGCTTCAGAATTTAGAAGAGTCTACTACAAAATAAGCACAAAAAGAGCACTTAATAAATATGAATAATTAGTAAATATAAATGAATATTTATTGAATTAATTGTTTCCCACAAGAAAACATTCACATTTCCTTTTTACTCAATCATTTAACTACTATCTAAGAGAAAATATATACAAACTATTTTCTTAAAACTATAAAATAACCCTATACATTCAATTAAGGTATCCTTTCTCAGGAAAAATATATTCATAGAAATGAATTTTCCAATAAGAGTGTTTTTTGCAGAAGCTGTTATTCATCGGCAACCTCAACAATTTATTTTAGAAGCACACTAATGAGAATTTTTTTATTTGGCCTTGACACCTTCTCAAACATTTTCCTTGTGATTAATTCTTATGTATCAATTCAACAGATTATTTACATATCGCTCACACCAAACATGATTCTAAATGGAAAGGAAATGGTTATAGGTACTTCATTCACCATTTCCACATCATAAGATAGCATACTAAATTTGTCCCTATCTCTAGTCTTATCCTTCTTTGATTTCCCAACTTTGAGCATACTGCATAGCACATATTATATACTCAATAAACTTGCAATAACCTGAATTGAATTCACTAAAACTGGTTTCTTTTTTTCCTATGTGTCTACTAAATAAATCTGCTTTAAATTTTATAGGACACCTCTCTCCCCCAATGTTGGATGTGCCTGGTAAATTCAAAGCATGTACTTTTTTTTTTTTTTTTTTACTTCTTAAACATGTTTGTATATTGGCTTAATTTCAGACGTAGACTACAACCAAAAAAAATACAAGAAATTGTACACTCAGAGTCCCCCACTGTTAACACTTTATCACACATACTTTATTATTCTCTCTCTCACTCTCTGTTTTATTTTCTGAATCATTGGAGATTAAGTTGTAAATATGAAGCCCCACTACCCCTAAATATATCATGTTTTTCCTAAAAAAGAAATATTCATCCATGACACCAGAGTACAGTGATCAATATCAGAAAATTTAAATTGACTCAATAATAGTATCTAAACTATAAACATCATTCATTTTCTGCATGTGTGCAAACAATGTACTTTACAGTAAAATGAAATCCTGAATCATGTATTGCACTCAAATTTCATGTTGCTTTATTTTATTTTGTCTTTCATAACTTTGCTATTTTTGAACGGTATAGCTAAGTTATTTTTACTATGTCCTTTAATTTACATTTGTCCAATGTTCCTCATGAATAGGTATAGATCATCTCTGGCAGGATATCACAGAAGTTATGTTTTTTCCTTGCATTCTACCAGGGAACACATGGTTACAATTTCTCCCACTGCTGGTAAGGTTAATTTTGATAATTTGATTATTGATCAATTAAAATATGTGGGTATGTTTGGTTTTTTAAGGAGCCTCCATAGTGGCTGTATCAATTTACATTCACACCAACAGTGTAGGAGGGTTCCCTTTTCTCCACACCCTCTCCAGTATTTATTGTTTGTGGATTTTTTGATGATGGCCATTCTGACTGCTGTGAGGTGATACCTCACTGCAGTTATGATTCACATTTCTCTAATAATTAGTGAGGTTGAGCATTTTTCTTGTGCCTCTAGGCCATCTGTTTGTCTTCTTTGGAGAATGTCTATTTAGAACTTCCACCCATTTTTTGATTAGGTTATTTGGGTTTTTTTGTTTTTGTTTTAGTTTTAGTTTTTTTATTTTTTGATATTGAGCTGCATGAGCTGTTTGTATATTTTGGAGATTAATCCCTTGTTTGTTGTTTCATTAGCAATTATTTTCTCCCAATCTGTGGGTTGTCTTTTCATTTTGTTTATGATTTCCTTTGCTGTGCAAAAACTTTTAAGTTTAATTAGGTCCCATTGCTTATTTTTGTTTTTTTATTTTCATTACTCTAAGAGGTGGATCCAAAAAGATCTTGCTGCAATTTATGTCAAAGAGTATTCTTCCTATGTTTTCCTCTAAGAGTTTTATAGTATCTGGTCTTACATTTAGGACTTTAGTCCATTTTGAGTTTATTTTTGTGTATGGTGTTAAGGAGTGTTCTAATTTCATTCTTTTACATGTAGCCCTCCAGTTTTCCCGGCACCACTTATTGAAGAGACTGTCTTTTCTCCACGGTATATTCTTACCTCCTTTGTCATAGATTAGGTGACCATAGATGCATGGGTTTATCTCAGGATGCTCTATTCTGTTCCATTGATCTATATTTCTGTTTTTGTGCCAGTACCATATTGTCTTGATTACTGTAACTTTGTAGTATAGTCTGAAATCAGGGAGCTTGATTCTTCCAGCTCCATTTTTCTTTCTCAAGATTGCTTTGGCTATTTGAGGTCTTTTGTGTTTCCATAAAAACACTAATTTTTTTTGGTTCTAATTCTGTGAAAATTGCTATTGGTAATTTGATAGGGATTTCCTTGAATCTGTAGATTACTTTGGGTAATATAGTCATTTTGACAATATTGATTCTTACAACCCAAGAACATGGCATATCTCTCCATCTCTTTATGTCATCTTTGATTTATTTCATCAGTATCTTATAGTTTTCTGAGTACAGGTCTTTTGCCCCCTTAGGTAGGTTTATTCCTAGGTATTTTATTCTTTTTGCTGCAATGGTAAATGGGAGTGTTTCCTTAACTTCTCTTTCTGATCTTTTGTTGTTAGTGTATAGAAATGCAAGAGATTTCTGTGTATTATTTTTGTATCCTGCAACTTTACAAATTCATTGGAGAGTTCTAGTAGTTTTCTGGTGGCATCTTCAGGATTTTCTATGTATAGTATCATGTCATCTGCAAACAGTGACAGTTTTACTTCTTTTCCAATCTGGATTCCTTTTATTTCTTTTTGTTCTCTGATTGCCATGTCTAGGACTTCCAAAACTATGTTGAATAAAAGTAGTGAGAGTGGACATCCTTGTCTTCTTCCTGATCTTAGAGGAAATGCTTTCAGGTTTTTACCATTGAGAATGATGTTTGCTGTGGGTTTGTCATATATGGCCTTTATTATATTGAGGTATGTTCCCCCTATACCAACTTCTGTAGAGTTTTTATCATAAATTTGTGTTGAATTTTGTTGAAAGCTTTTTCTGCATCTATTGAGATGATCATATAGCTTTTATTCTTCAGTTTGTTAATGTGGTGTATCATATTGATCAATTTATGTATGTTGAAGAATCCTTACATCTCACTTGATCATGGTGTATGATCTTTTTAATGTGTTGTTGGATTCAGTTTGCTAGTATTTTGTTGAGGATTTTTGTGTCTATGTTCATCAGTGATATTGGCCTATAATTTACTTCTTTTGTGATATCTTTGCCTGGTTTTGGTTTCAGGGTGTTGGTGACCTTGTAGAATGAGCTTGAGGGTGTTCCTTCCTCTGAAATTTTTTGGAACAGTTTGAGAAGTATAGGTGTTAACTCTTCTCTAAAAATAGAGCTACCATATGATCCAGCAATCCTACTCCTGGGCATATATTCAGATAAAACCATAATTCAAAAAGATACATGCATCCCAATGTTCATATATGAGGAGGTAATAAGGCTTCAAAACTAAACCTACGAGGCCAGTATCACTCTAATACAAAATTTAGACAAAACACGCTGAAAAAAAAAATTACAGGCCAATGTCCCTGATGAACATGGATGCAAAAATCCTCAATAGAATGTAGGGAACCAAACTTAACAATGCATTAAAAGTATCATATATGTGATCAAGTGGGATTTATCCCAAGGATGCAAGGATTGTTCAATAACCACAAATCATTTAATGTGATACACCACATTAACAAATTGAAGAATAAAAACCATATGATCATCTCAATAGATGCAGAAAAAGCTTTTGATAAAATCAACATCTATTTATTACTAAAAACCCTCCACAAAGTAGATATAGAGGGAACATATCTCAACATAATAAAGGCCATATATTGTAAACCCACAGCCAACATTATACTAAATGGTGAAAGGCTGAAAGCGTTTCCTCTAAGATCAGGAAAAAGATGGTTATTCCCATTCTCATCACTTTTATTCAACAGAGTACTGAAAGTCTAAGCCACAGCAATCAGACAAGAAAAAGCTATTTTAAAACATCCAAATTGGAAAGGAAAAACTAACATTGTCACTGTTTGTAGATGACACAATAGTATATACTGAAAATTCTACAGATACCACCAAAATCTATTAGAGCTAATAGATGAAATGAGTAAATTTGCAGAATACAAAACTAATATACAGAAATCACTTGTGTTTCTATACACTAACAATGAACTATCAGAAAGAAAAATTAAGAAAACCATCTTATTTACAGTTGCACCAGAAAGAATAAAATACCTAGGAATAAATATAAGCAAAAAGGCAAAAGATATATGCTCTGACAACTGTAGGACATTGATGGAAGAAACTGAAGACAACACAAACAACTGTAAAGATATAGCATGCTCATGTAATGGAAGAATTAATATTGTTAAAATGACCATACTAACCAAGGCAATCTACAGATTCAGTGCAATCCCTATCAAAGTACCAAAGGCATTTTTCACATAATAAAACAAATATTTCTAAAATTTGTGTGGAAACACAAAAGACAGCCAGATAGCCAGAGTAAGTTTTAGAAAGAATAACAAAGCTGGAGGTATCACACTCCCTGATTTCAAATTATACTACAAAGCTACAGTAATGAAATGGTAAGGTACTGGCACAGAACAGTCACATACATCATTGGAACAAAGTAGAGAGCCTAGAAATAAACCCATTCTTATATGGTCAACTATATTATGACAAAGGAGACAAAAGTATACAATGAAAAAAACACCTTTTCACTAAATGGTGTTAGGAAAACTGGACAGCTGTATGCAAAATAATCAAACTGAACTACTTTTTCACACCATATACAAAAATAAACTCAAAATGGACTAAAGAGTTGAATGCAAGACCTGAAACCACAAAACTTTTAGGAGTAAACATAGGCAATACACCCTTTTACTTTGGTCTTAGTGATAATTTTTTTGATATATGTCCTCAGACAAGGGAACCAAAAGCAAATTTAAAAAATGGGAGGTGTCCATCAAACTGTAAAGCTTTTTTACAATGAAGGAAGCTATCAACAAAATGAAAAGCCAACCTAATAAATGGGAGAAGATATTTGCAAACATTATATCCAATAAGGAGTTAATATCCAAAATATACAAATAACTAATACAACTCAACATCAAACAAATAAACAATCCAATTTAAAAAATGAGCAGAGGACCTGTGACATACAGATAGCCAAGAGGCACATGAAAAGAGAATCAACTTCACTAATCATCAGGGAAATGCAAGTCAAAACCCAGTGAGATACCACCTCACACCTGTCAGAATGGCTACCATCAAAAAGACAACAAATAACAAGTGATGGCAAGGATGTGGAGAAAACGGGACTCATGTACTGTTGGTGAGATTGCAAACTGGTGCAGCCATTATGAAAAACTGTATGAAGTTTCCTCAAAGAATTAAAAATAAATCTGCAGTATGATCCAGCAATTTCACTTCTGGGTAAATACCCAGAGAAAACAAAAGCACCAATTCAAAAAGATATATGCACCCAAATATTTATTGCAGTGTTATTTACAATAGCCAATATATGGCAGCAATCTGAGTGTCCATTGTTGGATGAATGGACAATGAAGATGTGGTATATATATATATATAGAGAGAGAGAGAATGGGATTATTGGCTGTAGAAAATGAAATCTTGTCATTTTGCATCAGCATGGATGTACTTAAATTGTATTATGCTAAGAGAAATAAGTCAAACAGAGAAGACAAATACCACATGATCTCACAAATAAGTGGATACTAAAATACAAAACAAAGAAAAAAACAAAATAAAAACAGAGTCATAGATACAGAACAAAAATGAATGGTTGCCAAAAGGGATGGGGGTTAGGGGTGGATGGTTGGGAGAAATAGGTCTAAGGGATTAAGAGCTACAAACCTCCAGTTATATAATAAATAAATCATAGGGATGTAATATACAGCATAGGAAATATGGTCAATCATATTGTAATAACTTTATATGGGGATAGATGGTTACACAATTTATTGTGGTGATCAGTTCATAATGTATGCACATGTCAAATCACTATGTAGTAAATCTTTAACATAATATTGTACATCAACTGTATTTCAATTTAAATAAAAGTAAAGGGTGTCAATCAAGAGGGTATAAAATTCTAAATGGGATGCAGCTAATAAATAGCTTCAAAATATATGAAACAAAAGCTGGTAAAAGCACAGGGAGAAATAGAAAAATCCACAATTGTAGTTGGAAATTTCAAGATCCCTTTCTTAATAAATAATAGAAAAAGTGGACAGTAAATAAATAAATATGTAGAAGACATGAAAAACTATGAAACAACTTAACCTGATTGACATTTATGGGACACTTCACCACGAACAGCAAATTACATATTATTGTAAAGTACATACAGAACATTTTACTAAGATAGCTCATATTTTGAACCAGAAAACAACTCTTCATATGGTCAAGAGAATTCAAGTAATAATAAATGAAATTGAATTAGAACTCAACAACAGACATGTATCTGTAAAAGCCACAAGTATTTTTAATTAAATGATATTTTTAAATAATCATGGGTCAAAAGAAACCAAAAGAAATTTATAGTTAACTTTAAACTTACGTAGAAACACAGCACATCGGATTTTGTAGGATGCTGAAAAACAGTTATTAGGGTGATATTTACCATTCTTTATAGTAAACATCAAATATTTTGTCAAAGATCTCAGTTTCTATGTTAAGATGCTAGAAAAAGAGATAATTAAACTAAAAGTAAGCAGAAGAAAGGAAATAATAACAAAGAGGAAAATAACTATAAGAAACATAAAAATAATAGAAAAAAATTATTGAATCCAAAATCTGGTTCTTTGCTAAGGACAATAAAATTGATAAATCTCTGTCCATGTCAGACCAACAAAAAAAGGATAAAATACAAATTATCATTTCAGGAATAGGAGAAGTGACATTACTCTATTCTACATATGGTAAATGGATGGTAAGTAAAACTATGCCTATAAATTAAATCACATAGATGGAATGAATAAATTTCTAACAACACAAATGTTCAAAGCACCTCTAGAAAGCCTATACAATGGAACTACAAAATATTGCTGGAAAAAAATTAAAGATGATCTAAATATATAGAGATATATACCTGGACTATGGATTAGAAGACTCAATATTGTAAAACTATCAATTCCCTCCTTATTGATCTGTTGATTCAATGCATTCTCAGTCAAAATACGAGTCCACTTACTGGTAGGATGTGACAAGCTCATTTCAATGTCTATATGAAAATTGAAAGGACATAAGAGCTAAAACAACCTTGATAAAGAACAACAAAGAGTGCTGACCGTAATCAAGACAATGTTGTATTTTCATGAAGGCTGACAAATAAAGCAATATAATATAAAAGAGAGTTCTGAAAAAGACCCACATATTTATAAACAACTTATTTTTGGCAAAGGTGCAAAGGCAATTCAGCAAAGGATCATCTTTTCAACAAATTTTGCTGAACGATTCGGATATCCAAACCCAAAAATGAATAAATAAATCACCATATACCAAAATTAACTAAAAATTTTTATAGACCTAACAGTAAAATCTATAAAACTACAAAACTTTTAGAGGAAAACATAGAAGAAAATCTTTGTGAAGCTGAGTTAGCAAAAAATTTCTTAGATATTACATCAAAAACACATTCCACAAAGGAACAAATTGATAAATTTGACTTCCTCAAAATTAAAACCTTCCATTCTTCAAAATGTACTGTTAGGAGAATGAAATGACAAATCACAGACTGGGAAAAATATTTTAGAATTATATATCTAATAAAGGACTTGTGTCTAGAATAAAAAATAACTTTCAAAGTCAATAATAAGAATCAAATGACCCAATTTTTTAAACGGACAAAATATCTGAACAGACGTTTCACCAAAGAGGATGTATAAATGGCAAATAACCAAACGAAACGAGGCCCAACATCATTAGTAATTGGAGAAATAAAAATTAAAACAACCATGAGATACCACTACACACTTACTAGAATGGCTACAATTTAAAAGACAGGCCATACCAGGTTTTGGCAAGATGGTGGAAGACTGGAACTCTCATACACTGTTGTGGGAATGTAAAATATGACAACCAGTTTGGAAGCCAGTTTCTTAAAATGTTAAACATATACCTGTTGCATAATCCAACTAGTCTACTCCTAGGTATTTACCTAAAAGTATAAGTCCATAGAAAGAACCAAGGACAAGTGTTCATAACAGGCTTATATAATAGCCAAAGCCAAAATATATCTACAAAATAGTCAGATTCTTCTGCTACTCCCTGTCTTCCATGCACAATTACTTTTTACTCTTGAAAGTAACTCTATATTCTAGAGAATTAAGGGTATGTCATTTTATCCTTTTCAATCAATGCTTTCAAATGTTCCCTACTTTAAATTAATACAGTTTGAATTTTATGTTCTTTCTTTTAATTTTTATGGCTGGGAGAAATACACTGTTAGTAAATTGCTTTTGTCTTTTCAAAATACAGTACAAATATACTTTTATATAACTCGTTTTCCATTTTGTCATTCTATTTATTGTCATTTTCCCTCCTTCTTCCAGTTTTTCCCATATCCCCCAAAAAATATTATTCATTTTTGAAAAGTGAGTGGAGGAGTTATGTGGTATTTTAGGTATTTTTAACAAAAATCACTTTTAAACTTTTTTTTATATTTCTTACAAGTTGTTGAGTTTTCCCATTATTTTTAGTGTAGTATAATCACACATCATAATGTTAAAGGGCATCACTGATTTTAAGGGTAAATGTTAAAACGTAATATGCCTGTGGCTGATAATGTAACTTTGAAATAACAGCATGACCGTTACCAAACATGCAAAGCCTGCACTCAACTTCCAAGTGAATTGAAAGAAATGAGAAAGGGTAAAGATCTATTCTGAGAGCTGTGGCTTCTCCCAATAATTTTGCATTTTGTTTTACACAATATCCTATTTAGCAAGTAAGATGTTCACATTCATAGGTCCAGAGCATAATTTTAAGATTCCTAGGAGAGGAGGAGTCAAGATGGTGGAATAAGAGGACGCAGAATTCACCTCTTCTTACAGTACATCAAGAAGACATCTACAGATGGAACAATTCTCACAGAGCAGCTGCTGAACACTAGCAGAAGACCTTGGACACCTAAGAGCACAAGCAAAATCCCCATGCAACCTGGTAGAATGAAAGAAAGAGAAAAAGAAAAGAGGAAATGTGAAGGGACCAACACCCTTGGTGGGGAGCTGAAGGTGAGGAGAGGTTCCTGCACCCAGAGAAGCTCCCTCACAGTGGGGAAATCAGCTGGGGCAGAGAGGGAGCTTCAGGGAATCAGAGGGGAATGCAGCATCCAGTCTGGGAAAGGCAGAACAGAGTAAGATATGTGCACATGGTCTGTGCACAGCCCTCTGCACCCCAGCCTGAGTCGTGTGTCTCCTGCTGTGGAGGGCATCTAGGTGCTGGAAAGTGGGGTTCGGAGCACAGACCCAGGGAGGGGACAGCTGTTGGCTGTGAAGAGACAACCTGAAAGGATGGGAACAATGAGCTCCACAACTGGAAAAGTTTGTGGAAGAAACCTGGGTCACCATAGAAGCAAGATGCCATTGTTGAGTGGGGTGCAAGGGGTGGAACCACCATTGTAACACTTTATCCACCCACCAGCCCCTGCCACTGTGGGCACTGGGATGGGCACCCATCTGAGCAGGTTCACTCGCCTCTTAAGCCAAGGTCTCCTCCACCTGCACAGGCTGCAGAGTCCCGAGTGCTGCCCCCACCAAAGCCTCCTCAGGAATCAGCCCTGGGCCCCCCAGCCTGAGACTGAATCCACCAGCGCTGGCGGGGGCTGAGTGCTAAAGCCTGGGGTTAGGAGAGCAAACCCGGGGAGAGGGCCACTGTTGGCTATGCCGAGATGGCCTGAAGGGATGGGGAGCTGAGCAACGTGGAGACAACCAGAGGGGATGAGAGTGAGGGGTTCCACTGCTGGTAATGCTCCTGGAGGGGGCATGGTCTGCCTCGGAAATGAAGCACTACTGTTGAGTCACACATCAGCAGTGCTGACATCACAGGTTCTCCACCCACAGGCCAGCCTCTGCCTCCAAGGACACTGGGAGGGACTCCCACGAGAGCAAGCATGCCCCAGTCTGTTCCAACTTCTCACCGGTCTCTGCTACCACAGGCACTACAGGGGGATCCCATCGGAGCAAGCGCATGCACACCAGTTGTGACCACCTTATCCCTCCCCAGCCTGAGTAAGTGTGCCCCAGTCAGCTGCTGTTTCTGCCCCCTCTTGCCTGGGTGGGGAACAGACACCTGAGGGTGGCCCACATGTAGAGGCGGGGCCAAAACCAAAGCTGAGCCCCAGGGGCAGTGCAACTAAGGAAAAGGGGCAGAAATCTCTCTGTGCAGCTGCACAAGCCATGGATTAAATCCCTGCAGTCAGCCTGGTATATCCAACGCCTGCAGAGCATCTGAACTGATAATGAGCGTTCCCCCAACTGAGAACAGTCTAGCTTTAGCAGCTGTGGACATTGGAGACAAGTACATGAGGGAGTTGGGTCAGAGACTGAGCTGCCCCCACAATGCCCACAGTGTGTCCAGAGACCTACCTAGAGGTACTGGAGGGCTTCCTGGGGAGGTGGAGGTTGGCTGTGGCTCATTGTGGGAGGACACTGACAAAGCAGAAACCAGGAAAATATTTTTGTTTGTTTGTTTTTTGTTTCATTTTGTACTATTGTTGTTGTTTATTTTTATCACTTTTTATTTATTTTTTCTTTTTAAAAAAAATTAATATATCTTTTATTTTTCTACTTTTATTTTAATTTCTTGTTCTGTGGTTTTTTTGTCTTTGTTTTATGTTTTGTATTATTTGTTTTTATCTTTTTTGTGTGTTTGTTTTATGTTTTCTTTGCTTTTTTTAGTTTGCTTTCTGTTTTTGTTAGTTTTGTTTTTATTGTTTGTTTTTGGGTTCTTCTGTTTCTTTGGCTGTTTTCTTATTTTTTTTGTTTTCCTTGGGGGTTTTCTTTGTGCGTTTTCTTTGTTGTTGTTTTTGTTTGGTTGGTTTTGTTTTTACCATTTATCTTGGGTTTTGTTTGTTTGTTTTCTTTTTTTGGTGTTGTTTGTTTTTCCTATTTGTTTTGGGTTTTGTTTCTCTGTTTGTTTTACTTTTTTTTTTTTTTTTTTTTGGCTCACAGAGTCTTGGTTCCCAGCCAGGGGACAGGCCTGAGCCCCCCAGGGTGGGAGCGCTGAATCCAGGATGCTGGACTTCCAGAGAATTCCTGGCCTCAGGGAATATTAATCTGCGTGAGCTCTCCTGGAGGTCTCCATCTCGACTCCAAGACACAGCTCCACCCAATAAACAGACAAACTAACAAAAATTAAATACAAAACAAAAATATTAAATGCAACAAGGAAAAAGCAACAAATAGTATACAAGGGAATCCTCATAAGGTTATCAGCTGATTTTTCAGCAGAAACTGTGCAGGTCAGAAGGGAATGGCAGGATATATTTCAAGTGATGAAGGGAAAAAACATACAACCAAGATTACGCTAGCCAGCAAGTCTCTCATTCAGAGTCGACCAGGAAATCAAAAACTTTACAGACAAGCAAAAGCCAAGAGAATTCAGCACCAACAAACCAGCTTTACAACAAATGCTAAAGGAACTTCTCTAAGCAGGAAACACAACAGAAGAAAATGACCTACACAAACAAACCCAAAACAATTAAGAAAATGGCAATAAGAACATACATATCAATAATTACCTTAAATGTAAATGGATTAAATGCTCCAATTAAAAGACACAGACTAACTGAATGGACACAAAAACAAGACCCATATATATGCTGTCTACAAGAGACCCACTTCAGACCTAGGGACACATACAGACTGAAAGTGAGGGATGGAAAACGATATTCCATGCAAATGGAAATCAAAAGAAAGCTGTAGTAGCAATACTCATATCAGACAAAATGGACTTTAAAATAAAGACTATTACAAGAGACAAGAAATGACACTACATAATGATCAAGGGATCAATCCAAGAAGAAGATATAACAATTGTAAGTATTTATGCACCCAAAATAGGTGCATCTCAATACATAAGGCAAATGTTAGCAGCCATAGAAGGGAAAATCAACAGTAACACCATAATAGTGGGGGACTTAAACACCTCACTTACACCAATGCACAGATAATCCAGACAGAAAATAACTAAGGAAACACAAGCCTTAAATGACACATTAGACCAGACAGACTTAATTGATATTTATAGGACACTCCATCTGAAAGCAGCAGAATACACTTTCTTCTCAAGTGCACATGGAACAGTCTCCAGGATGGATCACATCTTGAGTCACAAATCAAGCCTCAATAAATTTTAAAAAATGGAAATCGTATCAAACATCTTTTCTGACCACATGCTATGAGATTAGAAATCTATTACAGGAAAAAAAATGTAAAGAACACAAACACATGAAGGCTAAAGAGTATATACCTAGAAACAAATGACAATGAAAACACTATGACCCAAAACCTATGGGATGAATCAAAAGCAGTTCTAAGAGGGAAGTTTATAGCAATACAATCCTACCTCAAGAAAGAAGAAAAGTCTCAAATAAACAACCTAACCTTACACCTAAAGAAACTAGAGAAAGAGGAACAAACAAAACCCAAAGTTAGTAAAAGGAAAGAAATCATAAATATCAGAACAGAAATAAATGAAATAGAAATGAAGAAAACAATAGCAAAGATCGATGAAACTAAAAGCTGTTTTTTTTGAGAAGATAAACAAAATTGATAAACCTTTAGCCAGACTCATCAAGAAAAAGAGGGAGAGGACTCAAATCAATAAAATTAGAAATGAAAAAGGAGACATTATAACTGACACCACAGAAATACAAAGGATCATAAGAGACTACTACAAGCAACTATATGCCAGTAAAATGGACAACCTGGAAGAAATGGACAAGTTCTTAGAAAGGTACAACCTTCCAAGAGTGAACCAGGAAGAAATAGAAAATATGGACAGACCAATCACAAGTAATGAAATTGAAACTGTGATTAAAACTTCCAACAGACAAAAATCCAGGACCAGATGACTTCACAGGCAAATTCTATCAAACATTTAGAGTTAACATCCATCCCTCTCAAATTCTTCCCAAAAAAATTGCAGAGAGAGGAACACTCCCAGGCGCATTCTACAAGGACAATATCACCCTGATACCAAAACCAGACAAAGATATCACAAAAAAAGTAAATTACTGGCCAATATCACTAATGACCATAGACCAAAAATCCTCAACAAAATACTAGCAAACAGAATCCAACAACACCTTAAAGGTTCATACACCATGATCAAGTGGGGTTTATCCCTGGGATGCAAGGATTCTTCAATATACACAAATCAATCAGTGTGATACACAATATTAACAAATTGAAGAACAAAAACCATATGATCACCTCAATAGATGTGGCAAAAGCTTTTGACAAATTTCTACACCAATTTATGATAAAAACTCTCCAGAAAGTGGGCATAGAGGGAACTACCATATGACCCAGCAATCCCACTACTAAGCATATACCCAGAGAAAACCATAATTCAAAAAGATACATGCACTCCAATGTTCATTGCCACACTATTTACAATAGAAAGGACATGGAAGCAACCTAAATGTCCATCAGCAGAGGAATGGATAAAGAAGATGTGGTACATATATACAATGGAATATTACTCAGCCATAAAAAGGAATGAAATTGTGCCATTTGCAGAGGTATGGATGGACTTAAAGATTGTGATACAGAGTGAAATAAGTTAGAAAGAGAAAAACAAATATTGTATAGCAT
This sequence comes from Balaenoptera ricei, assembly GCF_028023285.1. Classification (NCBI taxonomy): domain Eukaryota; kingdom Metazoa; phylum Chordata; class Mammalia; order Artiodactyla; family Balaenopteridae; genus Balaenoptera; species Balaenoptera ricei. The sequence continues at coordinate 89,281,344 of NC_082650.1, read as the reverse complement.
CACTTACATGTGGAATCTGGAAAAATGGTACAGATGAACTTATTTGCAAAACAGAGATAGAGACACAGATATAGAGAACAAACCTATGGATACCAAAGGGGGAAGGGAGGAGTGGGATTGACATATACACACTATTATGTATAAAATAGATAACTAATGAGAACCTACTGTATAGCACAGGGAACTCTACTCAGTGCCCTGTGGTGACCTAAATGGGAAGGAAATCCATAAAAGAGGGGATATATGTATATATATATATAGCTGATTCACTTTGCTGTACAGCAGAAACTAACATAACATTGTAAAGCAATTAAGTTCCAATAAAAATTAATTTTTAAAAAGTACAATTGGAAAACTACAGAAAACATGAAATATATAATGGCCAAAGTTATATTTCTACAATAAATTTTTTTCTTCTTCTTGGGGAAAAAAAAAAGATTTCTAACAAGGCTTATTCTGATTTCTGCTGACTATGAGCCTCTGAAGTGTTATTATGAAAAAGGTAAAGGAAGCTGAGAAATAAGGATTGGGTAAAGAACTAGGTGTAATATTGTATACTGACGTGTGTGTGTGTGTGTGTGTGTGTGTGTGTGTGTGTGTATTTTTAAATTATATGCATGTATGCATTTATTTTAAGGCAAAAATAAAACACCTTAAGTTAAAGCTAGTATAAAATTATTTAAATGAATTTACAGTTCTTAGACACTGTTGACAAATTCAGAAAAATAATTTTCTAATTTTCCCTTTCTCTTTATTTCTGTCACACACAAGAAAAATAAAATTTCTAAACATATGTATTAGACTTGTCTCTAATAACAAACTCTGATTACAAAACTAAAAATCTATATCTATTTTCTCCCTGAATTAAAATTAAAACTAAATTTTGATTGATCCAAACCAGCTGACTAGGTTCATTAGAGTTTCAGATAAAGGAGTTTAAATGTCACCAAAGTATTCTTTGTTATTCTGAATAATACCACTGAATGTTGCAAAATCACAACTCAGGTATAATCCCAGAGTAATGGAACTGTTATAGAGTGCTTATATAATGTGAATTTCAAAACAAACTATAAAAGGCTCTTCCCATTCCCAAGTTTAATATATTTAGGGACGCAATCAAACAGAAAACATAAATTGTTAGCCACCATATTTATATAGCGTTTTTTTGTGTTCTAGACACCATATGAAATGAGGTCCATTATCATAAAAATGCACTGATTTAACCTATATATTTTCTTCCAAAATTGTATTGCATGAAGTAGCCACATTTTTTCATTTCGACATTTCTCTCAGGACATGTAAAAGACTAAACAAATATAGAGAATTTTAAATTTCTCCTTAATTCATTGATAATGCAATATTGTCAGCGCAATATTGTAGATTGTCACTTATTGGTTGTTGGCTACAGCAAGCGTGCACTGAAAATCATTTTTCAGTTAAGTTAAACAGAAATAAAAATTTAAAGATAAAGCAACTATTTCATATATGAGTCATATTATTTTAAATGATTTGAAAAAAGTTAGCTAAAGTAATCTAATCTGTTTCTCTCCAGTATGGAATATATTTTTTTTTCCCAAATGTCTTCCTCTGGTGTTTAACAGACATATCCTGACCTCTTACTATTCGCAAAATGCCATACTACATATCTGGGAAAACTTCAATATGTATTTCCCAAAATTCTTCTTTCAGTCATATCTTCACTTCAGGAAGCTTCACTTTGCACGTGATTCAAAATTGGTGCAGGTGAATCATCACAGAGAGATTGCTAAAGATTGTGATATTGCCTAAAGTTTATTGGTGTATTAGTTAGGAGTCAGGTGGCTAGTATCAGAAATAAAAGAAGAATATTGTAAACACTAAAGGGGAGGAGTTGTATACCTCATTCAATTTAAAAAATAGTCAGGTAGTCACAACTGAGGCCAAAGAAAGCTCAGACACACAATATATAAGTGCTCCTAAGACTATCGTTTTTCTTCTCTGTATTAACCATTTCCCAAGCTTTATACTCTCTAAAAGCAGAGAAGCTTTATTCACCTAATAGGCAACAGACCTGCCAATAATTGCTTTCTAACATTAGACCTTCATCTATCATAAAAAGAGTGAAATAATTTTACTCAAGATGATTCCTAGAGAATAATACAGGGGTACCAGTGCCACTCCAGGTCACCCACCAGGTAGGGAGGGGTGGGAGCTGTTTTGGAGGGGTATAGTGCCAGTCAGGGTTATTGCTAGGTGTGGCAGTGTGGGAACAACTTTGGAGGATCTAGCCTGGCAGGTGGGTTGGGCCGGACAGGCCCTTAGGGGAATGCCAAGGCAGAGTACACAGTGTTAGTTAGGTTGATGGAGAATAATAGACTAATGTCCACCAGCACTGGGCCAACTGGGTGAAAGGAGAGTGAAAAAAGGCACCTGCAAGTGCTTCCATCCATAAAGAAACTTTCACTAGATCCCTGCCCTTCCAGCACTTGCTCTAAAATTGGTCAGTGAATCTCTTCATGTGACCCAGGTTCTTTTCAAGCTGCTGCCTCTGTGCTGGGACTCAGAGTGAGTGAGTTTGCGCATTAGCCCTTCAAGAGCAGAGTCTCAGTTTCCCACAGCCCTCGGGCTCTTCCAGACATAATCCCTGCTGGTTTTCAAATATTTCAGACATTACGGGGACTGTCTTCCCAATGCAGGCCCTGCCTGGGGAGCTCAATGCGGGGCTTGGACCCCTCACTCCTCATGGGGGACCCCTATGGTTGTGATATCCCTCTCGCTTGTAGGTTGCCACACTGGGGAGTGTGGGCTCTGACTAGACCACTTCTCTGCCCCTCCTACCCATCTTGATGTGGCCTTTCCTTTATATTCTTAGTTGTGGAAAAATCTGTTCTGTTCATCTTCAGGTTGTTATCAGAGTAGTTGTTTTATATGTGTTTGTAGTTTTGGTGTGTCCATGGGAAGAGGTGAGCTCAGGATCTTTGTACAAGTCCTCAGTTTCTCACTTTTGTAGGTGGGATATGGGGATGCAACTCAATTCCGTCCAACTAGACCCTGGAAATTTCTGGAAATGATTGTCTCCCTGACTGAAGGAGATGCATAGGGAGAAATGACCTTTCCCTTAGATCATGCTGATTGAGAAAGGATGCCCAGGGCTGTATGAGACATCTTCTGAAAAGAGCCCATGTCAAACTGTAGACAAGCCAGCAGGGTAAATGTGGAAAAGAGAAAGACGGGAAAAAAAAAATTTATTACTTTGATTCAGGCATCATATTAACTAATTCTGGAAATGCTTACCTACAAAAACAACTTCCAAAGTGAAGGATCTGGGACTAAAACTAATTCTGCTCCTGGAGCCCAGGCCCACACAGCAGCATACTTGCAATAGTCATATCTGGACCTCACAGACGTCTGAGCCAGGGACCAGCCCTTCACATCATTGTGCCCACAAGAGTCATGGTTGGACCTCTATGCCAGCCAGACTGGGGGCCAACCACCAACATACCCACAGCAGTCACAGCCAAGACTTATAGACAACAAGGCTGGGTCATTCTCTCACACCAATGTCCCCCCAGGAATCACAGCCCAACCACAACAGGAGGTTGCACACAGCCTATACAGGGGTTGCACATAGAACACCTAGCTCCGATGACCAGACGGATTGTGTCTCTGGGCCCCACAGAACACTTTCTACATAAGACCACTCTTTGAAGACCAGGATATATAGATCATATATTCAATACAAGGAAGCAAACACAGAGAGTTAGGCCAAAGGAGGAGACAAAGGAATACCTTCCAAACAAACAAACTAAAAAAAAAGACAAAACCTCAGAAAAAGAACTAAGTGAAATGGAGATAAGCAATTCAGATAAAGGGTTTAAACATGGGTAATCATAAACATGATTACCAAACTTAGGATAAGAATAGTTGAAGTCAGTGAGAACATCAACAAATAGATAGAAAATATAAAATGAATCAGAACTGAAGAATATAAAAATTGAAATAAAAAAATACACTAGAGGGAATAAACAGTCGAATACAGGATGCAGAAGAACAGATCAGCAATCTGGAAGACAAGGTAGTGAAAATCACCCAGTTGGAACAGGAAAAAGGAAAAAAAAAAAAAAAGAAAGAATAGTTTAAGGACCTCTAGGGCAAAAGCAAGCATACTAACATTTGCATTATAAGGGTCCCAGAAGAAGACACAGAGAGAGAAAAGGATATAAAATCTATTTGAAGATATAATGGCTGGAACTTTCTTAACCTGGCAAAGGAAAGAGATATCCAAGTCCAGGAAGAACAGACAGTCCCAAACAAGATGAACCCAAAGAGATCTACACCAAGATAATTCACAATTAAAATGTCAAAACTAAAGATAGAGAATCTTAAAAGCAGCAAGAGAAAAACAACTAGTTATGTACAAGGAAACTCTCATAAGACTATAAGCTGATTTTTCAAGAACTTTTTAGGTGAGAAAGGAGTGAAATGATATAGTCAAAGTGCTGACAGAAAAAACTTCCAACCAAAAATACTCTACCTGGCAAGATATTCATTGGTATGAAAGGGGAGTTGAAGAATTTCCCACCACTAAATCAACCCTGTTTAAATGGAAAAGAAATGGACAAAACTAAGAAAAAGAATATTATGAAAGAAAAAAATCTCACTGATAAAGGCAAACATGTAGTAAAAATTGTGGGTCAATCATCTATAAAGCTAGGAGGAAGTTTAAAGACAAAGGTAGTAAAATCATCTCTACCTAAAATAATAACTTAAGCAGTATGCAAAATAAAAAGATGCAAAGTATGACATAAAAACCTAAAACGGGTGGGGGGAAATGTAGTGCTTTTAGAATACACTCAAACTTGACAATCAACTTAAAATAGATTGCTGTACACATAGTTATATATGAACCCCATGGTAACCAAAAATCAAAAACCTATTACAGATACACAAAAAATAAAATAAAGAGAAAGGAATACAAATATAACACTAAAGAAAGTCATCAAATCACAAGGGAAGAGAAGAAAGGAAAAGAGAACCAGAAAACAAACAGAAAACAATTAACAAAATGCCAGAAAGTACATGACTTTTAATAATTACTTTAAATGTAAAAGGACTAATTGCTCCAATCAAAGGACCTAGAACAGATGACTGGATTAAAAAAATATATATATATATATATATATGCCGCCTACAAGAGACTCACTTTGGATCCAAAGACACACAGACTGAAAGTGATGGGATGGAAAGAGATATTCCATTCAAACGGTAATGAAAAAAAAAAAATCTAGGGTGGCAATAATTATATCAGATATATAGACTTTAAAACCAAGACTGTAACAGACAAAAAAGGAGTATGTAACGATAAAGGGATTATTGGAACAAGAGGAAAAAACACTTGTAAATATCTATGTACCCAACATAGGAACACCTAAATATAAGAAGGAAATATTAAGAGACCCAAAGGGATAAATTGACAATAATACAAAAATAATAGTTAATTTTAACACCTCATTTACATGAATGGATAGATCATCCAGACAGAAAATCTATAAGGAAACATTGGCCCTAAACAACATGTTAAAATAGATGGACTTATTAGATAGATATAAAACATTCCACCCCAAAACAGCAGGTTACACATTCTTTTCAAATGTATATGGAATGTTCTCCCGGATGGATCACATGCTAGGCCAAAAAAAAAAAAAAAAACCTCAATAAATTTAAGAAGACTGAAATTATATTGAGCATCTTTTTCAACCACAGTGGAATGAAACTAGAAATCAATTGAAGAAAAAAACTAAAAATCAAACATGTGTAGACTAAAAACCATGCTTCTAAACAAGCAATGGGTCACTGAATAAATCAAAAGCAAAAACTGCCTGAAAACAAATGAAAATGGAAACACATGATCTTAATCTAATCTAATCTTACACCTAATGGAACTAGGAAAAATGAACAAACAAAACCTAAAATTAGTAGAAGAAGGAAATAATAAAGATCAGAGCAGAAATAAGTTAAATAAAGACTAAAAAAACAATAGAAAAGATCAATAAAACTAAGAGCTGGATCTCTGAAAAGAAATATCAAGTAAAAAAGCAGAAGTGGCAACTAAAAAAAAAGGGGAGGGGGTCCAAATAAATAAAATTTCTAATGAAAAAGAAGTTATACCAACACCACAGAAATACAAAGGATCATAAGAGATTACTATGAACAGTTATATGCCAACAAATTGGACAACTGGGAAGAAATGGATAATTTCCTAGAAACATGTAATCTTCCAAGACTGAATCAGAAAGGAATAGAAAATCTGAACAGACTAATCATTTGCAATGAAATTGAATCTGTAATCAAAAACTCCCAACAAACAAAACTCCAGGAGCAGACTGCTTAACAAGTGAATTCTACAAAACATTTAAAGAGTTAATATGTATCCTTCTTAACTAGTGGAAAAAAAAAAAAAAAAAGATGAAAGAATACTACAAACTAATTTTATTTGGCCAGAATTACCCTGGTACGAAAACCAGATAAAGCCCCACAAAAATAGAAAATTACAGGCAAATAGCCCTGATGAACATAGATGCACAAATCCTCAACAAAATATTAGTAAACTGAATTCAAAATGCATTAAAAGGATCAAAAAACATCATCAAGTGGAATTTATTCCAGGGATGCAAGGATGGTTCAATAACCACAAAATCAGTCAATGTGATACAGCACAATAACAAAACTATGGATAAAAATCATATGATCTTCTCAATAGAGGCAGAAAAAAGCATTTGACAAAAACTCAACATCCATTTCTGAAAAACCTCTCCACACAGTATCTATAGAGGGAACATACCTCAACATAATAAAGGCCATATATTACAAACCTATAGTCAAAATTATACTCAATGGTGAAAAGCTGACAGCATTTTGTCAAAAAATCAGGAACAAGACAAGAATACCCACTACCAGCATTTTTATTCAACATAATATTGGAAGTCTTAGTCACAATGAGACAAGAAAAAGAAATTGTAAAAGTTCAAATTGGAAAGAAAGAAATAAAACTGTTTCTGTTTACAGATTACATGATACTAATAGAAAACCCTAAGACTCCATCAAAAAACTATTGAATTAATAATTAATAAATGAATTCAATAAAGTAGCAGGATACAAAATCAACGTACAGAAATCAGTTGCATTTCTACACACTAATAACTATCAGAAAGAGAAATTAAGGAAACAATTCCATTTATAACTGCATTAAAAATAATGAAATACCTAGGAATAAATTTAACCAAATAGGTGAAAAATCTGTAGTCTGACAACTATAAGACAATGATGAAAGAAATTAAAGATGACACAAATGGAAAGATATCCTGTGTTCACAAATTGGAAGAATATTGTTAAAATATTCATACTACCCAAAGTTGTCTACAGATTCGATGCAATCCCTATCAAAATACCAACGGTATTTTTTCACAGACCTGGAACAAATAGTAAAATTTGTGTGTAAGCACAAAAGACTCCAAGTAGCCTAAACAATCTTAAGAAAGAAAACTAATGCTATAGGTATCATTCTACTTGATTTCAAAATATACTACAAAGCTATATTAATCAAAACAGTATGGTACTGGTACAAAAGCAGATACATAGATAAATGGAACAGAATAGGGAGCCAAGAAATAAACCTGCACTTACTTGGTGAATTAATTTATGACAACAGAGGCAAGAATATACAATGGGAAAAGACAGTCTCATCAATATATGATGTTGGGAAAACTGAACAGATACATGCAAAAAAATAAAACTGGACCACTATCTTATAACATACACAAAAAATCCAAATGGATAAAAAACTTGAATATAAGACTCAAAACCATAAAACTCTTAGAAGAAAAAACAGGCAGTATCCTCTTTAACATCTACTTTAGCAATATTTGTTTTTGGCCATGACTCTTCAGGCAAGGGGATCAAAACAAAACTCAACAAATGGTACTACATCAAACTAAAAAGTTTTGCACAGCAAAGGAATCGTTAACTAACACAAAGCAACCTACTGAATGTGAGAAGATATTTACAAATCATATATTCAATAAGGGTTTAATTCCAAAAAATATAAAGCATGTATACAACTTAATATCAAAAAAAAAAACCTGATTATTAAATGGAAAGAGGACCTGGATAGACATTTTTCCAAAAAAATACACACAGATGTTAACAGGCACCTGAAAATATGTTCAACATCACTAATCATCAGGGAAATACAAATCATAACCACAATGAGATATCACCTCACACTTGTCAGATAAATAATATCAGAAAAACAACAGTAACAAGTGTTGATGGATATGTGGAGAAAAGGGTACCCTCATGCACTCTTTTGGAAATGTCAATTGGTGAAATGAAACCACTATGGAGAAAAAGTTTAATGTCTCCCAAAAAATTAAAAATAGAACTATCATATGATACAGCAAATCCATTTCTGGGTATTTTTTCTGAAGAAAACAAAAACATTAACTCAAAAAGATGTATGTACTTCTATGTTCATTGTAGCATTATTTACAGTTGCCAAGATATGAATGCAACCTAAGTATTCATTGATAAATGAATAGATAAAGAAGATGTGGTGTATATATGATAGATTATTACTCATCCATAAAAAAAGAACAAAATCTTGGTTTCTGTGACAACATAGATGGACCTAGAGGGTATTACGTTAAGCAAAATAAGTCAGACCGAGAAAGACAAATATCATATGATTTCACTTACATTTTGAATCTAAAAAACCAAATAAATGAACAAACAAAACTAAACATAGTGTTGTTTGGCTTGAGGCGTCCCAGCCCTGTTGCCTGCTGGCTGTTGGGTGGTGCCAGGTCTCAGAGCAAATGAGCCAAGGTATTCGCTTCCAGCAGCAGTGTTCCTGTGGCTGAATGTTCCTCGATGTATCTGCCACCAATGTTCACGTCCCCAGGGTGAGCCACAGCTGTGCGCCCCCATCCGCCACCCCCTCTGCTCTCCCGGAGACTCTCCAAGACCAGCAGATAGCCTCAACCACCAGAGGGCAGACAGCAGAAGCAAGAAAAACTACAATCCTGCAGCCTGTGGACCAAAAACCACAGTTACAGAAAGATAGGCAAGATGAAAAGGCAGAGGGCTATGTACCAGATGAAGGAACAAGAAAAACCCCCAGAAAAACAACTAAAAGAAGTGGAGATAGGCAACCTTCCAGAAAAAGAATTCAGAATAATGATAGTGAAGATGATCCAGGACCTCGGAATAAGAATGGAGGCAAAGATTGAGAAGATGCAAGAAATGATTAACAAAGACCTAGAAGAATTAAAGAACAAACAAACAGAGATGAACAACACAATAACTGAAATGAAAACTACACTAGAAGGAATCAATAGCAGAATAACTGAGGCAGAAGAACGGATAAATGACCTGGAAGACAGAATGGTGGAATTCACTGCTGCAGAACAGACTAAAGAAAAAAGAATGAAAAGAAATGAAGACAGCCTAAGAGACCTCTGGGACAACATTAAACGCAACAACATTTGCATTATAGGGGTCCCAGAAGGTGAAGAGAGAGAGAAAGGACCAGAGAAAATATTTGAAGAGATTATAGTCTAAAACTTCCCTAACATGGGAAAGGAAATAGCCACCCAAGTCCAGGAAGTGCAGAGAGTCCCACACAGGATACACCCAAGGAGAAACACACCAAAACACATAGTAATCAAATCGGCAAAAATTAAAGACAAAGAAAAATTATTGAAAGCAGCAAGGGAAAAACAACAAATAACATACAAGGGAACTCCCATAAGGTTAACAGCTGATTCTCAGCAGAAACTCTGCAAGCCAGAAGGGAGTGGCATGATATACTTAAAGTGATGAAAGGGAAGAACCTACAACCAAGATTACTCTACCCGGCAAGGATCTCATTTAGATTTGATGGAGAAATCAAAAGCTTTACAGACAATCAAAAGCTAAGAGAATTCAGCACCACCAAACCAGCTCTACAACAAATGCTAAAGGAACTTCTCGAAGTGGGAAACACAAGAGAAGAAAAGGACCTACAAAAACAAACCCAAAACAATTAAGAAAATGGTCATAGGAACATACATATCGATAATTACCTTAAACGTGAATGGATTAAATGCCCCAACCAAAAGACATAGACTGGCTGAATGGATACAAAAACAAGACCCATATATATGCTGTCCACAAGAGACCCACTTTAGACCTAGGGACACATACAGACTGAAAGTGAGGGAATGGAAAAAGATATTCCATGCAAATGGAAATCAAAAGAAAGCTGGAGTAGCTATACTCATATCAGATAAAATAGACTTTAAAGTAAAGAATGTTACAAGAGACAAGGAAGGACACTACATAATGATCAAGGGATCAATCCAAGAAGAAGATATAACAATTATAAATATATATGCACCCAACATAGGAGCACCTCAATACATAAGGCAACTGCTAACAGCTATAAAAGAGGAAATTGACAGTAACACAATCATAGTGGGGGACTTTAACACCTCACCTACTCCAACGGACAGATCATCCAAAATGAAAATAAATAAGGAAACAGAAGCTTTAAATGACACAATAGACCAGATAGATTTAATTGATATATATAGGACATTCCATCCAAAAACAGCAGATTACACGTTCTTCTCAAGTGCGCACAGAACATTCTCCAGGATAGATCACATCTTGGGTCACAAATCAAGCCTCAGTAAATTTAAGAAAATTGAAATCATATCAAGCATCTTTTCTGACCAAAACGCTATGAGATTAGAAATGAATTACAGGGAAAAAAACGTAAAAAAGACAAACACATGGAGGCTAAACAATACGTTACTAAATAACCAAGAGATCACTGAAGAAATCAAAGAGGAAATAAAAAAAATACCTAGAGACAAATGACAATGAAAACACGAGGACCCAAAACCTATGGGATGCAGCAAAAGCAGTTCTAAGAGGGAAGTTTATAGCTATACAAGCCTACCTAAAGAAACAAGAAAAATCTCAAGTAAACAATCTAACCTTACACCTAAAGAAACTAGAGAAAGAAGAACAAACAAAACCCAAAGTTAGCAGAAGGAAAGAAATCATAAAGATCAGAGCAGAAATAAATGAAATAGAAACAAAGAAAACAATAGCAAAGATCAATAAAACTAAAAGTTGGTTCTTTGAGAAGATAAACAAAATTGATAAGCCATTAGCCAGACTCATCAAGAAAAAGAGGGAGAGGACTCAAATCAATAAAATGAAAAATGAAACAGGAGAAGTTACAACAGACACCGCAGAAATACAAAGCACCCTAAGAGACTACTTCAAGCAACTTTAGGCCAATAAAATGGACAACCTGGAAGAAATGGACAAATTTTTAGAAAGGTATAACCTTCCAAGACTGAATCAGGAAGAAACAGAAAATATGAACAGACCAATCACAAGTAATGAAATTGAAACTGTGATTAAAAATCTTCCAACAAACAAAAGTCCAGGACCAGATGGCTTCACAGGTGAATTCTATCAAACATTTAGAGAAGAGCTAACACCTATCCTTCTCAAACTCTTCCAAAAATTTGCAGAGGAAGGAACACTCCCAAACTCATTCTATGAGGCCACCATCACCCTGATACCAAAACCAGACAAAGACACTACAAAAAAAGAAAATTACAGACCAATATCACTGATGAATATAGATGCAAAAATCCTCAACAAAATACTAGCAAACAGAATCCAACAACACATTAAAAGGATCATACACCACGATCAAGTGGGATTTATCCCAGTGATGCAAGGATTCTTCAATATACGCAAATCAATCAATGTGATACACCATATTAACAAATTGAAGAATAAAAACCATATGATCATCTCAATAGATGCAGAAAAAGCTTTTGACAAAATTCAACACACGTCTATGATAAAAACTCTCCAGAAAGTGGGCATAGAGGGAACCTACCTCAACATAATAAAGGCCATATATGACAAACCCACAGCAAACATCATTCTCAATGGTGAAAAACTGAAACCATTTCCTCTAAGATCAGGAACGAGACAAAGATGTCCACTCTCACCACTATTATTCAACATAGTTCTGGAAGTCCTAGCCATGGCAATCAGAGAAGAAAAAGAAATAAAAGAATACAAATTGGAAAAGAAGAAGTAAAACTGTCACAGTTTGCGGATGACATGATACTATACATAGAGAATCATAAAACTGCCACCAGAAAACTGCTAGAGCTAATTAATGAATATGGTAACGTTGCAGGATACAAAATTAATGCACAGAAATCTCTTGCATTCCTATACACTAATGATGAAAAATCTGAAAGAGAAATTATGGAAACACTCCCATTTACCATTGCAACAAGAAGAATAAAATACCTAGGAATAAACCTACCTAGGGAGACAAAAGACCTGTATGCAGAAAACTATAAGACACTGATGAAAGAAATTAAAGATGATACCAACAGATGGAGAGATATACCATGTTCTTGGATTGGAAGAATCAACATTGTGAAAATGAGTATACTACCCAAAGCAATCTACAGATTCAATGCAATCCCTATCAAATTACCAATGGCATTTTTTATGGAGCTAGAACAAATCATCTTAAAATTTGTATGGAGACACAAAAGACCCCGAATAGCCAAAGCAGTCTTGAGGCAAAAAAATGGAGCTGGAGGAATCAGACTCCGTGACTTCAGACTATACTACAAAGCTACAGTAATCAAGACAATATGGTACTGGCACAAAAACAGAAACATAGATCAATGGAACAAGATAGAAAGCCCATAGATTAACCCACGCACCTATGGTCAACTAATCTATGACAAAGGAGGCAAAGATATACAATGGAGAAAAGACAGTCTCTTCAATAAGTGGTGCTGGGAAAACTGGACAGCTACATGTAAAAGAATGAAATTAGACTACTCCCTAACACCATACACAAAAATAAACTCAAAATGGATTAGAGACCTAAATGTAAGACTGGACACTATAAAACTCTTAGAGGAAAACATAGGAAGAACACTCTTTGACATAAATCACAGCAAGATCTTTTTTGATCCACCTCCTAGAGTAATGGAAATAAAAACAAAAATAAACAAATGGGACCTAATGAAACTTCAAAGCTTTTGCACAGCAAAGGAAACCATAAACAAGACGAAAAGACACCCCTCAGAATGGGAGAAAATATTTGCAAATGAATCAACGGACAAAGGATTAATCTCCAAAATATATAAACAGCTCATTCAGCTCAATATTAAAGAAACAAACACCCCAATCCAAAAATGGGCAGAAGACCTAAATAGACATTTCTCCAAAGAAGACATAGAGACGGCCACGAAGCACATGAAAAGATGTTCGACATCACTAATTATTAGAGAAATGCAAATCAAAACTACAATGAGGTATCACCTCACTCCTGTTAGAATGGGCATCATCAGAAAATCTACAAACAACAAATGCTGGAGAGGGTGTGGAGAAAAGGGAACCCTCTTGCACTGTTGGTGGGAATGTAAATTGACACAGCCACTATGGAGAACAGTATGGAGGTTCCTTAAAAAACTAAAAATAGAATTACCATATGACCCAGCAATCCCACTCCTGGGCATATACCCAGAGAAAACCGTAATTCAAAAAGACACATGCACCCGAATGTTCATTGCAGCACTATTTACAATAGCCAGGTCATGGAAGCAACCTAAATGCCCATCAACAGACGAATGGATAAAGAAGATGTGGTACATATATACAATGGAATATTACTCAGCCATAAAAAGGAACAAAATTGAGTCATTTGTTGAGAAGTGGATGGATCTAGAGACTGCCATACAGAGTGAAGTAAGTCAGAAAGAGAAAAACAAATATCGTATATAAATGCATGTATGTGGAACCTAGAAAAATGGTACAGATGAGCCGGTTTGCAGGGCAGAAGTTGAGACACAGATGTAGAGAATGGACATATGGACACCAAGGGGGGAAAATTTCAGTGGGGTGGGGATGGTGGTGTGCTGAATTGGGCGATTGGGATTGACATGTATACACTGATGTGTATAAAATTGATGCCTAATAAGAACCTGCAGTATAAAAAAACAAACAAACAAAACAACTAATACTAAACTTTCATTGGGTTATTTGTATGGAAATATGTTAATATAAATGTTTCAGACATTACATGAAATTTCTAAAAATCTTATATTTGTATTTGTATGGAAATATGTATGGAAATATGTTAATATAAATGTTTCAGACATTATATGAAATTTCTAAAAATCTTATATTTGTATTTGTATGGAAATATGTATGGAAATATGTTAATATAAATGTTTCAGACATTACATGAAATTTCTAAAAATCTTAAAAAAAAAAAAAAACAAAAAACTAAACATAAACAGACTCATAGGTACAAAGAATAAACTGGAGGTCACCAGAGGGGAAGAGCACGGGGGTTAGGTGAATTGTCGAAGGAGATTAAGAGGTACAGACTTCCAGTTATAAAATGAGTAAATCATTGTGATGTAATGTATGCCATGAGGAATATAGTCAGTAATATTTTAGTAGCTTTGTATGGTGACAGAGAGTTAATAGACTTAACGTGGTGATCACTTTGTAATATATATAAAGGTTGTATCGCTATTTGGACACCTGAAACTACAATAATATTGTATGTCACTATAGTTAAATAAAAAAAAGAATAAAATTTTAATGTTGCTATAAACTTTTTTTAATAAGAAAGGAGTTTTGTCATTTCTAGTCCTCCATAAGTGGAAGCAGTTTCTGCTAGTGAGCAATAAGGATGTTGAATATGTTTTAATAGGGAACAGTATATACTAACTCTTTTTGATTTCCAATTCCGACAAGAGAGAGCAGGCTTATGGTCACACTTGGACCTTTGGTGAGAGACGTGTATTTTGAGAAGAACATGGTAGCTCTCTAGGGATGGGATGCATTGGAGAGCGGAAGTGTCCAGGAGAAAAGTTTGTCCATGCGTAGAGGTAATACCACAAATTTCTTTTATAGTTACCTCCTTGGCTTCTCAATATATTATTCCCGAATACACAATTTAAAAACTTCTCCCCTTTCCCCAGAATATATTTTAGGTATATTATTTTGGACATATCACATTAAATTGTGAATAACTTCACTCCTGTTACAATAGAAAATAAACCAAACTCATAACTAACAGCTTCATCCACTTCCAGATTTGGTACCTCTGGCTGTTATTCATTCCTTTCCGTCTTTGAATGTGGCTTTTAAAAAAAATAGATTTTATCTTTTTAGAGTAGTTTTGAGTTCACAGAGAAATTGAGCTGAAAGTAGAGAGAGTTTCCAAATGAATATAGTTTTTTATGGTCAAGCAATACATGGGGTAAATGATAAATGTATCATTCACCAACATATCTAATATGCTGAAATAGATATTAAAAATAAAAACTACCATCAAGATTAGAGAGGAAGGGGACTGACATGGGTTTCAACTGATCCTAGTGGTTCCACATCATGGTTTTGAGTTTCAGCTCGTCCGTCCTCTCCCCAACTTCACATCCATCTTCTCTTGTACTCTACCTTTTCTGAGGCTTTCAGCTCCAAGTTCATATGAGAAGATAAGTTCTTCACAAAGAATGCTTAACCAGTTCCCATAATTACACAAGTTCAAATCCCTGTAGCTATATATGTAATACACACACATGTATTATATATGTGTGTATATAGATATTGTATAAAATATGCATACATATATATCTCCATCTTAGTTGTTCTGCTTCTCTGATGGAATCTTCTGGATACCAATAAATAGACAAATACACAATTGTAATTGTTGTTGGAATATTTAACACTCTTCTCAGCAATTTGTAGAATAAGTAGAAAATCAGTAAGAATGTAGAATATTTGAGCAGCACTATCAACCAACTTGACCAAACAAACAGTAGAATATACATGTTTTTCAAGGGCACATGGTACATTTATCAAGAAAAATAATAGGCTGGGCCATAAAAGAAGTCTCCATGAATTTAAAATGAATGAAATCAGTGTTAAATAAAAATCTTTAAATATTTAGAAACTAATACCCATGGATTAAAGAATAAATCACAAGAGAAATTATAAAATATTTTTATATGAAGGATAAGAAACATAAACCAAATCAAATTCTGTGTAGTAAATCCTAAGCAAGTTTTCAAGGCAAATGTAAGCTTGAAATATTTATATCTGAAAATCAAAAAGGCCTAAAATCAAAGATCTAAGATACCATTTTATGATTCTAGATGAAGAATAGTAAAATGAATCCAAAATAAGTAGAAGGTGGGAAATAATAAAAATAAAGAGCTGAAATCAATGGAGTAGAAAACACAAACAATTCAAAAAATCAATGAAACCAAAACTGTTTTTCTAAAAAGATTGATAAAAGTGATAAATCTCTAGCTAGACTAACCCAGACAAAAAGAGAGAAGAAACAAATTGGCAATATCAGAAGTGAAAAATGATATATCCACAGAAAATACAGACAATAAAAACATAATAAATAAATATATTTTAAAACTATTTAAGCCAATATATTTAATTACTACGATGAAATGGACAATTTTTTTGAATCTCAAACGTTACCAAAGCCAAATGAAGGAAGAATATCAATATGAATAGCCCTATATCTGTAAAAGTAATTAAATTCTTAGTTAGGAACCTTCCCATGAAGAAAACTACAGACCAAGAAGTCTTCACTGGTGAATTCTATCACACAATTAAGAAAGCAATCAATCTTAATTAGCAAAAACCCTCTCAGAATAAGAGAGGATCAAATCCCAACTAATTTTGAAAGCTCCCTCCTCACCAAGACCCTAATAAGCAAAACCTTACAAAACCATTACAAAAATAAAATGAAATTACAGAATCCCAACAAAGATTCTGATCACAAGAAGACAAAATTGCAGAGTAATATGCCTTATGAATGTAGATACAAAAATCCCTAATGGAATACTGACAAAGCAAACCCTGCAATTTATATAAAGAATAATCCAGCACGACCAGGTATGTTATATCCTGGTAATTCAAGTTGGGTTAATATTTGACAATCAATATAATCCAACATATGCACAGAATAAGAGATAAAAGCCATTTTCAATTTGTGTAAAAAAAATAAAATGACAAGATGTACTATTCAATATGGATTTAAAAAAAACAAAACTCTCAACAAACTCTAGTAATAGAAGAAAACTTTCCCAATGTGATAAAGGGAATCTATGGAAAATGTATAACTAATATTACACTTGAGTAAAATATTGAATTCTTTCCTACTAAGACAAAAATCAAGGCTAGGACAACCACTACCATTACTTGTTATTAATTTAGTACTGAGGGTTCTAGCCAGTGCAATAATGTAGGTAAATGAATATAAATTATAGAGGGCTAAAAGGAAGAAAACACATGTGACATGTATAAGACAGGCACACAGAAAACTACAACACGATGAAAAAGTCTAAAGAAGATCTCAGTAAATGGAGAGTTGTATCATGTTTGTAGATTGACAGGTTCAATATTCTTAAAATATTAACTTTTCTCAATAGTTCTATTCAAAACAACGAGAATTTAAATCTCTGAGGGCTTTTTATTAGAAATAGACAAAACTGATATGGAAATTCAAGGAGTTCAGAAGAGTTACCCCAAATTTGTAAAAGAAGAGCAAGAATTACTGTAAAGATAGAGTTATCAAGAGAGCGTGATAGAGCTTCCCTGGTTTTGCAGTGGTTGAGAATCTGCCTGCCGATGCAGGGGACACGGGTTCGAGCCCTGGTCTGGGAAGAAACCACATGCCGCGAAGCAACTAGGCCCGTGAGCCACAACTACTGAGCCTGCGCGTCTGGAGCTTGTGCTCCGCAACAAGAGAGGCCACGATAGTGAGAGGCCCGCGCACCGCGATGAAGAGTGGCCCCCGCTCGCCGCAACTAGAGAAAGCCCTCGCACAGAAATGAAGACCCAACATAGTAATCAATCAATCAATCAATAAATCTTAAAAAAAAAAAGAAGACAGCGTGATACTTTCATTAGTATAGTGTACCTATATGTTCAAATAAACTGCAACAAAAGTAACCAAGAAATTCCGTAGAAAAAGATAGTCTTATCAACAAATGATTGAACGTAATTGTCTATCCATGGGGGGGGGGGGGGGAAAGGAACACAGCCCTTATCTTATAATATGCACAAATATTAATTCCAAATATATCACAAGCCTAAAAAAGAAAAATAAGACAGTAAACATTTTGAATAAAAGATAAGAAAATATCTTCGTGACCTTTGGTGAAGCAAAATTTCTTGGACATGAAACCAAAATCATAACCCATAAAAGAACACATTGATAAATTTGACTGTACCAGCATAAGGAACTCTGCTTCTTGAATAACACACTGTTGAGAGAATGAAAAAATAAGTCATACACGGAGAGAATTTATTTGCAAACTCATAATTTATTAAAGGATTATATCCAGAATACACAAAGAATTCCCAGAACTCAACAAGGAAAACATTCAATAAGAATGATTATGTGAACAATCTGAAAATAAAACTTTCAAAATACATTTTCAATAGTCATCATAAACAGTAATATAATTACACAAAATTTTAGCAAAGAAAGTACAATATTAACACACTGAAAACCTCAAATTATTGATGAGAGACTATAAGAAGACCTAATTGAGAGATATAACATGCTTATGAATTAGAAGACAATAATTTGAGGAATTCCCAAATTAAGCTGTAGGTTCAAAGCAATCTCAACTATAATTCCAGGATGAATCTCAAACACATTAGTCTGTGCAAAGGAAGCTGGACTCAAAAGGTACCACGTGATTCTATTTATGGAAAATTCTAGGACAGGCAAAAACTAATTAATAATGACAAAACAGGTCAGTTTTTCCCTGGGGCTAGGGCTAGTGGAATTTAACTACAAAGGACTGCAGGAAACTTTGGGGAATAATGGAAATATCCTATATCTTGATTGTTGTAGTGATGTGTATATCTGTCAAAATTCATTGAACTACACACTTAAATGGGCAAATTTGTAATATGTAAGTTATACCTCATAAAGTTGATATGAGAGAATTCTACACATTTGTGCTGATGTTCTACATAACTTTTCAGATGGTATTGTAAGTGGTTTCAATCTTTTAACCCTTTATTGAAGGCTAAAACAACTCCCCATTTGTTGATATTTTCTCAGGTCTCCTGAAGCCAACTATTTCTTGAAGCTCCAGCCACATGCTCAGTATGTGATTTAACCAGGTACTTTGCTCCTTTATAACAAGGACTGCTGACTTTGCAGTCCAGCTCATGGGGTACTCACTGCCCCTCCCAAACCCTGCCGCGCTCAGATACTTTTTATCAGATGCAAGTGACATAGACTCAAAGAAAAGAGGAAACATTTTGACTTATGAGACACTAAGAAGTTTAAATAAGGAAGCCCTGTGAAGGACAGAGATGCACCCTGCACTCAGGAATGCATAGAACTAAGTTATATTTCTAGAACACTTTCCCCATCTCCTTTTTTTTTTTTTTTTTTTTTGGCAGCGGGTGATTGATGTGTTGGTTAATTTTTTTCTATCTTTCTTTCTGAATTTGGAGTACATCCTCACACTGCAGACTGACTATTTCACTTTTTAAGACACATGGCTACTAAATTTGCCAAATTCTAAATCCCATGGCTTCTCTAACTGGTGAGAGTTAGTATTGATGCTCTCTTTAGTCCTAACTGCAAAAGCCCTAGGGACCTCTTCAACCTAGCTTAGTTCACATAACCACGCATTGACCAAGGCCAGGGAACCAGTGGATATGGGGTCGTGACATATATGGCATCTCCAGTGACAGCTTTGAGGATGTCAATGTTGAAAAATTAAGAAGGACATGTTACAAAAGAAGTGTAAAATACTGGGAAAATAATTTCATATAGACTCATGGTAATAGGCACATTACCATGTATTAAACATTACTCCAACTATTTATTTGTCCAAGACACAAAGATGGGCCCTTTATTCATTTTTTTTTTTTTTGCCAAAATAATATGTAAAATATTTCTAAATCATTTCTGAGAAACTGATAGGCCTAATAATGAAATAATATTTAAATATATTTTACATGTTTTATAAAAAATAAATATTTCTAAATAAAATTTTTAAATAAAAATGCATATTTTAGTCATCTTAGTGATGAACGAATGAACACTTTACAATAATATAAAATTAACAATCTGGGGAAGGAAAAATTTTATATAGGTAGAAGTAACTAAAGGAAATGTTCCAGTACGAACGTTGGACTCTGAATAATTAAGAGAATCAGGATCTAGTTTAAGTTCAACAATTGATTACTGGTTCTTCCATGCTATTAACCTCTGGCAATCAGCCTCATATTCCACAAAATAAAGAATTTGGAATGGATGACTTCCAGCATCTGTATCGTTGAGATGCTATGGGATATCCACCTGTCCCATCATCCTTTCCTCACATAATTAATGTTAGAAGGTAGAATGCACTCAGGGTCATTTCTAATGGCTCCTTCTAATGTGCTAAAAAAGGATGAAAACTTAGAATATAAAAGGATTATATATTCTCTGATAAACAGAAAGATGATGGAGATCACATTTCCATTCTAAAATACTGCTATTATTTTAAACATTATCCCTGTCTTCAAAAAAGGGAAATATTAACAAAAGGGATTAAAAAGATACATTTTTGTCAGTTTTGATTTTTATTTGACTCCTTGAGGCATCTCTATAAAAACATAAATAATCCAAAGAAATTTAAAACGAGTGTATTTTTTAACAACAATATGCTTTTTTGAGGTATATTACATATTCATATTATTTTTGGAATGTAAGATGATGTAGTAAATATATGTTAACTATATAAAAATCATATATTTTGGCATTTATGGAAAAGTAACTTCTTTTCTAAATATATAATATACAAAATATTTTCTGATTCTAATGTAAAGAATAGAATTCCCATAGTTTTAAATAACTGCCGTGGGCTTCCCTGGTGGCACAGTGGTTAAGGATCCGCCTGCCAATGCAGGGGACACGGGTTAGAGCCCTGGTCCGGGAAGATCCCACATGCTGCGGAGCAACTAAGCCCGTGTGCCACAGCTACTGAGCCTGCACTCCAGAGCCCAGGAGCCACAACTCCTGAAACCCGGGAACCTAGAGCCCATGCTCTGCAACAAGAGAAGACACCGCAATGAAGAGTAACCCCCGCTCACCGCAACTAGAGAAAGCTCACACGCAGCAACGAAAGAACCAACGCAGCCAAAAACAAATAAATTAAATAAATATTTTTTTTAAAAAATACCTTTAAGTAACTGCCGTGTGAGTCATTATTTCCATCATTCTTTCCAGTCTCGACCTACACCCACTAAAATAAAGTTTCAGCTGTACTTTTAAAACATATTAAAGTATAATGTTCTAGGACTTTAAAATCTTGCATCAACTGCATGAATGAAAGTCCTATTTTATATATCTAATTCTACATTAAATTCAGGTCAAGCAGAGAGCAAATTGTTAACTTTAATATTCATTAATTTATTCTCCTTCACCCCGAATTGGTTTTTATCCTTCATATATCTTTACCCAATCATTTCAAACAGAATTCTCCCAAGTTAAGCATTTTTACAAAGAAGTAATAACAATTTTAAAAATAATCAATATTGAAAATACTAGTAGTTCACACTTAACAGATCATTGTAGTAGATATCAATTTTTCAATATGCTTCCCCCAAATTCCCCCAGCATGACACAGTATTTTGAAAAATATTTCAGTGAAAAATGAATAGGTCAGCAACTTTTGTCCATGAACAACTCCCCAGTAAGAAATTCATAAACAGGAAAACACAATACCCTTTAAATGAATGACTGAAAGCAGTGTTTCTAACCTGTTTCAGTGCTACTTTGGGGCCAGACTCTTCCTAGTGCTACAAGTCAGCAAACATGGCTCATTTCCTCACAGTTGGAAGGAAAACCCTTGAATTGTACAGCAAATTTCCTTGGCAACATTTTACACTGTTTATGGATGGTACTTTTAACATTTAATTTTAAATGTTCTGATTACCCAGAAATTACTACGACCTAGAAAAGACAAAGTACATCAAAATTCATGTAAAGAGTTAGACGCTTGGATCAGTGTTCTACAAGGCAGGGGTTTAGTGCACAGCTCCCTAGTGACAAACGTTAGTGTTGCAATCAGTGAAAATCCAGGACGCTTTCATCGTCCCATAAGCAATAATTTGCATAGAAATTTACATAGCTACATTGTGAAAATCTTCTTTGAGGTTGGTAACTATATACCTGGACAAAATTGTGTTTCCTTGTTTATTATACCCAATTTTACCAGTTAGAAATGACTGCATATAGTTAAAAAAAAAAAAAAAAGTACAGTAGTGAATTAAAGATAGTTTACCTCTCTCTTTTATATAAAGGAAACCTAGAAGGAGGAAGTCCAAGGAAGGCTCTATGGGACTATCAGTGACTAAGGTAATTATCTTTCTACTCCATTGCCAAGGGCATGCTTCATTCTAAAAATCACCACATAATCCAAGATGGATACTGAGGCTCCAGCCATCACATGAAAAGTCTGCAGGCCAGAAAAAAAGAGCAAAGATGCAAATGGCAATCTTCTCAGTTGAGTTGGTTCCTTAAGCAACTTTCCTGGAAATTTCCCATAACACTCCTTTAATCTCTGCTTTAAAATTGGCTGCTCTAGACTAAATTCTTCTATTGTAGAACTTGGTTGAAGCCAGGAAAACATTGCCCATATGTGATTAAATGATGACCTACAATATCCCTTAGTACCACAGAATTGATTCTCATATGTCTGGGGATTGTTTTCTTTGCAGTGATATAAAAAAACAACTTTTTAAGGTATCAAACATAACTTGACTCATTATCTTCTAATGTTTATATTACAGACTAAAATCTAAAGTCATTCCTTCCTTCATTGGTAAAATGTATTATTTTTCTGCCTGGTGATTTACCATTATAAAACAAATGTCCACAATATGACTAATTCTTAGCTGGCGTGTCATGAGTCATTTTGACCTGTAATTTCAAGACTTCCTACAGTTCTCATATTTTGTTGTCTTTTGTAAATTATAATATGTAGTTTATGTTGTGTTTGTGTGTCTTAGTTGGTCTTGATAAACAAAGATTGTTGATTTTGAACTTTCTTGAATCAGTGAAATTCAGTTCAATTTCTGTAGCATTGAATTCAGTTCAAGTGCAGAGCTTTCCATCTGTTTACCATCATCATTTCTATCATCTATAATTTCCATCTATTTCTGTCATCTACAGTACATTTATTGCTCCTCATAAGATCCATGATGCAATTCCGACAGAATTGTTTCTATTTACCTAACATGACACCATACTTCTCTTGTAAGAAAGAGAATTTCTAAAATTTCCCTCTTTACTATGCTTAAATTTTGTTCTATGTACCCTCAATTTGTCCGAAATCTGGAAATTTGGGCATTTAAATTGGGTTATTTCTTTGTTTATGATGATATTACAGGGATTCTATTTTTATGTTTTAAAAGTCTTTTCAGATAGGATATCAAAGGGAGAAATTTAACACTTGTGCTTAAGTTTTTATCATGTTAGAAAGGGTAAACCTGCATTTAGTACACATTTCATATAAAACAAGAGTGGATTTCCCTTAAGTTTTATTACACTGATATGTTTACTAACATAACCTCAAAATATGCAAAAACCTACACTACCTTGTTTTTACTTATTTTATTATGATATATGTGGGTCTATTTCTGGACTCTAATTACTGTTCAATTGATCTATTTTTCTATGCTTGTACAAAAAACCATACTTAAATTGACTACAATAGCTTTTAGTAAATCTTGACAAGTAATATAAATAATTAAAATTATTTTATGTTTTTAAAAGTGTTTTGGCTATTCTGGATATTTTGAATTCTTATATAAATTTAAAAATTCTCTTGTCAATTTCTATCAAAAAATCTTGCTAGGATTTTGGTTATGATTATTTTATTAAATCTATAGATCCTTTTAGGGATAATTAACAATGTAAAATATTAAACATCCCAATCTATGAACATGGTGTTTCTCTCACTTAAGTGGGTTTTAAATTTTTCTTTGTGATATTTTCTATATTTCAACATAGCCTCTTGCCTATATTGATTAAATTTTTCTGTATGTATTATAGTTTGTATGCTTTTGTAAAGATATTATAATTTTATTTTTCCATTTGTTAAATTGCTAACATAAGAATAAAAAGTTGACATTTATATTAAATATGTATTTTTCAAAGGTGTTAAATTCATTTATTAATCATATTATTTAAAAATTCTTTATATACATATACTGTTTTGTGTGAATAAAAAACAGTTTTAAGGTTTTCTTTTCAAATATTATTCATTCTATTTGATTGTATTTCTTTCTCTTGCCTTACTGCACAGGCTAGGATCTGTAGTACAATGTTGAATAGAAAACATGAAAGCAGGCATTTTTGCCTTAGTCCTGATCTTGTGGGAAAGCAATCAATATATCAGCTTTAAGTACATGGTTACATGTGGGATTTTAGTACCCTTTATCAGATTGCAAAAATTCTCTTTTATATATATTTTTGAGAATATATTTTTTCAATAATGGGTGTTAAGTTTTGTAAAATGTTTACTTCTATGTCTATTAAGGTGGCTATGTGGTTTTCCTCATTATTTTAATGTGGTGAATTATATTGTTTGAGCAGCCTTTCATACATAGGATAAACCACACTTGGTTATGATGCTTTATTTTTTATGTATATTTCTGGAGTCAGTTTGTTTATTTTATTAAGATGTTTATGTATATGCTCATGAGAAATATTTGCCACTTCATTCTTTTGTAATCTCCTTGTTAGTTTTGAGGAGCAAAATTATACAGGCATCATAAAATACTCAGAAAGTGTTCTCTTTTCCTCTATTTTTCAAAGTAAGATTGTTATTATATTGTTATTTTTCTTCTTTAAGTGTAAGACAGAATTTACCAATGAAACAGTCTGGTGCTGGAGTCTTCTCTGTGGAAGGAGATATGATATTAAATATTGAAATAATTATAAATTCACAAAAAGTAGCAAAAATAATAGAGAGGTCCCATGTACCCTTTACCCAATTTCCCCAATAAATAAATAACTAACAAAACTATAGTACAATATAAAAACCAGGAAAATGACATTGGCACAATGTAGGTGTTAAGTTCTGTGCCATTTTATCACATCTGTATATTTATATAATGCCCACCACAATCAAGACACAAACCTATTTCATTACCACAAAAATCTTCCTCATGCTAATCCTTTGTTATTACACCCACTCAATTGCCCCCATACTATTCCTAACCCGAGAAGCCACTGATCTTTCTTCCATCTCTACAATTTTGTTATTTCAAGAGAGTTATATAAAGAGAATCATATAGCATGTGACCTTTTGAGATTGACTTTTTTTTTGATTCAGCATCATGCCCTTGAGATTCATCCAAATTATTGCATGTATCAATAGTTTGTTCTGTATGTTTTTGAGCAGTATTCCATTGAAGAGAATAAAACAAGGTGAGCCCTTGATTTCCCCAGATATTTCCCAGAGTCAAATTTCAAGCTGCAATGTAGAGAGTAGAAACCCAAACAGAGCCTGAAGTCTAAGTAGAGAATACATATATTGGATTTCAGAGAGTCTGAGGCACCTAGAATTTTCAGAGAGTGCAAAATCAGCAGAGTCATGTCTACTCTTTGGATGAATGATGTCTACTATAAGTCTGCATGCCTAGCTTAACACTCCCCATGTTTGATGAAGTAAATAGGCTAAAAAGTTCCAAGTGCTCACATATCTTTAAGAATACTTTGTCCCTTTAGATGGAATGGAGAGATGTCATGATAGAGGATATTACATTAAGTTCTAAAGGGCCACACCTTAGTAATGAGGCTAAATTAGAGCCTGACCAATAGTCAATCTAGACTCAGAATAACAAGCAAACAAAGCTTAAAATCAAGCTTTAAAAAGAAAAAAAACAATGATTCCCAAATAACTTAAGTGCCTGCCAGAATAAAATCCAAACATCTTTAAGGGATACCCAAAAAAAAAAAAAAAAAAATCCAGTTTTAAGCCATAAAAAATTAACAAAGTTAGAGGACTCAAATAAATAAAGTTAGAAATGAAAGAGGAGACATTACAACTGATACCACAGAAACATAAAGAATCATGAGACTACTACAAACAAATATATGCCAACAAATTTGAAAACCTAAAAGAAATAGATAAATTTTTAGAAACATAAAATCTACCAACACTGTATCATGAGAAAATAAAAAAAAATATGAAAAGACTGAATTCTAGTAAGGATATTGAAACAGTAATCAAAAACTTCCCAACAACCAAAAGTCCAGGGCCAAAGAGCTTCACTGGTGAAGTCTACCAAACATTCAAAGAAGAATAATATCAATCCTTCTTAAACTCTTCCAAAAAATAGAAAAGGAGGGAACACTTCTAAACTCATTTTTTAAGTTTAACATTATTCTG
Source organism: Balaenoptera ricei (assembly GCF_028023285.1). NCBI lineage: Eukaryota > Metazoa > Chordata > Mammalia > Artiodactyla > Balaenopteridae > Balaenoptera > Balaenoptera ricei. The sequence goes on along the minus strand of NC_082650.1, from coordinate 89,254,807 downwards.
ACCAAAACCTGACAAGAACACCACAAGAAAAGAAAAGCACAAACCAATATCCCTGATGAGCATAGATACAAAATTCCTCAACAAAATATAAGCAATACATTTAAAGGATCATACACCATGATCAAGTGGGATTTAATTTATTCCAGGGGTGGAAAGATTGTTCAATATCAGCAAACTAATCCATGTGATGCACCACATTAACACAATGAAGAAAAAAAAAATGATATGGTCATTTCAATAGATACAGAAAAAGATTTTGACATAATTCAACATTCATTTATGATTAAAAAAAAAAAAAAAACTCTCAACAAAGTGGGTATAGAGGGCACTTACCTCAACTTAAAAAAGGATATATATGACAAACCCATAGTCAACATCATACTCACTGGTGAAAAGCTGAAAACATTCCTGAAAGCAGGAACAAGACAAAGATAACTACTCTTGCTACTTTTATTTGACATAATACTGGAAGTCTTAGCCATGGCAATGTGACCAGAAAAGGAAATACAAGGAATCCAAATTGGAAAGGAAGGAGTAAAATTGTCATTGTTTGCAGATGACATGATATTATATGTATAGAGAGATAGAAAACCTTAAAGACACTACCAAAAAACTACTACCAATAATAAATAAATTCAGTGAAGTTGCAGGATGTAAAATTAACATACAGAAATCTGTTGCATTTCTATACACTAATAATGAACTATCAGAAAGCGAAATTAAGAAAACAATCCCATTTACAATTGTATCAAAAGAATAAAATACTTATGAATAAATCTAACCAAAGAGGTAAAATACTTGTACTATAAGACATTGATGAAAGAAATTGAAGATGACAAAAATAAATATGAAGACATACCATGTTTATGGATTGGGAGAATTAATGTTGTTAAAGTGACCATATTTCTCAAGGCAATCTACAGCAATCCCTATCAAAATAACAAAGGCATTTTTCACAGAACTGGAAAAAAATAATACTAAAATTTGTACGGAAACACAAAAGACCCCAAATATTTCAAGTAATATTGAGATAGAACAAAGCTGGAGGTATCATGCTTCCAGATTTCAAACTATACTACAAAACACTATGGGGGACTTCCCTGCTGGTCCAGTGGTTAAGATTCTGAGCTTCCACTGCAGGGGGCATGGGTTTGATCCCTGGTCAGGGAACTAAGATTCCGCCTGCTGTGCAGCATGACCAAAAATTTAAAAAAACAAACAAAAAAAGGAAACAGAACAAAAAACACTATGGTACTGGCACAAAAACAGGTACATATATCAATGATAATGCATAGATATAAGCCCACACTTATATGGTCAGGTGATCTTTGACAAAGGAGGCAAGAATATACAATAGAGAAAAAGACAGCCTCCTCAATAAATGATGTTGGGAAAACTAGACAGCTACATACAAAAGAATCAAACTGGACTACTGTCTTACACCATATTAAAAAATAAACACAAAATGGATTCAAGACTTGAATGTAAGACCTGAAACCATAAAACTCCTGGAAGAAAACAGACAGTACACATTTTGACATTGGTCTTAACAATACTTTTTTTGGATCTGTCTCAGGTGAGAGAAACAAAAGCAAAAAACAACAAGTGGGACTACATCAAGCTAAAATGTTTTTGCATGGTAAAGATAACAAAATGAAAAAGCAGCCTACTAAATGGGATAAGATGTTTGCAAATGATATATAAGGGTTAATATCCAAAATATACAAAAAGTTATATGACTCAACCTCAAAAAATACAACCTAATGAGAAAATAGGCAGAGGACCTGAATAGACATTTTTCCAAAGAAGACATACAGATGGCCAACAGACACATAAAAAGATGCTCAACATCACTAATGAGTAAGGAAGTGCAAATCAAAATCCATTGAGATACCACCTCAGAATGGCTATTATCAAAACAAACAAACAAACAAACAAAAGTGTTGGTGAAGACGTAGAGAAAGGGGAACACTTGTACACTGTTGGTGGGAATATAAATTGGTATAGCAACTATGGAAAACAGTATGGAGATTCCTCAAACAATTAAAAATAGAGCTACCATATGATCCAGCTTATCCACTTCTGGGTATTTACCCAAAGAAAACAAAACAGTAGTTCCAATGACAGATGTATGGATAAAAAACTGTGGTATATACATACAATGGAATATTACTCATCCATAAAAAATGACATCTTGCCATTTGCAACAATGGATGGATCTAGAGGGTATTATGATAAGTGAAATAAGTCAGACATCAAAAGACAAATGCTGTATGATCTCACTTGTGTATGGAATCTAAAAAATACAAAACCAAATGAAAACAGACTAATAGGTAATGAGAACAAATGAAAGGATGCTTGAAGGTGAGGTGGGGAGGGGGCAAAATAGGTGAAGTGTATTAAGAGCTACAAACCTCCAGTTATAAAATAAATAAGCCGAGTGTATGTAATATACAGTATAAAGAACATGGTCAATAATATTGTAATAATTTTGTATGTGGACAGACTGATTGTGGTCATCATTTCATAATATATGCAAATGTCAAACTATGTAGTACACCTGAAACTAACATAATATTGTATGTCAACTGTATTTCAATTAAAAAAAGATTTTTTGCAAAAAAAGGAAAGTAGACATTTTAATTTTGTGGCTCTAGCAGACACATGTGTCATCAAGGAATCCATGTTCCCTGTAGGTGAACTGATTCAAGTAAGCATATGCTTCTCTGAATAGCCCTGCCAGGGAAATCTGGGTCTGCTACTAAAATAGGATTGCAATTTAGAGCAGGTGGATTCTGCTATTGTTTTAGCCTCCTTCTTTCCTTCCCCAACACCTTTCAGGAATAAAAATTTAGGTGAGACCAATATACCTTCCTTATTCAGATGTCTCAATTCTTCCTTGATGGCCTTTGACCATGTAAGACAAAGCATCCTGATATGTGGTCATTTCCTCGACATAAGTTTCCTTAATCTGTGCATTCTTAAGGAACTGAAAACATCTGTTAAAATAACTAGCCACAGCTGAGCTAGAAACTGAACTAGAACCTTCACAGACAGAACACATCTTTAAACTCTATTTTTACTTTTAGAACAAACTTTCTCATTCTTTCTCAAGAAGATGTAGTAATGTAGATAACTAAGTAGAAAAGCTTTGGCTTTTTGTATAGTATTTGTCAGTGGCCCCTTTGTTGATCACTGTGGATTCATTCAGCCACATGGCTCCAGACAACCCCATTGATTTCAGGTGTTTTTGTTATATTGAGGACCAACTTCAGACAAAATTGTAAAGTGGAACATTTATTTTTAGCCCACGTGCACATCAGGGCTTCCCTCTTCACTTCAGTCATTCCTGAAGATTTCTCTATTCCTTTACTAGATAAGGCTTATGCTGTTATCCCTTTCAGAGTGCATTTGTTACTTTGTAACATGTAAGTAAAATACTTTATAAGACTAAAGCATATTTCTTTCAAATGTCTAAAAGCAACATTTTCCATATAAAATTCTGAGGTTTGAGGAAACAATTTTGGCACAAGAACATTCTCAGTGTGCAGAAAACCAAGCGCCATATTTCATCTATTCAGAAGTCAAGTCCTAAATATAGACTTCTCTCTAGATCTCCAAACAGGATTTATACAGCTAAAGAACAAAAACCCCCAAATTCAGAGGATATGATATCTCCTAAATGATAAGCATCTTAGGAAATAGATATCTTTGTGGACAAATTATTTCCATGGCAAGGACCAGGGATTTATATTCAGGAATATAGATCTCACATAACTTGGGCTAGAGGAGGAGATTAGGGAAACTCAGAGACTGAGATAACATACCTAGGTTCATGAGTTAATGCAAGAAGAATTGTTACCAGGAAGATGGCATACATCAGGAAAGTTTAAGAAGGCATATTGTTTTCAGAGCATTCTGGAAGGGGTTAGCAAGACTTACTGAGAGAAATGAAAAAAACATAGTCTAGCATCATGAGTAAGATCAAAAGCAGTACTCTTATCTCTGAAATATCTGGAATACCAATTAGGAACTCTGGCCTGAGGGAATATAAGTAAAAACTAGTTGAAGGACGAGGCAGGGGCTTGATCAAAGGAAATAAAGAAAAAGCGAAATAGTAAGAACTTTGGTCAGAATCAATATGTTCTGAATTTCCACTCCTAGTCATGATATAGTAAGCAACCAGATTTACATTTCAGGCTTAAGCAATAATAAACTGGCCAAAACATATGAAGCAACAGCTTTCAGATGTTGGACAAGTAGCACAGGAAAATGATCCTTGAGAGAAGGGGAACAAACAAGATGAGACTTATGGTTCCCCTAGCCTACCACTACCTGGAAAGAGTATATCTTGATGTCTCAGGATTCACTCATCTCTATTTCTTTCTTTCTGTCTTTTTTATATTTGTCTTTTATTTTTAACAGTTTCTTGGTATGTTTCCAAACATAATTCTATTTATTTAAAATTCTAGAAAATTCAAAGTAATATATAATGACATAACGCAAATCATTGTTTAGTTTGAGCATTGTTTAGATGAGAGACAGATTACACAGGGGTACAACAAACTTTTCTAGGTGGTGCAAATATTTATTACCTTGATGGTGGTAATGTTTTCATTAATGTCAAAACTCATCAAACAGTACACAATATATAAACCATTTGTTATCTATCAGTTATACCTCCATAAAGATATAAACAATAAAAGAGGCAATGAATGCTCATTATTTGGCTCATGTCTATCTACATTCCTTCCCTTGGTGATTGTAGTGAACTGAATAACACCCACAGGATACCAGGTCCTGATCCTTGGAACCTGAGAACATTACCTTATTTGGAAAAAAAGGTCTCTGCAGATATGATTAAGTACCTTGACATGGGAAGTTTAGCCTGAATTACCCTTGTGGGTCCTAAATGCAATCACGTACACTCATAAATGAGGGAGACAAAGGGAGATTTGACAGAGAGAGAAGTGGATGAGGCAGTGTGGCCACGGAGGTAGAGATTAGAGAGACGGAGCTCAAGCCAAGAAATGAGAAGCTGAAGGAAGCAAGGAGCAACACACTACTATATCTAAGATAGATAACCAACAAGGACCTTTCGTAGAGCACAGGGAACTCTACTCTGTGATGGCCTCAATTGATGACCTCAATACTCTGTGATGGGAAAAAATCTAAAAAAGAATGAATATATGTATATGTATAACTGAATCACTGTGCTATACACCTGAAACTAACACCACATTGTAAATCAACTCTACTCCAATAAAATTAAAATATTAAAAAAAAAAAAAAAAAAAAGAAGCAAGGAGCAGAACATCCAGTAGCCTCCAAAGGGAGAGCAGCCTGACAACACCCTGGCTTCGTCTCAGAGAAACTGATTTTGGACTTCTGGTCTACAGAACAGTGAGAACGGTTTTCTGTAATTTTAAGCCATCAAGGCTGTGACCATTTGTTACAGCAGCCACAGGAAATGCATATAATTATCTTGTCCGTTCCCAAGGATTTAAATATACTTTATCTTCAGAAATGATTTATCTGTTTCTGGTACTGTTATGTCAGTGCTGTTTTTAAATCCCCTTTCTAGTCCTCTCTTCTGAATTTAAATCATGAAATTCAGTTTTCAACTTGATATCTTCCCTTGGAAAATTACAATATTTCCAAAGTTGAACATCTTTTCCTCAAAACCTGCTCTCTGTCCAGCTTTTCCATCTCAGTTGATACCAAATTTGTTCCTTCCAATTGCCAAAAGTCTTATCGGCATCATAAACTCTTCTCTGCTCCCCACCGCAACACCCACTGTGTAGGAGAATTACGTGAGCTCTACCTTCAGAATATCCAGAATCTGACCACTTATTATTGCATCTACCATGACTATTAATTTGGTTCAAGTCACCACTATCTCTCACTAGGATTAGAGAACTATCCCACAGCTTTCCCCTTCTACTCTTGCTCTTCCCGAGTCACCGGTTAACACATGAATAAGATCAAGTCACTCATCTGCTTAGAATGACTCTCCAGTGAACTCAGAGTAAATGTAATGTGTCTAGATGGCCTACCTAGCAGGCCCTACTCCATCTGGCTCTCCCATCACTTTTCTAATATCCTCTCCACCTTTCTATCCCTCACCCACTACATCCCAGTCACACTGGGATGACCTCAGATACATTGCCATGGAGTCTTTGCTCTAACTCTTTCTTTCACCTGGATGCTTTTCTCCTAGATGGAGTTCCAAGTCTGTGCTCAGATTTCAAGCTCAATGCAGTCTGTCCATGTGATTCTATTTAATAAAATAAACACCTCCACAGCTGTCATGCTTGGTTCCCTTTACCCTATTCCATTTTTTCTTTTTGCAAAACACTTATAACCTTTTAAAAAACTATATAATTTTACTTATTTATTATATTTATTTGTCTCACTGATACCAGAAGATAAGCTCCTTGAATATAAAAATGTTTTTCTCTTTTTTCACTGATGTGTCCCAAGTGTACAGAACAATGCCTGCCCTTAACAAACAATTACTGAATGACTAACAATAAATAAATGAATTAACATTAAATTTAATCCCTGTTGTCTCTAATTTATTCTCACTTGAATTAAGTAATATGACAAATGTAGCACTGGCAATGTTTTCTTGACTATGAACTTGTAAGAAATTAATATTGCTATTGTTCTGGTTAGTTTACATACAAAATACACTGCTCAACACAATGTCATTCATATGGAAGCCACCTCACATTGTGTAGGTAGAGGAAAATAAATTCACCTCTATGTTGTCCAATCATTTAGAGCCCAATTCTCTTTAAACTTTTCTTAAAAATTGCCACATTTTCAAAATGGTTAATTCTTTCAAGTTAAAGGAAGCAAGAACTTGCTAAACAGCAGTCTGAACACCTGGAAAACCAATAAACTTCCAAAATAGTTTTCATTAAGTCGAAGAAGTAGCCTAAAATATAAGAAAATTTGCTGACCTCTTAAACAATTGTATGAGCACTTAGTCCATACAAATACTCTGCTGAAGCCTATATTCCCTTAGCAAGAACTATTGGGAAATAAGTGTGTTTTCATGACAGTGAGAAATTGTTCTTTGTTCTGACAAGTACATTAGGAATCAAGAAAGACAGCAGAACACAGTACAATTCCCCTAAAATTCTCTATTAGTTCAATATGAAATTATTAGACATCTATAAATATTGTTCTGCTTTTGAACACCAGACATAATTAAAAGTTGTAAGATTGAATGACATTCTGTTTTCCACTGTCTTTTCATAATTTAGGTTTTTTTATATGCAACTATTAAAATTGTTTTGTAAGTCAAAGGACTATGGAGCTATTACCATTCCTTCATAATTTAGGTTGGTATCACTGCAGATTCTAGGATACAGAAGTTTCCTCAAGGTTTTGGACTAGAAATAAAAACCGTATTTGTACTTCTCTCTGTACTGCATGGTACCTCCATGGAGCTATATACATAGTTGATATTTAATAAATAGTTATTAAATAATGATGGTATAATGATAGTTACCTTGAGATACACCTGAATTTCTTAATAATACCTCACATAAATACTTGAAAAATTAGATTTTTTTCAAATATCTGCTTGTAAGTACCTATTGCTTTAAGCTGTTCTTCTTCAGCTTCTATTCCCATCAGTGTACTGATTAATCCCATCAACACTTCTTCCATTTTTCTGCCCAAATTTTATTTCTGTTTTATCAAATATTTAAAGGAAATTTCAGTAAACGGCTCCATTCATTTATATCAGTAATTTTACATGCTGTTCAGCCCATATTGAATAAGGTACCACCTCAATATTATTTCAATAAATTTTAGGATACATAGACTTACTGTAACTTAAAACTTGAAGTGAAATTTCTTAACATTTAATCACATGGTCTTCAATTCAAGGTCTTTTTTCCAGTGATGAAAGTTATAAAAAGATGATAAACATTCTTAGTGTACTGGGTTGAATAGTATCCACAAAAAAAATTTTATGTCTTTCTTAGAAACTCAGGATTAGACTTTATTTGAAAATAAAGTCATGGCAGCTGTAATTAATTCAGTTAATACAAGTTTATACTGGAGTAGGGTAGTTACCTAATACGTTCTATAAGAAGAGAAGAAGAGAGAGACAGAGAGATACACAGGGAAGACGGGCCCGTGAAGTTGAAGACAGAGTTTGAGTGATGCAGCTACAAGCCAAGGGAAGAGCAAGAATTGTCTGCAACCACCAGAAGCTAGGACAAGGCAAAACTCTGCCCCTTAAAGCCTCAGTGCAAGCATGGTCCTGCCAACACCGTCATTTCAGGCTTCCAGCCTTCAGAACCAAGAGAGAGTAAACGTCTATAGTTTTAAGCTACCCAGTTTGTGGCTCTTTGTTATGGCAGCCACAGGGAACTAATACACTTAGTTTTTGCTTAATCAATGTATGTGCAATATGAAAATCTATAATTTACATTGTCACCTCACCACCTTTCCTAACTCCCCTGAGTGAAAAACTGGATGTTTTAATAGCTTTCTGTTATGAGAAATATAACAAAAATTTTGGATATGACTATGGCTACATTTCAGTGATTGTGTCTAGTCACTTCAAATCTGAGATACTGAGGACATTTATTTTATTTAAAAAACATGCTTGTATATAAACGATTGCATATATACATATTCATATGAAAATAGTTCTAATTCAAATTGAAAAACAGAAATACTTGAAAATTAAACCCTTCCTTTTGAGGATTTGTTACTCACAGAGATTGAGACTCTCTGAAGGTGATCCATTAACAATAAAACAGCTTAAAAATGGGAAACTCTAATTTTGGATCTAGGGTTTTAATGCAGTGTTTTGCACAACAAATTGGTTTTCACATTAAGAAATTAACTTACTGTACACTATTTTCATATTTTTCAATGGTAATTTATTTCACCTTCCCAAACAATGCAATCTCCCCACATCTGAGTCTCCTCTCCCCATACACACCCAAAGCTCTATTTTCAGCCTAGAAAACTAGCTTTAAAAAAGATGAGCAAAATATGTTGTAGACATATCTCGGCCATGCAAATGTCTTCTCTATACACTCACTCCACGAGAAATAATACAAGGGAAAGGAATTCTACTCTAATAAGATAAATGGATATATGTTTTGTTGTTTTTAAGAAACATTGAACAAAAGCATTTGTTCTCTGCTCTAAGAAGACCAGAAACATTGATTTTTCCATCATTCCATCCACAAGAGCACCCTGCTGGAGAATTTACAGGCCATGGAGGAGAAGCTGGATGATTACATCTATGGTTACTATTTGCATCATTTTATTAGCTGGTAATTACTAATTTCTTTCAAAGTTATCTCTAGTTATGCAGGACATAGTGTTTTGCTGTCCTTCCTTGTCCAATAACTAGATATTTTGAATTGCTCTGTGATTTATATACTAAACAGCATTTGTGTGTGTGAGTGTCTGTGTGTATCTTCACCTTAGAAGATGTGTGTATCTTGCACATCTCTATGGCTTCTCTGAAGTCTGGAAAAAGAAGTGTTGGGATGGGATGTCCTAAAAAGTGTGATGAGAGAGTGAATTGGCTGAGACCTACTGGACTAAAGCACCTGGTAGGCGTAAAGAGGAAAGATATCAAGGCTGTAATTCTATATCATGATCATTTTTCTTTGTTATTTTCACCCATGGAGAGCTTTCATTGAATATTCCAAAATGATTTTTTAACCTGTCAACACTATGATCCATTAGTTATATGAGCATCTTTTGTCCTTACCCTCATCATTTCTTAAGTGATTTTAAGATAAGTTGAATATCAAGGTGTATTTGATCATGTCTTTTGTTGCCCGTATTTGACAGAATGACATGTAATGACATGTAATGAAGAACTCACAGTCACATAATTCATGCTTTTCTGGTTTCCCTCTGATTATTTATAACTTTCTCTTTTCTTATATTTCTTTAAAAATAATCCTCAAATGAAACTAACACTGTGTACAATTCCTTCCCTTAGGATGTCTTCCAAAGCCAGAACAAAAAAAGATCACACTGAATTAAGCTTTTATTTCAGTTACAAATTTGAATATAGATATAAGTTAAATGAAGGCATATATGTGAAAGTGCATTGTGTACTCTAAGGTACTATTAAAAAAAAAGCTGGTTGTAATCATTACAAATAGTTATAAAGTATATTAAAACTGGGCTTTAAGAAAAAGAGTCTTTGTGACGTTACTTTATTATCAGTAATTTTCAGTATTTTGATGTTCATAACCATTAATTAATGAGGGAATTGACATACATTATGATTGTCAAATTAATTAAAAAACTGGTCTATTAAAATATGTGTGGGCTTTATTTTAGTTGATGCAAAGCATTTGATACTACCTTTGCTTGCTAAAGGTCTGAAGCAATTCTTTCTACAGAAATGTTTTTGTTTTAAATCTTGAACCACTCTCTCTCTTACGCAATAGAATTTTAAGTCTTTAGGTAGTAGACAGGAAATTTGGAAAATTTTGGATATAACATTTTGTATTTTCAAACTCTTTTGCTATACGTAACTTACATTTGCCTTAAGTGTTCTTTTCTTTTATGCTGGAAGTATAGAATAAGTATCATAGGTTAAAGTTTTTATCTAGAGAAAATTACGTTTATCACAATATGATTGTCTTGCTATATATGTATATTGTGTATGTGTACATCAGTCTAGGAGTTTTAAAATCTGTGACTTAGTGGCAATAAATATATGTATGGCAAATATTTATGTAACTATTTCCAGCTGCTCATAACTTCAGAATACAAAAGGATGTTTTTGAAGAAACATTCAACTATGTTGTATTGGAGGCCCTAAACACGTTATTTACTTACCCATGTGATGTTATTTTAAATGTAGTAAATATGCTTCAACCCGCTGTGTTCAGCACTTGAGTATCCTTGAGAAGTTTGAATATACCATTGTAAGTAAGGAACCACTAGTGGGTGTTTAAGGAGATAAAGTCTCTGTGTTTAGCCACTGAAGGAGATATGACCCCTGTTGGAAAGGATAACACATATAGTGCTTTGTAAGATGTACAATAAAATTTCTCTCCATTAAATAGCTCCCTTTTTGCCCCAAGCAGCCCCTGGGTTAACTCTTCTAGAATACTCACCATGTTGATTTAGGTACGATCACAATTGATAGTTATTCTTTGGCAATGATAAACATATAGCAAGCAATTATTATAAAGTGAAAAATTCCAGGACATAGTTTTACAATTTTGAGAGAAATATACTCATATAAATTTGACTTCTAAAGAACATGCTTTAAATACATATAAATGTTTACATCGATATCATAGTATTTAGGACTTCATTAGTACATGATTGGATTTACCTTGAATTGCAGGCTTATTTGATGGAAACCATAGAGTTGTAAACTTTTTATATTTCACAAACTAGGAGAGATTTGGCTATTTTTTAAGAAGTTGGGATTCCTCCAAGGGAAAAGTAGTGTCTAGAACAAGCCCATTTTTATACATTAGGCTCTAGTCATTAATCTCTTACAAAGCTGACTTTAGCAGTTCTTGTTAGATTTCTTCCCTATTCAATGGATATGATGATTTGCAAAGGTTAAGTTAAATCAAAGGCCCTGGCTGACAGAGTCTCATCAGATTCTGCTCCTTTACTGTCATAACAGTGCCTTCCCCAACTAATTAGGTCTCTACTGTGCTTCCTATTTTTAAAGTGTGGATAATATCCAGCCTTGCCTTGGTGAGTTATACCTCTTTCCCTTGATCCATGTCTTCCCTCCTCCTTCTAGCTAGAGTTATATTACCTCCACTGGCTGACCCAGATTTGTCCCTGCTCCTCTGACCTCCTGGTGTCAACCTTGTTTAGACATAGAGATACTATACACTATAGTATACATGCTCTTACTCTATATTTTAAATGGCAGTACTTACACATCAATCTGAACTTGCATGCCATTGAACTAATGACATCCCCACCTAATGTCTATTTACCAGGGCATGTCCAATTTAGTTCCATCATATGACCTGCAAAATCCTAAATCAGAGGCTATACCTAGAACTGACTATAAGTTGCTATAACTTTAAATTTAACTGCCATTAAAGTGTGGACCATACACCAACTCTACCTACTGTATCATAAACTTTGACTGGGAAACAACAGCTTTTTAATAATATTGTGTTCCCAGAAATGCCTACTACATGGATTACAAACTCTCACACCAACAAAATATACAAAGTGACTACTGTGTATTAGGTGTCTGGACAATTGTTCTATGGAGTGAGACTACTGGGTAAACAAGTGACTATTAAATTGTGAAGCTTCTTAATCACATATTGACAAGAAGCTATAGGGAATTATATAAGGTTTTTAAACAGATGAATAATGTGGCAGAATTTAGGATTTAGAAAGTTTCCATAGAGAATTGAATGAGAACAGAAGAATGGAGTAGGAGAAGCTCTTGGAAAAGAGCCTGGAAAAGTCTAGGAAGATGGACAAAAATAGATACCCACTTCTATGGGTGAGATAACACAGAGGGTTTAGTAGAAAATCTTAGGTAAAGGGATGATATGCCACCAGATCCCAGATTTGAGAGAGTAACTTACTTTAAACTTCCCAAATAGGTTTCTGAGGCTATTGACAGTTTCCTTGCCTTAATCAGAACTAGTTTACATAGACGCATGTGGCAAAATCCACATCTGGAAGAAGCAGACAGTAGACCCAGGTCTAACAAGAGAGAGAGGCCTGGTTAGGGAAAAGGAAACAGGCAGAGGTTGCCAAATTTCATCATTAAATGCAGGAGGAATTAAAGGAGGAGCAGGTGTAAGGTGAGGAGTAAGGATGGGAGCAGGTCATCACAGAGTCATTTTGGGATTACGTTGAGTTTTAAGTATTGTGGGGCTTTCAGGTAAAGAGCTGGTGCAAAATTGATAACTAATATGCAAACCTGGAAAAAAGTGTGGATTAGAAGCAATGTGTTACTAAATGTAAGAGAGTAGAATATCAAGAAGAGAGAGGCAGCATTATCTCATGATTTGGAAAGGTTAAATAAAATGAATGTTGAAAATACACCACTGATTTAGCAATAAATATTTTGATAATGTGATGGGGTAGATTGCATTGAATGTTGAGAAGTGAATGTAGTTGACTCATTCAAGTATTTTGGCAATGAATACAAAGAAAATAGTTTTCTAACTGGTTGTCCAAGAAGGAGAATTTACAGGTTTTTCTAAAACTTTCTTTTAGGCTTGGGAAACACAAGAAAGACGCCAATTAAAAAAATAAGTGGAAAGGCTGTCTGGTTTCACATGTAAGGAGCTCAGAAGTTGCCACTTCATCCTAAGAACAAGTCAAAAGCCAAACAGACTGAAAAACAAACAGCTTCTCGTGCATTCATAAGACAGGGGGTGGGGGTAGGGACACCAGGCAAACCATCGCCCCCAAGACTGGAGAGACAGACAGGCAAATACAGAAAGTCATAGCGTACCAAGGCAGAGACTCACGGGCAGAAACCGCTGTGGAAACCAGTGCTGGGGCAGGAAAACCAGAATTGTAATGGACAAATCCCAGTCATGGCATGGGGGTGGGGCGGTTTGGCCAAAAACTCGTGAGATTTACCTCCAGGAGCTCAGCCAGGTTTCCACAGTAAATATCAGAGAAATATCCCCTCCTACTTCCAGCAGGAGGAAGGAAATACCCAGAGCATTCTATTCTTCTTAACAAGGCTGCTCTCAGGGGAAACTAACTAACCGGAGCCTAGCCTGCTGGGGCACTATTGGAGCTTAACTAGGGAAGGGAAATACCCAACTTTAGCCAGCTCTAGCCTTCTTGTCCCACCTAAGAGGGGAGAAAAGAAACTGAGAAACACTTGTGAAGTTTACAGACTATTGATAAAAGGCTGATGCTGTAACACAGGACTAAAGAACACTTTACCTCCCCTCATATCTCACCACCACCTCACTAAAGGCCTATTTACAGCAGATCCTTTCACTTAACATATCATGTCTGGCCATCAAGGAAAAATCCACAAGGCAAACCAAAAAAAAAATATTAAAAAGACAGTACAAGCATTAGAACCAGACATGGCAGGGATTTTGGAATTATCATCCCAGGAATGTAAAACAGCTATGACTTATGGATAAGGTAGACAGCATGTGAGAACAGATGGTCAATGTAAGCAGAAAAAAAAAAAATGCTAGAGATAAAAAACAAAATGCTAGAGATAAAAAAACACTGTAACAGAAATGAAAATGCCTTTGATGGACTCATTAGACTGGACACAAATGAGGAAAGCACCTCTGAGCTAGAGAACATATCAATAGAATCCTTAAAAACCATAAAGCAAAGAGAACAAAGATTAAGAAATAAAAAAAAAAAAAAAACAGAACAGTATATCCATGGGCTGTGGGATAACAAAAGTTGTAACATGCATGTAATGGAAATGCCAGAGGAAAAGATAGAGAGAAAGGAACAGAAGAAATATTTGAAGCAATGATAACTGAGAATACCCCCCAAATTAATGTCAGACAACAAGCCCCAGACTCAGGAAGAAAACCCCAGAACACCAAGCAGGATAAATAGAAAAACACTACACTTATGCACCTCATCTTCAAGCTACAGAAACTCAAAAATAAAGAAAAAATCCTGAAAGAAGCCAGAGGTTGGGGAAATACCTTAACTATAAAGGAACAAAGATAAGAATTACAGCTAACAGATCATTTTTTCAAAATGATAAAAATAAAATAAAAATGAAAAAAATTAAATCCTTCAAAATAATAACAACTTTTTAATTATGTATGCTTATGTGTGTATATTACATATATTTGAAATGAATGACCATGACCCAAGAGATAAAAGGAAGAAATTAGAATTATTTTGTAACTATAAGGTATTCACACTACAATGAAGTTATTTTAAAAAATGGACTTAGATCAGTTGTAAATGAATATTGCAAATTCTAGGGCAAACACTTTAAAAAGTTAAAAAAAAAAGTAAAACGGATATGTGAACAATGCTAAGAAAGGAGAGAAGATGGAATTATAAAAAATGCTCAATTAAAACCACAAAAGGCAGAAAAATAGTGGAAGACAAAAATAGCAACAAAAAACAAAGGCAACAAATAAAAAACAGTAACAAATATGGTTTATATTAACCCAACTATATCAATAATCATTTTGAATATCAATGGTCTAAATGCACGAATTAAGAGATTATAAGAGTGGATCAAAAATACCAAACCATGTGTTGCTTACAAGAAACCCACTTTAAATATAAAAACACATATAAATTAAAAGTAAATGGGTGGGGACTTCCCTGGTGACGCAGTGGTTAAGAATCCGCCTGCCAATGCATGGGACATGGGTTCGAGCCTTGGTCCAGGAACATCCCACATGCTGCAGAGCAACTAAGCCCGTGTGCCACAACTACTGAGCCTGTGTTCTAGAGCCTGCGAGCCACAACTACTAAAGCCCACCTGCCAAAACTACTGAAGCTCATGTGCCTAGAGACCGTGCTCTGCAACAAGAGAAGCCACAGCAATGAGAAGCTCACACACCACAATGAAGAATAGTCCCTGCTCACCACAGCTAGAGAAAGCCCGTGCTTAGCAACAAAGACCCAATGCAGCCAATAAATAAATAAATAAATTAATTAATTAACTAATTATTTTTTAAAAGTAAATGGATGGAGAAAAATTATATTATACTAACACTAATCAAAGGGAAACAGGGAGTAGCTATATTAATTCCAGATAAAACAAGCTTCAAAGTAAGAAAAGATGTCAGGGATAAAGCAGGGCATTACAAAATGATAAAGGAGTGAATTCTCCAAGAAGATATAACAATTCTTAACATGTATATGCCTAACATCACAGTGTCAAATTATGTGAAGCAAAAACTGATATAACTACAAAGAAAAATAGATGAATCCACTATCATAGTTGGAGACTTCAACACACCTCTATCAGAACTGGACAGACTCAGCAGGCAAAAAATCAGTAAGGACATAACTGAACTCAACATCATCATCAATTAAATCAATATAATTGACATTTTTATAGACTACTTTATCAAACAACATCAGAATACACATTCTTCTCAAGTTTACATGAAATATTCACCAAAATAGCCCAAACTCTTGGCTATAAAACACTCCTTACCAAATTTAAAATAATAAAAATTATACAATGTCTGACCTCAGACCACAGTAGAATTAAACTAAGAATTGCTAACAGAAAGATAAATGAAAAATCCCCAATGAAGTGAACATTAAACAACATACTTCTAAATAACACATGGGTCAAAGAAGAAAACTCAAGAGAAATAAAATATTTTGAAAAAAATGAAAATGAAATCACAACATACTCAAATGTGTGGGATACAGTAAATGCAGTGATTAGAGGTATATTTATACCATTGAATGCATATATTAGAAAAGAAGATCTAAAATCAATCATGTGGATTGGTTCAAGATGGAGGAATAGAAGGACATGTGCCCACTCCTTCTTGCAAGAACACCGGAATCACAACTAACTGCTGAACAATCATCGATAGGAAGACACTGGAACTCACTAAAGAAGATACATCCAAAGACAAAGGAGAAGCTGCAACTAGATGGTAAGAGGGGCGCAATCACAATAAAATCAAATCCCACAACCACTGGTAGGCAACTCACAAACTGGAGAACAATTATACCACAGAAGTTCACCCACTAGAGTGAAGGTTCTGAGCCCCATGTCAGGCTTCCCAACCTGGGGGTCTGGCAACAGGAGGAGGAATCCCCAGAGAATCAGGCTTTGAAGGCCAGTGGGATTTGATTGTAGGACTTAGGCAGGACTCAGGGAAACAGAGACTCCACTCATGGAGGGCACACACCAAGTCTTGTGCACACCAGGACCCAGGGGGAAGGAGCAGTGACCCCATAGGAGACTGACCAGACCTACCTACTAATGTTGGAGGGTGTCCTGCAGAGGCAGGGGGCAGCTATGGCTCACCATGGTGACAAGGACACTGGCAGCAGAAGTTCTGGGAAGTACTCATTGGCGTGAGCCCTCCTGGAGTCCACCATTAGCCCCACCAAAGAGACTGTAGGCTCCAATGCTGAGTCATCTCAAGCCAAACAACCAACAGGGAGGGAACACAACCCCACCTATCAGCAGACAAGCAGATTAAAGTTTTACTGAGCTCTGTCCACCAGAGCAACAGCCAGCTCTACACACCACCAGTCCCTCCCATCAGGAAGCTTGCACAGACCTCTTAGGTAGCCTCATCCACTAGAGGGCAGAGAGCAGAGCAAGAAGAACTACAATCCTGCAGCCTGCAGAATGAAAACGACAATCAAAGAAAGATAGACAAAATGAAAAGGCAGAGGATTATATCCCAGATGAAGGAACCAGATAAAACCCCAGAAAAACAACTAAATGAAGTGGAGATAGGAAACCTTCCACAAAAAGAATTCAGAATAATGATAGTGAAGATGATCCAGGACCTCAGAAAAAGAATGGAGGTGAGGATCGAGAGATACAAGAAATGTTTAACAGAGACCTAGAAGAAGTAAAGAACAAACAGAGATGAACAATAGAGTAACTGAAATGAAAAATACACTAGAAGGAATCAATAGCAGAATAACTGAGGCAGAAGAATGGAGAAGGGGCCTGGAAGACAGAATGGTGGAAATCACTGCCATGGAACAGAATAAAGAAAAAAGAATGAAAAGAAATGAAGACAGCCTAAGAGACCTCTGGGACAACATAAAATGCACCAACATTCGCATTATAGAGGTCCCAGAAGGAGAAGAGAGAGAGAAAGACCCGAGAAAATATTTGAATAGATTATAGTCGAAAACTTCCCTAACATGGGAAAGGAAATAGCCACCCAAGTCCAGGAAGTGCAGAGAGTCCCAGGCAGGATAAATCCAAGGAGAAACACGCCGAGACACATAGTAATCAAATTGACAAAAATTAAAGACAAAGAAAAGTTATTAAAAGCAACAAGGGAAAAATGACAAATAACATACAAGGGAACTCCCATAAAGTTAAAAGCTGATTTCTCAGCAGAAACTCTGCAAGCCAGAAGGGAGTGGCATGATATATTTAAAGTGATGAAAGGGAAGAACCTACAACCAAGAATACTCTACCCAGCAAGGCTCTCATTCAGATTTGATGGAAAAATCAAAAGTTTTACAGAGAAGCAAAAGCTAAGCAAATTCAGCACCACTAGACCAGCTTTGCAACAAATGCTAAAGGAACTCATCTAGGTGGGAAAGAGACTAGCAACTTAAAACAACCTGTACATATATAGACTGCTATATCGAAACCTCATGGGAACAGCAAACCAAAAAACTACAATAGATACACACACAAAAAAGAAAAAAACAACCCAAACACAACACTAAAGATGGTCATCAAACCACAAGAGAAGAGAAGAAAAGAGGAAAGAAAGAAAAAAGACCTACAAAAACAAACCCAAAACAATTAAGAAAATGGCAATAGGAACACACATATCGATAATTACCTTAAATGTAAATGGATTAAATGCTCCAACCAAAAGACATAGACTGGCTGAATGGATATGAAAACAAGACCCATATATATGCTGTCTACAAGAGACCCACCTCAGACCTAGGGACACGTACAAACTGAAAGTGATGGGATGGAAGAAGGTATTCCATGCAAATGAAAATCAAAAGAAAGCTCAAGTAACAATACTCTTATCAGACAAAATAGACTTAAAAATACTGTTATAAAAGACAGAGAAGGACACTACATAACAATCAAGGGAGCAATCCAAGAAGAAGATATAACCACTGCAAACATATATGCACTCATCATAGGAGCACCTCACTATTTAAGGCAAATACTAACAGTCATAAAGGGAGAAATTGACAGTAAAACAATAATAGTGTGGGACTTTAACACCCCACTTTCATAAATGGACAGATCATCCAGACAGAAAATCAATAAAGAAACACAGACCTTAAATGACACATTAGAGTAGATGGACTTAATTGATATTTATACAGCACTCCATCCAAAAGCAGAAGAATACACATTCTTCTCAAGTGCACACAGAATATTCTCCAAGATTGACTACATCTTGGGCCATGAAGTGAGCCTTGGTAAATTTAAGGAAATTGAAATCATACCAAGCATCTTTTCCAACCACAACACTATGAGATTAGAAATAAACTACAAGAAAAAAAACAAAAAAACACAAACATGAGGAGGCTAAACAATATGCTACTAAACAACAAATGGATCACTGAAGAAATCAAAGAGGAAATCAAATAATACCTAGAGACAAATGAAAATGAAAGCACAATGATCCAAAGCCTATGGGATGCAGCAAAAGCAATTCTAACAGGAAAGTTTATAGCAATACAATCTTACCTCACGAAACATGAAATATCTCAAATAAGCTATCTAAACTTACACCTAAAGCCACTAGAGAAAGAAGAACAAACAAAACTGAAAGTTAGTAGAAGGAAAGAAATCATAAACATCAGAGCAGAAATCAACAAAATAGAGATAAATAAGACAATAGCAAAGATCAACGAAACTAAAAGCTTGTTCTTTGAAGGATAAACAAAATTGATAAACATTTAGCCAGACTCATTAAGAAAAAAAGGGAGAGGACTCAAATCAATAAAATTAGAAATGAAAAAGGAGAAGTTACAAATGACACCACAGAAATACAAAGGATCATAAGAGACTACTATATGCAACTGTAGGCCAATAAAATGGACAACCTGGAAGAAATGGACAAATTCATAGAAAGGTATAGTCTCCTAAGACTAAACCAGGAAGAATTAGAAAATATGAACAGACCAATCACAGGCACTGAAATTGAAACTGTAATTTAAAAACTCCCAACAAACAGAAGTCCAGGACCTGATGGTTTCATAGGCGAATTCTATCAAACATTTAGAGAAGAGCTAACACTTACCCTTCTGAAACTGTTCCAAAAAATTGCAGAGGAAGGAAAGCTTACAAACTCATTCTATGAAGCCAATATCACCCTGATACAAAACCAGACAAAGATACCACTAAAAAAGAAAAGTACAGGCCAATAAAACTGATTATCATAGATGCAAAAATCCTCAACACAATATTAGCAATTTGAATCCAGCAATACATTAAAAAGATCATACACCATGATCAAGTGGGATTTATCCCAGGGATGCAAGGATTTTTCAATATCCACAAATTAATCAGTGTGATACACCACATTGACAAATTGAAGAATAAAAACCATGTGATCATCTCAATAGATGCAGAAAAAGCTTTTGACAAAATTCAGCAAATGTTTATGATAAAAACTCTCCAGAAAGTGGGCATAGAGGGAACCTACCTCAATATAACAAAAGCCATATACGACAAACCTAGAGCTAGCATCATACTCAACAGTGAAAAGCTGAAAACATTTCCTGTAAGATCAGGAACAAGACAAGGATGCCTACTCTCACCACTTTTATTCAACATAGTTTTGGAAGTCCTAACCACGGCCATCAGAGAAGAAAAAGAAATAAAAGGAATCGAGCCTGGAAAAGAAGAAGTTAAACTGTCACTGTTTGCAGATGACATGATACTATACATAGAAAATCCTAAAGACACTACCAGAAAACTACTAGAGCTCATCAGTGAATTTGGTAAAGTTGCAGGCTACAAAATTAATGCACAGAAATCTGTTGCATTTTATACACTAACAATGTAAGATCAGAAAGAGAAATTCAAGAAACAATCCATTTACCATTGCATTAAAAAGAATAACACAACTAGGAATACACCTACCTAAGGAGACAAAAGATCTATACTCCAGAAACTATAAGATGCTGATGAAAGAAACCAGACACAAACAGGAAAGATATACCATGTTCTTGGATTGGAAGAATAAATATTGTCAAAATGACTATACTACCCAAGGCAATCTACAGATTCAGTGCAATTCTTATCAAATAACCAATGGCATTTTTCACAGAACTAGAGCAAAAAATCTTAAAATTTGTATGGAGACACAGAAGACACTGAGTAACCAAAGCAATCTTGAGAAAGAAAAATTGAGCTTGAGGAATCAGGCTCCCTGACATCAGACTATACTACAAAGCTATATTCATCAAAAATTATGGTACTGACATAAAAATAGAACAATAGATCCATGGAACAGAATAGAAAGCCGAGAAATAAACCCACACACCTATGGTCAATTAATCTATGACAGAGGAGGCAAGACTATACAATGGTGGAAAGACAGTCTCTTCAACAAATGGTGCTGGGAAAACTGGACAGCTACATGTAAAAAAATATTAGATCATTCTTTAACACCATACACAAAAATAAGCTCCAAATGGATTAAAGACCTAAATGTGAGACCGGACACTGTAAAAACTCTTAGAGGAAAGCATAGGCAGAACACTCTCTGACATAAATTACAGCAATATCTTTTCTGATCTGTCTCCCAGAGTAATGGAAATAAAAACAAAAATAAACAAATGAGGCCTAATTAAACTCAAAAGCTTTTGCATAGCAAAGGAAACCATAAACAAAACAAAAAGACAACCCACAGATAGGGAGAAAATATTTGCAAATTATGTGACTGACAAGGGATTAGTCTCCAAAGTTTACACACAGCTTAATATCATCAAAACAAACAACCTGATCATAAAATGAGCATAAGACCTAAATAGACATTTTTCCAAGGAAGACATATGAATGGCCAAGAAGCACATGAAAAGATGTTCAACATCGCTAATGATTACAGAAATGCAAATCAAAACTACAATGAGATATCACCTCACACCAGTTAAAATGGCTATCATCAAAAAATCCACAAACAATAAATACTGGCGAGGGTGTGGAGAGAAGGGAACCCTCCTACACTGTTGGTGGGAATGTAAATTGGTACAGCCACTGTGGAGAACAGCATGGAGATTCCTTAAGAAACTAAAAATAGAGCTACCATATGACCCTACAATCCCACTCCTGGGCATATATCCGGGAAAAAACATGGTCAGAAAGGATACATGCACTCCAATGTTCATTGAAGCATTGTTTACAATAGCCAAGACATGGAATGTCCATCGACAGAGGAATGGATTAAGAAGATGTGGTACATATAAACAGTGCACTATACTCAGCCATAAAAAAGAATGAGATTATGCCACTTACAGCAACATGGATGGATCTAGAGATTGTCATACTGAGTGAAGTAAGTCAGACAGAAAAAGAGAAATATTGTATGATATCACTTATATGCTGAATCTAAAAAGAAATGATACAAATTAATGTATTTACAAAACAGAAACAGACTCACGGACTTAGCGAATGAGCTTATGGTTACCGGGGGGGAAGGATGGAGAGAAGGAATAGTTATGGATTTGGGGATTGACATGTACACACTGTTATGTTTTAAAAGGATAACCAACGAGGACCTACTGTATAGCACAAGGAACTCTGCTCAATGTTATATGGCAGTCTGGATGGGAGGTGAGTCTGGGGGAGAATGGATACATGTATATGTATGGCTGAGTCACTTTGCTGTGCATCTGAAACTATCACAACATTGTTAATCAGCTATACTCCAATATAAAATTTAAAAGTTTAAAAAAATAAAATAAAATCAATCATGTAAGTTACCACATTAGGAAACTAGAAAAAAGGGGCAAATTAGATCCAAAATGAGCAAAAAAAAAAAAAAAAAATCATAAGAAATAGGACAGAAATCAATGAAACTGAAAATAGGAAATCAATTGAGAAATCAACAGAACCAAAACCTGGTTCTTTGAAAAAAAAATCAATAAAAAAAAGAGAGAGAGAGCAATGGCATAAATTAGTAATATCAGAAATGAAAGAGAAGACAACTACAGATTCCATGGAAATTAGGAGAATAATAAAGTAATACTATAAACAACTCTATGCCCACAAATTTGATAACCTAGATTAAATGGACCAATTTCTTTAAAGACAACCCTGCCATTTCACAGAAGAAGAAATAGATGATCTGAATAGGCCTATATCTACTAAACAAAATGAATCAATAGATAAGAACCTTCCAAAACAGAAAGTACCATGCCCAGATGGATTCATTGGAGAACTCTACCAAACATTAAAGGAAGAAATTATACCAATTATTTATAATCTCTATTGGAGGGTAGAAGCTGCGGGGATGCTTCTTAAGTCATTCTATGAGGCCAGCATTGCCCTACTATCAAAACCAGAAAAAGACATTACAAGATTAAAAAAAGAAAAGTATCTCTCATGATCATAGGTGCAAAAATTTCAACAAAACATTAGCATATCAAACCCAAAAATGTATAAAAACAATTATACACCACAACTAGGTGAGATTTACTGCAAGTATGTAAGACTAGTTTAATACTAAAAATAAATTAATGTAAATCATCAACAGACTAAAAAAGAAAAATCACATGATCATATCAATAAATGCAGAAATGGCATTGACAAAATCCAGTGCCCATTCATGATATTAAAAACAAAAACCTCTCAGGAAATAGGAATTGAAAGGAACTCTTTTCAATTTGGAAAGAATAGCTACAGAAGAAAAAAAAAAAAAAAAAAAAAAAACCTACACCTAACATCACGCTTAATGGTGAGAAACTTGAAGCTTTTGAAGTAAGATCAGGAAGAAGGCAAGAATGTCCCCTCGCACCATTCCTTTTCAACATCATACTGGAAGTCCTTGATCATGAAAGGAAGCAAGAAACATAAAGTATAAAATTGGGAAGAATGACATAAAACTGACTTTGTTCACAGATAACATGATTATCTATATAGAAATCTGAAAGAATAAAAAAAAAAAAAAACTCCTGGAACTAATAAGCAATTATAGCAAGATTTTAGGAAACAATGTTAATATACGAAAGTCAGTTGCAAAGGGAGGTGGTTCAAGATGACAGAGTAGGAAGAGCCTAAGCTTACCTCTTTCCATGGACACAACAAGTATGCAGCTGCATATGGATTAATTCCCTCTGAAAAGAACCTGAGAACTAGCTGAACATCTATTTCAGAGCAAAGAATAAAAAGGACCACACTGAGATGATTAAGAGAGGCAGTGAGACAGTCTGGTCAAAAATCTCAGCCCTGGTGGGGTAAAACACAATAGGGAGAGATTTCACGTAGTAGGTGCTTCTCCAAGAGAGCACACACATCAGGCACCCTGTCCCTGGAACCTACACCAGAGAGGTGAGGTCCTAAAATGTCTGACTTAGAAAACCAATGAGGCTGACATCCAAGGGTCCCAAAGTGCTATAGGAAACAGAGACTGTCCTCTTCAAAGGTCCATGTGGGGTTTCCCTCACCACAAGACCTAGCAAAATAACAGCAGTTTGAAAAGTGCCAAGACTATAAGTGAAGGAGAGTCATTTACAAATCTAAAAGCATAGCTGGAGGAACAGGGAAGGGTTCAAATGTTCCCTGGAGATGAAGACACTGGTGGATGCCATTGTTCTAATCCCCACCTAACCTACTAACATAGGTGGGCAAGCTTAGATAAGGGAGCAAGCAATCATGACACTATCCCACTACCTGCTGAAGCTGGAGATGTCCAGTGGCTGCAGCACTCCCCTGCTCCTTGGTTGTGGCAGGTGAGCATGAAACTTTGCAGCATTCTGCACTCTAGCTAAAGTCTGCAAGCGCAGGTAGCTGTGACACTCCCCTGCCCCCTGGCTGGGGCTGGTGGGTGACAGTCACAGTATTTGCCCACTCCTGGCCTGTAGTTGATGCATGCACACAGAAAAGGCACTCCTTGTTGCACTGCTGAAACCCACAGGTGCATGTGTCATGTCATTTTGCCTTTTTGAAGCAAGAGAGCAAGCCCTCTCCAGTTGCCTATCTAAAGCCAGTAGGTATGCACAATCCACACTGGAGATACCCTTTCATCACCAAGAGAGCTGGAGTTTCTGAACTTGGTGGGACTCTAACAATCAGAAAAACCGTTCTTATCACTGCACAGATGCCAACTGAACCACAACCCTAGTTTTCCTGTGAAAGGAGCCTCTTTACTTAACCTGGAGCTTCACCCTGAGGGACAGGCTTCAGGCATAACACATTTCTAGAGGCTCAGGAGGAGCTCCCAGGGAACATAAGCAGGGGGATACCATTCCTACACACCTCTTTGGCTCATTACAGCTTGATGAGGCCTCTAAGAAAGGAGAATTTACACTCATCTGAAGGCGTGAATTCTACAACTGTGCTCTCCAGATCTCCTAGACTGGCAGTAGCTAGGTATTATCATTGTTGCCCTATGAGACTGTATATATTTGCATACTTTAGCTGCAGCCTGAGAGTCTGGCTTCAATCAGGCTGAAACTAGGTGCTAAATGAGATTCCTCCACTTGGAACACTAACAGATCTTGACACACTCTCAACAACAGGGGCATATTAAGAATAAACCAGAGGTATAGACAACCACAAAAATTCGAGACAACAAGGAGATAGGGCAGGGTTAAATGAGAAGGATCATCACCTACACAAGGCTACTCCTTCAAGACTGAGAGAGGCACTAGTTTTGCCTAATACATAGAAGCCAAAAATGAACAAACAAACAAACAAACACAGAGAGCCAAGAAAATGAGTAAACAGAGAAATACGTTCCAAACAAAAGAACAAGGGAAAACCTCAGAAAAAGACCTTACTGATATGGAGATAAGTAATCACCTGATAAAAAATTCAAAGGAATAGTAATAAAGTTGCTCAAGTAACATGATAGAAGAAAGAATGAACACAGTGAGAACTTCCACAATGAGTTACAAAATATAGTAAAGAACCAATCAGTGCTGACAAACACAATAACAAAGAAAAATACACTAGAGGGAACCAACACCAGATTGGGTGATATAGGAGAATGGATCGGTGATCTGGAAGACAGAGTACTGGAAATCATCCTATCAGAACAGCAAAAAGAAAAAAGAATCTTTAAAAATGAGACTAGTTTAAGGAACCTCTGAGACAACATCAAGTATACTAACAAACATTTGCATTCTTAGGGCCCCATAAGGAGAAGAAAGAGAGAAAGGGGCAGAAAATCTATTTGAAGAAATAATAGGTGAAAACTTCCCTAACCTAGGGAAGGAAACAGATTTCCACGTGGAGGAAGCACAGAGAATCCTAAACAAGATGAACCCAAAGAGATCCACACCAAGACACATTATAATTAAAAAGTCAAAGATAAAGAGATAATTTTTAAGGCAGAAAGAGGAAAAAAAATTAGTTATGTATAAAGAAACCTACTTAAGACTATAAATGGATTTTTTGGCAGAAAATTCACAGGCCAAAAGGGAGTGTCATGCTATATTCAAAGTTCTGAAAAGAAAAACTTACAACCAAGAATACTCTACCCAGCAAGGTTATCATTCAGATATGAAGGAGAGATAAAGAATTTCCCAGACAAGAAAAAACTAAAGGAGTTCATAACCACTAAACTGGACTTACAAGAAATGTTTACATGGAAAAGAAAAAGGTTTTACTAGAAATAAGAAATAATATGAAAGAAAAGACTCATTGGTAAGAGCAAATATATAGGAAAGGTAGTGGATCAGCCACTTATAAAGCAACATGAAGATTAAAAGACAAAAGTACAATCACCTAGCACTACAATAAGTAGTTAAGGGATTCACAAAATAAAAAGATGTAAAATATGATGTAAAAATAAAATGTGGGGGAAGTAGTAAAAATGTAGTGCTTTTACAGTGTGTTTACACTTATGTGACTATCAACTTAAAATAGGCTGCTTTATATATCGATTGTTATATATAAACCTCATGGTAACCACAAACCAAAAACCTATTATAGATACAAAAAAATTAAAGAGAAACATATCCAAATATAACGCTAAAGAAAATCATCAGACCAGAAGAAAAAAGAACAAGAGAAGAAGAAGGGAACAGAGAAGAATTACAAAAATAACCTGAAAACAATGAACAAAATGAAATAAGTATGAACTTATCAATAATTGCTTTAAATGTAAATGGACTAATTGCTCCAATCAAAAGGCATAGGGTATTCTGAATGAATTAAAAAACCAAGGGACATATATATGCTGCCTACAAGGATTTGATTCAGATTGAAGACACACTTAGACTGAAAAGGAAGAAATGGAAAAAGATATTCCATAAAAATGGAAATGACAAGAAAACTGAGGTGGTAATACTTATATCAGATAAAATATAGTTAAAAACAAAGATTGTAATAAAAGATAAAGAATATTACTTAATGTTAAAGGGGACAGTCCAATAATAAGATATAACATTTGTAAATATTTATGCACCCAATATATGAGCACCTAAATATATGAAGTAAATATTAACAGACATAAAGGGAAAAATTGACAGTAATACAATAAGAGTTCAAGGCCTCACTTTACATCAACAGATACATCATCCAGAGAAGATCAATAAGGAAACACTGGCCTTAAACAACACATTAGACCAGATAGACTTAAGAGACATATATATAGAACATTCCATCCAAAATCAGCAGAACACACATTCTTTTCCAGTGCATATGGAATGTTCTCCAGGAAATCACATCTGAAACAAAAATACAAGTATCAAATGTAAGAAGATTGAAATCATATCAAGCATCTTTTCCTCAAAAAACTAAAAATAGAGTTGTCATATGATCCAGCAATCCCACTCCTGGGCATATATCTGGAGAAAACTACAATTGGAACATATACATACACCCCAATGTTAATAGCAGCACTATTTACAATACCCAAGACATGGAAACAACCTAAATGTCCATGGATGGAAGGACATTTCATGTGGTATATATATACAATGGAATATTACTCAGCCATAAAAAATAAATAATGCAGTTTGCAGCAACATGGATGGATGTAGAGATTATCATACTAAGTGAAGTAAGTCAGGAAGAGAAAGACAAATACCATATGATATTGCTTACATGTGGAATCTAAAATATGATGCAAAAAGAACTTATTTAAGAAACAGGAACAGATTCACAGACATAGAAAACAAACTTATGGTTACCAAAGAGGAAAGAGGGTGGGGGAGGAATAATTTAGGAGTCTTGGATTAGCAGATACACAATACTATGTATAAAATAGACAGACAAGGCTCTGCTGTACAGCACAGGGAACTATATTTAATATTCTATAATAAACCATAATGGAAAAGCATATAATATATATATTGTTATATATATAATATATTATAATGTATATAACATATTATAATGTATATAATATATATTATATAATATATACAATATAATATATAATTATAATATATATTAAATATATTATAATATAATAATATGTTATAAGATATAATATACATTATAACAATAATAATATTATATATTATTATAACATATTACTATAATAAAATATACTAGTATGTTGTAATAATATATAACAATATATATATTAGAGCATATTCTTATATAATAATTATTATATTATTATAATTATATTATTATAATAATATTATATAACTATTATATAATATAATAACATGTTGTAATAATACATAATATAATATATTATAATAGAAATATAAAATATACATTACATAATATATTATATAATATATAATTATATGCCATAATAATATATAATATACAATAATATATAATGATATGCTATAATAATATATAATTAAATAATAAGATATAATTATATGTAATATATAATAATATATAATATATACTATAATATAATAATAAAACAAAACCTAGTAATATAATACAATATGAAATATATATAATTATATAATATATATTATATATTTATTATTATATAATGTATAAGATGTATGTTACATGATATAATATATCATATATAATACATAAAATATATATAATTATATTTTATATTTATATAATATGATATATAATATATAATGCATATATTACAAAATACATAGTATATAAATATATCCATATATTATATAATAATATAATATAATAAAATAATAATAATATATAAATATATTGTACATTATATACATTCATATATATGTATATGATATATATATATTAGTATGTTTATCACATACATAATATATATAATATAAAATTCAAAATATTTATATTTATATTTTAATATAATATACTTATATTTATACTATTTATATTATATACTTATATATATTCATATTTATAT
This sequence comes from Balaenoptera ricei, assembly GCF_028023285.1. Classification (NCBI taxonomy): domain Eukaryota; kingdom Metazoa; phylum Chordata; class Mammalia; order Artiodactyla; family Balaenopteridae; genus Balaenoptera; species Balaenoptera ricei. The sequence goes on along the minus strand of NC_082650.1, from coordinate 89,225,681 downwards.
ATTTTTATATATTTACATATTTTTATATAGCTATAATATATAATAATATATGATTTTATTATATTATATATAATATATATAATATTGCATATAATATATACAATACAATATATTCATATATGTATATATTTGAATTATATCATATATGATATATAGATAATATATAATACATATATTTTAATAATTTATAATATATTATTATACATAATATATGTTTTAGATATTATATATAATATATAAGATACATATTATTATAATATATGTATTATATATTATCTATATTATATTATATATAATATATGTATTATATATTCATAAAATAATATATATTGCATATACATATATAATATATATGTAATATATAATATATATAATACATATATATCTATATGTATTATATATATTATATATTATCATAATATATAATATATAATATAATAATATATTATTTATATATGATATGAATATATAATATATATATCGCTTTGCTTTACACCAGAAACTAAAACAACATTGTAAGTCAACTATACATCAATAAAAAAAATTAAAATTAAAATAATTCTCAGTTACATTAGAAAAATATAATACTTAGGACTAAATTTCACTAAGTAGGTGAAAGACCTATACTGTGAAAGCTATAAGACACTGATGAAAGAAACTGAAGAAGACACAAATAAATGGAAAGATAAACCATGCTAATGGATTAGAAGCATTAAAATTGTTAAAATGTCTATACAACCCAAAGCAACCTACAGATTCAATACAATCCCTATCAAAATATCAACGGAATTTTTCACAGAAGTAGAACAAAAATCCTAAAATGTGTATAGGACCATAAAAACCCCAAATAGCCAGAACAATCTTCAGAAAGAAGAAAAAATATGGACATTTATGACTCCTGATTTTACTACAAGTTATATTAATCAAAACAGTGGGATACTGGCATGAAAAGAGATGCATACATTAATGAAGCATAGTAGAGGGTCCAGAAATAAACCCACACACTTAAAACCAATTAATATATGACAAAGGAGGCAAGAATATACAATGGAGAAAAGACTGTTTCTTCAATAAATGGTATTGGGAAACCTGGACAAATACTTGCAAATGAATGAAACTGTATCACTATTTTACACCATTTACAAAAATAAATACAAAATGGATTAAAGACTTGAATGTAAGACCTGAAACAATAAAACTCATAGAAAAAAACAAAGGCAATATCCTCTTTGACATTTTTGTTTTGGCCTTGCCTTATCAGGAAAGGGCAATAAAAGCACATGATCAACAAATGGGACTACATCAAAACAAAAAGTTTTTGCACGGCAAAGGAAACCACTAACAAAACAAGACGGCAACCTACTTAATGTGAGAAGGTATTTTCAAATCATATTTTCAATAAGAGGTTAATATCCAAAATATACAAAGAACACCTACAACTTAATATCAAAAAATGAATAAACAACCTGATTTTAAAAAATGGGCAGAGAACATGATAGATATTTTTCCAAAAATGGAGACAGCTGGCCAATAGGCACATGAAAACATGCTCAACATCACTAATCATCAGGGAAATGCAAATCAAAACCACAATGAGATATCACCTCACACCTGTCAGAATGGCTGTTATCAAAAAGACAGGAAATATCAAGTGTTGGCAAGAATGTGTAGATAAGGGAACAGTTGTTTACTGTTGGTGGGATCGTAAATTTCATAAATTGGTGCAGGCACTAGGGAAAACTTTATGAAGTTTCCTCAAAAAGTAAAAGTAGAAGTACCCTATGACCCAGCATTTCCAGATATGGGTATTTATCTGAACAAAAAAAAAAACACTAATGTGAAAAAATATATGCACTCCAATGTTCATTGTAGCTTTATTCACAATAGCTAAGGTACAGAAGCAACCTACAAGGAAGGACATTAATAGATGAATGGATAAAGAACATATGGTGTGTGTGTGTGTGTATATATATATATGTATATGTATATATGTATATATACATATACATATATATATGAAATGGAATATTATTCAGCCATAAAAAAGAATGAAATCCTGCCATTTGCAACAACATGGATGGACCTAGATTATATTATGATAAGTGAAATAAGTCAGACAGAGAAAGACAATTACAGTAGAATTTCACTTATATGTGGAATCTATAAAACAAAAAAAACAAAAAAAACAAAAGAGAAACAGACTCATAGATATAGAAAACAAACTGGTGGTTGCCAGAGGGAAGGGGTATTGGGGAGGCAGGTGAAATATGTGAAGAGGTTAAAGAGGTACAGACTTCCAGTTATAAAAATAAATGTCATGGGGAGGTAATATACAGTCCATAGGGAACATAGTCAATAATATTGTAGTAACTTTGTATGGTAACTGATGGTAACTGGACTTATTATGAGGAACATTTTAATTTTATATAAATATTGAATCACTGTGATGTACACCTGAAACAAATATGATATTGTATGTCAATTACATGTTAATAGAAAGAAAGAAAGAAGGAAGGAAGGAAGGAAGGAAGGAAGGAAGGAAGGAAGGAAGGAAGGAAAGGTAAGAATAGGAAAGAAAAGAAACATTTATTCAGAGAAAAGAAAATCTATGGTCCTTTGAGACTATAACTTCTGAAGAACTGTATGTACTTTGGCTCTGAGAGGGTTATGCTATAGAAGTGCTTTCTGTTTAAATCAGGAAAAGGGACTATAAGAGAGAATTTTTGCATATCCTTAGATATTTGGCAGCTTTATGGATGCCCTCTTAAACTTGTGTGTTTTCTCCTCTTTCTCCTCTTTTAGCCTCTTGTAATATTTCCCCACATTTGACAGGTTATGAGACGTGACTCTTTTAAGTCAGGTGAAAGGAGATTCAAAGTTTTATCAATACAGATTTAGCTGGCTTTAGGGGAAACTATGAATAACAGCATTTCTTACCACCAAATTACTGTGATGACTTCTCTGGGCAGAATTGCAAACATCACCATCTTTCATAAATTATTAAAATATAATCTTAGAAATGTTCCCATTTGTATAATCTCTTTTACAGACTTTGAGTATATATCAGGCAAAATATTTAAAAACCATGTTTGAGTGACATTTGAAATAGTGGCAAATAAGCAAATGTACAATTATTTTTTTATTACTATGTCAAAAGAAAAAAGTGACACTTAGAACTATTTTACCTGAATGCTTTTCTATTCTCTCTAAACAGAATTTGAAGTTTTCAACTTACTGTACCTGAATTCTGTCTAAAGAAAAATAATTCATTTTGCATCCAAGGAGATATTTTCAAATACCACATAATGAACCTCTTTAAAGGAAATAGATATGAGATGATATTTATTTTCTTCTTTGTCTTTTCCCACATTTTCCAAACTTTTTACAATAAATATGTGCAGCTTTTATATGAGAAAAATAATTTAATGGGATAACAGATAAAATTATACTAAGGCCAGGTCTCCTCCAGGACAAAATGAGGGTTGATGCACACCAAGGGAGTTTGGTGTGTATAGAAGCGGGTGTGGGAGGAACTACAGAATTTTCCCCATTCTCTTGCAACCCGTTAACCTGAATTATACTGCTAGTTGCATTTGTGCAAATCTCACTTAAGTATTAAAACATGTAATAAGATCTGAAAGACATAATAATCACTCTTTCTGTGCTCTGACACCACTACAGTAAACTAAAAAGAAGAGTAACTCAGCATCCAGAAAATAATTTAAGGAATTGATTTTACTATCATCTTAGGTGGGCAAGAAGTGACAGGAACCTGTGGAGAAAGACTCTGACCGACTTTCTCCAGAAGTACAAAACCTACTTTTGCCCCAAGTGTAGTAGACAGAGTGATCCAAAATACATAAGAGGAGAGGAGCTTCAAGATGGTGGAAGAGTAAGACGCTGAGATCACCTTCCTCCCCACAAATACATCAGAAATACATCTACATGTGGAACAACTCCTACAGAACACCTACTGAATGCTGGCAGAAGACCTCAGACCTCCCAAAAGGCAAGAAATTCCCCACGTACCTGGGTGGGGCAAAAGAAAAAAGAAAAAAACAGAGACAAAAGAATAGGGACGGGACCTGCACCAGTGGGAGGGAGCTGTGAAGGAGGAAAGGTTTCCACACACTAGGAAGCCCATTCGCGGGCAGAGACTGCGGGTGGCAGAGGGGGGCAGCTTCGGAGCCACGGAGGAGAGCGCAGCAACAGGGGTGCAGAGGGTACAGCAGAGAGATTCTCACACAGAGGATCAGTGCTGACCAGCATTCACCAGCCCGAGAGGCTTGTCTGCTCACCAGCCGGGGTGGGCGGGGCTGGGAGCTGAGGCTCGGGCTTCAGTCGGATCCCAGGGAGAGGACTGGGGTTGGCGGCGTGAACACAGCCTGAAGGGGTTAGTGCACCACAGCTAGCCAGGAGGGAGTCCGGGAAAAAGTCTGCAGCTGCCGAAGAGGCAAGAGACTTTTTCTTGCCTCTTTGTTTCCTGGTGCGCGAGGAGAGGGGATTCAGAGCGCCGCCTAAAGAGCTCCAGAGACGGGCGCGAGCAGCGGCCATCAGTGCGGACCCCAGAGACGGGCATGAGACGCTAAGGCTGATGCTGCTGCCACCAAGAAGCCTGTGTGCGAGCACAGGTCACTCTCCACACCGCCCCTCCCAGGACCTTGTGCAGCCCGCCACGGCCAGGGTCCCGTGATCCGGGGACAACTTCCCCGGGAGAACGCACTGTGCGCCTCAGGCTGGTGCAACGTCACGCCGGCCTCTGCCGACGCAGGCTCGCCCCACCTCCGCTGTACCGCTCCCTCCCCTCGGCCTGAGTGAGCCAGAGCCCCCGAAGCAGCTGCTCCTTTAACCCCATTCTGTCTGGGCGGGGAACGGACGCCCTCAGGCGACCTACATGCAGAGGCGGGTCCAAATCCAAAGCTGAACCCCAGGAGCTGTGCGAACAAAGAAGAGAAAGGGAAAATTCTCCCAGCAGCCTCAGGAGCTGCGGATTAAAGATCCACAAACAACATGATGTGCCTGCATCTGTTGAATACCTGAATAGACAACGAATCATCCCAAATTCAAGAGGTGGACTTTGGGAGCAGGATATATTAATTTTTCCCCTTTTCCTTTTTTTGTGAGTGTATATGTGCATGCTTCTGGGTGAGATTTTGTCTGTATAGCTTTGCTTTCACCATTTGTCCTAGGGTTCGGTCCATCCGTTTTTTTTGTTGTTTTTTTTCTTTTTTTTTACTTAAAATATTTTTTTTTCTTATAAATGTTTTCTTAATAATTTTTTCCTTATTTTCTATTTTTAAAAATTAAAAAAAAAATTTCCAAGTTTTTTCTTATTTTTTATTTTAAAAAAGTAAAAATTTATTTTTCTTAATAAATTTTTTTCTTAATTTTTTTCTTACTTTTATTATAAAAAATTAATAAATTTACTTTTAAAAATTAAAAAAAAATTTTTATTCTTAATAAATTTTTTCTTAATAATTTTTTTTCTTATTTTTTATTATAATAGCTTTATTTTATTTTATTTTATTTTATTTTATTTTATTTTATTCTCTTTCTTTCTTTCTATTTTTTCTCCCTTCTATTCTGAGCCGTGTGGATGAAAGGCTCTTGGTGCTCCAGCCAGGCATCAGGGCTCTGCCTCTGAGGAGGGAGAGCCAACTTCAGGACACTGGTCCACAAGAGACCTCCCAGCTCCACGTAATACCAAACGGTGAAAATCTCTCAGAGATCTCCATCTCAACATCAAGACCCAGCTTCACTCAATGGCCAGCAAGCTACAGTGCTGGAAACCCTATGCCAAACAACTAGCAAGACATGAACACAACCCCACCCATTAGCAGAGAGGCTGCCTAAAATCATAATAAGGCCACAGACACCCCAAAACACACCACCAGACGTGGGCCTGCCCACTAGAAAGACAAGATCCAGCTTCATCCACCAGAACACAGGCACTAGTCCCCTCCACCAGGAAGCCTACACAACCCACTGAACCAACCTTAGCCACTGGGGACAGATACCAAAAACAACGGGAACTACATACCTGCAGCCTGTGAAAAGGAGACCCCAAACACAGTAAGATAAGCAAAATGAGAAGACAGAAAAACACACAGCAGATGAAGGAGCAGGGTCAAAACGCACCAGACCTAACAAATGAAGAGGAAATAGGCAGTCTACCTGAAAAAGAATTCAGAATAATGATAGTAAAGATGATCCAAAATCTTGGAAATAGAATAGACAAAATGGAAGAAACATTTAACAAGGACATAGAAGAACTAAAGAGGAACCAAGCAATGATGAAAAACACAAAAAATGAAATTAAAAATACTCTAGACGGGATCAATAGCAGAATAACTGAGGCAGAAGAACGGATAAGTGACCGGGAAGATAAAATAGTGGAAATAACTACTGCAGAGCAGAATAAAGAAAAAAGAATGAAAAGAACTGAGGACAGTCTCAGAGACCTCAGGAACAACATTAAATGCACCAACATTTAAATTATAGGGGTCCCAGAAGAAGAAGAGAAAAAGAAAGGGACTGAGAAAATATTTGAAGAGATTATAATTGAAAACTTCCCTAATATGGGAAAGGAAACAGTTAATCAAGTCCTGGCAGCACAGAGAGTCCCATACAGGATAAATCCAAGGAGAAACACGCCAAGACACATATTAATCAAACTATCAAAAATTAAATATAAAGAAAACATATTAAAAGCAGCAAGGGAAAAACAAAGAGCACACAAGGGAATCCCCATAAGGTTAACAGCTGATCTTTCAGCAGAAACTCTGCATGCCAGAAGGGAGTGGCAGGATATACTTAAAGTAATGAAGGAGAAAAACCTACAACCAAGATTACTCTACCCAGCAAGGATCTCATTCAGATGTGATGGAGAAATTAAAACCTTTACAGACAAGCAAAAGCTGAGAGAGTTCAGCACCACCAAACCAGCTTTACAACAAATGCTAAAGGAACTTCTCTAGGCAAGAAACACAAGAGAAGGAAAACACCTACAATAACAAACCCAAAACATTTAAGAAAATGGGAATAGGAACATACATATCGATAATTACCTTAAATGTAAATGGATTAAATGCTCCCACCAAAAGACACAGACTGGCTGAATGGATACAAAAACAAGACCCATATATATGCTGTCTACAGAGACCCACTTCAGACCCAGAGACACATACAGACTGAAAGTGAGGGGCTGGAAAAAGATATTCCATGCAAATGGAAGTCGAAAGAAAGCTGGAGTAGCAATTCTCATATCAGACAAAATAGACTTTAAAATAAAGACTATTACAAGAGACAAAGAAGGACACTATATAATGATCAAGGGATCGATCCAAGAGGAAGGTATAACAATTGTAAATATTTATGCATCCAACATGGGAGCACCTCAATACATAAGACAAATACTAACAGCCGTAAAAGGGGAAATCGACAGTAACACAATCATAGTAGGGGACTTTAACACCTCACTTTCACCAATGGACAGATCATCCAAAATGAAAATAAATAAGGAAACACAAGCTTTAAATGATACATTAAACAAGATGGACTTAATTGATATTTATAGGACATTCCACCCAAAAACAACAGAATACACATTTTTCTCAAGTGCTCATGAAACATTCTCCAGGATAGATCATATCTTGGGTCACAAATCAAGCCTTGGTAAATTTAAGAAAATTGAAATCATATCAAGTATCTTTTCCGACCACAACGCTATGAGATTAGATATCAATTACAGGAAAAGATCTGTAAAAAATACAAACACATGGAGGCTACACAATACACTACTTAAAAACGAAGTGATCACTGAAGAAATCAAAGGAGAAATAAAAAAATACCTAGAAACAAATGACAATGGAGATACGACGACCCAAAACCTATGGCATGCAGCAAAAGGAGTTATAAGAGGGAAGTTTATAGCAATACAAGGCTACCTCAAGAAACAGGAAACATCTCGAATAAACAACCTAACCTTGCAACTAAAGCAATTAGAGAAAGAAGAACAAAAATCCGCAAAGCTAGCAGAAGGAAAGAAATCAAAAAGATTAGATCAGAAATAAATGAAAAAGAAATGAAGGAGACAATAGCAAAGATCAATAAAACTAAAAACTGGTTCTTTGAGAAGATAAAAAAAATTGATAAACCATTAGCCAGACTCATCAAGAGAAAAATGGAGAAGACTCAAATCAATAGAATTAGAAATGAAAAAGGAGAAGTAACCACTAACACTGCAGAAATACAAAAGATCATGAGAGATTACTACAAGCAACTCTATGCCAATAAAATGGACAACCTGGAAGAAATGGACACATTCTTAGAAATGCACAAACTGCCGAGACTGAACCAGGAAGAAATAGAAAATATGAACAGACCAATCACAAGCACTGAAATTGAAATTGTGATTAAAAACCTTCCAACAAACAAAAGCCCAGGACCAGATGGCTTCACAGGCGAATTCTATCAAACATTTAGAGAAAAGCTAACACCTGTCCTTCTCAAACTCTTCCAAAATATTGCAGAGGGAGGAACACTCCCAAACTCATTCTACGAGGCCACCATCACCCTGATACCAAAACCAGACAAAGATGTCCCAAAGAAAGAAAACTACAGGCCAATATCACTGATGAACATAGATGCAAAAATCCTCAACAAAATACTAGCAAACAGAATCCAACAGCACATTAAAAGGATCATACACCATGATCAAGTGGGGTTTATCCCAGGAATGCAAGGATTCTTCAATATACGCAAATCAATCAATGTGATACACCATATTAACAAACTGAAGGAGAAAAACCATATGATCATCTCAATAGATGCAGAGAAAGCTTTCGACAAAATTCAACACCCATTTATGATAAAAGCCCTGCAGAAAGTAGGCATAGAGGGAACTTTCCTCAACATAATAAAGGCCATATATGACAAACCCACAGCCAACATTGTCCTCAATGGTGAAAAACTGAAACCATTTCCACTAAGATCAGGAAGAAGACAAGGTTGCCCACTCTCACCACTATTATTCAACATAGTTTTGGAAGTGTTAGCCACAGCAATCAGAGAAGACAAAGAAATAAAAGGAATCCAAATCGGAAAAGAAGAAGTAAAGCTGTCACTGTTTGCAGATGACATGATACTATACATAGAGAATCCTAAAGATGCTACCAGAAAACTCCTAGAGCTAATCAATGAATTTGGTAAAGTAGCAGGATACAAAATTAATGCACAGAAATCTCTTGCATTTCTATACACTAATGACGAAAATTCTGAAAGTGAAATTAAGAAAACACTCCCGTTTACCATTGCAACAAAAAGAATAAAATACCTAGGAATAAACCTACCTAAGGAGACAAAAGACCTGTATGCAGAAAATTATAAGACACTGATGAAAGAAATTAAAGATGATACAAATAGATGGAGAGATATACCATGTTCCTGGATTGGAAGAATCAACATTGTGAAAATGACTCTACTACCCAAAGCAATCTACAGATTCAATGCAATCCCTATCAAACTACCACTGGCATTTTTCACAGAACTAGAACAAAAAATTTCACAATTTGTATGGAAGCACAAAAGACCCCGAATAGCCAAAGCAATCTTGAGAACGAAAAATGGAGCTGGAGGAATCAGGCTCCCTGACTTCAGACTATAATACAAAGCTTCAGTAATCAAGATAGTTTGGTACTGGCACAAAAACAGAAATATAGATCAATGGAACAGGATAGAAAGCCCAGAGATAAACCCACACACATATGGTCACCTTATCTTTGATAAAGGAGGCAAGCATATACAGTGGAGAAAAGACAGCCTCTTCAATAAGTGGTGCTGGGAAAATTGGACAGGTACATGTAAAAGTATGAAATTAGAACACTCCCTGACACCATGCACAAAAATAAACTCAAAATGGATTAAAGACCTAAGTGTAAGGGCAGACACTATAAAACTCTTAGAGGAAAACATAGGCAGAACACTCTATGACATACATCACAGCAAGATTCTTTTTGACCCAGTTCCCAGAGAAATGGAAATAAGAACACAAATAAAGAAATGGGACCTAATGAAACTTAAAAGCTTTTGCACAGCAAAGGAAACCATAAACCAGACCAAAAGACAATCATCAGAATGGGAGAAAATATTTGCAAATGAAGCAACTGACAAAGGATTAATCTCCAAGATTTACAAGCAGCTCATGCAGCTCAATAACAAAAAAAAGAACAACCCCATCCAAAAATGGGCAGAAGACCTAAATAGACATTTCTCCAAAGAAGATATACAGATGGCCTACAGACACATGAAAGAATGCTCAACATCATTAATCATTAGAGAAATGCAAATCAAAACTACAATGAGATATCATCTCACACCGGTCAGAATGGCCATCATCAAAAAATCTAGAAACAATAAATGCTGGAGAGGGTGTGGAGGAAAGGGAACCCTCTTGCACTGTTGGTGGGAATGTAAATTGATACAGCCACTATGGAGAACAGTATGGAGGTTCCTTAAAAAACTACAAATAGAACTACCATACGACCCAGCAATCCCACTACTGGGCATATACCCTGAGAAAACCATAGGTCAAAAAGAGTCATGTACCAAAATATTCATTGCAGCTCTATTTACAATAGCCAGAACATGGAAGCAACCTAAATGTCCATCGACAGATGAATGGATAAAGAAGATGTGGCACATATATACAATGGAATATTACTCAGCCATAAAAAGAAATGAAATGGAGGTATTTGTAATGAGGTGGATGGAGTTAGAGTCTGTCATACAGAGTGAAGTAAGTCAGAAAGAGAAAAACAAATACAGTATGCTAACACATATATACGGAATCTAAGGAAAAAAAAAAAAAAAAAAAAAGGCCATGAAGAACCTAGTGGCAAGACGGGAATAAAGACACAGACCTATTAGAGAATGGACTTGAGGATATGGGGAGGGGCTGGGGTGAGATGTGACAGGGTAAGAGAGTGTCATGGACATATATACACTACCAAATGTAAAATAGATAGCTAGTGGGAAGCAGCCGCATAGCACAGGGAGATCAGCTCGGTGCTTTGTGACCACCTAGAGGGGTGGGATGGGGAGGGTGGGAGGGAGGGAGATGCAAGAGGGAAGAGAAATGGGAACATATTGTATATGTATAACTGATTCACTTTGTTATAAAGCAGAAGCTAACACACCATTGTAAGGCAATTATACTTCAATAAAGATGTTTAAAAAAAAAAGAAAGAAGCCAATCTGACAAGGTTACATACTGTATGATTCCAACTATATGACATTCTGAAAAAGGTAAACCATAGAGACAGTAAGAAAATCAGTGGTTGCCCCGTTTTTAGGGCAGAGAAAATACTCTTTATGATAATATAACGATGGCTATATATCATTATACATTTGTACAAACCCATAGTATATGCAATACTAAGAGTGAACCCTAAGGAAAACTATGAACTTTGGGTGATTATGATGTACAAAGGTAGGTTCATGTTTAAAATAAATGCACCATTGTGGTGAGTGATGCTGATAAAGCAGGGAGACTGCATGTGTGGTTGTAGACGGTATAGGGGAAATCCTTGTACCTCCCTCAGAATTTTCTTGTAAGCCTAAAATCGCCCTTTTAAATAAAGTCTTAAAATTAAAAAAAATAATAAGTGAAAAAGTAAGACTAAAGAAAAGAGAACTATGATGGCCAAGGTTTTAAAATGTACACAGAGAGAAAATCAATAGTGCAGAGGTACCTACACAGCATTGGTGGGAGTATAAATATGTGTAATTTTTCAAGGAAGAACTTGTCAATATTTTTAAGAAATAGAAATATGTTCTTATCCTATGTAGAAACAATTTAATTGATGTGGTTCTATACTAAATAATCTTCACATTATATAACCTCTGTGATTCTCTCCTAAATATATAATCAAATATGGTAAAAGAAATATATACAAGCATGTATCTATAATTAGTTTGTAAAGGTTAATAGATTGGAAAAAACTTAAGGTTGTCATAGTGTAATAATTAAATAAGTATATATAAAGATTCTGCAATGTTATTGGACCATTAATCCTCTGCTTTGGGAAAATATGTACTAACATGGAATAAATTATCAGTACATAGGTATATTTAAAAGTAGGATATGAATTTCTTTAGAGGGTTATTTCTACAATTTTGTAAAATTGAAATACTTAGAATAATCATAATCATGCACATAATTTACAAATACAAAAATGAATGAAACGCAGTGTATCAGAATTATTACACTGGATCAGTCTGGGTGTGGTGAGTAAATAAGATGTGCTTTTTGATTTGAAAGGATTATTTTGGGTGCAGCCTAGATAGAGCTTAAGGAGTATAAAATTGCACACATAGAAAACAGTGAAGAAGCTATTACACAAATATTGGAGGCTGCTGGGACTAGCATGCTGGTCATGGCAATGGGGAAGAGTGGAAAGATTTTCAAAATATTTGGAAATTAAATCAGTAGGATTTGATGAAGTGGGGGTTGAGTGAGACAGGGCTGTCAATTATGACTCATAAGTTTCTTTCTCCCTTGAATAACAAGAAAGACATTGGAGCCAGTAGTGATTGCTTATTGCTATACCCAACAATTTTTTTTTCATGCTTCTTACACCTGAATTGTGTGCAATGCTCTCTACTATTCTGTATTCTGTGCTATTTTATTTCATTTTTTAAAAATGAAGTTTTAGTCCCTCTAAATTTATTCATGACCCACAAAGAGATCTTTGCCCATAATTTGAAATCACCATTTGAGTTGTTCTTATCTACTACAACGACTTCAGTATTATCTCTAAGGTAATAAAACACAAATTTTAAATCTTTGTAAAAATACATTTTCAAAATTCAAAACCATAATTTCTTCTATTTTTACCTCCCTTAGAGCAAATTACAGACATTTCAAATTCAAAGTAACTGAACTTGGGCCTATGGTATTTCCCTCCAAAACTGCTTCCACCTCCAGAAATCCACATCTCTGCAAACACAGTGGCATCTACACATTTCACAAGCCAGGAATTGGCGTTCATTTTTGAAGCATCTTTCTCATTCTTCTCTAGGTCCAACGAATATCCAGGTCCTGTCTCTTCTATTTAATATTTCTTGATGGCATGCTCTTCTCTTGATCCCATTAATAACATATTTGACCCCTATAAATTTTCTCTGGGTTACTGCTAAAAATGATATCTCAGCTTCTGGACAAGATCAGAGCAATTTTTTTACCATACTGCATCCAGATGGATTTTTGGAAAAACAAAATATTTATAGTATTTTCCATCTTTAAAAGTCTTGAATAGTTCCATGTTGCTAGTAGTAGAAGTTCATTAATAGGATAATACTCTTCATGATCATATGTAGATTTGTTTCTCTTTCCAAAAATATTGGCACCTAAGTTTTTTTGCCCTTAGATTCTTCCTCCATCCATACAGAAGTTTACAGATTTCAGTAACTCTCACTTGAGATGCTATTCCTCTCCAATCCTCAAACACTGATCCTTCAGGTTTAGGGTAAAGGCATCTCCTACAAGAAGAATTTCCCATTCCCTGTAGACAGGGTGAAATATCATTCCATATGGCCCCATTTGGGGGGCTTCCCTGGTGGCACAGTGGTTAAAAATCCACCTGCCAATGCAGGGGACATGGGTTCAAGCCCTGGTCCAGGAAGATCCCACATGCCACGGAGCAACTAAGCCCATGCACCACAACTACTGAGCCTGCGCTCTAGAGCCTGCGAGCCACAACTACTGAGCCCTCATACCACAACTACTGAAGCCCGCCCGCCTAGAGCCCATGCTCCGCAACGAGAAGCCACCACAGCTAGAGAAAGCCCACACGCAGTAACAAAGACCCAACGCAAACAAAAATAAATAAATAAATAAATAAAAATTTATAGAAAAAAAGGCCACATTTTGCATTAATTTCTAACATAAAACTATGCTGAGTTTTAATTGTCTGTTTACTTAACCATTTCCCCGTCAGTACATATGCTCCTTGAGGGAAGGGATATCTTCTTGTTTATCACTGAAACTTCAGTATGTGACAATGAATTACTGGCACACAGAGAGGGAAACAATCTTTAAGAGTTAGATGATAGGATGAGTTATCAAAAGTATCTCAAGTGATGTCATTCAAATTTAAGATGTAGATTCAATCAGTGCCTGTTTTTCCTTCAAATTTTTCATTAAAATACTCATGAAGGATCTATTCATTATAAGGCCTAGCTGAAATCTTATTTACATGCCCACTGACACAATCGAAAGATGAGAGAAAGAGGGACATATCTACACGTTAGGTATGGGAAGTGAGATGGATAGATAGGTAGATAGAAACATAGATAGATATAGACACATACATAATAAAGTTGATCAATTAATGTAAAATATAATGCAATGGTCTCAATTGAAATGTATTTTTAAAAATAAAAATAATAAACCACCTGGGATCAACTCACAAAACACTGCATGTATGAGAATAAACCAGAATTTACCATAACCCCAGAACATTTACCAAACTGAAAGGGCATGTGTTGGAGAAAAGTTCAAGGGTCCACAATAAAGATAACATGTTATCTCTTTTCTTAAGTTTGGTTATTGTATTTCTTGGTTATAGAATTTCTATTTGGTTTTTATTATACTTTCCAAGTATCTGCTGAAAATTTCGATGCTGCTTCTATTTTATTGTGCCTATTAAGCATGATTATTTTAATGTCATTTTCTGGCAACTCCATTATCTGGATCCCCCGTGATTTGTTTCAGCTATCTATTGTTTGTCATGGTTTAGAATCACATTGTTTTATCTCCTGATGTGTCTGCTTAGTTTTGATTGAGTGGTGGATATTGTATATAAAAATCATAGAAATAATTTCAGGCCCAGGATAATGTTATTTTCCTCCACAGAGAATTTCCTTTGCATTTGCCAGGTGCCTGGGGAGAATCATTCTGAGAGAACTACAATCCGATTCAGGCATTGAGATCATCTGAAGCTAGCTACAGTCTCTGTTAGTTTATTTGTATCAATACTTCTGGCTCATTCTTATCCTAGGGTGCAGCCCCTCCATCTCAATTCATGCTCAGAAAACATGGTCAATAGCATATACCACTTGGCAAGTCCTTGATGTCACACATCCTTGATGATCTTTAGCCCTATGGGATTGTCAAAACTGCTCCCCAACTTCTCAGATCATCAATCCCCTTCAAGATAGACCAGGGTCTCCAGAGTAAAAAGAGACCCAAAGGCTGGCCTCTTGTCTCTGGAGCTCTAGCCTCTCCTAGATATTGCCCCACCTTTCTTCACAATCTCGGTAACTTCCCACACCTTGGTGCAAGTTTATCTACAGCATTATCCACCTAGGACTAGGTCTAGATCTATATTTATCCC
Source organism: Balaenoptera ricei (assembly GCF_028023285.1). NCBI lineage: Eukaryota > Metazoa > Chordata > Mammalia > Artiodactyla > Balaenopteridae > Balaenoptera > Balaenoptera ricei. The sequence goes on along the minus strand of NC_082650.1, from coordinate 89,210,286 downwards.
ACTTTCCCATTTGTTCTGGGCCAGACGATTAGTCTGGTTAGCACAATTCACCAACACTGGAGGAAGAAATCCCTGAGTTAATCTTAAACAAAAATTCCTCTGTGGAAATCCTCCAAGAATTGAGTAGACTCTGCTTTCCTTTAGAACATCTTCACATTTGCTTTTATCAGGTGCTTCTCAGCTTGGAGTGTAGTCTCATCTTAACTTCTCAACTTGTTGCTTTCTGGCCCACACAGAGAGCATGCATTTGAAATCCAAACATATTAGGGATTTAGGCTCTTGTTTACAAATTCACAGTTAAGATATTTTTTCTGACCTAGAGTCTAAATAGAAATATAGAAAAGTCTTGCTCTGTTGACAGTGGTGGATTGAATCCTAGTGTTTCAGGGGTTTGGTTCCCTCCCATTACCTTTTGTAAATACATCCAAGCAAGGTCTTGTCTTGTCTCCCTAGGAAGTTGTTAATAACCAAGCCCCTATCAACTGGAACCCCTCCAGGATGGCCTTAGAGTGAGTGCAGGCAGTTAGATTTTGGTTTCACCTTTATTTTAGATTCTTAGCTTTTTCCTTAGTTTCTTGAATGCTCAAGTGGTCATTTAAAAATATATTTGATAAAACTTTATCCAGAATTGATCCATATTTTATAACAGCAGCTTTTTCAGATGAATTTGTCTGATACATTGCTAGAACTAGAAGTCTATTAAAAATGATGTATACTATTACTTTCAGAATAAAATAGCAGTTAATAGGAAGAGCCATGAAAACTCACAAAAAGTCACAAAAATTATAACGGCAGTGAAATGCAACAGTATGAGTTAAAGTTTCAAAGAGAAATCCTATTGAGAATTTATCAGTGATCAATGGTTGCTTTGATTGATATACTCAATTAACAGGTTTGAACACGAAGCCTGTTAGATTTAGATTGAACCCAGCTCTCTAAAGATTCGGTACTACAGAATCTCAGAGTTTATCAATTCAGAAACTTAATATTCATGCTTTACTCTGTGGGAATCTATCTCTGAGAGCAGTCTACTCTGCAACACCTTCATCACACGCTGATTCTGCCACTTCTCACAACGACCCGATCATCATAGATACCTTTCTCCCTCCATCCATTTAGAGCCCAATGTTGTACTAAATCATCAGCTAAGCCCAGGAGACCAGGGAAGTGTTCTTTTTCTTCTGTTTCTCAGAATCAAAAGCGGGTATTAGAAGTGAAATCTGAGAGGGTCCTGGGTACAGTTTACTTTAATTGTGTCTTTACATATTCCTTTCTGTCAAAAAAGTACAAATTGCCTTTTATTATACAGGAATACATTCTTCTCCACAGGGATAACTAATCAATAGGATCAAGAAACATTCCTTATTTAGGCATTAAAGCCATTTTAGGCAAATGCTACAAGGTCATGGGAATTTGTTGAGGGTGTGTATATGTCTAGACTATATACTTTGAAACCAAGAAGAAGGACTCTGTCCATGCCCAGTGAACACTAATGTGTATGAAAAAGAATTCACGTCTTCTCTGTTGGCAAACTTCAGCCCAAACACAGGACTATCCTACTTTCACATGAGTAAATCATTAGCAACAACAGAGAAAAGGAGAGAAAATTCTGCGATTAAGACAAAGGGAGAGTTTCCCTAAAGCTTGATAAATTGTACATTTTTTAAAGTTTTTTTTTTTTTCTAGCAGACAAAATAAATATTTGGAAAGCATCTACTTTGCACAGCTGTAAAACCAATACAAGATGTGGCTACAGTGAAAGATGAGATTAAATATTAGATTAAAAGACAATAGACTGAGTGGCTCAGGGAATCGAAATAAAAAGGGATTCAAAAAAGGATAGAACAAGAATGAAAAGTACCTAAAATGAAATATCAGAATTAAGTTCCCCAGGAAGAGTCCATTAAAAGGAGAATCAACACTGCAGAGAAATGACCGGGTGACAAAATGAAAAAGCTTCCTACGAATTCAAGGAAAATGAAATACAAATGAAAGTGAAATAGATGATAAATAAGGAGGGCAGAGAGTGGGGACCCAACCCATGAGTTATACGTGCTGATGAAGAAGAAATGAGAACAAACGAAGTAGAAGGAATGATAAAAGTATAATCATTGTAATAAAAACTGTCCATGTGGAAGAAAATCTGTCTGTAGATCTTTCTGCTCATAATGCTATGTGAGAAGAAACAGAATTAACCCATGCCTATGTTTATATAGAAGTAGATATGCTTTCTTTTTAGCTTAACATAAACCACTAGTACATTTTTAATACATAGATGGATAGATAGATAGATAAATAGGTAGATGATAGATAGATAGAATTCTCCCTCACAGAAAATATAAAGAAATCCTAGTTCATTAAAAAGGAAAATTAAAAGAAAACAAAAACATTGGTTAAGGTGTATATTCACTGAGGTGGCTCACCATTTTCTAAGCACTTAACATATCCTCTCAATTCTTATTAAAATTACATATAATCTGAATTCTCACAGGAACCCTAGGGTGTAGGTATCGCCAATCCCCTTACTGTGCAGAAGTGGATTAGCTGATTGTCCATCTTCACACAGCCAGGAAGTGTCAAAGACAGAATTTGACACTGGTCAAGATGTTTGCAGAAACTGTGCACTTAACCACTGTGGCATATCATCTAAAATCATTGTAAATACACTGAGAGATAGTTAAAACAAATAAACTATGATAAGATATTTATCAAAATATATTTGATTAAAAAGTAAATATAAAGTGATTTTAATTTCCCAATAATAAACAGACACTCAGATTGAGATAAAAAGTATACAATTGTATATTTCCATTGTAGTCAGGACTCTTTTGGCTTACAGTCACAGAAACCTAACTTGACGTATGCAATTTCTTGGCATATGTAATTGCAAAGCACAAGTGGCATGACTGGTTTCAGATGTGAGAGGATGCAGTGGTTCAAAAGCAGCTGCGACTCCATGGCTTTCCATCTTTCACCTTCATTTCCCGGTGTTAACTTCCTTCACGGGAAAACTCTCTCCATCTGGTGTAAACAAACCACAGCTACGGATTTAAACATTCCAAATCATGAGTGATTCACAGAGTAAGAAAAGCCTCTGATCAGCTCAACCAGGGCTACAAATCCTTTTCTGAGCCGACCACCATGGCCAGGTGTGTGGGACTCACAGAGCAAAGGTGGAGTACGTCATACCCCGCAAGCAGAGGAGGAAGAAGCATTCACAGAAGGGAGAGATGAAGAGCAAACAGTGACAGACGTCCACTACCACTGCTCACAAGTGGACCAACACGATACAAAAATGTTTAAACAAAAATGATGCACAAGGGGACTTCCCTGGTGGCGCAGTGTTTAAGAACCCACCTGCTAATGCAGGGGACACGGGTTCGAGCCCTGGTCTGGGAAGATCCCATAAGCAGTGGAGCAACTAAACCCATGAGCCACAACTACTGAGCTCACGCACCACAACTACTGAAGCCCGAGTACCTAGAGCCCGTGCTCCACAACAAGAGAAGCCACCATAATGAGAATCTCACACACCACAATGAAGAGTAGCCCCCGCTCACCGCAACTAGAGAAAGCCCGCGTGCAGCAATGAAGACCCAACACAGCCAAAAATAAATTAAAAATAAGTAAATTTATTAAAGAAAACACGATGCACAAAGTTTACAAAGAATAAAAAGTAAAATTGGATTATTCCATCAAGAAAAGAGTTCGAATAAAAAGCAGGTATGTAACAAATATTTATACTGATGAGAGCTCAATGTATAATGAACACATAAGATGGACTGACCTCTATTAATTGAATAATATAGCAAGAAAATATATTAGGAAACAGAAAAAATAATAAATTAAAACTTAATATAATATAATTAGTGTATGGAAACTAAAAACACAGTAATCATTCTATGACAGATCTAGTAGAAATATGAAGACAAGGAGGATGGTACAACATAACAAATAAGGAAAAATGTTGATATGTATATTTTGAACTTCTCAAATAGAAAATGTCTTTAATTTTCCCACAAAACTTTTTCAGAAATTGATTATAAACTGGAACACAAATTAAAAGTCTCAAATTTCCAAAACTTAAATTATACTTTTTAGAATTAGACACTAAAAACAAATCTTTACAGTTTAAAAATTCAAACACTTGAAAATTTTAAAATCCTCCTGAATTATAGGGCTAAATAAGAAGATTCTTTTTAATTTCAAGTTTCTAGGGTTTGATGAGTTGAAAAATACTCACATGAGTATATTAAGTTAATGAGCCCCATTTTGTAAAATAAATTTATTTATTTTTTATCTTATTTATTTTTGGCTGTGTTGGGTCTTCATTGCTGCGTGCAGGCTTTCTCTAATTGCGGCAAGCTGGGGCTTCTCTTCATTGCAGTGCGCAGGCTTCTCATTGCAGTGGCTTCTCTTGTTGTGGAGCATGGGCTCTAGGCACGCAGGCTTCAGTAGTTGTGGTGCACGGGCTTAGCTGTTCCGCAACATGTGGGGTGTTCCCAGACCAGGGCTCTAACTCGTGTCCCCTGCATTGGCAGGTGGATTCTTAACCACTGTGCCACCAGGGAAGCCCGTCATTATTTTTAAATTAAGTGAAAGCATTGTTTATTCATGTTTAAAATTAATGACCAATTCAATAAAGATGTTAAATACATATTTTGAACTTAATAAAATCTACTTTAATCAGCTAAATTGTGTATTTTTAAAGCCCCAACTCGTTTTATTCTATACCATTTTTTCCAATACATGAAATAACCTATTTCTTCATATTTAACTCTTTTCAAAAAAGTGATATTGATTAGAGGGGATCACACGTGATGAAAAGGTGAATAAAGCTTGATAAAAAGGATGAAGCCAATAAGACTATATTCTAATTGAATTTTATATTAATGCTTACCTCACATGAAGACAGTAGAAAAAAATTATCTAGAGTTATCTCCAACTCTAACACATTTAATTTTTACTCAGATACCGATGTTATTTTTCTCTCAGATAGCTCTAAATTCCTAAATACAATCAATTTCTTAAATGAACTTGGCAATCCCTGTAACTACTAGAGGGCAGTAAAGTCTTGTTATGTGCTCAGGAGGATGGCCAGTACAATCAGTCTCTTGCAAAACCCACATGGGGTGACTGTATGATGCAACTTTCAGCTTTATTTCCTGCCAAGTAGCAAAGTGTGAGAGATCAGTGTGATTCTAATATTAGCACCTTAAACAAACCCAATCAGGTGATCCATCTCGATCAATAAACCCTAATTAGCAAGCCAACCTTTGTAATTAGTTTAGAAATCAGTTAAAGTGGTCTGTTCCTTTTAAGTATCAGATATTAACACTCTTCCTATAAGACTCTCTACTCAAATTGTTGTAGAACTTTTTTTTTAAATGGTCATTCTAAATTTAAACAATTGCCTCATTTAAGATATCATGACAAATATTTACTATAAAATCATGTATCGAGCCAACTTTTCAACATTTAATTATTCATTGGAAAGAAATAGCCAAAATAGAATTTTGGTGCTCTGAGGAATGTATGTATAAATGATACAGTTGCCTAGCAACACCCCCCAAAAGAGATGAGAAGCATTGTATACTGTTTAGCCATTTTTTAAAAATGCTATTCCTGTCGTGCAGCGTATTAGATCAGCCTGCCTTGTGAACAGGATTTTAACAGTCTAGAGATGTGACTGTATTTAAGATTCTTTTCTCCAGTCACTAGTTCATTGTCAGCGGCAGCTACAGAGCAGCTTTATGTGCATTCAGAGACCGCCAGGAAATTAGTTCTGCATGACTGAGTCAGCACTGTAGCTCAGAGAACCAGGAGCACCCATTTCCTTACACAATTGTTTATTCCTTGTTGTGATAACAATATTAAATATTATAATTCTGGTGTACAAAATAGTCACGCCGTCCTATTTCATGTAAAATTTAGCCACCACTAAAAGGGTGACCCACACTATAGACTTCACTCAAGTATAAATGTAACATGCTGAGCTTTTCTTTGCTTTCTGTTGCATTCCAAAGTACTGGATGGCTGTTGATAGCTGATTTAGTGTCTTCAGACCTTCTCCTAAACTCTATGAGGCCGTGAAGTAAAATGTCAGTGAAATGAATTCAGGGAAAATGAACATGTAAAACTAGAGATGGCTAAAATTAAACTGATCTTTAAAATTAAGGCAAATGTTTTTGTTTCTATGGTTTTCAAGGAAAAAAATATCATGGCATTAAGATTTTCCTATCTGGACTAATTAGTCTGTAGGCTGCATCCCAAAGTAAATGTACACTGTTCCAATGTGCTACACAGCTGCCCATTCCTATCCATGTGATCCCTTGCAAGCCCATCATACAAATTACTCTTCATCTCTGTTCTTTCTGTAACAAAGCAATATAAAATATTCCTAGACCCAATCCTATAGATTTGGCACTATTTCCTAATTAAGTTCTAAGTTGTTTCTCTAAATAAGGCTTTTGCATATTCTTTAAGATTGAGAAGGATTTTTTTCACGATTACTATACACTATACATGCCTATGCCGGCCTGCAAGTAGTCTGTTTTTTTTGGTACATTTCCTAATCATATATCAAAATATGGTATATAATCTCAAAATATTATACACACCGACAGGCACACACACATTCACACAAAACTTTGAGTTTGGGCAAATTATCCTTGCCTGAAAGCACAGTATAACCCATTCAGAATTTTCTAGGTATTTTAAGGAAGGATTCCTATTTTATGTTCTTCATTGTACACTATATATATATATACACACACTTCTTTTTAGGATTTCAATAAAATTACTAGCAGTCACTTTTTACACCTGGGAAACTGATATGAAACTATAATCTAGGACATGGAAAAGAAATTCAATTCAACAGAAATTTATTAGGCACTACTCTATAGCTTGAACTTTGCAATGGTGAATACAGAAGTACACAACACAGTTCTGATCTTCGTTCCTTTAACAACATGAAAGATACTAATTTACCCATCTGTCATAATTTTTTGGTTGAAAATATAAGAACATGTCAAGTAAATTCAGTTTGTAGAATTTTGTAATAGTAAGAAGAATAGAACAGAACTTTTGCATAATATTTATGCAAAATATGATATTTATTTATCAATCTTTCAAATTGATCAAATTCCATTTTATGATGGAATGACAGGCTTCCTAACTCAGGAGAATCAAGAGATGTCATATGTTGATTCTACCTGGTCACCAGTACTAGCAAAATATGGGGAATCTGGTTTACTTGGAAATGTTTGCTCTGCTGTTAGAAATGGGGTAGTCTCAGGAATAAATGTTAACACATTATCCCAAGGAGGACAGAAAAGTATTTCATTAAAATCAGTTGTTTAATCTGAGCTTGATAAATGGCAAAGTAGCATGGAGCTATTCTGTAGCAATCATGAGACAAGTTGCAGCAAATACCAAACTAAGAAACTGAGAGAGACTAGTATGCAACAATCAAAATCAGACAAGGAGATCAGGGTGCAAGAAAAGAGTAAAATCAAAGCCAATAGGTTTTAGCAATGTGTGCTACTTTCTAAAGAGCTGATTTCTAATTTTTGGTTCTTGTTCTGAGATTATCTTAAAGCCTCTCCCCCAAACCTCCAAGTGAAGTTAAATTTTGAAGAACTAAAGGGCATCACAATTCACTTAGAAAAAATATGAATTTTGTTCAAAAATATTAGGGCTACCAGTCCACAAAAGAAAACAATTTAGAAAAATACCTGACAGGTTGAATTACTCAAGCTTGTGAGGATAGTGTTAGGCTGTGTAAAAAAGAAATGATTACCATCAATATCATTCCACATGTTACCTAGAATATCTGCAGGTGAATATAAAGCTGGAAAATGCAGGTAGAAGGGGACTAATTCTGATGTTCTTTAACTCCTAAGACATTCATAGGTGATCGACAAATATCATCAGGGATGCCTTCGACTGGTAAGGATTAGCGTCCTGCCCAAGGACTAGTCTGAGAAAATGACTGTGGACTGAAGTCCACCCTCACTCTGCTCTTGAAGGCATGGGTCCTGGCCTGGGGCTGTGTTTGCCTGGAAGGGAAGGGCACCTTTTTATACATATTTTGTTCAACTCTCTGATGAGTCAGTGGATGCACAAGCCTTTGTTCACACATGGAAAACATTCTCTGTTCATTTGTGTTTTCTTGACCCGTCCTGCCATTATGTAATAAAAAGATATCAGGACTTTGTCCTAAGAAATATTTTTACATGTGTTGCTGGCATTTATTATAAGAGGAGGAGGCATTGATACTTCATGGCAATCATAAGTTTTTGTCTTTTATAATTTGTTCAGTTATTGTATTCTTTTCACACTGAAATTATTTTTAAAATTGTAAAGCAAAATCTTTAGTTATCGGGCTTCCCTGGTGGCGCAGTGGTTGAGAGTCTGCCTGCTAATGCAGGGGGCACGGGTTCGCGCCCTGCTCTGGGAGGATCCCACGTGCCGCGGAGCGGCTGGGCCCGTGAGCCACAACTGCTGAGCCTGCGCGTCTGGAGCCTGTGCTCCGCAGCGGGAGAGGCCGCGATAGTGAGAGGCCCGCGCACCGCGATGAAGAGTGGCCCCCGCTTGCCGCAACTAGAGAAAGCCCTAGCACAGAAACGAAGACCCAACATAGCAATCAATCAATCAATAAATAAATCTTTAAAAAAAAAATCTTTAGTTATCTCAGCTCGAACACAAATTAAAAAAAAAAGAATTGTATCTTTCTAACAATAAAGAGTTGGTTCTATTTCATATCCTTTAATAGATATGAAAATATTTTACTTTGATCTTTGCCTCTTTTAAGATAATATTTTTACTTTGTAAAAAAAAAAAAAAAGCTGGTCAAGTTGTATGAATGAAGATATTCATATTAGCTACAAGGTTTTGTTTTCTGGGTGAGAGTTACATAATTCTTGGAAAAAGGAAAGAAAAATATCAATTAATGCATGCAGTTAACATATCACCAGCCAGATGATACACTGAACACAAAGCATTATGCTAAGAACTGTTCAAAATTTAAACCTTAAAGTAGCTCTAAGCCCATTAGACGCTGACAATCTGTCATCACAAGTAATCTCTACGAGGCAAATGTGTGACAAGACTTGCAAACATATATTGACTTTCTAAAAGCATAATCCCAATTATAAGATTTTAGAGCTCTGCAGAGGATGTAAAGTTTCTAGGGATAAGAAGATGGGTATTTTATTGAGAGAAAGGAAAAAGAAATGGTACAGATAGTCTGCACAGCTGGGGGTAAATGATTAAGCATTGGGATTCTTAAAGAGAGAAGAGAAAATAAAAGATGGAAAAATAAAGAAGAGAAAATTAATCTTCACCTACATGAGTAGACCAAAAAGAAAAAAAGAACTGTCCTCTTTCTCACTTGATTGTCATTCTAACTTAATTGTGTGTCGTCTCCCATCATTCTTCTCCACGAACATCTGTTACAGGAAGGATCTGCAGGTAGGGCTGATTGCCAGTTTGCCCTGATCCTTTACTGTGCTTTGATTGAGGCTTGTGCACAAACAGGACCAGGGCTCAGGGACTCATTCCTGTAACTCTTGTTTCTCTAGGAGCGAGAACAATCTATTGCTCAGTGTTATTTCCTGATTCCTTCCATGGTCATTCCAGCCTTCAGATGACTTTCTTCAGAGGGTAGGATCAGGAAGTCCACAAAAAGTTGTTCATGAAAACTCACAGTGACCAAACTCACATGGGCTGAGATCTCTAGGAAATTTACTATTTGTCAGAGCCTTGTCTCTTGGCTCAGAACCATTACTCTGGACATTTGAGCCTGTTACAATATCGCACAATGCAGGATCCGCTATGTAGTACCATGATGCATATTTTACACCTTCCTTTACAACAAGGAAAACATACACAAAACACAAGTAGAAAATGAACACAATACTGAAACGCTATGAAAATAAAGAGATGCCTTGATCACTGCTAACTCAAAAAAAAAAAAAAAAAAAACTAGAGAGTATATCAATGTCACATGCTTATTTGTAAAAGGAGTAACTAACTAAATGGACAACTGTCATTTGAGGTATGTTGAAAGTGTATGCAAGTGTCATTTGAATTTGGTCAAACAGGAATTAGTGGATTCAATTATAGAATTTACATGTCTATAAATTAAGCTTTTGATAGATAAGTTATGTATCTGTGCTTCATGGACAGATATTTACTTTCTTGATATAAATTTGTAAACGTCTACTATTACTTCAAATTGGAATTTTGGTTTTATAGATCTATAACAACAGTAGAGGCCAATAAAATAATATTACAATATAAAGTGAGACTTGTAACAGATCTTCAAGTGTGTAAGATTCTTAAATGTTTTAGTAACATCTCCATCTTGACAGACCATAAATCATATAGTTTATTCATATTTTCTAGAACTAGAGACTCTAACAGTACCGTAAGTTACCCAGTTATTTTTTTCCCTCCTTTAGGTTTTCTAAATACCCAAAACTAAAACTTTTTTCTTTCCCCAGCAGAGCCTTGATATTCCATCTGGAAATTCCTGTGAGTTTTCATCCATTGTCTGAATGAACTGTGGAAATAATTCCTTGTTTTGTCTTTGGTAAGTGCACTAATGGACATGTGATAGACTCATAACCCTTCAAGGTAATGGTGTGAAACTGCTCCAAATGGGCTAGAGAGATAGAGATCCCATTTCAGCCCTGATCTCTTGATGGTTGCAAATTATATACTTTTTCTATTAGAGAGTAAAACAGTCCCTCAAAGAATATTCCTTAGTTTTCACACAAAAGAAACAAAGAATTTTGAAATTTTATATTAAAATAACTTTTCAACCAAATAAATAAATACTTTATATGCAGAACTATTCAAATCTAAATGTCGGGTGATCATAAATAAATCAGTGTTTACTCCAGTCCTAAAACTTTCAGATAATGATTATAATAGCACTAGTTTATCTAATACATAAAAAAGTTTTGCTAGCACTATGCAATATGTTTTATATATATTTCAGTGCTCCCCAAACAAGCCAGCAAGTTTGGAGTCTCTATTGCATCTCTATTTTAGATATTGTATAAAATTAGGAGCATCTTGCTCCAGACTGAGTCAGAGTATGTGCCTCATCTTGATGAAATCTTATTTTGAATTGCATAATGACTTTTTTTTTTTTTTTTTTTTTTGCCTTCATTGTGATTTTATTCTACTTGAAGCAAGTCTGATCACTAGCATGGACTAATTCCTTATAGAACAATAAATTGCCACTTTTTAAGATTACAAAATTCTTTGACTTATGCGTGTTGAATCATTTCTCCTGTATGAGAGGTTAGTTGAAGAGAACTAATATGACAAACTCCACAGTGGATGTTTTCCACATATGCAGGGAATATCTGATTTCTTTCTCACCTTAGCAATTATAATTTAATTCTTTATTCTCAAATTACTCTATCCAATAACTTCTATATTTCTGCTTGTTTTCAAACAGCCACATTTTGTTTTTAATCATTTGTTATCTAAGGGCTATGCAGGGAGTTATAATATCTGTGCTCAAACTACTCTTTCACTCTCCCATGAGGTGGATTGAGGGAACACGTTGCATCTATCAAAAAACTTCAGACTAGTAGAAGAACACAACAGATAGTATTTCTTTATGATCCAGAATGATTCCAAGTGAGTGGGGATATTATAGTACAACTCTGTTTTCATAGAGCCCCTATCACTTATTCTCATAACACTAACTTTTGCAGAGATAAAAGAATAGAAAGGTATTGAAAAGGCTTGGAATAAATGATAAATGACTGGTTGAAAAATGAAAGCCCTTGGATGAAACAAAACCTTGTACTGTGACTTAGAAGAAAAAGAAAGAAGAAAGAATGAATTAAAACTGGGAGGGGAGGGAGTGAATAAGTCTACAGAAGAATAGGTGAAAGAAAAAAGATAAAGACTTTGGAAAGTGGATAAATTATTAGCAGGAGCATTCATACTATATTCCCAACCCTACATCAAGATCCCCCCCCCCAAAAAAAAAGTGTAGATAAAAAGTCATGAGAGTTTGTTGGAGTGTCTAAGGAGTCTTTGTATGAAGCCTGTATTTTTCAGCTATTAATTCTTGCTATGTCAAGAGAATAAGCAACTCAAATACTTGGATCAGAAATATTTGGAAAGTCAATTATATAATAATGATAATCATGTTTTTGAGTGGGACAAATCTGGGTTTGAAATGTTGACAACACTATCTCTTAAATTACTGAAGCTTTCTGAACCCAGTTTTCTTATCTTAAAATGGAGACGATAATATTCACCTCCAGAATGATGTTGTGGATTGAATAATTATATAGAAAATGTCAAGGAAAGTATAGAACAAGGGTATAATGAAGTCAACCTAGGCTCCCTCACCATCTTGCTCCCTGTGACACAGCCAATCCATCCTCTGTTGAAGATTTTTCACCCTTGCTTACATCCCCTTTAATAAGACATCAACTTTGATTCACTCTGCCCTCTCATGGGAGTTTAGCCACTATCCACTCATCTGCATGAAATAAATAAGAGGAAGGAGTGGAGAGGTGTCAATAGTAAGTCTACCTGATACACTTGAGTCATTGGAAGCTATTAGGGAGCCAGGGAGACCTCTGAACATGACTAAGTAATACGTGAGGATTATGCAACAGGTGACCAGGTGCAGTGCAGACGGTGATGCCAAGCAGGAGGTTTGAGATGCTGCTCAGTGGACGACTTGGAGAAAAGTTGAAGATTAGGAGTAAAGGCAGAACAGGAAGGATGGCTACAGGTAGCCTGGGCTCTTGGAAACAAAGTCAGGAATGAGTGTTTTATTGTTATTCTTAAATATGTAGCAACACTACAATTATAAAGTCATATGTAACACTACTCTCTCCAAAAATGGATATTGTTTCCTGTGGTGGACAAACATCCATCATTGCTCCCAGGCCAAAAGCCGAAACATGTGCAGTAATGAACTATTTCTACACTGAAAACAAGGTCATCCATATCTATAGTTACCAGACACTAGAGCATAAAAAAAAAAAAAAGACAAGAAAAGGCAGAAATGAAAAATGGATACAGGAGAATGCATTTTAAATGATCATTTTAAAGGAGAAAGCAAAAGTCAAAACGTAGAAATTCTGCTTTAAAACTAAAGTGATTATTTGCGAGGCTGAGTGACCCATTGTTTCTATAATATTTGAATAAAGATTAATTTTTATCTCAGCAACACAGCCTAGTAACTCTTTATCCTGCTTTAGCCTATGCAGAATTGTGAAGTAGCCAAAGAGACTTTCCTCTCAAATTTTTACTCTTAACCTTCATCTGAGCAATCGGTTCTCCTTTTTACTTCCAACCAAAGTTTGGTTTTATGATCAATAATAATAAGTTACTGAAAAACACCAAAAATGTCACTCCTTAAGTAGCTTTGAGTTAAATAACAGGGCTCAGGGTCTGTTTTAGGTCGAGTCCCTTGAAGGAGAGCCTGAGATTGAGATTCTTATGCCTACGATGGATGTATCAAGGGTGTGGCCTCAGGAGAAGCCTATGAGAGCCTGAATGAGGCTGCATCAGGAAAGGGGAGAAGGGAAGTGAGGGTGTGGTTTCAGGGACCCTGCTCAGCCCGATCCCCCCGTCGAGCTCTGGAGCATGCATTTCACTACAGAGACCATCTCCCTGAAGGAAGGGCCTTTGCAACCCAGCACAGTCAGGCATTGTCTGGCCTCCTAGTGAGTGAGGCAGCTCCAAAAGCCAAAGGGAGAGGTCCAGGGAAGTTTTCAGAAAGTTGAGCCCTTAGCAGCCCCTGAAGCTGCAGTTAAAGGGGATCCTGGAGAATCTGGGTGAGACACCAACAGTGTCAGCGAGAGCCATTATCAAAATCATCTAAAAATTACCAAAAGAGATTCTTATATAAATCTCTAAAAAATTAAAGTGAAATAAGTTTTGAGTGACTTGGAAAGTGGGGGAGGGCATGGGAGAGGGAGAAGAAGCATTTTTCCTGTATCCCTGTAGGCATTTTTTCCAGGTTTTAAACCTGATTCCTCAGTAATATGACTTAACAGTGTTTGCTGAACACTTAGTGATCCACACAAAAGGTCAACAGATGCATCTGCATGGAGTACTTTTCAGTACATATCTGCATGCAGGCAAAGATAGTATATCTTATAAAAACACGAGTATTATTATTGAATCTTCTAATGATCCTGAGAAGTAAGTGGAGCAAGTATTTATTATCGTTTCATAAACAGGCAAACCAAGATCTAGAAAAAACACAGACTAATGCTGCTCACTCAACTCTTAAGTGTTGTTTTCAAAACCTGACCCCACAATACTGCAACTTCCATTTCAAAGCATGTTTCAACTTCCCAAACCATTTTTTAAAAAAAGTCCTCTTCTCTAAACATGTCAAAGTTCATCCTTCCAGATAACACTTTGCAATAACTCTAGTGAAATAAAGAGGCAAATCACTTAGAATCAAAGGAACAATATTCAAGATCTATATCTGACACTTATTATCTGTATGACCATAGACAATTCATGCTGAACTTTAGTTTTTTCCACTGAGAAATTACAGGTAGAAATAATACCTTTGCCCCGAGTTTGGTTGGGCTCTAGCTCCAAGAGATACAATGTTTGAATATTGTAAAATACTGTAAGGTGTTATTATTATCATCAACATCATATGGAAAAGACCAGATAATCTCTTGTCGGGGACAATTATTTCCAGGTGACCATTACCCCAAGCCTTTACAGCTTCTATCATTCAGAAGGTTTTAAGATTCAAAAATAATAGGACTTCAAACCTAGGTTTATATCAGACAATATCTTGCTCAACCTAATGATAGCAAAACTCTATTCTTTTTTATCTCCTGAGGCTTAATGTCACTTTAATGCCAGATACCCACTGAGGCCCAAAGCTTGTGCTGAACTTTCTTGATGATTTTTCCTCCCTCTTTTTGAGGTAAGTACATCATTTCCTGCCTAAGTAACGTCGTTTGGTGGTGCCATTTAACTCTATTTTTCTGAAGAAAATCTTCACATTCTACTGTTTCAATTTCCTGTGACCTCAATTAAAATTGCAAATGGAATTCATAGTCACAGGCTTTGTTCATAAAATATGGATACAGATAAGAGTTTTTCTTCAAAGGTAAAAGAATACAGTCTGAGGTTTTAGAATGAATAAAACTAGCATCTTTACAGTGCATGCCTAGTATAAATTGCCTCATGACAATGAATTACAGATTTCAAAAACCAAATTAGATAGTGCAACAGTGCCCTGATTAATCTCTCCATCAGAAGATTAAATTCTAGTTATCTTGCAACTGAAAGTTTGTATCTTTTGACTATCTACATCCAATTCCCCATCCCCCCTACCCTGACCTCTGGTAACCACAGATATGATCTCTTTTTCTAGGAGTTTGTTTCTTGAAGTATAATTGACCTATAACATTGTGTTAGTTCCTGGTGCACGACATAGTGATTCTATATTTTTATACATTACAAAATGATCACCACAATAAGTCTAGTTACCGTCCGTCACCACAGAAAGATATTACATTATTATTGACTATATTCCCCACGATGTTGAAATTGTCACATTCATAAGATATTTGAATTCAAACACAGTGTTCTATTAAAAAGCAATCTAAAGCAATGTATCTCAATTATTTTGTCAAAGTAAAATGTATGTTTTGGCTTAAAGAAGTAACAAAAGTAGTCAAATATCTGAATATAATACAGCTGGTAGTAGAAGAAAATATTTTTCCCACACACGCATAGCAACTGGCACTTGAAGAACACGTAATTTCCTTATTGTTTCCCTGTCTGTCTGAATTGAACCCAGCAGTGGGTGGCTGTGTGATAATGCAAATGATGAAATATATCCTAAGTGCCTGCCATCTTGTGTTTTATGGTTATGAGTCAAATTGCAGTACAACTCAGCTTTAATGAGAAAAAGAAAGAAAGAAAGAAAGAAAGAAAGAAAGAAAGAAAGAAAGAAAGGAATTGATCAAGAGACAGAGAAAGAAAGAAAGAGGGAGGGAGGGAGGGAGGAAAGAGAGAGAGAGAAAGAAAGGGAGGAAGGGTGGGAGATTTTCAATAAGATCAAATAATCATTTTGTCACAACATTTTAATTGGTTGAATTCCCACCGGAGAAATGTCAAATATTGCAACAAAGGGACTAATTCTGTGGAAGATAATAATTCTACAAAGACTTTAAAATATTTAAAGGCTGATACTACATTTTCAAAGAAAAGACTTTTCTAAATCAAGCATTTCTTAAAAATAAACAAACACGTATCTCTGATGGGAAGCACTTGTTTTACTAACTCTCAGAATTTAACCTTTTTCTGCTCTCCTCATCCATACTTGAGAGGGAAGATTTAAGAGTGCAGTTACATTCGTTTGTTAAATCCTAAGGACAGCACAAAGATACTCTGGTGACCTTAAAATCTCTTTTTCTGCTACTAACTTTCCAGACCTCCATGTTCATCCTAGCTTGAGGGGAGAATAGCACTGTCCATCAGCCTAAACCCAGTCCTTTGGTTTAGTTTGAAATCAGCAAGCACAAAACAACAGGAATTCTGTATGAAATTGGGCTTATACTGGTGTAGTAGTATTTTTTAAAGTATCATGTCCAACTATGAGATAGAAAAATAGTACATTAGGTCAAACAGAGAATATTCATCTCTGTGCAATTAGTTTCAGCACAGGTTCTTATCTACCTATGGACACAGACTTGGGTAATTACTCTTTTTTTTTTTTCTATCATGCTATGGTCACATTATTGAGTGTATTTTGGCCTTGCTAAAGTCCAAACTGACTCTTAATAAGGACAGCGTACTGGAACAACTGTTTAATGATGTAGTTTTTTGCATCACCAAGAGACATTTTAAACCTACGAAATGTCTAATGGATGTTGCTAATTGGTTGGCAGTTCTGAAATAAATATCATTATATATCTGGATTATTTCCATAAATCAGTAGGAAAAAAGTTTCAAATGAGGTAACAACTATTAACTCCTTCAGTTGCCTGGATAAAACGACAAAAGTATCAATTGTTCTAAACTGAGTATAACAGCATCCATGGTGGAGTACCTAGACAAGAAGACACAAGCTTCTTGGTACTCTGTGGTGAAAGCTCGATGATTTTTTCTGTATCCAAGAAATTATTAATGACATCCGCCCATCACGTTCTCTTTTAAACAGTATTCATTGTTGAAGAAAGGCAAATTCGCATATCTATTAGTGGATATTGCCTACCCGTGGAGGTCGCCCCCCCCCTTTACTTAAGTAATAATACTGTCATTCATTCAAGTGGCACATGAAAATTTTTAAAGTATTTTACCTACAGAATGCTCAACATAGAGGTACCAGTCCACTTGGGTCAGACTTCTTTTGGGGGAAATATAATTTAATACTAATCACAAATCTGTGCTCTAACTTCCTATTAAAGACCAATTCAAAACCTACACTCAGTAACTATCTCTCAATTGGCTTCTTTGTAGTACATTCTCCAGCATATAAAGTTCAGAAATATATGCTCCATATATGGGATTTTTAGTGATTTTAGAGCACAAAAACATAGATTACATGCAAATGTTTTTGACAGACTGTGGCTTGTTTAACAATTCTACCAAGCAGAATAATTCTTAATTCCCCATATTTTTAAAAGTCCTCATATTTAAAGACCCATTCTATTTTATAAAAGCTATCACATAGTCACCTATTCACAGACATTTAATTTAGGGATTGTGTTCATGCTACGTTTTGTTACTGTAACAACAAAGGAGCTATTTCTTATTTGGTGGTTGTGGATAAATCATTAAGGTTCAGTGTAGAGCACACAGTTTGTATGCAGGGAGGGGGTGTGATTGTACCATTTTTCTTATTTGATTTGTTGATTCCCTTCTATCCCTTTCTCTTCCTCAACCTCTCTGCCTGAGCAACCATTTAATCTTATGTCTGCCTGTGATTTTTCAACATGTATATTATCATTTTGTATGCCTGTATTTTTAACTTTCATAAAGGCTTGTATTGTATAGCTAAATCACTTTTACAGCTTTTTCACTAAGAATTGTCACTTCAGATCTGCCCTTATTGTCGTGTGGACTTCAAATCAGTTGCATCTAACTACAGTACAACATGGCGTGCACCAAGCACATTTTACTTATTTACTCCCTTGAAATGGAGATGCAAAATGCTTCCAACTGCTCACTTCCACAACCAACACGCTGCAAGGAATGTAGACATACACAATCCCCTATGGGACTGTATAAAAATTACACTGGGACTTATGTTCAGGAAGGTAATTGATAGTTAAGCAGTAGCACACTTTTCTCAAACACAGCCACACCAATTTACAACCTCACTAGAGAATTTCCAAGTCCAACACAGACACTGATGCTTTTCACTTTGGGTTAGGCTGAGAGAGCTATAGTGAAATCACAAGATTGTTTTAATTTGCATTTATATGATTACAATAACATTAAAATCCCTTCATACACTGGTGAAATTTGGGGTTGACTTTTCTGGTCATTGCTTTTTCATAATCATTTGCTCATTTTCTACTTTGGATGTTTTCTTCATTTTAGTACAGGAATCACTTGTATATTCAAGATATACAACACAGACATTCACAGAAAGATAGACAAGATGAAAAGGCAGAGGGCTATGTACCAGATGAAGGAACAAGATAAAACCACAGAAAAACAACTAAATGAAGTGGAGATAGGCAAAATTCCAGAAAAAGAATTCAGAATAATGATAGTGAAGATGATCCAGGACCTCGGAAAAAGAATGGAGGCAAAGATTGAGAGGATGCAAGAAATGTTTAACAAAGACCTAGAAGAATTAAAGAAGAAACAAACAGAGATGAACAATACAATAACTGAAATGAAAACTACACTAGAAGGAATCAATAGCAGAATAACTGAGGCAGAAGAATGGAAAAGTGACCTGGAAGACAGAATGGTGGAATTCACTGCTGCAGAACAGAATAAAGAAAAAAGAATGAAAAGAAATGAAGACAGCCTAAGAGACCTCTGGGACAACATTAAAGGCAACAATGTTCACATTATAGGGGTCACAGAGGAGAAGAGAGGGAGAAAGGACCCGAGAAAATATTTGAAGAGATTATAGTCGAAAACTTCCCTAACATGGGAAAGGAAATAGCCACCCAAGTCCAGGAAGTGCAGAGAGTCCCATACAGGATACACCCAAGGAGAAACACACCAAAACACATAGTAATCAAATCGGCAAAAATTAAAGACAAAGAAAATTATTGAAAGCAGCAAGGGAAAAATGAAAAATAACATACAAGGGAACTCCCATAAGGTTAACAGCTGATTTCTCAGCAGAATCTCTACAAGCCAGAAAAGAGTGGCTAGATATACTTAAAGTGATGAAAGGGAACAACCTACAATCAAGATTACTCTACCTGACAAGGATCTCATTGAGATTCGATGGAGAAATCAAATGCTTTACAGACAAGCAAAAGATAAGAGAATTCAGCACCACCAAACCAGCTCTACAACTAATGCTAAAGGAACTTCTCTAAGTGGGAAACACAAGAGAAGAGAAGGACCTACAAAAAAAGAAACCCAAAACAATTAAGAAAAAGGTCATAGGAACATGCATATTGATAATTACCTTAAACGTGAATGGACTAAATGCTCCAACTAAAAGACGCAGGCTTGCTGAATGGATACAAAAACAAGACCCATATATATGCTGTCTACAAGAGACCAACTTCAGGCCTAGGGACACAAACAGACTGAGAGTGAGGGGATGGAAAAATATATTCCATGCAAAAGGAAATCAAAAGAAAGCTGGAGTAGCAATACTCATATCAGATAAAATAGACTTTAAAATAAAGAATGTTACAAGAGACAAGGAAGGACACTACATAATGATCAAGGGATCAATCCAAGAAGAAGATATAACAATTATAAATATATATGCAGCCAACAGAGGAGCACCTCAATACATAAGGCAACTGCTAACAACTATGAAAGAGGAAATCGACAGTAACACAATAATAGTGGGAGACTTTAACACCTCACTTACACCAATTGACAGATCATCCAAAATGAAACTAAATAAGGAAACAGAAGCTTTAAATGACACAATAGACCAGATAGTTTTAATTGATATTTATAGGACATTCCATCCAAAAACAGCAGATTACACTTTCTTCTCAAGTGTGCACAGAATATTCTGCAGGACAGATCACATCTTGGGTCACAAATCAAGCCTCAGTAAATTTAAGAAAGTTGAAATCATATCAAGCATCTTTTCTGACCACAACGCTATGAGATTAGAAATGAATTACCGGGGAAAAATGTAAAAAACACAAACACATGGAGGCTAAACAATACGTTACTAAATAACCAAGAGATCACTGAAGAAATCAAAGAGGAAATCCAAAAATCCCTAGAGACAAATGACAATGAAAACACGATGATCCAAAACCTATGGGATGCAGCAGAAGCAGTTCTAAGAGGGAAGTTTATAGCTATACAAGCCTACCTCAAGAAACAAGAAAAATCACAAATAAACAATCTAACCTTACACCTAAAGGAACTAGAGAAAGAAGAACAAACAAAACCCAAAGTTAACAGAAGAAAAGACATCATAAAGATCAAGCAGAAATAAATGAAATAGAAACAAAGAAAACAATAGCAAAGATCAATAATACTAAAAGCTGCTTCTTTGAGAAGATAAAATTGATAAACCATTAGTCAGACTCAGCAAGAAAAAGAGGGAGAGGACTCAAATCAATAAAATTAGAAATGAAAAAGAAGTTACAACAGACACTGCAGAAATACAAAGCATCCTAAAAGACTACTACAAGCAACTCTATGCCAATAAAATGGACAACCTGGAAGAAATGGACAAATTCTTAGAACTGTATAACCTTCCAAGACTGAACCAGGGAGAAATAGAAAATATAAACAGACCAATCACAAGTAATGAAATTGAAACTGTGATTAAAAATCTTCCAACAAACAAAAGTCCAGGACTAGATGGCTCCACAGGTGAATTCTATCAAACATTTAGAGAAGAGCAAACACCTATCCTTCTCAAACTCTTCCAAAAAATTGCAGAGAAAGGAGCACTCCCAAACTCATTCTATGAGGCCACCATCACCCTAATACCAAAACCAGACAAAGATACTACAAAAAAGAAAATCACAGACCAATATCACTCATGAATATAGATGCAAAAATCCTCAACAAAATACTAGTAAACAGAATCCAACAACACATTAAAAAGATCATACACCATGATCAAGGGGGATTTATCCCAGAAATGCAAGGATTCTTCAATAACGCAAATCAATCAATGTGATATACCATATTAACAAATTGAAGAATAAAAACCATATGATCATCTAAATAGATGCAGAAAAAGCTTTTGACAAAATTCAACACCGATTTATGACAAAAACTCTCCAGAATGTGGGCATAGAGGGAACCTACCTCAACATAATAAAGGCCATATATAGGAAACGCACAGCAAATATCATTCTCAGTGGTGAAAAACTGAAAGCATTTCCTCTAAGATCAGGAATAAGACAAGGATGTCCACTCTCACCACTATTATTCAACAAAACTTTGTAAGTCCTAGCCACTGCAATCAGAGAAGAAAAAGAAATAAAAGGAATACAAATTGGAAAAGAAGTAAAACTAACACTGTTTGCAGATGACATGATACTATACATAGAGAATCCTAAAACTGCCACCAGAAAACTACTAGAGCTAATCAATGAATTTGGTAAAGTTGCAGGATACAAAATTAATGCACAGAAATATCTTGCTTTCCTATACACTAATGATGAAAAATCTGAAAGAGAAATTAAGGAAACACTCCTATTTAGCACTGTAACAAAAAGAATAAAATACCTAGGAATAAACCTACCTAGGGAGACAAAAGAACTGTATGCAGAAAACTATAAGACACTGATGAAAGAAATCAAAGATGACACAAACAGATGGAGATATATACCATATTCTTGGATTGGAAGAATCAATATTGTGAAAATGACTATACTACCCAAAGCAATCTACAGATTCAATGCAATCCCTATCAAATTACCAATGGCATTTTTTTATGGAACTAGAACAAAAAATCTTAAAATTTGTATGAAGACACAAAAGACTCCGAATAGCCAAAGCAGTCTTGAGGGGAAAAAATGGAGCTGGAGGAATCAGACTCCCTGACTTCAGACTATATTACAAAGCTACAGTAATCAAGACAATATGGTACTGGCACAAAAACATAAATACAGATCAATGGAAAAAGATAGAAAGTGCAGAGATAAACCCACACACCTATGGTCAACTAATCTATGACAAAGGAGGCAAGGATATACAATGGAGAAAAGACAGTGTCTTCAATAAGTGGTGCTGGGAAAACTGGACAGCTACATGTAAAAGAATGAAATTAGAACACTCCCTAACATCATACACAAAAATAAACTCAAAATGGATTCGAGACCTAAATGTAAGACCGGACACTATAAAACTCTTAGAGGAAAACATAGGAAGAACACTCTTTGACATAAATCACAGCAAGAGCTTTTTTGATCCACCTCCTAGAGTAATGGAAATAAAAACAAAAATAAACAAATGGGACTTAATGAAACTTCAAAGCTTTTGCACAGCAAAGGAAACCATAAACAATACGAAAAGACACCCCTCAGAATGGGAGAAAATATTTGCAAACAAATCAACGGACAAAGGATTAATCTCCAAAATATATAAACAGCTCATGCAGCTCAATATTAAAAAAAACAACCCAATTCAAAAATGGGCAGAAGACCTAAATAGACATTTCTCCAAAGAAGACATACAGATGGCCAAGAAGCACATGAAAAGCTGCTCAACATCATTAATTATTAGAGAAATGCAAATCAAAACTACAATGAGTTGTCACATCACACCAGTTAGAATGGGCATCATCAGAAAATCTACAAACTACAAATACTGGAGCGGGTGTGGAGGAAAGGGAACCCTCTTGCACTGCTGGTCGGAATATAAATTGATACAGCCACTATGGAGAACATTATGGATGTTCCTTGAAAAACTAAAAATA
This sequence comes from Balaenoptera ricei, assembly GCF_028023285.1. Taxonomy (NCBI): domain Eukaryota; kingdom Metazoa; phylum Chordata; class Mammalia; order Artiodactyla; family Balaenopteridae; genus Balaenoptera; species Balaenoptera ricei. The sequence continues at coordinate 89,187,200 of NC_082650.1, read as the reverse complement.
GAACTACCATATGATCCAGCAATCCCGCTACTGGGCATATACCCAGAGAAAACCCAATTCAAAAAGACACATGCACCCGAATGTTCATTGCAGCACTATTTGCAATAGCCAGCTCATGGAAGCAACTTAAATGCCCATCAACAGACGAATGGATAAAGAAGATGTGGTGCATATATACAATGGAATATTACTCAGCCATAAAAAGGAAAGAAATTGGGTCATTTGTTGAGATGTGGCTGGATCTAGAGACTGTCATACAGAGTGAAGTAAGTCAGAAAGAGAAAAACAAATATCGTATATTAACACATATATGTGGGACCTGGAAAAATGGTACAGATTAACCGGTTTGCAGGGCAGAAATTGAGACACAGGTGTAGAGAACAAACGTTTGGACACCAAGGGGGAAAGCTGCGGGGGGGGGGGGGGGGGTGTGTGATGAATTGGGCGATTGGGATTGACATGTATACACTGATGTGTATAAAATTGATGTGTATAAAATTGAACCTGCTGTATAAAAAAATAAATAAAATTAAATTTAAAATTTTTTAAAAAGATATACAACACAATGTTATGTTGTATATAACAATAACATTATGTTTTGTTATGACAATGTCTTCTCCCCATTCTGTGATTTGTGGTCTCTTTCATGTCACAGAAATCCTCAATTTTTACATAATTCGAGTGGTCTAAAATTTTCCCTTATAATGTGTGCTTCTGAAGATTGTTTAATATTTCCCCATACATTGGTCACAAAGATATTGCACATATAGATCTTTAAACTATCTAGTCTTCCTTTCTATGAATAATTTTGCCTATAACGTACAGTGCATACAATTGTCTCAAAAGAGTGGACAGGTATAAAAGTGGGAATGCAACATTAAGAAAGTGACTGCCAAGAAAATATATTCATGATGGGAAAAACAAGTTGGTGAGAGAATTATTTTTAACAAATTCACCTTCTAAAGTAAGTTTATTTTCAGATTTTTGCAGATGTATTCTAAAACAAACACAAAGTTAAAGACACTTTGCAAAGAACTATATATGAATTCAAACAGATTTCAACCAGTATCGTGGTGACAATACTCCATAGAAAGCTTACTCTTCATTAAAGTGACATGTATATTTCTTGGTACGAACAAGGAACTCAAACTCTATGCTTTCCCCCTCCAGTAGGCTTTCCTACCTCACTTTTAACTGACATGCACACTTAGTATGAATGAGAAATTAATAATACTATATATAATTCTCTTATGGCAATTTGCTTTTTAAGCATTCCTCCTAATAGTGAAATAAAATAGATTTTAAAGAAATGTTAAGTATGTTGACCTGAAACAAAGAGACTGCCAGATATTTCTCCAGCAGAGATGGGTTTATTCAGGATCCATGGAGAATCACAATTCGGGGCCTGTAACGATGGTGAGCCACACGCAAGCCCCAGCAAAAATAGAGAAGAGAAGGCTTTTATAGAGGGGAAAGGAAGGTGGGAGGGCTGGAGTAAACAAAGAGTCCATGGCTTTTCATTGGCTGAGTCCTTGCCAGGAAAGAAGAGGAGTCTTTTTCCTTCCTGCTGGGCTCTGATATCATCACAGGGTGTGAGAGAGCCCCCTGCTGGTCTCCCCACTCTAATTTAGGTTTCTGTTTATTACTTTTTATAAGTACCATATCTAAGTCATTATTTAAGGCTTGAAATAATAGGTGAATATCAGTTTATCTTGACAGGTAATTACGTATTTCATCATATCAAACTTTCAACACTGATACCTATAAACAAGTTAAATCGCTTCAAAATAAAAGGATAGGGACTTCCCTGGTGGTGCAGTGGTTAAGAATCCGCCTGCCAATGCAGGGGACATGGGTTCAATCCCTGGTCCGGGAAGATCCCACATGCCGCGGAGTAACTGAGCCTGTGCACCACAACTACTGAGCCGGCGCTCTAGAGCCCGTGAGCCACAGCTGCTGCGCCTGTGTGCCACAACTACTGAAGCCCGTGCTCTACAACAAGAGAAACCACAGAAATGAGAAGCCCCGGCACCACAACGAAGAGTAGCCTGTGCTCGCTGCATAGAGAAAGCTCACATGAAGCAACGAAGACACAATGCTGCAGAAAAATAAATAAATAAATAAATTAATTAATTAATTAAAATAAAAGGATGTATTATCAGGGAGTATTGCTACGTATACAACCACAAAATCTTGATGGCATACGAAAGCAGGCATTTATTTCTCATACATTTGAGGATCTATTTTAAGCTGTGATTCCAAATAAGTTGGCTCCTCACGGCTTATTGATGTCTCTTCCACTTAATATGTTTTCATTCAGAGGCCTGGGATGAAGGGGGAGCAACTAGCCAGGGGTGCTCTTCTCATAGCAGTGGTGGAAAAACAAGGTGCAGTCCCACTGTGAAACCACATTCCAAATTTTGCTTGCCTCATGACTACTATAATCCATTGGTCATAGCAAGTCACAAGGCCATACCCAGAGTCAAGGGGTACATTCAGCCCACCAAGAGGCCAAAAAAGCTCACGGCCAAATCCAATACATACTGAGACAGGAAGTACATTCCACCCAAAGGAGGGGCCAGTATATTCTGAACAATAATCCAAACCATTACAGATATCTTTAAATTAAAGTATAGCTGATGTACTTTATGAGTAAACTTCATGAGTTTCACGTGTACAGCATAGTGATTCATGATTTTTAAAGGTTATATTCCATTTACAGTTACAACAAAATACTGGCTATATTCCCTGTGTTGTACAATACACACTTGTAGCTTATTTATTTTATAACTATTACAGATATTTTTGAAACAAGTACTCAGAGACATCATTCTTATGTATATTACTAAGGACAGGAAAAAGAAAGCACATATTTATTACTGGGAATATATAACATGCAACATGATTCTTTAACATAAGATAAAGAGCATGGTAATTATGCAGAAGGTCCTTGTTTTAATTTGCTCCGGCTGCCATGGAAAAATACCATAAACTGGGTGGCTTAAACACCAGAAATTCATTTTCTTGAAGTTCTCAAGGATGGAAGTCTGAGATTATAACCCAGCAGAGTCGGGTTCTGGTGAGAGCCCTCACCCTGGCTTGGGGATGGCTGCTTTCTCACTCTGTCCTCACATGAATGGGAGGAAGCAAGCTCTGGTCTCTTTCTCTTCTTGTAAGGACACTAATCCCATCATGACTTCGAAATCCCCAAGATCATGACTTCATCTAAACCTAATTACCTCCTAAAGGTCCCACCTCCAAATACCATCACTTTGGCTTTGGACTCGGAAATATCAACATGAACACATGACTTTCCTAGCTCTGATCCCTGAAAGGGCCTCGAAGCAGTGATATCTCCATAGCAATACACATATCCAGTGCTCATATTTGCTTACTAAATGCCTTTCAGCAGAAAAGGGGGTGGGGAAGGATTACTGGAGAAATGGCAGATTCCAGGACTGAAGTGTAAACAGTAAAATAATCCCAGAATATCTTCTTGCTATACTGAGAGTAAGAGGATATATCATAAGACAAAAGCCAGCTTGAAAGAGTTTCTATCGGGAATACTCTTGGGCATCACAAATTATAATGATGGTAACAAAGTATCACACATTGAATGTGTGTGTATGTCAACTGAGTCATTAGTGGCACTCAAAAATACAATGGAGAGAGTAAGGGAAGCTGTTTTTTGTTTTGTTTTGTTCTGTTTTTTTAACAGAAGAATGAAAAATCATTATTGTAGAAGGGAAGACAGATTGAAAATTACCTTTAGAAACCACTAAAATAATAAATGATATAGAAACGAATCATCAGTTGATACTAAAACCATTAAGTGAATGACTGGGAATAGGATATTCACATACGCTCAAAGATTGCATATTAATACATTACTTATTAATTAGAAAGAGAAAAGGGCACCTTAGTAATGGAAAAACCTGTCAGACACATCAATCGAGACTTCAAAATTAAAGACTTCCAATATGAAACACCCAGACCTTGTGTTCCTCTTGCTGTGATACACTGAGAAGGACACATTACCAATGTAATGTTATTTCCAAAACAATATTTAATCCAAATGCCATCATAAGGTACTAATCAGACAAATTCAAGTCGAGGGACATTCTATAAAACAACTAGCCTGAAATGTTTTTTTTTTTTTTGTAATGTCAACATCATGAAAGGCACAAAAAGAAGGGAATAGCTCTTCTAGATAAAAGGAGATTTTACAACTAAAGGCAATGCTTTCAATTTCATTGGATTCTGGGTATTTTTTGGGGGAGGGGGGGTTATATTTGTTTTACTATGTAGTGTTAGTTTCTCCTGTAACACGAAGCGGAGTTCCCTGTGCTATACCACAGGTTCTCATTAGTTATCTATTTTATACATATGAGTGTATGTATGTCAATCTAAATATCCCAATTCATCTCAACCCCCCTTTCCCCCCTTTGTGTCCATACATTTGTTCTCTACATCTGTATCTCTATTTCTGCCTTGAAAACTGGTTCATCTGTACCATTTTTCTAGATTCCACATATATGCGTTAATATACAATATTTGTTTTGCTCTTTCTGACTTACTCCACTCTGTATGACAGTCTCTAAATCCATCCATGTCTCTACAAATGACCCAATTTCATTCCATTCTATGGCTGAGTAATACTCCATTGTATATATGTACCACATCTTCTTTATCCATTCATCTGTCGATGGGCATTTAGGTTGCTTCCATGACCTGGCTATTGTAAATAGTGCTGCAATGAACATTGGGGTGCATGCGTCTTTTTGAATTAAGGTTTTCTCTGGGTATATGACAAGTAGTGGGATTGCTGGATCATATGGTAAATCTATTTTTAGGTTTTAAGGAACCTCCATACTGTTCTCCATAGTGGCTGTATCAATTTGCATTCCCACCAACAGTGCAAGAGGGTTCCCTCTTCTCCACACCCTCTCCAGCATTTATTGTTTGTAGATTTTCTGATGATACCCGCTCTAACGGGTGTGAGGTGATACCTCATTGTAGTTTTGATTTGCATTTCTCTAGTAATTGGTGATGTTGAGCAGCTTTTCATGTGCCTCTTCTTTGGAGAAATGGCCATCTGTATCTCTTCTTTGGAGAAATGTCTATTTAGGTCTTCCACCCATTATTTGATTGGGTCGTTTATTTTTTTGCTATTGAGCTGCATGAGCTGTTTGTGTATTTTGGAGATTAGTCCTTTGTCCATTGATTCATTTGCAAATATTTTCTCTCATTCTGAGGGTTGCCTTTTCGTATTGTTTATGGTTTCCTTTGCTGTGCAAAAGCTTTTAAGTTTCATTAGGTCCCATTTGTTTATTTTTGTTTTTATTTCCATTACTCTAGGGGGTGGGTCAGTACAGATCTTGCTGTGACTTATGTCAAAGAGTGTTCTTCCTATGTTTTCCTCTAAGAGTTTTATAGTGTCGGGCCTTACATTTAGGTCTTTAATCCATTTTGAGTTTAATTTTGTGTATGTTGTTAGGGAGTGTTCTAATTTCATTCTTTTACCTGTAACTGTCCAGTTTTCCCAGTGCCATTTATTTAAGAGACTGCCTTTTCTCCATGGTATATCCTTGCAACCCTGTCACACATTAGTTGACCATAGGTGCATGGGTTTATCTCTGGGCTTTCCATCCTGTTCCTTTGATCTATATTTCTGTTTTTGTGCCAGTACCATATTGTCTTGATTACTGTAGCTTTGTAGTATAGTCTGAAGTCAGGGAGTCTGATTCCTCCAGCTCTGTGTTTTGTTTGTTTGTTTGTCTTTTTCTCAAGATTGCTTTGGCTATTCGGGGTCATTTGTGTCTCCATACAAATTTTAAGATTTCTTGTTCTAGTTCTGTGAAAAATGCCATTGGTTATTTAATAGGGATTGTATTGAAGCTGTAGATTGCTTTGGGTAGGATAGGCATTTCCACAATATTGATTCTTCCAATCCAAGGACATGGTATATCTCTCCATCTGTTTGTGTCGTCTTTGATTTCTTTCATCAGTGTCTTATAATTTTCTGAGTACAGGTCTTTTACCTCCCTAGGTAGGTTTATTCCTAGGTATTTTATTATTTTTGTTGCAATGGTGAATGGGATAGTTTCCTTAATTTCTCTTTCTGATCATTGTTGTTAGTCTATAGGAATGCAGGAGATTTCTGTGCATTAATTTTGTATCCTGCAACTTTACCAAATTCATTGAATAGCTCTGGGAGTTTCCTGGTGGCATCTTTAGGATTTCCTATATAGAGTATCATGTCATCTGCAAACAATGACAGTTTTACTTCTTCTTTTCCAATTCGTATTCCTCTTATCTTTTTTTCTTCTCTGATTGCCATGGTTCGGACTTCCAAAACTATGTTGAATAATAGTGGCAACAGTGGACATCCTTGTCTTGTTCCTGATCTTAGAGGAAATGTTTTCAGGTTTTCCACCACTGACAATGATGTTTGCTGTGGGTTTGTCATATATGGCCTTAATTAGGTTGATGTAGCTTCCCACTATGCCCACTTTCTGGAGAGTTTTTATCATAAACGTGTGTTGAATTTTGTCAAAACCTTTTTCTGCATCCATTGAGATGATCATATGGTTTTTATTCTTCAGTTTGTTAATATGGTGTATCACATTGATTGATTTGCATATATTGAAGAATCCTTGCAACCCTGGGATATATCCCACTTGATCATGGTGTATGATGACTTTTAACATGTTGTTGGATCCTGTTTGCTAGTATCTTGTTGAGGATTTTTGCATCTCTACTCATCAGTGATATTGGTCTGTAATTTTCTTTTTTTTTTGTAATATCTTTGTCTGGTTTTGGTATCAGGGTGAAGATGGCCTTTTATAATGAGTTTGGGAGTGTTCCTTCCTCTGCAATGTTTTGGAAGAATTTGAGAATGAAGGGTGTTAGCTCTTCTCTAAATGTTTGGTAGAATTCACCTGTGAACCCCTCTGGTCCTGGACTTCTGTTTGTTGGAATTTTTTTTTTTTTAACATCTTTATTGGAGTATAATTGCTTTACAGTGGTGTGTTAATTTCTGCTGTATAACAAAGTGAATCAGCTATACATATACATATATCCCCATATCTCCTCCCTCTTGCTTCTCCCTCCCACCCTCCTTATCCCACCCCTCTAAGTGGACACAAAGCACTGAGCTGATCTCCCTGTGCTATGTGACTGCTTCCCACGAGCTATCTATTTTATATTTGGTAGTGTATATGTATCCATGTCACTCTCTCACTTCGTACCAGCTTACCCTTCCCCCTCCCTGTGTCCTCAAGTCCATTCTCTACACCTGCATCTTTATTCCTGTCCTGCCCCTAGGTTCTTCAGAACCATTCTTTTTTTCTTTTTAGATTCCATATATATGTGTTAACATATGGTATTTGTTTTTCTCTCTCTGACTTACTTCACTCTGTATGACAGTCTCTAGGTCCATCCACCTGACTACAAATAACTCACCTTTGTTTCTTTTTATGGCTGAGTAATATTCCATTGTAAATATGTGCCACATCTTCTTTACAGTTTCAATTTCATTACTTGTGATTGGTCTATTCATATTTTCTATTTCTTCATGGTTCAGTCTTGGAAGGTTACACCTTTCTAAGAATTTGTCCATTTCTTCCAGATTGTCCATTTTATTGGCATAGAGTTGCTTGTAGTAGTCTCCTAGGATGCTTTGTATTTCTACGGTGTCTGTTGTAACTTCTCCTTTTTCATTTCTAATTTTATTGATTTGAGTCCTCTCCCTCTTTTTCTTGATGAGTCTGGCTAGTGGTTTATCAATTTTGTTTATCTTCTCAAAGAACCAGCTTTTAGTTTTATCGATCTTTGCTATTGTAGTCTTTGTTTCCATTTCATTTATTTCTGCTCTGATCTTTATGATATCTTTCCTTCTACTAACTTTGGGGTTTTTTTTCTTCTTCTTTCTCTAGTTCCTTTAGGTGTAAAGTTAGATTGTATTTGAGATTTTTCTTGTTTCTTGAGGTACGATTTTATTGCTATAAACTTCTTTCTTAGAATTGCTTTTGCTGCATCCAATAGGTTTTGGGTCATGTGTTTGCATTGTCATTTGTCTCTAGTTATTTTTTTTAATAAATTTATTTATTTATTTATTTATTTTTGGTTGCGTTGGGTCTTCATTGCTGCACACGGGCTTTCTCTATTTGTGGTGAGTGGGGGTTACTCTTCGTTGTGGTGTGCAGGCTTCTTATGGCAATGGCTTCTTTTGTTGTGGAGAACAAGCCTTAGGTATGTGGGCTTCAGTAGTAGTGGCACGTGGGCTCAGTAGTTGTGGCTCTAGAGTGCAGACTCAGCAGTTGTGTCACATGGGCTTAGTTGCTCCGTGTCATGTGGGATCTTCCTGGACCAGGGCTCGAACCTGTGCCCCCTGCATTGGCAGGCAGATTCTTAACCACTGCACCACCAGGGAAGTCCCATGTCTCTAGGTATTTTTTGATTTCCTCTTTGATTTCTTCAGTGATCTCTTGGTTATTTAGTAGCATATTGTTTAGCCTCCATGTGTTTGTGTTTTTTACAGTTTTTTTTTCCTGTAATTGATTTCTAATCTCATAGCGTTAGGGCTGGAAATGATGCTTGATACGAGTTCAACTTTCTCAAATTTACTGAGGCTTGATTGTGACCTAAGATGTGATCTATCCTGGAGAATGTTCCATGTGCATTTGAGAAGAAAGTGTAATCTGCTGTTTTTGGATGGAATGTCCTATAAATATTAATTACATCTATCTGGTCTGTTGTGTCATTTAAAGCTTGTGTTTCCTTATTAATTTTCTGTCTGGATGATCTGGTGTAAGTGAGGTTTTAAATTCCCCTATTATTATTGTGTTACGGTTGATTTCTCCTTTTATAGGTGTAGCTTTCGCCTTATGTATTGAGATGCTCCTATGTTGGGTGCATATGTATTTATAATTGTTACATCTTCTCTTGGATTGATCCCTTGATCATTATGTACTGTCTTTCTTTGTCTCTTGTAACATTCTTTATTTTAAAATCTATTTTATCTGTTATGAGTATCGTTATTGCAGCTTTCTTTTGATTTCCATTTGCATGGAATATCTTTTTCCATCCCCTCACTTTCAGTCTGTTTGTGTCCCTAGGTCTGAAGTGGGTCTCTTGTAGACAGCATATATATGGGTCTTGTTTTTGTATCCATTCAGCCAGTCTGTGTCTTTTGGTTGGAGGATTTAATCCATTCACATTTAAGGTAGTTATCGATATGTATGTTCCTATTACCATTTTCTTAATTGTTTTGGGCTTGTTTTTGTAGGTCCTTTTCTTCTCTTGTGTTTCCCACTTAGAGAAGTTCCTTTAGCATTTCTTGAGCTGGTTTGGTGGTGCTGAATTCTCTTAGCTTTTGCTTTTCTGTAAACCTTTTGATTTCTCCATCAAATCTGGATGAGTTCCTTGCTGGGTAGAGTAATCTTAGGTAGAGGTTTTTCCCTTTCATCATTGTAAATATATCCTGCTACTTCCTTTTGGCCTGCAGAGTTTCTGCTGAAAAATCAGCTGGTAACCTTATGGGGATTCCCTTATATGTTATTTGTTGCTTTTCCCTTACTGCTTTTAATATTTTTTCTTTGTATTTAATTTTTGATAGTTTGCATAACATGTGTCTTGGCAGGTTTCTCCTTGGGTTTACCCTGGATGGGACTCTCTGCGCTTCCTGTACTTGATTGAGCATTTCCTTTCCCATGTTGGGGAAATTTTCGACTATAATCTCTTCAAATATTTTCTCAGACCCTTTCTTTTTCTCTTCTTCTTCTGGGACCTCTATAATTTGAATGTTGGTGCATTTAATGTTGTCCAGAGGTCTCTGAGACTGTCCTCAATTCTTTTTATTCTTTTCTCTTTATTCTGCTCCGTGGCAGTTATTTCCACCATTCTATTTTCCAGCTCACTTATCCGTTCTTCTGCCTCATTTATTCTGCTATTGATTCCTTCTAAAGTATTTTTAATTTCAGTAATTGTGTTGTTCATCACTGTTTGTTTGCCCTTTAGTTCTTCTAAGTTCTTGTTAAACGTTTCTTGTATTTTCTCCATTCTATTTTTGAGATTTTGGGTCATCTTTAGTATCATTACTCTGAATTCTTTTTCAGGTAGACTGCCTATTTCCTCTTCATTTGTTTAGTCTTTTGGGTTTTTACCTTGCTCCTTTATCTGCTGCATACTTCTTTGTCTTCTCACTTTGTTTAACTAAATGTGTTTGGGGTCTCCTATTTGTATGCTGCTCAGTCATAGTTCCTCTTACTTCTGGTATCTGCCACCAGTGGGTGAGGATTGCCCAGTGGCTTGTGTAGGATTCCTGGTGGGGGAGACTGTTGCCTGTGTTCTGGTGGGTGGAGCTGGATCTTGTCCCTCTGTTGGGCAAGGCCACTTCCGGTGCTGTGTTTTGGGTTATCTGTGAGCTTAGTATGACTTTAGGCAGCCTGTCTGCTAATGGGTGGGGTGTTGTTCCTGTCTTGCTAGTTGTTTGGCATGAGGCGTCCAGCAGTGGAGCTTGCTGGTGGTTGGGTGTAGTGTTGAGGTGGAGATCTCTCGGAGAGCTCTCACTCATTAATATCCTATGGGGCTAGGAATTCTCTGGTGGTCCAACCTCCTGGACTCAGCTCTCCCACCTTGGAGGCTTAGGCCTGAGCCCTGGCCAAAGCAACAGGACCCCAGTTATGTGGAGCTTTTCTTGCCTTTTTGGAAGTTTGAGGTCTTCTGCCAGCATTCAGTAGGTGTTCTGTAGGAGTTATTCCACATGTAGATGTATTTTTGATGTATTTGTGGGGAGCAAGATGATCTCCACCTCTTACTCCTCCGCCATCTTGCTCACTTGGCAATTATTATTAATAATTAATACATTTTGTTTATCAAATGATAGCATTAAGAAAATGAAAACGCAAGCCATGGACAGGGAAAAATTATTCACAATATACATGTGAATAGTATTTACTAACAGAAGTAAGTGTAAAATAGAGAGGCTTTTACATATTTGTACTAACAAGCTAACATCAATAATTGCCTAGCTAATTAAACTTTATCAATGATTCAAGAAAGAACCTGATTAAAATGATTAGCATGGTGCCTTATCTTTGATATCAAGTTCCTTTAAAAGCAACTTTAAAAACTTTTGTAAAAAGTTAAGAAAAAATCAGTTGTGAATATAAGAACTTTGACATGGGTAAAGGAAAAGCTGACCAGGGTTTCACCTTTACCAGCGACCTAGTGTCCTGGAATTTGAATAACTCAGTCACTCAGTCACCCAACCTCTGATACAGAGAAAAGAGAAAATGGCAAAGGAAATGCTTGAGGCCAGGAGGAAATTGATAAATTAGGAGAGATGGTTTTCTGGATTATGCAATAGCTTCCAACTGACCTCCATCATATCCCCCTCCAATCAAGAACATTGCTTGCCAAACTGTTCTCAAGCATTATTTTTAGAATGTTATTTCCCAATTTTAAAAAGTTTAACTCTATTAAATGTACACTTCTCTGCTACCCCTTTAAGTTGTTCATAATCCTTCTTCATCCTATCCTCCCAGGCACAATTTTATTTCTCTTGAGTCAGACTATTTATTTTACCAGCCCATAACGGCATTATGATAATTTCTCTCTCCAATTCTTTTTTCCGGTTATTTCCTAGCCATAAATTAAATTGAGTTTGATAAATATATTCACTGAGCTCCTCCTCTATATAAGACACTCTGAGAAAAGCTAAAATGAATTCAAATACTGCCTTCACTGCTGCACAGAGAGTCTTTTACATGCTGGATACTGAGAAGATGTACAAGATGAGGAATGAATAAATGAATAGAGCTATTATAAACACCTTTCTACCTTTCCCTTTGCCCCTTCATTTTTGAAAAAGGGTTAAGGTATCAAGATTCATTTTCTCCCCAAAGCCTTCTTTACTTACCCTAATTCTTAATAATTCCTTCCTTCTATAGCTCTTACAGTCTACACCCACTATTTAAATTGTGATCCAAGGGCCAGAGTTTACTAGAAATGCAGAATCTCAGGCCCTACAACAGATTTATCAAATCCAAGCCTGTCTAATAGAAAATCCTTGGTAATTCATAGGTACATAAAAAATTTAAGAAACAATGGATTATACCATGCAATTTGATATTTGGGGGGTATATCATCTATGTTATTGTTTATTGTTCCTTAACTAGTTAATCTCTTAACTGTCAAGCACAGAGATTGTCACGTGCCTTTGAATCCCCTTGTGGCAATGGTTGACTTCATATATAATAGGCTATAATAAATGCTTCTTACTGATCACATTCAGAAATTGCCAAGATGTCTATAATTCATAAACCTTTTATTATATTTAATATACAATTTTTGGTAGTGATGGGAATTGTAGTCATATAACCACCACAATAACCAAAAGAAATATTTAATATTGACACAGTAATCTAACATAAAATTAATTTTGAAAATCTTTCATTTTTCTAACAATATACTTTTAGCTTCAAAAAATACCCAGAAAACAATAGCAAAGATCAATAAAACTAAAAGCTGGTTCTTTGAGAAGATAAACAAAATTGATAAACCACTAGCCAGACTCATCAAGAAAAAGAGGGAGAGGACTCAAATCAATAAAATTAGAAATGAAAAAGGAAAAGTTACAACAGACACCGTAGATATACAAAGCATCCTAGGAGACTACTACAAGCAACTCTATGCCAATAAAATGGACAATCTGGAAGAAATGGACAAATTCTTAGAAAGGTATAACCTTCCAAGACTGAACCATGAAGAAATAGAAAATATGAATAGACCAATCACAAGTAATGAAATTGAAACTGTAAAGAAGATGTGGCACATATTTACAATGGAATATTACTCAGCCATAAAAAGAAACAAAAGTGAGTTACTTGTAGTCAGGTGCATGGACCTAGAGACTGTCATACAGAGTGAAGTAAGTCAGAAAAAGAAAAACAAATACCATATGCTAACACATATATATGGAATCTAAAAAGAAAAAAAGAATGGTTCTGAAGAACCTAGGGGCAGGACAGGAATAAAGATGCAGGCGTAGAGAATGGACTTGAGGACACGGGAAGGGGGAAGGGTAAGCTGGTACGAAGTGAGAGAGTGGCGTGGACACATATACACTACCAAATGTAAAATAGATAGCTTGTGGGAAGCAGTCACATAGCACAGGGAGAAAAACTTAGTGCTTTGTGTCTGCCTAAAGGGGTGGGATAAGGAGGGTGGGAGGGAGAAGCAAGAGGGAGGAGATATGGGGATATATGTATATGTATAGCTGATTCACTTTGTTATACAGCAGAAATTAACACACCACTGTAAAGCAATTATACTCCAATAAAGATGTTAAAAAAAAAAAAAAAAACTTCCAACAAACAGAAGTCCAGAACCAGAGGGCTTCACAGGTGAATTCTACCAAACATTTAGAGAAGAGCTAACACCCTTCATTCTCAAATTCTTCCAAAAAACATTGCAGAGGAAAGAACACTCCCAAACTCATTCTAAGAGTCCACCTTCACCCTGATACCAAAACCAGACAAAGATATTACAAAAAAAAGGAAGATTACAGACCAATATCACAGATGAATAGAGATGCAAAAATCCTCAACAAGATACTAGCAAACAGGATCCAACAACACATTAAAAGTCATCATACACCATGATCAAGTGGGATTTATCCCAGGGATGCAAGGATTCTTCAGTATATGCAAATCAATCAATGTGATACACCATATTAACAAACTGAAGAATAAAAACCATATGATCATCTCAATGGATGCAGAAAAAGCTTTTGACAAAATTCAACATACATTTATGATAAAAACTCTCCAGAAAGTGGGCATAGTGGGAAGCTACATCAACCTAATTAAGGCCATATATGACAAACCCACAGCAAACATCATTGTCAGTGGTGGAAAACCTGAAAACATTTCCTCTAAGATCAGGAACAAGACAAGGATGTCCACTGTTGCCACTATTATTCAACATAGTTTTGGAAGTCTGAACCATGGCAATCAGAGAAGAAAAAAAAATAAGAGGAATATGAATTGGAAAAGAAGAAGTAAAACTGTCACTGTTTGCAGATGACATGATACTCTACATAGGAAATCCTAAAGATGCCACCAGGAAACTCCCAGAGCTATTCAATGAATTTGGTAAAGTTGCAGGATACAAAATTAATGCACAGAAATCTCCTGCATTCCTATAGACTAACAACAATGATCAGAAAGAGAAATTAAGGAAACTATCCCATTCACCATTGCAACAAAAATAATAAAATACCTAGGAATAAACCTACCTAGGGAGGTAAAAGACCTGTACTCAGAAAATTATAAGACACTGATGAAAGAAATCAAAGACGACACAAACAGATGGAGAGATATACCATGTCCTTGGATTGGAAGAATCAATATTGTGGAAATGCCTATCCTACCCAAAGCAATCTACAGCTTCAATACAATCCCTATTAAATAACCAATGGCATTTTTCACAGAACTAGAACAAGAAATCTTAAAATTTGTATGGAGACACAAATGACCCCGAATAGCCAAAGCAATCTTGAGAAAAAGACAAACAAACAAACAAAACACAGAGCTGGAGGAATCAGACTCCCTGACTTCAGACTATACTACAAAGCTACAGTAATCAAGACAATATGGTACTGGCACAAAAACAGAAATATAGATCAAAGGAACAGGATGGAAAGCCCAGAGATAAACCCATGCACCTATGGTCAACTAATGTGTGACAGGGTTGCAAGGATATACCATGGAGAAAAGGCAGTCTCTTAAATAAATGGCACTGGGAAAACTGGACAGTTACAGGTAAAAGAATGAAATTAGAACACTCCCTAACAACATACACAAAATTAAACTCAAAATGGATTAAAGACCTAAATGTAAGGCCCGACACTATAAAACTCTTAGAGGAAAACATAGGAAGAACACTCTTTGACATAAGTCACAGCAAGATCTGTACTGACCCACCCCCTAGAGTAATGGAAATAAAAACAAAAATAAACAAATGGGACCTAATGAAACTTAAAAGCTTTTGCACAGCAAAGGAAACCATAAACAATACGAAAAGGCAACCCTCAGAATGAGAGAAAATATTTGCAAATGAATCAATGGACAAAGGACTAATCTCCAAAATATACAAACAGCTCATGCAGCTCAATAGCAAAAAAATAAACGACCCAATCAAAAAATGGGTGGAAGACCTAAATAGACATTTCTCCAAAGAAGAGATACAGATGGCCATTTCTCCAAAGAAGAGGCACATGAAAAGCTGCTCAACATCACCAATTACTAGAGAAATGCAAATCAAAACTACAATGAGGTATCACCTCACACCCGTTAGAGCGGGTATCATCAGAAAATCTACAAACAATAAATGCTGGAGAGGGTGTGGAGAAAAGGGAACCCTCTTGCACTGTTGGTAGGGATGTAAATTGATACAGCCACTATGGAGAACAGTATGGAGGGTCCTTTAAAAACTAAAAATAATGTTACCATATGACCCAGCAATCCCACTACTGGGCATATACCCAGAGAAAACCATATGGAACTTATAGAGACACTAAATACCCAAAACAATCTTGAGAAAGAATGACAAAGCTGGAGGCATCACATGTATTGATTTCAAACTATATTACAAAACTATAGTAATCAAAACAGTATGGTACTAGGATAAAAACAGAATTATATACAGTTGACTCTTGAACAATGTGGGCATCAAATGTTATGGCCCTCTGTGCAGTTAAGAATCCAAGTATAATTTTTCATCAGCACTCCAAATACATAGTTTCCCCATATCCACAGATTTAACCAACTGTGAATCGTGTAGTATAGTATTTACTCTTGAAAAAAATCACTGTATAAGTGAACTTACACAGTTCAAATCCTTGTTCAAGGGCCAACTATAGTCAGATTTAACAAATGTTAAATCTTTGCAATATGTCCCACTGATTATTTTATAAAGAAACAAAACTTAGATACAGTTTTAAAACCCTCTTATCACTATCCTTTTCTTTCCCTCTTATCCAGAGTCAACCCTTATCTGGAAACTGTTATGTTTGTTTCCTGACTGTGTTGTTACCCTTATTATTCTGTGTGCCATATATAGATGATTTTGAAATTTTACACAAATGGCTTTATATTGTAGTACTAGTTTTTCCACTTTACTTCTTTGAAATTTGAAAAGTATAATATATGTCTTTACATCATTCACTTTATTAAGGTATTTCAAAATCATTTTTAATTAAAAATATGTTACAAAACATTATACACAGGATGACACAATTGTGCATACGTACTTAAATGTACTTATGCATAGGCAACAATGTGGATGATTATAAATAGAAATCTTACCATGTTTAGTTCTGAATATACTCTTCCTCAAACTGGTCACATTCTTAATGAACATATGTTCCTTATTAAATTATATATATTATTTGTATATGCAACTTTTAAGAATCACATCCATAACTCAGTTAACATATGCAAATTGAGGGACTTATTCATCTGTTAGTATTATGTGGGTGGGAGTGGGGCCCAAAACTTGTAGTTTTTGCAAAGGGTTTAATTTACAAGCCAAAATGATTTAACTGAAATCTGTATTGACATATATTAAATCCTAATTCACTTGGAGCAAAAAATTAAAAATAGAGCATATTATTCCACTAGAGAAATCGAGTTATAAAGAGAAAGAAAATATTTGAATAAATATAAGAAAGCAATGGGCTAACATAAAGTGTAACCTATATTCAAGAAAAATGACTTTAAAAAAACCTAAGCTTTATTAATGTTAGTAAAATTGTTTGAAATTGTCAAGCCATGCACAGTGATTGGAATAAGAAAGTAAATGTGTTTAATCATCATGGTATTTGTTGAGATGAGAGTGAATTCTATGATTAAAACCCAGATAGCTATTATTAGTATAGTAAAATCTATCACAATAACCAGAGGAGAGCCTCCAGGAGCTCAAGGAGTCTAAAAAGCTGCTGTTACAGCAGATGGCACAGCAGTGCCCTGGAATCCAGGATATTTTTGTTTGTTTGGAACTTCAGCATTGGTCCTCAGAGTTCCCTCTGACTTCATCTTCCATCAATAACCCCTCTCACTCAAGCTTCCTTCTGTTTGGGTACCACGTTCCTGAGTTTGGGCTTCTGCAAAGTTGCATCCCTCTATGGCAAAGATTGCATAGCCTCGTACTGCTGGCTCCTACACACTGATACACCGGCTACAGAATGTGATTTCGGTGCCTCAGATTTCCCCCTCTCATCGTTTTTATTCCTTGTAGAGCCCAGATAATTAAGTAGTTGTACACTGAAGTGACATCTATGCAATCATATCAAATAAAAATGGATTGTTAGGCTTTTCATTGTTGAGACAGGAATTTTTGGCTGATATTCATACTATATTAAGGTGAAAATAAACCTGGACTTGGATTCAGAAGAGTTGGATTTGCATTTGAGTGATTGCACATGTGCATTAGATTAGATATATAAATATGTAACATTAGTCAAACTTTGAATTTCATTTTAGGCATTTATAACAAAGTTGGACAGACTTTTTGTGTGATGGATCAGATAGTAAATATTTTAGGTTTTGTGGGTTATACTTCTCTGTCAGGACTATTTAACTCCGCCTTTGTAGCTCAAAAGCAGCCATAAAAAATACGTACATGATTGAACATGGTTGTGATCCAATAAAATTTTTTTACACAAACAAGTGGCTGGCCAGATTTAGCCCACAGACCACAGTATGGCAACTCCTGATGTATGAAATGGGAATAATAATGCCAGTCCCAGCTCTTTGACAGGGTTGACGTAAATGACGAAATACATAGGAATGGACTCCTGCATAAAATGTAAATTTCTGTACCCTTGCATGATGTTATCGTTAATGATTTCATAAGCTTAGAATTCATTCTATGAGATACTTTTATGTTGAAACACCATAATATGATTCTTCAGTCTATAGCAAATAACTTTACTCACTTCCACAAAAAAACTCGATTCTAAAATCTGCACTACAATATTGAAACACAAAAACCCTGGATTTTTAAATATATCTTTAAGTGTAAAATTTTGATGTTTCACCTATGAAGAGTATATGGCATAAACACGTGGCTGTATATTATTTGGTTGATGAACGTCGATACAAATGGAGGATTAAGTTATAAAGGGGAATCAAATTGATGGCATAAAATTAAGGATCTATAATATAACCCACACTTTTACTGAGCTACCTTAAAGAGGATGTTCTGAAATGGATCTTGATCAGGGTAGTAAGAGGTAATGCTATCCATTTAAATGGATTTTAATTCATTCTAAATTATAATTGAAATACAAAGCACATGAGGTGACCACATTAAAGAGTCATTGTTGAGCAAGACGGAACTGGATGGTAGTTTTGCTGTCTGCTTGAGAATGAATGCTGAACAGAGACAATGGCACTTCTGCAAGGAAATCTGGGAGAGCACATTTTATGGACATCTCTGAGGAGCAATTAAACTAACCGAATTCAATTAAAAATTGGCTGGAAACCAAGAGGATATGAACTTAGCCAGGAGAATAGAGTTATGTGTTAAAAATTTTTTTTTTTCTTTTTAAACCCTAGACTTGGAGGAAAGAGGTGGAGCGTTGTATGATTCTTTCGGGTGCTATCTAGAATGAGGTTGTGTTATTGCTATAATAGCAAGTCATTTTAATAAGCAAGAAACTTTATGAATTATTTCTAGGTCTCTACTTCAAAAGCTAAACTAAGCAACTGAGTATGAACCTAGCCAAAGGATTTAGTTAGAAATCTCTTTTATACCACTTGAGTTATTCTCCTTTCTGATGACAATTTGTTTAACAGATGTTAGATGTGCCTGAATCTTCCTACGTGATACATTTAAAACCGCCTATACTTTCCTAAATTAATCATTTTGATCTAGTTTATTATCATGATTTATGTATTTTTTCTATTTTACTTCTCCCCTTATTATCCTCAACGCATACATATACGTACACACATAAGAAATAGTAACCTATGAAGACTATACCCAGAATATTGTCATTCTATTATAAATATTTAAATGAGTAGATAATGAGGATCACAGATTATCTTTTATCTTAATGTGAAATTTACTACTAAATAATGGCTAGGACATTAAGGACTGTGAAATGGAGAGTCTGTATTTCTTCCTAGGTATTTTACATTGTCTATTAAATACATGCTAAGGTTTGAGTTTGAATTTGTGGATCCAGTAGAATGACCTGCTTATACGGTGGACAGTAATAAACTATCTAATTTAATATTATGTATAAAAGTATTATTAAAATAAGATAAGTAATG
The DNA here is from genome assembly GCF_028023285.1 of Balaenoptera ricei. NCBI lineage: Eukaryota > Metazoa > Chordata > Mammalia > Artiodactyla > Balaenopteridae > Balaenoptera > Balaenoptera ricei. Next base: position 89,167,854 of record NC_082650.1, on the reverse strand, counting down.
AACAGTTATTGTTATTAATTTCTGGGTATATGAAATTTATAGTGTGAATAGAAAAGTGACATTGAGTTATCACTAATAGCAATAGCAGTAAAATATATTGCTCACTACTGTACCCTGTGCTACTTACTGTGCTAAGTGTTTTAGTTGAAATTTTTTCATTCATACCTCACAATAACTTTATGAAGCAGGTACTATTATTATCTCTATTTTAGATTTGAGGAAACTGAGTACCTTTGATACACTGAGAATAGTAGTCAGTAGTTAATACTCCTTAGCATTAAACCTACAACAACTCTATAAGATGAGCATTAGTCTCCCCATGTTACTGTTGAAGAAATTGGGATTCAGGAGATGTTAAGAAACTCAAATAAGTGGTAGAATTACAAATTAGACCTAGTATTCTCTTTTTCAGAATTCACCCTCTTAGCCAGTACAATGTGCAAAATATAAATAGCAATATCAATACCAATGTTCATATTGACTTAACTGTATAGTATAAGATTGAAACTATCTTTATAGCTGGTACCACAACTTTACTCAGGGAGGAAATATATCTTTATTTGGAAAATTACATTGGTGAGCTGCTTGGAGGTAAGACTTGAATACAGGGGTACAGAGACATGATTGAAAATAAGAATTTTTTGGTCATTGTTTCTGCAGGGGAAGAAAAGAAAGATGGAAGAGGAGAGAAAAACGGCTATATAATTAAAGAGAATTTTAGGAATATGAATGTATAATGCGTAATGTCACATTGTGTGTTGGGTGGTTTGTGATATAGTCACTCCGCAGATGTGAAATTGGGATTGGGTTTTTGAAGCATTCTTTTAAGATCTCAGGAGACATAGAGGACTCCTAATGACAGCTGATTGATCTATCTAGCATCTGTCTATTTATCTATCTATCTGTCTATCATCTATCCATGTATCTATGTATCTATGTATAATTTATCACCTATCTCTCATCTATCTATCAATTTATGTATCCATCTATCTGGTAGAGGCTATGGTAACAAAACTCCAGCTAACTTACTTACCAGATTACCTAAGCTGACTTGCTCATTCTCATTACTATGGGATTTATTCAAATATTTCCTTCTCATACATAGGTTTCAAATGCTCTTTTAACCTTATCTGGTAACTATATCTCTTATATAAATTTATAACTAAAACAAGTTGAGAAAAGGTGGAAATGAAATATCTGTGTTAAAAAGAAAGAATAAGTTAGGGGCTTCCCTGGTGGCGCAGTGGTTAAGAATCCACCTGCCAATGCAGGGGACACGGGTTCGAGCCCTAGTCCAGGGAAATACCACATGCCGCGGAGCAACTAAACCCATGCACCACAACTACTGAGCCGGCCCTCTAGAGCCCATGAGCCACAGCTGCTGAGCCTGTGTGCCACAACTACTGAAGCCTGTGTGCCTAGAGCCCGTGCTCGGCAACAAGAGAAGCCACCACAATGAGAAGCTCGCACACGGCAAGGAAGAGTAGGCCCCACCGCAGTCAAAAAAAAAACCAAAACAAATCTTTAAAAAAAAAAAAAGAAAGAATAAATTAAAATATTGAAAGTATCAAACAGATGTTATAGGAATTTGATCAAAATTGAGGTTTGTTCATCCTGAAATCTGGCTCCATTCCACATTCCACATTCCTAACAGACATGTGGAGATTATACAAAGAGGAATGAAATGTCTTCTTGTATAGTATACTAGATCCGAAATGCTGTTCAGATCTCAACATTCATTTTCTTTATGTAACAAGGGAGATAATTTGATTCTAAAATTCCTATTGAATTTCAATGGAATTCTGAAGTTTTATGAATTCCATGGGCAATGATGTACGAATCTGGTGTCTTGGTTACTAAGTGATTATTTACGGAGATTTAAAAGAGAGTAAGAAGAATTTGTCTGACAATTTGTAAAAATTCTTTTCAAAAGTTTCCATGAGTCCTTTTCTTTTTTTGTATTAAAATAATTGATACATTTAGCAATTTTTATAAAATGAAAATATTGGTGGTTGTATCAAATTGACTCTTATACCTAGCAATTGCTTGAAAAGAGTGTCACTATTTAGTAACACATAACAATGATCCCAGAACATCTAACACCATTTAACATCTTCTAAAAGTCATACCTAAAAAGAGCTAGACTTTAATCTTAAATTCTAATTCATATTAACTAAATTTTCAACGATTATTAGAACCTACTTTTTACTGTAAGCACACTACAGAAAATTAATTTTCCAATTACTTGGGTTTTATTATGGAAGCACTCAATTATACTGCCAAAGTCATATTCTCTGAGTGTTTTTCAGGAGGTTATGAATAGTTTGACATTAGCTGGCAATGTTCATCTCAGAATAAAACTTTACATTCAAAGCCTCTTTCAGCAAACTTTTCAATAACATGGATTGAAAAAAACATGAAAATTGTTAGTTAGCATATGTCTTGAATTTATTCTTATGCAATCCTTGAAAATTAAGATTATCACTATTAAATAATCAGAAATGAAAAGTAGGTTTAAAGATCCCAGTATCATTTTCTTACAAGTAGAAGAGTTTTAATAGATATTTTGATATTTTATTTCTCTTATTTTCACAGAAATAAAACTAAATTTAAGTTTAAAACACTAATATTGTTTCTGAATCATAGACTCATTATTCATTACCCAAGTCTGATTATATAAAATTATTCAATATAAATAGGAATGTATCTGAGTGCTGGTTTTATATACCACTAATAATAAATGCTGGGACTTCCCTGGTGGTGCAGTGGTTAAGAATCCACCTGCTAATGCAGGGGACAAAGGTTCAAGCCCTAGTCCGGGAAGATCCCACATGCCGTGAAGCAACTAAGCCTGTGCGTCACAACTACTGAGCCTGCGCTCTAGAGCCCGCGAGCCACAACTACTGAAGCCTACGTGCCACAACTACTGAAGCCCGTGGGCCTAGAGCCCGTGGTCTGCAACAAGAGAAGCCACTGCAAGGAGAAGCCTGTGCACTGCAACGAAGAGTAGCTCCCACCCGCCGAAACTAGAGAAAGCCCGCGCACAGCAACAAAGACCCAACGCAGCCAAAAATAAATAAATAAATAAATAAATTTACAAAAATAACAAATGCTATATCCACGTATGAAGACAGATTTATATTTAAGTATGTAAAACTATGAATACATAATTCATACCCTATCATACAAGTAACATTTTTTGAAAAGAAATTAAACATGTTTAGGCTTTACTGATAATCATTCAGATCCCAAAGTTTATGACCTGAATGTTACCATCTCTAGAAAACTAATTCAAATATTTTTTCTATATCTGGATTTTATTTTGCTTTTCAAGGAAAAAAATATATATAGCCAAATAAGCTTAAACAATTATATTTTAACAGTTAAACCATAACACAAAATGTGTATTATGTTAGCTCATTTTAACCGTTCTCTGTCAAGTGCTTGGAATATTTGATACAACAAGCAGTCTCTAGTCTAAACTATATATGTAATATAAGTGGGCAAAGTTCCGGGTCTAACCTCTCCTTGACCTTGAGAACAGGAAACTCTTGTTCTCATCCTCATATAACCACTGCTTGACTCAGCATATGTGAGTCAATATATATGACTCAGGGTCAAACAATATATTTGTAAATAGTGCTAACAGTTACCATTTATTATAATGGTAATTTATTATAATTATATAAGTCATAAGAGTTATGTATTTTTATAAATGAGGTCCTTTTCATTTCTTCCACCATATTTAGCACTTCCCATGTCATCCCTAATCTTCATGACAATGATGTGAAATAAGTTGTATTGCCTTAATAACTGATTTTTTAAAATACTGAGACTCAGATGTAAAGTGACTTGCCTGTGTCTACACAGTCACTAGGAAGCCAAGTCAGAATTCAAGCTTTAGTCTGCCTCAAAACCTATACTACATCACTAACACGTTTTGGTTATCTTTGCACTGTAGGCCATGATGATCTTTTTGAATTTTTTCAAATACAGTATGTGTATTGCAGAAACAAAGGCACAATAAACATTCTTCTTAAATGGATGCATTAATAAAAGTTTATTAGTTTTAAGAATAGCCCTCTTTTACTTCCATGGATTTCATCCACAATTTTAATTAATTGATTTCAAAGTGCACCCATCAAAGCTCTCAGTGGTTACAAGAAATTTAAGCAGCTCTCTCTCCAGGCCCGGTTAAGAGGGGTCACCAGATGGCTTCCCATCATGTGAAGGTTGAGCAGCTATAATGCAGGTATAATGCAGGTATATTGCAGGTCCCAGTGCAGAAAGATAAGCAATGCCTATGTCTTACCATCAAGTAAGAGAAAATAATTCAGTATATTTTTTGTTCAAATAAGCTCATATAATAATAAAAACATCTACTCAGGAGAACTATATGAATAATCGTCTTTCAGGAATTGAGATAAAAACATCAAAATAGAAATGATTTTGGAAATGGGAAAGAGCAACAGGACATGAAAACCTAGCTTCCCATCTCAGCTCTGTCATCACCCAGCTAGGCAATATTGGATGGTTCACTGCTGAAGCCTACATCTCCTTTTCCTTATCTGTAAATGAGGACCTTGAGCTACACCGTTATTTCCCAAACTCATCTGATCATAAGAATCACTTAGGGTCAAGGTTAAAAACATAACTCTGGAAAGCCTAGAGAATCAGAACCTTGAAGAAGGGTCTTGGGAATGTGTATTTTAATAGAGATCCTTGTTGACACTGACGATGGGGCAAGTTTCAGAAACACAGGAGTAAACTGCTTCTAGTATTGCTTACGGTTATGAAAATTCATAATCTATCTTATAACTCTGCAAACTTCTCTGTAGAAAAATGGAGAGTGGATAAACCAAATGATTTATCATTGCCAATACTTGCGCTTAATCTAGGTTTTTCTTTCCAGTTTGTAAGTTACTTTCTTGAAGAAAATAAAATTTAGCCTCAGTATATATTCTGCTGTTACTGGAGGTCCTGACACGAGGACAGCATGAAGAATGAAATTTTGAGTAAAACAAAATAGAGTTGCATGTGTGAAGCATGAAATTCTTTCTGTGTTTAACATGTTCAGTAATTCAGAAGGTAACATTTATTCGATGAGGAGACTTTCTTTTTAGCCTATGGGGAAACTGAATACGTTGATATGAATCTGCATTTTTATATGGCAGATTAATTTGAAGTTTTTACTAGTTCTAATTTTGTGTGATTCAAGAGAGGCACAGAGGGAAAAGATTAATAAAATCCATATTGAATCCCCTCCTCTTTCCTAAAAAGAAAATATGAGGATGCATTTTGACGACTGGCATCACATCAGCAGTTTGCCCTTCTTTTTTAAGTCACTGAATAATTCCTTTATGGTTAGTGCTCTATGGATTAGCATGTCTGCTGGGTGCTCTGCCTGCAATCTGGGCAGCAAACTCCGCAGCAGCCCTGAGCAGGCTCTGGGAGATACAGACATTCTTCCAGATGTTGACACCGAAGGCATCAGTTAGGGAGGTCAGGTGCCCTTCAAAAAGGGAACTTTGTAAGGAGTTGTTTACCAATGTTTCCCTTAGCAGAGCAGCTAAGACCATAGAGAGACGGTGTTGACACAGAAATGGCAGGTTTGCCTGAGATTTCATCTCCAAAAGCAAAATCAAAAATAGCCTATTTATAGGTTATGCAACTTAGAGAGAAATGCCTTCTCTACAAGTTGGAACTGTCAAATTCTCCATAGTATTAAAATTCAGGATATTTACAAGAGGTTTCAGTAAACAAATTTCCCTCCAAAAGACTCTGAAATTTTTGAGAGATCATATTATCTTCAAGTAAAAATATTTTAAAAGTATTAAGAAAGTTCCAACAAGGACTTACTGTGTAGCACAGGGAACTCTACTCAATATTTTATAGTAACCTATAAGGGAAAAGAATCTGAAAAGGACTCTATGTATAACTGAACCACTGTGCTGTACACCTGAAACTAACATGATATTGTAAATCAAATATACTTCAATATAAAAAAGTATTAAGAAAATAAATTGCCTCAAATGGATAATCTACATAATTCCTGTTCAGTAAGGCCAAAATTACATGAGCGAGTCAGTTGCATCACTAGGATAAAATAACTTAGAAAAAAATTTGTAAGAATATTAAAAAGAAAGATGACCACATAAAGAAAGATAAAAGAAACAAAAACGTTCAAATGTGTAATAATAACAGAAAGTCTGAAGAAGATCCTGCCTTCACAACCCAGAATGTTTAATGACAATAGAAGACAGGAAAAGCAGCATTATTCAATTCTTACTTTGATTTTATCTTCCACTAAAAAGAGAATGATCTTTCACCTTGAAAGTATGGTCCAACAATGTCTGAGTGAAATGATACTCAAGAAGTCAAGAAAATATTAAATGGACCCTTAAATCCTTTATATTGATTCAAATGCCCTAGCCTAGAAAAACTGCATCACAGTATAAAGAAAGTATAAATGTTTTTATGAAAGCATTTTCAATGATGTTTGAAAAATCCTGGAATGTAAGTAGGCACAGGAAAAATACGTCATTAAATGGTAGATATTGACTCTGTTTCAAAAGGGAGAGAGAACTAATTTCTAGAAAATCACAGTTTAACAAATTCAATATTGATCCCTGGAAAAATTACAGAATAAATTATTGAATAGGTAGTTTGTGAATATATAGATAGCAAAATGGTGACAAAGAGGAACCACCCTGAACATACTAAGAAACAATATTGTTGATCTAATGGTTACTTCTAGAGATGTTGCAAGAGAGGAATGTTATAAGGATAATGCCTATGCTTCTGATTACAAGGTATTTAGCATAATCTGGCATATTCCTGGAGAAAGGAAAGATAAGCATGGGCTGTTTGATTAAAATGTATTCTATAACAACTAAAAGAATGTCAGTTAGTGGGTTAGCCAACAAATATTCATCTGGTGAATGCCATGGCATAAGACAATATCCCTGCTTTCCAGCAATTTATATTCTAATGGAGAGAAGGTCCTAGTGGTATCTTATTGGACACTCTATTTGAACCTGATCTATTTAACATGGTCCATTGACTTGGATAAGCACATCAGATGTACAGATGCCATTGACTAAGGAATGTTTTGAATAATATTATCCACCAATAAGATGTCCATAAACAAAGTGGGCACCATGTATCACACATTCATTAACACTCCTTCCATGGAGAGGTGATTACATCAAGATGTCTCCCCCACTTCCACATGTACCTTGAGTCTGGGCAGGCTTAGCGACTGCTCTGACTGGTAGAATAATGCTGGATGTGATGCTGTACCGACTTCCAGACATAGGCCTTCAGATACTGGCAGCCTTCTTTTCCTGACCCATGGGAGACAGCTGCAGTGCTGCGTGGAAAGTGGAGCAGCCTTGGGGAGGCCAATGGGAAGGGGCACTGACAAATTCTGCCAACAGCCAACACCAAATGCCAGTCATTGAGTGCGCCATCTTGGAAGCCGATTCTCGGATGCAGTCGAACAATCTATCCCAGCTGACACTGTAGGGCACAGAGGCAAACCTTTCTGCCAGCAGAGTCTTCCTTAGACTGCATATTTATGAGAAAAATAGATGATTGTTATTAAGCCACCATGTTCTTGGGATGTGGTTTCCCTCTTTCTCCCTCTCTCTCTCTCTCTCTCTCTCTCACACACACACACATACACACACAGGATAAAATACTCAATTGTATAAATAAATAAGTACATAAATACATTGATCAAAGTACTAAAACTGACTGTTACTTCAATATGAACCAGCAGAATGCAGATTCACTAACAGACGCCCTTATCTAAATCCAGTCATTCTTGCTATATGTAACCATTGACAAATTCTGTTGATTTTACCTCCAAATTTCTCTTGAATACTCCTTCTTCTCTCCATCTCCACTGACACCACTGTGGTCACTTACACAGTAGCCTCCTAAGTTGTTTCTTCACGTCCATTCTTACCTCCCTCAAATCACTCTTCACACTGAAGTGAGAATGGACTGTTAAAAACATAAATCTCAATGAGTTACTTTTCTGTTCACAATCCTTCAATCACTATTGCTATTAGGATAAAGACCTATTGATTTTTATCCTAATCTTTATCAACAACATCAATTGCCATGACCCCTTCGTTGTTTTTTTCATTCCCCTCACCTTTATTTTCTTTTTCTAGAATGTGTTCTGCTCCCAGCTGCCTCAATCTCCTTGTGCTCTCTGTTCCCCTTGCCTGGGATGATTAGTAATCTCTTACTGTCCTTCGGATCTCTGATCAAATACCACTGCTTCAGGAAAATGTTCTTTGTCCTCCCGTACCTGGTCATACACACTCCTTCCCCCACCACATACACCTTTCAGAATGCCATAGCTTTGTCCTCTGAGACATTTGACACATTTGCAATTTATAACTAAAAGTGGCTAGTTGTTCATTAGTTACCTCTGCCAAAAGAGACAATCATCACGATGGCAGGGACTATTCCTAACACCTCCGTTTCCCAAACATCTTACAACATGCCTTATATGGAGTATGTGCTTAGTAATTATGTGTTAAATACATCAATGACTGGTTTATTTCAGGGGCTTTAAAGCCCTCTTCTCTGCAAATAGAAGACAATGAGATTTTCATCCTTGTAACTACAGAGTTTGGCTAAGTAGATGCTCAGTAAATGTTTATTCATTTAAACTGAATACACTAAATAGGATTATTTTACATACATGGGAAAGTTAAAAGAAGGAGTCATTTTAAAAATTAGGGCATCCAACAACTGTGACAAACAGAAATAAATTCAATTGAAAGCAGACATAAAGGTGGAAAGTTTGGAAACAAGGCACATGAGAAATGACTAAAGGAAATAAAGTCCGGGGAAGAGAGAACTCTAGCTGAGCTGTGGTACAAGTATATGTTATACAGATATTAAAACAGAAAATACCTCAGTGGGCCCAACTAATACCAATGTATGGAATTTATCATGTTGCAAATTCCAACCAACTCATTCACTTAATACCTAATAATCCCTTACTGTGTGCCTTGCACTGTGTTAGGGAAGAGTATATTATCATGGAGCTTGTAGGCTAAGGTGGAAAAGAAATAAAGAACAATTAAATAATTAAAAATTAGCAAATACTAAAAAACAGACACATAAGTATCTTGAAAAGAATATAAGGAGAGAGACCATAGATTGGGTGGTTTAAAAAAGCCTCTCTGAAGAGAGGATTTTCAAGATGAAACCTGAGGGATGAGAAAAAGGCAGGCCAATGAAATTTATCCCAACAGCAAGAGAAGGGAAGTCCATTCCTTCTACAAGAAGGCTGTAAGGAAAGGAAACATTTTGGTGTCTTTGAGACACAGAAAGTTTAAGTAGCGTAGGCATCGTAAGTAAGCAGAAAAGCGGTGCAGGATGAAAGGGAAACAGGAGTCACATGATGTGAGGCCCTGTTGTCCGTGATTAAGGGTTTGGATTTATTATATGTGCCATGAGAAGTAACTAGGGTTAAAAAAAAGAAAAAAGATTCTCAATCTTTTTTTAAAAGAGCACATTTTTGCCTTGAGCATAATTGATTGAAGGTAGATTAATGAAGAATATTTGACACTAGGTAGAAGTTTACTACAGTTCACTCGGCACAAACTACATGCTTTGGAAAATAAAGATGTAAGTGAAAAGGGAAAGAATTAGTTAGATTTGAGATATGTGTGTTTGAGATGTGTTATGGGTTGAATAGTGTCCCCTCAAAGTTCATATGTTGAATCTCTAACCCTCGGTACCTCAGAATGTGACAGTATTTGGGGACAGGGTCTTTAAAGAGGTGATTAATTTAAGACAAGGTCACTAAGGTGGGCCCTCATCTAATCTGCCTGATGGCCTTATAAAAAAAGGATATTAGGACTTACAGACACCAGAGGAACCAAGCATAGAGGGACCATCCCGTGAAGAAACAGCAAGATGGTGTCCATCTGCAAGCCAAGGAGAGAGACCTCAGAGGAAATCAACCCTGTCAGCACCTTGATCTTGGACTCATAGCCTCCAGAGCCATGAGAAAATATATTTCTGTTGTTCAAGCCACCCAGTCTGTGATATTTTGTTGTGTAGCCCTAGCAAATGGATACAAAGTGGAACAGACAGCACTTATCAAGAGATTGGATTTGAGAGTGACAGAAAGTGAGGCCACAAGCATAATTCTGACGTTTGCAGGTTGAATCACTGGGTGCATAGTGGTGCCATTTACTGAGATGGAAAGACTGAGGGAGAATACATTTCTTTGGGGAAACCAGGAGTTTTGTTTGGTTACTTAAGTCTGAGATGACTGTGAGCCATCTTTAGTAGAGATATCAATTAGACAATTGACTATATAAAAATCTAGGGCTCAGAAGAGAGTTCCTGGTTAAAGAAATATATATGTGTGTGCCTGTGCATTTGTATGTAAGTATGTGTGTATATATGTTTGTATGTACGTGTGCATACATTCTTACAGTGATATTTGATATCAGGGAATGTATTAGATCACCAAGGAAGACATGGTAGAGAAATGGAGGGAAGTAGACCCAAGATTTACCTCTAAGAAAGTGGCATTTCAAGGTCGTGGAGAAGAAGAACCAGCAAAAGAGACACAATGCATTAGTTATCTATTGTTACATAGCAAGTTATCGCCAAACTTAGCAATAAGAAACAGCAAACACTTGGTATCTTGTAGTTTCTGCAGGTCAGGAAACTGGGAACAACTTAGCTGAGTATTTCTGATTCAAGGTCTCTCACAAGGCTCCTACTGAGATGTTGGTATGGCTAGACTTGACTGGGGAAACGTTCCCTTCTGACTGACTCACATGGCTGAGGACAGGCCTCAGAAGATCTGCTCCTAGTCAAACACACACGAGACTCCCGACAGGGCTGTCTCTCACCTTGGCAACTGTCTGACCTCAGAGCCAGTAAAAAGAGAAAGAGCTCCAAAGATGGAAGACACAGCCATTCTATACCCCAACCTAGGAGGTGACATCCTATTACTACTGCCATATTCTATTCATCAGAAGCAAATTTCTAACTCTAGCCCACAGGTCAGGGGGGATGGTTACACAAGGGCATGAATGACAGGAAGTAGAGATTATTGGGGGCCAGGTTAGGGGCTGTCTACCACAGGGTATAAGGAGGGAGAAGAAATTGGTGGGGTCAATGGATTAAAGATCTAAATTTTATGGAAGACTTGGTTCTATGTGGTTATTGAGCAGGTGAGTATACAAGTGTAGAAGGTTTTAATTAGAGACTGAAACATTAAATTTGAAATACTGAAGATGGTGCGGTCATTGGTTTATGACCTCTTTAGTTGAAGACCAGAGAAACATGTTGTTGAGTGTGTAGGAAGGAAAATACAGAAATGGAACTGAGAAGTTGTTGTGCCATACAAGCCATCGACAAGGATGTTGGAAGCATGAGAAGGAAGACTAGAACTTGGATGGAGAAGCTGTGAGCCAGCAGCTAAAGGACTGCATGAACAAAAAGCAAAACGTTGCAAGTCAGAAGATGATATAGCAAGGAGGAAGAGGTGAAGCTGGTGAAGGGGAAAGAGGTGTAAAAGGCAGATGAGGAGTGAAGATTTGAAACCAGCAATGGACAGCAAGGAAAATGATCCCATCTCCCCACAGACCCTAGTTAATCAGGATTTAGAAGAGGCACGCAAATAGGAGACGTCATTTCATCACGAAGGAGCAGTTTTCAGTCAACAGAGGGTACAGAGGTTACTGTCCTGCAAAAGATGTGTTGGCATCAAACAGCAAGGAGCTCTTAGAAGGCAACGTGGGAGAATCTGGCAGAAATCTGGCAGAAACAGGATGGGTGCTTCAGGATTGGTAAGGAACCAGGCTGGAAAGGTACAAGAGTTCAGAAATAATGGGTGATTAATAGACCTCAATCTCTGGTGCTGATGAAGGTCAACAGACATGCTGGTCCTCACAGCTTTGGTTCTTGTCGTCATTACTGGTAGTGTGGGAACTCAATCTTAGGAAAGAAATGATCACAGTGAGGGAAGAATAAGAAGGTAAAGGGCTGTCTTTACATTAGCAGGTGACGAATTAGCAAGGAAGAAAGGCCAAAGCTGGTAAAACTATGGAGGTTTTAAAAATTATGATAGAGGAGTTTCCAGTGCTTGAATGGAACAACTGTGATTCTTCCTAGTCTATAACTTTGTTGCATTTTTCTCTCATTGCTGCCACTTCTTGTGAGATACCTTCTTTTAGTTAGAAGATATCAGGAAAAACCTTAAGAAATTATTTCCTCAAACTCTTTCCTGGGAAGAAGCTGAAGCCCAGAGAGTCCACAGCATTTCATCCATGACCAGGTATAAAAACAGTGTCAGGTTCAGGGATAAAAATGAAGAATCTTGATTTTTCATCCATTTGAAATTCTGGGGATAAAATATAGTGGCATAAAAACTTTATACAAAAAAAGTAGACAAACAAAATAGCTGACAAGGGAAGGATTTTGGGGTGAATTCATATTTAACTGAAAACATATATTCTGAGCTTTTAAAGTCATTTCCCATGATGCTTTGACAACACACAAATGTGACATTATGTGTTACCTACCCATGGCATTTCCTGAGACTCAAATGAATTCTTGGGAATTGATGGCTAAAACTTTTTACCAGTTTAAATTCCGTACATGCGTCACTGTAGAGGGACACAAAGACAAAAATAGAAACATGATGTAGTTGGGCTTTTCCAACTAGAAGTAACTCTGGCTGTGTCTGGCATGGGGCAAGTTGGACTAACCAACCAGGATAACGACCATGTCACATAGTCCTTTACTCTATCCTTCTACTTTTTAGTACTTTTGTCATGTACTTTCTATTCTGGGATGTCTAAGTGAAAACAGCCAACTTGTTTTTAGAGACTGAAGAGGATCAGCTAAGTTCCTAAGAAACTTCAATATTTAACGATAATAAGGAAGAAGAAGGGGAGAAGGAGGAGGAGGAAGAGAAAGAGAAGTTGTTTAGGTTCATAGTAAATATGCTTATTTTAAGTATAAGGGAAGTACTCATAACAATTTAATCATGTAATATTTTGATCATCTTATTAACAGAACATATATAAGCATTAGTTGATTATAGTAAATAATAAGGTAGTTAAGGTTCATATCTCTGAAGTTATTACATTAATTCTTTTTTCAATTTATTTTTTATTGGAGTATAGTTGCTTTACAATGTTGTGTTAGTTTCCGCTGTACAGCAAAGTGAATCAGTTACACATATACATATATCCACTCTTTTTTAGATTTCCTTCCCATTTAGGTCACCACAGAGCACTGAGTAGAGTTCCCTGTGCTATAAAGTAGGTTCTCATTAGTTATCTACTTTATACCAAAAAAGACTTTTGGCAACTACTATAACTTCATTACATTAATTGTTTAAAAGGAGTTAGTAGTTTCCAAAAGTCCTTTTTGGTGTATACTGGAGACATTAAGTGTTGAAAAATAAGAGCATATTGAACAAGGAATACTCTACAAACTTATTTGTCCCTCTTAAAGCCTTACTGAAGAAAAGTTATAAAATTTAGAACATGGTAATAAAGTAATACCAGAACGACTATGAGAGAAAGGGGTGAGGAGAGAGAAAACACTTTCTAAAATTGAGTAAACATATTCAAAACACATTTTTTGAGCCTGAAAATTGTGTAGGTTATACTGAATTTTTAGCAATGATTTTAGAAGATGAGGTGATTTTCAAAGGCAGAAGGATCAGCCTTAGCAAGAAAAAAAAGGCAATAGAAGAAAAGGCAAGCGATAAATTACACAGAAATCTCATTTTTCTGTAGTAATCTTAATAAAACCATCAATAACAGGAGAAAGAAATTTGAAAGATTTTAACTTTACAAACCTGGGCCAATTTAAAATACAATACTATATTTTGATGTGTTAACACTGGTTTCCCAGTAGTCCTTTTGAAAGTTGGGAAAGGACACTTAAATGAAAATTAGTTTATACAATTAATCTGGCAGTGTAGGGGTTAGAGTAAATTACCAAAGAGAAATATACAATGCAGGGAAATCATCCTCCCAAACAAATACATGTGTAACAACTGAAACACATATGTACGTATCATATATTTATGTGTGTGTACACTTACGTATAACATGTGCATATGTGCACACATGTATCACACGTGTGCATGTAAAACATGTGTGTGCACATGTTTATGTACAGACACATACATGGACTTGTGAAAGAGGCCAAGGAGAACTGATAATAATTTGAAACGGTGAATTTAAAACGCACGAAAGCATGAAACAGATCAATCTCAAAAGGGAGGAAAGGACACAGAGAGCCGACAGCATGTCAACTGTTGTGTTCCTTTTGGGGGGGAGGGTAAATGTGCCAGCAGTGCTTTCACGTGGAACACTGCAGACGGGGCAGGGTGATTCTCCCTCGGTGTGCCTCAGGAGCGTGCTGTCGCCAGGGGCCCGAGACCAGATTCTCCACATAAGGGTCTTTTTGTGATTCTTGATTCTGACTCCCTGAGCAAGTCAGACCAGCCTGGGGGTACTGGAGCCTGCGTCTTGCCCTGCAGATTTATCAACCACAAATCATCTGCTATAAATATACCCCAGCCGGATCATCATCAGGCCTGCTCCCTAGCCTGCAGTTTATGAAGGTTATAGGAAACAGTGTGAAGGGTGAAGTGCTTTATTAAGGGTGGCTTTCTCCCTAACCCAGTCCTGCATTCCTCTTGAATATAAATGACCCTGAGAGTGAGTGCTCCTTTCCCTGCAGGATTAAGGCTTTTAAAATTGTCCCTTTTGGCTGTTATTCTTATGGCACTGTCATGAGACACACAAGATTTTTAAAGAAACATCTAAATCAGTGTTCAAAGATAATGTGAGGAACCCCTAGATGCAAAGTAGAAGTATTTCTAAACCTCACACTCGTTCTTTTTTATGTACAAATCATGCAAACCATTCTCCTTTTCTCCATTTTTTTTTTGCATGTCATTAGTCTCTTTATTTTTGCTTCTGGCAAAAATAACAGAATTGACCAAAATGTCTTGCAAATATCATAATCACAATCTCTGTGGAAGTTGAAATAAATGAAATGTGTTTCTTCTTTCTGTTGCTGAATGTTGTTTGTTTGTTTGTTTTTTAAAAAAAAAGTGTTTGCTGAAGACACAATGTTTTGGATTATGCCCTGGACATAAACCTTATTTTCCTTTCGCATTCTCTTAAATGAATAAAAAATATTGTAATGAACCAAAAACGACACAAAACCAAAACGCCACCCAGGCGGCTCTCTCAGCAGTGAATTTTTCCTGCAACATGGTTAAAGCCTGCTGAATGGGGAATGCTTAACTGTTTCCCTTACAGAGTGTTATTCTGAACACCTGTCCCAGAAGAAAAAGACTTAAAGAGGGTCACCCTATTAATATGTATTGAGCAGTAAAGGGCCAATTTTAATATTTCAAACAACTCCTGTGAATAGATCACTGTAGAGCACCTCCCTGTTTGCACTACAATCCTCTTTTTAAACGATGTTCTTGGCTATCCCATCGCCCCAGGGGCGAGGAACAACAAGAAGAAGAAAAAAATGCAGAAAAAGTACGGAGAGAAAATGGTGGGAATTTGTTTTATTCAACTTCACCTGTCGCTCAAGCAACTCGCCCATAGGAAGACGCGACACTTTATATGAATTACCCAGTGTGGTCTCTTCCCACCACTTCAACGCACTATTTTAGCACCTGTTTTGCAAACCACCAACTGCGTTTACAAGTAGAGGCATAATCGGTAGGAGAATGACCTTTTGCAGCACGTACTGTAATCTAGTTCATCAAATACCTGTCAGCCAACTGTCCAGAAGGCAAGAATATCGAGGTGGGGAGTGGTGGAAATGTATCCCCCTTTCCCTGCTAAATCGAGAATCTGGTCATGTCTCCTCCTCCTTTCCCTCCTTCCTTCCCATCCGCGTCCCCAAACTGTTACTAGGGAAACTCGAAAAGGAATCGGAAACATTAGGAAAACAAAAGTTTAGACCCCATAACCACGATCCCATTGCCATGCAGAAAGCAACGCAGACGCCCAACCTCGGTCGCCGCTATCAGCCAGAGCAAGTAAGATGTTAATTGCAGCCTCGCTGAGAAAAACTAGGATTGTTCCACCCGGGAACGCGAGCAGTTCGTAGGCCGAGACCTGCCCCCTCCGCGGTGGGCAATCCATCCCTCCGAATCCCGGTGCGGAAATGAGAGCTGCGACAGGTCGGCGCTGAAAGAAAGAGAAAGACGATCAAGTGCGGCATTTACTCCCCAGCCCCGGGAGTCGCCTTCCCGTCCTCCGCACCACCCCCCCTGGCCTCGCCTCCCCGGGAGTTTCTCTGACGGCCGGTCGCCGCCGGCAGCTGCGCTGGGAACTGAGGAGGCACAGACCTCCCAGGCGCAGAAAGCGCCGCTCCCGGGACGCGCTGGGCTCGGAGCAGCCGTGACGTGCAGGCGCACCGCGGCCCGGCCTGGAGCCCCTCCCGCCGCCCTCCCGCGCCGCTCCCTCCGCGCCCCGCCAGGGCCCAGGCGGAGCTCCGCGAGGCGCCGCGGCCGCGCTGCGCTCGCGGACCCCGGGCGGCCGCCGGGCGCACCGCGCTGCACGCGCGCGCCCACGAGCACGCGGGGCCCGGCGCGCGCCTCGGGGCCGCGCGCCCCCTCCCTCGCGCGCCCGGGGAGAGCGAGCGCCGCGCGCCGCGCGCACACCCGAGACAGAGCTTTACTATCTCGCTCCCTCCCGCGCCTCCCTCCTCGCCCGGCGTTCAAACAGCTTTCCGACATCACCAGCCGCGGATTTTTTTCCCCCTCTCCTTAGTCGCCGTCAGTCCATCAGTACCTGCGGTGGGGGGGGGAGGGGGGAGGAGGAGGAGGAGGAGGCGGCGGGAGGAGAACGGAAAGAGGAGAAAGCATGAGCTCCAGCCTCCCGAGGCGACCACGAACACTCCCGTAATAAACCCACCGCCCCCAACAAATCTGCCTTAGCAGCCGCCGCCGCTTCTCGTCTCAGCGCTTTCTCGGCTTCTTGGCTGACCGGTTTATTGGGGGGTAGATTTGGAAAAACAAATCCTCGCTCCTAAGCCACTTGCATTTTTTTTTTTTTTTTTGATTCCTTAGTGTCTGTCTTCGGGGGGCTCCCCCCGCCCCCGCCTGGGTTGGAGGTTGGATTCACTCGGCTACGGCTTAGGCTCCGGGGTCCTGGGGGCTTTTTTCTCCCACCCCTCCACTCTTTGATTCTTTCCTCCCCCCCGCCCCCCCCCCCCCATTCTTTTGCTTCTCTTATGAGTGCGTTAGAAAAAAATCAATCCTGATTTTTGAAGCTCAACCGGGGAAAATGGGCAACGGTGCTTGGGACCGAAGGGGAGTCTCTCCGTCACTGTTGCTGGGACGCGTGCCTGTGCTGGTGTCTTAGAGCAAGAGCCTCCCTGAGCTTTCGGAGTGGAAGGTAAGGACGGGGGTCCAGGGGTCACCTTCCCTCTGCCGGGGGCGCCACCGAGGAGCTTTCCGCCGGGTGTTTGCGGAGGGAAGATCTGCAAAGGCCAGGCTGTTGCTGGCGGATGGAGAGGCTGAGAGCAAACCCGACTGTCTGCATTTACTTAAACGCCGCAGTTGAAAAGTTAGGGAAGTCTGGTTTTCCAGAGATGTGCTGGGTCGGAAGGAATCGGCAGGGAGACCTAGAAAACCTGACGGTTGTGTGTGATTAGGGTAATTTGATGGGGGGAAATTTCAGGTTAAAAGGAAGTTAAGATAAGGGGAGGCCGTGGGTCTTCTATTGAGGGAAAAAAAATCAGTGGAGTGATGGCGCCGTCTATGTTCGACTAAAAAGTGTCAACCAGAAAATCAGTTTTGAGGAGAGCAAAACTAAACGCCGCTTTGCCTCTCAGCAGGAAACAAGCAAATAAATAAATAAATGCCACATCCTTGAAACCTCGGGGGCCGGGCCCTTCAACACCCGCACCCTCGTCTTTCTTTCTTAAAGGGAGAAATACAGCTGTTTGAAGTGGCCCTGCAGGCGGGGGCTGGCGAGGGCTGGGGGTGGCGGCAGCGACAGTTCAGTGATTCATTTGTGATTAGTTAGAATAAAAGGAGACTCCGTACACCAAGGCTGAATGATTAAAATAAAGAGCATTACGTTGAGGGGGCTTTCTTGAGCCGGCTTGAAAGTGAAATCAGAGCCATTTCCTCACTCTTTCTAATCCTTGTTGAGTACAGCAATGCAGACTTGCACCGTCAAATAGATGGAAGCAAAAGTACCGGATTTCATTACGAAAAGAAATACGACCCCTTTTTGAGTTGGCGATTATAAAATGAAGCCCCCTTTCATGGTTGGAATTCCTAATTTAGACACTTATTGTCACATTGGCTCTCAACGCCTACACTCTATCCTGAAGAACACTGCGCAGACCTGCATTGCCTGCAAAGTGCTACAGCAAAAAAAAAAGAAAGAAAAAAAAAGGAAAATTACTTCCAGAATTTCCTATAACTTTCCCTATTTTTTAACCTTTACGTGCTCATTGGCTTTATTTTCTCAAGGAGAAAATGCATTATTCATTGAACTGTATGTTTGAATTAGGAAAACACTGTTTTGATAGTCCCCGCAATTCTGGTGTTATTTTAAACTGCTGCTATATGGAGATTTAGAGTTGGGGTTGTTTTTGCTTACATCAAAACTTAGAATTTGTATTATGATCTGGGGACTGCAGATCTGTCTTCAGGGACTTCAGTCACTGGATTTTGTGTGCATGCGTTGGTGTGTGTTATGCAACAGGAAGGAAGAGGGTTTATATCCTTTGGTTCAGAGAGGACCCAGGCAAAGACATGAAAACTCTTAATTATCTATATGTCTGTGTGTCTGTCTCTGTTTACAGAACAGTGGAAGAGACTGCAGCCTAAAGACTTTTAAAATTAACTTGGCATCACTTAGCTCAAAGGCTAAGCAAAAAAAAAAAAAAAAAAAAAAAAAAGCAGTGTCATTTATTCTAAGAAATAACTTCTTAAAGGTTACAGCTGAAAAATATTCAAGTTACTTTTGGATGACAACTTACAGAGGTAAATAAAACCAAGGATTACTGTATTATGCAAGGCCAGGTTAAAAAAATAGAGAAGAAAAGGAGCTTTGAAGCTGTTGTTGGAGAGGGAACAATTCAATAATTGAAATCGGCTAGGAAAGACAATGCTAATATCTTTTATGTACCATGTGTACATCTTAAATTACAGTAGATAACTCTAGATAAAATAGCTCTATTAAAAAAAAATAAAATAAAGCTGAAACCAGCTCAGTTACTGTGGTTCTGGGATTTTTCACTGACATCACCTTTGGATACAGATATTAATATAGTGGTCTACTTTATGTATCCCAAGAGGACATGTCACATTGATATGACTGCCTTAAATCCTGGTTCTCAATGATAATGTCCAAAAGCAGGTCTTCCCTATGTATCTGCACTTCCTTGGATGCTGGTTTACAAATTCTGTTAATCCACACGAATACCTGTATTTTTGCACAGGAATTTCCCACCAGTTCACCCAGTGGCCCCTGCAAAGGCTAGCAGGAGCATTTGGGTGATGTTTCAGCTGCAACAAATTATCATTTGTGCTTTTAAAATTGAGGCTATCATTGATCATAATTGCTTTTCACATTTAAAAGAAAAGAAATATGACAACAGCTGTTCTCAGATTATCAGATTAGATTTTGTGTGATGTTGTTTACTGCAGGCAGAGGGCTGAGGGGAAGAAAAGGTTTGTAAAGGTTGCTTAAAAATATCTGAAAAATTAACATTTAGGCTGTTACATTTAAAAAGCAAAAATTTCCTCTTCTTTCAAGAGAATCACCATGCACTTGAAGGAAATCTTGGTAGATAAATTAAGAGCATTCCTATTAATAATCTATTGAATATTATTCTTAAATTGAATGTAGGGAATTTGGCCACTGTGAATGACCACGTGAGGGCGCTGTTCACACAGCAACAGATAATTTTCGTGCGTTATAAAATAAAAATTACCTGCCCTTCTTTTAAAAAGGGTTTTTTTACTGAAATCTTGAAAACAGCTGGCTGTGATATTGAAAGGAGTTTCTTTTTTTCAATGCGCGTAGACTCCTACTTGCATTTTTCTTTCATTGCCATTTTTACAGGCCAAATGACATAGGATGAAGGCTGTTCGTAACCTGCTGATTTATATATTTTCCACCTATCTCCTGGTTATGTTTGGATTTAATGCTGCCCAAGACTTCTGGTGTTCAACTTTGGTGAAAGGAGTCATTTATGGATCGTATTCTGTAAGTGAAATGTTTCCCAAAAACTTTACAAACTGCACTTGGACGCTGGAAAATCCAGATCCAACCAAATATAGCATTTACCTGAAATTTTCCAAAAAGGACCTTAGCTGCTCTAACTTTTCCCTCCTGGCTTATCAGTTTGATCATTTTTCCCATGAAAAAATCAAGGATCTTTTAAGAAAGAATCATTCTATAATGCAACTCTGCGAATCCAAGAATGCTTTCGTTTTTCTACAGTATGATAAAAATTTTATTCAAATACGTCGGGTCTTTCCAACCGATTTCCCAGGATTACAGAAAAAAGGGGAAGAAGATCAGAAATCTTTTTTTGAGTTTTTGGTATTGAACAAGGTGAGCCCAAGCCAGTTTGGTTGCCACGTATTATGCTCTTGGTTGGAGAGCTGCTTGAAATCAGAAAATGTGAGAACAGAGACCTGCGGGATCATGTATACAAAATGCACCTGCCCTCAACACTTGGGAGAGTGGGGAATCGACGACCAGTCGCTGGTTTTGTTAAATAACGTGGTGTTACCCCTGAATGAGCAGACCGAGGGCTGCCTGACCCAAGAGCTGCAGACCACCCAGGTCTGTAATCTTACCAGGGAGGCCAAGCGACCGCCCAAAGAAGGTAAGCGCCAGCCGAGAGGGGGAGCTGGGCGGGGAGTGGTGCTGGGGGATGGAGTTAAAACGTGCTGTGTCACACACCGGCCCAACCCTTACCCCTTTCCTCTGTCACCTTTGGATTGATTGGACTTGTGATCTTCCTAAAGCTAGTTTCACGTTTCAAGGTTTGAGAGATGGGATAGCGCTCAGCATACCCGACGCCCGGTGCGAGTGGCATGCATGTTCAGGATAAATGAGATGCTAAAACGTGGAGCCGGTTTGCGCTGGAGGTCGGTGAGGAGGGAGGGGTGGGGGGGGCGCTTTATTAGGCTGCGGCCCCTCCGGGAGACGGACGCACACACACGCACACACACCTGTGAAGGGATCTGTAGACTTCTCCCTTCGCCTCCGGCCCACCCTCTCATCCATGACCCCTTTCCAGGTTGGAACTTGGGGCTTCGCGACCGAAAGGTGACACGAACTCAGTGGCAAGCCTGTGTGGACCAAATGACTTGGCGACACAGGAGGGCGAGGGTGCCCCTCCTCCCCAGGCCTGGGAAGGAGCCCGCGTGCCGGGTCCTTCGTCCAGGGAAGCCCACTGGGGGTGCAGACTCGGGTCTCCGGGCAGTGAAGTCACGTGGCAGGGGGAGGGGGCGGAATTAACACAGGCGGGTCCTGCAAGACCCGGTATCCCATTCGCGGGATTTTTTGCTCTTAGCTTCTCGGTACCCTGTTGATACCCACGAGGAGCGGGAGCTTGTCAGAGCCGAGCTAGATGCAAAAACAGTGCAACGGAAATGCAGAGGAAAGAGAGAAAGTACAGGAGTGATTAATAGCTTTCACCCAGACGCTAGAGGGGGAGCTGCCCCGGGATCTGAGACAGTGGATTATGTTTAATAAGGCAAAAAACTGACACATTTTGAGAACAAATGACTTTCCGGTTTGGAAGGTTAGGGGATGCGTTGCGTTCGTTTGAGGGCACTGCTGGTACCTAGTCGCTCCTTCTCCCCAGCCCTGCACCCAGAGAGTGTGTTGAATTTTTATGCAGGAAGTGTTTTCCGATCGCCACAAAGATCCCTGTCTGTGGAAAGGCACAGCCAAGCTCCAGCCCCTCTTTCCTCTCCTCTCCCAACAGAAGTTGTCTTTGTGGCCAATGTAAAATTGACACGTTGTTGGAGAATTTTCTTTAAGGGTAGCCAAGGTTTTGTAAGGGGCGGGGGTGGGGAAAGAGAGAGAAAAGGGCTTAACCAGCGAAAAGCGGTGACTTTTCTTCTGAAAGCATTTTGGGGGATGGGAGTTACGGAAGAGCCATGGCACAAGGGGCAAAGAAGCCTTAGAAAATAAATGCAGACTAATGGCACTGGGAAAGGGGTGAAAAACCTTTAAGATTTCTACAGGTCAGTGTCTCCCTAACAGCTGTGACTGAAGAAAGCAAAGTGGTTTTAAATTACAGGAGTTCTTTTCTCTAGTAAAAATCCCAGAGAAGCACTTGCAACTGCAGGGATGGTATTTAACACCATTTAAAACCAATTAATGTCCCCTAGAATAAGAAGCTACAGTACGCCAGGAAAGTGTGATGTTACAAGCTGGCTAATAAGACAATTAACACCAGAAACTAGTTTTTGCTCGTTTGTTTTATTGCTGTTCTAATAAAATTGAGAAAATCTGTATCTTCAGTAAAGTTTTATCATCAAATTGACTGCTGATGACAGTGGAAAGAAAATCCAGGTGTACAACCCTTTTTTGTGAATGGTGACAAGTGACAAAAAACAAAGTCGTGTGCACACTAAGCATGATTTTCAGAGATTTTGCTGGTCATGATCATGAGATATGGGTTAGGACAATGCTGGAATTTATAGAATTTGGACTAGATGGCCATTCGTTTTAGTGTAGGACGAAGAATAAGAGTGATTTTAGACATTAGATGTTTAAATCACGGGGGAGAATGTACATTTCTTTTGGCTAATTAGCTGGCGAAATGAGAATGAAATACCTCCACAGACCATTCAAAGATTGTATTAAAATTGTTAGCATGTTAATAGAACTGACAAGGAAAAGTTTATATAATAGGGGAAGAATATATGCTGTATCGGTAAAATTGCACAGCCTGTAGTCTCTGTATTCTAAATATGTGCCCTTGAATTGTTTAGGTGTTCTGAGTCAGAAAGGTAACGAATGATAAGTAATTCCTGATGACATAATTGTAGCGGATGCATTTGTAAGTAAGTTATAAAATATGTGTATAGCACTCCTTACCTCACTCAAAGAAGACTTTTTAGGCTAAGCTGCATTGTAGGAAAGGACTGTGAAAATCTGCAGATGCGTAATTTAGTCAGATTTATGCAAAGTACATTAAATCTTCAATAGTTGATATAAATGATATGTAAAGTCTTATGAAAGAATTATTTAATACTATTTCAAGTAAACTACCATGTAATGATATTCACAGGGCTTGAGGGCTATATGTAATAATCACATATAGTTGTGCTACTCATATCTAATTTTATTCCAAAATGTCTTCACTTTATTTGGTTAACATGTAATCCCAACTTCTAAAATGGGGTTTTAAAAATTCCACTTATATTTTATATTACTTTATGATTTCTATTTTCTATGAAAAATAAACCATCCTGTAAATCATCAGGGGAATAAATACAAGATTATTCTCCATGGTTTTTGACTCCCATTTTATTCACTGTAATAAGTACTGACTCAGAAGCCTTGAGTAGGAATATTTTGATGTTTATTATATCATAGAGGTGGCACAAATTTGACAGAAGGCTCTTTACACTCAGTAAATGCAGTTTCAGAATTTTTTTTTATGTGATGCTGATAGTGATGGCAAAAGTATACTAAATACTGAATATTTTGGAATATGTGTCCACTGGAATTATCATATTTAGTTAGTATTAGAGGAAACTATGGGCTCCCAGCAATGGGATATTGATAGGATTTCTACTAAGATATTTGTTAATAATACATTCATGTGCTTAAGAATTTCATAGCCAGAAAATAATAAGATGACTGTCACTGTTTGAAGTGACAACACCAACAATTACAAATTTTATCTTGAATACATTATAAATTATTAAATGATCATTAAAGTGTGAGATTTTAGTGCATTTCAGTATCTTCCTATTTAAGATTGTATTTGACATATTTGAGGGTGCCATGTGATTATAGAAACTTTGTTGTCATTTCCCAATTTTTACGTGAAGTTTTGAAAACCAAGTAAATCAACAAAACGAAGCCTTTTAAAAATAATGTTGTCTTATTTCAGGCAGTTGTTTTAAAAAGCTGTCTACGTACGGTGTATATAACTATTTTTAAAAGAAAACTCCAATAACGTTGCTGTTTACCTGGTTTTCAGATATGAGTATGGGGCAAGACTGACATTGATTCATGAGGTCTTTAATATGTTTTATAGGACTCTTTTACCAAAGATGATTCTGGACTATATAGCTAAAATATAAAAGGTGATGTATGATCTTATTTCTTACTCTTTCACTTGAAATAAGTAATTTAAACAGTTTGGAGAGAAAAATTCCACACCAGTGTATCTAAAGCACATAAGAAGCCTTAATGGAACCTTTGTTTCCTGCTTACATCAATGGAGCTACTTATGTGAAGGGAGATTGGGATCCCTGTATAGATTCCAGGAAATCTGAACACACACACTTATTTGTCTTTTCATTCTGCCTCTGCTAATCCTTGATAATCAACCACCCAAGGGAAGTCTCACCATGTTCCCATGTAAAATCTAGCCTGTGTTTGTGTGTGCATTTGCATGTCTAGAGCAATTTGTGTGTTTCATTTTAAGTGTTTTCATTTCTTTCTACCTTTTCTCTTTTTGCCCTCATTAGGGCTTCAGCCACCTTTCCCCTTCCTCTTTACCCTCTTTTAATCTTACTTCCTTTGTAAATGCCGTGATCCCACACTGTATCAGAATGTAGAAAGACCTACTGAGTATGTTGTACCTGACAGTTTGCCCTGCCCCTTGGCTGGACACACAGCCCTTTGCACATACTGTACTTCTGTTCTAGCACATATTTCCATTTCTTTTTCCATCTTCCTCTACTAGTCTTGTGAGTTCTTCAAGTGTGCAGACTTGGTCTTCCAATAGTCTAGCACAGTCTAAACAGACCTTCAATAAATATTGGTTGAAATGAATGTTAAATGAACAAAACAAAACAAAACAACTCAATAGGAAAGATAGCAATAAATTGAGACAGCTGCCATTTATAGCATTTCCAGTTCCATTAATGTATTATTTATATAACAATACCTTATCTCAAGGTATTGTTTCATAACATTTTTAAAAGAACAAGAAGAATGGAGTCATTGAGAAATAGTCTTAATTCCATATGTGTTTATTTTAATAGATTAGATTAATGATAAATAAAACTTTCTATACACGGCTGTCTGCAAAAACAGGGGTAAGAAAATTTGCCAATTTCTATCTGTTTAATTGCCTTCATTTCTATCTACGTTTCTTTCTTCTGGCTCTAGCATTACTTCTCCAGACATGACATTTCCCAAATCTTTTCTTCCACAGTTTGAAGAGAAACGTATGCAAACTCTTTCCAAGAAAGAGGAAGAATATTTGCAGGTCAAGCTCAGTGCTTCTGTTACCTACTTCTTACTTATGTTGCAATCTATACATATAGTAATAGTATAATATTACTAAAATTGTAAGCCTGGCCAAGTAAGATGCCCTAATTTTTACTTTTGCCATTGTAGAATTTTGTCAACCAGTTTAGGAAGTGACTCAGATATATAGTATTCATGAAAACTCCATCATATGGCAACATTTTTTTCGTAGACAGTAAATTAAAATATTAACAAGAAAATGTTTGTGTATGCACGTGTGTCAGGCAGGTTTTGTTACTGAGTCCAAGCTCACTCTGCTTGCCGCACGACAGGGCAATAAATCGGAGACGAGGTGTTGAGACAAGGAATACGACTTTATTCGGAAAGCCGGCAGACCGAGAAGATGGCAGTCTAAAGTCTCAAAATAACCACCTTATTGGGGTTTGGATGACAGTTTCTTTTATAGCAGAGACTGGGAGGAGATGAGGAAATAAAGTAAAAAGACCATAAGTTCTGCAAATATCACCTGGAATGGCCAACCTCAGGGAGGGGATGTGTTAATTTCTTCTTTCTTGCAGCCATCCCCAGGTGGACAGGGTCAGGATGCTTCCCTGAACATAGGCACTTTGGTTTAACATTCAGGAAGAGGGGCAGGGTTCCCTGAGGCAGGCCATTGTATATAGATGGTATCCTTTTAGTGAACAAAAGCAGCGGAAAGCAAAGGTTAAAGTAAAAGGAACAGATCCAGCCTGTAGTCCGATTTGGCTCTTCCCTGATTACAGTTTTAGTGTTGGATGCAGATAAATGTGCCGTAGATTGGTTTTCTTCAAAATTGAGATGGGAGTTTTACTTTACTTAGAATCTAGCTTCATGCATTCCTATACTTCATTTCCTAATAGAAGTGATTTTATTGTTAAACGGAATACTTTTATAAAATATAGGTTTCTTTAGGGTCACTTTGATATATATTACCTGTAAAAGTCATCTGGCCCTTGGATCGAAAATCAATGTTTGTTCAAAAATCAGCCTTTCTTACTTTTTCAAAATACCGTGAGCTGGGTTTAAAGATTCTGAACAGAGAGAGCCAGGTTTAAATCTGTACGTTCACCTCAGAATTGTGTTCTTCTGTGTCAACTACTTCCCTTCTTGTGTTGCTAGGAATGCTTATTCCTCAGGGTACAGGAGAACAGGATATGACATTATGTAGTAAAAAAACAAAAAAAACAAAAAACGAATGAAATTAATGGCTTGGAATATTTTAGTTCCTGTCAGCCCTGTGGAAATTTCTTACTAATTCAGTTAACTAGTACAAATCAGAGAGGTGTTCAGTTTTTCTAACTGTGGTCACTTCATTGAAATGAAAGGTGTATTTTGGTGTAAGATGCACTTGGGCCCAGAGAGTGACCCAGCCACCTTGTAGCATCTTTGACAAGGGACTGTGCTTATTGAGCTTGACTCAGCAATCTATACTGTAGTGGCATGTTGTATTAAACGAGATTGCACATGAAAGACACTTAGTCAAAGGCTCAAGTTATATTAGGCCCTCAATTCAGTTTTTGAAACCTCTTTTTTATTATCTTTTAGCTATAAATGATGGAGGATTGATAATATAATGAAGTAGGTTGCCATTTAATTATCTGAACTTGTTTAGGAATTTAGGGCATTCAACAAAGGGTCATTAAGCATCTTGAAGTTATGTCTGTTTCGTGTTCTATAAAGAAAAGGTCCCGTCTCAATACCTTTGTGCTGATGGTGGCATGACTAATACATCAAATAGATCAAGCTAGTGCTATGAGTCATCCCAGGGCTGGGAAGCTGTCCTTTGAATATCATTGCTGATCCTTTGTAAAGTCTGTAAAATTTAAATGTAAATTAAACAGCTTCCAAGTATTTTACTCTGCTGCATCATGCAAAGTTAAGTTCATGTTTTGAGATCTGTTTTGAAAAGGAATTATCTTGAAACATTAAGTCTATATTAAATCATTTGGAAAAAAGTAGAACTTTTTTGGAATTTTTTTTTTTCACTGAATTATGATCAGTTATTATAGGCCAATGAGCCCTAAGAGTCCCCCGAAGACTTGCATATTCAGGTATTGAAAAGAAAATTTAAAAATTTTGTTACTACTCCTTTGCAGCTTCTGATATTTTCTTAAAGCAGAATTACAGAATGCCATCTGTAAGACTCCATAAAATGCTAACTGTTCTATGTTCGATTAAACGCTAAATGCTCTATGTTCAATTATCTTTCTACTGTCATTCAGGAATTTTGCTCACATGCAGAGAATGACCAGCTACATATCTGTTAAAGGTTAATAATAGTTAACCTTTATAATAATAAAGTAATATATTTATTATATTATTATTATAAATTTATTTATAATAATATATTATAAATATAAAAGTAATATATTTATTGTTTATTATATTATCTATTATTATAAATATACATTTATATTTAATAAATAAATAATAAGTAATATATTTCTAGTTTGCAAAGAAAGTGCAATTAAGTAACAAATGCATAGTAAATACATTAGTATGCAGCTATTTCTCTCAAAACTAATTCCCTGAATAGGTGTCTTTTCTGAAATCGGACATGTTTGCTGATGTGCATTTTCGCATTTTCCTCATAACTAACCCCTTGCGACAGCGGTCCCCAACCTTGTTGGCACCAGGGACAGGTTTCGTGGCAGACACTCTTTCCATGGTCGGGGCTGGGGGAAGGTATGGTTGAGGCAGTAATGCAAGCGATGCGGTTCGCTCGCTGGCCTGCCACTCACCTCCTGCTGTGCGGCCCGGTTCCTAACAGGCCTCTGACCGGCACCGGTCTTCAGTCCGGGGGTTGGGAACCCCTGCCTTACAACACATTCCTTATGATTGGAACATGCTGTAAAATACGAAGGCCAAATGGTTACTCTTTGGTTTCTGCCATGTTAAGTGAACTAATTTAGCTGCTAATTTAGTCTCGGCTATTATATTCTCAAATTATTTCTTCTAGATAACCAGTTTCTTTGGAGACTGAGAGTTGTTTGGGAAAGCTGAGCAAATAGGTGCATGGAAAAGACGTTGGAACACTGATGGAACCAGATTACAATGTTGAGAATGCAATTTACACACACTTAGACATAATCCAAAGCATTAAAACAGTTGTGGAATCAACCAGAGAAAGTTACCTTGGTGAATTACTTTTTAGCAATAAATATGTTAAGGTGATAGAAATGTCACAGAAATATTTGCTCTCCTGGGTAATTCATCTTGGGTGAATGGTTTTAGAGTATTTATTTCATGACATTTCTACTGGTGTTCCTCCATTTTAAAATAATGTTTAAAAATTTGATAAAATTTAAAAATTTATTAAAAAATTAATATCTATGCTTGCATATATAAATAAGGATAATTTTTCTCTAATAAACTATTTTTAAAGGGAAGCTTCATCTACATGTCACTCTTGAGAAAATAAAGACGTAAAGTGGTTTAGTAAACATTTTATAAATTAAAAGAATATAATGAAACCTGATGTTGAGAAAGTGCTTTCCAGTTTACAAAGGTCTGTGGCACAAATTGTTTTACTTGGGCAGTAACTGTGTGAGACACCTGTTATCAACATGGGCTGGTTATACCCTGAAGACCGACCATGGCTTTCCTTTCTTTAAAAATTTTAATACAAATTGGTTCAAATGAAAAACTACAGAATTTGAAAGCTGTGAGTTTTCTCACTGTTTCTGGAACACTTGAATCTGAATCACAAATTCTCAGATTCATAAGGGGCTTTAGGCAATAGTTTAGTCCAAATCTTACCTAATTAAAGGAATCCCAATTTGCAGATGTATCATGGGAACATTATTTCAGCTGAACATAAGTGTTCTTGGAGTTTATATTTAATGCCATTTCTATAATGTAAAAGAGACACAGTCATTTAGGATGGTGGGATAGTTCTAACTATTTAAAAAAAAAATTACCTGGTATCCAGCCAATAATAACAATAATCAGAGTATACTTTGCTAGACTCCTGAATACAGACTAGTCTCTACAAATCAGAGCTTTCATTCATTAGATTTTTTTTTTGTTGTTGTCCTATATTATTTAAACAAATACGATGCAGGTCTCAAAAAACTATTGATTTTCAGCCTAAGCTCATTAAATTTAAAGAGCAATGTGTTTCAAGTGCAGAGTCTGTCCAGATTTAGGAAAATGATTTATGAAGGTCTGTCTTGAATCTTCATTTCTTTATTTCTCTAGGGCAATCTGTGTTTTAAAGAAATAACATGTCACATTTTTTAGTTACCCCATGGTGCACTGAGAAATACTGCTGTAGGTTGGGGCAGTGAAGTCAGGGTCCCCTCCCTGTACTGAAGGTCACGGCTCCTGTGGGGTGGGCTTCCCCGGGGCTCTCTGGAGACCCCTCTCTCCTCTCACTCCTGAGGCCTGCGGGCCCCCTGATTCTCACCCCAGGACTGTACTCTTGTCTCCTTGGTTTCTCCAGCCTCTATCCATGCCCTATGCTCTTCTCAAATTACTGAACTTGAGGACACCGTCTGTTTCTTACTAGGACCCTGACTGGTACAGGGGTGTATGATTTTGGTGGTGAGGTGATTTCTAATTACTTTGGGATTGGTCTGAAATCCGCATTTTAAGTTTTGATCTTTTGATCCTTCCTTTTAAGGTGCTAAAGGTCTTATGTAATGATTAGCCCTTTTGGAGATTGGCATATGGGCCAGCTCTATTAAATAAAGAAATAAATAATAATAATTTAAAGAATTGAGTTAATGAAAGTGAAAACCAGTTGGCCATTTCTTAAAGCTCAGTTGATGTGGTATTTTTTATACTTGGTCCTAACTCAGGATCAATATGTGTTCATCTTCATAACTCCATTGAGTTTAGGCCCTCCTCCAAGAGTTTTTCTATATTTACCTGTTGGTTCATTGATTACTTAGCTTGTTTTAAAATCATGTAACGTGTATACATTCATATACATCTTCCGTACAATTTTTCAGTGTTGATGTGACTGCAGAACATTTAAACTGGCCTGGGTATTCAAAGAAAGTTTTGTAAGTAGGTAATTTCAAGGCTCACATATAAAACGTAAAAAATCCTGACAGATTACTATTTAGTTCTCATTTTATATGATTATAATAATGGAAATATAAAATGAAGACAGAATTTCAGTTGCTAATATAAGTATCATTTTGCCTGTTGATTTCACTATACCTCTGAAAGCAAAGACAACAACAATGAAAAACCCAACAAGACTCACACAAAGCATTTTTTTCTTTCGTTTCATTGCAAAAAAGAAACCAAGGCAGTTAAGTTTGCCCTTATAATTTCATTAAGAAAATTACAATTTTTAACTCTTAACTGTGTTGGTCTTGAGGTTGCCCTTCACATCAAGGAAGTGTCCTGAGAAAAGAAAAGAGAAAAGAGAAGAAAAGTAACTTCAAAAAAAACAAAGGGGCTAACCCTTTGTTTTGTTTTTTTTTCTGACCTTCTGTTTTCCAAATAGGTGGTGCATAACAAATATTGATTATACAGTGGATGCTTTTGGAAATATTCCTTCTAATGTTGGCTCATAATAATTGTAATGTGGAAAAGAGGGCACCTTGGGAAGACAGAAATCTGTTTACTTTATATAATCTTTCCACATAAATATGGAAAATTTTCAAAGATCTGTTTCTGCACTGCAGGCTGAGAAATTCCAGTTTATTTTGGATTCCCAGAGAGGTCAGCTTCCTTTACAGAAATGTCAGCCTGTGGTCAGCTCTCTGACTGGCCTTGGTTTTTGTAACTTCAGAGGGCAAACAATATATATTTTTTAAGTGGTGCCTGAGAAATTAACCAAGTGCAGCTCTTCCATCTGAAGTAAATGCCACGAAGCACTATTGTTCAATTTGTACAGCATAGAACTTTAATGCCTTCCTTAGCTTGTAATATATTAACAATCCGTTTTCTTAAAAATGTGTGGCTTCTTTCTGTTTAGTGGTTTTCCTGGAATTTTCTGATGACCGTATTTTGGTGTTCGGTTGATGATAAAGGGCATAAATGAGTTCTAGGCAATAATGAATGTTACATGTCCTTGCCACTGGTCTCTGCATCCTTAGGGCAGAGAAACCACAGAGGTGGAGAAGACTAGAAGTTAATCCACTAAGTAGCAAGAACTGATTAATGCAAAAGAAATAAGTACGTGTAGGATGGGAATTAATACAGCTTTTTTTTTTCCTTAGCAGTGGAAACTCTTTTTCTAAATAAAAGACAGTATATAAAAAAAAAGATTTTTAAAAATAAAGCTGCTTTCGTTGAGGTGGACGGGAGGCTCAGAGCCTAGCCTCAAGGGTCTCCAGAGGTGAGACCGCCCCCCACTCCTGCCTTCTCCTTTCTTTCCCACTTGTGGAATGAGAGACCTGCTCATGACCCATCCCTTGTGCCAGTCCTGTGAACACTTCCCTCATGGTCTCTCTGGAGTCAGTTCGTCCTGGGGCTGCATGTAGGATTTCAGGATGAACACCCCAATTCTCCATCCTTCTGCCTCGTCATCTGTATTCCAAACTTCTCCCACCCGGAGTTCCCAAACCTGCAAATATGCTTATTCCAATCATACCTCTTGCTCACAGACTAGAGTTTGCCCAGATAAAAATGAATACTGTTTTAGAATCCTTTTGGATCTTTAACTTTAGTTGATAAACAGTTAGAAGCCCTAACGTTAAATCTTTATAAATGTGCTATATTTTGGTGGTGTTCATTCTGGCTCTCTTCCTCAATGTTTTGTTAATCCCCAAACAGTTCAGTTACAAATGGTCAAACTTCTTGGAATCAACTAAAGTTATTAGGGCATGAGATTTATTCTGAGTTCCTTTGATTGTTCGCACGTAATGGATATCCACAACTGAAGCAGGTTATTAAAACAACAACCGAAAGCGTATTAGCGTTGCCATTCCATAGACATGAGTGGATAGTTGAGGTGTTATTAATGCTCTTCCAGTAGTCCCAGCCTTCCACCATTCTGGGCACAGGTAGGGATTGTTTTCTGGACCAGTTGTGGTTGGATGGGGTCATGTGACTGGCTCTGGCCAATGAGTTGTGAACAGCAGTGGCACACCTCCCTTCTGAACTGGGTCATTTCATTGCTGGGTCAGACCACCGAGGTCTCTTGACCTCTGGCAGGGAGACCTGTGCCAGAGAGAAGGGCCTCCTGTGTCAGCCTGTGTCCTTGAATGTGTAAAAGGAGAGGAGCCCCCTCCCCATGCCCTTGCTGATCTGTGATGGTCCTGAAGACTGAGCCAGGAAGGACCTTTTCTGTTTTGAGACACTGGGGATTTGGAGTTTGTCTTTGTTCCTGCAGCCTAACCTAGCATATTCTAGCTGATACAGTGTCCAGTTAGGGAGGATTGGGGCACAGTGGTGCTAATGAGGGTGCTGAAAGGTGATGAGTTACATTGGCGGTGTGTTCTGTAATTGAGCTGTGATGATGTAGTGACCAGACAGGTCTGTGATGTTTTGTGGGGAGGAACTCACCTACCTGCATTTTCTACAAAGTGCTCTGGGGTAGCTGAATTTGTACTTATTGTTAGCAACACTCTGGACCTCATTTTAGGTAGTATTTATCCGTATTTAATTGTTTTAGCCTAATGAAAATTAATACCAAATTAACTGCAATCACTGTATGTTTAGATTACAAGAGACCGTTCTTTTGACATATATTTAAAGTTATTGGGTTTTTCTGTATTTTCAACTCACTCAGATTAGAGAGGGTATCATGGTCTTTTGCCGAGTCATGATTGTCAAAGAACTAAGTAGGAAGCATTCATTTTGGCATGGCAGTTATTGCTGGACGGTAAAAACGTGTTCTGGTCCCTGTTCTTTATCCTTCCTTCTTTTATCTTGATTCTTCCTTCCCTCCCTCCCCTTCCTTCCCCTCTTCCTTTTTCTCCTTTCTTGCTTGTTTTTTTTCAGATACATAGGCTATGATTTATATGCGTTCACCTAGATCTCATATTGCAATAATTTGCACAGAATCTGTTATCAATATACATGTAGGTGTTTGTGGTAAACAAATATTTCTAGGGTGGTTCAAGGGGAGCTTATAATCACTGCTTCATTAATCTTAACAATTTTCTATAGCGAGGTTAATTATGTAGTAATAATTAACCTCCCGTTTGAGTAGGTGGGCTTTTGCCACATTGAGAAGCCTTGTTCCTTTCCAGGAGAGGTGGGAGGGAACAGTGAGCTACTGTGAACTTTGAACACGCCTCTGAGCGTTCCTTAGCAGGAGTGAATGTTGGTGGTACACGGGCAAGTTTTGTTACACTGGGCTGAGCCTTGCATTATTTCCCTGCCTCTCCTGTTCTCAAGTTTGGATTATAATATGCTCATTAATTATAAGAGACACACTTCAGGATTCCAACAGGGTTATACAGAACATTGAGCAACTGAGAAATTAAAACAAAAATGAACACAAACACTTTCTTTTTTTTTTTTTTTTTCATTTTATATCATGTTCTGAAGAAAATCCAGGTATGCAATGAATTGTCAGTTTCCTTCCCACGTGTTTTATATCTGATCTGTGGGACACACACATACCCAGCCACTTATGCATGAATCTGTGGCATTAAATGCTCACAGGTCTAACATGCAATATGATTTGAAAAGATGAACGTTTTTCAATAGTTTGAGAATATATTCCCCGCTAAACTGCATTAATTAACTAAATATTTACTAAATATAAATCTACCTAGAGTGACTTATGAGAAGATCACAGGAATGATGAAGAATAAAGATACCGTTTGCAAGGGAAGCTTTAACATTTATATTGATATGTTTGAAAATGCTCTTGGAGTCCTTTTAACAAATACATTCAGAACAGTATTCTGTGGATCTTCTTGGATATCAGAAATTAAAGTTTTACTTAGGATATAAGAGTAAATCATTTGCCAAGCAAGTTTCTAAAAGTTGAAAATAAATGTCAGTTGAAAAAAGTGAATAATTTAACTTTTCCATTTCTGAAAAATTCATATATATTATGTCATAACAAATTAACACTCTTTCAAATTCTTTTTGATCGTTGATTATTTTCTTCCTTTGGAACTTGTTACCTACTAGATCCCACACATCCCACAGCCATTAATCCAGTTTCAGACTTTAGATATTTCCTTATAGAACTTAATTTTAATGTAAAACAAAAATTGCTGCAAGAGTCAACATTTCATAATGGTTAGGAGTCAGGCCTCCTGGATTTTCTCCACTTCTAACAGAGAACATTATGCATCTCTCTAAACCTCAGTTTCTTGTCAGGGAAGAGGTGATTATTGTAGTGAGGTAATTGAGAGATTGAATGAGGTCATTAATGTAAAAAGTTAACATGATTCTTGGACTGTGTAGTACAGGCTCAATAAATGTCACCTTTCAGTAATTGGATGATTCTGGAACCCTTTACTGCATGAGATTTCTTTAGGCAACAAATAAAATTTTGATTTGTAATAAAAAAGTAATCAATTTATTTAATTGACCTCAAAGAAAGTAAACTGCCTCCTGGGTCGTGTAGTCTGGAGAAATGCACTGTATCTTTCATCCTTTCTTCCCTCTGAGTCCTCACATTACTGAGAAAAACAGTCTGAGTTAAGGTGCCATATCTGTTCTCCTTTCCTTCTCATTTCAGAAGTGAATCACTCTGTTCCCAACATCATCGTTTTTCTCTTAAAACAGACTAACCAGTGATATTCACAGATGGTTTGACAAAGGGTGATTGCCCCAAACGATGTTCTCCCGAAGACCTGGGACCACTCTAATCAGAAAATGTTGTTGATTGTATTTTGTCCACCTAAGCAACTTCGTCTTCTGGGTATTTTCCTGAAAATATTTATGTCCCTTTGGGCTAGTCGTTTCTCCATAACATTATGGTTTAAATGGATTCACATTTTATTGGTTAAGACAAGTTAAAATCTATATCCTGACTTCTTAGGATTGGTATGCATGTTAAAATGAAGCAAACTGTTAACTTACATCTTGGCCTGCAACGAATCCCTTTTTCCTTCTGAGCAGAGTCAGATCTCCTGGAAAAATATCTTGCTTGCTGCCTGCTTGGTAACATTTATTCTAAGGCTTACTGTAAGAAAATATCAATCAAATATAAATCCATACAATATTTTTCAAAAGATCATACTTTTTTACTTTGGCTTTTCTGAAACTTTTACTTTTGCCATTATAAACAAGAGAATTGGCAACATGGCTTTAGATTTTCTTTAACTCTCTGGAGTCCTTTGTATATGGAAGAACACTTAGAAGACTGAATAGCTGCCTTCTGGATGAGATTTGCCATGACTTCAGTCAGGTCACATTATCTCTCAGAGAGAGTTTCAGTTAGCTCAGTTACAAAAATAAAATTGGGCATCTGACGCTCATAGGATTGTATGGCAAGTAAAACTGTATTATATATGAAAGCCATTAAGAAAATGAAGAGGGGCATCCAAAAATGTTGTTATTATTGTCATTGACAATAGTAACTTGTAAATTTGGTTAAGTCTTTTAGTTTAGTTCATTGGCAAGTGTGTATGTGAAATAATGGTCCTGTCCTGGGTTCATAAATATCACAGATTGTTGGATGGATTGTTGGACTTGGCGTTTTTAGGTAAGACTGATCTGTCCCTAGGAAAACACTGTTCCCTTGGTTTTTTCTTTTTTCTTTTTCCTGCGTCAGCAGAAGCTGTGACAGTTTGAGGTGCACATTCAAACCTTTTAGTTTGATTCCCAGCCCTGCCTTCTGCCAACTTTGTGACCTTCGGCAATTTGCTTTGTATCTGCGAATCACATTTTCTTCGTCTGTAAAAGAGAGATTATCTCTATGCCATTGCTTTTTTTTTTTTTTTTTTAATGTAGTCTATACAAAAAACAGTATTAAGATTAATACATGAGAAATGCAGAAGTGGTCAGTTCTCTTAATGCAGTTTTTAAGTAATGGAACACTTTAAGTTTTTGGCTGCCCATAGTGAATTAAAGTATGACTTCAATTGTGTTCAACTCTAGCTTTCCTCATCTGTAGATGAAGACCAGAAGTACAATGAATCACTCCGTAATAAGCTTCCACTTCATGTCGGTCAGAGAAGCAGTTTGAAAATAAACACATCCTTTCTTCTCTTTTGTGTCTTGGGAAAGTCAAGACCTAGCATTGGAGGAGAATGAGTAGATGAACTCTTGCCCGAAACCTTATCCCAAGTGCCAAAAAACTGTGTGGGAGAAATTGTAATTTTACAAAACTACTTGTTTTCTCTAGGGGACAAAGGCTACATGTAAATAAGCAAGGGTTTCTGTACCCCATATCAAGTGATTAAAAATTTAATATATTAATCTTTAAGGAATACAAATTAGGTAAATTTTACATCAGGGTAAATTTTGAAACAGACTAAAATATGGATACATGTGGATAGAGCTTCATAATTTCATGGAGTGTTTTTGTATCAGTCCTGAAAAGACTACAGTTTGGAATCTGTTCTTCTCTATAGGTCATAGGTGGGAATATTTCCGAGGTCAAATGTGATGTAGTAGCCAGACATGTAGTTGTTCTGATGGGATTATCCATCAAATTTAGTAGATAAAATGTGTGTCCGTTACTTTCTACTTAAAATAATTAAAGAGTTTTGGCAAACCTAATACTTGGTAAACAGTTTTTAAAAACACTCAGTTTTGTGCTGCTTTTGAACAAGTGTAGCAAACTTAATCGGTGAAACTATATTCAGATTTTTAAAACAAACCTTCCATAATTCAGGTTTAAGCCTAAGTATTTTGACTTCCAGCTTCCTACACCTTGGCATTGTACAACTTAACCCCCTAACGTCGTAAACTTTTCTGTTAGCCTGACATCAGTGGGGAACGGATACTTTAGAGATCCATTAATAGAAATGTACCACGCATAATGGGTATTTTGAAGAGAATCCAAATGGAACAAAACAGACTACCAAGCTTATACTTTTTAAATGTATTTTTTGTGAATGTGTTTATTTGTGTTTATTTTCTAATCACAGTACTAATGAATACCTAACTGTGTGTCAGGTACAATTTTATTTTATTTTATTTTATTTTATTTATTTATTTTTTTATTTTTGGCTGTGTTGGGTCTTCATTACTGCGCGTGGGCTTTCTCTAGTTGCGGCGAGCGGGGGCTACTCTTTCTTGCAGTGAGCGGACTTCTCATTGTCGCGGCTTCTCTTGTTGCAGAGCACTGGCTCTAGGAGTGCAGGCTCAGTACTTGTGGCTCGCGGGCTTTAGAACGCAGGCTTAGTAGTTGTGGCACGCGGGCTCAGTAGTTGTGGCTCGCAGGCTCTAGAGCTCAGGCATAGTAGTTGTGTCGCACGGGCTTAGTTGCTCCGCGGCATGTGGGCTCTTCCTGCGCCAGGGCTCGAACCCATGTCCCCTGCATTGGCAGGCAGATTCTTAACCACTGCGCCACCAGGGAAGCCCCAGGTACAATTTTAGATGTCAACTCTTTTAATGTTGTAAGACT
Organism: Balaenoptera ricei; assembly: GCF_028023285.1. NCBI lineage: Eukaryota > Metazoa > Chordata > Mammalia > Artiodactyla > Balaenopteridae > Balaenoptera > Balaenoptera ricei. Next base: position 89,129,895 of record NC_082650.1, on the reverse strand, counting down.
CCTCTGAGATGTTATTGTTATTATTTCCAGTTGAGGTGTCTCGGACACAGCAGGGCTGAGTGACCTGCCAGGATGACACTGAGAAGGGGCAGAACTGAAATTGAATTCTTCTCTTAATCCGTGCAATATACCTCTACTCTGTACACATGAATACAGTCTAATATTTTGAATAATTGCAAAGGTGCTTAACTCTTGCAATCCTGTGGAACTATAAGATGTTTTAAAAGAGTGTAGCGTTTTATTTTAATCCCTCCAAAGTCCATTGCCTCCTGTGTTTGTTGTAGCCTCTGATCTGTTAATGCTCCTTCAGCCTTCAGTCTTACCCAAGCTGTAGCCTGTGTTAGAGCCTCACTAATAAAGGATCTTTCTCTTTAACCAAGTCCATTATTCACAGAACTCTTCAATCTCATCTCTCCCAGGAAACCTCAACTGATGAAAATAAGAGTATTGATTTTGACCTGCTCTGAGGCACGCAACGCTTATGAAGTCCTTTTTACTCTTACGTATACATTTTTGAATTTTTATATTTGCAATTAATGTAAATGTTCATTGAGATATAAGTACAGTCTGTTTTAATAGTTTTCTATAAAATATGAATTTCTTAGGTTTCAAGAGTAAGGTTGGTAAAGGCTATGGTTTAATTGCTTGAACTTTACTTAGTACCATATTAACACAATGAGGTGCTTAATCTTTTCTGTAATTATGATGGTAGAAGATCAAAATAAAATTAGAATGACAATTATCTTTTCTTGTATAAGTTAATGATTTTAAGTTGGGAAGATGCCATTTATATTAGACAAAAATAGGTTACAGTTAGATTAAGCGTCTTGAATACTAGAAAATACAGGATGCTTATAAAAAGAAACAAAGTTGAAAAGTTCATTCCCTAGCTCAGAGAATATTTTATTTAATCTTTGTCTTTAAATTAATTTTGATGTTCTTTTTAAATTCTCAACTTTTAAATGCTTGGGCATTGAAAATGAATACTGTCTTACTGGGAAAAAGAATAAATCATGATCCATTCCAAATAAAATCATTCTTTGTGGAATTTTCTTAACTGTGATAACATTCAAATACTGAAAATCAAGCTGATGCCAACTTTTCCTTCTGAATGATAGTGATTAAGTGTTTTGGGGCTGTAAGAGTTTCTTGAGAGGGAGTAATCAAAATAAAATTATTTTTCTTCATAAAAAGAACAGCTATTCCATTTATTCTAAGAAGGGGAATTCAGAGACTTTATGTAGGTAAATGTCATAAAGCAAAAAGAGGAAAAGATAACTGAAAAATAATTTTCTGAAAAGTTCACATACCTCAGAAGATTTAAGGTTTATTTCCATTTTCTCTTCATTTATTTTATGTTTTCTTGAATTTCTTTCACATTTATGTGAGCTAGGAAAACATATTCCCCAATAACTTTTTATTCTGTGTTTCTTATTGCATTTTATAGATCTTACATTTTAATCAACATAAATATATCTTATATCCTGTCAGCCCCAATACTAGTTATTTTTATACTTCATTATTTCAAAAGGTATTGTATTTGAATTACTCCCGAATTCTTATATCATGCTAATTTTGTAGCAGGACTTTAGGTACATGATTAAAAATATTCTAGCATTTGCATAATTCAGCAGATTAAGAAAAATAATTTAGAAAAACATTTCGGTAATTTACTTGTTTTGAACATCTGGTTAACAGCTGGAGTAATGAGAGTTAAGGCAGCAGTAAGCATCTTTTACACTGATTCCCGATGCACTCCCAAACACTAGGAAGGATTAACTACTATTAATTCTTGCTTTCTTTTGCTATAGGGATTTACTTAAAAAGGGAAAAGATGATTTGAGAATTCCAAACTGTAGAATGTCAGCTGAAATTTATATGAAAAATGGGAATAACAATGATTAAAATCAGATTCCAAATTCATTATCATAAACTGTAAAAAGAAAGCTAACTCTTGATAGTCTATACAGATAATTAAGATAGAATTTCCTTGCAGTGCAAATCAGCATACTTTAGGCAATAAGCCACATTGCAGTAACAGCCCTGTCACATTTAGCAGAACCTTAATGTTGAATTGGTTCGTAGAGAAGGATTGAGCACACACCTTTTAAGATGTTTAATATATTTGTTAGGTTATAAATGTTGTATGTACAATATGTGTAATATATAATAAGTACAATATGTTTTAATACTGTAAGTTTTTACCTTTTCAAATAAATCTACTTTTGTATTAATCTATTTTCATTTAGTATGTTGATAACTTTGGGATGCTTTCAGTTAGAAATGTTAAATGATCTTGATCCCATGCTCAGATCCCAGTGAAAAATGGTTAATTTTCTGATTCAATTTAAAAAATAATCATTATACTCTTAGTTATTAGAAAACACCAGAAGCTGGTAGAATGAATTGTCCTTTCAATTTACTCAAAATCCCACAAACTGATACCCCTCCCTTTAAAAATTTTAATCCTGTATATGTAAATTTCTAGGCATAGTTAATAGAGTGAAAACAATTAGAGATAAAGTTGAAATTCTTATAAAGTAAACCATAATGGATTTCTTTTAAAATGTCTCATCTCTGGCTAAATGCTTCAGTAGCACAGCAATAATTCCAGTTTTTAAGCTCTTGTCAAGGAATAGGATTTAGTTTTGCCATGTTCTTCCTCTCTTTAGCAAAACGTTTATTTAGTTCATGCCATGTTACAATGGTTGTAAATGGCATATATATATATATATACGTATATATATATATATATATATATATATATATATATATATATATATATATATTCATATGAGGTAAGCTGAATAGTTGACTGAAAGAAAATCACGATTCTTCGTGTTTTCCTTCCCTGAGACCATTTTTGAAAAATAAAATTATATGAAGTTTATATATATCATAGTTCAAAATATGTAATTACTGGCATATACATAGTATCTCAGGGTGATGTAGTCAGCTGAATTGAATTATCTTATATACAAAATATTTCTTTTGGAACTTTGCTTTCTAAGAAGTGTCTCTAGGTATGGTATCATCAGTGATAAACCAGTAATGGCAAACAGGTATTAACTGCATATATTATGTTCTTGGCCTTGAAATCAGAGCCATGTAATAGAAATAGGGAATGCATTTAATACATATCCCAAATGAGAAGAGTATTTAAGATTTTTGCCATTATTGAAAAGAAGCAAACACTATAGAAGGTCAAAAAGAAAAGATCAATATGGCTCATGGCCATTGAGAATTAGATTGGATGTTCAAAGATTGGCAAGAATGTAATTGAGGTGAAGGAAACAGCTTTAACAGAGATCACACCAGGAGATGTTTATGCACTACTCTTCAGTAGTGTAGGGATTGGATTATAAGAGGTATGGGCACAGATAGCCTTAGGTGGGGCAGGTCAGAGGGTTCTTTATTTAGGCTAGGCACCTAATCTGAAGGGATTTCACGATGAGTGTGTGGGAGGCTGGCAAGAAGGTAGAGATTGAATGCAGTCTAAACTAGCAGAGTTAGACAATCTGGGAAGGGATGTAGGGCATCAGATTCCTTGCGGGGGCTAGCGATGGGGCTTCCGCAATAATCCAAACAAAGCGTGACTAAACAGTAATCATTGAAAAGCTGTGGTGAAGACTTTTGTGATCCATTTGAGATGTTTAAAATGGCATGAGGTGACACATTTTTCAAATGAAGTACCAGAGGGAAAGAAAAGGTCTGAGTTTTGATGATTGTGGCATTTGGGACAGCTTAGCAACTTGCAAAGGGGAGCTGGTTCAAGTTCAGTCAAGTATGGTTCATAAATGATGAGTCTGAGGTTTTGGCAGATAATTAAATTGGCCATGTCCTGTGAAAAAGCAAACGGTCTTTCATATTATAGCTCTGTCACTTAATAGCTATGGGACTCACCACAGAAATCAATTAATCAATTAATCTAAGGAGCTTAGAGGAGTTCTTTGCATGTAATTGGTGCTTAATAATTTTGGTGAAAATAGTAAATAATTGGAGAAAGTGCTCTAAGTTAATTTGCACAGGAATAATTTATTTCATATGATCAAAATTGACAATAACGTAAGGTAGAGAATTGGGGTCAAGTCCGGAGTCTAGGGCGAGATCATTGGGAGTCCTCAAGAGTAGCCAAGTGGTGAGAGGTAAAAACAGGATCTGAAGGCTTAAGTAAATAATTTTTGGTGAGGATTTTAAAGCTGTTGTCATAGGACATGCATTTCAGGAGTTGTATTTTTTCCCAAAGCATTGTAAAGTCTAATGTTTAAAATCAAAATGTTGCTAGGCAAGGCAAAAAGAGAGCCGAGACTAGTCAAAATATAAAACTATTTCTTCTTTCAGTATTTCTTAAACACTGTCTTTTATGGGTCATTGAGTTAAGTTAAAGGTTTTATTCTTGCGACTCCGTAGATAGAAATGGCAAAAGTACTTTTAAAATAATGTTAGAATATAAAATCCACTCATTATAGAAAGTTTATACCACAATGTGTCATATATAAAAATATCATTTTTAGTCTTGTTAAAAATCTCTTATGCATATACATTAATTTTATTACAAGGGAATCATGAAAATAGTGCTTGTTGCCTTTCTTCATCGGCACTATTTCACAAAATATAAAAATCACTAATCTAGAATTACTAGTCCCTTAAAGGGGAAAAATGAAAAGAGAAAATAACACCTGAGATTTTAAGAATTTATGTTATTTATCTCATGAAAAAAATGTTGCTATAAGTTTCTTCCCAGATATTATATAATCTGGTTTGTCAAATAAACAATAAATTTTTATTATATTCATTTTATCAGCTTTCAACAAGTTATTCAAAATAATAAGAATTAAAATAGGTATGAAAAAAATTTAAATAACTTATATTTTCTTTTCTCTGTTATTCGAATTCAGTTTTCTGAAGGTTCATAAATAAATATGAAGTAGACTATCTAGATTCTAAGAAAGAATTTTAATGGTATTTTGTATACAATAAATTATAGTTTGTGTTCATTGTATAATTTCTACATAGAACTGTACCATTTCCCCATCAGTTCTATTTTGAAAGCTGTTGAAAGTAGTTCTTGATTTTGGAATAACATGTTTTTTCTTCTTAGAATTAAAAAAAAATGTATGATTACCAAAAATTTGCACAATAAATTATGCATAAACATATCACATTTTAGTATTTGAAAAAATCTTTATATAATATTTTAGGGATTTTCAATTTGAGATTAATAGGATTAAATTATTCATCCAAACCCCTGCAGCCAATTTTATGCTTATTAAATTGCCTGTATTTGCTGAAATCTGCCATTAATATCTGTATGTGTTCTGTGTACAGTGCACTGTAGGAATTCAGAGTTACTTTGAAAGACACATTTTGCCTTTAAAGAAGATAGGATTCAGAGTTGCCCGCTTGAAATGTTTCCTGTCTTTCTTGTTGTTAATAGCTTTGAATAAAAATAATTTTAAAATAGAAATTCCCAGCTATCAATGAGCACATTGCCTTGATTTCAACAGGAATTAAATACAAAGAGCTGAACAGAGTACTTGGCCTTCCAAGTACTACATAAGAGAAGGCCAAATGATTCAAGTATTTTAGTATACCACAGATTGCAATCTTTAGAGTTACATTATCTTTAAATTACAAGTAGCCCAACTGAAACATCTGCAGTGTGGCACTTTCTGTGCAATTTAATTTTCACTAAAAGCATGAGAGTCAATAGGAAAATCACCCTGTCAGCAAAAGTTGAACATAGAAGTTCCATTCATGGGATAAAAGGATTATTTGTAAATGGAGCAAAATATGCTGAGTGATATTTGTCATTTTGTTAATGATCAATGTTCGCATTTGCCCTAATTTATTTTATCTCCTCTAGTGTGTTCTACATTTGTAAAATAGAATAAATAATCTTAATCACATTTTTTTCTATTTTACAATACTATCACTGCATAAACCTGCTGGGCCATCATCCTCAAAACTGTATTTTTTTTGAGCAATGTGAAAATTTCCGAGATGTGTTTGATGTTTAGGATGAAATATCTTGTTATCCTAGTGTGCTCATGTGCTCTGGCCCAGATGAGGAAGTTGAGGGCCGGCGGTTACGTGTAATTATTTCTGGAGGACTCACAGGGCAGGACGCTGGTCTGCACCGAGGCCGTCAGTCCCCAGAGCCCATGCCCTTCACCACCGCTCCGCGCTTCACTGCACCCACATATTTGCTGAAAAATTACATAGGAGGGGGGCAAGTGAGCGAGTTTGGGGGGGCGGAGAGAGTGCGGTTGCAAGTGAGTATGTTGGAGAGACTTCCGTTAGAGTTTATAGTCTTAAACATTCTTAGTAAATCTTTTTTTTTTTTTTTTAATTCCTTTTTGGTGGTTGGTTGAGGGCCTGTCTCTCAGTTTTCTGTGTTCAGATGCCTAGTGTGTGGATCAGATTAGGTCATTTAAGTCACAGGATCTCACCCCCTCCACTTTCACCAGGCATGAGCTTCAGCCCTCTGTACCTGGCAGGATGCTCTAGGGAACTCCGTATCGTGCTGGAGGGGTGAGGAGGGAGGTACCCCTCTTCATCAACACTACCCACTTCATGGTATTTGTAGGTTCTCTGTGGCTGGTGTTTGAAAGGTTAGGGTGGTTTCATTTCTTTAATGAAAATGAAGTCAGTCTTGCCCTCTATATATGTTTCATTGGGCCCATTGGGTTGGAGAGTTCGTCTTTCTCTTTATGTTTGTTTTATTGTGCCTGTTGGGTTTCAGGGATTGAGAAGAGGTTTAGCAAGATACAGATCCTTTGCAGGCTTTAACTGTAGACCAAAATATTTTTCTCAGAAGAATTTTATCTAAATTAAAATTATAATGTTTAGTACAACATGTATGCCTCTGGACGAAAAAAAACTACAATGGTAGCCAAGTATCATATACTGTAATAATTACACAGTAATGTTTAGCTGTCATCAACATCATCATCAGCATCATCATGGTTGGGGCTTTTGGGGGCTAATATATGTATGTTTTGTTTGGATTTCACTTTAAATTCTGAATTAATTCAAATCAGTGACTCTACAAATACTTTATTTTGAGTGTAATAATTGATGAAATAAAATAATTTTGATAATTCTTTTGTGAAGTGGAATTTAATGTCAGTGGATACATGAAATGAGCTTTGACATTATTATAAGCTGCAGCCATACTGCTGTAAATCTATATCACATAAGCATCAATATATTAGTGTCTAATTTCTGTATTCCCAAGTTTAGTGATTCAGTATGATCTCTTTATATTTGTTTATCTAACATCAACTGATAAATAGATGTATTCTGAGGTTTAATATAGTATCTTTTAATTATTTATATATGTATCCCAGCTAGAATATATTCATAGGCTTTATTTACCCTGACCTTACATGAGACACTTCTGTTCTGTGAGTCTCATGGTCTTCAGTATTGAAATATCTCATAGATGAGTTCTAGAATCATAGACTAGCAGACCTGAATCTGCCTGGAGAAATATTTTGATGTATCAGCACAGAGTTCAAAGCATTGTTTAATTTAAATGCCTCAGTCAGGGTCACCAGTTCTTTTCAGACTCTACAGCTTATGTACCACTGCTTTATACACTCAGGTTAAGTGTGTGACCACGGATGGAATTGAGGTTTTGACTCCTGGACCTGTATCTAGGAGGTTGCTTCCCACTTTAAAGGTTTTGCATATCCATATGACTGTTCCTCTCTGCTAGAGAGGTGAACAAATTGGTCTTTATTAGCACCCACCTGCCCCATCCGTTAATGCCCTTTGGTGAATACGTGTAACTCTCATATTCCACTTGGGAAGAATGGCTATTTCTGTTTTGGTCGTGGGTCCCAGAAAATAATATATTATGATTTTTGTAAGTGCTCATTATCTTGCAGTCTATAAAGGTATTTCAAGGAGAAAATGTATTATTAATTCACTATAAAAATAGCAAATTTAGATTCTGTCTTAACATTAATCAATTTTGTCATTGGCTATTTTCATTTTTCTCTTAAAATAATGTTTGAAGACTTGTAAATGTCAAAACTGTAACTTATTTTGAATTCCATAAGCATAGTTAGATGACTACCCCCCAAAAAGTAATGGCAAATGACCTTGCTATAATAGTCATGGGATTTCAGTAGGCTGAAGGTCAAGATAATGAGGTAATTTAAAGGGAAGTGGTTTGTACCCTTTGAAAAAAAAGCTATCATATCCAAATTAATGATTATTTCTAGTATTTTATAAATATGAAGTTGACCCACTGCTGTCAGGAGTACTACCTGGAAAATTAAGAGTTTTCATTCAGTGGTTCTAGCAGATTATTTTTATAGGCAAACTGCCTTATAACCAATGACAGTCTTCCATATAGAACTGATGTATTTTGTGTGTTTTTTTTTTTTTTTTTTTTTTTTACTTTGGGGGAAATATAACTAAAATATGAATATCAAACTTGGTTTCGTTAGCTGAGATCAAGTTATAATTTGAGTTATAATTCTAAAGTGACTAAGAAGACATTGCTTAAACGGGGGCTTTGATAAGGTTTTAAAATGATTATTTTCTCATAGTATGATGAAAATAAATATTTAATATTACAAATTTAAGCAGAACACATCAAACTGCTTGGTGGTTTCACACTTCTACTGAAACTGGATTTGAATGTGAAAATGCTAATTCATAGGTCCTTCTCTGCTCAAAGCCAGCAGTGGTACTCCTCTGTTTAACTTAAGGCAATAGACTCATAAAATAAGCTTTAGGAACTCTGACAGTATGAATTTTGTATCTATAGAACCTTAGAGAGCCAAACAATTCTTAGAATTAATATGTATTCCAAATAAATTTTTAAAAGAAATCAATATGATAAAGAGTCCATTCACAATAGCAGCAATAGCAAAATTTCATAACTGTAACTACAGACAACCTTAATAGAAGTTTATTGGGAATATTTGAAGAAAACGTACAACACTTTGGTAAAGAACATAATTTTAAAATGGAGAAATAGGGTATTTTCTTAGATGATAAATCTAAGAATTATGAAAATGTTAATTTTTCCAAAGTCAAATTATCACTCTAGTGGATTTTTCAAATGGAAAGTTTTGCAAATGTTATTCTAATAGCAATTTTTTTTTTTGTAATTGGAAGAGCTCTGAGGGGAACTCAATTATCAAGTAATTATGAAGTTGTAAGTAAAGAGTATTTAGTATTTAGCCAACATTAACATATATCAGTGAGGTTATATAAAGCCCTAACAACCCTACTATAAATGAGAACTTAATATTCAGTAAGAGAAGCATCACTAACAAATACAAGTGGAATCAAGGATTCAACCCATAGCATTGGAGGGCTATTTGGAAAACTACAATTCAAGTTTAAAATCTCCCCTCAAATCTTATGCTGAAAGGTTAAAAACCTGGATGGGTTAAAAATTTTCACATCTGTGTTAAATGTAAAAATGTAGTTTCAAAATTTGAAAGAAACTATTGATACTTAACTAATCTCAGGGTATTTAACAGAAAAAAATGGAAGAAAATACAAAAGAAAATTTTGATAAAATTGACCATCAAAAAAAAAAAAAGGAAAAGAAAACTAATACATAGCAGAAAATGTTATAATCAAACTTAAAAGCCAAATTTCCAAATAGGCAAGATATTTAAAAAAATATTTCATATAATAGGTTGATGTCCTTACTGCATAAATAGCTCTTATAAATCAAATTTCTGCTTTCCACTGGGCTTGGAAAGCATTATTATTTTAAATTAATAAAGAAGCAGAAAATACTGTAATGAAAGAATAGAGGATATGAATGGAATAGACAAAAAAGTAAATCCAAATGTACAGTAAATATATTAGGATACCAAACATCACTAGTAATGAAACATGACTGAAACAGCAATTAGGATGCCATTTAGGATATCAATTTTTTAATCTATCAAATCAGAAAATGTTAAAGAAGATAATAGTGATAATAGTGAAATCATAGGTGCCTTTTCTTAGACTACTATTGATAAAAACTATATAAAAAGAAATTGGCAATATATACTAAGAGCTTTAAACCAGTAATTCTTCATTCTAAGAATATAACTGAATTTTCAGAGAAATCTTTATATAATGTTCTTATGTAATTTTTATATTTGTAAGTAACTGGAAAAATTCATGTGCCTAATAATAAATAAATGATTAATTCAGTTATGATATATTTTTATGATGAAATAATATGAGTATTCAAATTCATGGTTTTGAAAATATAATGACATAGAAAAATGACCATGATATAATGTTAAGTGAAAAAAGAAAAGTTGTGATTATGAAGCCAAAGTTTGGTTTTAAATTACGTCTATATGTATAGACTATATAGAAACACACCTAAATGTTAGTTGTCTTACTTCTAGTAGGATTATGGGTTGGTTTCATTTGCTTCTTCATGTTTCTAATTTCTTTTTGTCCAGTGAGTGCAAGGAGCATAGAAGGAACTACCGAATAGTAATGTTAAAACTTGCCAATCCCAGAAGATACACTTTATTGCTGCAATACATATATATTATGATAAAAATTGCAGTAAGTTCAGTTAAATTACTCTAGCTATTTAAGCACAAAGGGCTTGAGAAGGTTAGATGTTTACACAGATAAAGGGAACAACAGCTCTCCTCTGATGTCCTGATGGGGCCGGAGTAGCTAAGGTGGCTTTACGCACATCAGCTGGTATCTTGGCTCCCCCCCATGTCCTGAGTCTCTAGTAGATTAGATTGCATTTCTTCACAGCATGCTTTTCAGAGTCCTGAAAGGACAACAGCAGAAACCGAAGCCAAGTCCAGCCTCTACCTGGACACCAAGTTAAAACTCGGAGACAGAGTTTTGGGTGAAGGATTAGAAAAAAATAGTTTCATTGCTTTGCCAGCCAAAGGGGGCCACAGCGGGCTAATGCCCTCAAAACTGTCCCAACCTGGAGGGGGTAGTGAGGAGTGTTATAGTAAAGATCCAAAGAGGGCGTGGGCAGCTAGTGGACGTTCTTCTGATTGGTCGGTGCGGAGGTAAGTGGGAGTCAACACTGTCAACCTGATTCCAACGCGTCTGGGGTCTATGTGCTGTGCTTGTGGGCAGCATACAATTAACTTCTCCCACCTGCTGGGGGTTTCGGAATCTGCAGAAGAGCTCAAAGTCATTGTTATGTGTTTCCCTTGAGGGGGGACCAGGACCCTTCCCCAAGGCTGCTCTATTGTTTCCTGACTGCTCCTCCCTTGTCTCCGCATCCCCTCCGTTCCCTGATTAGCATCTGTTTGAACCTGATTGTTGGAACTCTGGGAACCTCCTGGAGGCCAAATGAAGCCGATTTCCTGTAATCAAGAAATGGGGGACACAGAAAGGCTTGCGTGCCCAGGGCATCTTTGTGCCTAGGATTCCAAGCAGCACGTTGTTATTTCTACCATATTTTATTTGTCAAAATAAGTATCAGGGGCAGCCCAGATTCATGAGGTGAGGAAATAGATGCTGGATGGGAGAAGCTGCAAAATATGGTTGCCATTTTCAATCACCTGTACTGTGTGATTTGCTTTGGCCAATGGGACGTTGAAAAATGGTTGCAATGAGAGCTAGCCTTCTGGAAAGGGAGAGACCACAGGAGAGAGGATCCAGCCATGCTTGGGATCCCATGTGTACCCAGCCGTCCCCGCCATCCCCACCATGGACACAGATGTGTGACCCTCCAGCTGGAGTTGGGACTGCCTGAGGCTCAGAAGAACCACACATATGATCCGAATAATCTTGAGAAATGATAAATGTTTGTGGTTTTAAGCTGCTAAATACTGTACAGCATAAGCTAACTCGTGATAATCCCCTTTGGTACGAGTCAGCGAACAGGAAGTTACCAGGTCAGATATTGGCTCAAAACTGTGCAGCAATTGCCAGAGCCATAGACTAAAGCCCGGGGTTGTCTTTCAGCAGCCGTCATTAAGGGACCACTGCCCTGAAGACAGATGCTTTCAAGGGCAACCTTATGGCAGAGAGCACCTCTCTTTCAAATATTGTACAGTGCTGTCTAATAAGCTGCAAGTAAATTAGGTCAAAAACCCTGCATACAGGAAAGTCTGAGAAATGTAGATTCTGGTACTCCAAAATCAATAGTGCAGGAAGTCATATCAGGAAGGTGTGATATTGTGATTTATAATAAGAAATATTTATTTGTTCTTAGACTCAGTTCCTGGCACAGAGCTCCTAAAACCCTTAGAATGTCCTGTGATTAGAGCAATAAAGGCGTCTTTTGTCATGTTAATAAGGAGACTCTGAAGTAACCTAAGGCCGGGGGAGCTGGTTGGCAGGACAAGGTGTGACTACAGGATTGGAAGTTCCAGTAGCCAGCCTCCCCCAACCCCCAGCCTCCTCCAGCAGGGGAGATGAATCTGTCGCCAAAGGCAAGTGATTAACTAATCGAGACTCTGAAGCCTCCATAAAAACCGAAGAGGATCAGGGGTTTGGAGAAAATCTGGTTTGGTGAACATGTGGAAGTGCTGGGAGAGTGGGGCTCCTAGAGAGCCTGGAAGCCCGGAGCCCTTCCCCATACCTTGCCCTACACATCTCTTCATCTGGCTGTTCCCGAGTTACATTTTTTTTTTTTTTTAATTAAAAAAAATTTTTTTTAATTAAAAAAAAATTTATTTTGGTGCATAGTTGATTAACAATGTTGTGTTAGTTTCAGGTGTACAGCAAAGTGATTCAGTTATACATATACATGTATCTATTCTTTTTCAAATTCTTTTCCCATTTAGGTTGTTACATTTTATTGAGCAGAGTTCCCTGTGCTATTCAGTAGGTCCTTGTTATATCTTTTTTATACTAAATCGATAACCCAGTTAGTAAAATGTTTCTCTGAGTTCTGTGAGCCACTCTAGCAAATTAATGGGATGCATGAAGGGGGGTGTTAGGAGCCCTGATGTGTACCCTGTGCAAGGGGACAGAGATCCAATAACAGGAGGGGGAAGGGAACCACCTTCACTGGAGCCCAAGTGGAAGGAGTGGCTCAGGTGAGTCATTTCCCAGAGCTCCAGACCAGTTGAGAAAAGAAGCAACATTAAAAGTCAAGTGTTTCTAGGTCCGAATCTTCTATTTTTCTAAAACTGTCCTGGGCGAGCAGAGGAGCATTCTCGGGGTTCATAGATTAGTTAGGTTTTGCCTGGACAGAGGGTGTGGACTAAAGTAAGGGATATGATAGGAAAGTTAGTTTTAAGTTAAGATTTTGGACTCTGTTTCAGAGAATGCCCTCATTCTGGCTAATTTTGCAAATACTGGAATTTATTATATACCAGTCCTAACTTTAATGTAGTTTAGTTGTGTTGACTGGAAAAAAAAAAAATGCACGTGAGAGTTGTGAGTTAAGTTTTATTGGGGTCAAGATGAGGACTCTAGCCCGGGAGACAGCCTCTCAGGTAGCTCTGAGGAACTGCTCCAGAGAGGTGGGGAAGGTCGGTGTATATGTGATTTGAGTGCAGTCAGACACACATTTTGGTAGAGGCTGGCTTCTAGTCACGAGGAACACGTGCCACTGTTAATGATTTTAGTGATTTTCTTGATGTGAGAAGATGCAAGAAGTTGGGCTCATAATATCTTCTCCGGAAGAAGATACCTACCTATCTGAAGGCCTGTTCTGCCAGTTTTTCCCAGAGCACAGAGGGCCTCACTCCTGATCTCCACCCTGAACTCCTTTCAGGGGGTGTTGAAGGTCAGTGGCTGCAGTGGCCAGTGACTTTATTCCTCTAGAACCAGATGGGAAGCAACAATTTTTAGTTGGCAGTCGTAAACAATTGGTATTGTCAGGGAAAATTTAACATTTTCTTCTGAACCCATGGTTAAAAGTGCAGGGTAGTTGGGAGTTAGATAACCTCCATTCTCCTTAGTCTGATATATTGACATTCTTCTAAGCTTATTATCTTGCTGGTTGTCAATTCAAAGAAGAGAAAACGAAGGAGGTAAATAATAAGTTATTTCTGTGACATTTAAATTCAGGCTTAAAACTAGTAACCAGAATAAAATGTAGTGAAAGAAACAGGTACACAGAAGATTTAAGATAGGAGATATAAAGGATCAAAAGCAAGGAGAAAAAGGAAAATGATTACGAATGGGCTTAAAATCTAAAAATAGTATTTAGACTGAGAAATAAAGTTGAGTGAAAGAAATGTTAGAATAGAAAGAAAAATTGAAACCAAAGTGAAGTAAGAGGCTAAGACCTGCATATAAGGTGGAGAGAGTAAAAGCCCTGGGTGAGGGAGCCCCTCATCACCCAGGTGGGTTTCCCCATATCTCTCTCTAAGGGGAGCTTTTAGATAAGGTCCTCAATCACTTTTTTATTTGGGATTTTCTCTAATCACCCAAACCCCACATAAGTAGTAATTGACACACCCATTGTTTATAAATGTCAATTCTGCTCTTGGATGATTTTCTTTATTTTTATTTTTCTCTGATTAGATTTATCATAATTTAAAATTTTTATACAATTATAGAAAGGTCTGTTCTCTTTGCCAGCTCGCCATTTTGTTTTCCACTCACTCCAAAAATGCTTTATTTTCTTTGTCCCATTTTATCATTCATATAAAAAGAAATAGCTTGTACATATTTATTCAAAATGTTTTGACCTACATAGTATTCTCCTTTAAAATTGTCTGCCAACATTTTGTTGTTTGTTTCCTAAATGAAATCGTGCCATTTTTATGGATGGTGTTGTCTTTCTAGAATGCTAATGTAATAATGAAACTGTAATAAAGCTAACTCACAGCCAAAGAACGGCTGTTTAAGCACCTACCTATGATGTGAATCTTTTTCAAGCTGCATTATTAGGCACTTGCTTTCGTTTTCTAATATTTCTGTGGTCTTCTGTTTCCAGCCAGACTGTAAAATCCCCCTAGGACAAGGACAGCATCTTACTGCTTTTATGTTCTCCTTAGCTCTTGGTATCGTGCTGAGTACAATGTGCTTTTTAATGTATGTTAGTTGAATTAATGATACAGTTCTTCTGTGCATATAAGGAGTCAGGTAACATATCTATGTAACCAAGGATTTCCAGTCTAATAAACCT
The DNA here is from genome assembly GCF_028023285.1 of Balaenoptera ricei. Classification (NCBI taxonomy): domain Eukaryota; kingdom Metazoa; phylum Chordata; class Mammalia; order Artiodactyla; family Balaenopteridae; genus Balaenoptera; species Balaenoptera ricei. The sequence goes on along the minus strand of NC_082650.1, from coordinate 89,114,840 downwards.
ACATTTAAATGGAAATAGCTTCCTTAAAAGGACATGTTTTAAAAAATTCTGAGACTCCCTAATTCAATTTGCAAAAAATTATGATGCAGTTACTCAGGACCCAGCCATTTCAGAATATTGTTTGTTCTAATTACATTTTGCTGTTTGATTCTAGAACTCTTAAATCCTATTTAGTGCTCATCTTGTCTTTTTTGGCAAAGAGTACACATAAAGAGTAAGTACTCCATATGTTAATTTTTGGCAAGAATATTTGCTTTATATGGCAAGTTTCTGTCCTTTCTTTTATTCAGACATTTGTATTTTTTAAAAGGCTCACAACAGACCAAAACAATATGTACATTGTGTAAAACTGAAAGTCTATTTTTTTGTGCTGCATATAGATTTCTTAAATAGTAAAAGATTTGCTGTCCTCAGTGCATTTCTACTGGCTTTGGTTCAATACAAATATTTGATAACTCTCAGTTTTCTGAAGAATTATTTTCTTGAGTTATTTTCTTCTTGTCACTACAGATGCTATCTCAGAATTTTTTATGCGATGTAACTACTTTTCCCTTTTGTGTGTTTTTTTTTTTTTCCCACCTGAATGTTTCAAGGGAACATTCAGAATTTATTGATGTAAATGGAATCATAGGAATTTAAAATGTAATTTCAAGTAATAATAGAGGGGGCTACGCAAAAAAGATGCATCCAAATTTCTTTTTCTTTAGTCACTTACGTGAAAAAAAAATGTGATGGCATCAGGTATAATCGTGAAAAAAATAACAGTATTGATAATCTATCATTAATAAAAGCGTCATAGAAAATGCCATCTTGTCTCTTTAGGTCATGCTAAATCAAAAGAGAGGCCAAAGGATCATTGCTCCTGAATGCTCATTGCTTTTCATTTTCTTCATCAATTTAAAATACACCCTCAGTTGTTCACAGACAGGTAGAATCTTTAGAACACAGGTCAGGGCTGTGTCCACCATGTATTTTGGTTGCTTCCCAGTGTCTCAGAAGTTAGGTTAATTTCACATGCAGCTCTGGATTGTTAATTTTTCTGAAAAAGATCAGAGGATTCAGAATCACTAGACTGACATGTCCACAAGGCATTGTTTGGAGCCTGGCATCTGCTCCCTGTAGAGGGGGCATTGCCTCCCCCATTTCCTCACAAGCTCACCACTGCGGAGGAAGTGTAACCTGCAGGCCTGGGCCACGGCCCCATCCCCTTTAAGCTTTTGGATTTGTGATCTCTGCTGTAGAACAGATAATAAGTGACAGGTATATAGAATGAAAAACAGTGGTTTAAAAAAAAAAAGGTTGAATTCTTTTGGAGTTGGAATGCTGGTGCGATCAGAGGAAAATTAAGTGGACTGAAAGATGAAATTGGAGAGTACATCCTGGTTTGGATCTTTATTTTCAGGATTCCTCCCTGTTGGGTCTAATAGCCAGTTTTGCATCTGTCACTTTTAGAATTTCTCATTCTCATTAACTTTATTATAATTTTTAATATTCAAGTTTGTCAGTAGTATAAAAATCTTAACACTCCATTAATTCCAGGATTCATAAAGTCTAGGATATGTAAATTAAAATCTAATAACAAAATCAAAGGAGCATTATAATAATAATAAAAAAAATTCAAAAGGATATTATTTCAAGCTCTCCAGTGACTTACCTGACAGATGTTTTGGTGTTATGCACACAAATACAAGTGAATGGCTTTTCTTAACTCCTTTTCTTTTAAATTTTATCCCAGTTTGTTCATTGTTTAGGTTTTTACATTTTTTACATTTTTTTAATGAATCCTCTTTTGAATATTTATGATGGGACTTCAACATTCAAATTGTATAGGAGGCACTTGCATAAAATTAAATAGTTGTTGATTACTATGAAAATATTCAAGACCAGACCAAAAAAAAAAAAAAAAAAATCACTGAGATTTATAGTGTTATAGTATGTTAATTTGTAACAAACTCCAAAATTTTAGTGGCTGAGGACAGTAGAATTTTATTTCTTGCTCATGTAACAGTTCAATGAAGGTGTTCCTGGTTTGTGGGCGGCTTTCCTTTATGGGGTGATAGTAGGATTCAGGTTCTTTTTTTTTTTCTATTTAATTATTTGGTTGCATTTGGTCTTAGTTGTAGCAGGTGGGCTCCTTAGTTGCAGCTCTCAGGCTCCTTAGTTGCCTCTTGCTGGCTCCTTAGTTGTAGCATGCTAACTCTTAGTTGCAGCATGCATGTGGGATCTAGTTCCTGGACCAGGGATCGAACCGGGGCCTTCTGGATCGGAGTCCAGTGTCTTAACCACTGTGCCACCAGAAAAGTCCCAGGATTCAGATTCTTTGCTTGTGACTCTTCACCCCTTAGGGACATGGAGATTCTTGTACCCAAGTAGAGAAAAGGGAAAGCTTGTAAAGAAGGCACACCGGCTTCTTATGGACTAGAAGAGCCACTTCTGCTCATGTTTTTATTGGCAAAAATTAGTCAATCCTACGTTCCACCATTAATGAATCCTTCCATTTGAAACCTCATTCTATACTGATCACAGTGGCTTTGATGAGTAAAGAGGTCAGCATCATTTTCCAAGGAGAAACAAGTAAACAAAAAACAACTGGAGGACACATTCAAAAGAAAGATATCATTGAAAGAAAAAAAAAGTGAGTTCGGTTATTTTGTCCTATAGAGAAAAAATTGAGAACAGTGAATGTAAATTTTTATTTTTCATAGTATACTGCTGTCAGATGATTATAGGAGGAGGAAAAAATGATGCAACAAAAGGAAAAATCTTTTCATATACTGATAGGCATTTGTCTGTTTTCTTTTTAGAAAAGTCTATTCTGGTCCTAAGCCCATTTTTTAATCAGGTTATTATAATTATTTTTTTTGCTATTGAGTTATCTGAGTTACGTATTTTGCTTATTGACTCCTTATCAGGTGTATAGTTTGCAACTATTTTCTCGCATTCCATAGGTTGCTTTCTCATTCTGTTGGTTGTTTCCTTTGCTGTGCAGAAGATTTTTAGTCTGATGCAATCCCACTTGTCTATTTTTGCTTTTGCTGCCTGTGCTTTTGCTGCCTGTCATAACTAAAAATACCATTGCCCGCTCCAATGTCAAGAAGCTTTTTCCCTATATTTTTTCTATTCGTTTTACAGTTACAGGTCTTATATATGTCTTATTCCATTATGAGTCGATTTTTGTATATGGTGTGAGATAAGGGTACAGTTTCACTCTTTTGCAGGTAGCTATGTAGTTTTCCCAGCCCTAGTTATTGAAGAGACTGTTCTTTCCCCATTGTTTATTCTTGGCACCTGTCTAAGAACAGTTGACTGTAGATGTGTGTTATTATTTCTGGGCTCTGTATTCTGTTCCCTTTGTCTCTGGGTCTGTCTTTATGCCAGTACCATGCTGGTTTGATTACTGTAGCTTTGTAATATATTTTGTATCATGCCTCCAGCTCTGTTGTTCCTCAAGGTTGCTTTGGCTATTCTGGGTCTTTTGTGGTTCCATATGAATTTGAAGACCGTTTTTTCTGTTTCTGTAAAGATTGTCATTGGGATTTTGATAACGGTTGCATTGAATCTTTAGACCACTATATGTAGTATGGACATTTTAACAGTATTAATTTTTCAATCCATGAACATGGAATGTCTTTACATTTATCTGTGTCTTCTTTAATTCTTTCATCCATGTTTTATAATTTTCAGTGTACTAGTCTTTCAACTCTTTGGCTAAGTTTATTCCTAAGTACTTTATACATTTTGTTAGCTACTATCGGGACTGTTTTTTAGTCTCCTTTTTTAGATAGTTTGTTGGCAAGGATGCAGAGAAAAGGGAACCCTTCTACACTGTTGGTGGGAGTGTACATTGGTATAACCATTATGGAAAACAGTACGGAGGTTCCTCAAAAAATTAAAAATGGAACTACCATATAATCCAGCAATCCCAATTCTGGGTATCTATCCAAAAGAAATGAAATTAGTATCTTGAAGAGATATCTGCACCGTCATGTTAATTGCAGCAATATTCACAATATCCAAGATATGGAAACCACCTAAATGTTTGTTGACAGATGAATAGATAAGAAAATGTGAGAGATATATACATATATATTCAGCCTTAAAAAGGAAGGAAATCTGTAACAACATGGATGAACCTGGAGGACATTATGCTAAATGAAATAAGCTAGATAGAGAGAAGCAGATATTATACTTCATGATCTCACATGTGAAATGCAAAAACGTGGAACTTCTAAAAGCAGAGAGTAGAATGATGGTTGCCAGGTTGTGACAGGTGGGGGAGATGGGGAGGTGTTGGGCAGGAGGTACAATGTTTTAGTTACATAGTATGAATAAGTTCTGAAGCTCTACTGTACAGCATTGTAACTGCAGTTAATAATACCATGTTATATACTTGAAATTTTCTAAGAGACTTAATCTTATGTGTTCTCACCACATACAAAGAAACTGTAACTACGAGAGGTGAAGCATATGTTAGTTATCGTGACTGTGGCAATCATTTTGCAATGTATACATATATGAAACATGATGTTTCCCTTAAATACATACAATTTTTATTTATCAATTGTACCACAATAAAGCTGGAAAAAAAGCAAGAAACAATAAGCTAGGAAAAAGAAAAAAGAAAAGAACAAAAGGGGAAAGGTAGAGGCAGTAAAAATCGACATATACAAACCAAGCAGAGAGGGAGACTGACAGTGGACATGGACTAAGAAGGGAAGTTTTGAAGTGTGTGCCTGAGACAGGCTCAGCTGTGCACTTTAGTAACAGACTGTGGAGCGTTCTGGACTCTTAGTGTGTCTGAAATGTGGCAGAGTGCTTCATCCACTTTAATCCTGAAGTCTTTAGGCTACTCTGAATGGAATAACTGGAGCAACCCAACAGCATAGAAATTAATTTCTAAGCCTAGGGATCAGGAACCAGAAGAACTAAATGGAATCAGTTGAAAGTGGTCTCATAGTTAGTTTACCCGTCCTTTGAGGTGTACATTCAGATACCTATTAACAGGTTACTAACAAAAATAAAATACGAGTATTTTTATGTGCATATAAATTATATATATTTTGTGTGAATTTATAAAATTCATATTTATAAAAACACAAATACATATAAATAAATAAAACTTGGAGGGACTTCCCTGGTGTTCCAGTGGTAAAGAATCCGCCTTCCAATGCAGGGGATGTAGGTTCCATCCCTGGTCGGTGAACTAATATCCCACATGCCGCGGGGCAACTAAACCCGCGTGCCATAACTGGAGAGAAGCCAGCGCACCACAGCGAAGAGCTGGCACGCCTCAAGGAAGACCCTGCATGCTGCAACTAAGACCTGACGCAGCCAAAAAAAAAAAAAAAGAAAAAAATAACTTGGAAATTAAACTATGTATTGCCAAATTTATTTTCTATTTCAGAATTGTGCGATTGTAGGGTTACCATCAGAAGACTCAGAGCTCTTATCCCATAAATTACATAGTATGTAGGAGATCAGTTTGTCAGTAATATGGGGACATAGCACAGAGGGTAAGGATGATTTCAACAGGATGCTTTAAAATCATCCAAAAAGGAAAGAGATTCTAGTTATAATGGGATAAATGCACCTGTCTTCTTATTCATTACCTTTGCATCTTTTCTTGCTTACCTGTAATAGTTAAAATGAGTTACATAGCCTTTGAAATCTCTAAACTATCCCATGGAATAATGCTATTTCAATCTCTACTACTTTCTTACTCTATTATCTAATTAAAGTTAACTTCTGCTCAAATTCTGTGACATTATTATTTTATCAGAAATTAAATGTACGTTACCTGGGTGATGAAGTTGGAAACATATTAGGACATTTTTAAAGCTACACTTTTTTGTTTTGTTTTTTTTCCTGGAAAACAAAATCTCTTTAGTGAATTGTGTCATTATTCTAAAACATCAAACTTTTCCAAAATCTGTTGAGATACAATAGAGTTAATATCTTTAATAAATTAGTTAAAATGAAATTAGTTAATAAAATTAATATCTTTTAATGAGGTTGAATTTATAGCCATTCAGCCCTTTTAATACCTGGATATTTAGATGAAGGAAACAAAGTTTCTGATCAGGCTGATATGATAGTCATAATGGTTGCTACTAAAGATTCCTCAGTTTATCAGAGGATATTTTCAAGCTGTTTTGAGGATTGATTAACTTAATTTATAAAAATTCTAATAATATTGGTGATCTGATTTTTCAGATTAGAGATAATAAAAAACTGTGAGGCTAATAATGCCATGTAATGTGGCAGACATTGTCTATATAGTATCTAAAATGTTCTAATCACCCTACAGTTTAGGGCTAATTCTATTTTCATAATTCTGAAGGGAAAGTGAGCCATTCCTGAAGTGAGACTTCCTAAATCCCACAGGTGGATCTGGACTTAGAACCAAGAATTGTCTGCACCCAGAACCTAAACTCTTCTGATGACACCTTTCTATTCCCTAGTCTGAGAACAATGGTCACATTACAATTCAGTTCTTTACTAGGTGGCCAAAATGCTGACATGAAGTAAGTTAGAGATATCTATGATATAGTTGGTAGGCACAGTTTTAAAAATGAAGAAATGCATTTCCAAAGGACTTTGTGGAGAAAATATTTCAAGTTAAATGCAATCTGTTGGCACTTAAATGAGAAAACTCCAATTTATTGGGACATTTATATCGATGAAAAAGCACATTTCATGACTGCTACATTTACATCAGCACAATCAAGGACTCTTTCAGAAAAACAATTACACATTTTCTTTCAGTATTTTTTTTAAATTTTCATGTTGAGTTATTTTTTACTCTGTATTAGCTTGGGTTCTCCAGAGAAACAGAACCATTAGTGTTTGTTTGTTCATTCATTCTATTATATCAATGTATATTCATTCATTCTATTATATATATTAATTCATATATATATGGAATTAGCTCATGTGGTTTAGGAGGTTACGTCCCAGGACGAGCGGTCCACCAGCAGGATCAGCTGATGGTCTAAGTTCCGGTACCAGTCTGAGTCCTAGGGCAGGAGAAGACTGTTCCAGTTTGGAGACAGTCAGGCAGAGAGAGACAATTTTCTCTTATTCTGCCTTGTTTTCTATGCAGGCTTTCAGTGGATTGGGTGCAGCCCACCAACACTGGACAGGGCCTTGGCTTTACTGGGTCTGTCCATTCAGATGTTCCTCTCATCCAGAAACACCCTCACAGACACACCCAGAACGATGTTTAGCCAAATATCTGGGCACCCTGTGGCCTAGTCAAGGTCACATAAAATTAACCATCCGAAATTTCTAGGAAAATTTTCATCAATTTTTGAGTCCTTATTAATCTAACTATAGGACAGTATGAAGCACTCAACGTATAAATATACTTAACTACCTAGTTTTCAAAGAAAAGATGGATTAATGTATATCTCTCATGGCTTTTAATTAAAAGTGACTTTCTTTCTCAAGATGTATTGTTTCTCTTTCTTTTTTACTTTTTAAATCTGAGATCAGAATATTCACTATAGAACTACGCTAGGTACAGACTGGCCTCTAGGCAAGTAAATAATAAGTATTATAACAACAAGAGCAATCAGGCTATGGTCCTCGAACTAGGCACTAGGTTAGATCGCTTAGAACTTATTTCCATTTAATCCAGGAGAGTTTCTATAGCTATCTAGGTCAAATTTCAATATTGACAGGGACCGTATTCTTGAACTTGTCCTAGGAACCTCTGCATTTACTCTAGTGTGATGTTGGATTGAAGTGCTGGGTCAAGGTGAGGAGTAGACAAGGTCCAATAGTGTGAAGAAGAGGTGTTGGAGACAGGCAGGTCACGTGCAAGCAGGCACCTGGGAGATTCTGCCAGCCCAGCAAGGGCAGTTCCCTGGTCAAGGCCGACCATGAAACCAAGGGTCCAAGGAAGAAACCACTGGGTACTGTGCTTGGGGAACCAGTGCATATGGCTGTCCTTCTACTCAACCCTTAACAGCTGCAGCTCTCCTTCCTGAACCCAGTTGTGGGTCAAATATACCCTACTGACTTTTGACCATCTTTTACAAGATCTCTTAAGAGTGGTATTTCAGGGGCTTCCCTGGTGGCTCAGTGGTTAAGAATCTGCCTGTAGTGCAGGGGACACGGGTTCGAGCTCTGGTCCGGGAAGATTCCACATGTCATGGAGCAACTAAGCCCATGTGCCACAACTACTGAGCCTGTGCTCGAGAGCCCGTGAGCCACAACTATTGAGCCTGCCTGCCACAACTACTGAATCCCATGTGCCTAGAGCCCGTGCTCCGCAACAAGAGAAGCCATCACAAGGAGAAGCCTGCGCACCGCAACGAAGAGTAACCCCCGCTCGCTGCAACTAGAGAAAGCCTGCGTGCAGCAACGAAGATGCAACACAGCCAAAAAAAAAATTAATGCTGTTTTACTCAAAGTGATCTTATTTTGTTTTACCCCAAAATTGGGAATACCCTTGAAGACAAAACCTATTACATAAGTGAAGATAACAATCAGGGTAGCCTGAAGCTGGAAATTAAACCTAAGAAAATAAATTCAGAACAATAAATTACTTTAATATTTTTATTTACATTGATAACTTTCAATTGTGTGATGCACTCTAAATTTAATTGGCAGAAAAAAATGGTAGTTTAGAAACTCCCCGTCATATGGCCAACAGGCACATGAAAAGCTGCTCAACATCACTAATTATTAGAGAAATGCAAATCAAAAGTACAATGAGGTGTCACCTCACATCAGTTAGAATGGGCATCATCAGAAAATCTGCCAACAACAAATGCTGGAGAGGGTGTGGAGAAAAGGGAACCCTCCTGCACTGTTGGTGGGAATGTAAATTGATACAGCCACTATGGAGAACAGTGTGGAGGTTCCTTAAAAAACTAAAAATAGAATTACCATATGACCCAGCAATCCTACTACTGGGCATATACCCTAAGAAAACCATAATTCAAAAAGACACATGAAAAAAAAAAAAAAAAAAAGACACATGCACCCCAATGTTCATTGCAGCACTATTTACAATAGCCAGGTCATGGAAGCAACCTAAATGCCCATCAACAGACGAATGGATAAAGATGTGGTATATATACACAATAGAGTATTACTCAGCCCTGAAAAGGAATGAAACTTGGTCATTTGTAGAGACGTGGATGAACCTAGAGACTGTCATGCAGAGTGAAGTAAGTCAGAAAGAGAAAAACAAATATCGTTTATTAACGCATACATGTGGAATCTAGAAAAATGGTACAGATGAACCAGTTTGCAAGGCAGAAACAGACACAGATGTAGAGAACAAACATATGGACACTAGCAGGGGAAAGCGGGGGGCAGGTGGTGGGGGTGTGATGAATTCGGCGACTGGGATTGACATGTATACACTAATATATATAGAATAGATAACTAATAAGAACCTGCTGTATAAAAAAATAAATAAAACTTTTAAAAAAATTAAAAAAAGAAACTTCCCATCATACACCAAATAAAGTTTCAGAAATATTAATAAATTGTTTCAAAAAGAACAAATAAACAGTTGTAATTCTTAAAGAAATTTATTGACTATCTGGTCTTCATGGCAGTGGGACATTTTACCATAAGAAGGAAAAGAAGAAACCATTAACAAAATAGTTAAGTATATTTGACTCCTCAAGATAAAAAATGTGTGGCATATACCAAGCACCATAAACAAAGTAAATGACAAATGACACATGAGTAGTTGATTCAATAATTTCTAAAAACCAAATAACTAAATATTTTAAAATAACCAACACTGGTTAGATTAAGGCTTAAGATACACACTGCTAGAATCATGTAAGTTGGTTTACCTGTATAGTTTTAAATAAATTGGTTCATAACTCTTCTTCCCATTATTCATCTGCAAAAATAATCTGAGGTGTTAATAAATATTTTTATGATGGTAATATTTATAATACCCTGTATTAGAAACAAAGTACCCAAACATAACATGAGGTAATATGACACAGTCATAAAACAAAGATTATTTCAAAAATTTTTATTGACATGGTAAATTTGTTTGCACAATTACTATTATTAAATTTTAACAAGCAAGTTAACAAAAAGATATGTGTATTAAAAACAAACATTGAAGTGACCTAAATGTCCATCGACAGAGGAATGCATAAGAAGATGTGGTACATATATGCAAAGGAATATTACTCAGCCATAAAATGTAACAAAATAGTGCCATTTGCAGAGATGTGGGTGGACCTAGAGATTGTCATACAGAGTGAAGTAAGTCAGAAAGAGAAAAACAAATATCGGATAATATTGCTTATATGTGGAATCTAGAAAAACGGTACAGATGAACTTACTTGCAAAGCAGAAATAGAGTCACTAATGTAGAGAACAAATTATGGTTACCAAGGGGGGATGTTTGGGGGGGGTGGGATGAAGTGGGAGATTGGCACTGACATATACACACTATTATGTATAAAATAGATAACTAATGAGAACCTACTGTGTAGCACAGGCAACTCTACTCAGTGCTCTGTGGTGACCTAAATGGAAAGGAAATCTAAAAAAGAGTGAATATATGTATACGTATAACTGATCCACTTTGCTGCACAGCAGAAACGAACACAACATTGTAAAGCAACTATACTCCAATAAAAATTAATTAAAATAAAACCCAGTAACATGATCTATACATAGCAGCTGGAAAAAAACCCCAAACAAACAGCATAGTGATTATTTTAGACTACGGAATTATGAGTATTTTTTTTCTTTACGTATTTCATATTTTTAAAGTTTTCTATAGTGAGTATGCATTTCTTTATATTAGGTAGATATTCACATTACAAATAATGGGTTGGTCGCTGGAATCATGATTAATTTTGTGGCCTGGCAACTGGGGGTTGTGTTGATATTGTAGGGCCTTTGGCTTCCATTTGGAGTGAGACATGGGACCCGTGGAGGGCTGTGAGCAGAGGAGTGATGTCAGCTGACTTAGGTTTATAAATACCTGCTAACACTTCCCTGCACTTAACCTTTAAGGTGCTGATCTTCTGTCTGTACTAGTGCCTCATACAAGGCACAGCAAATGCAAGGACATTTTTGTGCCAGGCAGGTACAGAGCTGGTTGAAGCATGTCAGGGGTGAGTACATAGGCAATGCCTGAGCTGTGTGAGTGGTGAGGACACCAGTAAACAGTCTGGAGGGGAACCTGCTTCCTAGCGCCAAGTGACGGCTGTCATTGGAAATGGGGGCAAGTGTAACTTGATCTAACATTATCAAGAAGAATTGAAACTGTAGATTTTCATATGAATTTAAACTTTTACGATGTGAGGCAACACAGATGTGGGCTAAATCTAGCTCTGGAATGTTCGCTCGCAGGCTTTGTCTTGTTCTCATTCCTAGTGTCTTAGGATAATTTGTACTGTTCCAGTAGTTTCTTGAGAGCTCTCCTGACTGCCCTCCAGTTTTCTCTGTCACTCTGGATTTAATGTAGTTGGTTTATCTACCCATCTGTCTTCTTTATTGATCTGGTTTGTTCTTGAGCCTACGCAATGCCTTTCCTGGCCATTTTATTCTTCATATTAATTCCACTGCATTGTACAGTTCATACTAAGTCAGTTAGGAAAAAAAAAAAAGCTCAGTCTGCTCTTTTTATAACAATCTTTTTAGCTCAGGGACAAAAAAGGTACAAAAGATGTATTTTTTAGACCCTCAACACTTAAGAAATGCAGAATATGGCCATTTCTTAAGATTTAATCCTACATTTTATAATGGGGTCATTGAAGTCTGAATTGAGATGTCTGGCCTACTTTTAATGAGGCCCCGCTCTTTTAATATAGCCTTTATTAAGAGGGACTTGATTTCCATTGGGAGGAAAATGAGAGCAATATGATATAAATTGCAATTATGAAAGATTCTAATATGAATATAGGGACAATTTTCCAGAAAAAAATTGAGGATGTGTTTATAAGAGACAGTAGACTAGCTACACATAAATAGATTATCTTTTGGAGTGGAACTAATGCCATATACCATAGCCACATATGGCTATAATTTAATTGTATGTTAATTCTTGTCATTAAAATCATCATAAAATGCTCTTTTTGAAAATAATCACTCTTTTAAAATAGGAACCTATGCTTTTGTGTATGTTAAAAATACACAAATATGGAACCAGAGAGTGTTTGGACTTGGCTCTCACAGTCATAGGGGGGTGGGGTGATGTGCTGGACAAAACGGGGGTGAAAATATGTCAAGAAAGAGACCATGCTTTACTCCCGTACTCCATGAGAGCCCAGATACTCAAACCCTTACAGCCTCCAGGGAAAGACTCAACAGAAACTGAACCAACTCAGACAAAAGACCTTCACACACTTGAACACTGACCCTCACCTTTTTCTGGTGGAAAAGCTCTATTTGCATCTGTGAACTCCCTTGATTGGACATAACCTGCAGTGACAGGCCACTTATTCAGTGCTTTACTCTTAAGTAAATTAAGGAAAACCTCTAATATTACGAATCCAAATAAAAAGGGTGAACAAGGAACACAGGAAATGAAGACTTTCAGAGAGCAAAAGAAAACTTCAAAAAAGCTATAAATTATTATCTTGAGAGAAATAGAATATATTGTATCTCTAAAACAAAATTAAAAAAAGAAATCAACAAACATGAAAGAATCTCAGAAATTAAAAAATATGAGAGGCAAAATAAAAATTCAGTATATGAGGTTGAAATATAAAATTAAAGATAATAGAAAGTAAAAGTACAAAGATGGGTAGTTAGAACTGAAAGAATTAAAAAGGAATAGAATCAGTCTATAAGACACAATGGCTGATAGGAATTCCAAAAATAGAAAAATATCATGGGCAGAAATTAAATAAGAATATGTAATTGATTATTAAGTTTTTCAGAAATAAAGAATAAAGGACATGGTATCCAGATTTGGGCCCAGTTTCCCAGGACAGTGATTTGGAGGGTTTGGGTGCAGGCATAGCATTCGTTATTAATTTCTCAACATTGGGAATAAAGGCAAGATCTTTAAAGTTTCCAGAAAAGCAAAACAACAAAAACAAAACAGAGAAACAGGTGGCACATAAACAGTAGAGATCATAGGGAGTTAAAATGTCATTTCATTTTTAGTTTTTAAAGATATGATCCAGCAATCCCACTTCTGAGCATATATCCAGAGAAAACCATAATTCGAAAAGATACATGCATCCCAGTGTTCATAGTAGCACTATTTACAATAGCCAAGACATGGGAGCAACCTAAATGTCCATCAACAGATGAATGGGTAAAGAAGATGTGGTATTTATATACAGTGGAATATTGCTCAGCCATAAGAAAAAAAAAGAATGAAATAATGCCATTTACAGCAACGTGGATGGACCTAGAGATTATCATACTAAGTGAAGGAAGTCAGAGAAAGACAAATATCATATGAGATCACTTTATATGTGGAATCTAAAAAAAAAGGTACAAATGAACTTAACAGAAACAGATCCACAGACATAGAAAACAAACTTATGGTTACCAAAGGGGATGAGACAGGGAGAGAGAAATCAAAAGTTTGGGATTAACATATACACACTACTATGTATAAAGCAGAAAACCAACAAGGACCTACTAAATAACACAGGGAACTATACTCAATATTTTGTAATAACCTATAAGGCAAAAGAATCTGAAAAAAATAGAAATGTATGTATGTATAACGAATCACTTTGCTGTACACCTGAAATTAACAAAACATTGTAAATCAACTATATTTCAATAAAAAATAAGTAAATTTTTAAAAAAGATTTAAAGAAAAATTCAAACAAACAAAAGGTCTATGTTATCAAGTGAATTAAAAAAAAAAGAATGTCATTTCATGGAGACATTCTAAACTAGATGATAAGATAAATTCCTTCAAATTTTTCAAGTAAAATGATTTTCCACCAAGAATTCTATACCTAACTAAATAATCAATCCAGCATAAAGGTTGACTATAGACACTCTAAGACCAAAAAATTGCAAAAATTTGCTTCCCAGTATTCTTTCTCAGGAAGCTTTGTATACAGCAAAATGATATGTAAACCAAGAAAGAGGAAGATATGGGATCCGTAAAACAGGAAATTCAGGGAGGGGTGAAGGGATTTTGCAGATTAATGACAAAGGGAAGTGCCCCCTGGTAATCTGTACACAAGCCCAGCAAGCAGCCAGTACAGAAGGTGGCTCACAGAGAAGAGGGTACCCTCAGATATGTGGACATACCTAAAACTGTGCAGAATTCCAACTTAAAATTTTAAGAGGCAGCTCTGATTTCTCAGAAATCGGAGAGAAATCTGTGACAGAAGTCATCACGTAGGGCTGCGCCTACAGCACTGCTGGGCCACACCCAGCACAAACGCCCTGCTCCAGCCCCAGGGGCACATGCTGGTAAACGGATGCCCTAAACTGGAGACAACTATCAGGCCCAACTGGTCCCTGTCCGGGAAGCCTTGGACCTGCCGTTTCCTTCTCACTACCAGCGCTTCAGCATTTCCACCTGCAGTCTCGTGGACTCAGTGACAAAGCAGGCACTCAAGGGACCGGCGTATCTGCACTGCAGTGCATCGGTCTGCCAGCCTGCTGGGGCCCATCCTGTACGACAGCCTGTCCTGCCAGACGAGAAGAAGCCCTGACATCCATTTTCAGAACAGCACTGCTAGCATTTCTGGCCAGCGTCCCGTGATTCTACTCCAAGCCACTCAGGACTCTTCAGAAAAGCTCCGTAAGTGCTCAAGGTCTCCTGTAGACTCCCCAGCTCTGTGGGTGGCTGGCCTTTCTGGAACCTTAATCATCGGAGCCTTGTTAGTGCCCTACCTGTCTGTCAGGAAACGGAGATGCGTTCCTCAGACCAAATGTGTTAATAAAACCAGATTGCACTCCAAAAAAAAAAAAAAAAATTCTCTCTGATTTTCTCCAATCCAGAAGCAGATTAATGATCCCTCATCATTTCCAAGTATTTACCAATTCATTCTTTGTTGCCTTTAGGGCACTCAGTGGCCTTAAGGTGCTTCTTGGCAGTGTATATCTAACCTACTAGCTTGCAAGCCCCTAGAGGCTTTATCTTATTGACGCATACACCTGCAGTGCCTCTTGGAGAGATCATGGCATGGTAGGGCTTTAAAATATGGCTACATGTGTTTGGAAAGTCTTTGGCTGTTACTTCAACTTCAGAAAATATTTTGCTCTGGAACATTATTTTATGTTCATGAAACAAATTAGAATAGCAAACTCTATGTAATTATGGTATTGACTCAAAATTGAGAATGTTAATAGTTTTCATGTACCAATATAATATGTTCATTATATAGGGGTGTGTGTGTATAAAAGTTTCAAAAGAAAAATAATATGTAATGTGAAATTTAAGTGTCTTTCTCCATATAACACTAATAAGGGAATCTTGTTTTTCCCTGACTCAAAGCTGTTATTTAGGAATTTTTTTCCATATATTCAGACCATTAGAAATTTTGCCACACACAAAATGGATATTTTCCTGATAGAATGCAACTGTTGCCATGTATAAATATATATAACCCCAAACTACTAAAAATCACTAAATGCACCTAATGTTTCAGAAAGCATATATTTTTTATTTTTTTATTTTTTATTTTATTTTTTTATTTTATTTTATTTTTTTTGGCCACTCCTCATCGCGATGCGCGGGCCTCTCACTATCGCGGCCTCTCTTGTTGTGGAGCACAGGCTCCAGACGCGCAGGCTCAGTAGTTGTGGCTCACGGGCCCAGCCACTCCGTGGCATGTGGGATCTTCCCGGACCGGGGCACGAACCCGTGTCCCCTGCATTGGCAGGCGGACTCCTAACCACTGCGCCACCAGGGAAGCCCAGCATATATTTTTTAAAAATCACTTTTTAATTTATAGTGATCACTTTTTAGATGATCAAGTTATATCTTCCTGAGAATTAGACTTTTTTTAAATGAGAGGATATAGTACCTGTAGTTCTTCTGCAAGCTACAAAGAATTCATGAAAATTGGAACGGAATAAAGAAACTTAGAGTGTGCTAAGTGCAAGTTTATGGGTCACTTAGAGAGTAGAAGAATCCAGATGTAATTAAAGATAACAGTAGGGTTAGAGGAGGATAAGAGTAAAGCAGTTATTCGGATACGTGAGAATCCTTGTGTACAGGTGGAAATCTAACGTTTCTGTACCCAAAATCACAAAGATAAAGAATTTTTTAAAAACATTTTTGATGGAAAGGATTACTGTGGAAGATTGCACAATTGCTGTTTTTGCAGGTCTTTGAATATAACAGACATTTTCAACCATGTATGTCTGTAAAAACACATATTGTATATTTATTATATACCACTGACCATGAATCTTAACCTTTCAGAGATGTTGAATATGTAACTTACACGAATAGTATACAACTAGCAATTTTGATAGGTTCTGTGAGAGAGTGCTATGAGAATGCAAATGTTCTTTAATATGCTTAGTTTTCTTATGTAAAGTACCTGAAAGCCTCCAAGCATATTTTCCCCTGAAAACTAGCATTTATAAAGTGACCTTTCTGAGGTACATTATTCACTAAGGCACACTAAGTTTTAGTGTAAGAACAATGTACTTTTTCACCATTCCTGTCAAATACATTTAGAAAGACAGAATGATATTGTTATCTATATTTGGCCCTTGGGGAAGTTGATTCACAGGGAGATTGAGTAACTTGTCAAAGAAATTTAAGTCAGGAAAGCTGGGGCTCTTTAGATCCAGGCACCAGTCATAGGACCGAGTTGTCAGGCTTGGCTTGTTGATAAAGGACCTAAGAAATTCAACTCCAGCCCCATCATTTTACACATGATAAAATTTAGGTCAAGGAACTTCCCTAGTGTCAGAAAAATGTGGGAGCTGAATAGGTATGCAGGTGACTTGATCTTAAGGCTTCTGTTCTCTTTCCTCCCTGACCTTATGCCATGATCAATGAGGTTAATTTTAGATTCCATCAAAGTTGTAAAGATTCTAATTTCTCTTTAAATTTAAATATTCCATTCTGTAAGAGATTATAATTTTCCCTTCACCTACTTATACTTAATTGGGTATGACACTTGGTATTCACCCGAGCCTGAAAGATTCAGTAAAGGTGCAATCCCTGAGATACCTAGTCTGAATCATGATTTTATCTCTTTCCTCCTGCTGGAATTTCTGTTAGAAGGAGGGCACCAACCTCACTTATTCCGGTTTGTTCTTTCCCAAATCCTGGGCTATTTCATACTCACTTAGGTTCACAGCTTATGTTGTTCTTTCCACTGATTTTTGTGCAATCACAGGCTTCACTGTAAGATTATAGAAATATGTCTTGTGCTTCTGTCTTGGTTTTCTATGAAAGGCCTGTCCTAAATTTATGTCCCTACTAACTCCCAACAAACATAAACTATATGGTGAGTGTTAAATAGAAGGGGTACACCGAATATAAGCAATCCATGTTTAATTCTGTGGAATTTTTTAACTTCATTTTTCTCTCCTGGGTATTATATATGCATTCTTAAATTTTTTAAAACATAAACATTATTACTGATCTGAATTCTGCATTCCTTTATTAACAGGCACTAGTGCAAGGAAATATGTACTTCCTCTTAATAAAAATACATGTAGATTTTAATATTAGGGATAATGTTTATCTAGTTGGTGATCTTTGCTTGACCATGTCAGGGAGAAACAAGAAACAAAGCAAAAGAGGTTTTGTGGTCTCTGCATCCTTAATCTATTTTGAAGTCTCTTTAAAGAAAGTATACAAAACTATAAGACAAGGAAACAAATTTATAAGAAAATGCTAATTTAAAAAACTGATAAATGCCACAAATGTCATGAAATTCAGAACAATACCTTAATAATTTCAGTAGTTAAGTGACTGAGATACATTTTTAAAACATTTTTCCTAAATTTTTGACTGCCTACTTTTTTAATCTCCTCTTCATAAGACATTGATTTTATATTTTTTCCCCCTGAGAAAAATAGGAAGTTAATTCAGTCTTCCCCTAGCATGTATTTTATTATTGATAGCTGAAGTGAATAATACATGCAACTTTGCACAACAGCCGACGTGCTGTTTATAGTACTACTCCAGGTTTGTGTTCTGAAAACCCAAGGGTCATGATAAATTCTATTTCATACAATTCCCATCCATAAGAGAGAAAGTATGGTTGTTTATAGAGAGAACTTCTATTTTGACTAGGCATTGATGAGAACCAAATTCTCCACTTAGAGTTTTATAGGCCTGATGATTGGAATAATTTTCTACGGAACTCACACCATGCTCTGTATATTTGCAAATCTTTTTTCTCTTCCGCTACCCACATACTTCCACTACTGGGCACAGTAGGAGATGCTTTTATTGTGATAAAACCTTCGTGTCACAATGCCTGGAAAGTAACCAGCCAGGAGGATTCCAGGAATCCATTCCTCCCTTGGGAAGGACAGCAATGATACACTGATTACTCTGACTACATACGTAGATCTCACAAGACCCAAGCTAAATGGATCCTTTAGTTACCTTCACTGTAGCTGGATCTCAGATTGCCCGTGGCCATTGTATTGTCACCCCGTGTGATAGAGGCAAAACTGTCTTAGAAAGAGACAATGGTCTTCACTGATTGCAATTGAAATATCTTATTTATGCAAATTTGACAAAATAAATTACCGTATAAGCATATTGCTAGGTTCCCTCCCAGGGTCTTAAGAAGATCCCTGCAGGTCCCTGTTGTTTACCCGTTCTATGTATAGTAGTGTGTATATGTTAATCCCGAACTCCTAATTTACAATCGGGACCTGCTGTACAGCACAGGGAACTATACTCAGTATCTTGTAATAACCTATAATGGAAAAGAATTTGAAAAAGAATAGATGTATCTCTCTCCTGTGTATATATATACATATATATATATATATATATATATATATATATATGTAACTGAATCACTTCGCCGTACACTTGAAACTAACGCAGCATTGTAGATTAACTAGACTTCAATTTAAAAGTAATGAAAAAAAAAAAAAAAGGATCCCTGCAAGCAAGGGGCCCTAAAGCTGAAGCTTCACTGAGTTCACAGGACATGAGCCTCTGGTGTCTGAAAGCTTGGAATCAGATTTGCAACCTACCTTGATCAATGGACTGTAGTACCTGATGGGAATACGTTTCTGAAGTCTAGGCTTTTCTCCGGGATTGTTTAATCCTTCCATGGATGATTTCCCATTGTTTTAACTGTTGCTATGTCATTGTCATATTGTGTACAGACACAAAAGGCACCCTCAGAGTTTTTCCCTGATGCAGTTTAAGGAAGGCCTGTTTACAGAGGTGTGGCTAGGGTTCAGGTGAAGTGCCCAGAGACTGGCTCAGTGGGAAGTTGTCAGCAGCTACCCCAGGCCTGGCAGGGCCAATGGCGGAAGTGCTAGCGCTGGAGCCTGGGAGACCTGAGGCCCTTAGGGGGAGGGATGGCGGACTCCGCTGGAATTAGAACCGGGGCTTTAGGCAGAGCACTCAGCAGCGGCCCCAGCCCGACCTCCTCAGTTCTCCTGCTGGTACCTCCCAACTGGCTGCTACCAGGGGTCCGCCAGAGGCTCAGGGACCCTGGGTGCTGCAGTTCATAGGGTACAAAGCAGAGCCGAGAAAGGCAGACAATGAGTATGGTGGGGGAACAAACCAGAATTAACCAGCACAGGTCCCAAGTACCCTTGAAACAAAGTCTTGAATAATGCAGATTACTATTTGATTACCTGCGTACATGTCTGTATGAATTTCTAACATTACCACTAATTAAACTGTCTTTACCACTAACTGAAACTCCGTGAACAAGAAAGCAACGCCGCTGTAGTTTTTGTTTGGTTTGTTTTGTTGCCTGTTCTGCTTTTTCGATGATAGAGGCTAAAAGAAACAAAACAATTCAAAAAAGTCCATAATGGGCTGTTGTTACCCCACCGAAACTGGGTCCACTTGCCCACGTGTGCAGTAAAGCTAATCTACTGACACCAGGTTGTGGTGAAGGGAAGTGCAGCATTTATTGTACTTCTGGTACCAGACAAGGAGAGTGGGGCAGCTAAAGCTCAAAAAACTCCAAACTCTTGGATGGATTTCAGGGAAGCATTTTTAAAGCCCAGGTGATGGAGGGTGGTTGGAAGTTATATGATCAGCTCATGCACAGTTCTCTGATTGGTTGATGGTGAGGTAACAGGGTGGTGTCACAGGGGTTAACGTTATCAATCCTTAGGCTCCAGTAGGTCTGGGGGCTACATGCTCAAGGTCATCAAGTAGTTAACTTCTTCCATTGGGTGGTGGTCTTAGCATCTGTAAAACAACCCAGGAAATGTGCATCACATACTGTTATCTAGGTACTTCAGGGAGGAACTAAAGATTCTGTGACTGCCACCTGGCTGATTTCCTGTTTAAGTTGTTACCGTTTCTCCTGGTCCAGCTGCTGCTTTTGTCGCTACGTGTTCACATCCTTTCAATCATTCATTCTTGAGTCAGGCCTTTGTGACTCAGGGGGGGCATGGGAGACTTCAGCTTTTCCACAAACAAGAGGCAGGCAGAGGACATGGGGGGAGGGTTCTGTCCCGGGAAAGCCCCATGGCATCCTGCTCGGTTACAGTGTGAAATCATAAAATCATGTGATACTGAGGGATTTATTGCTAAATATGTTTGTGAAGAGTACATATTATCAAAGGAGGGTGAGTTGTAGTTTAAGCACACAATACATTCCCCTGTGAACACAGAACAGCTTCCTGGCCCCTGACATCCGCCAGCCTGCCGACAGCATCTTGACTGTCTCTTCTCATGTCTTTTGCCGTTCCTGATCCTTATACGTACAGCTCCTGCACCAGCAACTTCCTAGAAAGCACTATGTCCCGAGTCTTCTGGGCACAATCCTTGTCCCACGTGTGGGTGGTGACAGGCTTACGTGGGGGTGACAGTAAAGCCCTTCTCGGCCAGGGAGAGGCGGCCTTACCTTTCCTCCCTGTCTGAGTTCCTGGGTCCTGCAATCCGAGAAGAAGCGAGTAATTGATGTGGGTGCAAATCTTAGCCTTTATATGCTACTGAGCTGCCAGGAACAACGTGTGGGGCTAACTGCAACTCTGGTGTGTGTGGGAGGTTTGTCCCCAAAAGATTTGAAAATATTATAATGCCCCTTTGTTACTTTGTGTGTTTTGAGGCATGGAAACACAGCTTAACATATATTTAGGGGCTACAAGTTTCCTCCTCTCAGAATTTAAATCTTGAAAGGAATAACTCCTTTTTGGGCGATATAATAATAGGTTTGCTGCCATCAGAATGAATGTTTCTGCCCACTGGTATGTTCTCCATAAACAGGATCAAATTCCTTTATATTTTAAATGTATAGAAAAACTAAGAAGAAAAGTTTGCATTTCTAACCCCTGAATAATGTTAAATCATCAGTTCTCTTGGGGTAATGGATGAATGTAGATTTTTGATTTAGAAAAGCTTCAGTTTGATTCACTTTACTTGTTTTCTGAGATTGAGCTTGACTTCCAAGCCCAACTTTCATAATATGAGCTTGGATAACAGCTACCTTGTGTAAGGACTAAATATATTTACACAGGTTAAACTAATTCTATTTGGTTTCTAGCATATGGTCGGCACCCCGAATATAAGTTCCCTTTTTTTCATCTTTTCTCCATGCTTTGTTATTTTATGTCTGTTTTCCTATTCATTTCATAGAGAAGCCACTCTGCGTTATCCTTCCCTCCCCTCCCCTCCCCTCTCCTCTCCTTTCCTTTCCTCTCCTCTCCTTTCCTTTCCTCTCCTTTCCTCTCCTTTCTTCCTTCCTCCCCCTCCCCTCCTCTCCCCTCCCCTCCCCGATTATGTGGTGATCTTTCTTGCAGCTTTGGTTGTATGAGATCCCCTGCCAGCACTCAGCGGGTATTCTGTGAGAATTGTCCACATGTATGAGTATTTTTGATGTATTTGTGGGAGGAGGTGAGCTGCATGTCCTTCTATTCCGCCATCTTGGTCTCTGCCTCTGGGTTATACTTTTCTCAAGGAAAGGAATAAATTATTCAAAGAATTAAAAAAGAATACCAGTAATCATTTTATAAAATGACTATAATATTTTTTTCTAGACAACTGGGTGCTTTATCCAACAATGCCACCTTATTCTACATATTTTAAGGACTTGATAAATATTTGCCCAAAAGTCTTTTCACTGATTTTAATTCACTTGTTATTGCTGTAGACTTTAGGATGAAGTAGATTAAAATACCCATAGGTTTAGATGTAATCATGTGCCCATTTTAGTTGTAGGGGCACCAGTTGAGTTTTTGAATGGATCTTAACAAAATGGAATGTGTTGTATAGAGGACATGACTTTTTTTCTTAATTAAACGCCTGAATTGTAGTAGGCATTGGGATGGGTTTCTCATCATGTTTGTTCTCTTCTCACTGAAAATAGCTGCTGACTTTGTAAGAGTCTAAGGCTCAGCTGCAGGAACCTTCCAGAGCCTTGGAACAAGGAACTTGCATTTGGTCAATTGATAGATGAATGTGCAGTATCTGAGTTTTATCCCTCTTGGGGAAATTTTAAAATTTATGTGTCTGTGACTTGCAGCAGCTTATATACACTGGTGGAAATTTCTTTATTGCCCAGTATCTCAGTAAGTGAACTCCCCAGACTGAAGACCATGTATTTAAATTTAATATATTTTATATATACACCCACCCAAGTGTAATGGATTTTAAATGCATTGGTTCTTTAATTGCCACTTTCTTCTTCTTCTTCTTTTTTTTTTTTTTGGCCGCATTACACGGCATTTGGGACCTTAGTTCCCTGACCAGAGATCAAACCCACACCCCCTGCATTGTAAGCACAGGGTCTTAACAACTGGACCTCCAGGGAGTTCCCCAATTGCCACTTTCTTACCCAACAATCTTAGGTATGATGGCAGTCACTGGAAAGACATTAATATAGTCGTCTTAAATTCATATTTCACGTCATTAAAATAAATTCGTAACTATCCATTTCAGATCACAGATTATTTCAGTACATAGATGGCTACAATAGGGGCTAATGTTGACCATGAAATAATAATAGTAAGCACTTATTAACGTGCCAATTTCTATTTCTACTCTGCCTGAGACTGAGTACTATTCTAAGCCTTAATTAAAAGGACCACAATTTATAAATATCTAAGTAAATTTAGCCCCCATTTAAATATATATATATCTGGATTGCTTATAAATTTCAAATGCATTATATTTTCCTAACAGATACTAATGAATTCAACGAAAGAAGCTAGATCTTAATTCACAAATAAATGCTAGCATATAGAGGATTGACAAAAGAATTGCCATATGTACACAATTACACAGCTGTGTACATACACATTCGTATATACAAAATCTACGATGGATTAATTCCAATATTTAGACTACTGTATAATTATAAAAGGAGGATTTTAATATTTATTCCTAAAATAATTTTAAATATATTCCCTAGGAAACTTGAAATAGGGTAAACATTTTCTAATGTTTGAAGTAACTATGCAAAATCTCTTGAAATCAGTTTTTAGAGTCCATTAACTTTGATGTCATTTAAAATGCTGTTTACATATGGAATAACTACTTTGATTATTCCCTAGGAAGTTAATTTGGTGTTTAAAGTAATGAAATCTGCTTTCTTCCACATTTAAAATTACAGAGAAAAAAAAGGTAAAGAATAGCAAGACTGTAAGCTAGGATACTGAAAAAAATGGAATTCATGCTGTTCAAATTTTGTTTATGCTTCTAAGCTCCAAGGTTTTTTTTTTTTTTTTTTCTTTCTAATTTTAAGAAGTGAGGCATTACATTGAAATATTCCATATGTTACACCATTTCTGCACCTTGGTTAGAAAAAACCTGAAGTATATCAGAGGTTACTTAAACCTATACTGTAGCTACCCAAAAATCCATGAAATACACATTCACCATCAATGGTCCTTAACTAATGCTGAAATCAAACCAGCAAGGGAAGCCTTAGGGATATTCTGAAGTGGTTGTTTGAGACCAGTATTGTCTATTGGAGGTTATCATACATTTCATGGATGTGTGTGTTACTAGAAGTTTGAAGCGGATAGAATTTTGAAACTCAATATTGTTTAAAAAAGTTTGCCTTTTGACTCTCACTCCTATTTTGAGATGTTGGAAAATGATTTTTCCTACTGCAAAGGGGGCTGTAAAGAGAAATGAAAGTGGTAGCTACTCGTGCAGACAGAGTTGCCTCCTTAAAAATGTCAACAATGAAATAATGTTTTCAAAAGGACTCTTAAGATCACACACTTAAAACCACATACTGAAAAAAAAAAAAAAAACAAGTTGTTGCTTGCTGCTCATATGACTACTCAGCTCCATGGAATCAATTTAAGGAAATTTAGAAGCTTCAAACAGACAGCATGTTCAATTTTAAAGGTAACTGAATTTAAGGAAGGAAATAATAGTGGGAAATTGCTTGAGGTCAGATTTTTCTTGATAAAAATCTCCACTCTTTTGTGAGTTCAATGGGTGATATAGTTCATTGACCACATTTTTCCTCATATGTCCCTATAATTCCAACTCTGGAATTTAGGCTTATGAAAATGAATTGCACAACAAAGAGAGTAAATGAAATGAATTGCTAGTCTTGGGGTTTGGCCATCTATTGAAACGTACCCAGTGTGAGAAGAACATTGCAATATTTTAGAGATGGTCTTCAACACTTAAGAAATTTAAAATTATTAAAAAGATATTGCTAGAACCTTCCATATTTTATAATATAAATCAGTTAACTAGAATATGGCATATCATTTTCCCCTGATTCCTTAGGAATGGTTTTGGATTTGCTTACAATTAAGTACTGCATGATACCGTATACTCTTGTGTTTTTTTCCTATGATGTATATTGGTCTTTGATTTTCATGTATGTTTATGCCTATGAGTTAGCAAAATAATTTTTTTCATCCTGAACTTACGATATCAGCAGGAGTGGGTGTTCTATACTAATCGACAAATTAGGTGCACATTAATCACCGGGAACACATGGCATCTACCTTCAAATTTGGAAAGCACTCAAAAGTATCATTTGTGAATTTGGCACTGTTGACAAAATGGGCTTTTTTTTTTTTTGCACAAGGCATAATGCCAGGGGCCTGGTGAATTGATATATTGAACCCTATTTGTAAGAAAGTGTGAAGAATATGAGTATCATTTCTCAACTTGGGTTGTAAGGCATATAGACCCATTTGGAATCACCATCCATTAGGATGGCAGAAAGTCAATTTCAGTGAGTTTCTGAGCCGACCCTTCCCCCTCAGTTCCCTGAGATTTATCCAAGTTTGGGGTAACTGGTATCAAGGTATTGTCGTGCAAGTGGGGTGGAGGGAAGGTGCGGCGGTGGCTAATCCATCCGGTTTCCAGGTCCTCTGCCTACACACGCAGAGGTCTGCTGAGATGGCCGTCATCCCATATGGCCCTCAATTATTGTTCCCATAGGTTACCTCAGAGACATGTTGTGTTCCTGTCAGATCATCCTCTTAAGGTCTGGTGCCCTCTCACTTTCCAAAGTTGGCAACATTTGATTGTTTCCAGGCTACATTAGGGAAAGGAAGTACGTACTCTGTGCTTTTCAAAATCCCAGCAACTGCCTACTTCCGCTGCATCTCTGGATTCTATCCCATAATCACCACCTCCTTGCTCCCCAGACCAGGGTTCCCATCTTTAGAGAAAGCTTCAGTCTCCTAAACCCCCTTCTCCTAAACATTCTGGGTACGCCTTGGACTTCTCTGTGTGTCCCTATGGGTTCAGACTTCCAGAAATTAAAGTCAGGAGTACTCCTTTCTTCTCTGTGTTGGGCTATTTTGTATCTCCTGTTAGAAGGCAGCAGGCACAGTTTAGTCTGCTGTCTGTGCTGTCCATAAAACTTGTGGTGATGATGGAAATATTCTTTATCAGAGCCATCCAGTATGGTAGCCAGTAGCTACATGTGGCTCTGAAACCCTTGAAATGCGGCCAGTGTGACTGAGAAACTGAAGTTTTGATTTTATTGAGTTTTATTTGATTTACATTTTAATTGCCACATGTGGCTAGTGGCTGCTATGTTGGCTAGCACAGGTACCTGCTTGAATGTGGGGAAAGGACAAAGGGGAGACTTATGAGGCTTTTAAAGAAATGGCTATAATGACTAAATATCTGGCAGTCCTAAACTCACATTTGGGAAGTGCTATATAGCATGTTAAATACGAATTTGACTCATTGCAACTCAGATTGCCTGCAAGAAAAACTTGTCCCTCTTTCTGAATAGATTCTACTTGTGCTCCTCTGTCACCAATGGGTGCAGGTGAGTAGCAGGGAGAGCAGATGGGAAATCTAAACTTTCAGTGAAAGATCTCTTCTGACTAAATCCTCCATCTTTCATGAGAATTCTTTCCTTCACTTTCCAAGATGGCATCAGGATGTGAAAGAAAGCCTATGGCTATGTCTTCTGGGGATGGGAAGGGGCCCCCTGGATTGCATGCCATTATCTAGGTCTCCTTCGGTCTCCTAAAGACTGGGGCTGGAGAGGTCTGGTGTCTGGGCATGGCTCACCCCCTGCTGCCAAAGTCCACAGCAGCTAGGACTCCTGGTCGGTTCTTGGTGGCTCTTGCTATTGGTCACCTCCCCTAGTCCGACCAGCGTTGATGGGATCAGACTGCTGGCTCTCTAGGACAGCATAGGTGAAGGTCTCTGAGAATCCAGATAGTTTCTGCATCATTTCCCAGTGTTTTGGATCCTACAGAGGCAAAAGAACAGCCTGTGTGACATTCAGTGTGGTGGGGAAGGACCCCCATGCTCAGATGTTCTTCATCTGCACCTCTGGAATTTCTGTTGTGGATTCTCTCAGCCCCTACCCATATCTGGCTGAGGCCAAAGTGGTAGTTGCTTTACAGACTCTGTTAACTAACCCCCCTCCTCTCCTCTGAAGGCTTTCCCTTCCTCTTCCTGCTTGGGCAGAACTTGTCTTACATCCTGTTATCAATGGTTAGTAGTAAGCTTTCACAATCTGAATTAGCCAAGCTTGAGTCTTTAATATTTAAAGGGAACTTTTAGAATTTCTCATTGTCTCTTTAGGCAAAGCCTGGCTTTTTCATAATTATTGTGTCACTGTGGAATCAATTGCCTCTTTTTGAAATTAAAAGTGAATATTGTTTTTTTTTTCCTGCATTAAAAATACAAAGGACCTATACAATGATATTAATAATGCAGTCTATGAATTGGGGGTTTTAAATTTTTTATACTCTGCAGTGTTTTTGAAAATTGACATTTGTCACTCTTGTATCCTAAAAAATAAAGAGAAAATCTAAAATGGAAAATTATGAAATTTTGTACAGCCTCATTTAAAAGTAAAATACAAACCACAACTGAATTAATAAGACTGTTTCAATAAAGAAAGCCCCGGAATTTCATATCTTATTGTTTGGACGAAAAGCAAATCTGCTCCTGAGCTTCATTTTAAAATGTTTAACAAGAATCAGATGTTTTACATTATATGAAAAATTCTGAATCCTAAACACTTATGTAATTTTTGTCCTAATGATTATAAGTAATTAAGGGGCAGTTTCCAATCTGGCTCCAAAGAGTTGAACATTAAACGGTTTTAGAGATCATAAAGTATATACGTCCCTTAGTCAAGAAAATTAGCCATTTATTTGTATATTATAGAATATCAATGTGGAGCAAATTTAGCAAAGTTGTAGTTAACTTTGCTTGAGCATTTGCTTTAAAGAATGTCTAGAAAGCCCCAGATTGTTTTGATTAATTAAAGGACAGTTCATTCTCCTGTAAATTGATGCCATCATAGTGTGGTGCTTCTTATTCCTGGAGAATTATCACCTGTTAGCTCAGTCAGTGGGAAAATAATAAAAAGACCTCAGGTGATGTAAAGCATCCTATGAAGGTATTCTCTGAGGGACTGAGTGTGGGATGGATCAAACCTGAGATCAAAATGTTTAGCCATGATTTTATGTTAAATACAGCTTTTAATACTTCTCCCTAAAAATGAACACCATTCTTTTTGGTGGAACATCATTTTTACATTTATATTGACACAGGTAAATTTCATAAAATTGCTGTTTCATTTTAATTAACCAGTTGTTTCATGGTTCATTTCAGAATGAACCTCTGAAAATAAGGATTCTGTTATTTTTAAAGTTAGAAATTTTTTTTTTACAGTCTGCTTTTGGCCATCTTTATTGATATTCTTGCTTATATTAGTCCAAGTGGCAAATGACTGACTTTTCCGCTCTGAACTTGTAAACTAGTGTTTATTTACATTATTTGCTCTTATAAAAACATATGAAATACTTTCCTGTGCACATATTCTTTTTTCACTCATTTATCTTTATTTTAGGAGGCTAAGTCCCTCATAATAACCTTCTTTGTTATTGACCCATCTGTTGTTGTTTTTTTTTTCATTTTTTAAGACTTTTATTTTTAGAGCAGTTTTATGTTTACAACAAAATAGAGAGGTATGGAAATTTCCTATATCCCCACTGCCCTAATATACACATAACCCCCTTATCAGCATCCCACACCAGAGGGGCATATTGGTTACAATTGATGAGCCCTGCTTTGACGCATCACATTCGCCTGAAGTCCATAGTTTACATTACAGTTCACTCATGGTGGTGTGCATTTTTGGGGTTTAAACAAATGTGTAATGACATGTATCTATCATTACAGTATCATAGAGATTATTTTTACTGCCATGAAAATCCTCTGTGCTCTGCCTATTCAAGCCTGCCCTGGCCAACCCTGGAAATTGCTGATTTTTTTTTTTTTTACAGTCTCTGTAGATTTTCCTTTTCCAGAGTGTCATATAGTTGGAATTATATAGTCTGTCACCTTTTCTGATTGGCTTCCTTCACTTAGTGTGCATTTACGTTTCCTCCATGTCTTTTTCATGACTTGGTAGCTCATTTATTTTTAGCACTGGATAATATTCCAGTGTCTGGATGCACCACACTTTGTTTATCTGTTCATCTGCTGGAGGACATCTTGGGTGCTTCCAGGTTTTGGCAATTAAGAATAAAGCTGCCATAAACATCTGCGTGCAAGTCTTTGCGTGGGCATATGTGTTTAGCTCCTTTGGGTAAATACCAAGAAGCACGCTTGTTGGATAGCATGGTGAGAGTGTATTTAGTTTTGTAGGAAACAGGCAAACTGTCTTCCACAGTGGCTGCACCCTTTTGCATCGCCACCAACAATGAATGAGAGTTCCTGTTGCTCCACATCCTCACCAGCATTTGGTGGTGTCAGTGTTCTGGATTTTGGCCATTCTAATAGGTGATGCTGATTATTTTATTAATAATTTCAATCATCCTAGTGGAATGACATAGCTATTTGTTTCGGAATAATGGTGATCACTGTTTAGAAAGCAAGGATTCAGCCATCCTCTGCCTTCCTTGTCTTCTGTTCAGTGCAAAATACTGGACAAGCACTGTTACTGCTGGTGGGTGACACAGTGCTGGTCACCTGTCATTTAATCATTAACGTTTGGTGAAACAGACACCTTTGAGCATTTTCCATATTGCCCTGATTCCCAGACACATGACTAGTTCTTTGCTCTTGAATATTTTCAACTTCATATAATTTGTAATCAGAAGAACTTGAGGTTGAATTCTGGCTCCACCAATTAATATTCAGATAATGTTGTGCGTGTTATTTGTAAGATAAACTAGAGTTTCTTCATCTGTAAAATTGGAATAATACCTACTGTTTAGGGTTACTGTAAGCATCAAATGGATGTATAGATTTACAGATATATATAGAAATTGATATAGATTATTAAGCACAAAATATTATAACTATTACAGTTAAATTATAGTATAATATAATGATTACATGATTATCATTTGTGTTGGATTTGTAACTAACCAATGGAATACTAATCAATACTAATCAATCAATCAATACTAATCAATACTAATCAATTGCCTTCCAATTTAGAGCAGTTTTGAATTGAACACTTTTTATCTGGTTGGTGGTGAGCAAATCTAGGAAAGGTCATCAAAACAGAAAAAAGCAAGTCTTATACAAAGTATAAATGAGACAGTAATCATTTAAGAATGTGAATGATTATAACATAAAGGATAGATATTAATGAGGAAAGACCAAATTGTAAAGAACTTAAATTATACCATGGTGAATTGAAATGAATTTTCCACGATAAATAGAAAACTTTGATTCATAGATAATATTGTCTATTAATTGCTCTATTTTGTTGGTTTATCTAATCATCTAAGATCATTTGTTTTGTTTATTTTATTCATTCTTTTCAGTCTTTATTTCAACGAATATCATTGAATATCTTACCGTGTGATAGACAAAAAAGCATCGTTGTACCTTTCTGAGTGTTAGTGATGGGCATAGGGGCACTAAACCTGGTAATATGGAGAGAATATGGTTATTAATAATGGCATAAAGTATGCTGGAGAGAGAGGGTGGTAGGAAAGCTAATAGCAGTGGTATTTATTCCAATCTGTGGGTTCGGGGAAGGTCCATGGAGGAGATGGTTTTGTGATCAGCCTTGTGACTTACAGGTAAAACAAAGCAAGAAGGGCACAGATAACTGGCACAGGATAATAACAGGACCTGTTGAGCTAAAATCTAGAATAGGTATATCTGGGCACATGTATTATTAGTGCAAAGCTTCCCAGGTAATTCCCAGGTGATTCTGATGCCTATCTACTGCTCTTTTTATTTCAACATAGAAGTCTCTAACTTTTCTGTAGTTTTTTTCTCCAGAAAAACTAATTAACAAAATGCATATTAAAAATACCATTTTAAAAGGAAGGATTTATTTATGATGAAATCATTTCCTTGCACACTACATATTTTGGACCACAAATCCTGAAAAGTCGAGTTCCGTAATATGAATGGACATAAATTCTTCCCCATTTAACAGCAGCTGGGGAAACTTGTTCTTTGAATAAACACTGTACAATTTGCAGATACTTCAGGCTAATCTTAGATTGGTGTATCTATTTGTGTAAATTACTGCTATTGAGAAAAAAACCAGCCACATAAATGAGGTAATTCTAAAGAGTAAATCCAACTAACATCCCTAGAAATGTTCAGAGTTCAATATTTCAAAAACTTTTTTAAAACCAAAGAGATATTCTTGGGATGTAGTGATTTATTTTGAATACTGGCAAAAGGGGATGAATCTTCACAGTTTGACTGATAAACATTTTAATATTTTAGGATAAATTTGGGTGAAATTGAAAATGTATTATGTGCAGCAGCTGGTGGTGTTAGATCGATCACATTTTCTTCTGTTCATACAGGCTCTTCCTTTAACGTTCCATAGTTTCTTTTGATTTAAGTGAGCATATCTCATTTGGAGAACCAAATCAGACCTGCTAGCCTGGGCACACGGTCACACACAAAATACAGACCCTCAGAACTGTGTATTAGCTTGAAAAACAAGAGGCAGAAGGTGACTGTGTATCACCACCCAGAGCAGGTGAGCATATGCGAGATGTGCTCCTGGGACCCCCTGCCCCGTGCCCAGCTCTAAGTGGTCATCCCAGGGCTGGCGGACAAACAAGAGACACCTGAGTCCCAGGGGCAGTTAGTGATTCCAGCAGAAGACAGTCTTCAACACTTAACACTTGCCTAGGTGTGGTCCCTCCTGTTCTCAAAGGCATCTCCACCCTTACCCCTGTGGCTCAGATCCTTCTTTCACCACTTAATGGTGAAGATGTCCACTAGCCATCCTTAGGAAGTCTGTACAACACACAAATGCACACATGCACTAAGAAACCAGAGACTAGAGGAGACAAAGGCATCAAAGAAAAATTAAATGGACAAGGTTTGATCTTTAATGCAGAGTCAGATATTTATATAAATAATGCAGAAGCACGTACAGGTGTGTGGGTCAGGGAGCAGGGAGAAAGCCTGGTCCTGAATGAGGACTGTCATGTGGAGACAGGGCAAAAGGTCCAAATTCAGAAAGGTTGTACCCATAGCAGATTTTCAAGTAGGCATCTCATAAATACACCACCAAATATTTACACTCTTTAAAGTCATATAAAACACATTTTTGTTCAAAATAGATCTATTTTGTTTTCAAAACATTTTTTTCACTTACTGCATTCAATACATGAAGAGATTAAAAAGAAAATCTATGCTGAGTGAGTTGGATTCAATTTAGTATTTTCCAATCATAGGAGAGTATAAAAGGGATCTGGTGTTATTTTTCTCCTCTAACTCCTGCCATTAAAACAAATACAAACTATATGCAGTGTTACTTTATTTTTTTTTAGTGTTTTTTTTTTTTTTTTTTACCCATCCACCAACATCTAAACAGTTTGAGTATAAGAAAAACAGATAGAAAACACTTTGATATATCAGTTGTTCATTATCATGGGATTAAGGAACATTTGAGCCTTTTCCTTATTTGTAACTAGGATAAATAATTTATAACTTTTTTAGATTTAGTCCAGGAATTCTATAGAACACATGAAAGCCTTAAGATATCCTAGTTGGTATCTTTGATACTATACTGAAACACCATGAAAAGCATTCTGAAATGATCTGAATAATCAATGAAACTTGACATTATGAAACTGTCATTTATTTTTGTCAGCAAGCAGATGGCCTCTGAAAAAATCATATAGTGTTGAAAAGGGTACAGTATTAAAACCAAGAAATCAATTATATTACCTGGATATTTCATAGCCAACAACTATACAGTAATTTCAAGTTAATACTTGGGCCAAGGTTGACAAATAAACATGAATCTCTGCTAGCTCCCTCTCTCTTTCCAGCAGTAGCCATCAACCACCACTCAGGCATCCTTCCCACCCGGCGCAAATTAGGATGCACAGTCACACTGGAGAGAGGGGAGAGGACCCCAGGCTGTCACTACCGGTTGATCAGAACTGGCACAAAAGATGAACCCTATTCACCCTCCCCATATTAGTGTGAATGTTATATATATATATATATATATATATATATATATATATATATATATATATATATATATATATATATATATATATTTTATATAGACTGGGATAATGTTTTCATTAATGATAATACTCATACTGCATTTCTAAGATTTACATCCAAAAGAGCATATTGTATGTACATGCAATGGCCAGTCCAGGATAACAAATTCAGACCACAGCTCCATTAAGACTATGGCTTGTCCAAATTAAATTAAATACATAATACTCTTACCTCCTCCTTTCAACATGTACAATAAAAGCCCACTCTTCCTCCTTTTAAGGGATATAAAATTGCATTGGTAACTGCACGGATTAGAGGGAGAAAAATTCCCTCCTGGCGGTGCAGTGGTTAGGACTCCGTGATCCCACCGCGGGGCCCCAGGTTCGATCCCTGCTCAGGGAACTAAGATCCTGCCAGCTGTGCTGTGCAGCCAAAATAAAAAAAACAACATTCAAAGCTTGTTTTGCAAGGCGTTTGTGGCTATGATTATAGCTCTGCCTCATCTCAAATTAACAGAACGTCTTCCTGAAAACTTGCTTCTTTTATTTAATGATCTCTCTTTCTCTCTCTTTTTTTTAACCACGTCTTGGTTCAGGGTTCTTGATTGGCAGCTTGCAAAACAAAAAAGTCATTCTTCTCCTGGGCTTTGAAAGCCATTTAAATTGGCTGTTCATTATTTTGCTGCCTCACAAAAGGAAATCAGAAGTTTCCCAGATCAAACGCCGCAGACACATGAGGCCAGGAAAATCCTCCTTTTCCACATTCACCCGTTGTCCTAATCACTTTTTAAAGATGGAAATGGTGTTCATAAACACCTGAGGTTTTCAGTTTGTGTTAGTTTTTTCCCCAGACTAGGGGAAGCAAAAGAGACTGGGGTTGGTTTATTCTGGTTTCGAAGGATTGATAAGTTGTCTTAGAATCTGCAAACTTTATATATAAATCTTTGAGTGCATTTATGCAATTCATCAAATTATTTTTTAACTCCTTAATGACTTGAGTGTCAGTGTACAGAGGCAGCCTTTTGGTGGGGGAGTCAATCCTTCCTGCCCCCCCCCCCCCCAGAGTAGAGCAGGAGTAGGCTAGGGAAGAATCTGAGGCCAAAAGGGCACAGCAGTGAACTCCTTTAGGGTTCAATGTTAGAGCCTCTTAATATTTCAGGCCCATTAATAAGAATGTGTATGAAGCTGAGAGACTCTAATCAGCCAAGATAAAAGTATCATAAATTTCTCATGGTAAATTTTGGTTTTTTGGAACTACTCAGAGTGGTTTCTGTTTTCCTAATTGGAACCTGGCCAATGCACTTGGATGAAATATAAAATATGTAGGATTTACTCTTATTTTCTGGATACATTTATGCATGGTTAGAAGTGGCATACCATTTGTGTCCCTTTTGACGATTATTTCACAGAGTATTTAAGATAGATCTATGATTTTTAAAAAATATTTATTTTAAAATACATCAAAATGATATGGTTTGATGGTTGTCGGGAAAGACTAATAGTGGCTTGATATTAATAAAATAAGTATAGTAATAGTAGAGTCAAGGTAGTGGGTCCACAGCTGTTTATTGCAAAAATCTTTCAAATTTGCTGTATGTTTGAAAATATTCATAATAAAATTTTGGAAAAAAAATCAAATTTTGTAGATTCCAAAACGATTTCTTTTTTTGACACTCAGAATCAATGATTTACAGGAAATCCAAAAAAGAGGGGATATATGTACACTTACAGCTGATTCACTTTGCTGTACAGCAGAAACTAACACAACATTGTAAAACAACAATACTCCAATAAAAATTTATTTAAAAATTAAAAAAAAAGAATCAGTGATTTAGTTCATAATCAATATTTTTTGTTCTCCTAATTACCTAAAAATTAATAAGAAAAGCATGCTTAAATACAATTTAAACAGTCTTTTTTATACACTACTACTATTTTGTTGGTCACCAAAGGACTTCGAAATTTTGGGAGCATTGTCATATACTCATAAAGGCCAGACTCATAGTTGAAATGTAAGAAATTAACATTGTTATTCATTTCACATAATTTCTAAGAGAAATTATGGTTAAAACTGAGGACCTTTCCCGTTTCAAGGATTTACTTGACACTTTTGCATAATGCCTAAAATATTAAATACAAGAAGCCTCACTGAAATTAATATATCACCCTATTGCATTTAAAGGAGGCCTTTTCATGAAGCTTATAAAAACAGTGTTGTTGATATGTAAGTCCCTAATACATGTTGATAACCTATTTGGTTATTTATATTTTACCATGAAGCACTGTCTGCATTTAATTTTTTAATTGAGATAATTCACATATAATATTGTGTAAATCTAAGGTGTACAACATATTGATTTGATACATTGTAGCATTAGCTAACACCTCTATTGGGTCACATAATTATCATTTTTTTCTAGTGATGGGAAAGATCTAGTCACTTAGCAAGTGTAATGTTTAAAATACAGTTTTGTTGTCTATAATCACTGTATTGTGTATTAGATCTCCAGGACTTATTTATCTACTGCTTGCACGTTTGTACCCTTAAACCACATCTCTACCATTCCCCTACCCCCGAGCCCATGGTGCCCACTACTCCATTTTCTATTTTTTTTTGAGTTCTTTTTTTTTTTTTTTTCATTCCACATGTAAGGGATATCCTACAGAATTTGTCTCTCTCTGTCTGACTTATTTCACTTAGCATAATGTCCTCAAGGCCCATCCTGTCATAAATGGCAGGATTTCCTTTTTTCTCATGGCTGAATAGTATTCCATCATATATATATATATATATATATATATATATATGAATACTATTAATCATATATAATATATATATTATATAAATAATCATATATAATATAGACTATATATATGATATATATATATATATACACACCTTATATTTTTATCCATTCATCTGTTGGTGGACACTTGGGTTGTTTCCATATCTTGGCTATTGTGAATGATGCTGTAATTAACATGGGGGTGCAGATATCTCTTCAATATCCTGTTTCCATTTCCTTTGAATATACCCAGAAATGGGATTGCTGGATGATATGGTAGTTCTATTTTGTGTGTGTGTGGATTTTAAAGTTATTAACAAAAATCAATCTCCAATTTTCTACATGAAATGTTTTAAAATTGCTTGAGTTCTTGAAATATTTTACAATATGCATGTGATACATTTTACAATATATTAGTTTTGTAATCAGAAAAAGTTACGATAGTAAAAGTTAAAGTGATAAGCACATACTAGAGACAATTTAAAAATTAGAGGGGAAAGATGGTAGTTCTATTTTTAATTTTTTGAGGAATCGCCATACTGTTTTCCACATGTCTACATTTAATTTACAGGTAGTCCAAGTTTTTTTTTTTTTTTTTTTAAATAAAGTATAAGAAAGAGAGCCTCTGGAATACTGAGGTAAGCATGGTATTATTGAAGCATCAAGGCTTATTAACCTCACGTATTATATATCTTTGTTGTTGTAAAAGTTTTGCTCTGTTTTTAGATTTGGGGCATTTAGGGAATAATGCCAACCTGATTATCATTCTCAAGTGAGCTTTCAAGAGTTCATTAAAAGTTAAGAAGAGGACAGCATGCTCTAGGAAGCAGCTATTTTTAACAGAACCAAATTTGAATTCACCTACTTTAAAGCTTTTCACTTTTTAGAAAATATTTCCGTCAATACTTTTTAGATTATAAGTCTGTTGAGGTTGCAGTTTATAGACCCATCTTGCAATGATCTGACATTTTTGCCTCTGAGAACCAAATTCTTTCACTTCAAGAGCAGTCCAAATAAAGAAGTAGAGGATACAGGTTTGCTTTAAAAAACAAAGAAGCAAACAACCAAAGTCTCAAAGTGTTCAGTTTAATTGGGAGTCCTCAAATATATATACGTGTGCTTTGATTTGATAAATGGCTGCAAAATATTTTGCCATATGGAGACCTCACTTTATGACAAAGGGCTCCTTTTAAAAGTGAGAATTTTAAATTCCGTTAAAAATAAAATCCTATAATGTGAGGTATACTTTTGTCTTAGATTTAAACAAAAAAATAAAAACCAGTCCTTGAAAGCTGTAACATCTTCTTAGTAATTTAGCTACATAATAAACAATATATTTCAAATGTACTTACAAGTATGTTAGTATAGAGTTATTTGAAGAAATACTAGAAAAATAGTTTTGAGATCACAAATGCATTTAGGAATAGTTACTGGACAAAGGAATGCTATATTTTTGAAATGTCATGCCTGGAACAGATCACAGATGTCTAGGCTATGGTTCCCTTTATCTGGAATGTGCGTGCTTCTCTTTCACTTGTTCAGCTACCCTTTGCTCTTTGGTACCAGCTTAGAGTTACTTTCTCTTGCTCTGTTTCCCTGTACCTGAAAACTGGCTCATCTATGTTGTTCTTTTCTCCCAAATATGGCACCCTGTAGTGCTTAATACTGTGTTGACTTGTGTATCTCCTCCCATAGGATCTAAGCTCAAATTGGGCAGGGATTGTTTTCTCCAGTGCCCATTTGTTGCTGCTTGTAGCCCCTCTGGAGCAAAGTAAGTGCTCAGTGAACTGGAACCGTTGACTTATCCTCTGAAGCCTGCTGTCTCTCAGGGCCATTCTAATGCCAATCAGCATTTCAGCGGTCTTGAAAGAGAGCAAACTAATTTCAGGGTCCTCCCTTTTCTTTCCCATAGTATGTGTGTTTCTTTGAATTGTCCTGGTAGAGTCAGTCTAGGTTGATGATTCTAGGTCTCTCTGGGTCAGTCAGTGGCCTCTAGGAAGCAGATGCATGGTTTCATTGAAGAAAGTTTAATGAAGGGCCATTTAGAGGTGTGGGCAGGCTTAAGTTGACCAACCCGAGATAGGAAGCACTCAAGGACTCGTGTTGAAGAAAAAAAAATTGGACAGGACTTGAAGCAGCAAAACCAGATTTTATTCAGGAACTGCTGAAATAGAGGAAGGGAGTCCTCAATACAAAACTGGACTTGATTCTGAATACAGCATGGACAGTGGAGATTTATAGCCCAGGAGCAGGGTTGGGTCAGTGGATGGAACTCTACTAAGTGGCGGAAGGGGGGTGTTTGTCTAAACCGACGCAACAAGATTCTTAAGAAGGTAGGCTAGTGTGATCAGGTGTCACCTGGGGGATCCAGAGGACCGTCGCCTTGGTCAGATATCAACGTGATCAGATATTGAGGGTGCGGGATTCTCTGTAAACTGACTTAGCAGAATTTTTGCTAAAATTGTGCTAAAATTGGGCAATGCAACGATGGACACAGAAGTTCAAAAGTCGAGGCATGGTTGAGAAGAGGGTTCAAAGGAGCCTGGCTAGAGGGAAGCTGTTACCACCTCTAGCCCTGAGGGGCAGAGGGAAGGACACTGCAGGAGCTGGGGCTTGCAGGAGGCCACTGCTAAAATTCTGACCCAGTACAAAACGGAGCGGGGCGTGGGGAGGACTGGGGAGTGAAGAATAAATACCCCAGTTGGCCAACCCAACAGGGGGCCAGGCAGCAAGGGAGCTCATGTATAGAGGTCATTCTCCTGAGCAAAGAGCCAGGCAGAAGAGGGCACAAGAGACGGGAGGGGTCACCGGGGACTAATCACGCATACTCTCACTGGCTGGTGCCTTTAGACAAATTGTTCATTCCCTTGAAAGCTATTTTCTCATCAGTAAAATGTGAACAGTAAGACCTAATTTGTAATCATAAGATTGAAAGAAAGAAAAATATGTAAGTCACTTAGCATACATCAGTCCCTATAATTTCCTTGTTCTTGGTGTTCTGAGCATAGACACAATTTAAATCTCTCAGGTTCCTGACCTTTGAACTTTCTTCTGATTTGAGAGTTACCTTCTAAGTCGAATATATCAAGAATGGGCTGAGGAAACTAAAGATACGGCAATGTTATTAAAGCGGAAAAACAATTTAATTTGGTGAACGTAAACTTTTGCCTTACCTAGCCTGTGAGAAAGTGAAACTGGTTGTGAATAAGGAGGGGACTGTGTGTGTACAGCGCGGATGTACATCTGTGTGTTTGTGTGGCCGCGGTGTTTGAGCACACGCCCTGAGCCAAGCTGGCGGTGTTCATATCCTGGCTCCGCCACTTACTACCTCTGTGACCTTCAGCAAGTTACTGAATATCTCTGTGTGTTCATTTCCACGTCTGTGTAAATGGGGATAACAGTTTTGTTGTGGAATAAGATGAGATATACAAGTTGTGAGAACAAGTCCTGGGATGTAATAAAGGTTTATTCGATATTAGTATTACTCCATGGATATGTAATAATTTTTAATGCATACATATTATTATATATCCACCCATAAGTAATTCAATTATAATTAAGTTTGTTTTGACTAAAGGATTTTGCTGACAATGACTCTACCAGTGACAAAAAGGTCTTCTTTTTGTTTTTGTATAGCCTATTTGAACTGATCATCTGATGGATTATATTGACATTGGCCTTGAAACAAAGCTGAAATAGAGTTTAAATCACATTTTCTTGGATTAATTGTGCTCTGTAGGTATTTTCCTTCCTAACACCACATCTGCATTGTGTATCCAAATACCTTAAGAAACTCGTTTGGTTAAATATTTTCTGTTAAAGTGAGGTAAGATCATTTGTGTATTTATGCACGTGTGTGTGTATGTATGTGTGTGTGAAGAGACAGTTTTCAAGTATAAACAATTTATTATTATAAACAATCATACTCTGAAAAAAGACCAAATGGGTTTATTTTTACCCATGTGTCAGTTGTTTCTAGTTTACATGTTTGCATGTTCAATTGCTATAATCCAAACAGATGGGCTAAAGATTAAAATATAATTTCATGTCAGTATGAGATGAAGTAATTACACTTATAAATTATTGAGAAATAATCTTTGTTCTTATTCAAAATAAATTCATCAAATCATTATAATCGCATTAACTGGTAAATGGAAGAGTGAAGTTGGGTGAGTTAGTTTTAGGAGGAAGTCTAGCAGTGTAGGGGCAGTAAGAGATTAATTATTCTGACCTGCACCTCCAGCCCCCCCCCCCCCCCCGCCCCGCCCAGATCAGAGTGATACCAACCAGGATTCTCAACCTTCCCCAATCAAGAGAAATTGATCAGTGGCCAGACAGGAAATTCAGGCAAGGTTATACTGGGGCCCCTGCTGCAGCAGGGAGGAGCGAAAACAAGTAACAGGTTCCCTTGCTGGCTCCCCAAGGTGGGGCGAGCTGGTTCCATTATATGGCGTGAGGTTAGGGGTGTGTACAGGGGTCAGGCTAAGGGGCGGCTTAGGTGGTCTGCCCACCCCTTTGGTGGTGGTGAGTGCAGGGGGCATGCGCAGGACCCCGCTTTTGCCCACGACACTCTGTTTTTGTCCCTGCTCTTCATAAGTGACGGTCGGGTTTTTTTTTTTTTTTGTACTTTTGGTATCTTCTTGTCCATAATTTGCTCCAACTGCGCATGCGTGCAGTTATTTTTAGTCCCTTGTGGTTTCTTTGTATCTGTGCCTTGAGGAGAGGTTTGTCCAGGTGCAGCAAAGGGTCCCAGGTCCCAGCTTGTCTCAAGAGCAGTGGCCTGCTGCCCTACCTAAGAAAAGGGCATTTCTCCACCAAGATTTCTGGAGGGCTCAGTTCACGGACACATACATTCCATAAAAATAGCAGAAGTTTGGATCATCACACGTTAGATATTTAATACACAAAAACTAAAGATACTTCTAATGAAAGATGTCTACCTTTAGAAAGATCTTAACCACTGACATCTATCCTGAATATTTAAAAAAAAACATTTTGAATTATTTCAGGAATACCTAGTTAAGAACAAGATAATGGCTGACTCTTGATACATATCAGGTTTGAAGCTTCACTTGATTTCATTTTTAAAATAGTTTTATCTTACCAAAAAAATTAAGCACATGTTTCATACTTGCAAATGGTGTCTTATGAACTTCTGAAAGTGAGCTTCTTTTTAAAGAGCTTGATTCACATCAATGCCTATTATCAACCTGTACCTAATATGATTTTCTTATTGAATAGCATTGAAATCAGAAAAAAACCTTTCTGCCTCACTCAGGGCCACAGACACTGGGGCTAGGATGGGAGGAAATGCAT
Source organism: Balaenoptera ricei (assembly GCF_028023285.1). Lineage (NCBI taxonomy): Eukaryota > Metazoa > Chordata > Mammalia > Artiodactyla > Balaenopteridae > Balaenoptera > Balaenoptera ricei. Next base: position 89,073,768 of record NC_082650.1, on the reverse strand, counting down.
TTCCCAGGCACTCCTTCAGTGAGGATTCCTTTAAAATGTAGGTGGTTCTTCTTTAAAGCTCAATGCTCTGGACATTTTGAACCTTTGCGCATTCTTTCTAAAATACCTTTCAATTTAAAACAGGAGATGATTGTAATACCTTAAAGCAAATGAGGTGTTATTGCAATAATTAAATCCAAAATGAGATGCAGATACATTAGCCTCACTGCTGTGTCCGCCTGTTAATAGTGACGTTCCCACTGGTCACACCGATTTCTTTCTTTTCCAGTTGAGGTGAAGTACTGCATAGTAATTGTATTCTAATGCCTTTTACAAGAGGTAAAATGTGCATTAAGCTCTATCACACCATTTTAAATTAATCTAACTTTGCAAAAATTATAATAATTATATGACGTTGCTTTCCTCCCATGCAAATATGTATCAGATTTAAGAAAATTATTTTACATAGCAATAACATTACTTGAATACTAAGTGCATGCTTTTCCACTAATGAATCTGTTAGTAGAATCAGGGGGCTTTTTCTTAGCTCTCTCAAGCTTCAGAAACTTTTCAGTGTTTAAAATGTGCCTCAGCGTTATAGCTGGGGGTGCAGAGCCTGTGGATTGGGAGGGTATACGGTTGGCTATGCCAAGAGGAGAAAGCATCTATTTTCTCCAAATAGTGTGATTTTTTTAGAGGGGGGCGGATATCATTTTCATCAAGGACACAGCTAGCTCCTATATTAAAATATTAAACTGGGGTATGTTATTTGTGTCACACTCCATAGGAGTGTTTCTGTTTATAGACTTGACCTAAATGTACGAATTCTCTTGAAGAACTACTTCAGGTCGATGTGTTTTTCTTTTGGTGTAGATTATTATGCTCTGGTTCCTAAGAAGCTGAAACGCACTATGTTTTTCCTGCTCCTCATTTTAATCCTTGCTTATATCTTCCTTTTGTCTTAAATCTTATTGCTGTTTTCTTCCTTTTATCTTAATCTTACATTAATAAAAATACAAATAATAATGAAAAAAAGAATAACTGACACATTAACACTTATTGTACACTTACTGGGTGATGGACTCTGGTTATTGCTTTGAAAGATTATCGCCCTTAATCCTCACAATAAACATATGAAATGGATGTTCTTACTATCTATATTTTATAAGCAAAAACTCCACTGGTGGTGGAATCATTTACCTGATGTCCTACAGCAAATGTCCCCATAGGTGGTCTGGCTCCAGGTTTCATCCTGTCAACTTCTCCATCATCCTGAGGTTACAGGGGCTGGTGGGTGGATGCTGGGAGGAGAGTAAAATCAAAGATGTAGGCTGTGTTGTTTTCAAAAGTGTTTCAAATATAACCTTTAATCTGTGCTCGTCTCAGAAGAATCAGCGAAACCTCATTCCCTGAAAGCCCCTTTCATCCCCTGATGCTTTTTGTATGTTGTTAAATCCACTTCAGAGCTGGTGCTATGAGTTTCTGTTTTCTTGCCCCATGGCTCACCGTGTCCAGCCTGTTCTGCAGCAGCTTTTACTCTGGGTGGTTCTCAGTCTTCTCTTCCTGCTCTTGTTGCTAACGTTTGTATTGAGTGTGGCATTTCTAGCGATTAGTACCATCTGTTATTTGGGTTTATCTGGCTTCCGGTGGCAGATGCACTTTTGCTTTTGTTTAAAGAAGAACCAGCTTCCATTTCCTACATGTACGCCATTGTTAGGATGTTTCTAGTTTAAGGCAGAACCTTCTCTCTTGCTGCCGCAAGGAAGTTGAGGGGATGGTCCTGGAACAGTGCTGATGTACCACCCCAGCCCCTGAGGGTGCATCTCTCCTGAGCTTGCTGCGGGCCATTCCTTTTGCAGAAGCCACTAATGATCAGAGGGCAGCCGCGACTTCTACCCTAGTTTCAGAGCCTTAGACTAGGGGATGGCTCTGCCCAGGGTTCCCATCATTCCCTTACTGTAGGTTCAGCTGGCTGGTCTTCATGGAAATTGAACTCCCAGACATGTGCATTGATAGTTTTAAATCTCCCTGAGGGATTTCCCCCCCCCCCCGGCACTGCCCACCCCACAGAGTAGTTTTCTTTCTGGGACCCCTTGTCTTTTCTCCTTCCCTTCCATTTCTTGAAATAAATGAAAGACTTTGGTGGGAAAGTTAACTACTCTAATTTCCACTTTCCCTTCTCACCCCTCAGACTGCTGTGAATTTAACCCCAGTGAGTCTCCATCTGTGTCTATACATCCTTTGTTTTCCACCCAGGCCAGGTCTCTTCATCCTTATGGAATGAGGACAACTGATGCTATCTTTATCTTTCTAGATCCCAGATCCATAACTTAAGACCTTATTTCTTTCCTCCTGCCAAGGCTGTGAACTGCTTGCATTTCTCTCTCTCTCACTTTTACACCTCTTCTAACATTTTCTTTGTCTTGGACTTCTTTCCCCTCCAGAAGACTGGTAAACTGTTTATAATTTCTAATCCATACAGTTTTTATAAACAGCACATAAAATGATTTCTATTTTGTATGAGTTCTTATGGTTAGTTCATAGGAAAGCAAACAGAATTTACAAAATTAGCAAATAATGAGAATCATGGAAATGCAAACCCTCTGAAGGCTTAATTCAAATTGAAATAGGAACTAAGTGTGCTTTCTAATATTCCCCACAGCTGCCCCTTGACTTTCTGCACGGGTGCCCCCTGCCAGCCTCTGGTTTTTATCTGGGGCTCAGCCTGCCCAGCAAAGCCAATGAGATTTTAGCTCCAGGAGAATGAGGCTGACCTGGCTGCTGGGTCAGCTGTTAGCCTGTCCTGTCCAGACTGCTTGCTGGCCCACTGCTGCTTCCATTCTCTGCAGCCACTCTGATTAATTCACACCCATGACCACTGATCAACTTATGTCTGCACAGGGACTCATCACATCACCCAGAGAAACATGGTTCTTGCCCCTTAGTACATTAAACCTAATTAGCATGAACATTTTTTGTAAACTAAACACTGTGAAAATACCTTACTTAATGAGATAGGGTTGGAAGGAGTGGCTTTTAGGGGAACATGATTTGTTGGGAAGGCATATTTTGTTTGTTTGGGTTTTATTTTATTTTTTTTTAAGGAAGTATAGTTGACTTACAATGTTATATTAATTTGGAAAGGCATAGTTTTTTATTTATTGGAGTATAGTTGATTTACAATGTGGTATTAGTGTCTGCTGTACAGCACAGTGAATCAGTTATACATATACATATATCCACTCTTTTTAAAATTCTTTTCCCATATAGGCCATTACAGAGTATTGAGTAGAGTTCCCTGTGCTATACAGTAGGTCCTTATTAGTTATCTGTTTTATATATGGTAGTGTGTGTATGTCAATCCTAATCTTCCAATTTACCCATACTTTTAATGTGACTGACTATATCTTAAAGATTCTGTCTGTTCTTGGCTTGAAATATTATGCTATGGAAACAAAAGATAACTCTGGGATGAATGTCCTTGAAAAGTATGAATTAAAGTTCCAAAAATAATGACTGAGGCAAAAATATTACTAATACATTTATTGACTTCCAAAGTGCACTAAAATTTTTTATGGAATGGAAGTCGAGCAGAGGCTTAATTTATGTGTGGAACATCATTATTTTGCAACTTGTCTGAGTTCAGCAGAAATAAAAGACCTTTTATAAATAAAGAGGCAGGGCTTCCCTGGTGGCACAGTGGTTGGGAATCCACCTGCCAATGCAGGGGACATGGGTTCAAGCCCTGGTCTGGGAAGACCCCATGTGCCATGGAGCAACTAAGCCCGTGTGCCACAACTACTGAAGCCTGCGCGCCTGGAGCCTGTGCTCAGCAACAAGAGAAGCCACCGCAATGAGAAGCTCATGTACTGCAATGAAGAACAGCCCCCGCTAGCCTCAACTAGAGAAAGCCCGCACGCAGCAACAAAGACCCAATGCAGCCAAAAATAAATAAATAAAATAAATAAAGAGGCAGCAATTTCTGGTGACTATAACCGAGAGGGCAAAGAGTGTTACTGAACTGGACTTGGGTATGCTCGCCCGCAGTGCAGTAAAGCCCATCTACTGACACTGCATTGTGGTGAAGGAAAGTCCAGCATTTATTGCAGGTGCCAAGCAAGGAGAAGGGGCAGCCAGTGCTCAAAAAACCTGAACTCTCCAATGACTTTCAGGGAAGGGTTTTTAAAGGCAAGATTTGGGATGAGAGTTGCAGCTCATGGACTTTATTTAAAATTTTTTTTTAAATTAAATTATAGTTAACTTACAATGTGTTAGTTTTAAGTGTACAGCAAAGTGATTCAGTTATGTATACATATATATAAAATATATATTCTTTTCTAGATTATTTTTCATTATAGGTGATTACAAGATATTGAGTATAGTTCCCTGTGCTATACAGTAGGTCCTTGTTGTTTACCTATTTTATATATAGTAGTGTGTATCTGTTAATTTATCCCAGACTCCTAATTTATCCCCCTCACCCCCGGCCGCTATCCCCTTTGGTAACAATAAGTTGGTTGGTTGGTGGTGAGGTAACAGGGTGATGTTGTTTCTGGAATCTTAGTCATCAACCTTCTGGTTTCGGTCAGTCTGGGGTCTACGTGCCTGTGATCAACATGTGTCCACCATCCCCCACCTGGGCGAGGGTCTTGGCTTCTGCATAGTGGCGACTCAAAGATGTGTCACTGTCAAGGCCTCCCAGGGTCCTGCTGGGTTTCAAGGGCACAGCTATATTAGTGATTTTGGTCTTGACCTTCACCACAGGCATTTCAATAGCTACTATTTAAAATTCATTTTAAACTCCTATTTTTTGCATTTTAATAGCTTTGCTTCTAACACTAGAATGCCAAATGTGAATTTTTGCCTCTAGCGTATTTGATTCTTTACCTGGTCAAAATCACTAGGAATCTATATGCTTATACTAGTACACTGCATGTCTCAGAAATCAGGAGGAGAAAGAATGTAGGGGTAAAAATGAGAGGGTATGAAAAGGAATGTTGTGAAAAGGAGGATGGATGGAGACAAAGAGGTAGAAATATAGGAGGAAGTATTAGGGGAAAAGGACACCCTGGACAGACAAGGAAAAACAGAGAAAAACATGAAAGAGAAGTTCGGTAAATTATGTCTTTCGATGTTTAGACCAGTTGAATGGATTTTGCTCTTTCCTATCTACTTGGATAATAGCCATTCTCAACTTTTATCACTGTTATTTGGAATTGTCCCTCTGTAATAGTTAAGAACACTCCTTTCTTCCTTGGAAGCAGCTTGCCAGCTTTAATTTTCAGGGTTAAAAGTTTTGATGTTTTTAAAATAAATCTTATTGAATACTGATGGTTTTGCTGAAGGATGAAAGAATTTTTTTATAAATTTGTTTTGGGACTTACAGATTTTGGTTAGTTTATTATATGGGCGTAAACACCTCAAACACTGGCAGAAAATCTTTTTTGTTTGTTTGTTTTTGTTTTTGGATTATTAAGGCTACCTTGTACCCAAAATAGCTGAAGGTTATATTTTGAATCAGCAGATATTTTGTACTGCTCAGCCGTTTCTTTCAAATCAAATTCAGCTTTATGGTCTAATTAGGGAAAACATATGGTGTGAACAACAATAACAAAATGACACCTTGATGGAAACGAAAAGGCTCAGAGGTAAATGGATTAGACACTTTAACACAATTTTCAATTTTTGTGAGCACTTATTCAGAGAATGTTGTTCTGAGTCATAAAACCAGAGCCCCCGCCATTTGACTACCTGCTCCCACTGGAAACACTCCGTGCACTCATACCTGGAAGATTCCAGTTCCCTTTGCACTGTACCCTGGAGTTATGTTTTAACTCTGAGGCGTAATTTGTATGATAGCAAAATCATTCCCAGATCGACTACTGGAGGCATTTCACCCAGTGTCACTGCTCTGTCTCTGCATCTCTGTGTGTGCTGGGTCTCTGTCTCTGACCATCCATTGTTTTCTGAATTGAATGGAAACTTCTTAATTCTACCCTAACATCTGCTTTGCCAACTTAACTTCTACTTTTTTTTTTTTTTTTAATAATTTATTTATTTTTGGCTGGTTTGGGTGTTCATTGCTGCACACGGGCTTTCTCTAGTTGCGGCGAGCGGGGGCTACTCTTCATTGCAGTGTGCGGGCTTCTCATTGCGGTGGCTTCTCTTGTTGCGGAGCACGGGCCCTAGAGCATGTGGGCTTCAGTAGTTGTGGCTCATGGGCTGTAGAGCTCAGGCTCAGTAGTTGTGGTGCATGGGCTTAGTGACTCCACAGCATGTGGGATCTTCCCAGACCAGGGCTTGAACCCGTATCCCCTGCATTGGCAGGCAGATTCTTAACCACTGCGCCACCAGGGAAGTCCCCTAACTTCTACTTTCGTGACCCGTTGTGGGTCTTCCGTTGCCACCCTTCTTGTTAACAGATTGTCTTCTTTTGACCCCTGTGCTGTAACCTCCCATCAGGTATCGTCTCTTTAGTTGGAACACTCCAGGGCTAACAAAGGGCAACTGCTTTCCTTTCAGGTATTCACACGTGTATCTTAAGTCCAAGTGAAAATTTTACTTTTACACCTAGAAAGTTGAATTTAATATCTCTTATCCCAAGATAATTCATCTATATCTATTTAATAAGTTAAAACACTTATATTATTTTTTATATATGCATTTAAAATATAAATAACATTTTACATGGAAGGAACATTATGGAGTAATTTCTGTTCATTAGAAGGGCAGTAAATACTTGCTAACAGATGTTTTAAAAAAGTATTCTTTGGTTACATACAGTCTAAACACTTTGTACCTATGTTCTTACCTATATACTGTAGACAGTTGTTTGGCAACTTCTGTAAAATATTTGGTGCCTTGGTGGTTTTAAACTGGACTTAAGACTCTGATTTCTGAAATAGTCTTTTGAATTTGAAAAAATATTGTTAATCGTACATTATTTTCAAAACATTTTGAGCATTCATCAGTGTAGTCTAGGCAACTTTTTTTTTTAATTCCCAAAGGTAAGAAGATGTGAGAGGATATATCCAAAACAATAAGTAGATTTTCAGTTATGGAAAGAGCTTTTTGTCTAAAGGTTATTGCACACATGGTATTTTTCATTCTGTTCAAGTCACGTGACACTATTGTCAGTGTTTACACAGGTTTTATCACCATATGGTGGTAGTGAGATGGTGATGCACAGGTGTGCACAAACCACTCTTAGGTTCATGGATTTATTTTACCTGGTAGACAGTCTGGAAAATAATGATGAAAAATGCTGATCAGGTAGCAAAACACAGCTGGATGGAATGTTCTGTGTACCACAATATAATTGGCATGTTGAAATATTGTTTTGAGGGTGTTTCAATTTAAAATGTACATGCAGTCAGGGTAAAGGTGAAAATACTGTGTTTTTTCCAGTGACCACACCACCATTCTTCCATAAAAATGCCTTGGGAACACCTGGAGTTGATGTATTCATCTGCGTCCATTAAACTGTAGGGTAGATTTTCATTGCTCATTTTGTGTGAATATACTTATGTATACTCATATACATAAATATATTCATATGGACTATATGTGTAAGTACAATGTAGTTTAGTTGATTTGAAATATTATTATCCTACTTGATCAACTGCTTGAGCAACTTAGTATGTCCATACTCATGAAAGAACCCTGGAGATATTAAACATCTCCTAAATTTGTGGACCCATGTTTTACTGGTCTTGTAATATAGACTCTATTTTCCATATTTATTTGGACATGCTAAAATTTGTATCACAGCTTCATTTTGGTTTCTTTTCTAGAGGTGTAGTAGAGCCAACTCATACAAGCTCACAGAGCTGGCATTCCTTCCTCACTCCACATTCAGTGACCTCACATTGGTGGCTTGAAATTGCCCACTAGGAGTATTTCTACCACAGAAATTGGCAGACACTGCAAATCAGAGCTTCCTCCTTCCTCACATCCCAGGAAAACCAGTTGTTAAACTTTTTCAAGCTCATTACTGCTTTTAACTCTTCTGCTGGGAAGTCTGCTGAAGTATTTGGGAGGTTTGTGAAGAGTCTGCATCTAAGGAAAATAATTTACCCTCCTGTTCCCTAGAGATAAGCTCTGACTTTTGGAAGTGATTTATTTTCTCTGAGCCTGTAAACTTAAGATTCAAAGATTTTTCTTTATTGTAGGATTAATTTTCTCATGTTCTTTATTTCCATGAAAAGACCTGGTGATAGGCTTTCTTCACTTCTCACTTAGGTGCTTATCTCTCTACGTGGGATATTCAGCAGTTTTCAAGTTCTACTCAAGAATGTTTTGTTTGAAAAGGACCTTCTTTTTCAAAAAGTGCCACTATATTTTATAACATATTTGTAAGTAAATTGCTTCAATTTGCCTGAACCACCTTTCAATAAAGGACCATCATTAAGGGAAATTTTTATTTCTGCTATATCAACAGTTTTAAATGTTACGTATGCATAGCTCTTAAGAAGGTCCATATAGCAATAGATCTAAATATAATTCGCTGTATTTTATAATAATTCCAAATTTAGAGCTCCAGTTACAGATGTTAATTTCTCCAATTCAAATGAAAGCCTTGGCATTAAAAATGATAGATTTTAGAATGTCAAATCATAACAAATTCTGGTCTACAAATGTCTTAGGTGTTCAAAATAATGAAAATAAAAATTATTTTATAGAAAGTCTTCCTGAATGGGTAAGATAAAAATGAGTTTTAGTGTAGACGAGTTCAAGGTAATGCTTTTAGGGAAAAGTGATTCTACTTGGAAGTCACTTGGGTCCAAGACAGCTCTTGTACCAAGAAAGGGCTGGAAACAGCCTTTCTTTTTTTAAGAATTTGATGGAATTTTATTTATTAGAGAGGTCTTCACATCACTAGCCATATTTAATGAGGATATAAAATTTACCTACATTTTTCTTATGATTTTGTGAATTAATAAAACATAGTGTGTTTCTGCCATGTTACATAAACTTCATTAGTATGTCTCAAGAATGTGTTATGGAGAAATTCCATTGGACAAATGATTTGACCAGGAAATTGTGAGGCAAGGGGTGTGAGTGAGAATCATTTTAAGGAGTCGTATATTTCAGTCCAGAAAACAGGCCTGGAAAAGGGAATAACTAAAGTATAAAAATTCATCAGTGGAATGATACGGTGAACACAGGCTCGTGCAGTGAATTGAAATGAGTTAGAATGAGGAGGAACTTCTTGAAACCACTTAAACAGTGAGGAGTAAATTAACTTTTACTTAGAGGGAGGATGAAGGATGGAAACGGGCTCAATAATAATTCTAAGGCTGTTCAACCTTTATTCAATGTTTAGCTCGTTTTACATGTTCAAACTATTCAGTCTGTGTTAAATGATTAAGGAATCGTATTTAGAGATGTCTTAACTAACCATGTATGTCAGTGGTTCTCACGTGTTAAAAATGTGCCTCAGAATCACAGCAATGTTTGCTCAGAATGGACGTTTTCTAAGCACTACCACAAATCCACTGAATTGGAATTTCTGGGGGCTGGGGCCCATGACTCTAAACTTTAACAAACGCCAGAGATGATGCAGCTGAGCCATGGACCACTTAGAGAGATCCTGCTTCCTGTTGATGTTAGGAAAGAACATCCTGGCATATTCTTAGAAAGCATGGTGCCCTCCTACTAATATGTCCAGGTGCCTCTGTCAGCTCCAGTTACAGGGATCTGCCCCCAGCTCACTGAGCAAGTCCTATGCTGTTAAGCCTTTTGTCTTTCTTCAGGTTGTTTCCTGTCACTGAAATTCCCTTCTTTTCATATTTACTCACTGAGGTCACGTTTATCTTTCAAGACCCATTTCGTATCGCCCCTCCCCTGGGAAATCTCCAGTTCACTCAGTCAAAATCTATCTCTCAACTCTGTTTCCCTAAGACATTGAACATGCGATAGCATTTATCACAGTGTATCTTGCATATATATAGAATTCTTTACCTATCAGGTAAGTGCTTACCCATCAACTAGAGAAGGGGTTGGCAAATTGTGGTCTGTGGGCAATCGAGCCCATGCCTGTTTCGTAAATAATGTCTTACGGCAACACAGCCGTGCCCATTTGACAGCACATCATTTAAAACAGCAGCGTTGAGTAGTGTCAACAGGGACCAATGGTCCTCCAAGTCAGATATTTACCACCTGGGTCCTTAGAGTTTGCCAACCCAGAGCTGGAATATGTGCTGTATTATATACTAATTATGTATTAGTGTTTAATAGAATGTGTTGTAGAGATTTGGTACACTGTAAGTTATATAAAATAATTGGTGAAAGAATGAAGAAATAGTTGGGAAATATGTTTATTATGTCAAAAAGGGAAATATAAACTTAAACTCTTTTCCCATTCCTGCCTCAGTTTGTTTTTGAGCCCTTGTCCTTGGTGTCATTCAGTGCTGCCATAGAACTTTCTGTGATGATGGATAGTGTTCTCTATCTGTGCTTCGAATTCACAGGCTCATGTGGCTTTTGAGTACTTGACATGTGATTAGTATAAACGAATAGCTGAATTTTAACTTAATTTAATTTAAATTAATATAAAATTAATATATGGTAGCTAGTCAAACCATATTGGACCATGCAGATAGAGGAAAAAACAGACGAGTTTATAAATAGTTCTACCTAAAGATGAACTGCATGCAGTGAGAGGGAGAGAGAGAGAAGAATTAATAAAGTCTACAAGATAGCTCTGATCCCTCTTTTGTGATCCCTAGTTGTATTTTGGCTAGTACTCTAAGGTTTGGATGTAAAACAAGAAACTGATTTCAAAAGTTAGGCTAAAACGCTTAGAGATATAAAGTCTTATTCCTAAGTTTCCATTTTTTTCTAGGGTCCTTCAGCATTTGCACTGATGAACTGGCATCTTTTCAAAGATGATATATGCCAAGATAAACATGAAAGAAGAAAATTAGAAACACCTAAAGATTCACACGTAGATTCTACATGTGAGTGTGTGTGCTTGTGCTGAGGTTGGATGCCGAGTAACCATAGGGAAAGAGAAAAGCAGGGAGGGTGAGGCTGGCCCAGGGCTTGGGTGCATTGCCATTGGTGGTAGAGAAAGGGGGCTCTTACGCTTCCCCAGCTTACTTGTGTAGTTATCACCTTTGCACTTGTGTTTACTGAAATTGAGTTAAACTTCCTTGTGCATGAACGTAGTTGATGAGAATCCTATGGGTGTGGAAAAGTGCAAGTTCAAGGAGTTGATTTTTTAAGCACATACAACTGTTTAGGGACAGAGGCTAGAGCCCTATCTAGCACGTGATGAAAAGGAGCAGGGTGGAAGGGAGGCTGTTTCTGATGTCACCTTGCAGAGTAAGGAGAGCAGTCAAACATCCTTTGGATATTTTGTTTCACAGAATATTTTGTTTCTTAAAATCGTCCTGTCAATCAGTGTAGACAGAGCTCGGATTAGCAAGATAATAATGCTGTTTTCCTTTGTAGCAGTCATTTTCATGTCTTAAATAGTCATTATATTGATGATACGGTGTTCAAGCTTTCTGAGAATTTTCCATTCTTCAGAAAAGTGAGGCATCCACCTAAATTATCACCTCAGTCTCAGTAGGTATCTATAGATGTAGATACATCTATATATAGATATTTTATTTATGTATATATATTTATCTGTAGGTATCTATCACTATCATTTGATATGTATATTTAAATATATTTGTGTATATTTAAATATATTTATGTATATATGTAAAATAAATTGCTCTGGTCTCCTCTAAATCGTCCAAACAAAGCAGAAGAAGAGAAGGCCATACTTTAAATTGATCTATGAGCCCAAAGAGGTGGCAACCCGTAATATTAGGTAAATTCTCCTTTTCCATTGTGAGGATCTTTCAGAGAGGAGGACAAACTTAAATGAACTTTTACATGTAGATTAAGCATCTCTTTAGCTGATCATGTTTAATTTATTAATGTAACTATGCAATAAAATTGTATTAAACATTTTTCACTCACATTTTATGAAATAATTTTCTTCATTCTTTTCATATGCATTTTGTACAGAGCTGTGTCTACATCATCACCAGGATTATTTTTTGAGTTATGTAATGCAGATTGACAATATCATTGCTTCCTACCAAATTATTTGAAATGCAACACTTTTTAAATCCATGTATAATTTTATTGCAAGCCATAAATATTTATTTGCATAATGTGAGGATTTAAAAAATTGATCCTGAGGTGTATGTTCATAGGTGCCACAGAATGCTTTTGCTATTAAAAGATGAAGTTATACCGCCTTGAATAATGACTTGCGTTAAACTTTTTCCCCTCTTGTTATAGTTGCTTTTATCAGGTTCCTTCGGTATCTCAAACCATCATTGGTTGAGGTCATTTCAGGCTGATGTGCATTCCCACCAGTAGCACTTTATTTTGAAAAATAAAGTGATTAGAAATTGTTCCATAATATGAGACACTGTGTGAAGTCTCAAATATAAATCAACTCTTTCTTTCCTAAAAGATAATTTTAGGAAGTGACCCTATGTTATCTACATTTAATTATTGCATTTGGTGATGTTCATTTAGAAATAAGACCAAGAAAACAAGCAAACAAATGAAAAAGGCAAGGAAAAAATATCTTAGAAGTTCCAAGGAGGAAATTACAGGCTGCAGAAGGCCTCCGAGGGCACAGTGCTCTCGGAGGGCAACCCTGGGGTGTCCTGAGGGCTTTGTGTGGTGATATTCATTTGGTGAATTTTTGCCTGCGGACAAGGCTGTACTCAAATAACAGTGTTTGCAGATATTAAACGTTCTGTTATATAACCAACTTCTTTTGTTCTGATTTTATGCTCAACAAGGAAACTTCTGATGATTTGGCTTCCTGTGTAGTTTGCTTGTAAAAAGATGTGACTTGCAAAAGATAACACGCTACATGGCCTCAGTCCACGGATTGCCCAGACCCCATGTTTGCCTTCATGACTTTTTTTCCAGCTTGAGCAGCTCTCTCTTAACTGGCATCTTCCATCTTCAGATGTTAATACATTCAGTGAAGTTACAGCCAAGGTCTGCCAATCTTGTAGACATCTGGCCCCTTTAAGATGACTTTTTATGACTTCTGTCTTATCTGCTAAGTGATGGTTTGACAGCTTAACTCTCAGAAGGCAGTGTTATTTCCCACTTGCACTATGAGTCTGTAATCTCTGAAGAGGAATGATGGTCAATTGTGTTCCCCTTCACATAGAATATTGTGCAACTTACTTACACATAGGGAAGTCACATGCTGTTGGTTTTGTACGTTTTCCCAGGAGTGGTGGGAGTTGCTGATCTTTCATCAGTACTTATGGACTGGATATACCTTGGGGCTAATACATATGTAATTGTAGGATTGCTGAGTTAGAGTATGGCAAACAGTCTTAAATATAATTAGCACTTATTAATTTATTCCAGGAAATATTTATTGAATACCTATTACGTGCTGGATGAGGTGCTATGTGGTGACTATATAAAAAAAGTATTAGGCATTTTGCTCGCCATCTAAAGCAATGATTCTCAACTGGAGAGTATTTTGCTGCCTAGGGGACATTTGGAGACATGTTTGGGCGTCACACCTGGGGGGCAGTACTAACATCTAGTGTCATCTAGTGCCACTGAGGGATGTGCTAACTACTGTACAATGCACAGGACAGCCCTCCGCATCAAAGACATATCCAGCCCAGCAGTGCCAGGTTTGAGAAACCTTGACCTGATGTTAAAACAGGTGGAGATAAATTTCTCCATGACCTGGTAGTATATGTAAAGTATTAAGGAAATAGCCTCCGTGGAAATGTTGTCTTTATCCGGCCGTTTATTTTATAATTTGCTTATTATGTACTGGTCCAGGAAATGTTGAAGTCTTGACAGATAGTTTCAAGAATCATATAGATGTCATGGTATCACATTCAGAAGTTCAGATTTCAGACATTGATTCTTTTTAGCTTGTATTGCACGGATTCAAATTTCTAGTCCAAATTCCTGACTAGAAACAGATTTTAACTGCAAAATGGGGAATATGATATTAAATTAGAGGTTCAGTGGACTTTTATTGACTTTTGGGCATGGCCAAAATATCGGTCAACTGTAGGTCAGGTCTCTAAATCTCAATGGTTTATTGTCCTGGGAAGAAGTATTTAATTTAATAATTCTGTCTCATGGTGAAAACAAGCTTTTCTACTTCCTGGATACCAACATCTTTAAACACACACACACACACACACACACACACACACACACACGAACTCTCACAAAATTTTATATTAGAGGTAAGCAAAATAAATACATAAATAACCATAAAATTTTAATTTGAACTCTTAGATGCCAAAAGAAGAGAACTGATTACTGACTTCGTGTGTCCCTTTGTTTTCTAGATTTATGATCCTGGCAGATCCAAGCTAGAGCATACAACAAACAAGCACAGATTTTAAAAAAATGAATTGTCTGTAAAAACTCACATTTCTTTATGAGTTCTTACGAAGAGTCTTTCCCATTCATCTCTATTTTTTTTTTTTTAATAAATTTATTTATTTATTTATTTTTGGCTGCCTTGGGTCTTCGTTGCTGAGCACGGGCTTTCATTTTTTTTAGTTGCAGCGAGCGGGGGCTACTCTTCATTGTGGTGCGCAAGCCTGTCATTGTGGTGACTTCTCTTGTTGTGGAGCAGGGCTCTAGGCGCATGGGCTTCAGCAGTTGTGGCACACGGGCTCAGTAGTTGTGGAGCACGGGCTCTAGAGCGCAGGCTTAGTAGTTGTGGCGCACGGGCTTAGTTGCTCCGCGGCATGTGGGATCTTCCCGTACCAGGGCTCGAACCCGTGTCCCCTGCATTGGCAGGCGGATTCTTAACCACTGTGCCACCAAGGAAGCCCATCATCTCTACTTTTTAACCTTTGTCATTGGGAAAAACTATACAAGAACCATTTACTTTAATTCATGGAGGAGATGCATAAGCAGTTTGTTAGTCACTAGGAATATAAACCAGAGCAAGACATAGTCTGTGCTCTTGATAGAAATATAGTTACAACTGCTGTAACAAAGGTGTGCGTACGGCCACCATACATCCCAGTATTTCTAATGCTGCCTTAATGTTTAGTAATCTAACCTATAGTTTCCATGAATATAGTTTTATTTGTCAGATCTCCTGGCTATGCTACTGTTAGTCAGAGAATTGTGCTGTCAGTTGCCTTGAGGAGCTTAAGAAAGCTTCATAGATTAGGAAGGGGTTGGGATTTCTGGGCAGAAGGGATGTGACGTTCAAGGGCACTGTAATAGAAGCTTGCATCACAAATTTCAGAAAGAGGAAACCTATGCCCCTCCACCCATTGGGGGAGCAGGAGAAGGCAAAACAGTGGCTCAGTCTAGAATTTGAAGGATGATATAGGATGCACTGAGAATTTTAGGATTTATTTCATGGAATTTAGATTCCTAAATTTTTAAGGCAGTGAGAAGGGCATGATTAGATTTTTGTTTTAGAAAGATAATTCAGGAGTTCAGCTGATAGATTAGACAGAAGGAAAACTAGAATGACAGAAGTTATTTAGGAGGTTATGGTAGCCATCCACATGCCACAGATAGGAACGAAGCCAAAAGACAGTGCCCAGAATGGGGTGTTTTTCAACAACATTTTCATCACAAGTTGAAAGGAATTGATGACCAATTAGATGCCAGAAGTAATAAAAAACAACTTAAGAATGATGCCATAGTTTTAGCTTGGGTAACACGGAGGATGCGGACCAAAGACCTGTTTTGAGATGAAGGGTTTTTAGTTGGCTGTGCAGCGTTTCGGGAGCAGTTGGGAAGATCCCTTGGGAGAGAGGATGGAGTGAGAGATTAAGATTTGAGAATCATGAGTAACTACAGTTGGTAGTTCTGATGCCAAGGGGGGGGTGAGTCTGTAACCAGCACAGAGTGAGAATGGGCACAGTTGACAGAAGTGTGAGGAGAGTGTTGACGAAAAGAAGCCAAGACTCTGAAAGTAAATTCAATTAAGGAAATACAGGTTCAAGGAGTGTAGTCACAGTAATCAAGATGGAAATAGAGGAAGGCTGGAGGATGAACAACAGTGTCAAATGTTGCAGAAAGTCTAAGAAAGGTAAAGGCTATGACAGAGGCCTATGGATTTGGCAGCTAGGAAGCTATTACTGTTATTGACTATAAAATTTTCCATCATGTTTGTGGGTAAAAGCCAGAAATGTTGGAGGGGTGCTATCTAGATTAGATTAGTTCTGGTGAGGATTATTTGTCAAACATTATTTGCTGGAAATTTTTCTTCCGTGATTTTTTTTGTTATCATCTGAGTGAATGTTTTTCACCCAAAAGTATGTACACCCATGCAGAAATAACAGAGGGATACAGAAAAGGGCTTTATAGATTACCTTTTCCACCTACTCAATTTAGAGAAAAGGAAATTAGAATCAAAAAGGTTAAGTGTTTTGCCCAGTATGTGCACACAGTCAGTTGTAAAACCAAATCTGGGATTGGCCTCTTGATTCGTGGTCTGGTATATTATCCATTACTCCGTGAACAGAAAGATAGAGGTCATTTCTATGCAGAGAAAAACAAATGAGCTGTGTCATTGCAGAGATGTTCTGCATGGTTTGCTGCCATCTGTCTTGAAGCTCAGTCTGGACTCCTAGGAACTGAGACTGCTGAGCTGCATTTAGATGCACCATGTGAACAGGGCATGTAAAATCTTTTACTTGGGGGATTTGGTTATTTCCAGATTTGGAATACGGAAGATGCAAAATATTTATGAGAAAATTCCTAGAGCTGTGGGGTTTTTGAGGACTGACTTTGATTTCCTGTTTTGTAGGATTCCAGACCTCTGTGTCTTCTCATTAGACCTGCTGTATTTTGTACATGTTAAAATGTTAAAATGGAGCAGAATATATTGCTTTTAGAGGGAGAAAAGGGTGAAGTAGACAGAGCATTGGGGTGGAAATCAGGGAAATTAGATTCTGACCCCAAGTGTGCTACTTTGTGCTTTGGACACTTCACACTCTATGGGCCTCAGTTTCCTTATTGGACTAGGTCAGGGTTTGAAACTGGAGGTCTTTTGAAGTCCATTGAAGGCTTGTTTGGTCGAGCTCACACAACTGTTTGAATTTTAATGTCTTCAACCAGAAATGCTTTCCCTAGGATATTTTAGGTCCTCTTGTCAGGTATTCGGGTCATGGCCTCTGAAGGCACTGAGCTTGTGAATCCTGTTGTCCAGTCCCCTTTCAGCTTGGGTATTCCATGATTCTACAATAGAAGGATTCAGAGTCAGTAGCTTTGTGGAGCCTAGTGTTCTAAGTATTAATTTACTATGTTGAAACTGTCAAAGCAAATGCACTTAAACTATATCTATACAACAGAAAAACAAATATAAACCCAGAACTATAAATAATAAGTCCAGGCTTATTATTTGTTGCCCATAATGGCATAGTTGCAAACTCCTGGAAAACTTATTTAAAACTAGAAATTAAAAATCCTGAAAAAGAATAGATACGTGTATACATGTATAACTGAATCAATTTGCTGTACACCTGAAAGTAACACATTATAAATCAACTATACTACAATATAAAATAAACATTTTAAAAAATCCTTTAGGTTAAAAAATATATATATCATTTAATGTAATCATTAAATATTATCAGAACATTAAAGGTTATCAGAAGAATTACACCAAGACATAATTAGTAGGATGCTCTTTCTTGGTTGATTGTTTTTAAACAGTCTTTCCAAATTGCTTTCAGTACTATTCCATAAAATTTGAGAAAAAACAAAAGAGGTATACACAGAAATCTGTGGTGGTACATTGTAATTTAACCCCCTTTTTCCAGAAGTCACTTTTTAGACTAAGGCATGGTTGTCATTGTAAGGAGTCACTACAATTCTATATTTTCTTTCATTGGGACTTTTTCAGTTTACTTTTAAAGGGTCATAAGATTTGTCTTACATTGGGACTTTATGTTCTATAGCCATTGCTTGGAAATCCAAATGTCACGTGAAAAACTAGAAAATTGATGCTAGGAATTGTTTGTGTGAATTCCCTTAAGCGTACTGCATCCAACTTGTTGACAGCATGTCCTTCTCGGTGATAAAATGGTTGTCATTTCAATCAGGTGACAAAAAACAATTCTCAGAGTCCAGCTGAACTTCTTCACCAAGAGGACTGTTGAGCTTTTGATAGTTTCTGAGAATGAAATAATCAGGCATTTATTTGTCAGAAGCTTAATATAAATTTCTTTTGTTTGATTTGATCTGGGCATTTTTATTGAATTTTACTTGATTTGATTTTTCCGACTCTTCTGTGAGAATGGCCTTTTGCTTGTAAGTTTCACTCAAATTGACATTTTGATGGTTTAACACATTAATGAAATTTCTAGAAGATAGGCTGTGTTCTTTGAAAAATAAAATATTGACAGAGTACACCCAAGGGACATTTTAAGGTACATTTTGATTGCCTTTGCAGCTTGATGACATATTTGCTGCTGTTTGGTAGCTCCCCAAGCCATACTTTCCCCTCCAAGTCCAGACGATATTTGACAATGTTGCAGTACATCTTTCTGTATCTAGATTTATGTAAGCAAATTGAGTGCTTGGCCATCTATGAATACCACAAAACCCTTATCTCCCAGTCTAGGGATATGGAACCAGAAAACAAACAAACAAAAAAACTTTCTGAAACCACGAAGAAATCTTTTTTTCCACAGTCACTGAATTTCCAGACCAGATAAAGGGTCTAATTTTCTTTACAAAATATTTTATTTTGCACAAACACACAGATATATACATGTAAATGCTTTCATAGCAATGAGTGCCGGGCATTCTTCTAAATTATATGTGTAATTCATGTCATTTGTTCTCGATAGCATCCCTATGATAGAAGAACTGTTGTTAGCCTGTTTCACAGGTGAGGAAACTGAGGCACAAGGTGAGACAGCCAGCAAGAGGCAGCAGAGCTGTGTTCAACCAGACAGCTTGATCCCCGGGTCCCTGAACCTACCCAATAAACAGTGCTGTGCAGCTCTGACTGAAAATACGACGTGGAGTGCAGCTCCCAGTGAGACGAAAGAACTATCAGAAGTTCTTCTTATGGCTGAGCAGTATTCCATTGTATATACATGCCACATCTTCTTTTTTTTTTTTTATCTTTTTTTTATAAATTTATTTATTTATTTATTTTTGGCTGTGTTGGGTCTTCGTTTCTGTGCGAGGGCTTTCTCTAGTTGCGGCAAGCGCGGGCCACTCTTCATCGCGGTGCTCGGGACTCTCACTGTCACGGCCTCTCTTTTTGCGGAGCATAGGCTCCAGACGCACAGGCTCAGTAGTCGTAGCTCACGGGCCTAGTTGCTCCGCGGCATGTGGGATCTTCCCAGACCAGGGCTCGAACCCGTGTTCCCTGCATTGGAAGGCAGATTTCAACCACTGCGCCACCAGGGAAGCCCATGCCACATCTTCTTTATCCATTCCTCTGTCGATGGACATTTAGGTTGCTTTCATGTCTTGACTATTGTGAATAGTGCCACTGTGAACACGGGGGTGCATGTATCTTTTCAAATTATGGTTTTCTCCGGATATATGCCCAGGAGTGGGATTGCAGGATCATATGGTAGCTCTATTTTTAATTTTTTAACATGGATGGACCTAGAGATTATCCTACTAAGTGAAAGACAAAGAAAGACAGAGAAAGACGAATATCATATGATCCCTCTTATATGTGGAATCTAAGAAAATGATACAAATGAACTTATTTACGAAACAGAAACAGACACAGACTCACAGAGGTAGAAAACAAACTTACTGTTACCGAAGGGGAAAGGGGGGTAAGGGCGAAAGGGGGTGGGAGAGTGATAGAGAAGGAGTATGGGATTAACATGTACATACTACTATATATAAAATAGATAACCAACAAGGACCTACTGTATAGCACAGGGAGAGCTCTACTCAATATTCTGTAATAATCTGCAAGGAAAAAGAATCTGAAAAGGTATATATCTATATATTCATCTATCTATCTATCTATCTATCTATCTATCTATCTATCTATCTATCTATCTGACTTACTGTGCTGTATACCTGAAACTATACTACAGGATATTGTAAGTCAACTATACTTCAAATAAAAGATTTTAAAAAAGATGTTCTTACTCAAGCCATAATTCTACACTGTACTATTTTTTTTTTTCCATTAAGAGACATTCATGAACCTTTTCACTTTCCTCTAGTGAGTAACAAACTCAGCTAAGCCACTCTGATGTAGGCAAGAAGTTTTGAGGATGTAGGGGTAGAATAATCCAAACATTCAAAGAGTAAGTACATTTTAGAAGAGTTTTGCTTTGTAATCAAGTTTTTCCAAACAGCATTAACAGGCAGTACTGGTGTACCCACAGGAATTCTTGTCCCTCTGCCCAGTGGCCCTGCTCTGGCCACGCCCTTGGATGGCAGAGCTGCCCTGAAAGCTCCCCCTTGTTAGCCTTGTTGGTGTTGCTGCTTCTCCATCTAGAGGTCAGAACCCAGGGCTTTCTCGGATGAGTCATCAGGAAAATATGAAGTCCCTTTGGAAGGTGTAATCCTGGGATTAAAATCCTTTCTAAATGCTCAGTTCGCCATAAAAATCAGTATCGAGGTATCAGCAAGCCTCTCATGTGTTTTGTGAAGTCTCTGTTTATCTCAGTAAGCTTGATTATTTTAAGGAAATGCTTGCCATCTGATTTCTCAACCAAGTAACCCCAAATTCAGAGTGCCCCATCTAGTGCTAGAGAGCGTGATGGACACTGCAGATCAAAGGCCGGAGCAGGACGATCTGAATGACCATCAGGGAGCAGAGCCTGGAGGGATGTCTCTGGTTCCTGGAGATCCAGGGCCTGAATTTTTGTGGGGCTCTTGTGCTCCAGGGCAGACAGTGAAGGGCCCTGGGCCAGGCTGGCATCATAGAAGAATACCTGAGAATCTCTTTCCCACGCTAACTGTTATATTTACAGAATCAGGGCCAAGGTTTCAATTATTGCTCAATTGTAGTTTTTGCAACTAATGTTGCTGTTACAGTAGCACTTTTCAGAGCGGTTAACATCAGTGCTGTGCTGAGGGGAGCATAGTCCGATAATGGCTTTGCTCCTTGCTTTATTGATTCTCCATTTATAAATGCACACTTTTTTCTCTATATTCTTATAGTATGGCTCCCACGTCTAGAAGCCAGAAATCTACTGTGCCAAGCTATACACTGGTAAAAGCAGTCTCTTCAGCTCTGGGAACACAAAGATGAATAAGAAACCGACTTTACCTTAGAGAAGTTTACTATCTAGTAGCAAAAGGATGCTTGAAAAATAAGGCAGTTGGTATTTGGAAATAAGATGATATCCTATTCCATTTGTTTAGTTGTCTGCTTCTATGATTAAGCAGTGAAATTTTGGGAAAGAGGGTCAGTTTCTTATTTATCTTTATAAATGTCTGGCACTTAGAAATCTTTTCAAAGCTGAATCAGGTAAATACCTAAATTCTTATATTCAATTAAATGTAAAGTTATACTTAAACTTTTAGTAGCTTTTAGCCATAGAAAATGAATCACGTGATCTTGTACAAGTCCTTCCCACTCTAAACTTCTAGAATGACCCATCATAGAGTTTTGATGAAGCTTCTCAAGAGAAAATGAAATTAATCCCATAAGAGGAGTAACGTTTCATTTCTGTGTATATGTCTGCACTGCTGTGTAGAATGTAAACACCATAACGTCTCTTTCCTTTAGCAGTTTGCATTTTAAGATGGAATTATGACACACATCTAGCAAACGTCCAACACAGATGATGACTCAGGCGCTGTGGAGCCAGAGGAAGAATTAGAAACGTGGGCAGGTCCGTGTTGAAATGGCCCCCGTGGAGGAAAGCCGCACGCTGTTGTTGCCTCTTGGCTGTTGAAGGGCCGTGGCTGTAGAGTCCTCCCTCGTTCTCCCCAGTTTGCTCCCTGCTTTTGGTCATTATTGGGCTCTCACCCTTCTAGCAGGTGAGCTGGAAAGAAGGAGGTAACGCTCGAAGGTAGATTCCATAATTTTCAACAACTCGGTTACAAAGGGAAGTAGTAGTGGAAGATGTGAAAACTAATGGTTTAAATGGGGCTTTTTATTTTTTTTTAAGTTTATTTATTTATTTATTTTTGGCTACGTTGGGTCTTCGTTGCTGCGCGCAGGCTTTCTCTAGTTGCGGCGAGCGGGGGCTACTCTTCGTTGCGGTGTGCAGGCTTCTCATTGTGGTGGCTTCTCTTGTTGTGGAGCATGGGCTCTAGGTGCACGGGCTTCAGTAGTTGTGGCACGCGGGCTCAGTAGTTGTGGCTCGCGGGCTCTAGAGTGCAGACTCAGTAGTTGTGGCTCACGGGCTCAGTTGCTCCGCGGCATGCGGAATCTTCCCGGACCAGGGGTCTAACCTGTGTCCCTTGCATTGGCAGGCGGATTCTTAACCGCTGCGCCACCAGGGAAGTCCCAGGCTTTTTAATTATACGTAGCTTTCCTTGATGCATGAGTGTCCTTGTTTTCATTAGTCATGAGGCCGAGTTAGCTTTTGTTCCAGATGTTCATCTGCAGATTGAGACAGTGCACTGCTTTGATGTGAATCACAGACCGGCAGGGTAATGTTCAGAAAGGAAGAAGAAAAATCTTAATTACTCACAGAGGCAGGGAAAAAAAAAAAAAAAAAAACTTCTTTAGGGAGAAAACAAGAAGGAATTAAGGAGTTGTCTGGATTACAGCCAAGCAACAAGGAAATCAAATGTGTAGTTTGAGCGAGTTGAAGAAAGTATTTAAGAAAGAGTCACAAAAGATGTATAAGCCCTTCCTTCCAAGTCTGCTGAAGATGAAAGAGACTTGAAAATAAAAGTGACAATGAGACAGATACGTAAATGAATATTTGATCAATAATCTCATGGATAATCTTTTTCTCTCAAAAGAGTATTTGCCCATAGATATCTTAATCCTCATGATACTGATTTACTATAGGTCAATTATATATTTTTTTTTTTTCAAAAAGAAAAAAAGAAACATAACTCCACTAGGGTTTGACTTAAGTTATTTCTGTTTGAGTCTTTTACAAGGAATATGCATATCTTTGATGCAATAACATAAACTATATTTTACTTATACTTTAATGCATAGCTTAAGCTGCATTTCAAGATGTCAAGATGAGTACAAACCAGTCACACAAAAAGAGCTACTGAAAAAAACAAAAGCCTGAAATTTCAACTATGACATGAAAATATGATCTACAATGCTGATTCTTTTATTAAAATCTTCAAGTTCAGAACCTAAATTTTTTTTTAAAAATGATATTCTTCAAATCTTTTGCACTTTCTAATAATATGATGTGTCACTGGTGATCAGACTCATAATTTGTATACACTTTTTGGATTGCTCAAGCTTTAGTCACAGGCATAGTTTATAGAATACACTGACATATGCCTAAATCAAATTATTTTCATTTATAGTAAAACAATTAATAGTATAAGTTTAGTCACTTTTACAATGTAAAATTATGTTTAATTTCAAGGATGAAAAAGAAATGAGGTCTTTTTTAGATATTACTAATTTATAGACATGTGGATCACATTATCACTATATACAAAAATTGATCACTGTTTATAAAAGTAATAGACTTGAATAAATAATAGTTATTAACAATTTAAATATATATATCTTCATTTATGGGCATATATACAGATATATCTGTTCAGTGCTTTCGGGTTGTTTTCTAAGATTTTATTGTTCCTTAATAGAGTGAAAAAGCATACAGTAATACCTTCGTGGGTATAGTTAGCTTATCTACTCATAAATGTATTTTTATAAATCAATTAACTTTAGTATTACTCCTTATAACAGTGAAATAATTCTTTATTACGTAGTTAGTGATTTAAAAATGTAATTTACTAGTTTAAAATTTTTGTTCAATTGTTTTAAACTATTTAAATATTGAACTATTTTTAAAGGAGAGTTATTTCTAGTTATAAAAGCTATAACAATTTGAAATTCAGACATGAATGAAGAAGATATGAGCCCATGCTGTCCTATCACAGGACCATTGCTCAGACTGTGGTGTGGACCTGGAGAGATGGTGGGTGACAGGGAGACTGGGAAGAGGTCTGGGGAACTGGGGGACAGAAAGTCCAGGATGATTTGCAGAGTGTTCCTCTGAGGACAGGAGTCGGATCGAAGTGCAGGAGATCTGTGCAGGGGGTGAAGGAAATATAGACTCCACCCTCACCGTGTATCAGAGTCTTGGTAAAACCTGGGGCTGCTGCCATATTGGGATTCGCATGGTCTGTGGTGAGTCCTAGGCAAGGGTCTTATTGAAAAGATCCCACGTAGTTTTAAAGTGCTGTCATGGTTAAGGAAAATTTTTCATGGTTTTCAAACTTTGGAGAGTATCAAGATCACCTGGAGGGTTGTTAAAGCACAAGTTACTGGACCCCACTCCGGTGTTTCTGATTCAGGTGGGCTGGGGCAGGACAGAATTTATATTTCTGATACCATCTCAGAAATACGTGAATTGCTGTCAGCCTGGGACCATACTCTGAGAACCACTGCTTACCATCCTTATGAGAATTTTAGTTTGAAGATGCAAGAGTGCTAATCAATAATTAGAGAGGGGACTTTCTCAAATTCTTCATGGAAGAAATGGTATCACAAATAGATATATAAGCAGAAACTTGAAAATAAAGTGAGGTTCATAGAAATATTTGGTACTAGAAAATAAGTAAAATTGTAGGGTGTGCGGAAGTTTCCCATATGACTTGAGAAGGGAAGAACTATTAATGATGACATACATCAGAGGAATATAGAATACAGGTGGAAGGGAGTAAAGATATCTTCCCCTCTTCCCTCAGAGTGGCTTTGAACGTTTGATTTTTGAACATTTCTTTTCCATTTTTCCTTTCTGAGCTCTGTGAACCTATAGATTATCTTCTGTCAGGCTCTTACTACCTATTCATAGGTAGGCATTCTCACTGAAAAATTAACATCTCTCCCCTTTATCTTGACTGGAGATTATCCATGCTGGGGATACCTTTGGCAAAAGTAATACTTAGAGGTACTTTTATCAAGAAGATTAAAGAATCTAGTGAAATTGAGTTCTGAGGTTTTTGAAAATTCAGCGGGCGAAAGATCAAAATGTTCTGGTGAGTGACATGAAGTTCTGCCTGTTATCCTGAGGATGTGGTTTAAGTCTTGGGCATGTGCAGAAGGAATAAATACAAGAAGACACTGAAGTTGACATCATGAAACTTTGAAAGAGCCATTCCATATGGATATTTAAAGGTATATCCAGGGTGATGGTAATGTAGAAGAAAAACATGGATTCTGTAAGAACATTCTGTAAGAAAGTTGAGAAGTATCCCAGATGCTGGAGGATGGTAATGAAAATGGGAACAGGTGGATATGAACAGGATATGAAGGACATTCAAGGGCAAGGAGGCTACGTGGCAGTCCAGCCAGGGGGCGTATTTGCCACCGACAAAAAACAAGGAGGAATGAGGAGGATGCTGGATTGGCTTTTTTTTTTTAATTTATTTATTTTTCGCTGTGTTGGGTCTTCGTTTCTGTGCGAGGGCTTTCTCTAGTTGCAGCGAGTGGGGGCCACTCTTCATCGTGGTGCGCAGGCCTCTCACTATCGCGGCCTCTCTTGTTGCGGAGCACAGACTCCAGACACGCAGGCTCAGTAGTTGTGGCTCACGGGCCCAGTTGCTCCGCGGCATGTGGGATCTTCCCAGACCAGGGCTCGAACCCGTGTTCCCTGCATTGGCAGGCATATTCTCAACCACTGCACCACCAGGGTGGATTCGCTTTTTTTTTTTTTTTTTTTTCTTTCTTTTTATTAACATATTTCCATACATATTTCCATACAAATACAAACATAAGATTTTTAGAAATTTCATGTAATGTCTGAAACATTTATATTAACATATTTCCATACAAATAACCCAAAGAAAGTTTAGTATTAGTTGTTTTGTTTGTTTGTTTTTTTATACTGCAGGTTCTTATTAGGCATCAATTTTATACACATCAGTGTATACATGTCAATCCCAATCGCCCAATTCAGCACACCACCATCCCCACCCCACTGAAGTTTTCCCCCCTTGGTGTCCATATGTCCATCTCTACATCTGTGTCTCAACTTCTGCCCTGCAAACCGGCCCATCTGTACCATTTTTCTAGGTTCCACATACATACATTAATATACGATATTTGTTTTTCTCTTTCTGACTTACTTCACTCTGTATGACAGTCTCTAGATCCATCCACTTCTCAACAAATGACTCAATTTCGTTCCTTTATATGGCTGAGTAATATTCCATTGTATATATGTACCACAACTTCTTTATCCATTCGTCTGTTGATGGGCATTTAGGTTGCTTCCATGACCTGGCTATTGTAAATAGTGCTGCAATGAACATTCGGGTGCATGTGTCTTTTTGAATTACGGTTTTCTCTGGGTATATGCTCAGTAGTGGGATTGCTGGGTCATATGGTAATTCTATTTTTAGTTTTTTAAAGAACCTCCATATTGTTCTCCATAGTGGCTGTATCAATTTACATTCCACCAACACTGAAAGAGGGTTCCCTTTTCTCCACACCCTCTCCAGCATTTGTTGTTTGTAGATTTTCTGATGATGCCCATTCTAACAGGAGTGAGGTGATACCTCATTGTAGTTTTGATTTGCATTTCTCTAATAATTAGCGATGTTGAGCATCTTTTCATGTGCTTTGTGGCCGTCTGTATGTCTTCTCTGGAGAAATGTCTATTTAGGTCTTCTGCCCATTTTTGGATTGGGGTGTTTGTTTCTTTAATATTGAGCTGAATGAGCTGTTTATATATTTTGGAGACTAATCCTTTGTCCGTTGATTCGTTTGCAAATATTTTCTCCCATTCCGAGGGTTGTCTTTTCGTCTTGTTTATGGTTTCCTTTGCTGTGCAAAAGCTTTGAAGTTTCATTAGGTCCCATTTGTTTATTTTTGTTTTTATTTCCATTACTCTAGGAGGTGGATCAAAAAAGATCTTGCTGTGATTTATGTCAAAGAGTGTTCTTCCTATGTTTTCCTCTAAGAGTTTTATAGTGTCCAGTCTTATATTTAGGTCTCTAATCCATTTTGAGTTTATTTTTGTGTATGGTGTTAGGGAGTATTCTAATTTCATTCTTTTACATGTAGCTGTCCAGTTTTCCGAGCACCACTTACTGAAGAGACTGTCTTTTCTCCATTGTATATCTTTGCTTCCTTTGTCATAGATTAGTTGACCATAGGTGCGTGGGTTAATCTCTGGGCTTTCTATCTTGTTCCATTGATCTATGTTTCTGTTTTTGTGCCAGTACCATATTGTCTTGATTACTGTAGCTTTGTAGTATAGTCTGAAGTCAGGGAGTCTGATTCCTCCAGCTCCATTTTTTTCCCTCAAGACTGCTTTGGCTATTTGGGGTCTTTTGTGTCTCCATACAAATTTTAAGATGATTTGTTCTAGCTCCGTAAAAAATGCCATTGGTAATTTGATAGGGATTGCATTGAATCTGTAGATTGCTTTGGGTAGTATACTCATTTTCACAATGTTGATTCTTCCAATCCAAGAACATGGTATATCTCTCCATCTGTTGGTGTCATCTTTAATTTCTTTCATCAGTGTCTTATAGTTTTCTGCATACAGGTCTTTTGTCTCCCTAGGTAGGTTTATTCCTAGGTATTTTATTCTTTTTGTTGCAATGGTAAATGGGAGTGTTTCCATAATGTCTCTTTCAGATTTTTCATCATTAGTGTATAGGAATGCAAGAGATTTCTGTGCATTAATTTTGTATCCTGCAACTTTACCATATTCATTTAATTAGCTCTAGCAGTTTTCTGGTGGCTGTTTTAGGATTCTCTATGTATAGTATCATGTCATCCGCAAACAGTGACAGTTTTATTTCTTCTTTTCCAATTTGTATTCCTTTTATTTCTTTTTCTTCTCTGATTGCCGTGGCTAGGACTTCCAGAACTATATTGAATAATAGTGGTGAGAGTGGACATCTTTGTCTCGTTCCTGATCTTAGAGGAAATGCTTTCAGTTTTTCACCATTGAGAATGATGTTTGCTGTGGGTTTGTCATATATGGCCTTTATTATGTTGAGGTAGGTTCCCTCTATGTCCACTTTCTGGAGAGTTTTTATCATAAATGGGTGTTGAATTTTGTCAAAAGCTTTTTCTGCATCTATTGAGATGATCATATGGTTTTTATTCTTCAATTTGTTAATATGGTGTATCACATTGATTGATTTGCGTATATTGAAGAATCCTTGCATCCCTGGGATAAATCCCACTTGATCGTGGTGTATGATCCTTTTAATGTGTTGTTGGATTCTGTTTGCTAGTATTTTGTTGAGGATTTTTGCATCTATATTCATCAGGGATATTGGTCTGTAATTTTCTTTTTTTGTAGTGTCTTTGTCCGGTTTTGGTATCAGGGTGATGGTGGCCTCATAGAACGAGGTTGGGAGTGTTCCTTCCTCCACAATTTTTTGGAAGAGTTTGAGAAGGATAGGTGTTAGCTCTTCTCTAAATGTTTGATAGAATTCACCTGTGAAGCCATCTGGTCCTGGACTTTTGTTTGTTGGAAGATTTTTAATCACAGTTTCAATTTCATTACTTGTGATTGGTCTGTTCATATTTTCTGTTTCTTCCTGATTCAGTCTTGGAAGGTTATACCTTTCTAAAAATGTGTCCATTTCTTCCAGGTTGTCCATTTTATTGGCATAAAGTTGCTTGTAGTAGTCTCTTAGGATGCTTTGTATTTCTGCGGTGTCTGTTGTAACTTCTCCTTTTTCATTTCTGATTTTATTGATTTGAGTCCTCTCCCTCTTTTTCTTGATGAGTCTGGCTAATGGCTTATCAATTTTGTTTATCTTCTCAAAGAACCAACTTTTCGTTTTATTGATCTTTGCTATTGTTTTATTTGTTTCTATTTCATTTATTTCTGCTCTGATCTTTATGATTTCTTTCCTTCTGCTAACTTTGGGTTTTGTTTGTTCTTCTTTCTCTAGTTTCTTTAGGTGTAGGGTTAGATTGTTTACTTGAGATTTTTCTTGTTTCTTGAGATAGGCTTGTATAGCTATAAACTTCCCTCTTAGAACTACTTTTGCTGCATCCCATAGGTTTTGGGTCATCGTGTTTTCATTGTCATTTGTCTCTACGTATTTTTTTATTTCCTCTTTGATTTCTTCAGTGATCTCTTGGTTATTTAGTAACGTATTATTTAGCCTCCATGTGTTTGTCTGTTTTACGTTTTTTTCCCTGTAATTCATTTCTACTCTCATAGCGTTGTGGTCAGAAAAGATGCTTGATATGATTTCAATTTTCTTAAATTTACTGAGGCTTGATTTGTGACCCAAGATGTGATCTATCCTGGAGAATGTTCCGTGCGCACTTGAGAAGAACGTGTAATCTGCTGTTTTTGGATGGAATGTCCTATATATATCAATTAAATCTAACTGGTCTATTGTGTCATTTAAAGCTTCTGTTTCCTTATTCATTTTCATTTTGGATGATCTGTCCATTGGTGTAAGTGAGGTGTTAAAGTCCCCCACTATGATTGTGTTACTGTCGATCTCCTCTTTTATAGCTGTTAGCAGTTGCCTTAAGTATTGAGGTGCTCCTATGTTGGGTGCATATATATTTATAATTGTTATATCTTCTTCTTGGATTGATCCCTTGATCATTATGTAGTGTCCTTCCTTGTCTCTTGTAACATTCTTTATTTTAAAGTCTATTTTATCTGATATGAGTATAGCTACTCCAGCTTTCTTTTGATTTCCATTTACATGGAATATCTTTTTCCATCCCCTCACTTTCAGTCTGTATGTGTCCCTAGGACTAAAGTGGGTCTCTTGTAGACAGCATATATATGGGTCTTGTTTTTGTATCCATTCAGCCAGTCTATGTCTTTTGGTTGGGGCATTTAATCCATTCACATTTAAGGTAATTATCGATATGTATGTTCCTATGACCATTTTCTTAATTGTTTTGGGTTTGTTTTTGTAGGTCCTTTTCTTCTCTTGTGTTTCCCACTTCGAGAAGTTCCTTTAGCATTTGTTGTAGAGCTGGTTTGGTGGTGCTGAATTCTCGTAGCTTTTGCTTGTCTGTAAAGCTTTTGATTTCTCCATCAAATCTAAATGAGATCCTTGCCGGGTAGAGTAATCTTGGTTGTAGGTTCTTCCCTTTCATCACTTTAAGTATATCATGCCACTCCCTTCTGGCTTGTAGAGTTTCTGCTGAGAAATCAGCTGTTAACCTTATGGGAGTTCCCTTGTATATTATTTGTCGTTTTTCCCTTGCTGCTTTCAATAATTTTTCTTTGTCTTTAATTTTTGCCACTTTTATTACTATGTGTCTCGGCGTGTTTCTCCTTGGGTTTATCCTGTATGGGACTCTCTGCGCTTCCTGGACTTGGGTGGCTATTTCCTTTCCCATGTTAGGGAAGTTTTCGACTATAATCTCTACAAATATTTTCTCTGGTCCTTTCTCTCTCTCTTCTCCTTCTGGGACCCCTATAATGCGAATGTTGTTGCGTTTAATGTTGTCCCAGAGGTCTCTTAGGCTGTCTTCATTTCTTTTCATTCTTTTTTCTTTATTCTGTTCCGCAGCAGTGAATTCCACCATTCTGTCTTCCAGGTCACTTATCCGTTCTTCTGCCTCAGTTATTCTGCTATTGATTCCTTCTAGTGTAGTTTTCATTTCAGTTATTGTATTGGTCATCTCTGTTTGTTTGTTCTTTAATTCTTCTAGGTCTTTGTTAATCATTTCTTGCATCTTCTCAATCTTTGCCTCCATTCTTATTCCGAGGTCCTGGATCATCTTCACTATCATTATTCTGAATTCTTTTTCTGGAAGGTTGCCTATCTCCACTTCATTTAGTTGTTTTTCTGGGGTTTTTTCTTGTTCCTTCATCTGGTACATAGCCCTCTGCCTTTTCATCTTGTCTATCTTTCTGTAACTGTGGTTTTTGGTCCACAGGCTGCAGGATTGTAGTTTTTCTTGCTTCTGCTCTGGATTCGCTTTTAATGAAACATTTGGAAGAATAGTCAACTATTTTATAGGAACATGGTATGGGAGGAGGGAGAGTCCAGGTTTTGGTTCAGATTAGGTCTGTTGGTCAGGCCACCTGAAAGTCCTCCTACTTCTTACCCTTTTGATAGAGTCTAACCTGGGCTTCTGGGAAGTCCATTACTTGAATGAGTAAAGTGAAGTAGTAAATTACAGAGATCACACAAGGTCAGCAGTACCATGAAAATGACTAATACTGATGCAGAGGTTCAAGAAAAACTTCAAACATTGTGATCATTTTATCACTGCCCATGTCACTCCTAATTTACTCTTCTTAGTTTCCCATTGCAAGTAAAAACTAAAAATAAAAAAATAATAATAAATCTGTACATCTCCATCCTCATCTTGTTCAGCTCTCTCCCCCATTCAGTGTAATGTCCTCAAGCCATCTGGGACTCAATTCAGGTACTAAAAATTCACCTTGATCTTTTCTGCCTCATGGTCTTTGCTGTTCTCTCTGCTTTGAATACTGTTGACGTCACCTCCTCCTGAACTTAGTGTATCTAATAGGGTCTCTGGTTATGAGCTCCATTACCATCTTTATAACACTCACCATACCTGGGAATATTTCCTCCATTTTTTTCCCTTCTAGCTTGCCATCTCCTGGAAACAATCTATTCTATCTGATTCACTGCTATTACGTGCCATGTTTAGTACATACATAGCATGTGATAAAAAATGTTATTTGAAATAATGAATAATCAACTTCTCGAATCAAATTCTAGAATTATGGTTATTAATTAAACTATAAAATATAGATAACTGAATCTAAGTTATGAATCTGAATCTAAGATATGTCTGACGTGAAAAAAAAAAATATGATTGTGCCCATATTAAAATATATTGGAAACTAAAGTTTTGCCTAATTAAATTGATTACACATTTTGGAGCTTTTTAACATGCTTAGCTTTGGAATTATAACAAAATTAGGAGGGAAAAATTCCATCTTCAAACTTATTCTCTGGAAAGGCTTCTAACCTGGATACTGCGGGTTATCCTATCACCATGCCTTGCTTGAAACAGTTATTCAGTGGAGGCTTAAGGCATTAGACTGGATTTAATTTATAGAGGAAAAAACCCAGATATTGCATAATCCCATATTAGGGGCAAACTCTGGAAACCTATTTTTTCCCATCTGTCTTAAAATAGATGAATGCTTCAGTTTTGGTGAAAGGTTTTGAGTGAAAAGATTTTACAATTTTTATAACACAACAGCCACTGAATTCTCCTTTTCTCCTAAAGATATTTTATTATCATTATTGGCTTTGAATTATTCATTATGGGTGGAGAATGGTATGGCTTTATCAATGTTTTATGACAAAATGGAACTAATTAAATTTGAAATAATAATAATAATAATAATAATGATTACAAGAGTGATTATTGTCCTTATCAGAGTAACAGGAAGTTGAAAAATAATTCTTAAAAAAATTTTCCATATAAATAATAATAATATTCATGGAATATCTCCATGAAAATAAAAAAATATATTAAACTGTATTCATTTGAACTCCACTTATCTGCAAACAAACAACAAGGTTTGTTTTCCCACAGTTTGAGTGTCTCTACCAATTGGTCTTAAATGCAGGTATATTGTTCTGTGTAAATGCTGATAGGGTTTAATTGAAGACTCTACGATAAAGACCTCTGGATGGATAAGTAACAGAGAGGGGTGGGGGTGGGGGGGAAGACTTGACAAGTCCTGGTGACTTAGAGTCCTTTAGAGGACTTGTGCACTTTTGACTGAAGGAGAATGAAGATTTAGTTTTGTGAAAATAAAAGGCTAGATATCAAATAATTTCTGTTGTTAAATTAATTCAACGTCTTTGAATTTATTCTACATTATCCTACAGTCCTAAAGGAAGTAGGCAAACTTTTAAAAAAATATATTTACTTTTTTTTTTTTAAATTAAGAAAAGTAGTCCCAACACCCAGAGTCACTCACTGCTAATAGTTGCTATACTTTCTGTCATTCCATCTTTTTTTAACATACTTGAGTCATGCTTAGCATTTTAATGTCCCATACCTTTCAATAAGAATATTTCCCTCAGTAAGACATAATGAGCATTCTCCTGTGTAACAGGAAATATTGTATATGGTTATGATATACTCTAGCCTGTGAACACATCATAATTTTTTTAACTTATAAAAATTTGGTGATTTTTTCCAACATTTCTTTATAATGTGACAATGAGTATTTTTATGCTCAAATCTTCATGTGAACCTCAGGTTATTAATGTTCATAACTGGAATTACTGTATTAGGAGTTATGAATGAAGTAGAAGGGTTGTATCAAATAATCTTCCTTCAGCCAGGAGCCAGCTTCCCACATCTTTCATAGCACTGAGTATTTTGTAACTTGTTATTTACTAGGAAAAATGATATCAATACTATTTTCATCTATTTCATTACTAGTGATGTTGCACATTTTCCCTATCTTTAAAAGTCACTTGTATATTTTTTCATCAGAAAGAGAAAGTATAAAAAAACAATCCTACTTAAAATAACATTGAAAAAATGCCTAGGAATAAACTTAACCAAGGAGGTGAAAGACGTATACACTGAAAACTATAAAATATTGACAAAGGAAATTGAAGATGATTCAAAGAAATGGAAAGATAACCCATACTCTTTTATTGGAAGAATTAATATTGTTAAAATGGCCATACTACCCAAAGCAATTTACAGATTTAATGTGATCTCTATCAAAATACCCATGACATTTTTCACAGATCTAGAACAAATAATACTAAAATTTGTAACCACAAAAGACCCAGAATTGCCAAAGCAATCCTGAGAAAACAGAACAAAGCTGGAGGCATAACCCTCCTGGACTTCAGACAATACTACAAAGCTACAGTAATCAAAAGAGTGTGGCACAAAAACAGACAAATGGAGCAGTGGAACAGAATAGAGAACCCAGAAATAAACCCACACACCTATGGTCAATTAATCTTCAACAAAGGAGGCAAGAATATACAGTGGAGAAAAGACAGTCTCTTCAGCAAGTGGTGCTGGGAAAGCTGGTCAGCTACTTGTAAATAAATGAAGTTAAAACACTCCCTCACACCATACACAGAAGCAAACTCGAAATGGCCTAGAGACCTAAATAGAAGACATGATACCATGAAACTTTTAGCAGAGAACATAGGCAAAACATTTCCAGACATACATTGTAGCAGTACTTTCTTAGCTCAGTCTCCCAAAGCAATAGAAATAAAAGCAAAAATAAACAAATGGGACCTAATCAAACTTAAAAGCTTTTGCACAGTAAAGGAAATTATAAACAAAATGAAAAGACAACCTGTGGACTGGGAGAAAATATTTTGCAAGCAGTGGGATTGACAAGGGGTTCATATCCAAAATATGCAAACAGTTCATGCAACTCAATATCAAAAAACAAACAACCCAATTAAAAAAGTGGCAGAAGACCTAAATAGACATTTTTTTCAAAGAAGACATACATATGGCCAACAGGCAAGTGAAAAGATGCTCAACATCATTTTTTGTTAGAGAAAAATAAAAACTAGGAGATATCACCTCATACTTGTCAGAATGGCCATCATCAAAATGTCTACAAATAATAAATGCTGGAGAGGGTGCAGAGAAAAGGGAACCCTTCTACACTTTTGGTGGGAATGTAAATTGGTGCAGCCACTATGGAAAGCAGTATGAAGGTTCCTTAAAAAACTAAAAATAGAGCTACCATATGATCCAGCAATTCCACTCCTGTGTATATATCTGGAAAAAATGAAAACACTAATTCAAAGAGATACATGTACCCCAATGTTCATTGCAGCACTATTTACAATAGCCAAGACATGGAAACAACCTAGATGCCCATCACAGATGATTGGTTCAAGAAGATGTGATACACACATATATATATATATATATAGAGAGAGAGAGAGAGAGAGGGAGAGAGAGAGAAAGATAAATATTATATGACATCACTTATATGTGGAATATAAAAAATAGTACAAATGAATCTATATACAAAACAGAAACAGACTCACAGAC
This sequence comes from Balaenoptera ricei, assembly GCF_028023285.1. Classification (NCBI taxonomy): domain Eukaryota; kingdom Metazoa; phylum Chordata; class Mammalia; order Artiodactyla; family Balaenopteridae; genus Balaenoptera; species Balaenoptera ricei. Next base: position 89,038,691 of record NC_082650.1, on the reverse strand, counting down.
ATAGAAAACAAACTTATAGTTTCCAAAAGGGAAAGGGAAGGGGAAGGGTTAAATTAGGATTATGGGCTTAACAGATACACACCACTATATATAAAAAAAGATAAGTAACAGGGATTTACTGTATAGTACAAGGGATTATATTTAATATCTTGTAATAACCTATAATTGAAAATAGTCTGAAAAAAATTTATGTATAACTGAATCACTTTGCTGTACAGCTGAAACTAACACAGTATTGTAAATCAACTATACCCCAATTTAAAAAAAAAATGTTTAAAGAAAGGCTCGTATATTTTTCAATTTTTTGTTATTATGTGTTATTACTTTACTACTTTATAAATCTCCATTTAAAATATAAGGACATTGTTTTTAATAATAAGTCTTTTATCTCCTTAAGACTGACATCAGGATTCGAATTAGGGTATTCAGGCTCCAAAAATGCCAGTTTTTGCCACTTGCCCCATCTGCAATCAGGATGTTATTATCAGGCACTGGATGGAAGGCAGGAGGTGGCAGGACTGTAGAGATATAAGCTAGGAAACTGAGGCCAGGGAACCTGAGGGCCCTGAAATAAAAGGGGGTTTTCCTGGGGGTTCCCTGGGTGTTCTAGCAATCACCTCATTCTCAGTGGCCAGAAATCAGCTCAGCTTCCTATACAAGACTGTTTCAAAGTAAAGCCAAAAAAATGTGAAACTGCAAGTCACCAACAATAAATATTTATTGAAAGTTACCTATGAGCTATGGGGGACTTTAGGGGCCAAGGATAGAATAGTACAAATGTAGACAAGGGATATCTGCCTATGGGAGTTCATATTTTAGTGGAGAGGGCTTACAGTAAATACATTCAATTATAAATATATAATCTGCCAGGTGGTGATAGTGCTATGGAGAAAAATAAGAGAGAAAAGGAACAGCCTTGCTGGGGAGAGTGGAATACAAGTTTTAATAAGAAAGTGATCTGTGAGCAAAGATATGAAAGGAAGAAGGGGGTGAGCCATGCTGATATTTTGAGGTAAATGGTTATGAAACGGCAAATGCAGAGACATAAAACAAGAGCATTGCTAGCGATTTGGAGGATAGTCTGGATGTCCTCTGTGGCTTGTATGACCGGAGTAGGGGAGGGAGTGGTCGCAGATGGAGTCTGAGTGATGGGGAGAAGCCAGGACTTGTATCATCTTGCAGGTCCTCACAACGGGCCGGTGGGATGGGGAATCCTCAGAGGATTTTGTGTAGAGGAGTGACGTGATCTGACAAATGTTTTAAGTGCATCATGTTGGCCCCTGAGCTGAGAACAGTTGTGGGACCACAGTGGAAGCAGGGAGACCCATTAGGAGGCTATTCACATGAGCCAGGACAGAACATGACGATGGACTGAATGAGGGCAGTAACTGTGGTGATAAGGAGAAGGTGGTGGAGATGGTGGGAAATTATTCGAGTCTGTCTATACTTAGAGGGCTTCCTGGATGATGAGTATAGAACATGAAGGTAAGAGGGTCATCAGCGAGGATCGCCCTGAGGATTTTGGTCTGAGCAGCTGTAAGAATGGAGATGCTGTTTACCGAGATAAGGAAGCCCATGGGAGAAGCAAGTTTTGCAGGAAGATAACCAGTTTGGTTTAGGTCATGATAAACCTGAGAAACATTTCACATTCAGTAGAGACCATTATATATACTAACCTGGAGTTTCACAGAGCTCCAAGTAGAGATAAAAATATGGAAGTCGTCAGTGGATATTAAAAAAATGAAATTTTATGATCTTAGCAAGAAAGTGACTCTAAATAGAGAAGAGGTGTGAGAACTATATCTGGCTCAATCCAACATTAATATTTGGAGACATGAAGAGGGTACAGCCAAGGAGACTGAGGGGTACTTGTCCTAAGATAGAAAACTAAGAGTGTAGTGTCCTGTACTCAAGTTGAGAAGGGGTTAGGGGTGTAATGTACATTGTGATTAATACCATTAACGCTGTTGTATGTTGTGTATGAAAGTTTTTAAGAGAGTAAATCTTAAGAGATCTCATCAGAAGGAGAAATATTCTTTTTTCTTTTTCTTTAGTTTTGTATCTTTATGAGATGGTGGGTGTTCACTAAACTTATTGGGATAATCATTTCATGATATATTTAAGTCAAATCATTATGCATTACACCTTAAATTTATAGTGTTGTACTTCAATTATATCTCAATAAAACTAGAGGAAAAAAATACTAAAAAAATTACTTGAGCAGCATTAAACCCTCCATGGGTGCTATAGGTTCCGAGGAAATGGTGACGGACAAGACAGATAAATTATTGACAATAAACACACTGTGTGCCTCTGAGTGGGCGGGGGGAAGAGAAGAAAGAAAGGGGAATGGGCGTGAGGTAACATTGCATGTTCTGCTGTTGGTCAGTAAACTGAAGACAGATCCCTGACTACTGACTTAGGAATATGGTGGTCAGTGATGACCACGCTAAGAGTTCTTCACTTCTGTGCAGTTTTACCAGACAGAAATCTGCATAACCCAAGTGGATTAGGTTCAAGGGTGAATAGGAAGAGAGCGGTCGGAAGCAACAAATAAAGCAACTCCTTCTGGGAGCTTTGGTGGGAAGGGGCACAGAGCTGGATATTGGCAAGTTATGTGTAGTCAAGCAGAAGTTTTGTTGTGATCTGTTTTTTAAGGTGGGAAAATGTTCAGGATGCTTTAATATGCTGATGAGGATTATTCTGAGGAGAACAATTTGATGACATAAGGAACTGAGTGGATAAAAACTTGCCCTTAAATAGGTGAGAGGGGGATGGATCCTGGTGCACAATTGGGGGGCCCTTCTTCAGATGGGAGCCTGGAGGAGGTGAAAGAACCAGAGTCTGTAGGTACAGATGCAGGTGGATGGTAGATACGCAAGTGAGAGTCCTTGGAGACTCTTTTCTGCTTGTTTATAATTTGTGATTATAAACTCAGCCGCAAGTGAGGATGGGAGGTGGTGAAAGTCTAGAAAGAAAAAATATTTGGAATAGTTGGCCAGGAAAGTGAATTGTCCTTTCTTAACTCTGACTTATTTTTCAAAAATCATAGTACTAAATACATTCCACGTGTTTACATATTCAAATTATAGGTTAATTATTAATAGACCTCATGCCATCTCTTGTCATTTGTGGAGAGTTTAAACTATCAGTGGTCATTTTGTTTCATTATCTCACCTGCTTGATTTTAAGTACAGTAAGTCCCCTACCTACGAACCTTCAAGTTGCGAACTTTCAAAGATGTGAATGTGCATTTGCATGTTCAATCACGTAAGTTAGTTCACGTGTCTGATGTACATTGTCTCGTGTGTGCATCCTCTACAAGTGGTTGTGCTTTTGTGTACTTGACTGTACAGTACTGTATAGAGTACAGTAGTACAGTATTTTTATTTCAAGCCCAGGATGTCTGGAAGCAAGCATAAAAGCAACGGTGATGTAGCTGGTACTGCTAAGAATTGCCAAGTGATAACGATGGAAACAAAAGTGAAAGTAATTGAGAGAGTGGAGCGAGGCAAAAAGATTTTAGACATCGTTCATTCGTATAACATGAATCATTCAATCATTGGCACGAATGTAAAGAACAAGGACAAGATCACGGAACGTGTGAAGTCTGCTGTGCCGACGATGTTGACAAAATATCGAAGAAGCATGGAAAAGTGATGGAGGAGATGGAGAAACTTCTCAGTGTGCGGATGCAAGATCAACATCAGCGCTGAGTCCTGCTCAGCTTAACGCTGATTCAAGAGAAAGCTAAAAGCCTTTATGAAGACTTGAAGAAGAAACACGGCAAAGAGTCAGAGGGCACATCTTTTAATGCCAGCCATGGCTGGTTTCATCGGTTCAAGGCTAGAGCCAACCTTCACAACGTAAAAGTAAGTGGAGAGGCAGTAAGTGCAGATAGGGTAGCTGTCCAGGAACTTCCGGAAACACTTTGAGAAATTATTGATGATGGTGTGTATTTACCCAACCAGGTTTTTAATGTGGATGAGACACAACTGTACTGGAAGGGGATGCTGGACCGAAGTTACATCAGTAAGGAGGAAAAGTTGATGCCAGGCTATAAAGCAGCAAAGAATAGGATAACATTGTTGTTTGCTGACAATGCTTTCAGAGAAACGAAGCTGAAGCCTCTCTTAGTTTATCATTCAGAGAACCCAAGAACCCTTAAAAACATAGCCAAAGGCTCTCTTCCTGTTGTGTGGAAGAGTAACCCCAAAGCCTGGGCTACACAGGCCATTTTCCAGGACTGATTTTTCCACCACTTTATCCCGGAGGTAGAGAAATATTCCTTGGAGAAGGATGTCCCATTCAGTATTCTTTCTCTGCTTGACAATGCTCTGGGCCACCCTCCATTCAAGGACGTCTTTCATCCCAACGTCAAAGTAGCGCATCTGCCACCGAATACTACATCACACATCCAACCTATGGACCAGGGAGTTATAGCGACTTCCAAGAACTATTATTTATGTCACACTTTTCATCAGGCAGTAGAGGCGAGTGAGGAATCAGAAACAACCTTGCGACAATTTTGGAAGGATTATAACATCTACAAGGCCGTAAAAAACATTGACTTTGCTTGGCGTGAGGTTACAGCCGTCACCATGAATGGGGGTTGGAAGAACCTTTGCCCACAGTTTGTTCATGATTTTCGTGGATTTGAGAAGGTGGTTGAGGAGTCCAAAGAGGTCTTCATCAACGTAGTGACCCTCAGAGAGAAGCTGGAGCTAGATCTGCAAGAGGACGACTTCATGGAACTCCTTGCTGTGCAACACGAGGAGCTTACTAATGAACACCTGATGGAATTGGAGGCCCAGAGAAAGGACAAAGAGAGACAAGAGGAAGAAGTAAGTGAAGAACCGAAGAGATTCCTGATGCAGGAAATGGCAAGGGGATTTTCTTTATTTGAGGAAGCACTGTTAGTTTTTGAGGCAGAGAACCTGAAGTAGAACGGTACATGAAGGTTACAGCAGCCGTTCAGAATGCAATCCAGTGCTACCGTGTCATCTATGATGAGAAAAGTGCCACTAGCCAGATATCACTGGATCATTTTTTCAAGAGGGTAGATAGAATTGAATCCAGCAAGGAAGCAGAGCCTGTGCCACCAACGTCAGGTGTGAGTGAAATTGCATCTTGCTCTCCGTCTCCTATTGCTGACGATCCTTCAGCTCTACCATCTCCCACCTCCTCTCCCTCCTCCAGTCAGTAACTCTTCTTGCTTGTTCACTCGATGCCAGCCCCTGTGTACCAGCTGTTGTACTGGACTACTGTACTTTTCAAGGGACTGTACTGTAAGATTAAAAATGTTTATTTTTTGTTTGTTTTTTTATGTATTATTTGTGTGAAAAGTATTATGAACCTATTACAGTACAGTATTGTGTAGCCGATTGTGTTAGTTGGGTACCTAGGCTAACTTTGTTGGACTTACGAACGAATTAGACTTAGGAACACACTCTCGGAATGGAACTCGTTTGTACGTAGGGGACTTACTGTAATTTTCTTTGCTTTTGTTCAACTTTCTGGACTACTGGTAGCAAAATTTTGTAGCTTGTTAAGGGAGACGCTGATTTAGCATTTTCGAGTGAACAACAATATTCATCAACACAGGTACAACTACGGGAGACTAATTCCAATTATTCAGAAGTAGGAGATCCTCACAAAGCTTGCTGGCATCTCCATTTTATCATATATTGTACACTTGATTGGGCACATATAATGGTTTCTGCTTCTACTGCTTTCTGCTGATCAATAAAAAATTCCTTTCAAAACAAATCTCAGTATATATTTTAGTGAGTGGGAGTCTGTACTACTTATTATCATATACAGTGTTGTATGTTTGGCAAGCTTTCCAAAGAGTTCTTGTTACAAAAATCCATAAAGTGATAAGTGGAAAACAAATATCAACAACAAACAAAAAACATTCTTATGATAGATAATTAAAACACCTTAAAAAATCAACTTGTATATGTTAATCCCAAACTCCTAATATATACACACTACTATATATATAAACTAGGTAACCATGGAGGACCTACTGTATAGCATAGGGAACTCTACTCAATATTTTGTACAATAATAACCTATAAGGGAAAAGAATCTGAAAAAATTTGATATATATGTATGTATAACTGAATCACTTTGCTGTACACCTGAAACTAATACATTATAAATCAAGTGTACTTCAATAAAAAAAAGAACAAACAAACAAACAAAAACAAAAAAAGAGAAAATATCTTTGGAAGAAAGATGATCCAAGGTAAACTAAAGGTGACCTAAAATATAATAATAAAATCTATAAAAAAAATCAACTTGTGTCATTAACCTCAGGTGAGAATATGGCAGAAGAGTAGGTTTAGAATTTGCTACACTGTTTCAGAAACATTCAAGTTTGCTAGTGAGAGTGAACCATGGACTCTGTAGGAACCTTGGCCTTATATGGACCACAATGTCAGGTTCATTTTTACATGAGCTTTTGTTTTAAAAATGTGTATGCAGTGTTGCATGTAAACGTGTCTCAGCATTACCCGTTCTTCCTGTGTCAGTAAGACATAATAATTACTTGTATCCATACATTTGGAAAACTAGCTTCAGTGTATTTGTAGAAGGACAGCAGTAATATTTTTTTTTAATAAAATTTAAATTGGGACACACCTTGTGTTCCATTTGTCTTACACTCTTAACAAAGATTAAGTGAGTTTGTAGAAACTGAAGCATAGTTAGGGGGATGTTGGTAGGCGTCCTTCGTATGACCCAGCCCTGCCCCTATACTCTGTCGTACAGACAGTGATCTGAAGTTTAGCTGAGGGAATTGGGGAGCTGAACTGAATTGTCACCAAAAATGAACTATTTTGGCTATTTTTATCTACGTGATGCAGATTATGAAACCGAGGTAGAGGAGATAAAGGAACCTTCCTAAGGTCACACAGCTAGCACGAGGTGGTGCTGGCATTTGACCACAAGCAGCCTGGCCTTCTTACCCACCAGATCATGTCACCTTTTCCATCCTACACAGAGAAGGGTGATCACAGCAAACTGGCTTCTTGAGGGAGCATTGTGGATTCGTGTTGTTAATTCCTTAGAGACTGAATATATTTGCTTCTGATGAAATTTTCTTTAAAATATCTTTCCCGTCTTTTTTACATTCTTTTTCTTACAGTATTTTAGCTAAGTGTGTAAATTCTCTCATGGCCATTCACGAGTGACTATATTGCTTTGGAAAGAAGAGCAACCTGAAAAAGCTCATAAAGATTTTGAACAAATTCCTTTGTTGAAAGTTCAATGAAAGGGCTGAATATGCATGTATCTTGTATGAAGAATTTCACCTAAAAATGAAGAAAATAACACAGGGACACTTTCTCTGAAATAAGAGCTACGAGTCAGTGACGTCTTTCACTACTATTGCCTTGCAACTGACTTATGGAGAAATCCTAGAAAATAGGTTGCTTGTGTTTTTTTTTTTCCCCAGTCTTATCACAAATCATTGCTAATGAGTAGCTTCTTCATGATGTAGAACAGTTTCAAATTCAGTGTACATTGTGGATTCTCAAGTGCTAATTAAGCACACTGTTTATATAGTATATCTCAACATAAATGTCTGAATGAAGATTCAAGCCTTTCCAGTGACAGATGATGTACATTTAACAATGAATCTGACAGATTTCCTACTTCCTCTGGGACTTGACTCTGAGAGAGGGAGGAGAGAAAATAAAAACACTGTCTATAATCTTCATTCTCAGAAAAGGTTCATTGTTTGAAAATTGAGTTGGTATAATTGAAAGAGGATGGGAAAAGGGGAGCTGTGGTTTAATGGGTATAGAATTTCAGATCTGCAAGATGAAAAAGTTCTAGAGATATTTCACAACAATGTGAATATACTTAACACTACTGAACTGTACACTTAAAAACAGGATGGTAAATTTTGTGTTACGTGTTTCTTAACTACAATAAAGAAACTCTGCTCAATACTCTGTAATAACCTAAATGGGAAAAGAATTTGAAACAGAATAGATACATGTATATGTATAACTGAATCACTTTGCTGTACACCTGAAACTAACAAAATAGTGTTAATCAACTCTACTCCAATATAAAATAAAAATTTTTAAAAAAACATCTTGGTTGCTTCCAAGTTTTGGTGATTATGAATAAAGCTGTTATAAATATCAAAAAATAAATAAATAAAATATTTTTATAAAATTGAAAAAAAAAGAAAATTTAAAAATCAGTATGTATCCTTCCATCCTTCCACAGGATTTTTGTGAATCACATACATATATGTCATTTATGTGTACATGTATAAATGTATGTATACATTTATATACACACATATATATATCTATATATACACCTATACATTATGTCTTATACCTATATCTATATATATATTTAGGAATTAATTTAGAACATACCTATAAATATAATATAAATGTATATACATATATAAATATATATATATATACACACATACATATATATAGTTACTGTTTTCTCCCAAGCGAGAGCTTATTATTTGTTTGGTGCTGCAGCTGGCCTTTGGCACTTGTCAGTATAACACAGCTCTCCTTCTGTGTCTGTTCAATACAGTCTGTAAGGAAGATGCTGCTGATGATAATGATGTCACAGTTTTTGACAGCACAACACTTGTCAGTCATTCTTCTATTGATGGGCATATTTATTGTAGAAAGTGCTGCAGTCAACCACTCTGTACAAATTTTCGTACAGATGCATTCCTATAAGGGGAATACTCAATCAAGGATATTTATATTTACGCTTTTGTTCTTTTTTAAATTGGTACTGCAAATTAACCTCCACAAAAGTGAGAATGTCTGATATAACCTTGCCAATATTGGGTAATATCAATTTAAATAGTTTATCTAGAGACATAACAGTGTTTGCTAATGTAATTTTTAATGTACCATATGATTTGTATGTTTTCTGGATACCTCTTGTTCATATCCTTAGCCAGCTTCTGCCTTTTTATTATGATTGTTGCTGTCTCCTTATTAATTTACAGGAACCCATTCTGCAACTTTGTTTAGAAAGAATCTCAATATAGAAATACTTATAGTCTTTATATAATCAACTAAATTGGAGTTTATTTAATAGGACATGTAATACTAAATTGTGATTAGAATCCTACTTCTCGTGTCTAAATAAAGCTCATCCCACAGGGCCTTGTGACATGGATGTTGTCTTAGTGGCCTTTTAGCCCTCTCTTTCTTTGGTTGTGAAAATGGTTTCCTTTTTCACCCTTTCTAGTAGAGCATTTTATTATTTATCCTTGGGCTTTCTTTCTTCTATTTTTTTCTTCTGTAGGTTTTTCCAGACTCTCCAAAAACATTCATTTGATTTCTTAAGTAATTTTTTGACTCTCTCTAATCCTTTTAAACTAACATTTTAATTTTATTTAACACTCTTTGAAGATAATTTGGTTTTCACATCCTCTAATATTTCACTCTATGCTGTTAGTCCCATAGTCCGTTTGTTTTCCCCTGCGGATTGCTGGACTTGCTCTGTCATTGGGCTCTTGTGTCTTTTGGATAGAATCTATTGGTCATAAAAGCAGCACGGGGGACTTCCCTGGTGGCGCAGTTGTTAAGAGTCCACCTGCCAATGCAGGGGACACGGGTTTGATCCCTGGTCTGGGAAGATCCCACATGCTGCGGAGCAAGTAAGCCTGTGCGCCACAACTACTGAGCCCGTGTGCCACAACTACTGAAGCCTGCGCACAGCAACGAAGACCCAACGCAGCCCAAAATAAATAAATAAATAATAATAATAATAATAATAATAATAATAATAAAAACAAATGGGCTCAGAGTCAGCTCATAGTTCCCATAAGTCCCTACCTTGTTATGGCAGCGTGTACTAGGGTGTCTTACACAGGGCTCGCGTGGGCAGGGCAAGAGACAGGGAGGCCCATGGAAATAAGAACTTAAATTATCCAATCCCACGTAATGCATGAATTTATTTATGTATTAATATATATTTATATATCTGAAAAAATACTTTTGGTGTAACGTAGCCTATCTGAATGAAGAGTCTGGATATGTGGCCAGAAAAATAGGCTCCTGTGAATGTGAGCCTGTGTGTTGCTTCACAGGGCAATGAATCATCCACTCGTGCGTGGTGAGCAGCGAAAGTAGTGAAGTCACTCAAAGACAAACATTTCTGTAACATTCGTATTCAGGGCAGAGTTTATGGTAATGGAGCAATTGATTAAGGACTCTTTTTTACAGTCTGATGACATGCTTTTTTAATCAATTATACTTTTTATCCATTTGAACCTATGCATTTTCAAGTAACAGAATGAATCTCCTAGAATCGACTTAGAAACTGATACACCATTTCCATACACTTTAATGTAATCCATCTAAGTACTGTACATGGAACCATTTCAGCCAATTGCATTTGCACATTTGGCACTAGTCATAGAGTAGGGAAGAAGGTTGATAAGAAAGTGTGAAATGGAAGAATCTTTGAATACTTCATGGGAGATTGTGAAACATAGAAATCGTCAGAATTATCTAGTTGAGAGTTTTTTTGGCAACAAAATGCCCACAGTATTCATACTGTCACTTGGTAAAAATCGTCGTTAGCAGTATTAGCATTTCACTGGCAATATTGCATGTAAATTAGTCTAGTATTGTAACGTTGAATAAAAGTGGTTTCAGATACCTACATCATGATTAAGTTTCATGTCTCTGTGAATCTGTCCAGTAACACTGTCTGTCAGGAAAAAAAAATGTTACTAAATTTCATAAGTCACCATGGTTGAATAACAGAAATTACCTAATCTAACATTTTGCAGCAGTAATCGCTGCATAGTTGCAGGATATGTAAAAAAGAATTCTGGTATTCTAAGTCAAGGATTGTGACTAAGGAAAAATGTCACAGTAGTCAAACTTAGGGTAAAGTCTTCGGTACCTGGTGTGAAGGCAGCATTTCTAAATATCTGTAAGGATATTGATAGACATATATGCCTCCATAGTAATACAAGCTCCTGAAGCACAGTCATTTTTTATAAAAAATGAAACTTTTTAAAAATTGAGGAATTGACTATTTTAGTGTGCTGTATTTCTGGGGTAATTGGTAACCCACATAAAACATCGCTATGGTAACCAGAATATTTGACTGAGTTTCCATTTTATGCCATAGTGGATAATTGAAAAAAATTTACATTAAAATTTCAGCATCTGAATTATGAAACTGGTTTATTGAAATTCACCAGTTAACATTGCTGCCATAAACATCAGTATACAAATATTTTGTGATAAGAATAAAAAGTATTGTTCTAAAAGGAAGTAGGGAGTTTCAGAATACTTTATATTTAAGCTAGTATTAAATCAAGGGTCTTTCATTAAGCACTGAGTCTTGTTGTGATCACTGAATTGCCATAAAAGCTTTTATATGTTTCTGAACTATACAGTATTGAGTACACAGTTTCTGCCTATGTGACTGAGGGTAGGAGGAATGTGTGGAAGAGGGTCATTCAAAATAGGGCATATGTGTTATCTACTGCCACAAGAAGAGTGTTTTTGTATTTCCATTGTTTAGAGCCTATAAATAAATGAACGCATAGAGTACGTTAGCCTTTATTTTTCCATGTTATCAAATGTAGTTCTTCTGTGTATTTGCACTGAAGCAAATATGTATGAACAAATAACTTGTCAATTAATCTTTAATTTTATCTTTGCTTAAACTTTGTCCATGACATTTTTTTTCTTTCTGGTATTTTACAAGTTTCTTTATTCTGCGACACTTCCATTCACCTCTGCCTTACTTTTAACAACCTGTTTTGCTGTTTTGTTTGGACCCATATTTAGAGAACTCTTGGAGTGTGCTCTTGGAGTGTGCTTGCCTTGAAATATTTATAATGGATAATATTCAGATCCTGCTATCAGAGTGCTGTATGATATCTGTAACTAAATGAAGATAATGATTCATTCAATGTTTCTTTCAACATATTTTCTTACCTATCATTGACCAGGGGAGAGACTGGGGGTGTAGGAGCTGGCTGAGGGGAGGTACGGGTTGGTGGAAGATGTGTGTAATATAAGCCAGAAAAGTGTACAGTTTTAAAGCAATTAATTGCACGTTGCAGCCTTCAGCCTTTAATGCCCAAACCGCCATTGTCTAAATTGCAGCAGGCCTGGCTGCAGGAAGCCTGTCCTTTACCAGGCTCCTGTTCTCATGTGTTTCTGAGAGTCGAAACTCTTCGCTTTCTCACCCGTCTGCCCTGGGTTGACTGAGATCTTACCCACTCTTGCTGTCTTCTGCACCTCATGTGCAGTATCCCTCTCCCAGGATGGCTCTTCCTCTCCTGGACGGCTGTTCCAACAAGCCTGTCACTCAGAGCATAGCTGGGTCCAAGCTCTGCTCAGAGTATTTACAGAAAATGCCAGATGGGCAAGAATGACTCCGACTCCGTGCTAGATATAACTGCTCTCAGGCTGCACAGGACAAGACTTTGTCCCTCACTGGGCACTCACTACTTTGTCTTCTTCTGTGTTTCGGAGGCCAGTTCACCTCCCCTCCTTTACCAGCTCACCCCCAGTTTGTGCCCACCTACTCCCCTCCCCGCCGCACTGCCCTTCATCTGCTAAGGCTCAGCAGAGTTTCGAAAACAAGTCTCCACTTCCCCTCCCTTTGCCCAGTCACAGCTCAGCCTTCAAGTTAAATAAAATAAAATGGTAAAACGGCAGACATGTAAATTCATGGAGAAAGGAAGAAACCTGTTTAAAATATATTATTATGCAAAATGCTTGTCTCCTAGGTATTATAACACATTTACATAACCAAAAGGCTTATTAAAATTTTCCCCGTATCAAGGAAGCATTTTGCACTCAAATAATTTAAAATGCAACTTGCAGAGAACTAAGAAAAGCTGATGGTTTAAAAAGAAAAAGACAGATATATCCTGTCCTCACTCCTCCATCTGTTTGCAGCCGTTGTCAAAATTGGAGTCCATTCACAGCTAGAAAATTCTGTTTCATATGCAGAGAGAAGATAAATGGAGAAGACATATTGCAATTATTTTACTATTAAGTATATATTATATTTTATTATGAAGTATTATTAAGTATATACTAAGTATATTAAGTATATATTGTTAAGTATATATATAAGTATATATTTATTGAGTACAAACTTTGTGTGTGACGCCACTGTAAATCCTCTGTCTATATAACATACAGGCCCTTAAGGATGTGATGTAGTGATACGAATAATTGGGTACTAATTATGTATTTCCTGTAATTCTGTGTTAATTCAATTACCATTAGCTGACTATTCATCTCACACCAACCCATGCCAAATACTGTAGAAAATACAAGGACATTTACAACACAGGTTCTAGCTTTTAGGAACCTATGATGTAATTGGGTAAAAATGTGTGTGTAAAGTTGACGTGATTTGTAAGTAACATATAAGCAAATTGCAAGATAACACAGTATAAATATTAAAAGAAATTAAAGTTGGGATAGGGAATTAGCTTACTAAAGAAGTATAAGAATTGGCTTAGCTCAAAAAAGGTAATGGCTTTTCAGTTATAGTAGAATATTCCTGAAATATGAAGGTATCCTTGAACAAGTCTCAGAATATAGAGATTAAATAAAGAGAAGTATGTGAAGCGAGAAGATGGGTCCAGTTGATGGGCACTCATGGGAGTCACACTGAGCTTCTGGGGTAACATTCAAGAGGCAGCATTGACGTTCTTGCCCCGGAGAATCAGGCACATACAGTACGTGTGTGATTAACTGGTTTCAATTGATAAAGTCATATTTTAATGAGTAGATCTGGTACAGACCTGCAAAATGTTTTAGTGATGGGAGAAATAGGAAGTAAGTTAACATCAAAGATTCAGGCAGGCCTTGGGCCATAAGAAAATGCAGTTAACTTTGAAAATCATTGAGAAGCTGCTGATGAGAAGTGAAGGCTGTGTTGTTTTCACAGAGATGGTGTTGGAAGAGGTACATGTGGAAGGTGTTAACAGCCTGAGGCTGAAGAGATGACAACACATCGTCGGCATTTTCATCAAGAATAAGGAGAGTTACTATGGAAAAGGCACCACCCTAGGAGATAAGGATAGAGTGTGGTATTAATGCTCCATCCAGGATTTACGAGGAGAACAGAATTCATACACAAAAAATATCAGTGACAACGTAAGGCTTCACCTGCCAGGAAAATGTCAAAATTGGGCATGTGTTCAACAAAGGGGATTGGTTAGAAAGTTCTTTGGACAGAATGAGACTTGAGCTGAGCCTTTCAGGAAGAGTAGGAGAGAAAATGGAAAAAAGGCATGAGAGGAAATCAGCCGAGTCTTCCCAGTGTCTGCAGGTTCAGTGATGGGCATCAGATCGGCAAGGTAGGCAAAGAGTAATTTGGAACTCATCTTTCCTTTCTGGCAAAGGATGCCCATGGAAGATTTTTAAATATAAGGCTGCTGCGAAAACATTTGTTTAGGGGAGTTATGAATAAGGATGCATTATTTGATCTGAGGGTAGAAGTGAAGGCTAGCAGAGCAGTTGCTGCTTAATTATAATAGTCCAGGTAAAGTCCTCCTCCATGGTGAGGGAAGGATACAGTAGGTCCCTCTGTATGCCTGGGTTGTACATCCGCGGATATGGAGGGCTCACTGTACTACTTCCTTTTGTATAAGGAACTTGGACATCCACGGATTTTGGTATCCGTGAAAGGTCTTGGAACCAATTCTTCAGAGATACTGAGGGCCAACTGTAATGGAAAAACAAAGAACAGGACCGATTAAGAAACATTGTAAAAAATAATCTCAGTAACTGACTGAGAGTAGGAAAGTGAATGTAAAGAAAAGTCATTTTTCCTAACTTGGTGTGTTTCTAAGATGATATGTCATTTACAAAAGTAAAGCAGCCTGGCGCTGATTAGAGGGGCTGGTGTATCCCTAAGACAATGTGAAAAATTTGGTTTGAGATTTGGAAGAGTACCAAATTGGAAATTTTGGCTAGACTGTCAGAGATGTAATTTTTAAAAACACCAGGTCATTTTAAAATGAGATTTAGAAATTAAATCACTTTCAATAGAAGGACTTTGGTATCCAGAGAAGGTATATTATTTGAGGTAACAGCTGAAAATATAAAATGAATATAAATCCAGAGGAGGTGTGAGTTCTGTAAAAGAGCAAGTCCCTGGGGGGAAAGTTTAGTGTCACACTGTGGTTTGGGTGACTTAGGAAGCAAGCTTTACTTTTCTCTGGAAGTCAGAGATTAAAACTAAGGATAAAACATTTACAAACTGCTTTCAAGTGCACTGCATATTTGATCTTCACGTCAATCATGAGTGAGGCAGAACAGACAGTGTTATCCCCATGTTGGATTAGGAAAGGCAGGCGTGTGTTCATCTTTCCTGCCAGCCCTCTGGTTAGAGGAAGAGAATCTTAAAGACCAAGAAGTCGCGGGGGAGGGCAGGGAGTCTGGATAAGAGTGATGATGGAGGGCGGTTCAGAACTGAGAAGGTAGGAGTGAGGGCTTCCCCTCCTGTTCCCTCTCACGGAAGGCTATGCACATGTCTGCTCTGCCATCCCCGGTGCTGCATCCGTGCTGGGGAACTCACCAAGCATGCACTGTGTTTCATTTGTCTTCTCTTCTTGGCACTTGACATCGTACCAGATAGGTGGCCCCCAAATTTTTATTGAGGGCACACTATTGTTACCGAGTCCAAGCCTGTACTGCTCGCTGTATGACAGGCCAATAAATCAAGAGACAAGTTGTTGGGGCAAAGAATAGCAACTTTACTTGGAGACCAGCAGACCGAGAAGAGGGTGGACTAGTGTCCCAAAGAACCATCTTGGGGTTTGGATAGGGTTTGGATGCTAGTTTCTTTTAGAGAACAAAGAGGGGGGAAGTGAAGAGGCAAATAAAATAAGGCAATAAGTTGTTGCAAATATCTCCTGGTTTCCACCAGACTCTGGAGGGGATGTGTTAATTTCTTCTTTCCTGTAGCCATTCACAGGTGGGCCTGGTCAGGATGTTTCCTGTGAGCTAAACAAAGGTATTTTAGCTTAACACTCATTGCATGGGAGGAGGGGTTCCTAGAGATGGGCAATTATGTATACTTTACACTATAGGCAGCACCCCTTTAGTGATAAACTTGTAACAAAAGCAATAGAACACAAATGTTAAAACAAAAGGAACGGACCCAATATGGAGTCAGATTTGTTCTTCCCTATTACAATTTCTGCAAAGGGAATCGAGGAATAAGAAGTGTATAGAATAGGAAATATGGGTCCTGAGCTCCAGTAACTCATAAAGAAATCTAGATGAGACTCTCGTTTAAGAGAGAGCTTACCTGTGCAATGTTACGTGTTGTGTGTGCAGCACGAGGAGGGCAATTTGACAAACCACAACTTGGGAAGTTGCAGACGTGATCGCGGACACACTCACTGCGGGCACAGAGGGCTTAGGAGCTGAGTAATGTTCCTGAGGGAAGGGCTGGGGGCAGGGGAGAGAGATGTGTGCTGACATCACGAACAAGGACCGCCAGTCAAACAGATGAGACATTGAAGGTGCCGGAGGACACAGGACAAGTTGATGTGACAGCGTCAAAGGGAGAGTCCCCAGAACAAGGGCTGTGCGTGTGAGCAGGATTCTGTGTGTGTGGTGTGACTGCAAGTGCTTGTGGTGGAGCCAGCCCTGTGAGCTCCTTTGCATCCGGCACAAAGGAGTGGGTGCAGAGCCTGTTTGCAGGCACTAATGAGAGTGGAACTGAGGGTCCTGAAGTGGAAGTGAGGGTCCTGAGTGGAACTGAGGGCCATGTGAGTGAATAGCAGGGTCAAGCACATTGTGAGGGCGGAAGGTGAGCTTTCCTCAGGTTATTTGTGGATACAGTTATGTTTAAAGATGTACAAACAAACAAACAAAAAAAGATGTACAAACAAACATGGTTACCAAAGGGAAAGAAGGGAGCCAGAAGGAATAAATTAGGAGTTTGGCATTAACATATACACACTACTATATATAAAATAGATAACCAACGAGGACCTACTGTATAGTAGAGGAACTATACTCAATGTTTTGTAATAACCCATAAGGGAAAAGAATCTGAAAAAGAATATATATATGTATATATACATATATACATATACACACACACACTTGTATATATATATAACTGACTCATTTTGCTGTACACCTGAAACTAACACCAATTGTAAATCAACTATACTTCAATAAAATAAAATAAAAAGTAAATAGCTGCATATTATGAGAAAAAGATATAAAGGAAAGAGAGCAAGACAATTAAGACAGCAAATATGCTGCCTTTGATGAGGTTGCCTGAAAAATCACCTGGGGAGGGAGGTGTGGGCTGGTTGTGTGGGCAGCTCAGGCCCCGCTAAGCAGGATGGGGTATCTTTAATTTTTGACCTTGGAGAGAAGGATGAGAGACATTAGGGTCACTGATTGAAGTGGAGGGAACTCTAGGCATGAGCTCATGATAGATGCAATGGTCTGTCTGGTCTTTCTTGGAGAATTAGATGGTAAGGTCACCTACCCACGATGGGGCTGACTTAGACCTGAAAGAGGAAAGAAAGGTTAGTAGTGAGCCCTGTGGGAGGGGATCAGTGGAAGATGAATAAAGATGGCGGGAGTTTGAAGGGAACAGAGATCAGTCCAGGGAAAACTGAGCACTCAGGATTTGAAGGAAGGAGGAAAGAAACCACAAGGGAGGAGAACAATTCAAAATATTAATGATAGAAGAGAGAAGAGTAGGAGCTGAGTTCTTTGGTTCCGGAAGAGGGAAGGTCGCAGACACAGAGGAAATAGTTTTCTGAAGCGTTAACTGAGGACATTTACTTTGGAACATTGCATCTAAGACATCCTATTTTCTGATAAAGGGTGTTTTGTAGCTTTGTGTCAGCCTTCTGCTGTAGACATGGTGCCTTTGTTTAAATTTCCACTAAAATAAAATGCTTGTCCAACAGGAGCACATTAAAGGAAGGTCATTCTCAGGTAAAGTAAAAACCCCTCTGCTTGTTTCCAGGCCCTGTTAGAAAAAGCCTTTAGAAAACATTGATAGATGTGTCCTCTAAGTCTAGAATTCTGGTTGATGGACATGCTGGCTAACTTAGCTCTGGAAAATCTCTGCAGGTCAAATTAAGGGTAGAGGACAGAGTACCCCTGCCCCAGGAGACGGCTGTATATAACTTCCATTTAAATGCCACCAATAAAAAAATTGCCCTGGTATAATTTAAAGCGTTTGGTTAAGGAGAGAGTTACTTTATAATTAAATAATACTGCTTCCTTCCTATCTATGCCATGGCTTTGAGAGTTAAGAACTAAAACAATTTAATAAGGTAATATTTCAAGAGTGTACAGAGCACCTTCAATCCGAGGGGAATAGTGGGCACAGAGACAGCAGAGAAAGCTGGGCTTGCGGAAGCAGGCGATTGCTCAGCTACAAGCACAAAGAGGCAAATCAAAGCACCGGCTCCTTGTTTAGGAAATCCGTTTGCTAGGATGGCGGTGGGTTACATATTTACAAAACAGAAATAGACTCACGGACATAGGTTACCAAATGGGAAAGGGGGCAAGGAGGGATAAATCAGGAGTTTGGGATTAACAGATACACACTACTATATATAAAATAGATAAACAACAAGGACCTACTGTAGAGCACAGGGAACTCTACTCAATATCTTGTAATATCTATCATGGAAAAGAATCTAAAAAAGAATATTATATATATTCATATATATATATAAAAAACTGAATCACTTTGCTGTACACCTGAAACTAACACAACGTTGTAAATCAACTATATTTCAATAAAATTTTTTAAAAACGCTTTTAAAAAAAAGGAAACCTGTTCGCTAGGATGGCGGTGGGCTGTTGTCCTGTGGTACAGGTGTTTGCTTTCCTGCAGGCCATATTCAATACCAAAAAAGTCTCTCCGTGGCCATGCAGGGAACCAGATGAGAGCTCAGGGCCAGTTTGTTTCTCACATGTTTGTTTTCTTATTTTTTAATTTTTTTTTTTTTTATTTTTAAATTAATTAATTAATTAATTTATGGCTGTGTTGGGTCTTCGTTTCTGTGCGAGGGCTTTCTCTAGTTGCGGCGAGCGGGGGCCACTCTTCATCGCAGTGCGCGGGCCTCTCACTATCGCGGCCTCTCTCGTTGCAGAGCACAGGCTCCAGACGTGCAGGCTCAGTAATTGTGGCTCACGGGCCTAGTTGCTCCGTGGCATGTGGGATCTTCCCAGACCAGGGCTCGAACCCGTGTTCCCTGCATTGGCAGGCAGATTCTCAACCACTGCGCCACTAGGGAAGCCCCCACATGTTTGTTTTTAATGTTGGAAGAAGGTGCCTCAAGGATCAGAGACTGTTTATTCCAAAACCCTCGGTCTTCTAATAGCTGCAGACACACTGCTTCTGTGCAGAGCACATTTTTACATTCAGGAGTGATGATAATTTGGGTACGGTGTTTCTCACGGTGTGGTAATGGACATTTAATCCCAGAACATGTGCTTTCCCTTTGTAAACTATTGTGAGGCGTTCGGCTGAGCTCGCCGTGCTGTTTTCAGCTCCATCTCTCATGTGTGAGGCTCTCGTTCTCTCCCCAGAACGGCTGCTACACACATCCTGGCTCTTCTCATAGTGTCATACCTTCTTCTCCACACTCCCGGATCCCTGCTTCTCTGAGCAGTTAGAAACAGCGGTGTGTAGAGAATCACGTCAGCTTCCCTCCAGTTTGGTCATAGATTTCTGCAGTCATCCCTCCCTGTCTTTCTGTTCTTTATCAGAAGGAGTGCACAGCCCCTTCCAGAGGAGAATCTCTCTTAACCAGGACCCCGAGATGAATTTAAGGGCCTATTTCTCCATCTGTGATGCCAAATCCGGCCTCTGTATCCCGGTACCAAATCAAATCTCGGAGACAGAGTTTTGGGTGAAGTAGAAAAGAGTAGCTTTATTGCTTTGCCAGGCAGAGGGGGCCACAGCAGGCTAGTGTCCTCAAAACCGTATGTCCCAACCTGGAGGGGGTAGTGAGGAGTCTTATAATAATGGGTCAAAGAGGGCGTGGTCAGCTCGTGGACGTTCTTCTGATTGGTTGGTGGGGAGGTAAGTGGGAGTCGGCATCATCAACCTTCTGGTTCCAACCCGTCTGGGGTCTACGTGCTTGTGGTCAGCAGACAGTAAACTTCTCCCACCAGATGGGGGTTTCGGAATCTGCAGAAGAGCTCTGAGTCATTGTTATGTGTCTCCCTTGAGGGGGTGACCAGGACCCTGCCCCGAGGCTGCACTATTGTTTCCTGACTGCTCCTCCCTTGTCTCTGCATCCCCTCCCTTTCCTGATTAGCATCTGTTTGAACCTGCCTGTTAGACCTCAGGGAAGGTCCTGGAGGCTGAATGAAGGCTATTTCCTGTAATCAAGAAATGGGAATGGGAGACACAGAAAGGCTTTTGTGCCCAGAAGCCTCACAGGGTCCTGCTTGGTTTCACCTGTCCAGATGTGTGAGTATTATCTCTCCTGATTTCCCCTTCACTGTGGTCACCTACCTCAACTTTATATGGACTCTCCATCTGCCTGTACTTTGAAAAACAGATTTCATCCTTGGGCACTACCTTTTTGCTAAGCAGAAATCCTGAAGTTACTGCCTGAATCTTGGCAGTTTTCTTATCTCCATCTCATTGGTCTGACTGATTCTTAGTCTAAGATTCCTTCTCTACCTGGCCATTGATTTGAAAATAAAATGCCTGTAGGCTCTAAATCCTTGGCTTTGGCCAACTTATCTACCAGTGCTTTTAATCACATGCAGTTTCATTTCCCCAGTGCTGTGCCTCTTCATTTCCCCATATGCTCCTGAAATTTCCTCCTTGCTTTTTACAGCTCTTTTTCTGAAAGCCCTAAAGATGCTTGAGAATTTCCTGTTGCAATAAGCAAAACAACAACAAAAAAATAAATAACCTTTTAGTCTTGCTTTCCTCCCTCAAAATAACAACCTATATCCTTATCTCCCTGAAAAACTATTGGAAGCTTACCACCATTTTAGTCACTTACAGTCGGTTTCCATGGTTACTACTTATGGAAATGTTCTCTAGCATTACCATGGACCTCTAAAATGACTGATTTGGGTATTTGTTTGCAATATTTATGCTACTTGTTGCTTGATTCCACTTGCAGCTTTGATGAGAAACTCCTCATTCCATCTTCCTGGTTTTTAGAATGCGTGTCCTTTTCCTTTCACTGATGGGAAGCATCCTGGTGAAAGTCTACATATGTGGGCTGTGGAGCCTTACAGACCCATCTTTTCGTTCAGGTCTCTGACATGTGTGACCCTAGGAGAGCTGTTTACTTCTTCTTAGGCTCATGTATTCATCTGTGGGAGATAAATTGACCTTGCAGAATTTCTATTAAGTTTAGAGGTAATGGATATTAACTTTTAGCAAGTTCTTGATACATATGAAGACCTCAGTAAATGGTCCCTGCTGTGTGGATTCCTAACATCACTAATTACAACCATCACCATCACCAGCATCATCCCAGCATCACTGCCATCACCATCACCATCATTATCCCAGTATCCCAGCATCACCATAACCACTATCATCACCATCAGCATTATCATCACCTTAGTTATTGGAGCACCAGGTTTCTATCTCATGATGCTTTCACTCATTATCCCTTACTTGCTGATTTGCTTCCACTCACAGTAACACAACTGTAACACAGTATTGAAAAAGAGAGTTTCATTGTGTCACTTTTGTTGTAAAAAACTTCCAGTTGTAACCCATTTCCTCATATTATCATTTATGTCATCTATGATTTCGTCTTATAACGTGTTCTTCCATACATCTCGAGTTTGAACAACAGGGTTTCACATACTTTCCATTTCCTGCACCTTAGTGTTTGTTGTCTTATCAGCCAAAAATGTTATTTACCTGTGCCTTTTTACACATACAGTCCAGCTGAATTAGCATCTCTTTCTTAAAGCAAATTTTACAGCCCCTAGTTGGAAATGAACGATTAAATATTCCTCCCATTATGTGTATTCAGAACTTTTTAGAGCTTTATGGCATATATGTTATTTTGCTTGTAGTATAATGAGTTACTTATTTGTCTATTTGACCACCCCTCTCCTAATCCTAAAAGCTGCCTAGGATAACTACATGGATTCATTCCTTTTTGAATTACAACCAGCTTTGTACCTCAACTGGGTGATTTCTGAGACTGACAGTTTTACATATATAGGCCTGCAAACGCACATAATTTCAAAGGTGTTTAAATACAGTAGGTACCCAGAATATGAAATTCTAGGCCATGAACTCTTGTGGCTTGAAAACCCAGAAAAATAATTCCATTGGAAGAGGCTACTCATGATAAAGTATAAAACAAGCAAACTACCTTGTTTGCTTACCTGCTGAGAAAAGAATAGATACCGAGTTACAGAAGATCTGGGTAATTTAAATATGTGTTTTTTTGATGGCTTGTGGCCTGTTTATTATTATTTATTATTATATAGAGTTTATAGCTATTCAATAAAAAGCATTTATTTTTCCTTATATTGAGGCAAAATGAAAAGAAAATATAATCAATATATTCCAAAATATTTAAATTAATTTACTATTCATTTATGAGTAAAAAAGATTTATATATTACTCTGAACTGTTTATAGTTCTTTTATTCAGTTCTTAAAAGATAATTCACCTATTCTCACCTAACAAAATGTGTGCTCCTCATTAACTAACATTCTTGGCAAGTCCTTTTTTTCCGTTGTCTGTATTAATTCCAATCCCGGCTTCTTTTTATTTTTAATATAGTTACTGTGTGTGTAATATTTGGCCACTGCTTTCCTTATTCCAGAACTACCTTTACATTTACATTCTGACATGGCCTAATTTTACATAAAATGGTGCTCATGAAGTCTTTAGATCAAATTGATTCTTTTGTGTAAAAGATATTCCCCAAATGTATATCCAATATTTCTTAAACTCAAATACAATTTAAACATAGATTAGTTCTTGTGTTAATGAAAATTTTCTCAATATGTGAAAAGTAACTTTTCTTTCCAGAAAAGCCAAAGAAACTAGGTCAATTGAGGTAAAAATTAAGGGCTATAGTTGAAGAAAATGGATGTTAATAGCACAAATCATTTCATTAGATCATCATATATTATAAAATTTAACCTAAGAAAATCCCATGCATTTTTGCTTATTAACTAAAGTAATGTCTTAATTGTTTGAAATTATTCCTTTTGCTGTACTGTATATGCCATTGGTTTCCTTTTAGTCAATGTCTTCTTAACTTGGAAAATTCTATTTAATTATGTAATAATTAGCTAGTTAGGTCCATTATTTTCTATTAAATCTTGATTAAAAGCATAAGATATAAACAGAAGCAAGCAATTCAGCTTATCTGCGCATCATGTAATTTATGTTATACTCAGTATTTCATAATAAAAGTCATTCATTAGTTGCAAATGATGCTGGCTCCATATGCCATTAAAGTTGAAGGGAAAAATTAGGTATTTTAGTTATTTCTGAGAATGACTGTCTCTCTGTCTCTCTCACTCTCTCTCTCTCTCACACCACACACGCGCGCGCACGCGCACACACACACACACACACACACCCTCAAGGACATTTCTCCCCTAGGGATGGTTGTCATATGCTTCAGTAATGGAGATTAAATTCCTACTAGTTAGTTGGATAGATCTTTTCCTAACAGAGAAGCTAAAATTCATTAAAAACCAATTAGGAATTTATAGGAGGTTAATTTTCCATGTTAAGCCTTATTAAAATGAGATAAGTAATTCATAAAATATCAAAGGATTGCTTTGGAGAGAACTAAATAAAATGACACTACCAAGTATGGTTTCCTAAAAAATAATAGAAACTATGAAAGCAAGTCAAGGCAAAAGTTCCAGTCCAACTCATCTTGCTTTGTGTCAGAAGGAAAACCACAAACATAATATGCCCACAACTCTATTAAATAGTGGCTGCTGGCGAAGAATCTGTGAAGTAGCAGGTGCCATGCAGGTGGGCAGTGACCCTTTTAGTATTCCAGCTAGAGAAAACCCTGGCATTTGCCAGGATAGATTTCCCCTCAGCAAAACATAACTGGGGATGAAATCTATAGCTGGATTCGGTGTCCGATTGCTGAGCCTACTCTCGGACGCTATAAGTGCAGCACGTTCAGTTCTCTGAATAAATTTGCCAGCTGCAGTTTAGGTATATGACATAGAGTGGAAGCAAGGGAAAATATTCAAATCCTATCATTTTTCTTTTTGCCAAACTTAGAATTTTAAAAATATATTAGCATCCTTTTGCACCTTGCCTTCTAGCTAAATAGCTTGGGTTGTTTCCATGTTGTGGGGAAGAAAAAGTCGATTCCCTAGGTCTCCGTTCCAGCAACCTCCTCCAGTGGGTGTTCCAACTCTTCCTCGGTGGTCCTAAGGGACAGGTTGCTCAGAGCAGCAAATACTGGTTTGATTCCTGCAGCCCAGCTCAGCCCCATGCCCTGTCAGGGCAAGGAGTTCCCCACTTCCCAGTCCCAAGAGGCAGCAGGGAGACAAGTAGAAGGTAGGCAGTGCCCTAAATAGTCTCACACTAGCGTGCTTGGATTTATGGCTTTATACAGATACCCTAAACCTCCTTATTTGGTTCCCTCATTTTAATCAACCAGGTTTTAGTTGGTACTGGATGTGGTCAGGTTCTGTCTTGCCCCGTTAGTCTCTGGGGTGGGCTCCCTTGGGCCTGAATCAGGCTCTACCTCTACTGGTGTATCTTACTATACACCCAGGGCAGGCTGGGCCGTCCTTCAGTATCCTTGGCAGCCTCTTGGAGTACCTGTGTGAGCCTTGCTTGGTTTTCTTTTTTTGTTTCTTTTTCTAAATTTTTATTGGGGTATAGTTGATTTGCAATGTTGTGTTAGTTTCTGCTGTACAGCAAAGTGATTCAGTTATCCATATACATATATGCATTCTTTTTCAGAGTCCTTTCCCATATAGGTTATTACAGAATGTTGAGTAGGTTTTCTTCAAGGAGTCCACAATCTTACTATGCTCCTATGATCCTCATTGTGTACGATCCAACCATGTGTTTTCTATTTTCTGTTTTATCATATAGACTGTAGTTGATGTTAAGTGGCCTGTTTATATTTTTCCTTATCTTTGTTTAGGTTCTGCTTTCTGGGGGGTGGTCCAACTTGTTTTTCCTCAGATTAAGTCTAAGTTTTTTAAACATGAAACTGCTAATCTATTTTACTGTCAGATTTTCTCATCATTATACTTGCGTGTCTTCT
Organism: Balaenoptera ricei; assembly: GCF_028023285.1. NCBI lineage: Eukaryota > Metazoa > Chordata > Mammalia > Artiodactyla > Balaenopteridae > Balaenoptera > Balaenoptera ricei. The sequence goes on along the minus strand of NC_082650.1, from coordinate 89,013,421 downwards.
AAAATAGTAATTGAAAAATGGAAAATGTTTTTATGAGGCCAATTATATAATACGTAGGTCAAGTTTGGGGTTACCTGAGAGGTATTGTACATGAACGTTTTATTGCCTAATATTTTTGTATAAGAATGACAGATTTTATGTTTTTTAATTTATTTTATTGAAGTATAGTTGATTTGCAATATTGTATAATTTCTACTGTACAGCAAAGTGACTCTTATACACATATATACATTCTTTTTCATATTCTTTTCCATTACGGTTTATCACAGGATATTGAATATCGTTCCATGTGCTAATCAGTAGGACCTTGTTGTTTATCCATTCTACATAGAATAGCTTGCATCTGCTAATCCCAAACTCCCAATCCATCCATCCCTCATCTCATTTTGGCAACCACAAGTCTGTTCTCTATGTCTCTGAGTCTGTTTCTTTTTTTTTTTTTGGCCACGCCATGCTGTTTGTGGGATCTTAGTTCCCTGACCAGGGGTTGAACCTGGGCCCCCGGCAGTGAAAGCCCAGAATCCTAACCACTGGACTGCCAGGGAATTCCCTGTGAGTCTGTGTCTGTTTCATAGATAAGTTCATTTGTGTCATATTTTAGATTCCACATATAAGTGATATCGTATGGTATTTGAAGAATGACAGATTTTCATTTTCATCATTCATATAATGATTTAAACCATGACACCACATTTAAAGTCTACTTTGATCTAAAATGTCCACCTAGTAAGTATATAAATATATTTAAATATCATAGAGAGATTTACCATGTCCCTTGCTGGTCAAACTGAGTAATGTGCAAATATCACTGTTTTCCAAACTACGCTACGTATTACTGCAGCCTTTTTAGTCTTGCCCTCTTCCCTGTTCTCCCTCTTCTTTTTCTGCTCGACCTTCTCTTTTCTTTTTCCTCCTTCGACTTTTCCTCTTTTTTTCTGATCCATTTTTTTAAGGGCTTGTGAAAGTAATCCTGGAGTTTATATGGAAAAGTAAACAGGTGAGAAATACGTATATGTTTTGTTAAAAAAAATGAGTAATAATGAGCAGCTTGATTTCCGTGCTAAACCTTACTGTAAACTCACAATAATTAAATTACTATTGTACAGATAAAGCATAAGATTCAGCCAAAATAAATCCACCCCCTCGTAAGCCCAAGTATGGATAAATATACAATGAGTAATAGATGTGACCCCCAAATTAATGAATCAAAGAATTGTTCAATAAGTAGGACTGGTAAATTAATTAACTGAAAAGTAAAAGAAAGTAAAAAAGGAAAGATTGCATTCTAACCTTTCACCTAAACAAGAAAGCAATGAAATAAATCATAAACATATTTGCATAAATTTTAAATGCTATATTATAATTAAAGTTAAATAATATTATCATATGATCACTGATAATTGGAACCCAAATACAATTATCAAAGAATATGACTTACAGATATAAATAATAAAATAAGAATTATAGTAATAATAACAATACCACTTATCCTTCTTTGAAACCTTACATCATGTCAGGAACTCTGATAAGTGGTTTACTTACAATACCATGTTAAATCCTCTGTGAATCTCACATTATAATCTCTGTGATCTTCATGAGAGGAACACAGGTCTTAGATTTCAAGTAACTCACTAAACTCTGTCATAACTTAAACTTTAGTCTGACTTTTTTTTTTTTTAATTTTTTAAATTTATTTAATTTATTTATTTATTTATTTATGGCTGTGTTGGGTCTTCGTTTCTGTGTGAGGGCTTTCTCCAGTTGCGGCAAGCGGGGGCCACTCTTCATCGCGGTGCGCGGGCCTCTCATTATCGCGGCCTCTCTTGTTGCGGAGCACAGGCTCCAGACGCGCAGGCTCAGTAATTGTGGCTCACGGGCCCAGTTGCTCCGCGGCATGTGGGATCTTCCCAGACCAGGGCTCGAACCCGTGTCCCCTGCATTGGCAGGCAGACTCTCAACCACTGCGCCACCAGGGAAGCCCAGTCTGACTTTTTATAATCACTTAAAACACTCCTGTGTGTAGTTATTTAGGTTGCTTTACTTTATTAGTATTATAACACTCAGATGAACTTTTTGATGTACACACACATGTTTAAGAGAGAACTCTGCTTTTAACTGTTATGTTTTAATGAATCAAAAGAATGGACTACTCATTTTATTCATTTATGTCATATTGGTGGACATTTATATTGCTTGTTGATGCTCCCTATTACAAATGAACATTTTCATGTACCCACCTTTTTGCACCTATTGAAGGATTTCTTCCTTCTACTAAAATTACTGGATGATGGGATGCACAGTTTAAATGTTAAGGAGAATTTGTTAGAAGTGTCAGCAGAGATTCATGTCTTATTTCTGATTTTAATGGAAATGCATCTGAGGATTGATCATTAAGGATTATTTCATGTTATTTGCTTGTTTTTGAAAAAAGTTAGTTTTCCTTAATTGTTTCTATTCCTTTTTTTAAAACAATATTTTTAGACACAAACAGGCATTGGGCTTTATAAAATTTTTGTGCACAATTGTTCTCTCAGTAAGTAGTAATGTTCTTGCAAAAGTAGTTACAATCAGCAGTAAATGTCCTTGCAAAAGTTTACTTGCAAAAAACCTTCTAGTTTTATTGAATAAAGTTCTAGAGCAAGTAAAAGTTAGAACATGTCAGAGTTTTAGAGAAAATCACGATTCAGTTAGAAAAAAGAGATAAAGAATATGGTGACTGAGCTGTAACATCATAGGATACCAAACAGATTATGACCATGATTCAAAAGGAGAATGAAAAGAATAAAGAAGTATATATGACTCCTGTCAGAACCAGAATCAGAAATGAAGGTGAGATTACCAAACTAAGAGGAACCAAAACAGCAGCACTGGATAAAGTAAATGTAATCTTGCACGCTTCCTCAAGGAAGATTTAAGAGGGAAGATGCTGGAGATGGAGTCCCTTTAAAAACGTCCTTTGAGATTATGTTCCATTCTTTGCTTTAATAACATTATCCTTGTATCAGAAAAAAATGTTCTCCAAATAATTCCTGGTGGGATTTTGATTAGAATTGAGTTCATTGATTAATTCATCTTTAAATATTTCAACATGTTACATTTATTTGTGTCTTCTTTTATGTTCTTCAATAATAATATATAATTTCATCTGTAAAACGTTTCACATTTTGGTAAACTTTATCCCATTGTATTTTAGAAAATTTTACTCCTCAACATTTTTCTACTAAAATTTCTATTTGGTGACTGCCAGTTTAATGGAATGTTACTAAATTTAGCATGTTGACCTGATATCCAGCAATTTTTTGACCTTTCTTATTAATTCTAAGAGTTTGTAGATTCTCTGGGCTTATATGAAGATCATAAATGTCCATTTTCTGCAGAATGTGTCAGGTTTGACTCTTGCTTTATGATTCTCATACCTTTACTTTCACTATCATTTTGTCCTGGGGGGGCCTCTAGGACAATGTTGAACAGCAGAAGTAATACCAGATACTCATGCGTTGATTTTTATGGACTGCTTGTAAAGTTACACCAATCAGAGATGATATTTACTTTACATTTGTCTGAGGAAGAGGGATAACTATTTTTAATAGACTAAGGAAGTAACTTACCCCGAGTTTTTCATGATGCTTTTAGTCATGAATAGACATTAAGGTTTATCAAATACATTTTCTGCATCTATTAAATTTGGTCATATCCTTTATGTGATGAAATAACGTTGGTAGATTTTCTAAATGTGGAGCATCATTGAAAAAACCTTTCTTGTCTATGATATATAAATATTTTAAATAGCCAACTGCAGCAGAAGGTTGGGTTAATTATACTGCATAGTTCACAGTGTGTTATTATCGATTCCTGCAAGGTTCTCGTCTTTTTTAATTCTTCTTTATTTATAAGTTCGACAAGCTTATAATTTTCTTTACATATGATGCCTTAAGATCAAGGTTATACTAGTTTCATAAAATTGGATGATTCTGGATTTTTTTCTGTACTATGGAACAATGTGTATAAGGATTATCTATTAGTTGAAATTTTAGAAAAAAATCTCTGCAAATGCTCCTGGATGAGACACCTATTTTTATTCTTTGGTCAATTTTGGTAACTTGTATATTTCTAAATATTAACAAATTTCTAGGAACATATTGTTTCACTTATGTTTTCAAATTTAGTGACATATTTTAATGATAAATTATGTATTTTAATATCACAAATTTATGTGAAGATATATCTATTTTACATTTTTTATATTATGTGAGCTATTATTTTATTTTTGTTTAATCTTGTCAGATATTTATTGGGTTCTTTTTCAAAACACAGGAAATTATTTTTACTGACCATATCAATTGTGTTTTTTTGTTCTTAGTTTCTATTTTATTTAATTACTTTTTCCCTCAATTGTTTCTTTTCCTTACATTTCTTGTATTAATTCTGTCTTTCTTTTTTAGCTTATTCCACTGAATGCTCAGATTATTTATTTTCAGTTTTTCATATTTTCTATTAAATGAGTTTTTGGCTAAACATTTTCCTGGAGGTACTGTACTAGCTGCTTCCTTTGTAGTAGGAACTTTTTAAAGGATTATACATGTACTGACCATTGTTTTACAGTCTGTGCCAATTTATACACACAATAGCTCTATGTGTGAAAGTGCATTGTTTTTCAGAACCACATTATTCCTAGATCTAGAATTATAGATCTTAAAGGCAATTTGCAACTTAATGAACAAAAATAACATATTATTTTTGCTTTAATGCAATTGCTGATGCTTCTTAGATAAGGCTATTTTGAACATAATTTTATATTTACTTGATTTATGTTTTCTTGATTGTTTTAATAAACCATTTACCTTACAGATTATTGTTAACAAGTCCATGAAAGGATCCAGTCAGTAGTCATTTTAAAAATGTTTTTATTATTTCTTGTCCAACTCCTCTTTAGATACTTCACAACTACTACTCCCACTAGAACAACCTCCAAAAGAGATATATTCATAGAAGAATCTCTATAGAAAAAAAGTTATAGTTTATCCATGATGCAAATATACAGTCTCTGTTAATGATAAATACATAAATCAACTCCTGATGCAGAGATCAACTTGGTGAAATCTGATTAAGGAACAATAGTTCATTTGTAACACACAGGTTTGTAATCCATGGTTCCCAAGATAAATCGTATCAGCACACCCTTCTTAGGGTTTCTCATATACATTCTGACCCTACATGGTCATATTTGCTAATGCCAGGTGAACTGCATTCTCTCTATATTGTCTGTATTCTCTTTAACTCTAGACTTTCTTTAAAATAAAAGTGCTTTTTTAAAGGTTATTTATTTTTAGCTCCTCAATTGTATGTTTCTAGAGGCATAAATTATTTGTCTTAGCATCTCCACATCACTGATGTAGAAATGATCAGAGTATATTGGCCCATCTTTTAAGTTTTATGAATTAGAGTAAATAACATTACAATACTGATTTAACTACAATTTGGGAAGTTGTAGTTTAAAAGATTCCAGGGGCAAAGTTGTACATAATCTCTCCCTTTAAAATCATAGTGTAATATAACTCTTGGCTGAAAAAATCTGCGGTTCTTTAAACTTAAAAAATTTAAAGTTAAAAATTGGTACTAGCTGCATATATGATAAAAATCATGGCTGTTATATTTTATATGTCAAAATATTCTAGGTGTTGACAATAAAGAAAAGAAAAGAAAATTGTAAAGGATTAGTAGATACAGCAGTTCCACCATGAAGGTTGTGTGTGTGTGTGTGTGTGTGTAGCAGATTTCCTCTATACTTCTGAGGTCCTTTCGCTGGTATAATAAACAGATTGACATAAGATGGATTAACAGGAGAAAAACAAATTTAATTTTGTAAGTACGGAGGCCCCTATAGGGAACTAAGAAGTGACTGAAGCAGGTTGTTGATATACCTTTTTAGACAAAGAATCAAATATGTGTGAAGATTTGATGAAACAAAGGGGTTTTGCTTGGGGTAGCAGATTAATGAAGAAGTAACACAGTTTGTTGAGACAGCTTTCTTGGCCTTGAATTCCCTGTCTCTGGCAATAGGATGCCCTCCATCCCCCTGCCATAAGGAGGATACCTCCCCATTGGAGCTTTGTTTCCTGCTTTCACGGGGACAGAGGAGGGCCAGAGTTTTCTTTTTGTTCCTGCTGTCTCTCCATTAACTTTAATTTAAAATAATCAATATGCCACCTTGGCATATTTGGGGGCAGCCTGCCCTGAGCCACAGGACATGTAACATTGGACAGGAGAATCTGTATTAAACTATCATGCTTGTTATATTTTAGAATCTCTGCCTCACAGTAAAATTCCTTTTTCTAGAGATAAACTGAATTTATTCTACAAGACAGGCAAACCCTGTTTCATTGCACTTTTCAGATAATATGTTTTTTACAAATTAAAGGTTTGTGGCAACCCCATTTGAAGCAAGTATGTGGACGCCATTTTTCCAATAACATTAGCTCACTTTGTGTCTTGGTTACATATTAGTAATTCTCATAGTACTTCGAATGTTTTCATTATTGTGTTTGTTACAGTGATCTGTGATCAGTGATCTTTGATGTTGCTGTGGTAATTGTTTTGGGGCACCAGGAACCATGTCCATATAAGATGGCAAACTTAATTGATAAATGCGTGTGTTCTGGCTGTTCCCTGTCTCTCTCCTTCTGCTTGGGACATAGCAATATTTTATTAGGACAATTAATGACCCTACAAGGAGACACAGCAGTATTTGTATTAGGACAATTCATCACCCTACAAGTGTTCAATTGAAAGTAAGAGTCACATGTCTCTCACTTTAAATCAAAAGCTAGAAATGATTAAGCTTAGTGAAGAAGTTATGTTGAAAGCCAAGACTGGGCAAAAAACTAGGCCTCTGTGCCAGACAGGTAGACAAGTTGTGAATCTTGAAGGAAATTAATAAAAGTGCTACCCTAGTGAACACATGAATGATAAGAAAGCAGAACAGCCTTATTGCTGATATGGAGAAAGTTTTAGTGGTCTGAGTAGAATATCAAACCAGCCACAATGTACACTTAAGCCAAAGCCTAATCCAGAGGAAGGCGTCCACTCTCTTCAATTTTTTGAAGGCTGAGAGATGTGAAGAATCTGCAGAAGGAAAAGTTTGAAGTAGCAGAGGTTGGTTCATGAGGTTTAAGGAAAGAAGCCATCCTCGTTAACATAAAAGTGCAAGGTGAAGCAGCAAGTGCTGATGTAGAAGCTGCAGCAAGTTATCCAGAAGATCTGGCTAAGATAATGAAGGCAGCTATACTAAACAATAGACTTTCAATGTAGTTGAAACAGCCTCAAATTGGAAGATGATACCATCTAGGACTTTCATAGCTAAAGAGGAGGAGTCAATGCCTGGCTTCAGATCTTCAAAGCTTCAAAGGACAGGCTGACTCTCTTGTTAGGGGCTAATGAAGCTGGTGACTTCAAGTTGAAGCCAGTGCTCATTTACCATCTGAAAATCCTAGGGCCTTTAAGAATTATGCTAAATCTACTCTGCCTGTGCTCTATTAATGTAACAACAGAGCCTGAATGACAGCATGTCTGTTTACAACACTGTTTACTGAATATTTTAAGCTCATTGCTGAGACCTACTGCTCAGAAAAAAAAAAAGATTCCTTTCAAAATATTACTGCTCATTGACAATGCACCTGGTCACCCAAGATCTCTGATGGAGATAGACAGTGGGATTCCTGTTGTTTTCATGCCTGGTAACACAACATCCATTCTGCAGCCCATGGATCAAGGAATCATTTTGACTTTCAAATTTTATTAAATAAGAAATACATTTTGTAAGGCTATAGCTGCCTCAGATAGTGATTCCTCTGATGGATCTGGGCAAAGTCAACTGAAAACCTTCTGGAAAGGATTCATCAGTCTAGATACCATTAAGAACATTTGTGATTCATGGGAAGAGATCCAACTATCAACATTAACAGGGAGTTTAGATCGATTTCAACCCTCGAGGGTGACTATGAGGAGTTCAAGACTTCATTGGAGGAAGTCACTGCAGATGTGGTGGAAATAGCAACAGAACTAGAATTAGAAGTGGAGCCTGAGATGTGACTGAATTGCTGCAATCTCATGGTAAAACTTGAATGGATGAGGAGTTGCTTCTGATGGATGAGCAGAGAAAGTGGTCTCTTGACATGGAACCTACCGTTGGTGAAGATGCCGTGAAGACTGTTGAAATGACAACAAAGGATTTAGAATATGACATCAATTTAGTTGACATAGTAGGGACAGGGTTTGAGAAGATTGACTCCAATGTCAAAAAGAAGTTCTACTGTGGTTAAAATGCTGTCGAACAGCATTGCAGGCTACAGAGAAATTGCTCGTGAAAGGAAGAGATGCAGCAAATGTCACTGCTGTCTCATTTTAAGAAACTGCCACAGTCACCCCAGCCTCAGCAGCCAGCACCCTGATCAGTCAGCAGTCACCAGCATCAGGGCAAGACCCTCCACCAGCACAATGATTGCAACTTGCTCAAGGCTCAGATGATGGTTAGAAGTTATTAGCAATAAAATATTTTAAAATTAGGGTATTGATACATTGTTTTTTCAACATAATGCTATTGCACCTTAATAGACTACACAGTATAGTGTAAGCATAACGTTTATATGTCCCGGGAAACCAAAAATTGCGTGTGACTTGCATTATTGCAATATTCACTTTATCGCAGTGGTCTGGAACCGAACTCACAATATCTCTGAGGTGTGCCTGTATAGAAGAATGAGTAAAACTTTACCAGGTAGACAAGAAAAGACAGACATTCCAAAAGAACTTGCTTTATTTTGATATTCACTTCATTGTTGTCAGGAACTGAACCTGCAATATCTCTGAGGTGTGCCTGTATTTCAGTTTCTTAGTGACAGTATGCAATCTCCTTTAGGTTAAAGAAGATGAAAAACAAAGATGTGTATTCATTGTCAAAACTTAAAAAACATTTATCTAATTCAACTAAAAAGATACACAAAACACAAATGCCAATTTTTTTCCCCATTCTTATTGCAAGCCTTTATTTGTAAAACAAATTCATTTGATATATGGCATAATTAAACTTATAGAAGACATTTCAATCTATATTAAGTACTCTAGCATAGTGGTTCATAATGCATTTGTAATATATTGATAGGAATTTTGGATCTAGCATAATCTCAGGATTATTGTTCTTGAAAATATTAAATATTCAAAATTAAGTTCTAAATTGTATGAAAACAAATGGGACATGTAACAATATTTTCTCTTGTGCTTAGGAAATGAAGTTCTGATAAAAATGTTTGAAATAATTTTTATTAAAGAAGTTTAAAAGTATAGCTATCAATCAGGTAAGAACTAATTTCTAAACCCTTTGTCCTCTTAGTCTAGACGGGGGAAGCTGAGAATTGACCCCTGAGAGAATGCCTTAAATTTTTAATGACTTCCTATTGAAATTAACTGAAGCTCAATCATTAAAAACATGACATGGCATATCTTTATTAATTCAGTATTCCAGATTACTCTGGCTGTCTTCATTTTGAACTGACAAACACTGTCTTTATCATTCTAATAGAATGAGAGAAAGAAATCTGCATACTTTGTTTTCTGCTGTTTTATACACAAACGTCAGTAAATGGATTCTGAGACTTCATTCTCATTTTTATGCCAGGGCTCTTATTGATTCTTTAGCCAGTAACACAGGCACTCTGGAAGGAATACATGAAGGGAACAACAACACTGTCTGATAAGTGGTTGCCAGAATCACTGATGTCGTAATTTTGGTAATGCACGTCTCTGTCTCAGGTTATAAGGTTGGAGATATATAGACCCTCTTTTCATCACTTTATGCATTATCTGTTGCCTTTTTTGCCTCTCATTAGCATCTGCTTGGTCCGTGAATGCTGAGTGAAAGTTCTTTTACACTGAACAAGTGAAGAGTGCAGCCATAAGTGGATCATAGTGAATTATCTTAATATTTAATTTCTACTTTTACTATGTAAACTTTTATTTTAATTATGGAAATGTTTCACTTTCCACATGTCAGATTTTTTTTTATATAAATTTATTTATTTATTTATTTATTTATTTATTTATGGCTGTGTTGGGTCTTCGTTTCTGCGCGAGGGCTTTCTCTAGTTGTGGCGAGCGGGGGCCACTCTTCATCGCGGTGCGCGGGCCTCTCACGATCGGGGCCTCTCTTGTTTTGGAGCATAGGCTCCAGACGCGCAGGCTCAGTAGTTGTGGCTCCCGGGCCTAGTTGCTCCGCGGCATGTGGGATCTTCCCAGACCAGGGCTGGAACCCATGTCTCCTGCATTGGCAGACAGATTATCAACCACTGCGCCACCAGGGAAGCCCCACATGTCAGATTTTGGTGACTTCAAAAACAGAATAATTGGAACGTGTAAAGTTTCTTTTCCTTAAGAGGTTGAAAAGTGAGCAGTAATAAAAATCAAATACCCAAGGTATGCATATGATACGATTTGATTCACCACTTACTGAACACCTATAATGTGTCAAGACCATGCTGGGTGCTGAAAGGGATATAAACAAGAGCTGTGCTCATGCTCCTACGTAGATTACATTCTAATAGAAGAGGTTTAAATGTAAGCAGCTATTGCATTTTAATGCCTAATGTGATAACAGCCATATTCATCCATTCATCCAGTAAGTATTGTTTGAGTGCTCATTCTTGAGTCCAGGTTCCGAGGATACAACAGTGAATGAAACAAAGTCCCTGTGCTCAGGGAACTTACGTTCTCACAAGGAGAGAGAGATAACGTACAAGCAAACAAGCAAGTTATTAATATCATGTAGTTTCAGGTGCCACGAAGAAAACTACAGCAGCGTAAGGAGAGGGACAGTGGTGTGCTCTTGATGTGCTTGGCTGGATCAGATGTGTAGAGGAGAGTTCTCTGATCCCCTTGGCATCTGACTGGCAGGGGAGGGAGAGGTTGCAGCACAGAAAAGATAAGTTGAACTTGAGGGAGAAGAGGTTGTTTTCCAGACACTGTGGATCGGACTGCATAGGGTCCTGAGTGAGTGCTTGGGGACGGAGTGTGGCCTCTTGAGGGCGTGGGAAACCTTTTAACAGCTCTGCTTATGCTTGCTTCTATTTATAAGCAGAGGACGCCTGTGAGGAGAGCTGCACTTAGAAGTGGAATAGAGTTCCACTTTACTTTGTGGGAGGAATTAGAGCAGTAAGATCCCACTGAGGTGGATTAGTAAGGAAGGCGTAGCAACTCCCCAGGCCAGCGAGCAGTGGATGGTCATGGAGCAGACTGGCCTGAAGCACTGCAGATGCAGAGCTGAAAAGGCTTGCAGCTGGGTGTGTGCAGTGGGCAGGGAGGAAGGATCGGGGTATTGGAGGGGCTTCTGAAGGTTTCCTGAACCTGAGTCCAGGAAGGGATGGTGAAACCATGAAGGGAGTTATGGAAGATGGATACGGGAGCAGGTTTCTGGAGCTGTGACAGGTAATTTCCGATGGGGACTTTTGAGGCAATGATAGGGCTCTTGATTTGAGGTATCCAGGAATCTCATGCAGCTATGGGCCGGATTTTGGAAGAAAGTGTGAAATTCAAGAAGCATATTTGGAAGTAAAGATGTTCAGCATAAAAAAGGAATAGCTGGGACATGTGATTAAAAAAAAAAAAAAAGAACAAAACTGTCAGTAATGAATTACCATACCGGTAACCAATTTTGAGAGATGTTACTCTGTCAGTTACTCCAATGTGAAAAGTCAAGACATTTGAAATGGAATAAAACTAAGGCAGCTCGGGGTAGTGTAGGCAAAGATAGCCCTATATTAGTTAGGAATAGTAATTACAGACATGACACAAGTAGCTATTTATAGCTTGTTAAAAAATTTGCATACATTGTCTCATTCTTTCCACGACAACAACCTGTGGGTTCACTCTGACTATTCTGATTTAACAGAGAAGGAAGTTAAGGTTTAAAGAAACTGACCAAGTTCCCAAAGTTGCCCAAGTCATATGTGGCAGAGTTAGGACTCAAGGCCAGCTCCTCATGCTGGAAAGAATACAGATTCCTTCTTCTGTCTTGTGCTGTACTCACAGCACTGATGTCATCCTAAACACTGCCAACTCCCTAAATTAGGACACATCAGTGAAACCAATACCAACCTGTTGTTCAGTTCACAGACCTTGATAGAACCCAGTTAAGTTAGTTCATATTAGTGCATAGTGAGGTCATTTGTGTTCATTCATTCAACACACATCTACTGATTTCTATGCGTTGGGCAGTGTCCTCACTTGAGAGGATCAAAAATGCATGAGGTAGAAATTAATCCAAAGGCACAGAGGAATAAACAGGCAGTTATAAGGACGGTGTGGTTAGCTCTGTCCCGGGAAGTGTGTGATGGCGTGACAACCCAGGAGTAACGTGGAGCCCAGATTCAGAGGGTCAGGGAAGACTTCGCATGGGGGGTGACACTGTTACAGAACCAAACTTGGGTCCTCTTGCCCGAGTGCTCAGTAAAGTCCATCTGCTGACACCCGGTTGTGGTGAAGGAAAGTGCAGCAGTTACTGCAGATGCCAAGCAAGGAGGACGGGCAGCTAGTGCTCAAAACACCCAAACTCCCCCATGGGTTTCAGGGAAGCATTTTTTTTTTTTTTAACATCTTTATTGGAGTATAATTGCTTTACAATGGTGTGTTAGTTTCTGCTTTATAACAAAGTGAATCAGTTATACACATACATATGTTCCCATATCCCCTCCCTCTTGCATCTCCCTCCCTCCCACCCTCCTTATCCCACCCCTCTAGGTGGTCACAAAGCACTGAACTGATCTCCCTGTGCTATGTGGCTGCTTCCCACTAGCTGCAGCTGCTTCCCACTAGCTTCAGGGAAGCATTTTCACAGGCCAGGTGAGGGAGGAGCGTCCCAGCATGTGTGATCAGCTCGGTCACAGTTCTCTGGTTGGTTGATGGTGGTAACAGGGTGGTGTCACAGGGCTTAACGTCATCAGTCCTCAGGCTCCAGTAGGTCTGGGGGCTACATGCTCGTGGTCATCAGATAGTTAACTTCTTCCATTGGTGGGCGTTTAGCATGTGTAATGCAGCTCAGGAATGTGTACCAGACATGATCATCTGGGTACTTCAGGGAGGAGCTAAAGCCGAGGATATGGGGGAGGGGTCTGTCCCGGGAAGGCCCCATAGGGTCCTGCTGGTTACAGTATCTGAGCTGAAACCAGAAGTGTGATGTGATGAGTTGGGTTTATTAAAGAGGCAGCAAGACGTGAAGATGAGAAGGCCTAAGCGGGAACGGTGTTGTTGGAGCATAAAGGGTCGGGTGGCGGGGTGTCCACATGCGAACTCGAAGAAGTAAGAGGCGGAAGGCAAAGTGGGGCCTTGACACCTAAATTACAAGTAAATTTGTAAAACTATACGCGATGGATTCTCTCTATAAAGAGGACAGAGTAATGTCTAATACATTTCAGGTTTCTATCAAGATTTTATTTTAAGTTTGTAACACCTACTGTTAAATTTTAATTTTTCTGGAAAATGGCTTTGTGTGAACTAAGGTATCCCTGAATAAGTGAAGTATCCTTGTGATTCTTTTTTTGTTTGTTTGTTTTTTTATACTGCAGGTTCTTATTAGGCATCAGTTTTATACACATCAGTGTATACATGTCAATCCCAATCGCCCAATTCAGCACACCACCATCCCCACCCCACCGCAGTTTTCCCCCCTTGGTGTCCATATGTCCATTCTCTACATCTGTGTCTCAACTTCTGCCCTGCAAACTGGCTCATCTGTACCATTTTTCTAGGTTCCGCATACATGCATTAATATACGATATTTGTTTTTCTCTTTCTGACTTACTTCACTCTGTATGACAGTCTCTAGATCCATCCACGTCTCAACAAATGACTCAATTTCGTTCCTTTTTATGGCTGAGTAATATTCCATTGTATATATGTACCACAACTTCTTTATCCATTCGTCTGTCGATGGGCATTTAGGTTGCTTCCATGACCTGGCTATTGTAAATAGTGCTGCAATGAACATTCGGGTGCATGTGTCTTTTTGAATTACGGTTTTCTCTGGGTATATGCCCAGTAGTGGGATTGCTGGGTCATATGGTAATTCTATTTTTAGTTTTTTAAGGAACCTCCATATTGTTCTCCATAGTGGCTGTATCAATTTACATTCCCACCAACAGTGCAAGAGGGTTCCCTTTTCACCACACCCTCTCCAGCATTTGTTGTTTGTAGATTTTCTGATGATGCCCATTCTAACAGGAGTGAGGTGATACCTCATTGTAGTTTTGATTTGCATTTCTCTAATAATTAGTGATGTTGAGCATCTTTTCATGTGCTTCGTGGCCGTCTGTATGTCTTCTTTGGAGAAATGTCTATTTAGGTCTTCTGCCCATTTTTGGATTGGGGTGTTTGTTTCTTTGATATTGAGCTGAATGAGCTGTTTATATATTTTGGAGATTAATCCTTTGTCCGTTGATTCACTTGCAAATATTTTCTCCCATTCTGAGGGTTGTCTTTTCGTCTTGTTTATGGTTTCCTTTGCTGTGCAAAAGCTTTGAAGTTTCATTAGGTCCCACTTGTTTATTTTTGTTTTTATTTCCATTACTCTAGGAGGTGGATCAAAAAAGATCTTGCTGTGATTTATGTCAAAGAGTGTTCTTCCTATGTTTTCCTCTAAGAGTTTTATAGTGTCCAGTCTTATATTTAGGTCTCTAATCCATTTTGAGTTTATTTTTGTGTATGGTGTTAGGGAGTATTCTAATTTCATTCTTTTACATGTAGCTGTCCAGTTTTCCCAGCACCACTTATTGAAGAGACTGTCTTTTCTCCATTGTATATCTTTGCCTCCTTTGTCATAGATTAGTTGACCATAGGTGCGTGGGTTAATCTCTGGGCTTTCTATCTTGTTCCATTGATCTATGTTTCTGTTTTTGTGCCAGTACCATATTGTCTTGATTACTGTAGCTTTGTAGTATAGTCTGAAGTCAGGGAGTCTGATTCCTCCAGCTCCATTTTTTTGCCTCAAGACTGCTTTGCCTATTCGGGGTCTTTTGTGTCTCCATACAAATTTTAAGATGATTTGTTCTAGCTCCGTAAAAAATGCCATTGGTAATTTGATAGGGATTGCATTGAATCTGTAGATTGCTTTGGGTAGTATACTCATTTTCACAATGTTGATTCTTCCAATCCAAGAACATGGTATATCTCTCCATCTGTTGGTATCATCTTTAATTTCTTTCATCAGTGTCTTATAGTTTTCTGCATACAGGTCTTTTGTCTCCCTAGGTAGGTTTATTCCTAGGTATTTTATTCTTTTTGTTGCAGTGGTAAATGGGAGTGTTTCCATAATTTCTCTTTCAGATTTTTCATCATTAGTGTATAAGAATGCAAGAGATTTCTGTGCATTAATTTTGTATCCTGCAACTTTACCATATTCATTAATTAGCTCTAGCAGTTTTCTGGTGGCAGTTTTAGGATTCTCTATGTATAGTATCATGTCATCCACAAACAGTGACAGTTTTACTTCTTCTTTTCCAATTTGTATTCCTTTTATTTCTTTTTCTTCTCTGATTGCCGTGGCTAGGACTTCCAAAACTATGTTGAATAATAGTGGTGAGAGTGGACATCCTTGTCTCGTTCCTGATCTTAGAGGAAATGCTTTCAGTTTTTCACCATTGAGAATGATGTTTGCTGTGGGTTTGTCATATATGGCCTTTATTATGTTGAGGTAGGTTCCCTCTATGCCCACTTTCTGGAGAGTTTTTATCAGAAATGGGTGTTGAATTTTGTCAAAAGCTTTTTCTGCATCTATTGAGATGATCATATGGTTTTTATTCTTCAATTTGTTAATATGGTGTATCACATTGATTGATTTGCGTATATTGAAGAATCCTTGCATCCCTGGGATAAATCCCACTTGATCGTGGTGTATGATCCTTTTAATGTGTTGTTGGATTCTGTTTGCTAGTATTTTGTTGAGGATTTTTGCATCTATATTCATCAGTGATATTGGTCTGTAATTTTCTTTTTTTGTAGTGTCTTTGTCTGGTTTTGGTATCAGGGTGATGGTGGCCTCATAGAATGAGTTTGGGAGTGTTCCTTCCTCTGCAATTTTTTGGAAGAGTTTGAGAAAGATGGGTGTTAGCTCTTCTCTAAATGTTTGATAGAATTCACCTGTGAAGCCATCTGGTCCTGGACTTTTGTTTGTTGGAAGATTTTTAATCACAGTTTCAATTTCATTACTTGTGATTGGTCTGTTCATATTTTCTATTTCTTCCTGGTTCAGTCTTGGAAGGTTATACCTTTCTAAGAATTTGTCCATTTCTTCCAGGTTGTCCATTTTATTGGCATAAAGTTGCTTGTAGTAGTCTCTTAGGATGCTTTGTATTTCTGCGGTGTCTGTTGTAACTTCTCCTTTTTCATTTCTGATTTTATTGATTTGAGTCCTCTCCCTCTTTTTCTTGATGAGTCTGGCTAATGGTTTATCAATTTTGTTTATCTTCTCAAAGAACCAACTTTTAGTTTTATTGATCTTTGCTATTGTTTTCTTTGTTTCTATTTCATTTATTTCTGCTCTGATCTTTATGATTTCTTTCCTTCTGCTAACTTTGGGTTTTGTTTGTTCTTCTTTCTCTAGTTTCTTTAAGTGTAAGGTTAGATTGTTTACTTGAGCTTTTTCTTGTTTCTTTAGGTAGGCTTGTATAGCTATAAACTTCCCTCTTAGAACTGCTTTTGCTGCATCCCATAGGTTTTGGGTCGTCGTGTTTTCATTGTCATTTGTCTCTAGGTATTTTTTGATTTCCTCTTTGATTTCTTCAGTGATCTCTTGGTTATTTAGTAACGTATTGTTTAGCCTCCATGTGTTTGTCCTTTTTACGTTTTTTTCCCTGTAATTCATTTCTAATCTCATAGCGTTGTGGTCAGAAAAGATGCTTGATATGATTTCAATTTTCTTAAATTTACTGAGGCTTGATTTGTGACCCAAGATGTGATCTATCTTGGAGAATGTTCCGTGCGCACTTGAGAAGAACGTGTAATCTGCTGTTTTTGGATGGAATGTCCGATATATATCAATTAAATCTATCTGGTCTATTGTGTCATTTAAAGCTTCTGTTTCCTTATTTATTTTCATTTTGGATGATCTGTCCATTGGTGTAAGTGAGGTGTTAAAGTCCCCCACTATTATTGTGTTACTGTCGATTTCCTCTTTTATAGCTGTTAGCAGTTGCCTTATGTATTGAGGTGCTCCTATGTTGGGTGCATATATATTTATAATTGTTATATCTTCTTCTTGGATTGATCCCTGGATCATTATGTAGTGTCCTTCCTTGTCTCTTGTAACATTCTTTAATTTAAAGTCTATTTTATCTGATATGAGTATAGCTACTCCAGCTTTCTTTTGATTTCCATTTGCATGGAATATCTTTTTCCATCCCATCACTTTCAGTCTGTATGTGTCCCTAGGTCTAAAGTGGGTCTCTTGTAGACAGCATATATATGGGTCTTGTTTTTGTATCCATTCAGCCAGTCTATGTCTTTTGGTTGGGGCATTTAATCCATTCACGTTTAAGGTAATTATCGATATGTATGTTCCTATGACCATTTTCTTAATTGTTTTGGGTTTGTTTTTGTAGGTCCTTTTCTTCTCTTGTGTTTCCCACTTAGAGAAGTTCCTTTAGCATTTGTTGTAGAGCTGGTTTGGTGGTGCTGAATTCTCTTAGCTTTTGCTTGTCTGTAAAGCTTTTGATTTCTCCATCAAATCTAAATGAGATCCTTGCCGGGTAGAGTAATCTTGGTTGTAGGTTCTTCCCTTTCATCACTTTAAGTATATCATGCCACTCCCTTCTGGCTTGCAGAGTTTCTGCTGAGAAATCAGCTGTTAACCTTATGGGAGTTCCCTTGTATGTTATTTGTCGTTTTTCCCTTGCTGCTTTCAATAATTTTTCTTTGTCTTTAATTTTTGCCAATTTTATTACTATGTGTCTCGGCGTGTTTCTCCTTGGGTTTATCCTGTATGGGACTCTCTGCGCTTCCTGGACTTGGGTGGCTATTTCCTTTCCCATGTTAGGGAAGTTTTCGACTATAATCTCTTCAAATATTTTCTCTGGTCCTTTCTCTCTCTCTTCTCCTTCTGGGACCCCTATAATGCGAATGTTGTTGCGTTTAATGTTATCCCAGAGGTCTCTTAGGCTGTCTTCATTTCTTTTCATTCTTTTTTCTTTATTCTGTTCCGCAGCAGTGAATTCCATCATTCTGTCTTCCAGGTCACTTATCCGTTCTTCTGCCTCAGTTATTCTGCTATTGATTCCTTCTAGTGTAGTTTTCATTTCAGTTATTGTATTGGTCATCTCTGTTTGTTTGTTCTTTAATTCTTCTAGGTCTTTGTTAATCATTTCTTGCATCTTCTCAATCTTTGCCTCCATTCTTATTCCAAGGTCCTGGATCATCTTCACTATCATTATTCTGAATTCTTTTTCTGGAAGGTTGCCTATCTCCACTTCATTTAGTTGTTTTTCTGGGGTTTTTTCTTGTTCCTTCATCTGGTACATAGCCCTCTGCCTTTTCATCTTCTCTATCTTTCTGTAACTGTGGTTTTTGGTCCACAGGCTGCAGGATTATAGTTTTTCTTGCTTCTGTTGTCTGCCCTCTGGTGGTTGAGGCTATCTAAGAGGCTTGATGGGAGGCTCTGGTGGTGGGTAGAGCTGACTGTTGCTGTGGCGGTCAGAGCTCAGTAAAACCTTAATCCACTTGACTGTTGATGGGTGGGGCTGGGTTCCCTCCCTGTTGCTGTGGCGGTCAGAGCTCAGTAAAACCTTAATCCACTTGAGTGTTGATGGGTGGGGCTGGGTTCCCTCCCTGTTGGCTGTTTTGCCTGAGGCAACCCAACACTGGAGCCTACCCGTGCTCTTTGGTGGGGTTAATGGCAGACTCTGGGAGGGCTCACGCCAAGGAGAACTTCCCAGAACCTCTGCTGCCAGTGTCCTTATCCCCACGGTGAAACAGAGCCACCACTCGCCTCTGCAGGAGACCCCCCAACACCAGCAGGTAGGTCTGGTTCAGTCTCCCCCAGGCTCACTGCTCCTTCCCCTGGGTCCTGCTGCACACATTACTTTGTGTGTGCCCTCCAAGAGTGGGGTCTCTGTTTCCCCCAGTCCCGTCAAAGTCCTGCAATCCAATTCCCACTAGGCTTCAAAGTCTGATTCTCTAGGAATTCCTCCTCCCGTTGCCTGACCCCCAGGTTGGGAAGCCTGACGTGGGGCTCAGAACCTTTACTCCAGTGGGTGGACTTCTGTGGTATAAGTGTTCGCCAGTCTGTGAGTCACCCACCCAGCAGTTACGGGGTTTGATTTTACTCTGCTTGCGCCCCTCCTACCGTCTCACTGTGGCTTCTCCTCTGTCCTTGGACGTGGGGTATCCTCCTTGGTGAAGTCCAGGGTCTTCCTGTCAATGATGGTCCAGCAGTCAGTTGTGATTCTGGTGCTCTCGCAAGAGGGAGTGACAGCACGTCCTTCTACTCCGCCATCTTGGTTCCTCTCTTCTTCCTTGTGATTCTTTATATTATTGTCTGTTAAGTCATTGGTCCTAAGAAAGCAGAGGGAATTTAGGGAGCAGGACGAGAACTGGATTCAGAATTCTAATAATCTATTTTGTGCATTTTAATGCCTTTTTTAGACAGAATAATGCTGACTCTTCCACTTTGCCTCCTTTCCTTTTTTGGGGGGTATGGAATCACTGAAGTTTTGATTGAACTTTCTTAGTATTGGTATCCTCAAGATCGCTTTCAGAAATATGTGAATTTAGCTCTAACAGCCTCAGAATGAAACTAGATTAATTTCCCCCAATTTTGCTTTTGTAGTTACACAGGTTTTTAAATACTTTTAATTCCAGGAAAAGGATTATGGACACTGGGCATGCAGTGGTATGTGGCCTTCTTATGTTTATTGCTATTTTCTTTTCCAGTGATACTTCTGTTCAGGAAAAGGTCATGCTTCAGGGACACATTTGTTTCTCAGAAACATTTCTGAAGATGTGAAATACAATAGGAGGCCTGGGACTCTATCCCAGTTGGCTCCCCAAATAGGTTATTTTGAAACATTTTTCACCCACGTGAAAGTTACAACAGTAACATTTTATCAACAAGTGTATTTATCATAGCAGTAAACACATTTCCAGCAAAAAACCTGTTCAGGATTCAACAAATATATTCCAGCCCCTAAGCAAAATCCTACTCTATAAATATGCCCATATCTTGTAAGGTTTTGGGAAGAGGAGTTCTGGAAGAGAGCATTTTCTTTTCTTTTTTTTTTTTTTTTTTCATAGGCAAGAGACATTTCAGTTTGTTAAGAGAGTAATTGGGCAGGAGACAGGGAGGTCTGGGGAATGGGGAGAGAAAGGCTCATGACTAATACAGCCTCACCTGTAAAGCAGGGATAAGAGCCTTTCTCGTGAGGATTAAATGAGATAAGTTCCACAAACACTTACTTCCGTGCCTCTCACAAGCTAATTGCTCAGAAAAAAAAAAAAAAAAAAAAAAAAGTGTTCGTTTTCCTTCCTTCATCCATTTGAACCCCGGTCTGCATTTCGTCGTGGCTCCTGGCATGGGGCAGGGGTGGGGATGGGGAGTGAACAATAGGAGTCAAAAAGAGTGAGGCCCGGTCAGGGGAGTTAGTGCCTTTTTGCCTTTCTTTGACCTGAGGGGACACTGCCACTGGTCCAGGGGCACAGAACATGGGTGCCTCGGTACATGATGTAACGTTTATGGGCCCTTGGCTGCTGCAGTTCCCTGGAGACGGCCACGGGGAGCGCAGGCCAGACATTGCCTTCTTTAGGGAGAAGACAGTAAGATTAAGGCAGGAACTTCAATCCTCCGTGCAGACAGCAGCCGGAGGCCCCCAAGCCTCATTCTTAGCCTCGATGCCCAAGATTAAATGAGTTAATGTTTCTAAAGCACTCAGAGCAGTGGCTGCCAAAGCATGGAACTGTTTCAGATAAAATAAAAGTCAGCAACCAAGACTTCTCCCAGATTTCACACATGACAGATAAAGAGAGTAAGATTCCTTTTTGGGGCCTCTCACCTCCTTTTATCCACTCTGGTCACAGATTTCTCTTCTTTAGCCACCACTAATTATGACCTAACCTTGGGAAGAAGCTTCCTCTTCTGTTCCTCAGTTCATTTTGAATCCGGGCAGCCTGGCTGCCCAAAGAATTTCTTTTTTTTCTTTTTCTTTTCTTTCTTTCCCTTAAAATAAACACCTAGGGCTTCCCTGGTGGCGCAGTGGTTGGGGGTCTGCCTGCCAATGCAGGGGACACGGGTTCGAGCCCTGGTCTGGGAAGATCCCACGTGCCACGGAGCAGCTGGGCCCGTGAGTCACAACTACTGAGCCTGCGCGTCTGGAGCCTGTGCTCCGCAACGGGAGAGGCCGCGACAGTGAGAGGCCCGCGCACCGCGATGAAGAGTGGCCCCCGCTCGCCGCAACTAGAGAAAGCCCTCGCATAGAAGCGAAGACCCAACACAGCCATAAATAAATAAATAAACAAATACTTAAAATAAATAAATAAATAAATAAATAAATAAATAAATAAATAAAATGTCAACTCCAAACTTAGTGGTTCAAAACAACACCATTTAAAAAAAACAAGCAAACAAAAAACACCTAGCTGATTTATTATAAAAACATTTTATTCGTATAGCATTTATTCAGTAATAGACTTGACTTTTATTGTTTTCAGTGGTGTGATAAATAAGGATTTGGAGGTCAAGGTTCCCACCTTGTGCTGTGTCACTCCAGCATAGGTTAACGTGGCTGTGTATTTTCCTTACATGCTGTAGTACCTAGAGAGCACATGTTCAGTCATGATCCAGAGGTTGGGACAAACACAGACTCTGTTACCTCGATAGCTTCTGCTTATCACACACCACCCCCCCAGTTAATGGCCATTTCACTGTTAATAGTACATCAATTTTAATTGGATACAAAAAATAAGGAGGTAAGGGACTAAGAATGGACACTTTATTCCTGGTCAGAACATCTAATAAAAGCCTTAGTGCAAAAAAGTTGTGATATTAAAAAAAAATTGCTTTGGAAAATTAAGTCATTGCTGCTCTTCTTAACCCTCTACCATAGATAACTGAGAAGGGGTTACATGTAATGATCTTTAAAAGTAAGCTATAGTTTCACCTGCCCGGAGTGACTGACAAAGAGATGCAGGACTGGAAAGCGGGCATGGATGGAGTGGTTGACCTCTCTGGCATCCTTCAAGTCCCCTGATTCCATGATTTGAATGCATAATTTCACATGCATTTATTCAGAGTTATGTGCGCCCAGACTGCTTTCTGCTAAATGCAGACTCCCACTCTTAAACATTGGAGACAGAAAGAAGAGCCTGTTAAACTGACATTTGCAATTTCAGGATGGCACCGTGTGGGAGAGGGAACTGCCAATCATTTCTGCCAACATCACTCTCCAGGGGAGTCTGAACGAAGCTGGCTTGGTCCAATTAAAAGAAGCAATTATGAGTAATGGAAAGTAAACAAATCTAAGAAAAATGATACTGCCAATTATAATGCCTCCTCACAGTGAAAGGCTGTAGTCTGTTGAGTATTACCTTTGTTTCTAAAGCTATTAATCTACTTTGATTCTATTGAAGATTTTCATAGGAAATAATCAAAACGAAATCATTAACCTTCATTTCATAAGTAAATAAAATTCACAGTAGTGGAAAAATTAAAATCTCTCTTTTTTTTTAAGATCTTTATTGGAGTATAATTGCTCTACAATGGTGTGTTGGTTTCTGCTTTATAACAAAGTGAATCAGCTATATGTATACATATATCCCCATATCCCCTCCCTTTTGCGTCTCCCTCCCACTCTCCCTATCCCACCCCTCTAGGTGGTCACAAAGCACCGAGCTGATCTCCCTGTGCTATGCGGCTGCTTCCCACTAGCTATCTATTTTACATTTGGTAGAGATTCACACAATTATTTTTCTAGACTTTTTGTTAACAGTCTCCTGAATACCTTGAGAATCACCATTGATGAGATATTTTTTTTTTGTCTCATAATAGGTTGTAAAATGTTTAAAGCCATTTTTACAGCCATTCTAATGTGTGTGATATAATTTATATTTAAATACTTACAGTTCATTCCTTTCTTTCATTGGTAAATATGATCCTGGTGTTTCTTGTAATAATTATAAGAGCTATAATATAAAACATTTAAAAACAATGGTGAAACTCTAACTTTTTCTTTTAACATCTTTATTGGAGTATAATTGCTTTACAATGGTATGTTAGTTTCTGCTGTATAACAAAGTGAATCAGCTATACATATACATATATCCTAATATCCTCTCCCTCTTGCGTCTCCCTCCCACCCTCCCTTTCCCACCCCTCTAGGTGGTCACAAAGCACAGAGCTGAACTCCCTGTGCTATGCAGCTGCTTCCCACTAGCTATCTATTTTACATGTGGTGGTGTATATAAGTCCATGCCACTCTCTCACTTCATCCCAGCTTCCCCTTCCCCCCCCCCACCCCGTGTCCTCAAGTCCATTCTCTACTTCTGCGTGTTTATTCCTGTCCTGAGCCTAGGTTCTTCAGAACCATTTTTTTTTTTTTTTTTAGATTCCATATATATGTGTTAGCATATGGTATTTGTTTTTCTCTTTCTGACTTACTTCACTCCATATGACAGACTCTAGGTCCCTCCACCTCACTAAAAATAACTCAATTTCATTTCTTTTCATGGCTGAGTAATATTCCGTTGTACATATGTGCCACATCTTCTTTATCCATTCATCTGTCGATGGACACTTAGGTTGCTTCCATGTCCTGACTATTGTAAATTGAGCAGCAATGAACATTGTGGTACATGACTCTTTTTGAATTATGGTTTTCTCAGGGTATAGAAAAAAGCACCTAGCAAGCACGTTACTACCGGACACTCTTCTAACCACGTAATTTCTCTCTGCAGGAAAATACCATTTGAACCGTGATGTCAGCTGAGAAGTACTTTAATTAGGTCAATTTTCTACAGGGCCTTTGGGTTAGGAAAAATATATAAAGTATTACATTGTGACCCATTTAGCTACTTGATTATAGAAAATATTGCAAAACAGCCTAGCAGACCTACTTTTTTTTTGCGGTTGACTCTATAATATGTGATAATTACTTTTGTGATGTAATGCAATTCAATTGTCGTAAAATGCAGCCTTTTGACAAGCTCCATTTTTATGCCTTCCCTTATGTGCAGGGGAAATTGAACCATGCATTGTAATGGTACATAAGTGTGTATGTTATCTCCAAAAGCATAGTGGTATTTTTACCATTGCTGACAAACTCTGTGCTAAATTATTTGGTTTTAGTTCACTTGCACAATGATGCAATTAACACATATCTGTAGACATCAACATTTTGGTTGTAATACCTGAACAAAAAAATATGCCTGACCCAAAATTCTGGAAGTAATGTAGAAATTTTTTTTCCAAATAATTTTCCTTCTCTAAATCTCTCTATACTTGGATCATACAAGATAAATATATATTAGGCAAGCAAAGCACAAACTCATATTACCTACCAGTGATAATCAGAATAAGTAAGTAATCTGTGATAAAAGGCACAGGATCTAGGGGAAAAATGTCTTTGGACACATGAAAAAAATGGTGGCAAATTCCTAAAAGAGAAACACAAGCTTCTTTAATACTGGAAAACTGCTAATGGGACCAAAGGGCATAGGGAACAATTAATCGATCTCTCCAGGAACTAAGAAAACTACTAAAGATAATCATGATATGTTAACATCTAGCCACAGAAAAGATTTTGAACCATCCGTCAAAGGGGTTTACAGATGACTTCCAACTAGAGGAGATGAAGGTCCAGAAGACTCATGCATAGAAATGTACAACAGTTTGTTTCAAAAATACAAAATTGAAAGCTGAAGCTAAATGTTGATTTAGGAGATGTGCAGAGCATGCTGAAAAATGTTACCTTGATAAGCAAGGTAAAGCCAGATCATCCTGATCTAGTTAGCTTAGCACATCCTAAAAGCAACACACCCTCAAAGCAATAGAGGCCAACGCCACATTCAGTTTCTGTAGGTAAAAGGCTACAAGCATGAGTCTGCCCATTCTTATCTATGGAGCTTAACCTTTAGCCCTTCACAGACATCACATCAGGCATCCTGAAGTAGATGCTATTTCATTAGCATCACTTACTGCCAGAGAATGACATGGTCTTGAAATAGAGCCAAGCCACTGGCATGAGAGATGTGTTAGATTCCAGACTGGATTTCCCAGGAATGGTTGAGAGCTATCTAGCCTGGTCCTTGCTAAAGGCTGCTGTGAGAGAGAGACAGATGGAAAGGTTTCATACACCTCATGTTGCTGGGCAAAACTAGATTTAAAAAAGCCCTTTATCACCACAGAAAGACAATTCCTTGAAGCTTGCTCACTACACGTGCCCATGTTCTAACTTAGTTCTATGGCAATATGTCGTCAGGACATATTCACTTTCCAAATGAAAAAGTTGAGGCAATTTTTAGCTTTGAAGCAGAGGTGTATTTAGAATACTAACCAAATCCAGATAGTGACTGTAACCACGTACTTGAACACATTCTATGTTTCATAAGTTTGCTTTCAACTCTCAGTGTCAGGTAGCAGAAGCTTAGGTTAGTCATCAAAATATTTTTAATTTGTGCAGTTCCAATTGTTTGCTTTTGTATTTTTGCAGAACACTTGTGAGGAGTTTGTACAAAACACCTACACTTCGTTTCTTATGGAATCAACCTGTATATTTGTCAGTATTTCCCATCACAGAAAATACCAGCATTACATACTTCTATATCCAAAATATTACCACCAACTCCCTCCCACTCCCCTTTACTTTTCTGGTCCTGATGCGGGGCTGCCATCTGGTGGAACAGGGAAGGCACTTCTGGTTTGGACCTCATCAAAACTGGGTGATCAGGGTTTCTCAGGTTTCCAAAGCGTGAGTATAACAAATGGGAACCCACCAATAGAGATGAATCTACAGTGAAGAAAGAAGACAATGTTAAGAATCGCCGCAGCTGAGACCATCACTGAGGGCTGCACTGGTTATGATGGGGGTGAACTGGTGAGAAGAGATCGCTCTCCCAATTTTATCGTCAAGATATTTTTAAAAATTATATATATTTATTCACACACAATACATATATACACACACACGTTATATGTACGTGTGTGTGTGTGTGTGTGTGTGTGTGTGTGTGTGTTATACAAGGTAAAGAACATCCCAGTGGAAACGAAGTGCATTTAAAGCTAGAGCAGATACAGCAAAGTTACCTCCCCACTTCCCCCTCCCCACAAACATACACCCCCACCCAAGGCCCCCTCCCTAGAGTCCCTAACAGGGTCCCAAAGTGGCCATATGATGCTGCCGGGGCAGTATGGGGTCTGTGACGCCCTGGAGGGTTCAGTTCTTGCTGTGCATGCTTGTGACCCTCAGGGATAACGTGGACATTGCAGAATAATTGCACATTGTGGAGGACTAGGGGAGGGAATCTTCGTCAACACTTGGCGCCCCTGATCTTGAACTAAAATCAGTATCAGTCATCAGTGGGAAGAGAGCAGAGTCAGTGCCCAGGTATTTCAGAATAATAGGTCTACCTCTGACTTCCTAGCTTTCAGGAAGCAAAGGGCTTCTTGTGAGCCAAGCACTGTGCCAAATTCTTCCAAGCTAATCACAGACGTCAAACATGCGGTGGTACTTTATAGGAGGCACAGAAAGGCTGAGAACCTTCCCAGCCAGACAGCAGCATTGAGGCTGTACGTGGTGCACCCCCAGCAGCTC
Source organism: Balaenoptera ricei (assembly GCF_028023285.1). Lineage (NCBI taxonomy): Eukaryota > Metazoa > Chordata > Mammalia > Artiodactyla > Balaenopteridae > Balaenoptera > Balaenoptera ricei. The sequence goes on along the minus strand of NC_082650.1, from coordinate 88,986,593 downwards.
TTTACATCTGAGGGAGGGGATGAGAGGGAGCCTGCTGACTTCTTACTTTCCCTGCTTCTCGCCCAAGCTACACCTGTGTGTCGAAGTAACATTCTGGAAGGAGATGAAGCCCCAGGACAGATACTTTCATATCCTATAGAGCAGTTTCCCTAAGAGTATGTTTGTTTCTTTGAGAGTAACGTCTTTGAGGTTGAAGAATTCCATTGAGCCCAAGAAAAGGATGCCTGTATGTTTTTTCATCTGGAGGAAGGTCAGGATGGCTGTCAGAATTTACATAATCATGTTCCCTGTCAGTGCCGGGCTCGAGGCATCCTTCTGAGTAACTGCCGGCATCACTAGACTCTGGGAGGAACCCATCCCTAAGCGTCCATCCCCAAACATCTACATGGTTAAGAATGGAACTGTGCTATTTGTCCAGATGTTTTCCTAGTCCTCAAACAAGCCTTACATGTCAACCAAGAGGTAAATATCAATGGGAAGTGGTCAGAGCCTCACGTTTGATAGGAATGCGGTCTGTTTGAAATTTTGAAAAGTGAGTTGTGGGTATTTGGTGACCAGTTGTCCTTGAATGTTCCTGAGGAGTGAGTAAACTTCAAGCAGAGGAGTTTAAATTGCTTGAAACCCATGGCCAAGTGAAGGATGGTTCAGAAAATACTGCAGAACATCTTCCAAATGGTAAAAGGCCTGAGGAGGAAAATGTGGTAACATATGAGTGCATAATGTCTTGATGGTGCATGTTTGTGGAGTGATTCAAAAATGCGTAAGTAGCTTGGTCATGTAGCAGAGCAAGAACTGCATTTCTAATTTCATCCAGACCTTTTTTTAAATTTATTTTTTTATTTTTGGCTGCATTGGGTCTTCGTTGCTGCATGCGGGCTTTCTCTAGTTGCGGCGAGCGGGGTCTACTCTTCATTGCAGTGCGAGAGCTTCTCGTTGCGGTGGCTTCTCTTGTTGCGGAGCACGTGATCTAGGCACACAGGCTTCAGTAGTTGTGGCACGCGGGTTCAATAGTTGTGGCACACGGGCTTAGTTCTTCCGCCGCATGTGGGATCTTCCCAGACCAGGGATCGAACCCATGTCCGCTGCATTGGTAGGCAGATTCTTAACCACTGCGCCGCCAGGGAAGTCCCAGACAGTCCTTTTAAGAGAACAAAGTCTGCACTTCAAATTTTAATGGATTTTTTCCTGTATACATCCCCTTGGCATATGAAATACTGTCTTTTTTTTTTAGCTTTTTATTTTGAATTAAATAGTTTTGGTTTTATAAGAAGATGCAAAAATAGTACAGAGTTCCTAGCTTCTCCAGTGATGACATCTTACATAACCAGAATATATTATCAAAACAAGGACATTGACATTTGTACACTACCACTAACTATAGACTTTATTTGAATTTCACAATTATGCATTTTAGAAAAAACACATTATTTATCATGTCTTAATGATTGTTTTTATTGTTTTAAAATTATTGTGTTTCAGATAGCTGCTTTGTAATATGTCTTAATTCATAACTCAAAAATTTACTTGAAAATTGGATTTCCTAAGCAAAGCTTTCCTATCTGCATTTATGTTTTGCTTTTGTTTTTGTGTTGTTCTCAAATAGGCAGATATTATAACCTGCCATTGCATGAATTCTTGTGGAGTTTGATGTGATTGTTCATCTGCAAAATTAAGACTTGGAGAACGTCTAAGGTGGCTGTCTTCCAAGTGGTTCCTTGTCTTCCGTAAAATCATAATTTTCACTGTTTCTATCAGTGTCTTTTGACTTATGAGCTCATAGGAGTTCTGCAATGCCAAGCTCGGTTATCTCTTGGACTTTGTCCTCCCTTTTATTCAACTGTGCAAATTACAGGCATGATGTCATTGGAAGACATCAGTATCATTTGGAACATTGCTGCCATAGATCAGTGAAGCTAAGCTGTTCCTTTGCAACTGAAAATGCTAAGAGCAAAATGTTACATTTGTGCAACCATTTATAGTTTCAGAATACTTTCATGGGCAGAATTTTCCTGGATCCCACACAACTACCCTGTAAAATAGGCAGAGCAAATGTTTTATTATCTCCACTTAAGCTTTGTGGGCCCCTGCGACTAAACATCAGACCCATTCAGAAAAAAGCTGGGTGAAGCCGGGAAGGCATATTTGTACCAGATAAATCAATAGAGGATATTTATTTATTTATTTATTCATTTATAACATCTTTATTGGAGTATATTTGCTTTACAATGGTGTGTTAGTTTCTGCTGCATAACAAAGTGAATCAGCTATACGTATACATATATCCCCATATCCCCTCCCTCTTGTGTCTCCCTGCCACCCTCCCTATCCCACCACTCTAGGTGGTCACAAAGCACCAAGCTGATCTCCCTGTGCTATGCGGCTGCTTCCCACTAGCTATCTATTTTACATTTGGCAATGTATATATGTCCATGCCACTATCTCACTTTAATATGGAGCATTTAAAATAGGTTGGTTAGAGTTAGATGGAAGAGCTACAAGAATAACCATGGGAAAGTGAAGCAAGCAGGTTGACAAGCACCAAGCTGTCTGCCTTCGCTGGAGAAGCAAAGAGCAGAGATGGGGTGACTGGGTCCCAGGAAGCAGAGGTACCTTGTTAAACCAGTGCCACCCACCATCCAAACTTAGCCAAAGCCTAATGTCTGGGCAGGGGGGGAAACATAGTTTCACACCCACATGTATTCCAAGCAGAAGAAAGGAAGAGTAGGGAACGGATCTGAGAGCAAAAGTGCCAAATAGTGTTGGACCAGGTGTACTTCTCATTTTTAACAGAAATATCACCTGATGGCTTGTTGCTGAGCACAAAGGACAAGGATGAAGTGCACATTATCTCTGCTGGGAAGAAATCAGTTTTGTAGGAAGAGGCCATCATATAAACAACAATGACTATCCTTATTGCTGCTGCCAACTCGTATTTACTACCCAGTTACATTCATTGAGTACTACGTAGGTGCCAGGAATGATAATAAATTATTTAAATGTAGTTCCTCATTTAACCCTTTGAGTTGTGTTTATTATTCCCATTTTACAGATGATGAAATCGAGGCTTGCAGGGGTCAGGTGTACTGCCGAGGGTCACAAGGCTGCATAGCCAAGATTCTGACCTAGACCATCTGAATCTAAAATCCATGCTCCTTGCCCTATGCTATATGGCCTCCCTATGTATGATAAAGTGTTTGAGGTTCTAGGATTTTTTCTGTGTCCAGGGTATAGGGTAGGTACAAAAGAATAAGTGACCAGTTTGTCCCGGGGGCAGGGGAGACTTCAGAGGAGACAATACAGTCAAGTTGAACTTGGAATAGGAGTGAGGGTTTCTCCAGGGGAACCAAAAGGCAGGGGCGGTCAGAGCAGAGAACAGCGGTGTCAGCCCTGAATAACATTTCTGAGAGCCTGGAAAACTTGGCTACGAGCAGGTAACACGGGGTTGTTGGAGCCCAGCGTGGGAAGAGGACTCGTGATAAGAGAAAAGGTGAGGAAGCCAGGAGCCACATGAGAACCGTGTCATATTCAAGAGACACTTCATCCAGGAGAAAGTGGGAAACTGTTGATGATTGTATGCTGTGGAGAGTCCTGGCCAGTTTTGCTTTAGAAGATCTCCCCTGCTTGCAGTTAGGCGACTATTATGACATGTTCATATAATACTTAATCATTGTTCTGGAACTGGGTGGATGTCAGAAGTTGTCCTGAAAAAACAGACTGGAGCTTAAGTCTTATGCTAGTCAAGTAGAAATGCCACCAACTTCATCTGACCACTGACCGTTCTTTCTTAACTTCATCATTGTAAATCGATGTTATTGAAAAGAGGTTGGTGATATTTGAATAGGCTTCTGCTATAAGTGCTTGATTGAGCTCTTTATTAACTTGGTTCAAAATTATCTCTCATTATTCTGTTATAATTATGTCATGTATTTATTTAAAGAAATTAAATTTCCATATAATTCCCCCAATTTTTCTGTGAATTGTGTTTTCCTTTTGTATCCGCATGCACATTTATAACTTCTCAGTAATGGACTTTGTGATGGATTTAATTTTATTTCCTTTGGCAATCGTCTACATCTCAGAAATGTCACTTGTCAAGGATATCAATTTCTTCAGTAAATAGAAAGCTATTGAATGCTTTTATATGAGCTTTAAACTTAGCTTTACCTCGTTTCCATTATGTTGCAAGATGCTTTAGAGGTAGAAATGCATTTTTGGTCTGCTCACTAGCAGGTGAGAAATGGTTTTCCTGCCTTCTTTGATTTATTTACTTTCTTTTAGGAACTCATTTGAGTTATACATCATCTGTGTTAAAATGGAGGTAGCTTTGTATCAGCAAAGCAGATTCAATCAGCAAAGAATTCTTAATATTGAAATAGTCCACGTTATTTTCTTATTTTCTTTTTCATCACAGAGTTTAATAGTGTTCATTTTATTTATTTGAATGTCAAAATTCTCTAGGGAGCTGCCACATGTTGTGTTTAAAGCAATTTAAGTGAGTGGAGAAGAGAAGTGGCTGGATTTACTTATGGTCAATAACCAGAGTATGAAGGGATGCAAGACATTCTGATTCTCGCAGACCTTGATCACCGCTACTTATTTAGAAAAATAATTCAGTATTAATGAGCCTATATTGGAATTGATTTATCTATACCTGGTAAAAGAAAAAAATCTTAGATTTTTAAATGACAACTTATATCTCTGCTTTCTGAGTTTCCTTGGTAATATCTTCTTCTGACTTGTTAACAGGCATTACTCAGAGGAAAGATTTAAAATTGTCAGTGTCATGATTCTAAAATGAACATTCATTTATGTTTTTTCCACACTGTGCTCATGTGCATATATATTCACAGAGTGATTCATGACTGTGCAGGTGACAATTAGAAAGCATTGCTTTTAAAAAGAGTAAAAAAAATTTGTGTGTATATAAATTATAAATATATGTAGTATAAGTATGATGAATATATACAATATAAAATACGGAGAAAATTAGATTATGATTTTTATTCCTTTTTTTACTCCTTTGTTTGATGTTGTATCTATGGAAATTGACTATCTAGGGGGACTCAGTTTCCTACTGGGAAAGACCGAATGCTGTGTAGCGTGTAGACACTGCAGATTCTCTGAGTTAGAGAACGAGCTGGCTGACTTTGAATGAAGAAACTGTACCTCGTTTTCCACATAAGCAACCTGAAATGGTTTTTTTGAAAATAAATATAATTTTTTTATATTTAACAAATATGAGACTTTGATGAACAAAGTATTAAAATTACATTTTGGAAATGATTTTTAATATTTCCATCAGGTCAATTAGAAGTCAGTTAAATGTGACAATACAAGCCAAGGGTATTATCATAATGTTTGTGGGTAAATCCAAGTTATGGTTTGGGAGGCCCAGAAAGACAAGTTCTAGGAATGAAATCAGAGTTCAAAATCTCTGGTCAATGCAGTTGGACAGGTGTTGCACTAGAGCAGGGATAGCATAACCTGTAGCTCGGCCAGAGAAAGAATCTTTGTTAAGAAAGAATTTGGTAGAAAGATGAGCATTGTTTTACTCGTTTACCGCTTCTAGGCACTAGAATCTTTTTTAGAAGTGTTACAGGGGGTGTTCCGGAGTCAGGTATCCCTAAAGATTATTTTACTCAAAAAATGTTTTTGAGGTAAGCGTGTTTGTGAGAATGACGGACACCTGAGTGCAGGTAATTGGTTGTGAATCTGCCTTTCCTCCTCTCCTCCTTACGGGGGCGCCAGCATAGGCGCTACCTGACAGCAGGTAGCGGAATTTGGCTTCCTTCATGGTCCTTACAGTGGCCGGCGTGGCTCCTGTGCTGGGAGCTACGCTGCCCAGTCTTGTTTCAGGGCCCTTGTTGCTTAGTTACGGTACGTGCTTAGTCTCTTGTTTGGTGGTCTTTGAATTCTGAGTAACGCCTTGCTTTTCCTCCTGTGTAAACGACCAAGTGACGCTGTCCGTGGTGCTGAAGCCCTCCATCTCTCCAACCTGAATTCTTCCGTGTCTGTATCTGTGATGTCCTGGCAGCTTCATGTGTTCTGCACAATCAACCTTTGCTCTCACTGTCAAGAGCCCTGGCATTTTAACCCCCTTGGCAGAAGCAGTTTGCTGTAGGTATGGCTCATGTTGAGCAGAAACAAGGCTAATCGGATGACACTTAGGCTATATTCTGTCAACAATAAAGTACCCCTCCCCCAAGCTCCCGCCCTGGCAGAGCTGAGATGCATCACAGTTGAAGCGTCTTTGCTCCCTGCTCTGCTATATGCCTCTTGTCATTTGGGACGACAGGTCGGATGGCCAAATGGGCTACACAAAGCTACAAGACCGCTAATGCCAGGAGGAGGGAAGCCGAGGGAAGAAATCTCACTATAGAGTCCATTACGGGCCCCCCGTATGCTTGGGCGAGGCCTACCATCCTGCTCCTGATACAGTTTTCATTCATCGACCTTAATAGATAGAGTACTTAGCACCCCGACCGAAGTGTTTGCATTCAGATACCTGAGCAAACGCCTGGGCTTCCCCCCTGGATGAGTTCACTACCCACAAGCCAAGGAGACCCAGGAAAGGAGCCCTTGGCCAATGCAGCTGTTTATCTCCAGGGAACGCATTTCTGGTCATTTTAGATAGTGGCTGCTTTTCTTTTGTTTTTATTTTAACATCTTTATTGGAGTATAATTGCTTTACAATGGTGTGTTAGTGTCTGCTGTATAACAAAGTGAATCAGCTATACATATACATATATACCCATAGCACCTCCCTCTTGCATCTCCCTCCCTCCCACCCTCCATATCCCACCCCTCTAGGTGGTCACAAAGCATGGAGCTGATCTCCCTGTGCTATGTGGCTGCTTCCCACTAGCTATCTATTTTACATTTAGTAGTGTATATATGTACATGCCACTATCTCACTTCGTCTCAGCTGACCCTTCCCCCTCCCCGTGTCCTCAAGTCCATTCTCTACATCTGCGTCTTTATTCCTGTCCAGCCCCTAGGTTCTTCAGAACCATTTTTTTCTCTTTTTTTTTAGATTTCATATATATGTGTTAGCATATGGTATTTGTTTTTCTCTTTCTGACTTACTTCACTCTGTATGACAGTTTTTCCCCTCATTTCTCTTATCAAGCATTTGGAATTATTTGGAATTATTTCTGGTAACTTTTTCCATGAAAAGGATTTGGCTTTATGATTCAATTCAATTTAGGATCCTGGATAAACCTAAGAGAAGACTTCAGGGCCACACAGTTCTGACAGAGCAGAGGCAGGTGGCTGGGAGCCTGCCCAGTGGGTCTTCCAGGCTCTTAACCCCCTGCTGGCCTCCTACCCCTGTGGGAGGATAGCTGGGTGTTGATCTTTAAAATTTCCTGCTTGTTATTATAATTCCAGCAGCCCACAGTATCTTACCAAGTGAAACTAGTCTGTATCTTTTATATTCTTTGTGTGTGTATGTGTATTTATATACACTACAGGTGACCCCTGAACAGTGTGGGTGTGGACTACTTGGGTCCACTTATGAGTGGATTTGTTCAATAGCAGATACTGCAGTGCTACGCGGGATTGGTTGAGAGCTGGCGTGTGTAACTGGTGATACGAAGGAGCCGCGTATATGGCGGGCTGACTATATTTATACTCATATTCTCCACTGCATGGAGGATGGACATCACTAACCCCTGTGTTGCTCAAGGGTCAACTGTATTTACATCCAGAGGTTGTCCCTTTATCTACATAGTCCAGTGTGAGTTGCTTTCTTAGCTCTATGCATGAATTTGTTCTTAAGGCAGTTATAATTTTCTTCAAATTTATACTTTGTCCTTTAAAATTTTAACTGGCTACAATTATCACCCTTTTTACCGACTAGTTTATATTAGTTACAATCTCGCTCATCATTGAAAACAATCCTTCATATTTAACTCTGGAAACTATATGCAGTTAGCGTGTCATTTACTACCCTTGCATTCAGGACAGAGTGAATTCTTCCGCTGCTGCTTTCTCAAGATGCATGTAAACCTGTCTCATTAGAACTCTAAGTGTTAAAAATCGCCTGTGCAGTTTGGGAATTGTATGTGAGAAGCAGTATTTCAGCTCCAATATCCTGTTTCTTACTTTCTACAGTATAACCAAACCGAGGCTGGAGCTCCTAGATGGTAAAATTGCTTATGTATATTAGCAAATTTTATGTATCATTTAAATATGGAAATGATTCAAAGCTCTAGCCAGAGTAAATAGGTGAATCAAAATATAATCCCTTAAGGGAGAGCCGTGTGATATTAACCCATCTTATGTTTTGATACTGTATGTGTGTATTTATACTAATATATAAACATAGATCAATGAAATATAAGAACTATTAAAGCTGTGCCATCAGTTTGAAATGCAAGAATTTATGTTCTACTCTTTTGCAAAATGAGACGCTACCTGGGGAAGGAATCGATGCTATGGCAATAGCTCCAGCATACTGAGCACAGATCATGCACCACTTTATATGCTCGTCTATTTAATATTCACAACAACCCTATAAAGCAAGTACCATGATTATTCCCACTTTACATATAAGGGTGAGCCCTAAAGAAATTAAGTAGTTTACCCAATATGCGGCAGTTAGCATATCTACAATCCGGTGGTCTATTTTAGTGGCTTTATTTACTTTGCAGTTTTGAAGGAAATGAGAGCTACAGTGATGAACCATATGCCTGTTAGGAATACAAGTCAGTAAGAGGCTGAGTCAGGGATTGGAAGTCCTTCCCCGATAGATAATCCTCCCTGAGAGGTCTGTGTGTAGAAAGGATCACAGGGGTGTTGGAGTCCCATCACTTAAATCCAGCTTAATCTTGTCCTGTACTTGACTGTTAAGTGTGCTCAGATAATTTAAAAGTTTAATACCAGGCACTGTTGGAGTCCTACGACGGCAGAATGTTATATATCTTCCTTCAGTTCACGTAGATCAACCAGAACGTTCTCAGTTGATTTCCTGGGGAAGGTCTATGAAAAATGTCATGAACTTTATTATTCTTAACCATCATTATTTTTTGCCAGTTTTGAGATTATGTAAAATATTGACTAAAGCCAGAAGTACCCAGGTGGAACCAAGTGATGGGGATTTTTAGTAACATTTCCATGAACGTGAAAGTGAACACGTGTGTAGCATTTAGATCTTCAGCCCCTGGGCCATCAGGTGAGTTCAGGGATGTTAGCGGTTGCCTGGGCTTTCATGCATATACCATTGGAAACTCATAATTTCAACAATCATACATCTTAAGACTTGTAATCAGCCTGTGGAATTTTTGAAAGAAGGGAGATAAAAACAGGAAGTTATTAAAGTTACCTTTGATAAACTACAGGTAAATGAAATAATCCTGAAGGAAAAAAATATATCTTGAAATAAAACAAAGTATATAGTATAGAAAGGCACAGAACTCTAAGACAAATGAGATATATTCTTTTAAAATAAAGATTGACATGACATTCAAGAAGCTGTAGACTGCTCTGATAATACAGGAGCAGTTTTATATTTCTTCTTAAAATAATCAGATACAAGTATACAGTGATAGAAATGCAAATCGTAAGGTGCTCTTAGCGAGCTAGAGGTTAAATCAATTTTTTTTTCTCAAATCAAAACGTCAGAATTTTTCCTCAGCCAAGTTTTAATTTTTAAAGGTTGAATATTTATGAGGAATCTAAAAGCTGAAATTGTTGGAAGTCCTTGGAAAAAGGTTAAGCTAAGTAATAAGTAAACACCAAATGGTCCTGAGTGAGCTTGAAGGTCTCCAAGAACACCTTGAATTAAAATGCAAAGCATCCGAGGAGAAAGTCTGTATCTTTCATCAGATTTCCAAGGGTCCAAAAACTCTTAATATTTATTTCCTTAGAACAGTATTTTTTTTTTTCTTTTTCTTTTTAACCTGTCCGTGAACTGGACTGGCTTGGAGACTTCACACCTAATGTGTGTTAATGGCTTTGTATAATGTTGTAGAATCATAGGCTCCTAGAATTCCAGGTTCCATCTTTGTGAATCTCTTCTGTTTTTGCTGCCAGGTGAAGACAAGCCTGTGCTTAAGATACACTACCAAATGTAAAATAGATAACTAGTGGGAAGCAGCCGCATAGCACAGGGAGATCAGCTCTGTGCTTTGTGACCACCTAGAGGGGTGGGATAGGGAGGGTGGGAGGGAGGGAGATGCAAGAGGGAAGAGATATGGGAACATATGTATATGTATAACTGATTCACTTTGTTATAAAGCAGAAACTAACACACCATTGTAAAGCAATTATACTCCAATAAAGATGTTTAAAAAAAAAAAAAAAAGAATCACTCCTGTGAAAGGAGAAAAAAGAAGCTTTTGATGAGCCAGGTAGAATTTGTGTTCAGAGCTTTCCCTGATACTTGGTCACATTTCATAAGTTTTAGAATCTCATCGTTCCTTACTTGTAATAATGGTGATTATGTAGCATAAGGTTGTAATGGATTAAATGAAAATATATATATATATATATATATATATATATATATATATATATATATATATATATATATATATTTGCATACCAGATAGAACTCCATTTTAGTCCAAGATACTCCATTTTGTGTTTCACCATTTTATTAGAATATTCTTTTATATACTCTACTGACTGGAATCTGCCAAGATGTAACTTTCCTCTATTTTTTTTTTTTTTTTTTGAAGCATTGCACTCATATATTACAAGTCTAAACCCTCTTCTGCCTGACAACTCCTCCAGTCTTTCCTACTACTCTGGGGTTACAAGTGTTCCCATTATCTTTACCCTTCTTTTGAAATGTCATATGTTTATGTCAGAGTATCTGTAGTCATTCTGCCACCAGTCTTTCCAAGTGATTGCTGAGAATTTTCTGTTTTCTCCGAAAGCCTCAGTTAAGCACTTTCTGACTGCGGATCTTCTGGGAATATGCTTGGCCCGTCTAGGGGGTTCGCTGCATCAGTCTCTGCTGTCTTGGTGACAGTCCTACTATTATGACCCAAATTCAGAGAACTGTGAAATGAAATGTTTGCTTCTATAACTTCTGATACAATCAGTCCAGGGAAGACCTTTGTCCACTTATAACAACTTAGGCACAATTCTTTCTGGAAATGAAATAAAATAGAACGGTTTTGCCAGACCACTGGGTGCAGTTTCTTAGGTGCTTATGTATACGTAGCCTCTGTGGGGAAAAATAGTGTAGGAGAACAAAACGTATATGTTTTATGTATACTTGTATCTGTGCTTTGCATCCTCCTTTGGAAAATGAGAGAAAAGACTCTGACAGGTGATGATAAAAGCTATTTGAAAATATTTTCAGAGACATGAGGAGTATTTGTTTTCCTAATTTCTGAGGGTTTTTAGGGAAAATATGTCCACTTGTCCTCATCTGAAGGCCTGTCTGGCAGCTGAAGTGAGCCACTCCCAGAAACGAAGGAGCCATGATGATGGTCCCTTGTACTGTCATTCACGAATCCATTCATTCCACACGTGTGGGTTGGGTGTCTAGCATCTTCGAACCCTGAGATAGAAGCTTCTGGTTACAGGGAAGAGGAGGACAGTGAGAGGAGACAGACATGTAAACAAGCACATTGTGGAAAACAATGCAGGGAAACGTTCCATCCTTCCTGAAGCTGTAAGGGGAAGCTTTCTGAAGATATTTTCCATTTGAGTCTCAGCAGGTGGAGAGTGGGACCATTTTCAGCAGAAGGATGGAAGGGATACTTGCACCCCTTGAAACCTGGAAGCCATCCACCCACTGGAGGGAGGGCGCTGGGTCCCCCTGCAACACTCCTAGGAGTCACTTTTCCATTTGACAGAAGTGTGGGTAGAGTTTCTGAGTGGTTAAGGGCTTGGCCTGGAGGCTTCTGTTTACTGAGTTAAGTCATTGACCTTGAGCTGTAGGCTTCCAGCGAGGGCACTTCCTGCCCTAGTGATGTGGTCATCTCGCGGGGTGCTCTGTGTCTGTGGCTTCTAAAGACAAGGAGCCTTCCTCTGGTCAAGGATGCTCCTCACATTTGTATTTGGATTTCTCTTCAGTCATGTTATTTTCACCTCTGTTGGACCGTAGGCCTTAAACTGGAAGCTGAAACCATGTAATAACATTTGCTTTATTAGTAAACCACTTAAAAGCATCTTGGTTGGATGGGTTGTAACCTGTCACCGATGAATGTACCTCTGTGCCTTTCTACCCTCCTCAGGCTTCCTTCCACCCCCTTGTCCTTTCTCAGTGTGACATTTCCATTATTCCCTTTCTAGTTGGAAGCAATTCTCTCTAAGATGCGCTTTTAAAATTAAAGAACTTCTTCCTGCTACCCCTTCCTCAGCAATAGACTTATTTTGCAAGTCAAGGGCTGAAAGTTTTAAATAAAATTGAAAATACACTCATTAAAATGGATGGTTTATTGAAAAACAATGAACCTATACATGATGTCAATTTATGGAAGTGTATTTTAATTGAGTTTGACAAATATGCATGTGTTCACAAGGCTTCTATTCTGGATTCTGTTCTCCATCTTCACGTGGAAGATTAGAAGATGAATAAAGCATTGGCCCCAGCCTCGAAGAGTTCTAAGACTGGTAGGGAAGCCAAATATTTAAGCTAATGAATTGGAACACTGACTACAGAGTGCAGCAGTGGGAGCACTTTTAAAATACAGAGAGGATGCTGATGAGAGGGTGACTCAGCCTGGAGAAGAAGGAGAAGCTTCCTGGAGAAAGGAACCTCAAATTGTGCTTTCAAAACAGCAAAGGAGTTTTCTAGGAGGAGCAAGTTATTGGGTGCAGGATCTTTCCAGTAGAAAGAATGTTCTGTGTGAAGATGTTGATGGGTGACGACAGAAGAATGGATAAAGAAGATGTGGTACAATGGAATACTACTCAGCCATAAAAAAGAATGAAATTTTGCTGTTTGCAGCAACATAGATGGACCTAGAGAATATCATACTAAGTGAAGTAAGTCAGACAGAGAAAGACAAATACCATATGATATCACTTATATGTAGAATCTTATATGTGGACCAATCAAAAATTAAAGTAAGAAATATATATTGGATATTTAAATTTTATAGACCATATTATTATGTATTGATGTGATACATAATGTAAGCTTTTTTAAAGGAGATAAATACAATAGGACTAATTAAACAGGTATCACCATGGATGGATCTAGAAAGTATCATACTGTGTCAGACAGAGAAAGACAAGTATTATATGATCTCACTTATAATATGTGGAATCTAAAAAATAATACAAATGAATCTATATACAAAACAGAAACAGACTCACAGACACAGAAACCAAACTTATAGTTAAGAAAGGGGAAAGGGAGGGGGAAGGGATAAAGTAGAATATCTTAGGGGGAAATGGGATTAATAGATACAAATTACTATACATAAAATAGATAAGCACCAAGAATTTACTGTACAACACAGGAAATAACATTTAGTATCTTGTAATAACCTATATTGGGAAATAATCTGAAATATATATATATATATAAATAAAACTGAATCACTTTGCCATACACCTGAAACTAACAAAACATTGTAAATCAACTATACTTCAATTAAAAAAAAAAAAAAAAAAGATGTTGATGGGTGAAATGCCATGAATTGCTCAGGAATGGTTAAGTGCACCAGCCTTAAACTTCAAGTGTGGAAGGACAGCAGGAAGAGGTAGGGTCCCCGCAGGGCTGGGTGAAATGTCTTATATACCCACCTAACTGATTCGACTTTACCCTCTGGGCTGTGGGAAGACAGGAGGGTTTAAGGCAAGAAAGATAATTGAACAGACTTACGTAATAGAAAAAATAAATACTTTTTCAGTTTAAAGAATATGTTGGTGGGTAAAAGAAGGTGAAAAGAGTGCAAGTTTAGATAAGGGAGAGTAGTTAGGAAATGGTTACAAAATCCCAAAACAGATAATAAAATATCGAAACCCAAATACACATAAAGTCACAGCATAGCCACCATTCCAGTAAGGCAGTGCCACGGAGAAGGGAGGAGAAAGGTATTTAGGAGGGAGAATCCCCAGAAACTAGTGGCTCATTGGATTTAAATAGTGAGGAAGACAGAGCCCAAGATGACCTCCAAGTTTCAGGCCTTGGAGGAAGAACAGGAAGTGGTACCACCTACCTAGACAGGGGATGGGACGTTTTGGAGGGAGCAGTCATCCATTAATTTAACAAATATCATCAAGTGTTTGCTAGATGCCAGCATTGCTCTAAGTGCTGTACATATAAAAAACAAACCAGACAAATCTCCTGTTCTTAGTTCACAGTCTGTAGAGAGAACAGATAATGTGCAAAAAAGAGTATATAATAGAATTCCACGTGGTGGTTTGTGCTCTAGCGAAGACTAAAGCAGATAAGCCAGTAGGGGTTGTAGGCTGGGAAGCCTGTTAGAGGCAAGACAGTTAGAAAATATCTAAATATCTTCTCTCTGAGAAGGTGACATTTAATTGGAGAAATGAATGAAGCAGACAACCACATGAAGATCTGGAAGAGAGAACAGGAAACAGGAGTAATTTTGGCATTGAGTGGGAGTGGAGAGAGCCAAGGTGGGAAATGGGGTAGGAAGTGAGTTTCAGAGAGAGAGGAAGTGGCCTTGCCATAGAGAAGAGGTGGGATTTTATGGCAGAAGAGTTTGGCCATCAGAGTGGCAAGATCCGATTTATGTCTTTAGAAGATCATGATGGCTGTGGAGCATAGAAAATTGATTGTCGGAAGGTAGCATAGATGCAGAGAGACGAGTTAGAAAGCGGTTTCAGCAGTTCAAGAGGATATCACGGTGTCTTGGACTAGGGAGATGGTGAGGATTTGAGGAGTGTTTAGGATCAATATGTATTGTGATATATGGCCGGATGGATGGATGAGTCCCAAGGTGAGGAAAAGGAACAGTCAGGGAGGAATGCTAGGTGTTTGGCCTGAGCCGTTAAGGTGTGGAAACAGCACAGTTTGGGGAGAATATGGAAGATGGGGAGATCAAGAGTGCAGTTTTGGACATATTAAGCTTGGGATGCCTTTGGACATTCACAAAGAGATGTTGGGTCCATGGTTGGACCGTGATGTCAGCAGTTATGAGAGAGTTCCCGCTGGAGCTCTAAACTCGGGAGTCATCAGTGTGGCTGTGAATGGGATCTTCTGGGCTGGAGGACAGTGGATGAAAGAGGGCAGAGGGGCAGTGAGCCTGGAGACATGCAGAAATCAGGATGAGGAGGGCACTGGCAAATAGGGTGAGAAGAAACACTGAGAGATTTGGGGCATCTTATCTATGAATTTTACTGATAAAAATATCACCAGAAGGAGAGTATGGATCAATTATGTCAATTGCTACTGACAGGTCAGATAATTAAACCTTGAGTTACTGCAGAGTTTTAAAAATTCACAGGATTCTGCCTTTGAATGATCTAGCTGAAAAATTAGGAATTAAGATAACATATACACACTACTATATATAAAATAGGTAAACAACAAGGACCTTCTGTATAGCACAGGGAACCATACCCAATGTCTTGTAATAGCCTATAATGAAAAAGAATCTAAAAAAGAATATATATATATTAATATATATATTCTGACTGCTGTACACTTGAAACTAAAACAACATTGTAAATTAACTATACTTGATAAGTTAATTAAAAAAAGAAGGAATTTGGCTCTTACCCAAGAATATTTGGGAGAGAAATTCCCTTGCTTCTTGTGTGCTTAATATAGCCATTTTGTTTTTTGTTTTCCTTTTTCAGTTTAGAAGTTCCCTTATAAAAAATTATTACAGAAAATTTTAAAAATGAAAAAAAAATAGTAATTAAGACCAGTACATATAAAACTATTGTACAAAAAGGAGAGTATCATTGCTCAAGACAGGTACAAACAACTGTGGTGGGAGCACAGGGAAGAGGGAATCGTGTCTAAAAGGCAGACGGCGGATGAGAAAGCGCAAGCAGCCGACTGCAGAGCCCAGAGCACCTGGGACCAAGGAGGCCTGCTTCCTCCTGACAAACTGTTTCGTGCAGAAACTTGATTCTGAGACAGAAGGGAAAGGGACTCAGTGCTGCTGCTGAGATAATAACCAAATTTCCTTTCAGTTTTCTCCAGCTCCGTTGGCCTGTGTGTTTAGGCTTAATTAATACTTATTCATTTAATTATTTTACTTGCTTGTTGCCCATGTGCATGGTGGGAAATCTCAGTCTCCTTTGCCCTGTGTTATTTCTAGGAGTTTGCAGAACGTGGGTTCATCAGATGCTCTCTTCTTAACAGAAAGGTTTCTCTCCCCCGCTCAGCGTCATGATTTATTCCTCGAGGCTGTTCGTATCACTCTCCTCCAGTTTGGGGCTTCAGACAGGCTTCACACTCAACAGAAAGAGTGTCTCTATCCTGTCCTTATCGTGTTTGATCTCCCCAATACCTCTCAACCAAGAGCACAAAGCTCGCCCCTTCCTTCTTAAGCCAAAGACAGATATTCACGTGGAGTGGATAAATGCACTCTTCTCCAGTCTGTCCCACTAGCCTGACAAATATGCCCAGACATGTCTGAACTACAGCGGAGGACATAGCCTAAGATTAAGCTGAACTCGGTTACATAGATTCTAGGATTTAGAAGAGATTGAAAGCACACAATAATGAAGCAGACATAAAAAATGAATCTTAGATCCTTAGGCAAGAAAAGGAAATAATCCAACTTTATTTTTCACTTGAAGAAATTGAAATCCAGTAAATTTAACGGATGCATCTAAAGACACAAAACTGAATTTTGTAGATCTCAGACATGTACCCAAGTTTCCAAACCTTAGACTATTTCTTTTTCCAATAAAGTAAAAACGCACACATACACACAGAAATGCCACGGTAACTGAATTTTCAATACAGTCTAATTCTTTCCATTGAGTAGGTGGATTAATTTTACTGTACTCCCGGAAACAAGAGCACTGTTTGGGAAACAAACATGGTAATATGTGGATGCATCATGCTACAGATGCAGAAGGAGAAGTACAGTAATGCTTGGCTAATTTCTCTTTGTGTTTCAAGCTTCAAATTGTATTCACTTGTAATGGAGAAGCAATAGTTTTGACTAGATCTGCTTAGAGGATGGGGAACTTAATAAATATTGACAAAGAGTATAAAATCTTAATACTTAATTTTTGAAGTTCATGAATCTTGTGTAAAATAGCAGACTATAACAAAATAATCATAGTGATGTGTGTTTACAGAAACAACTGGTCAGTTGAAATACAAATCTAATTGAACTAATACTTGATTAGTGAATCAACTTAATCAGTTAAACCAATGGCCTTGTGTAGATAATGTTAGAGTTTTTAAAATTTATTTGTGTAAATAGCTGGGAATTAGATTTTCTGGGTAGGTGGTTAGATAAATACAACTCCAGCAATCCAATCTGGGTTCCACATTCCTAACAGTGTTACCTTTTTAAAACCCTCTGTTTAATTCAATCCCCTTATTTAAAATCTTTTTCCCTGTTTCCAACAGAATGAATGTCAAACTTCTTTATATGGCAGTCAGGGTCCTCTCCATCTACCTTGACTTACCTTTCCAATGGTGTCACTGATCCCTGTTCCTCAATCTCTTTTCTAGCCAAACTCTTTTTTTTTTTCTTTCTTTCTTTTTAATTTTCTGCTATATACCTTTTATTGAACAACTGCCTCCTAATTATTTTGCCTGTATACACCACACACTTACTCACCTCTGGCCTCTATATTTATCTGTCTTATTGGAATGCCCTTCTGATCCTTCTTTACTGGTTGAAAGCCTATGACTTCTTCAAAGACCCCATCAAATGTCAACTTATTTGAGACTCCAATAACTGCTTCTCACTCCGTTATAATTGGGAATCTCATTTTCACAGACCCTCCAAGCTACTCAGCTGTCCCTTTCCCTAAGCAGAGTTGCATTCTTTTTTCATTCTCCAGAGTGGCCAGTTCAAATCTACCACTGTTTTCAACTCTCCAGTCCTCCTGCCCTTACTGCTTATTCAGCTGACTCACTGAGAAACCAGCTGGTAGGTGTGAACTCGACCAAAATATACCCTCAGCTTCCAGTAGATCCATCCATGCCTTCACTCTGGCTTCCCTGCCCCACGTAGCAGTGTGTCCCCTTCCAGATCGCCCACCTGTGCTCTCTGTTGCGTCCTTTCCCTTGTCTCGGATGATGACCTATTTCTCGTACCTTTGATATCTTCTTTTCCACTACCTCCTTTCTGTCAACCTACACTCTACTTGTTTTTAATTTTGTTCATTTTGGTTCATTTTAAACAACAGTGTTTTCCAGTATCTCTGCTTCTTTCTCCAGCATCTACCACGTTGCTCATTGCTTGCTTTTTATTTGATGACAACTATGTGGAAATGCTAGTGGATACCTATGACTTCAATTCTATCTATTCCTCAATTCTGTGCTCTCAGGTGTTAAGTCGCCCTGCACTACTGACGTGGTTCTGAAGTCCAAATCCATGCTCTTTCCATCTTTGTTCTCATTCTCCAACATTCTTTCATGAAATACTGCCCACTTCTGGTTTGAAGAATATGGATTTTCCAGTATTTGCTCCTACTTTTCTGACTCTTCCTGTTTGTTAGGAGTTGAAAGCCTAGTTGGACATGCCTTTCCTCAACTATCATCAGTGGCTCCTCATTACCTACATAATAAATGTCCTGGCCTGTCACATTTTAATACAATCTAACTTTTGCACAACCTTTTAGAGCCACACCAGAAGGCCTCCAAAATATCATGCACGCTCATACCTCCAGGCCTTGGGTAACACTGTTGCTCTCTGTCTAGAACGCTGTTTCACACTTTTCAACTTGAGAAAGTCATGCTTGTCTTGCAAATTTTTCCCCAAATGTCACTCCCACTGGACCACCTGCTTTCTCTAATTATTACGTGGAGAATTAGCAACTGTCTCTGTTGCTTTCCCATGTTTTATATGTATTACAAACTTTCAGTAATAGTTCATGTCATATATTGAAAGTATTTTTAAAACTTTCTCTTTCCCATTACACTATTTCCTCCGTTAGGTTGGGGTCTGTATTCATCTCTACATTCACAGTGCTTACCACAGTGTAAGTGGTCACTAAGTATTGACTTATTTGATAATAGTTTGTCCTCAATCAGAGCTCTTTGGTGAGGGCAATTCTATAATATTCCTCCATATCACATATCTCTATAAAATAAGTTGATGAAAGAGATTGAATAAAAAAAATATCTTTTCTACAGTTTAAATGGTGAATTTGCAGTCAGGGAGAAAGTGTTTGCTGTAATGACTACAACAGATTTCAATATTTTATTTTATTTTTTAATATATTTATTTATTTATTTTTGTCTACATTGGGTCTCTGTTGCTGTGCATGGGATTTCTCTAGTTGCAGTGAGCGGGGGCTACTCTTTGTTTCAGTGTGTGGGCTTCTCATTGCAGTGGCTTCTCTTGTTGCGGAGCACAGGCTCCAGGCATGTGGGCTTCAGTAGTTGTGGCACGCAGGCTCAGTAGTTGTGGCTCACGGGCTTAGTTGCTCCGTGGCATGTGGGATCTTCCTGGACCAGGGCTCGAACCCGTGTCCCTTGCATTGGCAGGCAGATTCTTAACCACTGCACCACCAGGGAAGTCCCCAGAGTTCAATATTTTAAATTAATATTTTAAAATATAATTTCTCAACTTTTTTGTTTACATATCTGATCATTCAAATTCAATTAGATTAGTACTAACTGTAGCTCTTATTTTTCATCTTTCATGATTTCTTATCTCTGACTTTTCTCTGATTTCTCATGTTCTATTAAAATGTGTAGACCGTGGTTCTGAAAAAATGCCAGCTTAAAATGAGTTTATACTCTGTGTACTCTACAGAACAGAATGTGAACATTTTACAAACTCTTAATCTCCCTCCAATATTGATCACTAACTTGATAGCTGTTTCTTTTCTCAGTCTAATTTTATTGGATTTACTTAATTGAACTCCGTCTTGCTAATGAGTATAATTGAATGGTTAAGAAAGCCTAATATGGGGCAAGTTCTGTCTTATTAAACCCATGAAAGAAAGAAACTCCCATCCCTCAGGGGACATTCTGGAATTGTTTTCATCCTCTGAAGGCCTTGAGACCAGAAATAAAAGTTCAGAATGGGACTTCCCTGGTGGCACAGTGGTTGGGAATCCGCCTGTCAGTGCAGGGGACACGGGTTCGATCCCCGGTCCGGGAAGATCCCACATGCCGCGGAGCAACTAAGCCCATGAGCCACAACTACTGAGCCCGCGTTCTGCAACTACTGAAGCCCGCCTGCCTAGAGCCTGTGCTCTGCAACAAAGAGAAGCCACTGCAATGAGAAGCCCGTGCACCGCAACAAAGAGTAGCCCCCGCTCACTGCAGCTAGAGAAAGCCCATGCGCAGTAACAAAGACCCAATGCGACCAAAAAATAAAGAAAAAAAAAAAAAAAATTCAGAGTATCTATAGCTCTTGAACTGTGGGAGGAGGCGTTTGGCGCCTGCCTTCACCAACTGGCTCACATCTCAATTGCAGGAACCAAATCTTAGGTGACTGCATAAGGCACTTATGTGCCAGAGCTCAGCGAGGGGCTGTGATTACAGATGTGCATGAATGAATGACCATGGTAATTATTTTACACACTTAGATTCATTACATTATCTTTCCTGTGTAGTTTTAGGATTATAAGTGTTTGCAAAATCGATGTTCATGATTTGACGAAATTAAAGTACTAAAGTTAAGATGGATTATTTTTTAACTCCTGGGGATTGGCTTTTGTCCTTTAAAAAAAATATACAGACATCATGGCATTGCCTGTAAGCATACTAGAGAATGGATTTGAGGATATGGGGAAGGGGAAGGGTAAGCTGGGACGAAGTGAGAGAGTGGCATGGACATATATACACTACCAAAGGTAAAATAGATAGCTAGTGGGAAGCAGCAACATAGCACAGGGAGATCAGCTCGGTGCTTTGTGTCCACGTAGAGGAGTGGGATAGGGAGGGTGGGAGGGAGACGCAAGAGGGAGGGGATATAGGGATATATGTATATGTATAACTGATTCACTTTGTTATAAAGCAGAAACTAACACACCATTATAAAGCAATTATACTCCAATAAAGATGTTAAAAAATAAATTAAAAAAATAAATAAAATAAACTGTCCTTATGATTATACTTGTTAACTTTTAATATGAACACTTTGGTTTATATAATCACAGCCCACATTCTTCTTTTGCAGTCACTAAGGACCTTACCCAGTTACCAGAGGTTCAGAAATAAATAGGTACTCAGAGTCTGAACTTCAGGATAGGTGCTTCATATTTGTAGATTACAACTTTGGATCTAAGCACCTGAGTTCAGATTTTTTTAAAAACTATAACACTATTAACATTTAAAATGTTCAAAAAAGAAAAAGCCCTCATAATTTCAGAACCTAGCAAATCATTGGCATTACCTTTCTGTGTTCCATTCCAGATAACTTTTATGACACTAAGTTGGAATCTTAGCATATATACAGTTTTGTGTTCTGTGTATTCACATATTGCCAAACAGAATTGTCTGTGTTGTTAAAATCTTTTATATTATTTTTCTAATGGTTGCATAGTAGTCTAGAGATCTGATATTCTAAAATTTACATAATACTCTCATTACTATTTACTTACAAAATATTCAAGTTTATTGTATAGAGTTATAAGTCAGCAAGCAGCCTGAATTAAAAAGAAAAAAGTACTTATAATTTCACTTCCCAGAAACAATGACAATTAATATATTAGAATATATCTTGAATATTATAAATATCTAGCTATCTTCTTCCGTTTTTATATAAGCAGGCATATAAATATATATGTGTATATTTTAAAATGTGACCATATAATATATAATAAAAATATACAAATTATAATCAGAAATCTTATTAATAGTATATTATGACCAATTTTTACATTTATAAATCAGAGTTATCTGCATAGTATTTCCTTTCTGGAATATAGCATAATTCTAAAGTGGTCCATATTATTGCACATTTAGAATATACTTAATTTGTTGCAATGCTATGGAAAGCATCCATATCATTATGCAGTTGTCTTATTAGTTACTGAAAATAAATTCCTAATGTAGTGTTAAAGGCATGCACATTTTAAAGACTTTGTTACCTGTGCACTAGACAGCATCAAGAAAAGGTTATGTGAAGTTACATTCCTAACAGCAACGATGTAACACAACTTAGCCTTTCTGAACATTTAAAAAGAACTCTTTTAACATGAATTGCTGAATTTGCATGTTACAAAATATCTCAAATAAAACCCAATTTTATTATAGATAAGGTGAGATAATGGTGACATTGGACTTGTTCTTTTCTTATCCCATCGAAATAGCTGTTAATTTCTTTTAACATGACAGTGATTAGTGATGTGTTCTCTGCTTGCCATTTGACTATAAATTCCAAAATAAAAATAGAGACAGTATGGTAATGATGCACAGACAGTAGCATCTCAATTATCAGTAGACTGTAGACAGAGTTCTTTGAAATTAATTTAAAAAATGTTTATGTGTATTTCACTTAAGCAAGGGCTCAGAAATCTGTGAAACCTTAAAAAAAAAAAACAACTAGATTTTTTTGTCAAGGATACTGTGTGGAACCACTTACAACAGCTCAGTTAGTTAAATGTATCATTAGTTAATAGTTGAAAGAATTTCAGGGACCGAGAGTGAGGAAAACATTTAAGTATGCAAATTTTCATTTGCATTTCCTTTAATACCTAGTCACGATAACTTTGTTGTGCCTTAAGAAAGCTCTAAAATATTTGTAAAGTTAGTTCAATAAGCATATTTCAAGGTCAGATGGATCTGATTTCTTTTTTATCTCTGAAAAAATAAAGCCAAAATAAAATTAAATCAGGCTTCCAGGGATTCCAGTGTGGTAGTTTCTGACCTGGCATTTAATGGTGTCAAAAGTCCAGTCAAAGGGAGGGGTGCTTGTTTTGGTGACATCATCCATCACCTTGTCAGCCGGACACCAAGTCCAGATTTGGCTTCTGTTTCAGATAATGTCTCTGGAATTGTTCTCAGTCCCACAGGCTTGTTATCTATATAAGTCTGGCAAAAATACCTTACTTCTCAAAACCTTTCTTTTGCTATCCCTAAGTATGCATTTGCTACACTTAAGATTTTTTTTTTTTCAAATCTAATCCCTTTTCAATACTATGCAGATGGTATCTTTTTTTTCCCCTCCTGAACAGTTCTTTTTGTCCCCAAAGTAATATATGCTAGGAATGGGTAAAGTGAATGCATCAAGTTAGACTCCAGATATAATACTTGTATATTTCATAATACCCCCTCAGAATGTACTAACATCCATGAGATACTATAAAGATAACTCACAAAAAGTACATTTTGTACACATTCAAGGGTGGATATCATCAGGAAGGAAGAGGAGACAGGAAAGGATGAAAAGGAGCAGAGGGAGAGGAGAGAAGGGGGAGAAAGGAATAAAATGAATGCCGAATGAATAAAAGAAGGTCCTTGCATAGGCAGCTGTCATCAGAGAATCAGCTACAGCAGTATTTTTCCAAGTGTGGTCAGAGGACCACCTGTAAAAGCATTAACGCTGGACTTGTTAGAAGCAGAGCTTCCTGCGTGCGACTCCATATCTGCTAAGTCAGATTCTCTTGGGACAGGACTCAGGGATCTGTATTTTTCAGGAGCACCGAAGATGATCTTATGCCCACTGAAGTTTGAAATCTACTGATTTCAAAGTGTAAAGTTAACTGAAAATTCTGACCCATAGCCAGATTTTAAAAGATTGCATTGGCTTAGAAAATCTACTCATGTATTTTGACTTGTTCTCAAGCATTAAGAACAGTATAAATGCCCAGAACCCTATAAGAAAATAAACTTTCCATGGAGAACGTGTTGGAAAGCAGAAACTGATGAGGACTTATTCACTTACCGCTCACTCCTGTTGGAAAGCTCATCCTTGAAATGCAAGCAGGGACATATTAAGATAGAATGACTATTTACCTACAGAGTGTTTTTCTTTCATGAGAACCTAAATGATGAGTGTAATTAATGTTTAAGTAACACAATAATTAAGCTGTGTAGGTATAGCCTCTCTCTGAATTGCTGAAGCATACAAATTATTTTAAGAATTTGAATACCAAATGCTGTTTGTATGCCAACATATTTACTATAAATCTATTGATGTTGGAACATATTTTGCCCAGGCAAATAATATAAATACCACCTAAATAACAGATAATGGTAGTTGATCCTTGCTAATTAAAGGGGTTCTTATTTTTTTTTAATAAGAGTTTTGATGTACTTTTAAAAAAAAAATTTTAATTTTATTATTTATTTTATTTTATTTTATTTTATTTATTTATTTATGGCTGTGTTGGGTCTTCGTTTCTGTGTGAGGGCCTTCTCTAATTGCGGTAAGTGGGGGCCACTCTTCATCGCGGTGCACGGGCCTCTCACTATCGCGGCCTCTCTTGTTGCAGAGCACAGGCTCCAGACGCGCAGGCTCAGTAATTGTGGCTCACGGGCCTAGTTGCTCCGCGGCATGTGGGATCTTCCCAGACCAGGGCTCGAACCCGTGTGCCCTGCATTGGCAGGCAGATTCTCAACCACTGCACCACCAGGGAAGCCCCAAGGGGTTCTTTTTAATTAAAAAAATACATTTGGGAGCATATTTATTATGACTTCTGAGAGTATAAGACTATTTCTCTATTTATATAATTTAAATAAATTTTCTCATCTGAGAAAAAAAAATAGCATAAAAAACCAAGAAATGAATTCACAGCCCCAAAGGTCAAATGCTAATTTTGGATTTCCTTCATTAAAAAAAAAATTACCAATATCAGTGTCAAAACTATTGATTATTAATGAAAAATACATTTCCTGTGGCGCTCTTTTTGACTTGTACATTTTAATCTCTGTTAAAAACATATTAATCGCTGTGTCTTTTCCCTCCAATGTTTGAAGTTGAATCACAACACAAGGATATGCAAATCAAGACAGTTCTTTCCACAGCTCTGAAAATTTAATGTCAAAAGATACATATTTTAGCATACATTATTTAGTGAAAAGTTCATTTTTATTTTTTATGCAAGAATGCTCTGAGCTTTGTAGTAAGAGAATTTTGTGGGTTCCTGGTTTTACCACATGATTTGGGAGTTTTAACTTCCTCATGGGTGTCCAAAGACGTTAATATTTGACTTTTTTCTGGCATTGGACTAATTTCCTTTTCATTCTGTTTTTGTTGTTATTGTTATTATTACCTTATGTAGGAGCATAAATGGAAAATCATTCAAAGTATCAGTGACCGATGACAAACACATAACTCCTGGCCAATAATGTAGGCTGTGTTGGGCGGCTGTGATTCCGGGGAGGATTGGGGCATGTCAGGTCCTTAGGGTAGAATGGAGTAATGTTGTCTGTAACTCAAAATGTCCCATAAATGCTTCTGAAAACAGTCACGCTGTCAAAAACACCAGCCCATTGAGAATCACTGCCCCGGACACGACCTGCAATGACAACAACTTTAGTTGTTTATTTATATAATAATAATTAAGGATAAGAACATTTTAATTCCGAGGCACTTGCATTTTCTGTGTATTTGAAACTTGCTGAGTTTTCTACATCTATATATAAACAAACCAGTGTACCAAAGTTTATATATGGCATAAACCATATGGATCTGACTAGGATTTGTATTTCATGAGTTTTCTTTTTCTTTTTTTTTTTTTTGATGACTTAGTGTTAGATCTCTCTATCATGCCAAATCAATTAATTTTTTTACCAGTTACTTATAGAACATCAGAATGGACCAGGCACTTTTCAAGATGCCATGGGAGAAATGTGATATACTAGAGATATAGAGACAGATGATGGCAGAGAGACAGACATACACATACACAGAACTGATCTGCTGTTAAACATATGAATATCTTTGAGTGATTGAGTCAGTGAATACTCTAAGAATTGAGTGAGGAAGAATTCATTTTCAGTTGTAGTAAAGAAATGATTGTAATGGCAAAATTAGAATTATTTGGCCACTGTCAAACCTGGGGTTTGAACAGGTGTCAAGAGGTGCAGAGGCCACAGCATGAAGAAAAATATGAGTCTGCAACCGTCAAGTGGTTTTGGGAGACACAAATAGATTAGTAGACGGACCTGGCTATCGCAGGGACCTCATGTGAGGACTAGTATATGTGTTTGGGACCCACTTGTAATAAATGCCAGGCTAGTAGACTTTGAAATTTATCCTGTGGGCAGCAGAAAGCTTAGGGATAATAGAAATATTTACATGATTAAATATGCTGAGGGTAGATTAATCTACCTTAATTCTTATTTCTGAATGACTGTACCAGTTAGTGGCCTGTGTAGGACATTAAGGCTTATTCTCATCACGAAGTGTCATTTATCAGGTGCTTAACTGTGAATGTTTCTCCCACCGGCCATGTACAAAGATCGCTACTTAGAGGTTCTTCAAGAATTGAGTCCAGGGAATCTAAACGCCCTTAGCATCCTCAATACAACACACTACTTTTGTACCCACTGGGCTAAATTGTGCTTGGTAGTGTCAGCTAAATGTGTTAAGTAGTGACACTTACAAGCTGGCTTCCAAAAATACCAGATAGTGGACCTAATATTACCTTGTAGCAGGGATGTAGGCCCACATTAACTTAGCACAGGCAGTAACCAGCTGGTGAAAAGAGTTTGACTTTGCATGAATAATGTAATGCTTTGTTTCACACCCATTAGCCAATCCTTCAGAGAGCCCTTGCTCGGATGCTTTAAGTGTTCAATACGGAGTTTAAGTTAGAACTTACCTTTCAGTTCTTACTCTCTTCCTTTATTTATGGTCTTCACAAACTAAATACCGAATCTCAAAAGACGGGCCTTATGTAGTTTGAATCTTTGTATAAGTTAATGATAGCATTGGCATTATTAGCCAACTGGCTAAATTTATCAGAGTCAACTGAAGTAGTCTAATTTTTATGAAAAAGTAAAACAACAGCATTCTGTCTAATGTTATTGAGTTAGGAGACCCTTCTTATTAACTTCCCAAAGGGAATATTTATTTTCTTAGTGTACTTTTTGTTGTTCCACAAATACTTTCAGTACTGAATATTCAACTTTCATGATACCCACATGACTGATTTGATTATCAAGAATACTTATGTATGTGTGAGAATATGTGTATGTGTCGTCCATGCCTCAGATAATAGTTCCCTGAAAACTCTTGCTGAATTATGAAACTCAGCCAAAGAAAAAAATCACTGGCCTTAAGCATATTTTGCATATATAATTGCACAAAATAGACATATGTTAAAGATACACAGCCAAAAATCCTTCCTCCACAGAACTTTAATATTTGCATTGCTTTACATATTTCCAAAAAGAATGTAATAATTTGGTTGGTATATGTTATGCTATATTTAATACTTTTTTTAAAAAGTCATAATATTATACATATTTTTCATACTCACATTGATAGATTTATTTACCAGACTCAAAATCATTTGATATAGTTTCTTCTCACACAATATTAAGCTTTCAGCTGCAAATTATTACCCTCTTCAGACTAAAGAAATTCTAAAATATTTTGCAGTTTCTCTGAAATTTTAATGGCATAATATGTCATAATTTTAGACTATAAAAATACTTTGGAACAAAAATATGTCAAAAAAAAATATGGTAACAGGAGACAATTGCCTTTGGACATTACAATTTATCTAAAAACATTAGAAAACCTTTAAAATAGTATCTATTCATGGTATTTCAGCTTTCTTTCCTATTTGTTGGAGCGTATATGCTTTTGGTTTAAAACTGGTTGTGATAAAACTGTATATCTTGAAAGAAAACCGTCAATCATGTAGGCAGACAAGGGGAAGGTGTCTTCCAACATCCTTTCTTCTATTTTTAGCTTTGAAAGTTCCTGAAGGACAAGGATCCATCCCTGGAAGAAGAACAGAATAAAGTCAAAGATTGAATAAAATTAAATGCAGTGGGCAAAAGCTTCTATACGAAAGTATAAAAATTAGTTGATATAGGAAAATAAATGCTATTTAATTGATTTTAAATTAGCAAACTAAGTTAAATTGACTTTGAATAAGTAATTTAGGCACTCTTGAATATACTGAGATGTATTTAAATCTGAAATAAACCTAGAAGTATTTAGTTTGGAACAAGCAGCCAATGCTTATTGGAATAAAAGTTATGATTATTTATTACTGTGAAAATGATTAAGAATCTGTGCTGAGTTATGAGACTGTTAAATGGAGAGTTATTAGAAAACATAACAGAGAGTATTAATATCTAATTATATAAAATTGATTTGTATTTAGCTCTTCAGGAGTGCAGAAATAATTCCTGCAGTATTAATGACAACCAGATTAAAGAGGAAAGCTTTCTTCCCTCTTGTTGGTTTGCAAATTCTTATTGATGAAACAAATGTATTATTTATTTTTCTCTAAATGCTTATGGCTCCCAACCTCCCTTTTCTACTGCATGAAAGTTTCAGTTGTTTCAGAATCACACAAAGGCTACAACAAATGAGAAAAAGAAAAGAAAAAAAAAAAACCAAACAGACCCAACCCTAAACAAATTAATATTTGTAAATTATTTGTAGATGGTGTTGGCATGCCCTTTATTCCCTTCAGTTATGTGTTTCAATCCCCTTCCATGTAAGCAGCCTTCAGGGGCTACATCAGCACCAGGTCCCTGCACACGCAGCCAGCCCTCCTCAGCCCAGGCCTGGGCTTTGTTTTGTTTTTTTGAATAAATAAACAAATAATAGTTTATTTATACAATATAATACACCACACAACAAAGATAAATAATGAACTATTGCTACATACATGATGGATTCATATCAAAAACACAAGATTGATCAAAGAAGCCACCTAGGGCTTCCCTGGTGGCTCAGTGGTTAAGAATCTGCCTGCCAATGCAGGGGACACAGGTTCGAGCCCTGGTCTGGGAAGATCCCACATGCCACGGAGCGGCTAGGCCCGTGAGCCACAACTACTGAGCCTGCACGTCTGGAGCCTGTGCTCCGCAATGGGAGAGGCGCGACAGTGAGAGGCCTGCGCACTGCGATGAAAAGTGGCCCCCGCTCGCCGCAACTGGAGAAAGCCCTCGCACAGAAACGAAGACCCAACACAGTCAAAAATAAATAAAATAAAATAATAAAAAAAAAAGAAGCCACCTACACAGGAAACATATACTGTGTGATTTCATTTAAATAGCATTTGAAAACAAGCAAAACTAATCTATGGTGACAGAAGTAAGCATAGAAGTTACATTTGAGGAGAAGGGAAGGATACAGATTGTCAGGAGACATGATGGGGCTTTTAGGTTAGGGTAATATTCTATTTCTGGACCTGTGTAGTGATTAACCAAGTATGTGCACTTTGTGATATGATCTATTGAACTATACCCTGGAATCTGTGTGTTTTTTTCCATGTAAGTTGGACTTTGATAAAAGAAGCCTATTAAAACAAAAAAAGATGTTTAGGCCCAGGAGAGGGAATCCTGATAAAAGAAAAAGTCATTTTAAGTGTAGTATAATTATGGATGAAGTTTTTTTTTTTTTAATTTTTATTGGAGTATAGTTGCTTTACAATGTTGTGTTAGTTTCTGCTGTACAGCAAAGTGAATCAGCTATATGTATACATATATCTCCTCTTTTTTGGATTTCCTTCCTGTTTAGGTCACCACAGAGCACTGAGTTCCCTGTGCTATACAGTAGGTTCTCATTAGTTATCTATTTTATACATAGTAGTGTATATATGTTAATCCCAATCTCCCAATTCATCCCACCCCCCCTTTTGTCCCACCTCCCAGTATCCATACGACCATTCTCGATGTCTGTGGCACTATTTCATTCCTTTTTATAACTGAGTGATATTCCACTGTATATATGTACCACATCTTCTTTATCCATTCCTCTGTTCAGGGACGTTTAGGTTGGCTTCTCATGACTCCCATTGCCTCATCAAAACTCAAAACTCTGTTGAATACCATCCCATAGTGGCCTTCTAAATTTCTTGTTGGCAGCTCACTAGTCCAGTATGAATCCACCAATTGTTATTCTCTCAAATATTATTTGGGAAATACGTGGAGACTATCTCCTAACCCAAAGAGACTGGCTGAAATCTTCACAACGTATTTTTTATGATATATTTTATAAAATATACTTGTCTTCCATACATTTCTCCCCTGCTAGACTAAAATTTCTGAACAGTAAACACCTGTTTTACTCACCTCTCTTTTTCTCAGAGGCTAACACCACAGCAGCACCAGGCACTTGGCCACTATGGATATTTTGTAAATATTTATTGAATAAATGAGTAGAAGAAAGACTCAGTACCTAGCTTGATGTAAATGCCAAAGATCAAGGGTTTATTTAATCAATTATGAGGTAATAAATGGTGAAAGTTTATTTATTCTTTCTACTTGTCCTTATATGTATAAAATCTGTGACTCTGTATTTCACACTTGTTCCCTTTAAGGCATTAGCTTTATTCTTCTAGCTAGTTTTTTCTCCCTACGTCTGAATACTCTTTTTCCAGCTGGTACCACTGTATAGTATAAAAAGGCTGTTGAATGTGGTATGCTGCTAGAATGCTAAGAGGACTGTTAAGTTAAAGCATACAAGTCCTGTGTATAGAAAAGAGCTAGCTAAACATTCAGCAACACACAAAATGCCTCTGTAAAATGGGTCTTCTAATAATCCTTAAGATGGTTGCAAGTTTTAGTAAAAATGTTTTTAAAAAGTATCTAGGATAGTGCCTGGCATCTGTGGTAAGCCTTCAATAAATTGTCACTATGGTCGTATTTCATGCTGATTTTCAAGCCAAATGCATTTGTGAGTAGCAGAAAGGCAATTAAAAAGAGCGGTTATGCTACTACACACGGGAAAGTTGTATGGTAGAACTCTGAGAAAAAAAGAATTAATGATCTGGTTTCACCATTTGTGTTGCCATCTACCTGCTCATTACTGTAAAATGACTGTTGTGCTTGTGCTTCAAGTGTTTAGTGTCATGTTTTGTATCTTTGGCTGGAGGTGAAAGGAGTTAGGAAAGAAAGTAACTGAGTTACTCTCTCTCTCTCTCTTTTTTTTTAAAGGAGCCAAAGCTCAGGGAAGAGAGGAGCTTTTTGTTCTAGTAACTGGGACCCATTCCTTCTGCTTTGCTAAGTTAGGTGAGAAGCTCACAGACCAAAGGCTTCAGAGGAGGAAGAATGCAAATCACAGGCACGGTTCTCTGGGCCCTCAGCCTCTCCATCTGCACTGCTCCTGCAGTGTGAGTGGAAATCAGCACACACAGTTTACTGGCTTCACGCCTTTTATGTCACCACTCCGTCACGTATAATCGGAAGCCGGGTGCCCACCTCCACTGGTGAGGAGTGAAGGAGCATCCGGCATGGCACAGGGCAAGTCCTCAAGTTTTTCTCCCTCCTCTTTCCTCTTCCTGACCCTCCGCCCAAATAGTTGTGATGTGTGAAAACAGTATTGGAGAAATGAAACAGCTTGGTTTGGTGGGGAAAGCTAAGAGAAGGAAATTTTGATTTATAGTCAGTTGTGTAACTAGCGTGAAACCTTTCTTGGAAAGGAGAAAAGGCTTTCTCCCACTAGCCGTATAATCTTGGTCCCTGGGAACGTTGAGGACCTCATTTTTCTCCCATACAATGTAGGTTTAGTTATTTATTACTTGCAGCTCGAATTATCTACGGTTCCAGAGAGAACTAGCAAGTCTTCTTATCCACAGACAGATGGACTCGAAGAAATGGTATGATATTTTGCCAATACAAAAATTTGAAAGACGGAAAATTCAAGGATGAGAAATCCTCTCCATTCTTTATTTAATCTTCCAGACTTTCTCTCTTTCAAATTCTTAAAGAAAACCAACTCTATGAGGAGAGATAAATTTCAAAGAAATCAACAGTGTTTCTATAAAAGATTGATAAGTACACGTTTCAGTGTATAAAACATTTGACTTAAAAGGAACAAAGCACATGGCAGATGCTTCTTTATCCTGAAATTTCACAGCTGTCATCTGTTACAGCAGTGATGGTTGAATGAGTGGAGTATTGTTTATTCCACTAAAGAAATTATCCAGCTTTCAGTATATCCAGCCTTCTTTCATTTTCCTCACCTTTCTATCTGAAAGCAATGGGACACACCTATCTTCATCTGTAACTAGCTGCTTATTGCCAATTACATGTGCATGTCCGTGACACTCACCCACCCCTTTAAAATCTGGCTTTCACCAGTTTCACTCCATTAAAACTGCTCATTCCCATTTCAACAACCCTCTAGCTGCCTGGATGCTTTTACTCTCTCTCCTCCTTAATGTCTCTGCACTGCGTGGCCCCTTCTACCGTACACCCTTTCTGCTCTGCCCCGCCGTGCATTTCCCCTCCATTCCTTGTCTCCTTTGTTAGCCTGCCTTTCTCCTGTCTGCAGCCAGATTGCATCCTCAGGTGACTGCTCTCTGTATAACTCTCCTTCTTGGTGTATTCGTTCACTCCCACAAGTTGAGTTTAGTTAGTACCTCTAGCGCCGTGACTCCCAAATCTCTACATGTGGTCCTGACATCTCGCGTGTATATCCCCCTGCTCCTGGGTATCTCTGCCAACAAGAGGCACCACTGGGCACCTCAATGCCCAAAATCCCAAGGCAAAACTCGCTGCTTCCCTCATGCGGATTTATTTCTCCTTCCTTTCTTACCCTGGTAGTACATATCAGCTTTGAAATTACAAAGAACACTTCACTTTCTCATTCCCTTTCGCTTCTTGTTTGCTTTGTGCTATGGAATTTTCCTCCATAGTGGAAAGTGAGTAGCGACTTGGTTTCAAAGTCACTACTTCTTTTTCCCCCCAGAATTACCATCCATCTTTTGTTACCCTCAACCTGAGCTACTGTAATAAATACCCTTATAATTGGTTCTGCATCATCTCTTTTCCTATCCGGATCCATCCTACATCTCTGCTAGGCTAGACTTATTTATTGTACAAGTTTCCTTCAAAGTAGCTTCCATGGCCTTCTGCTTTGACTGGCATTCAAGACCCTACACAGAAAGCTGATCTACCTTGTACCCAGTACTTGCCTTCATGTTAATTTAATTTAACCCTATTAGTTTTACTGTAGCTGTACATATCTCTCTACTTTGCTCATGTTTTCTCTTTTTAAAATGCTCCCTCCAAGCACCTTAAAAAGAGGTTATAGTGAATGCTCTATAAATATTAATCGAACAAATAAATAATTGAAGCTCCTAGTTATTTGTTTTTACCTTGTCTTATAGCATTTGTATTACAGTGCTTTATGCTATGCTGATTTGTATATTTATTTTATCCTCCCTTCAGTCTGTAAGCACCAAAAAGGCAGGGGCTTCATTTTACTTATATTTCTAACCCTGCAATGGTTAGCCCAGTGTACCATACAGGTGTACTCTCAAATATTTATTAAATTGAATAAATGATATTCATTCAAATCTATGTTAATTACTTAGATACTTAGATACAATTATTATTACTCATTACTTAGATACAAATATTGGTCAATACTGTGGTATTGGGAGTGGTCTCATTTTGCTGCTTGATAATGTATTTTCAGTGGCATGACTTAATGACCTCATCTGTCTCTTATTTGTTTCTATAAACATTTTAAGTGTTGATTGAAATGGACCATATATATAATCTGCCTCTTATTTTTTAAATCTTGACAAAATCTAGTATAGTGTTGTATAAACTGAGAAAGCTTAGGAAAAGATTGATAATTTTAGTAAACTCAGTTGATAGCAAAGCTGCCTTGTTTTATTTAAACTTTTGTTGCATTAGAGACATTATTTATAACTTTCCGACATGTATCTTATTAAGAAACAAAGTAATTTAGTTCCATGGTTCAATTGGATAATTGGAAAACTATCGATAATACTAGTTAAAATGAGGATTGTACTTAGTGTGTCTCACACTCTTCCTAAGACAGATATTAACCCATTTAATATTTTACAACCACCATGGAAGTTCAGCACTGTTATTATTCAGGTTTGCAGATGGAGAACATGAAGCACCCAGAGTTCATGTAAATTGTCCAACAGTAGAAGGCTCGGGGATCAACAAAGCCTGACTTCAGATTCTGTGCCCTTAGGAATGTTGCTTTCCTGGCTCTCCCTAGGGATGTATGTGCCTGTGAGATGAGAAAAAGGAACACTGATGCCATAAAGGAAATAAAGAGCTGAGAGGCTGATCTCAAGTGTGTTCCTAATATATCCGGCACAATTTAACAGACAGCTTTTTATGTAACCAATTCCATCATCTCCAAATTGATGAATAATAAATTTAAGGAGAAGGCACAAAAAGAGAAGTTAGGGGAAAAAGAAATAATTATTTGTAATTTGAGGCATACAATTCCAAAATTTATCAGAACACAGGGATCAGAAGCAGCCAGGTGAGATTTTTTTTCAAAATTATTTTAAATTTATTTATTTTATTTTTGGCTGTGTTGGGTCTTTCTGTGCGAGGGCTTTCTCTAGTTGCGGCGAGCGGGGGCCACTCTTCATCGCGGTGTGCGGGCCTCTCACTATCGCGGCCTCTCTTGTTGCGGAGCACAGGCTCCAGACGCGCAGGCTTAGCAATTGTGGCTCACTGGCCTAGTTGCTCCGCGGCATGTGGGATCTTCCCAGACCAGGGCTCGAACCCGCGTCCCCTGCATTGGCAGGCAGATTCTCAACCGCTGCGCCACCAGGGAAGCCCAGAGATCTTTTTGATATTAGAGAATCTGGCTCCTTTTTGACTACTTCCTTCTTTTCCCACATTTTGTTCCGTTTGAAATACCTATTATTTGATATATTTGAGATGCATTGTCAAATAAGAATAGTTTAAAAGCTTTCTTCAGATAGAGTTATTGTGTCCTCTGAAAGCTAATGTTCCTATTGTTTAGCAGTTTTTCTTATTAAAATTCAAAAGCTGCCATTCAAGGTCCATCTGATCTTGATTTGAACTACCAGATCTCCAAAGGATGAATCAAAGGAAAAGCTCATCATGCAGATTAAAAAAAAAAAAAAAAAAAAAGTTTCCGTGTAAAGTTTCAGTTTTAGAGCCTTGGACTATACCTTGAGAAATTCTATAAGAGATCTTGAGAAATAGAAATGGTCATCCAAGCATTTTATGAGGCATTTCATTTTAGACTCTGAATTCAATGACTTTCTGGTCATTAGAGATAGTGACAATTTCTTAAAGAGGTTGTGTTGCCACTAAGTTAAGAATCTTTGGAAGCATCCATTTCCTTTTACATCGACAAGAAAGCTGTATTGGTTCCCGAGCTAAAGAATAAGTCATTCCACTTCTAGGAATCTAACTGGAAGAAATAAACATAAAGCACAAAATGTTTTAGGCGCCAAGATGATTGCTACTCTCAGATAATTCACAGCAGCTGAAGAGGCTCTCACGGGGCAGAGGCAGGCAGGTTTCAAACCTTCGTCTGTTTGGTGGAATAGTATGGAGCCATTAAAAGGCGCTATTAATGTTCATTGAAATGTTTAGAGCACAAAATTCAATATGATCATGATTCTAAAAAATGGGGCATAAAGAAAAATGGAGGAAGTCAAGTATAGATACTTTTCATACTAAAGGCGTTTTTACACTTTGAATGAGAAATTATTACTTTTATGATGGAAAAAAATGAGTTTACCTCAAAAATGTTATAGCAAGTTCTCCTTACTCTTTATTCTATGATTTATTTAAACAGTGGGGATGCTCACTAAGGTAATGCAGAAGAAAATATCTTTACCTTTCTATGTTCTTGTTCTTGGTTTTTTAAGATCTTCATGATAAATAATGAGGAACATTTTTTTTTCCAAACATGGATATTATTTCCAGTTGTTTACTGTATGATTTTTATAAGAACTACTCATATTTTGGTTAATAATCATGTCAGTGACCAGCAGTCTTCATGTAAAGCCATTCATGCTTGATGTGCCCTGTTAGATGATGTGAGAAGTTTGAAAAGATGTTTTTTTTTTTTGTTTTTTTTTTTGTTTTTTAATTTATTTATTTATTTATTTATGGCTGTGTTGGGTCTTCGTTTCTGTGCGAGGGCTTTCTCCAGTTGCGGCAAGTGGGGGCCACTCTTCATCGCGGTGCGCGGGCCTCTCACTGTCGCGGCCTCTCTTGTTGCGGAGCACAGGCTCCAGACACGCAGGCTCAGTAATTGTGGCTCACGGGCTTAGTTGCTCCGCGGCATGTGGGATCTTCCCAGACCAGGGCTCGAACCCGTGTCCCCTGCATTGGCAGGCAGATTCTCAACCACTGCGCCACCAGGGAAGCCCGAAAAGATGTTTTGACTATGGGATCATGTCATAAAACAGGAAATGAAATTCAGTTGCTTTCCTACACTAAGTAATCATTGCTTCTTTCTATCATGTTAGAAGTTCCAAGTGAGTTTCTGTTACTGGTAAACTTTCTCGGGTTTTATATTTAAAAAGTCATAATAATTCCCGTATTCTTGTATGATAATTTAGTTGGCTGTTTAATTTTGTTATTTTCTCTGAAAAATGAAGATTTTACTGCACTATCCTCTGATTTCTGTTGTTTCTTTTTTGTCTAATAGTTATTCCTTCATAGAAGTTTTTCTTTGACAGCTTGTAGTATTTTTCTCATTGTCCTACTGTGCTGAAGTTTTAGTGCTAGGTCCCTAGCTGTGGAATTCTTTATAATTGACTTGCTGTGGACTCTTCTTCCTACATTTGAGGTTTCATGTCTTTCAGCATTTATGAGACTATTTTATCCATTTTCACTTTGATTTATGTCCCATCTTTCACTGTACCAATTTTCTCATTGTGAAAGTAATATTAGAGCCAGGAGAGACTTACCCTGTGCTCCACATCTCCTAACCTCTCTTTATATTTCCATTTCTTTATAGATTTCTATGAAGAATTCTGAGTCACATCTTTACCTTCATCTTCTAAGTCACTACTTTTCATATCATGAGTAACCTACTGCTTACACCATTCTCTGCATCTTTATTTCAATGACTATTTTCTCTTTCTGTAACTTTCTTCAAAATTACCTTTACTGAGGTATAATTTACATAAAATAAAATGAACTTTACTGATTTTAAGTGTATAACTGTATATTTATATGTGTGTGTATATAAATAGAATGGTGGTAGAAAACATTTTTTTTAACATCTTTATTGCAGTATAATTGCTTTACAATGGTCTGTTAGTTTCTGCTTTATAACAAAGTGAATCAGCTATACATATACATATACCCCCATATGTCCTCCCTCTTGCCTCTCCCTCCCACACTCCCTATCCCACCCCTCTAGGTGGTCACAAAGCACTGAACTGATCTCCCTGTCCTATGCGGCTGCTTCCCATTAGCTATCTATTTTACATTTTCTAGTATATATAAGTCTATGCCACTCTCTCACTTCGTCCCAGCTTACCCTTCCCCCTCCCCGTGTCCTCATGTCCATTCTCTATGTCTGTGTCTTTATTCCTGTCTTCCCCCTAGGTTCTTCATAACCATTTTTTTTTAATTGCATATGTATGTGTTAGCATACAGTATTTGTTTTTCTATTTCTAACTTACTTCACTCTGTATGATAGACTCTAGGACCATCCACCTCACTAAAAATAACTCAATTTCGTTTCCTTTCATGGCTGAGTAATATTCCATTGTATATATATATGCCACATCTTCTTTATCCATTCATCTGTCGATGGACACTTAGGTTGCTTCCATGTCCTGGCTGTTGTAAATAGAGCTGCAATGAACATTGTGGTACACGACACTTTTTGAATTATGGTTTTCTCAGGGTATATGCCCAGTAGTGGGATTGCTGAGTCATATGGTAGTTCTGTTTTTAGTTTTTTAAGGAACCTCCATATTGTTCTCCATAGTGGCTGTATCAATTTACATTCCCACCAACAGTGCAAGAGTGTTCCCTTTTCTCCACACCCTCTCCAGCATTTATGGTTTGTAGATTTTTTGATGATGGCCATTCTGAACGTTGTGAGGTGATACCTCATTGTAGTTTTGATTTGCATTTCTCTAATGATCAGTAATGTTGAGCATTCTTTCATGTGTTTGTTGGCAATCTGTTTATCTTCTTTAGAGAAATGTCTGTTTAGGTCTTCTGCCCATTTTTGGATTGGGTTGTTTGCTATTTTGATATTGAGCTGCATGAGCTGCTTGTAAATTTTGGAGATTAATCCTTTGTCAGTTGTTTCATTTGCAAATACTTTCTCCCATTCTGAGGGTTGTCTTTTGGTCTTGTTTATGGTTTCCTTTGCTGTGCAAAAGCTTTTAAGTTTCATTAGGTCCCATTTGTTTATTTTTGCTTTTATTTCCATTTCTCTAGGAGGTGGGGCAAAAAGGATCTTGCTGTGATGTATGTCATAGAGTGTTCTGCCAGTGTTTTCCTCTAAGACTTTTATAGTCTCTGGTCTTACATTTAGGTCTTTAACCCATTTTGAGTTTATTTTTGTGTATGGTGTTAGGGAGTGTTCTAATTTCATTCTTTTACATGTAGCTGTCCAGTTTTCCCAGCACCACTTATTGAAGAGGCTGTCTTTTGTCCATTGTATATTCTTGCCTCCTTTATCAAAGATAAGGTGACCATATGTGTGTGACTTTATCTCTGGGCTTTCTATCCTGTTCTATTGATCTATATTCCTGTTTTTGTGCCAGTACCATACTGTCTTGATTACGGTAGCTTTGTAGAATAGTCTGAAGTCAGGGAGCCTGATTCCTCCAGCTCCATTTTTCTTTCTCAAGATTGCTTTGGCTATTCAGGGTCTTTTGTGTTACCATACAAATTGTGAAATTTTTGTTCTAGTTCTGTGAAAAATGCCATTGGTAGTTTCATAGGGATTGCATTGAATCTGTAGATTGCTTTGGGTATTATAGTCATTTTCACAGTGTTGATTTTTCCAATCCAAGAACATGGTATATCTCTCCATCTGTTTGTATCATCTTTAATTTCTTTCATCAATGTCTTATAGTTTTCTGCATACAGAAAACTTTTTGTTTTGTCTTTTGTCTCCTTAGGTAGGTTTATTCCTAGGTACTTTATTCTTTTTGTTACAGTGGTAAATGGGAGTGTTTCCTTAATTTCTCTTTCTGCCCTTTCATTGTTAGTGTATAGGAATGCAAGAGATTTCTGTGCATTAATTTTGTATCCTGCTACTTCACCAAATTCATTGATTAGCTCTAGTAATTTCCTGGTAGCATCTTTAGGATTCTCTATGTATAGTATCATGTCATCTGCAAACAGTGATAGCTTTACTTCTTTTCTGATTTGGATTCCTTCTATTTGTTTTCTTCTCTGATTGATGTGGCTAAAACTTCCAGAACTATGTTGAATATTAGAGGTGAGAGGGGACAACCTTGTCTTGTTCCTGATCTTAGTGGAAATGGTTTCCTTTTTTCACCATTGAGATGTTGGCTGTGGGTTTGTCATATATGACCTTTATGATGGTGAGGTAAGTTCCCTCTATACCTACTTTCTGGAGGGTTTTTATCATAAATGGGTGTTGAATTTTGTCTAAAGCTTTTTCTGCATCTATTGAGATGATCATATGGTTTTTAACCTTCAATTTGTTAATATGGTATATCACATTGATTGATTTGTGTATACTGAAGAATCCTTGCATTCCTGGGGTTAACCCCACTTGACTGTGGTTGAGAATGAGTTTGGGAGTGTTCCTCCCTCTGCTATATTTTGGAAGAGTTTGAGAAGGATAGGTGTTAGCTCTTCTCTAAATGTTTGATAGAATTCACCTGTGAAGCCATCTGGTCCTGGGCTTTTGTTTGTGGAAGATTTTTAATCACAGTTTCAATTTCAGTGCTTGTGATTGGTCTGTTTATATTTTCTCTTTCTTCCTGGTTCAGGCCCAGATGGTTGTGCTTTTCTAAGAATTTGTCCATTTCTTCCAGGTTGTCCATTTTATTGGCATATAGTTGCTGATAGTAATCTCTCATGGTCCTTTGTATTTCTGCAGTGTCAGTTGTTACTTCTCCTTTTTCATCTCTATTTCTATTGATTTGAGTCTTCTCCCTTTTTTCTTGATGAGTCTGGCTAATGGTTTATCAATTTTATCTTCTCAAACAACCACCTTTTATTGATCTTTGCTATTGTTTCCTTCATTTCTTTTTCATTTATTTCTGATCTGGTCTTTATGATTTCTTTCCTTCTGCTAACTTTGGGGTTTTTGGGTTTTTCTTTCTCTGATTGCTTTAGGTGTAAGGTTAGGTTGTTTATTTGAGATGTTTCTTGTTACTTGAGGTAGGATTGTATTGCTATAAACTTCCCTCTTAGAACTGCTTTTGCTGCATCCCATAGGTTTTGGATCGTTCTGTTTTCATTGTCATTTGTCTCTGGGTATTTTTTGATTTCCTCTTTGATTTCTTCAGTGATCTCTTGCTTATTAAGTGGTGTATTATTTAGCCTCTAACTGTATTTTTTACAGATATTTTCCTGTAATTGACACCTAGTCTCATAGCGTTGTGGTCAGAAAAGATGCTTGATACAATTTCAATTTTCTTAAATTTACCAAGGCTTGATTTGTGACCCAAGATATGATCTATCCTGGAGAATGTTCCATGAGCACTTGAGAAGAAAGTGTATTCTGTTGTTTTTGGATGGAATGTCCTGTAAATATCAATTAAGTCCATCTTGTTTAATGTATCATTTAAAGCTTGTGTTTCCTTATTTATTTTCATTTTGGATGATCTGTCCATTGGTGAAAGTGGGGTGTTAAAATCCCCTACTATGATTGTGTTACTGTTGATTTCTACTCTTATGGCTGTTAGCATTTGCCTTATGTGTTGAGGTGCTCCTATGTTGGGTGCATAGATATTTGCACTTGTTATATCTTCTTCTTGATTGATTCCTTGATCATTATGTAGTGTCCTTCTTTGTCTCTTGTAATAGTCTTTATTTTAAAGTCTATTTTGTCTTATATGAAAATTACTACTTCAGCTTTCTTTTGATTTCCATTTGCATGGAATATCTTTTTCCATCCCCTCACTTTCAGTCTGTATGTGTTCCTAGGTCTCAAGTGGGTCTCTTGTGGACAGCATATATATGGGTCTTGTGTTTGTATCCATTCAGCCAGTCTATGTCTTTTGGTTGGAGCATTTAATCCATTTACATTTAAGGTAATTATTAATATGTATGTTCCTATTACCATTTTCTTAATTATTTTGTGTTTGTTATTGTAGGTCTTTTGCTTCT
Organism: Balaenoptera ricei; assembly: GCF_028023285.1. Lineage (NCBI taxonomy): Eukaryota > Metazoa > Chordata > Mammalia > Artiodactyla > Balaenopteridae > Balaenoptera > Balaenoptera ricei. The sequence continues at coordinate 88,945,366 of NC_082650.1, read as the reverse complement.
CTTGTGTTTCCTGCCTAGAGAAGTTCCTTTAGCATTTGTTGTAAAACTGGTTTGGTGGTGCTGAATTCTCTTAGCTTTTGCTTGTCTGTAAAGATTTAAATTTCTCTGCCAAATCTGAATGAGATTCTTGCTGGGTAGAGTAATCTCGGTTGTAGGTTTTTCTCTTTCATCTCTTCAAATACGTCCTGCCACTCCCTTCTGGTTTGCAGTTTCTGCTGAAAGATCAGCTGTTAACTTTATGGGGATTCCCTTTTATGTTATTTGTTGTTTTTCCCTTGCTGCTTTTAATATTTTTTCTTTGTATTTAATTTTTGATAGTTTGATTAATATGTGTCTTGGTGTGTTTCTCCTTGGATTTATCCTGTATGGGACTCTCTGTGCTTCCTTTCCCACATTAGGGAAGTGTTCAACTATAATCTCTTTAAGTATTTTCTCAGTCCCTTTCTTTTTCTCTTCTTCTTCTGGGACCCTTATAATTTGAATGTTGGTGCATTTAATGTTGTCCCAGAGGTCTCTGAGTCTGTCCTCAATTCTTTTCATTCTTTTTTCTTTATTCTGCTCTGAAGTAGTTATTTCCACTATTTTATCTTCCAGGTCACTTTTCCGTTCTTCTGCCTCAGTTATTCTACTATTGATTCCTTCTAGAGAATTTTTAATTTCATTCATTTTGTTGTTCATCATTGTTTGTTTGCTCTTTAGTTCTTCTAGATCTTTGTTAAACATTTCTTGTCTTTTCTCCATTCTATTTCCAACATTTTGGATCATCTTTACTATCATTACTCTGAATTCTTTTTCAGGTAGCCTGCCTATTTCCTCTTCATTTGTTAGGTCTGGTGGGTTTTTACCTTGCTCCTTCATCTGCTGTATGTTTCTCTGTCTTCTCATTTTGCTTCACTTACTGTGTTTGGGTCTCATTTTCGCAGGCTGCATGTTCACAGTTCCCATTGTTTTTGGTGTCTGTCCCCAGTGGCTAAGGTTGGTTCAGTGGGTTGTGTAGGCTTCCTGATGGAGGGGACTGGTGCCTGTGTTCTGGTGGATCAGGCTGGATCTTGTCTTTCTGGTGGGCAGGACCACGTCTGGTGGTGTGTTTTGGGGTGTCTGTGAACTTAGTATGATTTTAGGCAGCCTCTCTGCTAATGGGTGGGGTTGTGTTCATATCTTGCTAGTTGTTTGCCATAGGGTGTCCAGCACTGTAGCTTGCTCTTCGTTGAGTGAAGTTTGGTCTTAGCATTGAGATGGAGATCTCTGGGAGAGCTCTCGCCGATTGATATTACATGGGACTGGGAGGTCTCTGGTAGACCAGTGTCCTGAACTTGGCTCTCCCACCTCCGAGGCTCAGGCCTGACACCCAGCTGGAGCACCAAAACCCTGTCAGCCACATGGCTCAGAAGAAAAAGGAGAAAGAAAGAATGAAAGAAAGAAAGAAACAAAGAAAGAGAGAGAGAGATGAGGGAGGGAGGGAAGGAGGAAGGAAAAAAGAAAGGAAAGAAAGAGAAAATAAAATAAAGTTATTAAAATAGAAAATAATTATTAAAAATAAAAAAATTAAAAACTGTTAAAAAAAAAGAAAGAAAGAAGACAGCAACCAAACCAAAAAACAAATCCACCAATGATAACAAGTGCTAAAAACTATACTAAAAAAAAAAAATGTATAGACAGCACCCTAGGACATATGTAAAAGCAAAGCTATACAGACAAAATCACATAGAGAAGCATACACATACACACTCACAAAAAGAGAAAAAGGAAAAATATATGTATATCTTCACTCCCGAAGTCCACTGCCTGAGTTTTGGGCTGATTCGTTGTCTATTCGGGTATTCAACAGATGCAAGGTACATCTAGTTAATTGTGGAGATTTAATCCGCTGCTCCTGAGGCTGCTGGGAGAAATTTCCCTTTCTCTTCTTTGTTCTCACAGCTCCCGGGGTTCAGCTTTGGATTTGGCCCCGCCTCTGCGTGTAGGTCGCCTGAGGGCGTCTGTTCTTCGCTCAGACAGGACGGGGTTAAAGGAGCAGCTGATTCTGGGGCTCTGGCTCACTCAGGCTGGGGGGAGGAAAGGGTACAGATGTGGGGTGAGCCCGCGGCGGCAGAGGCCAGTGTGACATTGCACCAGCCTGAGGCCACGTGCGTTCTCCTGGGGAAGTTGTCCCTGGATCACGGGAGCCTGGCAGTGGCGGGCTGCACAGGCTCCCGGGAGGGGAGGTGTGGAGAGTGACCTGTGCTCGCACACAGGCTTCTTGGTGGTAGCACAGCAGCCTTAACGTTTCATGCCCGTCTCTGGGGTCTGTGCTGATAGCCGCGGCTCACGCCCATCTCTGCAGCTCTTTTAAGCAGAGCTCTGAATCCCCTCTCCTCGCGCACCAGGAAACAAAGAGGCAAGAAAAAGCCTCTTGCCTGTTCAGCAGCTGCAGACTTTTTCCTGGACTCCCTCCCGGCTAGCTGTGGTGCACTAGCCCCCTGCAGGCTGTGTTCACGCCACCAACCCCAGTCCTCTCCCTGCAATCCGACCGAAGCCCAAGCCTCAGCTCCCAGCCCCACCCGCCCCAGCGGGGGAGCAGACAAGCCTCTCGGACTGGTGACTGCTGCTCGGCACCAATCCTCTGTGCGGGAATCTCTCCACTTTGTCCTCCGCACCCCTGTGGCTGCGCTCTCCTCCGTGGCTCCGAAGCTTCCCCCCTCTGCCACCCACAGTCTCTGCCCGCGAAGGGGCTTCCTAGTGTGTGGAAACCTTTCCTCCTTCATGGCTCCCTCCCACTGGTGCAGGTCCTGTCCCTATTCTTTTGTCTCTGTTTTTTCTTTTTCCTTTTGCCCTACCCAGGTACGTGGGGAGTTTCTTGCCTTTTGGGAAGTCTGAGGTCTTCTGCCAGCGTTCAGTAGGTGTTCTGTAGGAGTTTTTCCACATGTAGATGTATTTCTGATGTATTTGTGGGGAGGAAGGTGATCTCCACGTCTTACTCTTCCGCCATCTTGAAGGTCTCCCCAGAAAGCATTTTTATTAGTTATTTTTTCCTAACATTTCTCATCTTTTCTGATAGTATCTTATTGCCTTTACATATTTTCATTCATTATTTGTGTCTTTAGCTTTTCAATGTGTTTGTTTTGTGATGGGCATCCAGTTAGTTCTATAATTTGAACCTCTTACGGTCTAATTATGGTCGGATTTCTGTTTCAGTTTGTTTTTGATGCATTATGCTCATGGTTGCTTTGCTCCTTGTGTGTTTTGTAAATGTGCCCTGTGAGCACATATTTTTGCACATTTTCATCTGACAGTTCTGCCTGACCTTTAATTTAGTGTGGAAATGCTCTTCAAGGGAGAATTTGCATTTCTTTCTTTCTAGGTGCTCCACAGGTATCCAAGATCACTTTAAACTTTTCATTGTGTAATACATCACATATAAACAGGCTTTTCATATATATAAGGGAATACATACATAAGTAATATATATATCATATGTAAATAAAACAGAATAATGAAATTAATACATTTTTCACTTCCCATGGACTAAGACGCAGAACTCTAACTGACCACCATTTACAGTAACTTTTCAGGACTAACCATCCATGCTGGTGTTCAGCTTCCTCCCTAGGTTTGTGCCAGACGTTTTTCTCTTATATGGAATTCATTCACCTATTTATGTATTCAGCAGATAGTTACTGAATGCCCACTGTGTTTCAGATATGATTCTACTTGCTGCAAATACAGAAATGATCAAAACAGACAAAATCCTCTGCCTTTAGAGAGTTTATATTGTAGTTGGGATGAGGCAATACTTAGAATGAGTAACTAACATACGGAGTATGTCCAATGGGATAAATGTTACAGAGGAGAGTATAGGAGAATAGTATAGAGAGAGTGTTCATGGGGGCAGAAATTAGACTTTGAAAGTTATACTCAGGGAGGGAGAGCCTCGCTGAGAAGAGAGGCTTGAAGAGAGTGAGGGAGTGAGTAGGGAAGTTATGTGGGAGGATAGTTGAGACAAAGGGAACAGTAAAAATAACACAACAGCCCATAGGTGGTTTAGGACAAGGAAGAGTACGGGAGCTTGGCTGGAGCAGAGCGATTACAGAGAGGTTCAGTAGCTGATGAACTCAGAGCCAGAACAGGGCCAGACCGTGCAGACATTGGAAAAAGTTTGGCTTCAACTCCAGGTGGAGCTGGGAGCTTTTGGAGGGTTTTGAAGACAGAAATGGTGTCATCTGATTTGTTTAAAGGGATCTACCTGATTGTCGTGTTGAGATACACTGGGATTGGTCAAAGATAAAGCAGGAAGATCTGCCAGGGGGCCATCTTAGGGGCCCAGATCACAGATGGTGGTGGTTTTACCGGAGTGACAACAGTGGAGGTGGTGAGAAAAGGGTCAGATTCTGGAGGTATTTATAAGGCACAGCCCTACAGGATTTGTCCATGGATTGGTTGTGGTGTATGAAAGAGTAGAGTCCAGAGTGACCACATTGTTTTTGGTCTGAACAGCTATAAGGATGGATTCACCACCAGCAGAGATGGGGAAGGGAATAGGATACCTACCGTCTGGTGGGGAAGGTCAGCTTGGGAGGCGTTAGGTTGGCGATGCCAACTAAACATTCCAGTGGAGACTTCAAAGAGAACAGGAGTTCAGGGGACAGGGCAGGACCGGAGACATAAATTAGGAGGGCATCAATATATAGATTTGAAGCCCTGACACTGGATGAGCTCCCCAAAGTAGTAAGGATAGAAAAAAGGTGAATTCTAGGGCTTTAGTCTTGGGAGCTCTACGTTGTGAGGTCTGGAGTTGAAGAGAAACCAGAAAAGTGGATTAAAATTGAGCAGGCCCCATATTAGAAGGGGGACCAGGAGTGTGGCATCCTGGAAGTGAGGCCAGCAATACAGTGACAAGTGGGCAAGCAACGCTGACAGCATGGAGAGGAGGACTGTGGTTTGACCTTAGCTTTGTAGTCTGGAGGGGAGGTTTCAGGCTGATTGGAGTGAGTTCAAGAGAGCATGAGAAGGAAGGAAATGATTCTTTCTTTTAACAAAGCAAGAAAATGGGGCCATAGCTGGAGAGGGAAGTGGGGCTGAAAGAGGGTATTATTCGGGTGGTGAAAAGAGCATGTTTGTAGAGGGAAAAAATTGAAGAGAGAGAAAAATTGATGATGCAGGAGAGAGAAGGGAGACTCCTGGAACTTCGCTCTGGAACAGATGGGAAGGCATGGATGCAACGCAGCCTGAGTGGAGGCAAGGCCCGGGGTTTAAAAGGGTGTTTGTTCTAAGGTGTTTCATGGATGGGTTTTTTGCTCATATAATCTACAAGATTGTCAGAAATGGCCAGATAGTTTGACAGACGTAATGCATCCTCTTTGGTAGTGCAGCATCAAACACCCTGTGTACTCCAGTCTCTCTCTGTGGTCCAGCCACAATGACCTTCGGTCCCTGGAAGCTCCCTGCTCACCACAGAACCTTTGCATAGCAGTTACATCTGCCTCCAAGGGTACCTACCCGTGGCTTCATTCAGACCTTTGTAACACTTTCCAAGGATGTAACTCCATTCAATTATGGGATCATCTGCTGAAAGCCAGTATTTACCACTAGGCTTTAATCACATGAGGCTGGACCACATCTCTTAAAATGTATAAAAAGCACAGAGTATACTGAGTAGCAAACAGTGACATTCACTATTGACTGATTGATTGGCAAGCATGGTATGAACGAGATACATTTTTGTTTTAAAAAAATGTACTTAATTTATAGTTTATATTTTTAATTTATAGGATACAAAGTACATAAGGCAGGTGCTTCCTGCTATTCAGTTTGGCTGCCTAGGTAGTATACAGATTAAGTAGATTACATTCATAATTGTACTTAGTTCTCTGCTGCCTGGATAACATATTTTAACGAGTAAGATGTAATCTCAATAAGCCAGCAAGTCGCTTTACATTGGAAGAAGATGTTTTGCCACTTTGTTCAAAAGAAAAAGATGCATGTACACAGCAAATGTTACTTAGACATCCAAAATTAAGCTTCAATTTAAGAACCTTTAATTTTGCTTCTACAATTTAGAGATAGCACTTCCTCAAATATGTATAATATTTTCCTCCTGAAATAAAGCATTCAGCGGTCTGGGAAAAGCATGTCTTTAGTGGAGTATGTTGAGGCTGAAGTGTGAGCAGACCTATGGGAGCAGGGGGTTGGAAATCAAAATTTAAACAAAATGAAATTAAATCAGTGGCTCCACGTTGATTCAAATGATATACAAACAACAAAATGAGGAATAAAACAGTGTGGCTAAAATATCTTGCTGGTATCCAAAAATCAGGAGAATTTCAACAATATCTAAAACCTAGCAGGAGTCAAGTACAAGTAAGTCCCGTAAATATGAACAAGGTCCATTGTGAGAGCGTGTTCGTAAGTCCAACGAAGTTAACCTAGGTACCCAACTAACACAATCGGCTACACAATACTGTACTGTAATAGGTTCATAATACTTTTCACACAAATAATACATAAAAAACAAACACGAAGATAAAGAAAACAGTTTTAATCTTACAGTACAGTCCCTGGAAAAGTACAGTAGTCCAGTACGCCAGCTGGCACACAGGGGCTGGCATCCAGTGAACAGGCAAGAAGAGATACTGACTGGAGGAGGGAGAGGAGGTGGGAGATGGTAGAGCTGAAGGGTCGCCCGCCATAGGAGATGGAAGTCAAGCTGCACTTTCCCTCACGCCTTACATGGATGGAACGCACGTGCGCATCTTTGAAAGTTCGCAGCGTGAAGGTTCGTAGGTAGGGGACTTACTATAAAAGAGTGCTTGGTCCTGATGCTTGCTGCTTGTGTGGTTATCAGGAGAGTACTAGAGTGTACAGTCCTAATTTCACACCTGAGGGGCGGGGGCTGCGCTGTCCCTCTGCATGTGCCCGCTGTGTGACCGGAGTCTATAAGGTAGAAATGGCAATTAACAGTATGCGTGCCACAGAAAGAGACTGCTGCATAATTAAAAGAAAAATAAAGGAAACCGTGGACAAAATGAAAAGGCAACCTACTGAATGGGGGAAGATATTTGCAAATGATATGACTGGTAAGGGATTAATGTCCAACATATACAAACAGACAACTCAATATCAAAAAAACAGACAACTCAATATCAAAAAAACCTCCATAAACAATCCAATTAAAAAATGGGCAGAAGAACTGAATAAATACTTTTCCAAAGAGGAAATGCAGATGGCCAGCGGGCACATTAAAAGATGCTCAACATGGCTAATCATCAGGGAAATGGAAATCTAAACCACAATGAGACATCACCTCACACCTGTCAGAAGGACTATTATCAAAAAGAACACAAATAAAATGTTGGCTTTGTGGATGTGGAGAAAAAGGACCCCTATACACTGTTGGTAGGCATGTAAATTGGTGCAGGCACTGTGGAAGATGTAAAGACGTACATAGGTTTCTCAAAAAGCTAAAATTAGAACTACCATATGACCTAACAATCCCACTCCTGGGCATATGTCTGAATAAAAGAAATACACTGTTGAAAGATACATGCACCCCAATGTTCATAGTAGCACTATTTACAATTGTCAAGGTATGGAAGCAGCCTAGGTTTCCATCAGCAGATGAATGCATAAAGAAGATGTGGTATATATAGAATGGTATGCTACTGAGCCATAAAAATGAATGGAACAACAACATGGATGGACTTGAAAGGCATTATGCTTAGTGAAATAAGTCAGACAGTGAAAGACAAATACTGTATGATATCATTTATATGTAGAATCTAAAAAAATACAACAAACTAGGGAATAAAACAAAAAAAGAAGCAGATTCACAGATATAGAGAACAAACTAGTGGTTACCAGTGAGGAGAGGGAAGAGAAGAGGGGGAATAGAGAGGTAAGGGATAAAAAAAATAAAGTGGTTATTATGGAATTATATGAAATAATGTGTGTGAAACTTTTGAAAATTGTAAAGCACTGCAGAATTTAAAGAATCTTTCATTCACTTTAAAAGAAGTTCCATCCCTAAAAGTGCAGCCTCAAGGTCCATATTATCCCTTTAATTGATGTCTCATGGAGTCCATATCTCAGGTAGAACGGACAAGGTTTAATCCGTGTACCTTTCAAATAACTGCTATAATGTCATTGCTGCAGTGCCAAAGCAAAAGTCAGTCCTAACAGTTCATGGCATAAACATGAGTAGATAAATTTATGACACAAAAGCCAAGGGAATGAAGGAATTAAGGTGGGGTGAGGTGTTATATAAAATTACTTGGATCTTTAGTGCAATACTCTGTATTATTTTAGCATTAATGGAGGCAGGGGAGGAAAAATTCATATTCTTCTTAATATAGAATTAATTTAATCTTTTAGAAAGAATTCATCTTTTTTCAAAGATGTATTAACTTCGGTAAGTTGAGTGTTGTGGTGCGCATGCGCCGGTTTGATTCTTTGACTTGTGTTGATGCAAAGACACAGAACTACCAGAGAATGGACTTGAGGATATGGGGAGGGGGAAGGGTAAGCTGTGACAAAGTGAGAGAGTGGCATGGACATATATACACTACCAAACATAAAATAGATAGCTAGTGTGAAGCAACCGCATAGCACAGGGAGGTCAGCTCGGTGCTTTGTGACCACCTAGAGGGGTGGGATAGGGAGGGTGGGAGGGAGACTCAAGAGGGAAGAGATATGGGAACATATGTATATGTATAACTGATTCACTTTGTTATAAAGCAGAAACTAACACACCATTGTAAAGCAATTATACTCCAATAAAGATGTTAAAAACAAACAAACAAACAAAGTGAATAACATTCCAAAATCACCATGCTTAGCAGCGCCTTCTTGTTAGAAGGAGTTAATAAGCTGTGATAAAGAGAAAATATTAATTATTCAGCATGCTTTTAATAGAACTGTTTTAACACCTAATGTCCTGTTTTTGATGAATATAAAACAGGAAACATTTTTATTGACAAATGCATTAGGTACCTTCAGGTACTTCTTTCTTGGGATCTGCTTTTGAATTGAAATATAATCAAAAGAGCTCACTTAGAAGTCAGATTATTCAAGTTAATTGTTGTTAATTTTCCCACATTCATATTTAAATGACTATCACGAAACAAGAGTACTGTTCTGCACGTTGAGTAAAATAGAATATGTTCTGAATGGAATTTACTATTATTAGAAGACGAAGTAAAATAATCTTGTATGAGATAGAACATAATGAAAAGAATGAGTATTTGAAATAGCTAGCTACATCTGCTCTTCAGACGTACTGAATTTACAAAATGATCATCAGTGAGTAGAATTATACCTTGTTTAAGAAGAGCAGTAAACAACTAAGATCTTACTGTCACAGCAGATGTAGTCCGAACTGTCTAAACTTTCACCTTAGAGCAGAATAGTGATAGATAAGGCTGGTTTTAAGAAACTTTTGGATTTCTTGTGACTCATAATCAGAGCCAGTTAACAGTCTCCATTAGAAAGTGTTATTTTTGACATTTTAAGACCTATGATGGTATCAAAACTGGAAATACCTTGCCCTTTACTGTCATATGGACAATAAAATGCTAGATAAAGGAGGGAAAAGGAGAAAATTCAAAGGAAGCAAAGGTTCATATTCAGATTTGGAATTTATAATGTCAAGCAACTTTTTCTGTCACCTACATCTCTTAATTCCAACCACAGATGCAGTGTTCAAAAGCAATATATAGAACTTGGAATTTCTGTCCTAGTTCTCACATCTACATGTTATTTGCTTGAAGAGACAACAATAATGTCTTTCAGTTTAAATTAAACCAACTGTATATAAAAATTTAGAAAAGCAAAGTGAATTCCTTTCCTGAACTTAATTAATTGACAATTTTTGTACCTAGGTGGCCAGAAATTATATGTTTAAAAATACCATAGACCTGAAAATGTCAGTAATTGACTGCCCAAAAGAAAAGGAGTATAGAGAAGGGACACACTTGGAAAAGTTGTAGAGTCACAATAGGAACCTTGGTGATGAACCAGCTGTGAGTGTAAAAGAGCAAAGATGGCACAGTGTCCCCAAGGCTTCTTTTTCATTGAGGCAAATGATGAATGATAAAGTGGAGAAGACAGAAGGAAAGCCTCGTTTTAACGATTTTGGATGTGTTGATTTTTGTGGACTATTTAGGTGGAAGGTCATTCAGGAGTTGAGAAAATGAGGGTAGAACCCAAGAGAAAAGACTGAGTTGTATTTATCAGATTACTCAGAAGTGATTTTCTGTCTATGAGACACACCGGTCTATCTTGTTAAGGTTTCAGAGTCATTGAATAGGGTAGTGAATGAGATCTCCTGGAGAGAGCCTGTGGGCTGTGGGGAGAAGATGGTCAAGTGTGGATATCTGGGAAAGCCATTAGCTGAGGAGGTCATCGGGAGGTGGGAAGAGGACCAGGAGAGAAAAAGGTCTGGGAAGTCAAGAGGGGATAGTGTTAAGAAGAGGGAAATGGTCAAAAGGATCAGATTCTGCAGAAAGTCAAATGAAATGACAAAATAAGTTGTGCTTCAAAGATTGGGGAAAACAGTTATCCTAATTATATCCTAAATTATGTCCCCTGCCCCAAAGGGTATTTCCAGCCAGCCATCATTAGAATGCCAAACCCTCTTGCAGATCACTTTTGACTGTTCTTACCATGATCTGAGCCCAGATGGACTTACAGAGTCAATTGATGACATTGCTACCAGGATCATGGGCAGTGATTTAATTATGAACCTGGTGGCTACCTTTTCTTGTTGGTGTCCCAATATTAAGGAGTTTAAATCACAGCCTTTCATTTTAATTACCTATGTGTATTTTAAAGTGTATGTTCTAAATTGGACTTTGTATCCAAAATATACAGAACCTAGTAGGATTGAATAGAATTAACATTAAGATCCTTAAGGTTATATGACATAACCATATTCGTAAAAACAGACTCAAGACATTCAGAAAGTATTTAACTCAATTATTAAAATAACTATTTATGCTTCTATGAATAAAGTGTAAATAAAGTATAATGCTGATTAAGTTACCATTTATTAAAACATCTATATCATTATAGTCTTAGAGATAAATCATTTTTTTAATCTTTGTTTTGTAATTATTTAGGCATTTCACCTCTTCAACTAAACTCTTAATTTCCCCGGTGAGAGGACTCTTTCTGACTCATCTCTGAGTTTCCCACATTGCTTTGCCTCCAGACCCAAAGTCCAAAATTAGAGATAAAGTGAAATGTTTCTCAATATATCATATCAGCAAAATATCAACAAATATCACTTATCTGGTTTGATGAGATTAAATTTTGCTCCTGCCTCAATGAAAACAAATCACATTGTGTGTTTCACAGTTTTTTAAATTAGCTTCTTTAATTTTCTTATTACAGCTTTGACTAGTGATTAGATTGGTTAGAGTGTGGTACTAATAAGATCAACCTAGGGTTTGAGTTCTTTGTGGGGCTTTTAGCTCTTTTTCTCAGAGCCACAGATTCAGTCTTAACCTTGGCCACATTTGCAGCTGTGGAATATTGGTTAAAAATAAATGGGCAGTGGGTAGACAGAAGTGGAAAAACTATTTACAAATCCATTTACATACATGGAAAATGAGTTGAAAGAACATATCTATTCGGTCTGGATCAGTAGCATGTTTGCTCTTAAGAACAGCACATTTTTTTGTGTGCTGCCTGAGACCTGAATCCCCTGTATTGATGATCCTCCAATATTGACCTGTTAGCATCTGCTCGCTGTGTACCTTCCTGCACACTGTTACCAGCAGGGTGCTCAGAAATACAGTCAGCCCACACTTAAGGAATATAAGGCTGTCTCATGTTTTAAAACATGACTTTTAAAAAGACATGTTTATTTCAAAGGCTTATGACTTTAAACCAAAATAGTCATCTCCATTCTGTATGGGAAAGAGCATATATAGGCAATCTAAAAATCCAAGATACTGTAATGTTTCTTGATTCGGTTACAAATAACTTTTCATGCTCAATTATTTTAAGAAAATTATTTTATAAATGAAACAAATTAATAGGTAGAATGCAAAATTTTTTTGTTAAAAATAATGTTAAGGTAGTGTATATAAACTAAACTAACTAAAAAATTGAATAAGTATGGGAATACAGAGATTGAACATATTATAGTTACTCAGTTTGTTATATTATTGGTACTATGAAGGCCTTTTACTATCAAAGGAACACAATATACCAAGTCATTCAGGTTGTGGCTTTAGTCAAATCTAAAAGTTGAAATCTAATCACTGAACTAAAGTGTTATTGTATTTATATTTGCAAGTAGTTAGAAGAAAAAAAAAATCATTATTTTAACTAGTTAAGCATCCTTACTTTAAAGGATGAAAAATTATTTGAAGTCAGGATCTTTATTATCTTCCTATTTTCCTGAAATCAGTGTATCAACTTGCTAAATATTATTAAACTTACTAAAACAATAGAAGTTAATTAATATTACTGCAAATGTGTTTAAAGTGGAAAAAAAATAACGGTTTTCTTGACAATTACTCTGCTAAAAAGGTTCATAACTTACACATGATTTAGTTCTAGTATTGCTGGAAAAAAATTTGTAGTTATTACTTCAAAAAAATTAAAGCAAACATATTTTCTGGAATTAGAAAAGATAAAAAAAAAAGGGAAAAGAAAATGTTAATTTGTTTGATATTATAACCAGTCAAGATGAAATCGTTTTCCTTTGCACTAGAGTGTAAGCTTCATGTCTGCTTTGATCTCTGCATTACTGTCTGCACCAAGAGCAGTGCTTATGTACAAGTAATTAATAAGGATTGGTAAATGAATGAAAATGAATCTGATAATCTGGGAACAATATCGTATTTATAAATCAACATAATTGTGCCACACAAAGAAAAGGAACATGTAAACCGAGACTAATAAACTCTTTGACATTGTTCTGATCAGCTCTGGTCCCTTTTCCAGTCTGTACAATAACCAAAGCCGCGTGCCCTCACAGCAGGGCCTTGAGGTCCCCATGCTCTCCTCCCTTTCATTGTTAATGTACAGGGGTCAAATTTCAACCAAGGGAAGGTGTGTGTAGATCAACACAAAGATAATAACCAACCGTGTAAAAAAAATAAATAAATAAAAAAAAATAACCAACCGTGTATGAATAATTACTTGTAAGAATAATTACTTGAACTTCAAGTTCTCCTGAGTGTGAGAACAATATCCTTCGGGAGCAATAGGATATTGTTAAAATAATAATGGGACTGTGCCTAAGATTTTGTATATATCTACGTATAAAGTTTACTTTTAAAAATCAAAAATATAAAAGGTTTAAGGTAGTCTGATGGTTCCAATCTGTAACTAGTTGATCTGAATTCAAAAGTTATAAAACGAAGCAACTTAAAAAATAGCCACCTTGTGTGGAGGACCAGAAATCAAGAAGACTGCAGCCAAGATGAACTCCTTCAGGAGAATACTTCAGCTGATGTTTCCGCAGTTTTTTATATTCTGAGTTAGATTTGCTGCATTTATTCATGGATACTCCATCTGTTCAGTGTGGAGGGAGCCTGGAAGAATATATTTATGGGTGGCCTCTCGCTCTGATCTGACGAGTCACTGAAGCAGGAAAATACTAAGATCCTGCCCAAATTCAGAAGGGCTTGTGAGATACTGTTTACAAAATCAAATTCAAGATTCTGTTTTCAAGAACCTGGGTCAAGCCTTTAAGTTTTGGACAAATCAGGCATAAATATTTTTTTTTCTCAAACTAAACATTATGACTTGGTTAGATGCAAAATATTTCAGTTGAGAAAACCAATATCTAGGCCATTTAAAAACTTTTAAAATGTATTTATTTATGTCATGTCAACCCTTAAAATATTTGGCACACTGTATTAGGGGAAAATTTTAAAAGAAAGTTCAGGAGTTTGTCAACACTAGTTACAGAATGGAATCATCAGACCACCTTAATAAGTAGATATACATAAAATACTATGAGCTTATACAGTGGGACTTCAAGATAAGACGCTCGGCATTAGGTCTGCTAAAGTAAGGAGACATATTCGATGCTTTCCATGTACTCACCTGCTGCTTTCTGGGGGCTGGAGGGGTCTTGACAGGCGGCACAGAGGAGTTAGGCGGTCTGACTTGCCATCATTGCCGACACTAATTTTCTGATTCAGCTTGAATCGATATCACTGCAATCAATTTAAGTAGTTGTTCAGTGATTTGAAGTGATTGATCTTCCCTTGGAGTTTATATTTAGACAAAATGTATGCAAATGATGTGTGGTGCTTCCTTGTTCTCTTATTTTCATAAGAAAGAAGTGTGTGTTATGTTTCTTTTTCAATTATCTTAGGAAAAAATAACTATCCTAAATGTAAATGAAAATCGTCTAGATGAGTCATTAAGGAAACAAATTACATCCCACATAAACATGAGGCATAATTCTATTACCATTGTTTTTCTTTTTCATTTTTATTCTGGCTCTTCCAGCTCAAATTTCATCTCCTGTTTTTGTTTTGTTTTTTACTTTTTGAGCCCTTACATGCATTTAGAGAGTTCATGTATTAGAGAGGTCATAACTTCTGCAATTTCTTAGGTTTCAAGGAGCCTTTTATAGTTTTTTGTCTATTTTACAGCATAGTTTTTCAGCTATAGATTCTTGATCTGCCTTTAGCTTTTCATGTCATTTTCTCTCTTTTTCTTGTGGCACTTTTTGGACTTGAGTTTGCTTAAAATTGGTTTTCTTCCAGAATCGTACTCACTGTTTAGTGGAGGTGATCGCTTTTCCCTGGCCCAGCAGTTTTGTAATTTTGGCGTGGGGAGGTGAGCTTTTGGGGTATTAGCTGGTTTATGCTGGTGCTGCACCTCTCCAGCAGCCCCCCACTCCACCCTGCAGGGAGACCGCCTCTGCTCTTGGCTAGCAGGGCTGCGGGTAGGCTCCCAGCGATTCATTACATGTCACCAGTCCTGGACATCGCACTTGCTTTACTCTAATACACCAAAGCACAGGCGCAGAGGTGATTTTTCTCCTCCATGTGACAAATCAAAAGCCTGCCTTGTGTTGGAGATGCCACAGATGTGTGTTTTCCCATCTGCTGCCCTGGGATGAGGAGCTCAGGGATTTCCTGCATATCTGCCCTCACAGGTCCATCTCATCTTTCTCGATGAGGGACACTGGCCTGGCACTGTGAGCCATTTGCTGCCTGAGAGCTGCAGGGCAGGGAGGCCCTCTATACTCCTTCCCTGGACCAGGGCCAGTTTTTACTGCTCTTCGCTGCCCATCTTCCTAGATCCTTCGTCAGGATTGTGGCCATTTTCTAGTTTCACCAAGACAAGTTCTTCTTTCCCATATTTGTATTCTTGTTGGTTAGTTTCAGAAAGAAGAACCAGACAAGGCAACCTTATTTCTGGATCTTTAACTGTTATTTTAAAGAATAACAATGCATAATTTCTTCTTTCATCTCCATGCACCTTATTTTAAGAGTAAAATGTCTGTGAAAGAGGATGTGTGGAGGGAGGGTGGAAACAACATGAAGGTACAGTGCTTATGACTTCAACATTCATTTTCATTTGATTGTGAACTCAGGGTGTTAAAAGTCCATATATCTCAAAAAAAGGAAGCTCCCTTGTGAGGATCCTAATTTAGAGAAATTGAGGGCTTCCCTGGTGGCGCAGTGGTTAAGAATCCTGCTGCCAATACAGGGGACACAGGTTTGATCCCTGGTCCGGGAAGATCCCACATGCCGCGGAGCAACTAGCCCGTGTTCCACAACTACTGAACCTACGCTCTAGAGCCCACGAGCCACAACTACTGAGCCCACTTGCTGCAACTACTGAAGCTTGCGGACCTAGAGCCCTTGCTCCGCAACTAGAGAAGGCACCACAATGAGAAGCCCGCTCACCGCAATGAAGAGTAATCCCCGCTCACCGCAACTAGAGAAACCCACGTGCAGCAACGAAGACCCAACGCAGCCAAAAAAAAAAAAAAGTTTAGAGAAATTGAAAAACTGTTTGGCTTTCCCCACTGCAGCCCTGCACTCACCAGTCCAACCACTGACCCTGCTGCTTCACCATCTCTTTCCTACTCAAACCCTTGGACAAGAAGAAATGCATTACTTCCTAGAATGATGCACACCAGAAACCAGGAACTGGATGAAAACACAACACAACTAAAGAGCTTCTATAACTAACTTGCTGGCTATGAAGCTTTCCTGAGGTGCAGGAATTAATTAACAACCTTGATTCGTAAGGCCAGTCCTTTTGTTACTTGTTACACCATAAGATGCGTGAGAATATAAGAATGAATACAGATGCTAATAATTCAAACTAGAAAAATAAGCACAAAATGTGTAAAAGTCTTACAGTTGATATATTTTTGCCTTAAATTAACTCTTATATAATATATTCACTTTATATAGAGCATAACTATGTTATTTGCTCAACTATTTAAATATTTTTATAAATAATATGGTAAAATTAATCTGTAATTTGTATAGTCTAAGGTAGATAAATGCAAGAATTTCTTTTAAGTACATGTCCTTTAAACAAAAAGGGATATCAATAAAAAGTTTCATTTGCTCTTTTTGAAGACTTGAAATAGGCTAAAAACTGAGTTGTGTCGTTCAGGGATAGTTTATGGTCCTAGCCCAAGAAATAGATATGGGCTTAAAGAAACCTTCCAAGATGGGAGTATAGTCTTTATCATTTGAAAAATTGGTTTATTGACCTGGGGTCTCTTGCATGGCTTCTGAAGGCCAAGCTACGTCTGAGTGGATTTATCATTTAGAGCCACCCTTGTACTTGGACTCCCACTCACGCTCTTTAAGGAGGATGCTGCCGTCTGAGGGTTTAACCAGGTTCAAAATCTATTTGTAGTAGCAACCACCGAACAGTATCTCAAGCTGAGCTTTAGTATCTCCCATCAAGGTTAACTTCCATGCCTATTCCGATGGCCATTGCCTTCATTCCAGATCTTGAATTTTCAACTCCTACATTTTCACTTTCATGTGAAAAAAATAATCAGAGGGAAAAAGCAGAATTCAGAAAAAGAAAAAAATATATATATAGGGAAATACCAGCCTGGAATATGATAGGTAAAGGGATGCCAGGAACTCTGCAGACTGTTACCAGGATGATGGCTTCAGAAACCAGTTAGTAGATGTTGCAGTAAACATAGCTTTCCAGAACCTTCATGTGTTACTGGGCCCATTTCTCAAAGTCTCTTCAAAACTGAGGAATTAACATTAGCTCTGTCATGATAATGTCTTGTCCGAACAATCAGCCTGCTCTAACACTGGTCCCCTTGCCCACTGCAGCTCAACTGTTTACTACAACACTTGCAGAAATGTAGCTCCTGGAGCATAGGCAGCAATTTGCCTCACTTTGTTTTTTTGCTCTTAACAAAGTATTAACGGAAACAAACGATAACAACAACACACTTTTATTCCTGAACAGAACTGGATTTACTTCTTTGTCCCCTTTTCTTATTCCACAGTTACCTTATTTGCAAATACTACCAATCCAGATTGGATATAACAGCAAGCAACAGTATATTCCTTTTATTTGGTAGACTCTTCTGTTAGTAAAATTAAAATTTGTAACATAGCCAAATGAGATATTGAAAAGAACATTGGTTTAAATAGGACTCGGGTCCTAAGTTTAGAGTTCTAGATCTGTTACTTATATACGGACTTGGTTTATATAAATGGCTTCACCTCTCCACGCCTTATATGCTGATAAGCAAAGTGAACGAGATGCTTCAAATAATTTAAAGGGTTGTTTGATGACTATTTCATGTGTCTGTGTGTGTTTGATTTTTTAACGCCTCTTTATTCCAAAATCTGTTTGAACTGGCTTAGAGAGACGTGTAGAATATGAGCAGATAATTGGAACAAAATTAAGTCAAGGCAAAGACTAGACCAAAAGTGGGACTAAAGCAGCTCTCGGTTCCTGGAAGTCAACACAGAAGGGAAGGTAAATGGGCACATGATCTGAGAGTCTCTCTCTCTCACTCCCTTGCTGAGTAGTCGTGAACAGAGTGGTACAAATTAGAAATATGATCTTCATTTACGTCCTATGATAGAAATACAAGGACCTCTTCTGTCATTTTCTCATAGGAGTTTGTCACCATCTAGCTTCTCAGGAAGGTCAGGTGAAGTTGTATATATTATTCTGCCATCATTCTACTCCAGCGTTGTAGCACATATAGTCAAAGTTTATCTGAAACCATGAACTTCAGAATGTACAACTTCCTTTTTTTTAAATTAATTAATTTATTTATTTTTGGCTCTGGTGAGCGGGGGCTACTCTTTGTTGCGGTGCTTGGGCTTCTCATTGTGGTGGCTTCTCTTGTTGCAGAGCATGGGCTGTAGGTGCACACGCTTCTGTAGTTGTGGCACGTGAGCTCAGTAGTTGTGGCTTGCAGGCTCTAGGGCGCAGGCTCAGTAGTTGTGGCTCACGGGCTTAGTTGCTCTGTGGCACATGGGATCTTCCCGGATTAGGGCTTGAACCCATGTCCCCTGAATTGGCAGGCAGATTCGTAAGCACTGCACCACGAGGGAAGTCCCTGTACAGCTTCTTATATGATGACTTGATTATGTAGAATGTCAAAGACAGCACCATTCTAAAAGGTCAAGTTTACCATTTCTATGTGAACAGTACTTACTGTCCTGGGGATGTTTACTCTTCCATTTTTCCAAGTACCCAGGAATATGACTTTTTGATGAGCTAATAATAGACAGATGCTACCTGCTAGGAAGAAAGTTCGAACCTCCTGTTGGTGGTGTTGACTTTGTCTAGTCATAACCTTGCAATCCTGTTCCCCATTGGCCACTGTTAAGCATATGAAATCAAAAGGCATAACTAAAGTATAAAAGCCATGTTCAAAAGGAACCAGGAGAGGATGACATTTGCAAAAGAAAAGAATAAAGAAAACAAAGAAAGAGGTATTAACAAAGTGAAAGTTTAAGAACTTGTATAATATGACTGAGAAATTAAGTCCAAAAAAGATATCAATGTAAAATACTTTTTAAAAACCTCAGAGACTTACTTAAATATGAGGAAGCACTAAAATTTATTAAGCATACTGTAAAAGTAAATAACAAGTTATTAAATAAAAATGAAAAAAGTTTATGAATTTAAAAGGACTAGAACATTTAAAACAGAGAACAACACAGTGGTAACTAATTAAAAAACAACATTTTAAAAAAAGCAATTAGGAGCTCTACAACAAATGCTAAAGGAACTTCTCTAAGTGGAAAACATAGGAGGAGAAAAGGACCTACAAAAACAAACCCAAAACAATTAAGAAAATGGTAATAGGAACATACATATCGATATTACCTTAAACATGAATGGATTAAATGCTCCAACCAAAAGACACAAGCTTGCTGAATGGATACAAAAACAAGACCCATATATATGCTGTCTACCAGAGACCCACTTCAGACCTAGGGACACATACAGACTGAAAGTGAGGGGATGGAAAAAGATATTCCGTGCAAAAGGAAAGCAAAAGAAAGCTGGAGTAGCAATACTCATATCAGATAAAATAGACTTTAAAACAAAGAATGTTACAAGAGACAAGGAAGGACTCTACATAATAATCAAGTGATCAATCCAAAAGAAGATATAACAATTATAAATATATATGCACCCAACATAGGAGCACCTCAATACATAAGGCAAGTGCTAACAGCTATAAAAGAGGAAATCGACAGTAACACAATAATGGTGGGGGAATTTAAAACCTCACTTTCACCAATGGACAGATCATCCAAACAGAAAATTACTAAGGAAACACAAGCTTTAAATGACACAATAGACCAGATAGATTTAATTGATGTTTATAGGACATTCCATCCAAAAACAGCAGATTACACTTTCTTCTCAAGTGCGCACAGAACATTCTCCAGGATAGATCGTATCTTGGGTGACAAATCAAGCCTCAGTAAATTTAAGAAAATTGAAATCATATCAAGCATGTTTTCTGACCACAACACTATGAGATTAAAAATCAGTTACAGGGAAAAAAACGTAAACAACACAAAAACATGGAGGCTACACAATACGTTACTAAATAACCAAGAGATCACTGAAGAAATCAAAGAGGAAATCAAAAAATACCTAGAGACAAATGACAATGAAAACACGGTGATCCAAAACCTATGGGATGCAGCAAAAGCAGTTCTAAGAGGGAAGTTTATAGCACTACAAGCCAACCTCAGGAAACCACAAACATCTCAAATTAACAACCTAACCTTACACCTAAAGGAACTAGAGAAAAAAGAACAAACAATACACAAAGTTAGTAGAAGGAAAAATCATAAAGATCAGAGCAGAAATAAATGAAATAGAAACAAAGAAGACAGTAGCAAAGATCAATAAAACTAAAAGCTGGTTCTTTGAGAAGCTAAACAAGATTAATAAACCATTAGCCAGACTCATCAAGAAAAAGAGAGAGAGGACTCAAATCAATAAAATTAGAAATGAAAAAGGAGAAGTTACAACAGACACCGCAGAAATACAAAGCATCCTAAGAGACTACTACAAGCAACTCTGTGGCAATAAAATGGACAACCTGGAAGAAATGGACAAATTCTTAGAAAGGTATAACCTTCCAAGACTGAACCAGGGAGAAATAGAAAATATGAACAGACAAATCACAAGTAATGAAATTGAAACTGATTAAAAATCTTCCAACAAACAAAAGTCCAGGACCCGTTGGCTTCACAGGTGAATTCTATCAAACATTTAGAGAAGAGCTAACACTCATCCTTCTCAAACTCTTCCAAAAAATTGCAGAGGAAGGAACACTCCCAAACTCATTCTATGAGGCCACCATCACCCTGATACCAAAACCAGACAAAGATACTACAAAAAAAGAAAATTACAAACCAATATCACTGATGAATAGATGCAAAAATCCTCAACAAAATACTAGCAAACAGAATCCAACAACACATTAAAAGGATCATACACCATGATCAAGTGGGATTTATCCCAGAGATGCAAGGATTCTTCAGTATATGAAAATCAATCAATGTGATACACCATATTAACAAACTGAAGAAGAAAAGCCATATGATCATCTCAATAGGTGCAGAAAAATCTTTTGACAAAATTCAACACCCATTTATGATTAAAACTCTCCAGAAAGTGGAAATAGAGGGAACCTACCTCAATATAAAAAAGACCATATACAACAAACCCAGAGCAAACATCATTCTCAATGGTGAAAAATTGAAAGCATTTCTTCTAAGATCAGGAACAAGGCAAGCATGTGCACTCTCACCCTTATTATTCAACATAGTTTTGGAAGTTCTAGCCACAGGAATCAGAGAAGAAAAAGAAATAAAAGGAATACAAATTGCAAAAGAAGAAGTAAAACTGTCACTGTTTGCAGATGACATGATACTATACATTGAGAATCCTAAAGATGCCACCAGAAAACTACTAGAGCTAATCAATGAATTTGGTAAAGTTGCAGGATACAAAATTAATGCACAGAAATCTCTTGCATTCCTATTCACTATTGATGAAAATTCTGAAAGAGAAATTAAGGAAACACTCCCATTTACCATTGCAACAGAAAGAATAAAATACCTAGGAATAAACCTACCTAGGGAGACAAAAGACCTATATGCAGAAAACTATAAGACACTGCTGAAAGGAATTAAAGATGATGCAAATAGATAGAGAGATATACCATGTTCTTGGATTGGAAGAATCAATATTGTGAAAATGACTATACTACCCAAAGGAATCTACAAATTCAATGCAATCCGTATCAAATTACCAACAGCATTTTTTACAGAACTAGAACAAAAAATCTTAAAATTTGTATGGAGACACAAAAGACTCTGAATAGCCAAAGTGGTCTTGAGGGAAAAAAACGGAGCTGGAGGAATCAGATTCCCTGACTTCAGACTATACTACAAAACTACAGTAATCAAGACAATGTGGTACTGGCACAAAAACAGAAATATAGATCAATTGAACAGGATAAAAAACCCAGAGGTAAACCCACGCACCTATGGTCAACTAATGTATGACAAAGGAGGCGAGGATATATGATGGAAAAAAGACAGTCTCTTCAATAAGTTGTGCTGGGAAAACTGGATAGCTACATGTAAAAGAATGAAATTAGAACACTCCCTAACATCATACACAAAAATAAACTCAAAATGGATTAGAGACCTAAATGTAAGACCAGACACTATAAAACTCTAAGAGGAAAACATAGGAAGAACACTCTGAAATAAATCACAGCAAGATCTTTTTTGATCCACCTCCTAGAGTAATGGAAATGAAAACAAAAATAAACAAACGGGACCTAATGAAACTTAAAAGCTTTTGCACAGCAAAGGAAACTACAAACAAGACGTAAAGACAACCCTCAGAATGGGAGAAAATATTTGCAAACAAATCAACAGACAAAGGATTAATCTCCAAAATATATAAACAGCTCATGCAGCTTAGTATTAAAAACACAAACAACCCAATCCAAAAATGGGCAGAAGACCTAAATAGAGATTTCTCAAAAGAAGACATACAGATGGCCAAGAAACACATGAAAATCTGCTCAACATCACTAATTGAGAAATGCATATCAAAGCTACAATGAGGTATCACCTCACACCAGTTAGAATGGGCATCATCAGAAAATCTACAAACAACAAATCCTGGAGAGGGTGTGGAGAAAAGGGAACCCTCTTGCAGTGTTGGTGGGAATGTAAATTAATACAGCCACTATGGAGAACAGTATGGAGGTTCCTTAAAAAACTAAAAATAGAATTACCATATGACCCAGCAATCCCACTACTGGGCATATACCCAGAGAAAAACATAATTCAAAAAGACACATGCACCCCAATGTTCATTGCAGCACTATTTACAATAGCCAGGACATGGAAACAACCTAAATGCCCACCGGCAGACGAATGGATAAAGAAGATGTGGTACATATATACAATGGAATATTACTCAGCTGTAAAAATGAATGAAATTGAGTCATTTGTAGAGACGTGGATGGATCTAGAGACTGTCATACAGAGTGAAGTAAGTCAGAAAGAGAAAAACAAATATCGTATATTAATGCATATATGTGGAACCCAGAAAAATGGTACAGATGAACCGGTTTGTAGGGCAGAAATAGAGACACAGGTGTAGAGAACAAATGTATGGACACCAAGGGGGGAAGGTGGCGGGGGTGGTGGTGTGACGAATTGGGAGATTGGGATTGACATATATACACTAATATGTATAAAATAGATAACTAATAAGAACCTGCTGTACAAAAAAATAAATAATTTTTTTTTTTTTTTAAGTTTAAGAGAGGTGAAAGGAAAAGCATAAATCTTCCACATTGTATATTAAGTTCCAGGGCCTCTTTACTTCATCTTGCACTTTGGTAAATACTGTATAAATAAAAGACACTTTATTATTCCCATTGACAACAACAATAAAGACTTTCATCTAAAGAGCTGAAGGAAAAATGCTAATCTTCACTGTTAACAAATACTAACTAGGAATACAGGTGGAAACTCAAGTTTTGAATGTTTTCATTTAATATTAGGTTTTCCTATAAATATATTGACTCTTAAGAGTAAAAAATCATAGAAACAACATAATGGCTGTTGTTTTGCATTGCTCTAAGGCACTAGCTGCCAAATATCCCATATATATATATGTATTTTTTTTAATTGGGGTATAATTGTTTTACAATGTTATGTTAGTTTCTACTGTACAGCAAAATGGAGTTCCCGGTGCTATACAGCAGGTTCTCATTAGTTATCTATTTTATACATATTAGTGTGTATATTTGTCAATCCCAATCACCCAGTTCATCCTACCCCCCCCTTTCCCCCCTTTTTGTCCATGTTTTTGTTCTCTACATCTGTGTGTCTATTTCTGCCTTGCAAACCGGTTCATCTGTACCAGTTTTCTAGATTCCATTTATATTTTTAAAAGGTCTTTTCTTTCTTAGACTCATAACATTTATTTCTACCATGTTTTACACAATTCTACTAAAATATGCTTATTGTATTTTTCTATATAGTTTACAGACTCACAATTTCAAGATCAACAGGGAAAAGGAAAATTCTAACAGGAATAAAATAATGTAAAAGTGCTTTTGTTCATTTGTTTTGCTGAAATTTATTTCACCCTAGAAGTTATTATTCTTTCCTTGATCAATGTTACCAAAATTTAATAAAACAATAATTATTACACATATACTAACATTAAAAATCTTTTTCTGAGGTGATGTTAGCATTATGTGAATTGTCTGTTGAATTTTGGACGTTGACAGTTCAAAGACTAACCCAATTTTTGATGTTTCTTCGCAGTAAATAAGAAGGCCATAACCTCACTTAAATTTTTTAGAGGAAAGACAGAAGATTGCTCTCTAAGGCTGATTAATTTTTTTAAAAGTGTTAACACTCACTCACACTTGTGGTGAATGAAATATTTGAGTTGTTTATCAGGAAGCTTTGAAAAGGAATGATATTTGCTTTGATGTTTTTTAGGTGAAAAATGGTTCTTGAATCATGAAACAGGGCTTTTGGAAAACATGAATGTCCTTAAATTAAATCTTTCCCAGTGGAGGTACTTTATGACATATTTTTACTAATATCATTTTAGAATCTGTGTCTGGAGATTTTGCAGGAGAGTCTAAGGAAAGACCAGAATGCCGGCACTATCATCTAAGTTGCACAGTTAAGTTAAATTCAGATTTATAATTTTTAAAAAGGTTTGATAAAATTTAAAATGATCTCTTAAGAGAGGAAATATCGAGGGATGAGTAGCTAAACTGTATACACATTAAGTGTTAAATACCCAGAGTATCCAAATCAAACCTGTCATTAATCTTCCATTAGGAGTCAGCTACTGAAAATTTGAATCGTATGCCATTTTTACACATTTGCTTCCAGTTTTTAAAGAAAAAAAATATTTCATTTTGGGAGGCATAATTATACATGCTTAAAGAATACAAGTAATACTGAAAATTAAAGATGAAAAATTAAATTCTACCACTCTAAAATAATAACTTTTAACGTTAGCTGGACACCAGCCCATCTTTCAATGCACCAGTTTCCTTCTCTCTGTGCAGAAATACTGCTAAATATCTGGGTGCATGGGTGGCTGGATGGATGAAAACACGGAAATAATTTATAATATGGGAACTGTAGTACAGATGTGTTTTTAAGTAAAAACCTCAACTTTAGTTTCATCTGAATTTCATAGAAGAAAAATAAACTGATACGAAAATGAAAAATTTTAGTGTCAAACAAATGATTCTTCACTACAACTCAGTACTTCTTAAAATATGCCTCTAAGGTTAAAGAGACTGGCATAGAGAGTGGGGAAGAGGTCAGGAAAGGAGGAAAAAGGCAAAGGAAGACAGGAGAGGATGGAGAAGGAAGTACACATTTTTTAAAAGTAGAGTCATTTTCCCCTATCTACTTCAATTTTAACTCTATCAACTCTCTGTTTAAAAAAAGAATATATTATGACTCATTTTAACAAGGCATATTATTGTTTTTACATTTCCCATGTCCAATATGACATTCAGATTTTGTTCCATAACCTGAGAACCTGTGGGGTGTTATTAATATTTCTGTGTGTAAATGGATTCATGTGCCTGACCAGTACTTTTACCATAGGTTGTTAATTCCTCAGTGTTTATTTTCATTTATCTCTTAATTGGACGTATTAATGGTCTACCTGTATTTGTTTGTTTCTTTTTTTCTCAAGAAGGGCTTCTGGGCATTGCATTATCTCATTTTTTTCCTGCTTAAGCATAGTATCCGCCTATTGCCTTTTTACATAAATAACATCTTGACTGGTTATAGAATTATTGGGTTACACTTTTGTTACCCTAGAACATTGTAGACATTGCTTTATTACCTCTTACATTGATAGTTGGAAATACCTGCTGCTAGCCTGATGTTTATTAAGTAATTTTTAAAGGGAGACTAGGGGACTCTGTAGAGTCAGTAGGTTGACCAGGCCATGCCTTGGCATTGACTATTCTGTATTAAGTTTGTTTGAAACACAGTGTATTCTCTAGTGCGTAGATTCAGTTCTTCATTGAGGGAGTTATATTAGAGATATAAAATGCATCTTCTTTTGTATTTGTGGGCATCTCTACTTCATGAACATAAATGATCTTTATGCTGGATTCCCTTTGTCTTGCTTCTATATTTGTTTTACTTTAATCATTTTAATCCCTTACATTAAAAAAATCAACATTCACTATATAAACCTCAGTGTTTCCTCAAATCACTTATTTGATCTTTTTTTAATTTGTTTTTTTAATTAGTTTTTATTGGAGTGTGGTTACTTTACACTCTTATGTTAGCCTCCACTGCACAACAAAATGAATCAGCCATATACATACAGATATCCCCTCTTTTTTGGACTTCCCTCCCATTTAAGTTACAACAGTGCATTAGGTAGTGTTCCATGTACTACACAGTATGTTACCATTAGTTGTCTATTTTATACATATTATCAATAATGTATATGTGTCAATCCCAGTCTCCCAATTCCTCCCACCCCACCCCTTTCCCCCTTGGTATCCATATATTTGCTCTCTATGTCTGTGTCTCTATTTCTACTATGCAAATAAGATAACCTATACCATTTTTCTAGATTCCACATATATGCGTTATTATACGATATTTGCTTTTCTCTTTCTGACTTACTTCTCTCTGTATGACACTCTCTAGGTCTATTCACCTCTCTACAAATGACCCAATTTCATTCCTTTTTATGGCTGAGTAATATTGCATTGTATATATGTGCCACATCTTCTTTATCCATTTATCTGTTGATGGACCCTTAGGTTGATTCCACGTCCTGGCTATTGTAAATAGTGCTGCAATGAACATTGGGGTGCATGTGTCTTTTTGAATTATGGTTTTCTCTGGGTATATGCCCAGTAGTGGGATTGTTGGGTCATATGGTAGTTGTTTTTTAGCTTTTTAAGGAACCCCCATACTGTTTTCCATAGTGGCTGTATCAATCTACATTCCCACCAGAAGTGTATGAGGGTTCCCTTTTTTCCACACCCTCTCCAGCATTTATTGTTTGTAAATCTTTTGATGAAGGCCTTTCTAACTCGTGTGAGGTGATACCTCATTGTAGTTTTGATTTGCATTTCTCTAATAATTAGTGATGTTGAGCATCTTTTCATGTGTTTGTTGGCCATCTGTATGTCTGCTTTGGAGAAATGTACATTTAGGTCTTCCTTCCATTTTTGATTGGGTTGTTTGTTTTTTTTTTTGATACTGAGCTGTATGAGCTGCTTGTATATTTTGGAGATTAATCCTTTGTCAGTTGCTTCATTTGCAAATATTTTCTCCCATTCTGAGGGTTGTGCTTTTGTCTTCTTTATGGTTTCCTTTGCTGTGCAAAAGCTTTTAAGTTACATTAAGTCCCATTTGTTTATTTTTGTTTTAATTTTTCTTACTCCAGGAGGTGGGTCAAAAAAGATCTTGCTGTGATTTATGTCAAAGAGTCTTCTTCCTATGTTTTCCTCTAAGAGTTTTATACTGTCTGGCCTTACATTTAGGTCTTTAATCCATTTTGAGTTTATTTTTGTGTATGGTGTTAGAGAGTGTTCTAATTTCATTCTTTTACATGTAGCTGTCCAGTTTTCCCGGCACCACTTATCGAAGAGGCTGTCTTTTCTCCATTGTATATGTTTTCCCCTTTGTCATAGACTAGGTGATCATAGGTGTGTGGGTTAATCTCTGGGCTTTCTATCCTGTTCCATTGATCTATATTTCTGTTTTTGTGCTGGTACCATACTGTCTTGATTACTGTAGCTTTGTAGTATAGTCTGAAGTCAGGGAGCCTGATTCCTCCAGCTCTGTTTTTCTTTCTCAAGATTGCTTTGACTGTTGAGGGTCTTTTGTGTTTCCATACAAATTGTAAAATTTTTTGTTCTAGTTCTGTGAAAAATGCCATTGGTAATTTGATAGGGATTGCTTTGAATCTGTAGATTGCTTTGGGTAGTATAGTCATTTTCACAATATAGATTCTTCCAATCCAAGAGCATGGTATGCCTCTCCATCTGTTTGTGTCATCTTTGATTTCTTTCAAG
This sequence comes from Balaenoptera ricei, assembly GCF_028023285.1. Taxonomy (NCBI): domain Eukaryota; kingdom Metazoa; phylum Chordata; class Mammalia; order Artiodactyla; family Balaenopteridae; genus Balaenoptera; species Balaenoptera ricei. The sequence goes on along the minus strand of NC_082650.1, from coordinate 88,917,297 downwards.
AGTGTCTTATAGTTTTCTGCATACAGTTCTTTTGCCTCCTTAGGTAGGTTTATCCCTAGGTATTTTATTCTTTTTGTTGCAATGGTAAATGGGATTGTTTCCTTAATTTCTCTTTCTACCCTTTCATTGTTAGTGTATAGCAGTGCAAGAGATTTCTGTGTATTAATTTTGTCTCCTGCAACTTTACCAAATTCATTGATTAGCTCTAATAGTTTTCTGGTGGCATCTTTAGGATTTTCTATGTATAGTATCATGTCATCTGCAAACAGTGACAGTTTTACTTCTTCTTTTCCAATTTGTATTCCTTTTATTTCTTTTTCTTCTCTGATTCCTGTGGCTAGGACTTCCAAAACTATGTTGAATGATAGTGGCAAGAGTGAACACCCTTGTCTTGTTCGTGATCTTAGAGGAAATGCTTTCAGTTTTTCACCATTGAGAATAATGTTTGCTGTGGGGTTGTCATATATGGACATTATTATGTTGAGGTAGGTTCCCTCTATGCTCACTTTCTGGAAAGTTTTTATCATAAATGTGTGTTAAATTTTGTCTAAAGCTTCTTCTGCATCTATTGAGATGATTGTATGGTATTTATTCTTTTGTTTATTAATATAGTGTACCACATTGATTGATTTGTGTATATTGAAGAATCCTTGCATCCCTGGAATAAATCCCACTTGATCATGGTGTATGATCCTTTTAATGTGCTGTTGGATTCTGTTTGCTAGTGTTTTATTGAGGATTTTTGTGTCTATGTTCATCAGTGATATTGGCCTGTAATTTTCTTTTTTTGTGATATCTTTGTCTGGTTTTGGTATCAGGGTGATGGTAGCCTTGTACAATGAGTTTGGGAGTGTTCTATCCTGAGCAATATTTTGGAAAAGTTTGAAAAGGATGGGTGTTAGCTCTTCTCTAAATGTTTGATAGAATTCACCTGTGAAGTGATCTGGTCCTGGACTTTTGTTTGTTTGGAAGATTTTTAGTCACAGTTTCAATTTCATTACTTGGATATCACTTATTTGATCTTTAATCAACTTTGTTTCTATTGTTTCTATATTATGTACTGTTATGTAATGTTGGAATTGTGATCCTTGATTTGTGTTCTCAAGTTTGTGATAATCATTTTATCTCATGTAGTCATTTCATCTCATCTTTGAGCTCACTTTTGCAGAATTCACATTCTCAATGTTATTTTATATCATGAAATAATTGTGAGTAATTCCATTTTGTTCCATTAGTTATTTTTCTTCAATGTTAGAAACTTGGTATTTCTGCCTTTAGTTGCTCATATTGGGAATTCTACAGAGATCTTATCTGCTCTGATAAAATATGGTTGACATGTTTACTCTCTTCCCTCTATATCCGACACCAGTTATTCTTTTGGAGTTTCAGATTGAGGGCTGTGCATTTGGTTTTCTTATCCTTTTTTTTTTTTTTTTGGTTGCATGTATCTAAATTTACTTTAAAAATTTTATACAATTTTAAAGGTTACTTTCCATGTACAGTTATTACAAAATATTAGCTATATTCCCTGTGTTGTACAGTTCATCCTTGAGCTCACCTTACACACAATAGCTTGTGCTTCCCACTCCCCCACTAATATACTGTGGTAACCACTGGTAATCCACTAGTAACCACTACTAGTTTGTTCTCTATATCTGTGAGTCTGCTTCTTTTTTATTTTATTCATTAGTTTGTTGTATTTTTTAGATTCCACATGTAAGTGATATCATACAGTGTTTGTCTTTCTCTGTCTGACTTATTTCTCTTAGCAAAATATCATCCAAGTCCATCTATGTTGCTGCAAATGGCAATATTTCATTCTTTCTTATCGCTGAGTATTCCCTTGTATATATATATCACTTCTTCTTTATCCATTCATCTTTTGATGGACACTTAGGTTGTTTCCATATCTTCACAATTTTAAGTAAAGCTGCTATGAACATCGGGGTACATGTATTTTTTCAAATTAATGTTTTGGGGTTTTTTGGAGGGTTTTTTTTGGGGGGGTATATATACCCAGTAGTGGAATTGCTGGGTCTTATTTTTATTTCCATTTTTAGCTTTTGAGAAAACTCCATACTCTTTTCTCCAGTGGCTGCACTAATTTACATTCCCACCAATAATGTAGGAAAGTTCCCTTTTCTCCACATCCTTGCCAAGATTTGTTATTTTTTTTATGATAGCCATTCTGACAGGTGTGAGGTGATATTTCATTGTAGTTTTGATTTGCATTTCCCTGATGATTAGCAATGTTGAGTATCTCATGTGCCTGTTGGCCATCTTCACTTCCTCTTTGGAAAAATGTCTATTCAGTTCTTCTGCCCATTTTCTATGGGATTGTTTGGTTTTTTTGATGTTGAGTTGTGTGAGCTGTTTATAAATTTTGGATATCAACCCCTTATCAACCATATCATTTGCAAATATTTTCTCCCATCCAGTAGGTTGTCTTTTTGTTTCGTTGATGGTTTCCTTTGCTGTGCATAAGCTTTTAAGTTTAATTAGGTTTCGTTTTTTTTTACTTTTGCTTTTATTTCCTTTACTGTAGGAGACAGATCCAAAAAATTTTTGCTGTGATTTATGTCAAAGTGTGTTCTGCCTATGTTTTCCTTTAAGAGTTTTATAGTGTCTGGTGTTACATTTAGGCCTTTAATTCATTTTGAGTTTATTGTTGTATATGGTGTTAGAGAATATTCTAATTTCACTTTTACATGTAGCTGTCCAGTTTTCCCAGCACCACTTATTGAATCGACTGTCTTTTCTCCATTGTATATCTTTGCCTCCTTTGTCATAGGTTAATTTTTTTTTAATTAAATTTTTTTTTTAAATTGCAATATTCTTGCTTTACAATGTTGTGTTAGTTTCTGCTGTAGAATGAAGTGATTCAGCTATATGTATACCTATATCCCCTCCCTCTTGGACCTCGCTCCCACCCCCCAATCCCACCCATCTAGGTTGTCACAGAGCACCGAGCTGAGCTTGCTGTGCTTTATAGCATGACAGAGTGAGTGGAAGTAGGAGGGTGAGCTGAGGTGGTACACAGTGTTTGTTAGAGTTTTCTCTCCATCTGAGATTTTGTCAAATATTCAATTCTGGATTCACTTCATCTGACTTTAAGGGTGAAGGTGTGTATGATTTTCAAAGGGTTAACCCTTGGACTTTGGATCAGCCCTCCAATTCATTTCATATCTTCTGGACTCTTCACTTCTACTGCAGTTTACTAATAAGGATGCCCATTCAGATTTACTTCCCTTCAGGTTAAGCACCCTTACTGAGGGTTATCAAGGGTGTGACTCAGTAGTATAGAGGCAGAGAAAAGTGCCAGCAAGGGCTGACCTCAGCAACCCCACCCCAGAGAGCATGTCCCTGGCTTGTCTCCCCCCCCCCCCTTCTCTCTTTTTCTCTCTTTCTTCCTCTTTTTCTTCATCTAAGTCTTCTCTCTCTCCCTGTCTTGCTTGCTAGTTTTTGAAGATCATTGAATTATGTTAGCCTAGTTTCTTGTCTGGATACTGTTGGTTATTTTTTGTGTGTGTGTGACCCTTTTTTGTTCATGCTTAGGTATCAGTGGAGAAAATGCTAATACTCTGAAGATATTTTAGTCATCTTAACCCAGAAGTCCCTTTTTAATCTTAAAATTCTACACATACATTGTCAAATGATTTTCCCAACACCACATATAATTTTTATGATCATTATATTTCTGAGACAATTATGTTACATGAACTGTGGCATTTAAAAATATCTTGCATTTTTAAAATAGCCGTTAGTTAACAACAGAAAGTTTATCATAATGTATGTGGATGGTCCTTAAATGTATCTCTGAATTTTTTTCTCTGATTGGTAGGTAAAATGACTTTGAAGAGCTTCAGCATAGTAAATAGAAGTTGCATTAAACATATGATTTTCACAGAGCAAGTTTATCCTCTGATATTGTTGACTGATTTGTAAAAATGTAAGCTATTTATTTGCACAATACAATGAGCACATTTTCTTTTCTTACATGCGCAAGGCACAAGCACATATTTAAAATCTCTATTGACTATTCATTTCAACATTGATTATTATAATCTATCATAGTATATATTTAAGTCCTTATGCTTTAATCCAGTTGTTACTGTTCTACTTTTTAAATAAACTGGTAATTTATATTTCTTCTTTTTTTAAAAAACGATATTAAAAATCATATATCAAAGACCAGGTACTTACAAATATGTTCTAATCATGAGTGTCTAGATTTATCAGCTATTTTGTAACAGCTTTGAATTTGAAGTTGAATTCAATTTGAATTTGAATTACAGCCTCTGTATTTGAAAAATCATATTTGTACTTAATGTCTTTTATATTTAATTAGTAAGGTCTCCACAGATAAAAGCATTTTTGTAAAGGGTATAGGAGTCTTTAAAGCTAGGTTAGTATATTTTGGATACACTAAGTTAGCCTAATTTAGAAAAATAAAAGAATTATGGTAATAGATCTCTGATTAAAATGCTCAAATTATTTTATACAATTAGTAGAAAACTGTGTCAGTATATACCCAATAACTTGTGTATCTTTAAATACTGTGGATAAACACGAGTAATTGATAAAAAGCTCATAAAGGCCATCTGAAATTGTTTTGTTTCAGAGGTAAATAAACGCATTTTGGCATCATTAAACATTTTCACCTAAAACAAACAAACAAAAAGATCCACCTTTTAGGATTTATGTCAGCATCATTAGTGGCATCTTTTTAACGGTGTCTCTCTGCAAAAAAATGCTACGTGAGCATAATCTGTGTCTTTTAAGTTCTAAACCTATTTTTTTCTTTAAATAAAACCCTGTTGCTTTCAATCCTGCACACAGGGGCAACACAGGCTGTCAAAGACAGGAGAACTAATTTAGCTGGAAATGAATTAATACTATCCTCCTCTCACGTTAATTTTGTTAGAATTGTGTCTCAAGTAGAAAATGTTGGCTCTGAGTATGGAATAATGAGTTACTTCTTTAGGCTCAATTGAGTAAAATGCCACGAATGGAAACCGTGTCACCTTTGTGACTGGAATATTAAATGATAAGCTGTGTGTATCGCTCAGCAACAAAAATGTCCTCAGTGCAGATGGGATCAATTTGACCAGAATCAGTGTTTAAATTCATCCCTGAAATTATGTCTCGTTTGCTTTGTGTACATTCTAGAGGCCAGACTTTTTTTTTCTCCTGCAACTCTTATTCATTAGTGTATATAATTTATTTTTACCCATGGGTAAACTTTTAATCTTTTCTGCAATCATGACAAGCCAAAGCAGAACAAAGTATGATATATCTTTGTACAATAATATCTGACAGAAATCACCCAGAGTAAGTAAAAAGAAAAATGCATTTGGGAAAAAAGCAATTAACTTACGTTATAATTGAGTGGAGATTTCATAACCTGTATTGTTTTCAAAAGATTTTGAAGTCCCATATTTAATAACCATAAGTTTGAAAAAAACGATTGGTTTCACTCAACTGTTGGCAAAACATTTAATAATGTTTTTCATTCTATATTGATCCTTATCTTTCTAAGTAAAAATACAACCCAGATTTTGTTATTGGAAGAAATATGAAATCAAAAATGTTATTACACAGAGAAACAACATGTGGGCAGTGGGGAAAACAACTAAAATCTGAAATGTTTCTGTTAATATTTTGAGTAAAAAACGTAATTAAACATAGCTCTGTGAGGGGTGCAGCACTGCTATCTGCTGCGTCTGGGAATATTCTCAATATCTGTGAACCTGGGATCTGTTTTATGTCTTCATTTAACACTAAGTGAAGAGGTTGTTCGAACTTGGACTTGCAAAATACAAGGTAAATGATGTGAGAATGACTGAGATCGCACATGGAACATAATGTATACAGTTTATTAGAAAGTTCACCGAGACATGAATAAGAATAGCATAGATTACAAATACTGGAGCTGTGATGTTTACTTTCAGTCTTGCAGAACCAGGGAAGTGCTGGAATCCTTAACCACGCATGTGCAAAGGGAATTTTCTTCAACCCTGTCCTCTACAGACCTTTTATTATTCATCTTGATTCTTAGTTCTGCACCATCTGCTTGTTTCTTGCTGTGTTTGTTTTGTAGTGATCTGTATAAGGACTGCTGCTTCTTCCTATCAAGACTCATTCTATAGGTTTTCTGTCTTGGCTTGATCAAAGATTCTGTGGGCCCAGACTCTATCAACTGTCCCTCTATAGCACTTATTGTTTCCTTCTCTTGGGCAGTCTCTGCAGATCTCTGCCCATGGCTGCTAGTTTTCTGGAAATAGTTTTTTCTCTATTTAGTTTGCATCTTTGCAAGTTCAAGAGTTCAGCTTTTAGAGATGGGCTGGGTGGTACAGAGAGGTGACCAGCCCATCAGAAATTTTCTCATCCTGGCAAAGGGTTTGGCTACGAAGAAAAATAATGTCCTGTCTGTGCCAAGGTTTTGCAGATATAGAGTCTCAACTGCCAGATGTTATCCACTGCGTATTCAACTTCGTTCTCTCCAACTCTGAAGCTAGGGCACATTCCTTTCTGATCTGAACTTGACCCAGTTTCTGCCCTCCACACTGTCCCCACGGCTGCAGACCCCAGGCTCTCCCCGATCTGTCTTCATTTCTCCTTCAGGGCAGGGTATCCATGGAGGGCATCCTGGCTCTTGCTGGACCTGCTCTGAGACCCCCTCCCTGTACCCTCCTCCTGCATGTAGCTTCTCACTTCTCCTGTCTCTGCCTAAGGAGCTAGACCCAAGCAGGACAGCTTTGGTCAGGAAGGAGCCTGCTTCCAAACTTATTTTGACATAAAAGAGCCCCTTGAGCCCCATGTCTTTTGCTGTGTGTTGCATTGTTATTTCCTTTATGAAAGTTCAATTTTCTGTTTAACTCTTTGATGCCTGCCTCTTAGTAGATATAAACTCTAAACATCTTCAAATATCTACAACCAAGGTGATTGTGGGCTAGGCTTTTTAAAGACAGCAAGAACTCTAATTTTAAATATTTATAAATAGCAGATATAGCTTTACTTTATACTGTCTTCAAATAGTTTCATGTCTACTGTCTGAATGAGAGTCTACTGGAACATAAGCTTTGTGATTCATAAAATTAAAATTTCAATACTTAAGTAAAACAAAACAACAAAAACCCCTCGAAACTAAAAGCATCTGTAATTTCTAGTTCGAAACCTTTATGTTATTAGTGATTTCTTAAAATAAATATATTGTGCTAAAAGTGTATCTTTTTTTTCCTCAGGTATTATAGATTTCTTTTCTATTTGAGATGATCAGACATTTGTATTCTCCAATATGCACCATTATTAAACAGAATAATTTTGAAACAGGGTGTTGGATGACGATAAACTTTACTCTGCAAAGAGCAAAGGAAAAATGATAACATTATAGGCTTCATTGTTTTGCTAAATATTAAGAATGTACTGGATTAGTAACAATTCCACAATGTTTATGCAACTGAATAACATAGGCATTCAGAACTAGTACATTATTACATAGTAGAATGACTATTTTTTTTTAAGTTGCAATGAGAAATAAACTTTCAAAAGATTTTTTAAAAAACTATACCTATTACTGACCAAATTAAGGGACAAGGTATTTGTATTTATTGGGCCAATTTTTCTCAAGCATTTTACATTCAGAACTACTTTACATGCTTAAAAATTATTGAGGAGCTCCCCCAATTTTTGTTTATATGGGTTATATCTATTAATTGAAATTAAACTGGGAAAAATTTAAAGTATGTGTTAGTTCATTTAGAATAAAATAATAAATCTAGGAATATTAGTAGCAATCTAATCTTTTATGAAAAATAACTATTTTTCAAAGTAATGGGAAGAGTGGCATCATTTTATGTTTCTGCAAATATCTTTAATGTCTGGGTATATGGAAGACAGTTGGATTTCGGTATCTGCTTCTGCATTGAGTGTGTATGTTTTGCTCTTAGACTATGTATATGCTGATATGCTATTTTGACTATGTGTAAGAAGAAAATCAAGCCTCACACAGATAGGTGGTTCAGAAAGGGAGGATTCTTTAATATACTTTTCAAATAGCTATGGGTATTATTTGGTCCTACCCTAAAACTCAATAAGTAGTATTTTCTTTAAAGTTAGTTAAATGTAAACTTGGAAGCCATATCAATACACATTGCACACCCATTACATCAAAGTCTGTTGGTTTGTTTTGAACTTCAAGTGGATCTTTTACCTGTTCATGATTTTGACCTTGTGGACCCCAAAAGTGTCTTGGGTGCTCCAAGCGGTTCCTGAACCACACTTTGAGAACTACTGTGCTAGTCATTGCTTTTGAAAAACAAAAGACCATATGAAATAAATTCTATTACCCTCTGTTTGCAGGTTATGAATCTGACTCTAGTTGAGTGGACGATGCCTGGACTTTATATTCCAGCTGGCCTGGTTTGCAGTCCAGCTCCACCACTCACCAGCTGTCTAACTGGAACATTTTATGCACTCTTCAGTACACCATAGTTACGCAAACGTGCAAATGCGGCATATTTCATTGTCGAAGAGACCATGTCAAAATTAAGTCCCCTCAGTTTCTTTTTGGCAAGGTACTCAATTTTAGTTGAATCTCATCTTAAGTGATAATTAGCCTAGCATAATTTTTAGACACAAGGATTCTAGGAGCCAAATTTTCTCCGTTCAAACCCAGATTCCACCATTTTCTATCTATGGCAACTTCAGAGTCCTCATGCCCTTTAGGAAGCTGTGAGAATTAAATAAGGTGATACTGTACCTGTTAAGTGCTTAGTGTCTGGCATATTGTAAGGGTTAGATGAATGCATGCTGTTAGTTACTACTACTACTGTTGTTATTCTTATCTTATGCTGCTGCCCTTGGCCACTCTTGCTTTCCCAGAAGTGAGTCAGGCACTGTCCTGCCCTGGCTCCCAATCACAGGGAACTTATTTCCAGATCTCTGACTTATCTTACAGAAATGCCCTCACTCTAGGGTTAAGAAGAAGAGCAGACCTTGACTCCAGCAACAATTTCTTATAGGGGGAGGGAATCTACTATGACTCTTTCCAAATAAATGTCTTCACAAACCCCTCGTCTTCACGTTCTGACCACCTTCGATATTCTTGATCCACATCGAAAAAAACAAACAACCCAATCAAAAAATGGGCAGAAGATCTAAATGGACATTTCTCTAAAGAAGACCTACAGATGGCCACCAGGCACATGAAAAGATGCTCCACGTCACTAATCATTAGAGACATGCAAATCAAAACTACCATGAGGTATCACTTCACACCAGTCAGAATGGCCATCATCAAAAAATCTACAAATAATAAATGCTGGAGAGGGTGTGGAGAAAAATAGAGTTACTGTATGATCCAGCAATCCTATGCCTGGGTGTATATCCAGAGAAAACTAATTCAAAAAGATACATGCACCCCAGTGTTCATTGCAGCACTGTTTACAATAGCCAAGACATGAAAGCAACCTAAATGTCCATCAAGAGATGAATGGATAAAGAAGATGTGGTATATATACACAATGGAATATTACTCAACTATAAAAAAGAAGGAAATAATGCCATTTTCAGCAACATGGATGGACTTAGAGATTATCATACTAAGTGAAGTAAGTCAAAGGCAAATATCATATGATATCACTTATATGTGGAATCTTAAAAAAGATGACACAAATGAACTTATTTACAAAATGGAAATAGACTCACAGACATAGAAAACAAACTTATGGTTACCAAAAGGGGAAAGTGGTGGGGGGAGATAAATTAGGAGTTTGGGATTAACATATAAACACAACTATATATAAAATAGATAACAAACAGGGACCTACTGTATAGCACAGGGAACTAATACTCATTATTATTAATGTCTTGTAGTAACCAATAATGGAAAAGAATGCCCACTACTGGGCATATACCCGGAGAAAAATCATAATTCAAAAAGACACATGCACCCCAATGTTCATTGCAGCACTATTTACAGTAGCCAGGACATGGAAGCAACCTAAATGTCCATCAACAGAGGAATGGATAAAACAGATGTGGTACATATACACAGTGGAATATTACTCAGCCATTTAAAGGAATGAAATGGGGTTATTTGTAGAGATGTGGATGGACCTAGAGACTGTCGTACAGAGAGCAGTAAGTCAGAAAGAGAAAAACAAATGTAACTAGTGAGAACCTGCTGTATAGCACAGGGAACTCTACTCAGTGCTCTGTGGTGACCTAAATGGGAAGGGAATCCAAAAAAGAGGGGATATATCTATACATATAGCTGATTCACTTTGCTGTACAGCAGAAACTAGCACAACCTTGTGAAGCAACTATACCCCAATAAAAAAGAAAATAATATATAGGAATCACTTTGCCATACACCTGAAATCAACTATATTTCAATAAAAATTAAATTGTAAATCAACTATATTTCAATAAAAATTTTAAAACCTACAAAAGTTATGACATTGGTTTTCAACTATTCCTTCATTTAATTCTGTCTATGGGGTATGTCTCTCTCATTTTTGTGTCTGCTATTTAGCCTATAGACACCATGGATGAAATGGGAACAGTCAGTGTTCCATCCTAGTGTTTTGTTTTTTTTTTACAAATTGCTTTACATTGCTTTACAATGGTGTGTTAGTTTCTGCTTTATAACAAAGTGAATCAGTTGTACATATACATATGTTCCCATATCTCTTCCCTCTTGCATCTCCCTCCCTCCCACCCTCCCCATCCCACCCCTCTAGGTGGTCACAAAGCACAGAGCTGATCTCCCTGTGCTATGCGGGTGCTTCCCACTAGCTATCTATTTTACGTTTGGTAGTGTATATATGTCCATGCCACTCTCTCACCCTGTCACATCTCACCCCTCCCCCTCCCCATATCCTCAAGTCCATTCTCTAGTAGGTCTGTGTCTTTATTGCCGTCTTACCACTAGGTTCTTCATGACCTCTTTTTTTTTTTCCTTAGACATCCTAGTGTTTTATTACACAATAATAACAACTCAGGAGAGAGCAGAAGGGGACTAAGCAAGACCCTGTGTACTTAACCATACATGGTGTTAACTCTTTACCAACATAATCTTTAGTCTTTACGGTGATTCCGTGAAGAAGGTATTATACTATTTTGCAGCAATGGGGTTAGGAGCACCCATGCTTAAGAGAGATTGAGTAACTTGCTGCAAATCACAGAAAGCATCAGCATGTGACAGTGTCTGCCCCAGCTGCCTTAGCCAAGCTTGCCTGGCTTCTATGTTTTAAATTTCCCTCCCCCCACTTTGTCTACTTTTGTTCTTACTTTTAGTTTAAAAGATCAAAAATATAAATAAAAGATTGTTCATAAAATAAGAATCCTTGTACTCTCCCTCTTACTGTTAAAGCCACCACTTCTTGGATGATCCATTCAGCGTTCACCTTCAAGTCTCGGCAGGATATGTTTGTACTTCTTCCTCTTGATTTGCAGTTTTAGAAACGATTTCTTAACTTTTCACTACAGAAGATCAGAATTGGTGGCTCTTTCTTTCCCTGCTCTGTCACACATGTGCACCCTTGAAAGATTCTTCATAGGACTGGGTCATAATTTTGGTGTAGATTAGTGTCAAATATTTACATTATTATGATTATATAGATGCTATTCACAGCTATGATTACTTTTCCTTTTATTCACTACTTTTGTCTTCCCTGAAGTTAATAATTATGTTTTATTTTCATTTTATTACAATTTTCATATTGTAAGTTTTGTGCATACTTACCACCATTTTAATCCCCAAATGTTTGCCAGTTATCTGCATTTTCCCACAAGACATTCTATAAGGGACGTGCAAATAAAAGAGTCATTTCCTTTTCATTAATTGACACGTTCTATTTGCCACCTATTTGGATTTTCAGAGATATTTTAAATACTCATAAATCCAATTCTATCCGTACAGATGAAAAGAAATAGTCAGATGTATTCATCTAAGAGAAATATATTAATAGAAATTCTCATTTAATTTAGTATTAAAAGTTAATTATTAAAATTACCTTATATTTATAAAACAAGACAGTCTATAGTGTTTCTCATTGCACATTGACTGGGACAAGTTTAAGGTAATTTGGAATACTTTAGCAATTAGGACAAGTTATAATGTTGTTTTGGGGTAAAATGAATATATCTATTAGAATGATTATGGACCCTAGTTACTGATATTCAATAAAATTTATAATCCTCCTTATGTGTAATGCAATAAATTTACAATCTCACACATTTCAAAAATCTGTATGTCCAAAAACATAAAAGCTGTTTATTGATAAACACACTTAAGAATGCACACAGGGACACATTAAAGTGAAACTCTCAGATATCTGGCTTATATGGAGAATGGATTTTTCTGAATAACTGAGTCTTTGAAATGCCTGGTGATTATTGTCTGTAAGCACAGAAAACAGCTTAACTGAGCCACTCCAAAACTGCATTACATTCAACCCTGCCTTCCTTAAAAGAGCCCAGCCTTTTTTGAAAGCTCATAATGAACCTCGGTTATTATTCCAGGGATACTTGTAGGGTAAAATAATGAGTGAATGGTATATTCCTTATACTAAATATTCTAGATCTCTGTGCTGTTTGAGTTGTCTCTTTTTCTTAGTTACATTTGCTTTTGGGCTACCAGAGCTCATTATAATCTGGTATTTCTTCCTTTTTCATCTCCTGTCCTTTCTTATAACTGGTTGCTTCTCTTGACCTGTGGGCTTTGTACCATATAATCAAAATTATTTGATCAGGGTAAAAACTAATAGTGTGGATATAAGGGCTCTTGTGTGAATAAAGCTTAGTGCATGGGTTTGTAATACTTATTTGGACTGTCCAGAATATACGATTAGTTAATTCCTAGATATGACTTTATCTGTGTCTAGTTAAGCTTGTCATAAAAGTGATGTATGTGTTAGTAACTGCTGGTTGCTAGTTGGCCCCTATACACTCCTTCTGCTGTAGTAGAACTTTCACCTTCAGTTGGGATCCAGCAGCCAGAAAGGAGCAGCCTTGTGACTTAGTTCTGGACAAAGAGATGGAGGGAAAGTGTACCATTTTCTGGACACAGCCTTAAAGGAAGCGGTGTGCTTTTCTGCCTCTCTCTATCCAACTGCTTAGAACTCACAGCCCTCCCTTGGTGAGGAGAGGATGAGAGTCACACCCTAAGGATGATGGAGTGGAAAGCTGACAAGAGACCCCCAAATTAAGGGCAAAGTAAATGACTTCTCTTTTGTTTAAGCCACCATTATTTGGAGTCTTTTTATGCTTCTGTTCATTAATCCTAATTAGTATAAATGAAGAGTTAACTGTGTGAAGACAGCGTCTTCTCTGCTCAAGATACTGGCTGGTTCATTTGCTCTTGGCTTCAGTTAAAAACCTCAGTAGATTTTATTTCAGTCTCATCTACTCAGGTCCTGAGATTTTAAACACTAGTTTTCTGAAGATAGTTGGTTTTTGTTAGGTTATTAATTCGCTAGATGATAAATAAAGCCAGTGCTGCCTGAATGAGGTGTTGATTAGAGCAGAACTATTTTTCTTAGTCTTCTTAGGCTCTGACTCCAATTGAAAAACTAAACAATATACCCTAAGTTTTTATTATCTTTGGCTTCTTGAAGGATCTGAAGGAATGATGAACTTGCCTGCCGCCTATAAATCTTGGTCTGCAGAGTTATTTGTACCTATAGTTTCAGCTACCTCTTCTCCAAATGTAGATTCAAAGAATAGAATAGAATAAAGACCAAAAGTAACCTGAGTCTTGCTGAAACCCCAGTTTATTGAGGTGTTTAACTCAGGGGGAAGTTTAATCTAAAATAGGTGTTTTGTTTTTTGTTTTTTGTTTTTTTTCTTTAATCTTACAATTGTCCTCAGACCCTTTCCTATCCCCTAACAACGTTTTGGATATTTTGCTAATTTTTCTTGGGAATTTGGTTATTAAAAGCCCAGTTCAGTTCTCAAACTTGCTTAATATTTCATTTTATCTTCTTTTCCAAGCACAAACTTGGCCCTGGCTGAGGGGCCTGGAGTGGTAAGGGAAGAGAAGGGTCTGCCTTTTCTCACCCCATCTCACTCTTAGGGTTCACCTTCTCTGTGATGATAGTACAAAATGCTGATGTCTCGTGGCGGGGGCGGGGGTGGGGTCCTGCAGGGCCATTCCTGCGGCTCAGTTCCCTAGTGTGGGAGTGGGGGATCCTTCTGGAACTGACCCTGCAGCCCTCTTAGCCCTCACCCCTCTTGGAGTACGGACACCCTCCAGCCGCAGGGGTCCCTTCATCGAGGGGATGAAGGCTCGTCCTGCGTGGGCTGCCAGCGGAAGGATTCAAGTCCTCGTCCTCCTCTGTGTCCCCACGGTCCATGGACATCTTCCTCTACCAAACGTATATATGTGGCATGTAGGGGCCACTCCTCCCCCCTCCATCCACCCTCCCTGCTGTCTCTCTCCGGTTCTCTCTTGACCAAAGGGCCTGAGTCACAGGAGTACATCTATTCCCCCAGCAGATGTCCGGCCAGGCAACAGCATGGGAGTCCTCCCCCTTTTCACCGTGACCTCCTAGCGGTAACATCAAATTTTCACAAGACGTAACCACTTTCACTCCACCTGTGCTCTTCCCCCATCTGTTTACTAGATAGGGATAAGGAGGGGTTCTGTAATCTCTTGATCCTCAGAGACCCACGGGGAAGAGATCTGGCTCCAACTGCCAGGCACCTCTCTTCAGAAAGAAGAGTTGCTTAAAAATTCTTTGTGCACAGTTTTGGCACTAGTCCCACTTTACATGCCGTTACGTCTAGGATGATGTCCCTGGTGGGGACCACATATCATTTTATACAGAATGATCTAATTTGTAAATGAAAGCCACAAAATTTGGCTTAAGCAATTACACGGTAGTTTCACAACGCACATTTAGAATAAACATTTATTTTCCCTTGCTCCCCAAAATGCCTGTTTTTAATTGAGTATCAAATGCTGCTATTTTTAGGTTTATTTTGGAAAATCTAGTTAAGGAATTGTCATAACCTTGATAACTATTATTATCATTCTCTGAGATGTTTTGAATAAATATTATAATACACATTTGTGCAATATTTCTATGTAGGCATATGCCAGATGTGTGATGGCATGCAGCTTTGCAATTCAATAATACAAACTCCTGGAAAGCTAGTAACGAGAAGTATTTTATACACTGAATATAACTCTGGAGACAAGACTGGCAGATAGTGGTGTGTGTGTGTGTGTGTGTGTGTGTGTGTGTGAACTTCATCTCAGCATCCCATCCAGCTCTAAAACTTTATGCTTTGGTTTTGCTGATGCCTCTCAAGGCAAAATGAATCCTTTGCAGAAGATTCCAATGAAACTAATGTGTTTAACCTCAAAGATTTTATCCTTCTCAGCAGTCAACTGGAAGCTAAAGTTCATCAGAGAGAAACTAATTACAAGATGCTTGCATTTCAGTTATTATGCATTTGTCATTGCAATTACTAATTCCCTCTATCGTTCACTTGCTAAATATAGGAATAGGAAAAACAACCCCAAATTCATAGTCCTTTCAGAAATGTGAATAGCTTATAGTTGACATACATAGTTCTTTATATATTTATAATTTTAACTATGACTAAAACCACAGAGAGATTTCAGAGAGATTTTTCTGTGATAGAAAATTTAAGGAATATCTTTAGTTGTTTTGAGTATGCCATATGCATGCTTCAAATTTAGGTTGATAATTATATCTATGGAAGCTTAAATTTTCTAGCCTGGAAACAAGGAGAGAAATCATGCAGGAAAATCAAATATCAAATTGAGCGTTTATGATGCAAAGAATAAAAGCTGACAGTAAAACTTAGTAAATGATATTTGTATAGTTAAGTCAGCTTGATCATTCCATTTATGAATACAATGTAAAAGCAAAAGTAATATTCCCAATATAAAGAAAATAAGAAAAAGTATCTAAGTTTTCAATTGATTTAGAGTTCTGAAATCACTCTCACATAAGGAAAATCATAAAGAGCTATTTTAAAATCCAACTTTATGTAAGGGACACACACACACACACACACAGGGCTTTAAAAAGCAACAATATTCTTGTGCAGTGTAATACAAACTCATCTTTCTTGATGTAGTAGCCACAGGATTTTCACAGTGTGTCCAAAACCAGTGACATCACTGCCTTGAGTTTCCCATGAGAAATGACCACTAAACACATTGCCATATGGGTATTGTAGGGGAGTTTTAGGGCACTGGCTCTGGAAAAAACCAAGTGGTGACTCATAGGCAGCTTTCAACCACAGTTGTGCTTGGCGTCCTTAATATTTTAAATATTTGGAAATTTCACATAGACATCTTGATTCTCAGCTTGTTTTGAAAAATCGAAATCAGCTTGAAAATACACTGGGCTTGTCTGGCCATCAGGTGAAGCTGAGTCTACACCTGAGCCCTGTAGAGGGGTGTCTCCTCCAGGTTTCCACAGACCCCCTCATCCCTGTGGCCTTGCAAACAGTAAATTTCACAACTTAGTATCTGCATAACCTCCAAAGATACTTGAGGTTTTGACCCCTGATCTAGCCCGTCTTTCACAGGTGAAAACATTGAGGTGTCATCCATGAAGGAAAAATTTTGTCTTCAACAGATATCTATTAGACATATGTCATACTCATCAAAATGTGGGACCCCCATTACCCTCTTGTCAAATTAAATTTGTTTTTATCACCCTAAAATCTACATAAAAAGCAAGAGAGAACATTTTTATGGAGTAAATTGTATTTCACTAGAGTTAATCTATTTCTTCTTTTGACAGGATCTTTGCCTTCCTAAGATCATCTCTGATGCTTAAACTTGTGCTAAGATTTTATATAACAAATTAAATTATTTTCAATGATTATAAATAATTTTATGATTTTAATTACATTTTATAAATTAATTTTCTCTTGTACTTTTCATATAAATAAAGGTGTATAAATAAAGGGAGATAAATTAGGAATTGGATATTAACATATACACACTACTATGTGTAAAATAGATTAACAATAAGGACCTACCATATAGCACAGGAAACTATATTCAATGTCTGGTAATAACCTATAATGGAAAAGAATCTGAAAAAGAATATATATATGTATATATATGTATATGCATGTATATACATATATATATAACTGAATCACTGCGCTGTACACCTGAAACTAACACAACGTTGTAAATTAACTAGACTTCAATAAAACAGTGTTTTTTTAAAAAAAGGTATAAATATCCATATGTGTGAGGCTCTGACACTTGGACAGCTGTTAGAAAGCTTACTATAATTCAGTTAAGGCAATATTTACAGAATTTGTAGCAGCCAATGACTCTTGTCAGGTTGCAGGAAATGAGAGGCTCTTTGAAGATAAGTGTATACCAGCCTTAAACAGCATTTGTTTGCCTGTAGAGATACTGTGTGCTGACTTAGCAACCTGTTATTTATTTTAAATAATGCAATAGCTAAGTTGCTACCGATAGGAAAAAAGAAAGTAGGGAGAAGGTGAAAACAATTGTCAGGAAGGTATGATTTGAACAGAAGAAACAACTAGGAAAGGGATTTTTAAAAAAGAAATATATGAGAAGAGAAAGCAAGAAATAGAAGAACAATCAACTCATTGGATTGAAAGTCTGTGTCATATTTTTTAAGCTTCATTTTTCTTTAATTCTCCTACATATAGAGTTTTTAAAGTCTCTAGATTAGGCTTTGTCAGTGTTTACTATTTGGTATGTCATATACATCAAAAATATTGGTCAAATGCTTTTGAGAATGAGTTCTTTATTAATCCTGGGATTTATTTTACCTTATCATTGAATTAAGGATCTACTTCTTGCAATAACAAACCCATGAAAACTGTAATAAAGTTACGGTTTATGTTGCTATATTTGCTCTTAAGTGTAACCTGGAATATAAGTTTAAAAGGGCTTCCTCGTGCTTAGCTGCTCTGAACAGAAAAGACACAGTGGTTCTGTATTGGTGACCCATTTGGAGGTACTTTGACAAGTTCTAGGACCATAATTAGAATTTTAATGTATTTTATTGTTGGTTGAGGAAGCTCAAACATTCTAGGATCATTTCACACACATACACACACACAAAATATATGTAAATATAAATAAATACTTATAAATAAATATTAATTATATATATATTCCTAAAGAATAGGAGTTAGGAGAGAAATGTATTGAATATTTGGGTGTTTGGACTCATAAATGCACTTACCTAATGGCTACAGACTGATCCTTCTCCAGTTTCCACAAACCCTCAACTGCATGTGTTTCTCTATGGCCTTAGATCCTGGAAGACGTGCTGATTTTTGGAAAATGGCATTGCTAGAAATCAAAAGAACTGAGCTAGCCACTTATAAATGAAGAGTCTGCAATGACTAAAATTGTGACAAATCCTTCAAGATGTGTTAAAATATGTAGCATAAATATATAGTATGATTGGGACCTCCCTGGCTGTCCAGTGGTTAAGACTTCGCCATCCAATGCAGGGGGTGCGGGTTCGATCCCTGGTCGGGGAGCTAAGATCCCACATGCCTTGTGGCCAAAAAACCAAAAAAACATAAAACAGAAGCAATATTGTAACAAATTTAATAAAGGCTTTAAAAATGGTCTGCATCAAAAAGTCTTTAAAAAAAATGTAGTGTGGTAAATGCATTAGCTTTGTGTAATTCTGAATCAGTCTCAGCAAAGAAAATGGATGAAAATCATTTCTAAACAGCAGGTGAATCATTTCTAATCATTTCTGGTTTTAGGTTTGGCTACTCTTTGTAAGATTGTAGTTTGGATTACAGCTATATTTCATGTATTTTCCTCTCTGAAAGCTAATGAAAATCCTCTGGATGTAATGCCATTAATCCCTGGAGAAGAAATAACTGGGGCAACATTTAGGATAACAGATGTGGGTGCTGTAAGTGCCAGTGGTAAAACAGGAGTCATTGTATCAGCTGTAAGGATTAAATTAGGAAAGTTGAGAAAGGGGGGCAGGGGGACAAGGTTCTGTGTGCCCTGAGGGAAGTGTCGTGATATACCAATGCCTTCATTTGCTGTTTTCAATAACATTGAAGTAATAATGTGTAAGATTCAGCCTTAGATTATTGACTGAATTCCAACAGTGAAAAGTACAAGATCTTACAAGATCCAAGTTTCTTCACCAAAGAAGCAACATTAATAAAATACTCATTCTTAGTGAGGGGAGTATGAAGGAATGATAACTTCATTATACTCGGGAAGTGTATTAAATATTCAAAATGCTTACATTACATTTCTCTAAAGGTAATTCGGTATGTTTCGAAGGACATTTTTATTTTATAAAAATTTAGCGTATATTCTCTCTTCATTCCAAATTAGTTAACATAACTCAGAAAATCCTAATTATTAAATGAAAGCTCTAAAATTATATTGGTTGTTAAATAGTATAAATCTAATGATTCCAGACTGAAGATGTCTAGATGCTAATATCCCACGCATCACAGTAGGTACCGACTCTGAGATTTGACTTTCGGAAATGCTGCCTGTGCATATTTTTTATGCCACGTGACATTGTTGATAATGTTGGGGTTTTCTGATAGATGGGATAATATTCTCGATAATAAATGCTTCTGTCTTTAAAGGTGCTTTCGGCAAATATAAAAATGTATGAATTCACATAAGTATTGCTACTGTAACTGTTTTCTTAAAACATGACCTTCTGGGAAATAACATGTTGTACCTTCATAATTTATTATTACACTTCCAGGTAACACTCAAGTTTCCAAGCTTGACTCTTATGACTATAAATTTTTCAAAACTATGAATTATGAATTATGGATTATGAATTATTAACCATAAACTCTTAAATATACCTTTTAAAATTCCTACCTCAAGCAGCATTTAGTCTGGATTACACCCCAGCCTCTTAGAAAGTTAATAATAAATAAACATTTCCCTATGCCCTGAATTAGCTTTCTATGCATCAGTATGTTAAGCTTCATATTTAGGCAAACTTGAAAATGCTCTTTATGTACCTTAAACAAAAACCATATGATTTTAGGAAAATTGAGAAGGCCAGTATTAATATTTTAGTAATTCATATGTATAGAGCCAGATCCTAGTGGAATTCCATACTTGAAATTCAAATAAAGCCACTGTCCATTAATTATTAACATTCATGACCATGTATTAAATAACTATTAGTGATTTTCATGGAATTTGCAATTAAATTGTTCAGTTAATCTGTCCATCCATGAATGTGTCTCATGACTTTGTGATCATGATTCACATAGTACATTTGCTCTTCATAAATCTGATTTAAGGAGTCATGAGTAAAGTATGTTGATGACTGAATATTATATTAAGTGGAGCAAAGGTATATGCTGGGAGCAAGCTTGGTCCCACAATGCCTCATGTTGCAAGTGAAAGCCTGGGTGTTAACAGTAACTCGTCCTGATGCAGACAGCAGTGCCTTGATGACAACTCACCGCAAGCATCAGTGTGGGTACAAATGTTTTCTTTCCTTCTTTCTTTTTTCTCCAAAGCAAAACTGTAAAACAAAACAAAACAAAACATTGGATCTTAGCTCTTTTTCTTATCAATACTTGCCTAAATCAGCTGACACTGTTGTTAGGGTTAAATGGGAAGCTTGAAAGCGAGCCATTGCGCATAAAACAAATGGTTTCCCCCAGCTGATGACATGGTCCTAGGACCACATCTAGCAACAAGGGCACATGTCCACTTAGAACTAGGGCACATGTCCACTTAGAACTATGAGAAAGAGCTCGAGTCAATTATCAGATGTTCTTCCTCTTCCTGATGCATGCCTATCATTTATTCAGATTTTCTTTTGTTTCATTATGCTGACACAACATTCCTATGTGTTTACAAGTATTATTATTGCCATTTTAAGGTTTAAGGAAATTGAGTATTTTGTTGAAGTAGCAGAAAGGTGGTGGGATTTGAGTCTCTGCTTTCTGAGTTCCAAAGTGTTAACATATTTTAAGTATTAACTCTGTTGATACTACTTTAATCACATTAAAAAATACAACCAAATTACCTTATTTCAAGTAAATGATTTTAGTGTTAATAAGTGAAAATTTTTCTGAGAATATTTTGTTAGACAAGCAGTTTTAATTTTTTTAAAAAATTTCAAATGGGAAGCTTACTAATGTGTACCATGTTTGCCCAAGAAAATTACAAGCACTCTTACTGTCCATACACTGTGTGTTGAAATTAATTTATCAATGTTTTCTATTCAGTGCTAAAGCATAAGCTAGAATGAAGCTTCATGGAAGTTATTTTGGATATGAATTTGTAAAATTTTATATGTGAAACTTATTTCCATTCATATCTGATTTAATAAACAACTGTATACATTTTAGTTTTAAATATAAACAGTGCATTTATTCATTCAATCAGTAAATATGTATTGACTGTCCCAGAGCTTAGAGGTCGAATGAACCAAATGGAGAGTCTCTGCCTTCAAGGACCTTCCTGTCTTTAGATGACTATACACAGACACACGATGAATCACAGCTAAAAAGACATCTGACAGAAAGGTGACCTGCTGTTTGTGTAGGACTCCCTCCATGAACTGTGTCTTTCTTGGTGGAGTCTGCAGAGCCTTCTTTGTGGCTTCTGAAGCCAAACTGTATCATTCTACCAGGAGATGGTCAATCCTTGATAAATAGACCCGTCTTAACTAAATTCATAAGAGAGAGGTATAAAAGCCAAAGCAATATTTTATTGATTTCTAAAGGTGACACTATGTAATGCCTTCATAGCAAGTGCCTGGGACTTGAAAGTATTGAAGAAGATTTCGATAAATATATAATCATACCAAAGGGTTTTCGATGGTGTCAACAGGTGGATGATTTATTTTTCTTCCAGGGAATTATCTCCAATCTATTCCTAGAATACCTTTTTGCTGGCCAGAATTTTCCAGATAATGTTAATCTTTATGGGAAGTAATGAATAAACACTGCAAAATGTTTATTTTGCTTTGTTCTTTATTTTTTGTGTATGTTTAATATAATTTAATTGTAAGTTTACATAATTTAATTTTTTCCAGCTTTTATCGAGATGTAATTGACATATAACATTGCGTAATTTTAAGAATACTGTGTTGTATTGTGTATTCTTCTTGTGGGTTACCAAAAGCACCATTATAAAATCATTAGGTAGGTTAACAGTTACATTT
The DNA here is from genome assembly GCF_028023285.1 of Balaenoptera ricei. Lineage (NCBI taxonomy): Eukaryota > Metazoa > Chordata > Mammalia > Artiodactyla > Balaenopteridae > Balaenoptera > Balaenoptera ricei. Next base: position 88,895,107 of record NC_082650.1, on the reverse strand, counting down.
AAGTATTGTCTTTCCTGGATATACCGTAGTCATCTGGATTTGACCTGGGCATTTGCCTTCTGCAAAATATTTTCAGACCAAATGTGTTCAGTATTTTTACGTATGGCCAAGGTTGCTTTTTATTGGTGGTTTTAACTAGTTTGCATGATGGATTTTACTGACCTTTTCTCAAAATTAGAAATATCAATTTATAACCAGCCAATAATGCATTGACAAAAATGGGTCTCATTTAGCTATATTGTAATCTTAAATGTTTAATCAGAAAAAATACTTCAAACATTTTAATTTGTAAAATGACCCATAAAACATCTTTTTAATTTTCAGTAGTAGTAGAAGTAGTAGTAGTAGTGTTTTGGTACATATTTAAGTCATTCTTGATTCTTTTACCTTTTTTATTTGGTAAGGTCATTGATAAAATATTCATTAAATATTTAATAGTTTACTTCTATATTTCTCTTCAAAACATTCAGGTAGATAAGTGTATATGTAAATTAACACTTGAATATAATGAGATGATTGGATTTCTGTGAATCTTCAGGTTCTGTACTTTTTTGGTTTCTAGACATTATTAGGCTGTGCCCAACTTTAAACTTTAGGTGGCAGCGTATGAGAACAGTTATACATACACATAGAAAGTTGCCACCATTTAGAAAAATATGGTGAAGAATAATACATAAGTTTAAAAGAAATGATTAGGGATTTATTATACTTTGTATTTACATTCAAGACAATCCCTAAACAAACCATAGAACATTCTCATAATTTGGAATGATAAAAAAATATTTCCTGTCCACATAAGACTACTTTATCCCCATAAAAAGCCCATCATCTTTTTTTACTGATACTTCTTCACTTATCATGCTTTCATTGAAGTGGGGGGGAGGTCTTCCAAATGGATATTCCTAAGGGGGCTTTGTTCCCAGCACATCCCCAATTTTAATGAGTCTTAGCTAATTAGACATATCCGAATATTCTTTCTGAAGTATTGAAGATTAGAAGATATTTCCTTCCTCGCAATTCATTTGTTAAAAAGTACTTTACATTGATGTATAGTAAGAGAAGAAACAGGAAAATATAGTTTAAAAATAATGTATAGCAACACTTCTGGTTAGTAGACCATCTTAGTTGCTAACTAGAATAATCATCATAAAAGGTAAATTTTGTTGCGAAGTTGACAGCTCAATCTTGTTCCCTGTTTTAAAACTTGGGGTCAAGTAATTTTATTTCACTATTCAAGTGCCTAATCAAGATCAGGCCATATATGACCAACTTCATTAGGAAATAAAGATATGACTAGAATCTATGATACTTAGTGGAATTTGAGTGTTTAATTTTCACATAGGATCATGTCAGCTTTTCCACAATGACTATAATTCTTGTTGCTATAACTTTTCATTATATTAAAGCTCAAAATTTCTCTCTTTTATTTTACTCCATTTAGATTTTAATATATTCAAGAAAATCTTTTAGAGTAACTTTTAAAATAATGGTTTATATTCTTTGATCCTTGTGCTTATTGGAAAACATTCCATTATTTTTATCCTGATTTAAGTTCACAAAGTTTTAAGTGCTTATTCTGTTATTATAAGAGAGAGATAAAATTTCGAGGAACTTAATTAAAACCATGTTTATATATAGCTACCTGGTCCAGAAGATTGGTTTATTTTGCCTGTTTAAAAAATTTAATCATTTTGCTGAGGGTGAAGTGTTTGCAATAACTTCGATGGATTGTTGGCAAAATTGTAAAAAATAATTCTCATTACCCAGTAATCATCTAAAAAATTATAGACATAATCCAAACCATAGAAAACCCTTCACAATTTAGATGTTCATTTCTGTGCTGTTTATATTAATGAAAGTTTGGAAGGTACCTAAAGATCCAAATATGGGATAATGGATAATCCTTTAATTTCTCCAGCATACAAAAGTATGTGTATTCTGTGACCACTTCAGTTTTTGTCAGGATTCTTTCATTTGCATGAGTTATTTAAAATAGCTTAAGGAAGAGAAAGGATTTGTTTATTTATTGACTGGACCCAGGTGCTCAGAAATCTGACTTCCATCTCTCCATCTCTCTTCTCTGCTTTCCTTTTGGTTGGCTTCATTCTCAGTGACTCTCTTCCAGTTGGTGGCAAAGCAGGTTTCCACCACTCCTGGCTGGCACCCCTGGCAGAAAAAGCCTAAGGGTGCATCTTTCCAGTGACATCAGTGGAAGTTCCAGGGGGGGCTTTCATTGTCTCAGCCTGAGTTCCATCCCCACCCCTGAGCTTGTCATCACTAGGAAGTAGGCCCTGATGGATAGGCCCGGGTCTCAGGCCTCCATCCTCCTCACCCCAGCACCTTCCAGGAGGACAGAGCTAGCATCAGCCTTGTCCAAACCACATGTCGAAAGCAGAAGTAAATGTGGTTCCCCAGAGGAAATAGAATTTTCACTTGGAGAATAAGTATATAGGAGTAAATATATGCCAGAGAACCAAAATTATAGATGTGTACCATCGTACCTGTAAAATGAAATCATAGACTGTTTTATACTGAGAGAGAGAGAGAGAGAGGGAAAGATAGAGGGAGAGAGAGAGCACCAGAGAGAGAATGACAGAAATAAAAATGAATGGATTAACTGTTCTAAAGCTCATTATGATCACATAGCCAGTACATAAATCAAATATTGATGACTAAAGCCAGTTGCAAAAGCAAGCCAATTAACTTAAATCAAGCATAAGTAGAGTACAATGCATATTTTTGTATAAAATGCTATATTACTAAAAATTCTAAAGTTCTCCTATCCTTATAGTAGTCTTATGATGAGACCTTTGTAACAATTTTTAACTCTATATATTGGCATAATAAAAGTTCAGATTATTATTTTAAAAGCTGTATCATCTAAGAATTCTATGCAAGTATGATTGTTGTAAAAGGGACATGATTGCAGAGGCAAATATCCTCAAAATTGGGGCAATTTAAGGTCCAGTATTCAAATTTGCTCTCATCTACTTTAACTGTAATTGCTATAGAGCAACAATGTTTGGATTAAAACTCAGTTTCCTATTCAGCAAGATGGGATGCAATAATACAATAATGCATTAATAAGGATTAAATGAGTTCACAAAAACTTACACACTGACCATTGTCCTTAATGGAAGTGACAGACTTAACAGTTTTGTGATAAAGATTATTAAAAATTATTATTAAAGATGATTAAAATTATTAGCTTCACCTTCTAATAGTTTAAATCACTTAAAAAACTAAATTATATATATGTATACACATATACTTAAGAAAAGTAAAATTAAGATCCAGTATATTCTTTAAAAGTAAACATATCAGGACTTTTTTGGACTCATCTAAGTTAAACCCCTTAGTTTCTTTCTTGTAATTGACTTGTTTAAAGTCAAGATTAAAGGGCAGCAGGTGGGGTGGAGAAGGGGGGGAGGGAGAACACCCACATGGGAACACCACTGGTGGGTGTTCCTCTTACTCAATGACCTTAGAATTCAGTTATTTGCTTCCTTGTGATCATAATATTTCTATCTCTCTGAATCTGCTATTTTCAAATTTTAAAAGAGTCTTGTGTCAGAAACCTTTGGTTTTCTGAGGTACTTTATGTATTTAGGTACTGAGAAATATTAGCAGACTAAATCAGAGAATCAATTTTTCAATGTGCATCTTTTCTGAGTTCAAACTGTGATCAGGCCTTGAAAAATTTTAGCTCACGCACCATCCAAGTCATTCTGGGGTATTAATTAATTCTTATATTCAATAAAATTTAAGCTAAATGAGCCAAAGCAGATATTGAGGCTGTTCACTCTTTCCACTGGCACGTTGACCCAGGTCAATTGCGTTCAAAGCATGTCTACATGACCGCATAACAAATTGTGAGATGCAAACCAGTTTCTATAAAATGGCAATGTGCAAGTTGTAGCCCCTTTATAATAATAGTTAGGTATGATCAGACTGCTTGAAACTATATAAAGAGGAGAGATTTCTAAATCAGGGGACATTGTTGTATTATCAGAAGGATTGGTATGCCAAAGACCCTGACTTTTGACCTCCAGATTTGCACAGCCACTGCCTGGGGTTAAGAGGAGGTTATGATTGGTTTCTGGCTGTGACATTGGCTCAGAAGGACAGGCTGCCCCCTGTGATCACAACTCCTGCAGCTAAAACGAGTCATGGCCATAAGTTGCAAGGTTAAAGATGGCCTGCGTCATCCCTTCCTGTTTCCTGTACAATTACATAATATTATTATCACTTTAAAAAAGGACATGTAAGTCAATTTTTTCTTTAAGTGTAAAAATGTTTATACAGTCAAAGCTTGTTACATTAAATTATCTTTTTTGCTACCCCACCTTCCAAAGCATCTCTTCCCACTCCATCTAACAACACTCTCATTTCAAGCTGGCCAGATAGATATCCTGTGTATCATAAGGGAACCACAAAACTCTCCTAATTCATACCACAGTGTAAGTAACTACCAAACCAATGCTTTTTGAAGAGTTTGTACTATATAAAGAAAACAGTTAAAGAAGGCACCAGAGAAGACTTTGCAATTCAAATCGAAGGTGGGGCATTTTTCACAGCACACAGGAAAAAGAAAATCAAAAGAGCCATCATCCCCAGAACAAATTAATGTAGTGTATTCATATATTTATTCAACAAATATTGGCTGCCTATAATATTCTAGGCACTGTTGTCAAAGGTCTATTTTTAATCATGAAAATGTAGATCTTACCTTAAAAAAAATAAAAGACCAGGGAATATAAAGCTAATCAAAAGTTTAACACTATCTGTATCAAGTTTGTGAGACATTAAAAAGGAAATGCATCAAAATACTAGTGGTGGTTATCTCTGGGAGGGGATCATGGGGAGATGAGTCGCTGGGGCAAGGAATAGTGACTTTATTTGGAAAGCCAGGAGACTGAGAAGATGGCAGACTAGTGTCCCAAAGAACCATCTTACCGCAGTCAGAATTCAGGCTTCTTTTATACTAAAGGGGGCAGGGGTGGTGGTGGTGTGGTGGCTGATAATTGCAAACTTCTTGGTGTTGGAATCCTTTGTTCTTGCAGCTGTCCACATAGGTCAGGTCACGATGTTCCTGTAAACCTCCAACAAGACAAACGTTATTCTCTGTTCTGCAACTTTTTATCTCTATATGAATGGAAATGTATTATACCTTTAAAGGTCAGAGCCTTGAGAATGGGCTGTTATGTATATTTCAGGCTATAGGCAGCATTCTTTTACAAAAGGTGCAGAGCCAGCATGACTAAGCATAGGCAACAGAACACAAAGGTTAAAGTAAAAGAAACAGATCTAATATGGAGTCAGATTTGTTCTTCTCTATTACATCTTGAGGGCAAGGATGATGTTTACTTTGTTCGGTGCTTAGCACAATTTTAGCACAGAGTAGGTGTGTGGCTAGTATATGTTGAATGGGTGAACTATGTTCCCTTCAGGAAATATTTCCTAAGTGATCTTGAGTGCACAGGGCTCTATTCTCTGCAACCTAAAGTTGACTAAGACACATTTCTTCTCTTCATGCAGCTTTCCACTTAGTGTGCATAGGTGTTTGGGGATAAGTCATGACACAAATCCTATTATAAGGCAACATTACAGTCTGAACAAAGGGTTATGGGGTTTTAGTCTCAGAGATCAGAGATCATGGAATCTCTTGGAGATAGAGTTCATTGTGGAACATTCTGATTCATGTTTTGGAAGGTAACTCTGTCTTTTAATAGATAGTTTTTAATTAACTTTTTTGATAAATGAATAAAACAAGGATTTGCTTCCTTTATGCTTGTGTTTCAGTTTAAAATAGTAAAAATGATTATCATATTCATCTGTTCCATACTGGAGTAAACAAAATATTTGATGTATATTTAAATATTACTGTAATTATGGTTTTTATTTTGCTAGGCAAGTTACATCCAGATTTTGTGTACGCAGGTCTGTGATTATGATAATCCATTCATAATTGCTTGTGTGAAATCTATGAATCCTTTTTCATATACTATTGTATCCTCCTAAGTGTTGATAAACTAGATCTATTAACAATCTTTAATGTTCTCTTAAAGGTTATTTCACTTTGACTTAGAAATGTTACATTCCCATTAATTTCATAAATATTCCTCTAATGCTGTTTCTAAACCTGGGGCAGAATGTGGATCTTATTCTGCAGAAAATTATGGATATTATCAGTAATTGCTCTATTACCACAAGGAAAAAATATATGTAGATTGTAGAGTCCTGATGTATTTCAAAAAAATCTTTTGAAGTAGTGATTCAATATTGGTAATGTGTGTAGTCTGCATGCAAATAATAGTTATTATTCTTTCACGTGTAACATTTAAGCCACAGGATATGAAGTTCTCATTTCCTGTTGGAAGTTTTCCATGTAAATGTAGTACTGGTCTTCCATTTGTAGAGCTATAGATTTCCATTTTATTGTATTAAACGTACAATAAAATGATGATGCTTTGTTGTGATTTTAAAAAAATAGATTATAGTCTTAAAGAATGCTATGCTTCCTTCAGGTTGTATCACCTTATTCTATTTTATGATAATATCCTTTATATTCTCTCTCTGAATTGAATCTACTCTGTGGATGGGATCACCCCCTTTCTTTTTAATGGTCTGTAGGTGCCTCCCTTATCCTGTGACATAAGAAACCTCAACTATGCTAGTTTACACAAATTATGTGAGTTGTTTTCTGTGTCAATATAGATTTCCTCCTCTTCCCTGCTTTTACTATAGGCACCTTTATACACCATCTAAAAAGACTTTTTGAGATAATGTAATACCAAAGAGGCCCCTAATGTTCATTGCCCTGGAGGATCTGTTCGGTAAGAATACAGTTCCATTAGCTGCCACTTCCATTACTGGTTTTGTAAGTCAGGTGTGAGGAACCAGCCTTCCGAGCAAGAAAATGTTCAGGATGGCAAATTTGTCTTTCTGAGATGCTCTGTGAAACTGTTCCTATAGAAAGGCATTTGAGAGGAATTAATTTTCTTAAGTATTTCATTACCCTTAATTCTTAACTGACCATGTTATAATGTTTATCTTTCTTTTAGGTAAATGATTAAAAGAAAGATCAAACCTCTTCTTCTCCAAGTACCAAAGTGATAAAAAAATTAGATATTTTATAGTCTGTTCTTCTGATAGGCTCCCCAAGCTGCTTTTGTGAAGAATCACCATACTATACAGATGGGAATACTGAGGCGAGATACCTTTAAAACTGTAGACATTTCATGTATTTGATTACAGTTAGAATTAATGAGGCTTGAAGTCAAACAAGAAGTTAAGCATACTGCTTAGATTGGTGTTCTGTCAATGGATATTTGTTCAGTGATATATTATGAATAAGAGTGGCAGAATTCAAAGAGAATTTGACTAGAAATCCACTTGCTGGGTTTGAGTCCCTGCCTCGTCTCTCACTAAATGTGGTTTTCATGATCTCCAAAGTTCATCTAAGTCCAAAATAGATTTAATTTTGGGAATCAAAATCGTCTTTGCTGTACTCTGAGTACTTCCCTCATGCTGGGCACCTTGCTGGGCAGAGGGATGAAGCAGTGACAGGCACAGTTTCTGTGCTGTGGGACCTGGGTCCAGGAGGAGACACACAGCACATCATCACAGAAATCAGTAGCCACCTAGAAATTGTGACCAGTGCAGCAAGGATGTCATGGAGACAATAGAGGGATGAACCTGACCTAGAGTGAGAGTTGGGACTTTCTCTGACAGAGTGAGAGTGTTGAGCTGAAATCTGAGGAGTGAGACGTAGCAGCGGTGGAGTGAAGCAGAACTGGCTCCGGGCAGAGGCATGAAATCTCCCATAGGTCCAGGACGGGGTCTGTGTCTGAGATGAGGCTGCAGAGAGAGGACAGAAAGTACATCATGGGAGGCTTGAGGCCAGCTTAGGGCTTTCATTAAATATGGGAACAGTCTGAAAGGGACAGAGATGGAGAGAGAGGTGGTTCGCATTATGAAGATGTGCCTTTTTTGAAAAGGCTGGGTTCTCAAGGAAATCATTTCAGGCCAGAGTCCATGTGGAATTTAAGCATCTGAAGATGTTCCTTCAAAGGCTTCATTTCCCACCTGGGAGTACTCATACCCAACTTGAGTACCTCTGTGCCTCATCTCAGAGAGTTTGTAATCTCGTTGGATAGAAAAGGCGTGAACTTAGGAAATGATAATTAATCATAACAAATTTAAATCATAGTTCAGGACGAAATCAAAAAACTATAATCAGCAAACCATGTATAATAGCTTAATCAGTTGAGCAGACAGTGACATGTCAGAGGTCCACAGTGGTCAGGGACTTCTTTTGGGAATCTTGAAAAGCTGAGAGTATTTGAATGACCTGAGAGGAGGGTTTATGACATCTCAGGACCAATTGTAGTAGAGATTATAGAAGGGGAAATCGGAAGATGTTTTGGGGTCACTATAATTTGGTGACATAATCAGAAGTCAGGCAGTTTGATTGCAAATCATACCGAACATCAGCCTTTAGAATGTGTATTTCATGATATGGATCACAGAGACCCCCTGCAGACTTTGGAGCAGGGAAATGCTGGAATCAAATAGGTCAAAAGTATCCAGTGAAAGCCTTAACAAAGGGATTGGAAAGAAGAAATGGTCATCACATTTAGAAGCCTGGAGTCAGAATCCTGGCCTGAGTCAATAAAGAGTGGAGTGATGGATATGCAAATGGAAAGTAAGGAGTATTTTTGAGAGATCAAACAAAAGTAAGGAAACAAGATGAGACAAGACTCGGTAATTGTTTGGATATGGAACTCAAGGAAAAGTGAGGAGTCCTAGAAAGCAGAAATGTGTACCTCATACATTTGGGGAATAGTTTTTGTCACTATTTAATCAATTGGAATGTTGGATTCATTCTAATTCAGTAAATTAGTAACAGCAATATTTTCCAGTAAGATATACAGCTTACACATCAACTAGAAATGTGGTCTAGTCTCAGCCTACACTGTCACCTGCTTGTTAGGATAGTAGGTGAAAGCACTTGTATTGCTACTGCTGTCAAATCCTGGGGTTTAGACTTGCTAGTATTAACAGGCTGGTGTTTACCTATTTGACATTATTTACTTACCTCTCTCTAACTAATATTTTTCATAAACCAAAAGGACAATACTCATTACTTAGTGACTGTACTTTGTTTACATAACCCTCTGTGTGGCTTTCTTCTACCAGGCGTAGCTTGGGCAATGATGACCCTTAAGTGCTATAACTTTTCTCTTCCTGGAGAGTAAAAGTGGACCACTGGTCAGAAATATGGACTGTTTCACATATACTCCCTTTTTCTCCTTCTTCAAGAATAGCTTTCCAAAATCATTCTTGGACCTATCCACAGTTCCTTTCCAAACAATGAGTCATAACTCCTTGTTTAATAAACTTTCTCCAACCAAAATATCTTGTATATTTTTTAGACAAGTTTTCAAAATGCCTTCAAAGTTATTTTTAAAAATTCATCCAAATTAAGAAAACTGAACTAGAAAAAAGAAACAGAATTGAAATCAGCCATCATCATACCATCCAGAGATAACCACTGATTTATGTGAGCTTATTTCCTCTGCATACATGTAAAATATCTTTTATTACAGAAATGTGATCATATTTTATGTACTGAAAATGTGATCATTCTGTACCTACTGTTATGTGACCTATTTTTCTCAAATCATAATTAGCTGTGAATGTCTTTTCAGTGAATAATTATAAACAGCATCATCCCTATAACCTTTATTAAATTTTATTTCAGTAACTTTCTAGTAGGTTTAGATGGTTCCTAATATATTCTACTATAAATACTGTTATCATAAAATATTTGCCTACTCACACATATAGAGATATACACATATATACATGCATGTATGTGCATGTGTGCATGTATTCACACATTTGTCTGATTATTTCTTTGGAGTAAATTTCTAAGCACGATGTTAGTTCAAAGTTGTACAATTTTATGTCTTATCGTACATATTTTCAAATTGTCGTATAGAAGTGGATAACCCCCTAGGTAGAATATGTAAATAGTCATTTCCTCACTCTTTCAACAAAAAAACAATGAGCAGTCTAGTAGCTAGAAAATATATCTCAGGGTTTTAATTTGTGTTTGTGAGTTACTTGTAGGTGAACATTATATTCTTCCGTTCATAGGTCATTTGTATTTTTCCTTTTTGAACTATCTGTTCTTATTCTTTGCCCATTTCCCACAAGTGTTCACACGAATTTCTTAAATATTTTTATGACCATCAACTAACACAACTAGCTTTAAAAGATTATTGAAATAATTAGATTTGTTATGTCTGTTCTTTTATTGCAAAACAATTTTTTGTGCTGTGGCAAAAAATCCACGTACTGAACACCTGGTATTCTTTAACATCAGTAGTGTTCATTTTACTAAACGCTTTATTCAATGTTTGTTTTAATGAAAATGAATAAAAGTGGTGACATTTACCAAAATTATCTTATGTAATTTATTTTACCATTCTCTTATGGGGATTATCTTCATAAAAATACCTAAAATATGTCAAAAGAGATATTTCTTGTAAAAGTCAAAATTTAAGTGGTAACCCTGTACTGCCACTGAAGGCAAAACTTATATTCACCAGTATCTGAGCAGGCAGCATAACGTGGAAGATTTCTAAGTTAGTTAGCATGAGTTATCATAAAAATTGAAATCTCTGCTTGCATACCTGGTGGGTGACAAGAGCTGAGTTTTCACTCTTCTCACTGGCAGCCCTTTCCAAATGCTGTGCTTACTGCATGCCAAAACAATGCCTTTCAGTTTCTTACACAAAGTCGTAGTTATTTAGAGAAAATGTATCCTTCTCAAAATTAGAAACTTAGGTGGAAATTTGTGGGTAGAGGAACAATTTGAGATTGACAGTGGGAAATCAGAATTTGATGGGGTTCAGGGACCAATCCGGTGAGAACAGAGGAGACAGGAGAGGGTAAGAAGAAAATGCTTCTGCAGAGTATGTGTAACCACCCTTCTCAAGTATTTACAGGAGATCAATAGCAAAAGTGGGCTTATTAATGCAGTTTAATAATTGTTTCCATGTATAAGAGATACGGTAATAGTACAAAACGATTTACTCCCTGAGTAAATCAAGTCTGAGGGAACAGCACATGGGGAGGCCCCGAAACAGGAGTGTGCTTGATTCTTAGCACATTCAGGGATTATTCTGGAAACTTTATACTACTTCCTCAATTTCTTATTGAATTACTGTTTCACGTTTAACTTCAAATCTATTAATTGGCCCAAATGAATAGAAAGTAGGGTATATAAAGTTTATGTTCATTAATGTATTTTCTTTTAGGCACACTTTTTTTTAAATGTTAGAAATGTCTAAAGACAGAGGCTGATAGAGGTAGATGTCAGGGGAAAGATAAGCTGAATTAGGGTAGGTAGGATAGTAGGACAAAAGTAGAATTTGTTAGTGTATAAATTTTAAACAAAAATGTTTTAGTGGGGCTTCCCTGGCGGGGCAGTTGTTGAGAATCCACCTACCAATGCAGGGGACACGGGTTCGAGCCCTGGTCCAGGAAGATCCCACATACTGCGGAGCAACTAAGCCCGTGAGCCACAACTACTGAGCCTGTGCTCTAGAGCCCGTGAGCCACAACTACTGAAGTCTGCATGCCTAGAGCCCGTGCTCTGCAACAAGAGAAGCCACCTCAATGAGAAGCCCGCACACCACAGCAAAGAGTAGACCCCGCTCGCCGCAACTAGAGAAAAGCCTGTGCGCAGCAACGAAAACCCAATGCAGCCAAAAATAAATAAATAAATAAATAAATTTATTTAAAAAAAAATGTTTTAGTGGTGTGACTAATGACCTCTAATGACTAAAGAATTCAACATTGTTCTTATCCAAATATTGAATTCGAGACTTCCTTTTAGCTCAGCATCTTGATTTCCATACATGATTTAAGTTATGATAACAACAACAACAACAAAAAGTAGCATCTTAGGACAATGAGTCTTACAAAAGTTACATCAACTTTTGGGTCCTGGATTTTGATTGATGGCTAATTGACCTGAGACAATGAGTTTATCCAGCCGCACTAATGGAACCAGGTATATGATATCTATCTTTTAGGCTATCCTGTTTGGTGCTCCAGCTGACATCAAATAAATATCCCCGACATCTAAATAAGCAGCAGTTATGGCATTAATAGAGTTTGCAAGATTAATCCAACATTATGGAGTAAAATTTCCATATTCTTTTGAATCTATCTATCTATATATACCATTATATATAGGGCTATATGTAGATATAAATAATAAGTACTGTTGTAAAACTCTATACATGACCATCAAATAATTATGAATTTCAAAAAATTTCAAGTGATTTCTCCAAAGGAATATGCAAATAATAAAAATTCAATGATATTTTCTGTACATATTCTGATTTTTAAATGATAAAGGTATTTTTTCTTGAAATCTTTCTTTCTATAAATTCCTAAGGGAACACTAAAGCACTGAGTTCATTAAGATGTCAGCATATCTGTCCTTCACAGTATGTGCCACCGATCAAGAAAACTGTGCTCAGTATCCAAGAGCAGATCATGACTTTTACATTCTCAGGAATTCAACTTGGGCTTAAGAATCTGAGAATTGATATCTTTGCAGAGGTTGACTTACAGGTAAGTACTATCACTTGAGAATTTCACATAGGATGTTCAAATTATCCTTAGCAAATACTTTTGCCCTGACAAAACAGAATATTTTATGCTTCTTTTCACAGGTAAGAGCAGTCCATCTAAAGTGATTCCAAAGTGATGGAAGGCTTCAGTTCTCACTCCCAAACTTTTTAAACGTTGTTACACTATACTTGAGCAATCTTTACAAGGACATTAGACTTTTTTGATACATAGATAAATCTAAGCAGGGTATTCCTTGAGAGCTACAATGAAATCTGTAATGAATGTGGAGATGTTTGTATATTCTACTTAATTCAATTAAATAAATGTGTTAGATGCTGCCTTGGATATAAGTACATGCACACTATTTTTGATCTTAGAGATTATTAGGTATAAGAAATTAATAAACTCTGTAATGCATGGTGAAAAATTTTAAACTCAAGAAAAAAAAAGACATTAAAAACCTAAAAGTGGTCATGAAGAACCTAGGGGCAAGATGGGAATAATGACACAGACCTACTAGAGAATGGACTTGAGGATACGGGGAGGGGGAAGTGTAAGCTGGGACAAAGTGAGAGACTGGCATGGACATATATACACTACCAAATGTAAAGCAGGTAGCTAGTGGGAAGCAGCCACATAGACCAGGGAGATGTGCTTTGTGACCACCTAGAGAGGTGCGACAGGGAGGGTGGGAGGGAGGGAGATGCAAGAGGGAAGATATTTGTGAACGTATGTATATGTATAACTGATTCACTTTGTTATAAAGCAGAAACTAACACACCATTGTAAAGCAATTATACTCCAATAAAGATGTTAAAAAAAAAACCAAAAACAACTTTTACTGGGAATTAACCAGAGAAAATAGCAAGTTTTGAATCTAAAGAGCAAATTCAGAGAGCAAGTAGTATTTATGATGGATCATAAAGGAGAGTTTGGATAGTCATAAGTGGATGCGAGATGTTTCGTGGATGGAAAGAGAATTGCATAAATAAAGTTTTAGGGTGAAATGCACAGGATAGGTTCCTGCAACAGCAAACAAGCTATGTAAAATCGGAAATCCAATATTATTTTCACAGCAGTACTGTACTGGGAAAAGAGTATATATCTTTGAGCAGGAGTATCTTTGAAGACATGGGTTTAAACTTTAATTCAAGAAGATGTATCTACCAATGCTGATTTGGAATGAATTTTATTGGGGAAATAAAATTAGCCCAGGCAAGAATTAATTAGGTAACATTGGAAATAAGAAGTATGTAAGAGACATTAAGAAAGTAGATTATGTATGATTGAATGGCTGCCTGGGAAAGGAGTGCAGGGCGCTTCCATCTGGTGACTAAGACATTGGTAGTGCCATTAATAAAAAATAGAGGGGTCAGGAGGAGTTCATGGTCACAGGGAAAAATAATACAATTATGGGCATCTTGAATTTACACTGCCATCGTAGTTGTTCTAGGAAGATGTGCAACAGGCTGCTGGAAAGCTGTTGTCTAGAACAGAGAAAGGGGAAAGAAAAGTTTTGATGGGGCAGGAGGCATAGAAATGGGCATAAAAGTGGAAGAGCCAGGGAAAATGAGGAGTGAGGATGAGAAGCCGAGAGGGATCTTATAGCTGGCAGGTTCCGTGGGAAGGTGAGGAGGTAAGGATGGAGCCCAAGAAGATGTGGATGGTGTCCCAGAGCATCACTGCCTGTAGAAGGTCCTGCACTGATGGGAATGTTCTCCATCTTTGCGGTCCAGGTTGGTGGCCAGCAGCCGCATGGGACTAGTGAGGACCTGAGTTGTAAATCTTGTTTAATTTTAACTAGTTTCAACTTTAAATAGCCACATAGCTACTTCATTGATAAATGCGTTACAGAGAGGATTAACACACTCTGTCTCACTGCGATCGCATTTCCACTCAGCCACCAAGTGACACCCCTACAATATCAATTGGAACATGTCCTTTCCCTGCTTAAAATTCCCCAGTGGCTCTTCAGTGTCTGGAATAAGGTCCAAGCTACTGCATCACGGCTCTGAGGAGGCATCTCCAATCTCACCCTCTCAGCCAAAGCCCTGGCCACATCAGCCTTCCCGAGCAGGCCGATCCTTTCCAGGCCAGGCCTTCGTCCTCCTTTCTCTAATGTCCCTCCCTCATTTCCCCCTGCTCTTTCTAGTGTCCCTTCTTCTTAGTCTTTCAGGTTTCCGTGTAAGTATCCTTCCTCAGAGGGGTCTCCCTTTAGCCCTTTACCTAAAATAGCCAGATGGCCCTCGTATTCTCCAACTCTACAATTTATTTCTTTTATGCCATGGATCATAATTTGTACTCAATTATCTATATATTACCCTCAGCCTCCCTTACTGGACTATAAACTCCCTGAGGGCAGGGATCATGTGTGTCTTCTATTTCTCAAACCTCTCAGAGTGCCTGGTATATGGTGTGTGCTCAATAAATATTGGTTGAGTGTTGATCAAGTACCAACAAAGACTGCCTGACAAAGACTATGTAACTACAAACAAGTTTCCATAAATAATCTCTTGTTGCTGTGAAATGAGTCTGTTTTCAGCAAATAAATGCTCAGAGGAACTTATACAAACAGATTTGTAAAATATATACCTGGAAAAGTCTTTTAAAACAGAAGAAACTAAAATAATATGTGTTGAAAGACACAATTTGGGTAGTACTTCATGTGGAATAAAGTTGTGTAACTTTTGTACTTTGTAGAGCCTCAAGTCTGGAATTCCCAGCCTCTCTAGCTCCACTCAGCTTCTTCCTGCACCAGAGGAAGATTTTATTTCTTAGCTACCCCTCCAGTGCCTATCTCTGATATATTCTTTAGGTTTCTACGACCCTTGAAAGCACTGCAACACTTTTGCTCAGGGTATTTTCTGGAATTCTCAATAATAATGGAAGGTAGACACTACTATTATTACCATTCATTTTAATTTTAAAAATTTTATTTATTTATTTATTTTTATTTTTATTTTTTTTTTGCTGTGTTGGTCTTTGTTGCTGCGCTAGGACTTTTTCTGGTTGCGGCGAGCAGGGGCTATTCTTTGTTGTGGTGCGCGGGCTTCTCGTTGAGGTGGCCTCTCTTTGTTGTGGAGCATGGGCTCTAGGCGTGTGGGCTTCAGTAGTTGTGGCACGTGGGCTCAGTAGTTGTGGCACGTGGGCTCAGTAGTTGTGGCTCGTGGGCTCTAGAGCACTGGCTCAGTAGTTGTGGCGCACGGGCTTAGTTGCTCTGCAGCATGTGGGATCTTCCCCGATCAGGGCTTCAACCCTTGTCCTCTGTATTGGCAGGTGTAGTCTTAACCACTGCACCACTAGGGAAGCCTCATTATTACCATTTAGAAAACAAAATAAAATAAAACATTTGGTTCTCATATTGACAGTGTATTACAGAAAGTGAAAGGATCTGTTTTCACTTGGAAATGCATGAGAAATTAGGGCCAATTTAGCACTCAGAAAAATAGTTGTTTACTTTCATTATATGAGTGAAATAAAGCAGCTGGCCTGTTGAACTGCTTCCATTACTTAAGTAACCAGAGAATGATACTTTTAATAAAATTTTATTTCACTAGGAATGAAATTGATGGTGCATCATTTTTAAGTTTTTAAAAGACCTTTGTCTTTTAAAAGTTATGTATAAAGAAATTACATATATGAAAGCCAGTGTTTTTCCTTAGTATTTAAAATGAGGATTCATATCTACTGATTAAAATGGTATCTCCAGGACAAGCAGCTCTTTCCCCCTGCCCCCAGTGTTATGCTTCCTGTTCCACTACTATGAATGTTTTAAAAATACAAAAGGAAAAGGACAGTGATGGAAGAAGGAAATAAAGGGAGAAAAAGAAATAAAGTATAACTGAATATGCTAGTATGAAGCAGGCACATTTTATCTCAAAAATATGAGTTTACTAAATTCTAATTTTATTTCCATATCTAAATTAAAAATAAATTCCATGTATTTAATTTTTTATGCTGATGTATAGTTTTTACGAAGGGTCTGGGAAATAAAGTTGGATTTAAAAAACAGCTTCTAATTCTAACTTTAACTCTATTCAAATACTTATATATCTTCCTTCATCTGAAATTTAGACCCATATCCAAATGGATGACTCCAGAAAGCTGTTTGAAAAGCATAAACTTTCTTAGATGGGTATAGATTATATAAGTATAGATAACATATGTGATTTTTTTTGGGGGGAGGGGCAATGAACATATGTGATTTTTAACAATATATTTTAGTAAGATAAAATTAAGCCTTAGGTATAAAAAATAGTCCAATAAAGTTGTCCCCAAATTTAAGATAATCTTATGAATAATACTGTAAAATAACCTCTCTTTTGAAATCTTTTTCTAATTCCTTCATTTTCCTGTTGAATTTAACGTAGTTACTCCATGACCCATTACTTAGCACGTGGTGCCTATTAATTAGATAATCATGAAACTTCCCTACATGGGAATACAGTACAGTCGGCTAATGTCCTACATTAAAGACTGAAAGCAAAATGGGTCTCTGTTTTAGTATTCTGAATGATAACTTGGGACGTAAAAATGGGACATATTTTATGAGCTCTGTAAGGTTTTTCTGATATAACTGTTGAACTTCTAGAATGTCTATTCTGGAGAAGGAGTCTCTGTACTATGTGAGTTACAAATTTTGTATCATTAATTTGTTGCTGGACTATGCCTCCTTAGGTAGAGAATTTGAGAAAATAAAAGGCAGATGAGTCTCAAGTGGTGAAAATTACAACATGAGTCCTCGAAAGACTATGTCTTTCCTTTATCTTCCTCTGTTGCCCAAAGGAGCATGTTAGAAAGTAGATAATTACCTTGTGAGCTCATGTTGTATACACAGATGGATTGGTTAGTATGAAAACAAAATTGCAGATGAGGTAATTACTTAGATAGCTCTGTCAAAACACTAACTCATTCTGATCTCAAAAATTTAAATGAGTCTGAGGAACATGTGGTGTGCCCCAGTCATTTTGGCATACACATTTCACTTCAAATCATAAGAGTTAAGACACAAGCTAAATTTGTTACTTCAAATAACTATTAATCCAGTTGCTATGTGAATTAACATATTTTTTTTTTAATTTCAGTGTTCTAGTGTGTATATAATTAGATGGGATTCCATTATCATTTGGTGATTCCTAATGGACTGCATTTTTAAGTTATCAAAAAGCATATTTTGAAATAAAGAAAACACTGTTGTCAAAATCTAGATCTCATAGGTAAAGGGAGTGAGTGGGAAAAATAATTGAAGTGGTATTAAGTGCATTTTTTAAACACAAGAAACAAAAAGTCTCGAAGGCATTCCCCTCTGAAACAGAGCATAATTATTAACATAATAATCCTTTCCCAGACATAACTCTACTTTGGCATACCCTTTTTCCTTAATTCAGAAATATTCCATTGACTTCACAAGCTGGTGATTCTGCTGAGACTGATTTTTTTTTCCCTAAGTTCAATGTGTGCAGACTACACTTCCTGACTAAATGTTTGAAATAAGTCACACTGACTTGAAATATAATGTCTTTTGCACTCTCATTTTTCTTTGTTTTATTTTTGCAAGTCTTGTGGAATGTGTATTTAGGGTCCAGGATTTGCAAATTTTTGTGATGCTTAAGAGGGCATCTTTCTGGGTCTGGGGTTCTAGAATGTACCAAGAGGGTGGAATTAAACAAATCTGTCTGTATTCTATGCCATAGATCTGCCATGTGTTCTATAGGAGGGGAGGGGTATTTGTTGTATGCAAGCATTTAAGAGGATTAAACTGAATTTCTCATACATGAAAATATTCCATGTCTCAAAACATTAGTATATAAATGTTATGTCTTGCTGTCTCAAAATTTGACATTGGTAGAGGATGAATGTATTACACAGTATGTCAGTTATTCATATCAGTGTTTCCCAGTGTTTCCTGATGAGTAAAGTCACCAAGAAACTGGTTACAAACACAGAATATCCAAGGCCCACAGTAGGTAAATGAAATGTGAACATGTAGGGGGTGGGGAGGTGGCCAGGAATGTTAAGGGATGTCATTTCTTTGCTGAATGGTCATCAGTGTATATATTCTTGAAGAAACAGTTTATAACAAAAATGAACTACACTAGCAGACAAAAAAACTTTATAAAGAATCAAAGTAATAGTTTTTAAAAACAAAATATTTCATTTGTTATTAAAGAAAGTTATGGCGTTGAGGGCAAAAGTGAAATGAAAACAGTGGTAAATCTTTGTGTGAGCAACAATTTCGTGTGGGGAACTTAAAGTTCTGGAAAAGGACAAGAGTCAGAAACAAGGTTAGCACAGCCTTTCTTTGGATTGAAAAGATTAATGGAACTGGAAGCTTCTTTTAAGGGGAACATAAACACTTAATGATGGATAAGAGAAGGAGAAGGAGAAGGATTTAGGTACAAGTAATCCCTGAAAGCTATAATTCCCTTGGAACTGGTTGACCTGGCAGCTAATAATCACATAGGGTTTTGAAAAATATATAAAAGAACTGGAGAATTTGTAATAGTTTCTTAAAGTACTTTATGTCCTGATACACACTTACATAGAGAGGAGACCAGATGAAAAATCCACATTACCTTGGAACCATGGTCAGAGATTGACATGATATGATACAGAAGATTTCTCTATTCAAAAGATAGTCCTGGGCGCTGTGCCTAGTGATACATCTGAAGGGTCAGGTGAATGTGCTGTAAAGAATCTTGGAGGAGGGATTGGTTCAAGATGGCAGGGTAGGAGGACGTGCTCTCACTGCCTCTTGCAAGAGCACTGGAAGCACAACTAACTGCTAAACAATCATCAACAGGAAGACACTGGAACTCACCAAAAGGATACCCCACATCCAAAGACAAAGGAGAAGCCACAATGAGATGGTAGCAGAGGCACAATCACAATAAAATCAAATCCCATAACTGCTGGGTGGGTGACTCACAAACTGGAGAACACTTATACCACAGAAGTCCACCCACTGGAGTGAAGGTTCTGAGCCTCATGTCAGGCTTCCCAACCTGGGGGTCCGGCAATGGGAGGAGGAATTCCTAGAGAATCTAGACTTTGAAGCCTAGCAGGATTTGATTGCAGGACTTTGACAGGAATGGGGGAAACAGAGACTCCACTCTTGGAGGGCACACACAAAGTAGTGTGCACATTGGAACCCAGGGGAAGGAGAAGTGACCCCATAGAAGACTGAACCAGACCTACCTGCTAGTGTTGGGGGATCTCCTGCAGAGGCGGGGGGTGGATCTGTCTCAATGTGAGGACAAGGACACTGGCAGCAGAAATTCTGGGAAGTACTCCTTGGCGTGAGCCATCCCAGAGTCTGCCATTAGCCCCACCAAAGAGCCTGGCTAGGCTCCAGTGTTGAGTTGCCTCAGGCCAAACAACCAACAGGGAGGGAACCCAGCCCCACCCATCAGCAGTCAGTGGATTAAAGTTTTACTGAGCTCTGCTCACCAGAGCAACAGCCAGCTCTACCCACCACCAGTCCCTCCCATCAGGAAACTTGCACAAGCCTCTTAGATAGCCTCACCCACCAGAGGGCAGACAGAAGAAGCAAGAAGAATTACAATCCTGCAGCCTGTGGAACAACAACCACATTCACAGAAAGAGAGACAAGTTGAAAAGGCAGAGGACTATGTACCAAATGAAAGAACAAGATAAAACCCCAGAAAAACAAGCAAACTAAGTGGAGCTAGGCAACCTTCCAGAAAAAAGAATTCGGAATAATGATAGTGAAGATGATCCAGGACCTTGGGAAAAAAATGGAGGCAAAAATTGAGAAGATGCAAGAAATATTTAACAAAGACCTAGAAGAATTAATGAACAAACAAACAGAGATGAACAATACAATAACTGAAATGAAAACTACACTAGAAGGAATCAATAGCAGAATAACTGAGGCAAAAGAACGGATAAGTGACCTGGAAGACAGAATGGTGGAATTCACTGCTGCGGAACAGAATAAAGAAAAAAGAATGAAAAGAAATGAAGACAGTCTAAGAGACCTCTGGAACAACATTAAACATAACAACATTCGCATTACAGGGGTCCCAGAAGGAGAAGAGAGAGAGAAAGGACTTGAGAAAATATTTGAAGAGATTATAGTCAAAAACTTTCCTAACATGGGAAAGGAAATAGCCACCCAAGTCCAGGAAGCACAGAGAGTCCCATACAGGATAAACCCAAGGAGAAACATGCCGAGACACATAGTAATCAAAATGGCAAAAATTAAAGACAGAAAAATTATTGAAAGCAGCAAGGGAAAAATGACAAATAACATACAAGGAAACTCCCATAAGGTTAACAGCTGATTTCTCAGCAGAAACTCCACAAGCCAGAAGGGAGTGGCATGACATATTTAAGGTGATGAATGGGAAGAACCTACAACCATGATTACTCTACCCAACAAGGATCTCATTCATATTCGATGGAGAAATCAAAAGCTTTACAGACAAGCAAAAGCTAAGAGAATTCAGCACCAAAAAACCAGCTCTACAACAAATGCTAAAGGAACTTCTCTAAGTGGGAAACACAAGAGAAGAAAAGGACCTACAAAAACAAACCCAAAACAATTAAGAAAATGGTAATAGGAACATACATATCAATAATTACCTTAAATGTGAATGGATTAAATGCTCCAACCAAAAGACACAGGCTCGCTGAATGGATACAAAAACAAGACCCATATATATGCTGTCTACAAGAGACCCACTTCAGACCTAGGGACACATACAGACTGAAAGTGAGGGGATGGAAAAAGATATTCCATGCAAATGGAAATCAAAAGAAAGCTGGAGTAGCAATACTCATATCAGAAAAAATAGACTTTAAAATGAAGAATGTTACAAAAGACAAGGAAGGACACTACATAATGATCAAGGGATCAATCCAAGAAGAAGATATAACAATTATAAATATATATGCTCCCAACATAGGAGAACCTCAATACATAAGGCAACTGCTAACAGCTATAAAAGAGGAAATTGACAGTAACACAGTAATAGTGGGGGATTTTAACACCTCACTTACACCAATGGACAGATCATCCAAAATGAAAATTAATAAGGAAACACAAGCTTTAAATGACACAGTAGACCAGATAGATTTAATTGATATTTATAGGACATTCCATCCAAAAACAGCAGATTACACTTTCTTCTCAAGTGTGCATGGAAAATTCTCCAGGATAGATCACATCTTGGGTCACAAATCAAGCCTCAGTAAATTTAAGAAAGTTGAAATCATAGCAAGCATCTTTTCTGACCACAACGCTATGAGATTAGAAATCAGTTACAGGGAAAAAAACGTAAACAACACAAACGCATGGAGGCTAAACAATACGTTACTAAATAACCAAGAGATCACTGAAGAAATCAAAGACGAAATCAAGAAATACCTAGAGACAAATGACAATGAAAACAGGATGATCCAAAACCTATGGGATGCAACAAAAGCTGTTCTAAGAGGGAAGTTTATAGCCATACAAGCCTACCTCAAGAAACAAGAAAAATCTCAAATAAACAATCAAACCTTACACCTAAAGGAGAAAGAAGAGAAAGAAGAACAAACAAAACCCAAAATTAGTAGAAGGAAAGAAATCATAAAGATCAGAGCAGAAATAAATGAAATAGAAATGAAGAAAACAATAGTAAAGATCAATAAATTTAAAAGCTGGTTCTTTGAGAAGATAAACAAAATTGATAAACCATTAGCCAGACTCATCAAGAAAAAAAGGGAGAAGACTCAAATCAATAAAATTAGAAATGAAAAAGGAGAAGTTACAACAGACACTGCAGAAATACAAAGCATCCTAAGAGACTACTACAAGCAAATCTATGCTAATAAAATGGACAACCTGGAAGAAATGGACAAATTCTTAGAAAGGTATAACCTTCCAAGACTGAACCAGGAAGAAGTAGAAAATATGAACAGACCAATCACAAGTAATGAAATTGAAAGTGTGATTAAAAATTTTCCAACAAACGAAAGTCCAGGACCAGATGGCTTCACAGGTGAATTCTATCAAACATTCAGAAAGAGCTAACACTCATCCTTCTCAAACTCTTCCAAAAAATTGCAGAGGAAGAAACACTCCCAAACTTATTCTATGAGGCCACCATCATCCTGATACCAAAACCAGACAAAGATACTGCAAAAAAAGAAAATTACAGACCAATATCACTGATGAATAAATGCAAAAATCCTCAACAAAATACTAGCAAACAGAATCCAACAGCACATTAAAAGGATCATACACCATTATCAAGTGGGATTTATCCCAGGGATGCAAGGATTCTGCAGTATATGAAATTCAATCAATGTGATACACCATATTAACGAATTGAAGAATAAAAACCATATGATCATCTCAATAGATGCATAAAAAGCTTTTGACAAAATTCAACACCCATTTATTATAAAAACTCTCCAGAAAGTGGGCATAGAGGGAACCTACCTCAACGTAATAAAGGCCATATATGACAAACACACAGCAAACATCATTCTCAATGGTGAAAAACTGAAAGCATTTCCTGTGAGATTAGGAAAAAGATAAGGATGTCCACTCTCACCACTATTATTCAAATAGCTTTGGAAGTCCTAGCCATGGCAATCAGAGAAGAAAAAGAAGTAAAAGGAATACAAATTGGAAAAGAAGAAGTATAACTGTCACTGTTTGCAGATGATATGATACTATACAAAGAATCCTAAAGATGCCACCAGAAAACTACTAGAGCTAATCAATGAATTTGGTAAAGTAGCAGGATAAAAAATTAATGCACAGAAATCTCTTGCATTCCTATACACTAATAATGAAAAATCTGAAAGAGAAATTAAGGAAATACTCCCATTTACCATTGCAACAAAAAGAATAAAATACCTAGGAATAAACCTACCTAGGGAGACAAAAGACCTGTATGCAGAAAAGTATAAGACACTGCTTAAAGAAATTAAAGATGATAGAAACAGATAGAGAGATATACCATGTTCTTGGATTGGAAGAATCAACATTGTGATTCCATTGTGTACTACCCAAAGGAATCTACAGATTCAATGCAATCCGTATCAACTTATCAATGGCATTTCTTACAGAACTAGAACAAAAAATCTTAAAATTTGTATGGAGACACAAAAGACCCCGAATAGCCAAAGCAATCTTGATGGAAAAAAATGGAGCTGGATGAATCAGACTCCCTGACTTCAGACTATACTACAAAGCTACAGTAATCAAGACAATATGGTACCGGCACAAAAACAGAGATATAGATCAATGGATCAGGATAGAAAGCCCAGAGATAAACCCACGCACCTATGGTCAACTAATCTATGACAAAGGAGGCAAGGCTATACAATGGAGAAAAGACAGTCTCTTCAATAATTGGTGCTGGGAAAACTGGACAGCTTCATGTAAAAGAATGCATTTAGAACACTCCCTAACACCATACACAAAAATAAACTCAAAATGGATTAGAGACCTAAATGTAAGACCGGACACTATAAAACTCTTAGAGAAAACATAAGAAGAACCCTCTCTGACATAAATCACAGCAAGATCTTTTTTGATCCACCTCCTAGAGTAATGGAAATAAAAACAAAAATTAATGAATGGGATATAATGAAACTTAAAACCTTCTGCAAAGCAAAGGAAACTACAAACAAGATGAAAAGACAACCCTCAGAATGAGAGAGAATATTTGCAAATGAATCAATGGACAAAGGATTAATTTCCAAAATATATAAACAGCTCATGCAGCTCAATATCAAAAAAACAACCCAATCCAATAATGGGCAGAAGACCTAAATAGAGATTTCTCGAAAGAAGACATACAGATGGCCAAGAAGCACATGAAAAGCTGCTCAACATTACTAATTATTAGAGAAATGCAAATCAAAACTACAATGAGGTATAACCTCACACCAGTTAGAATGGGCATCATCAGAAAATCTACAAACAACAAATGCTGGAGAGGGTGTGGAGAAAAGGGAACCCTCTTGCAGTGTTGGTGGAATGTAAATTGATACAGCCACTATGGAGAACAATATGGAGGTTCCTTAAAAAAGTAAAAACAGAATTACTGTATGACCCAGTAATGCCATTACTTGTCATATACCCAGAGAAAACCATAATTCAAAAAGACACATGCACCCCAATGTTCATTGCAGAACTATTTACAATAGCCACGCCATGGAAGCAACCTAAATGCCCATTGACAGACGAATGGATAAAGAAGATGTGGTACATATATACAATGGAATATTAGCCATTAAAAACGAATGAAATTGGGTCATTTGTAGAGACGTGGATGAATCTAGAGACTGTCATACAGAGTGAAGTAAGTCAGAAAGAGAAAAACAAATATCGTATATTAACACATATATGTGGAACCTAGAAAAATGGTACAGATGAACCGGTTTGCAGGGCAGAAATTGAGACACAGATGTAGAGAACAAACGTATGGACACCAAAGGGGGAAAGTGGGGGGAGGGGTGGTGGTGGGATGAATTGGGAGATTGAGATTGACATATATACACTAATATGTATAAAATGGATAACTAATAAGAACCTGCTGTAGAAAACAATAAAATAAAATTTAAAAAAAAATGATAGTCCTTAGCTGTTAGAAAGAGAGAGAGAAATTAATTTTTAAAGTTACATGTCTAAAGTTATGGAGCAAGCAAAAAATTATGAGAAGAATTTTCCTTTAGTTCAGCACCAGTTTTTCTCTTTTTAATTGACTGTGACCTCTCCCAACTGTCACCTTCCTGCCTTAATTAATCCTACTAGAAAAAGGTAAAGTCTCGTAGGTGTGTAAGTTTCACAGAGCACAAACCTATTTCTTGCTTGGGAAGCACAAGTTATGTGGGGAAAGGAGAGAATCAGTAAAGGGAATGAGAATGGAGATGGGGATTGAACATCTGATGTTTCATTAAGAATTTTAAAGAAAACTAATATTCTAAATTTTCACCTGATCCGACCCGATCATCAGAGATAAAAGTGCCTGTCTGCTGGGCTAGGCACCTTGATTCTCTTGCTTCCCCGATAATAAGAAAGCTGGATTCTAACACATGATTTGTAGAATCAGAGCCTATAGCTTTAAATAAACAAACAAACAAAGCAAAAAACTAATTCTCTTATCTGTAAGTCAATAAATCTCTTGGTCCCCTGACCACACCCAGCTGCCAGTCTAGGTACCTCACCTGGGTTACAAGATCAACCTTAGACTTAATTTTTTCTCCCGGCTTCACTGAGGTATTAGACTTTAACCTCAGCCGTGCATTTTCCAGGCTAGAACACACTTAGCAATAAATCCACCAACTGATCTAAACTGGTGTATGTGTAGCTGGTGGGAGGGTGGTTAGATATTGAAAAAATAAAAGGATTGCAGAAGGAAGAGGAAATGAAGATAATTTTATTGTAAAACATCAACACTTCAGATTTAATATGTCTACTACAAGAAATGCAGACAAACACATTATATATAGCAAAGCTACAGAGTATTTGTTTTGAGAGAAAATTTACTTTTGACACTTATTTTTAAAAGAGTGGAGATAGAGCATGACTCCCCAGCCCTTAGGTGTGGACGGCACACAGTGATTTTCTTTCAAAGACTGCGGTATGGAAAGAGGGGGGATAATAACTTCACAGTGGACTTGAGAAACCAGTGAACACTACCCCAGCCAGGTGACCAAGGTCAGCATCAGTAGTGATCAGTCATCTTCATGGCATGTACCCTAGATATAATGTGATGAGAATGGTACCTGACCTCTGTGACCTTCCTCCCCAAGCCCCATAACTTCAGTCTAATCATAAGAAAAATATCAGGCAAATGCCAGTTGAGAAACATTCTATAAAATACCTGACCAGAATTCTTCAGAACTGTTAATGTTATCAAAAACCAGGAAAGTCTGGGAAGCTATCATAACCAAGAGGACCCTTAGGAGACTTGACAACTAAATCTAATGTGGTGTCCTGGCTGGGATCTTGGAACAGAAAAAAAGACATTAAAATCTAAGGAGATCTGAAAAATGTGGACTTTAGTTACTAAAAATGTAACAATATTGGTTTATGAGTAGTGACAAATGTACCATAGTAATGGAAGATTTTAACAATAGAGCAAACTGGGTATATGGTGCAGGAACTCTGTGTACTATCTTCCAAACTTTTCTGTACATCTAAGACTAATCTAAAAGAGTTAATTTTAAAAATTAGTTTACAGCTACCTACAACTTAATATTAAAAGGCTTTTGGAAAAAAATTGTGTGCGATAAAACTATTCCTTAGATAAATGCTTCTGCCATTCTTACATCATTATGATAATATCTATATAACAAACTGTAAGCCAAATGGACTAAAATGTTAAATATAAAAAACTAAATATAGCAATAATAGGACCAAATATGTCTAAGAAAAGTATTTTTCTAAGGTTTAATGTGTTAGAAAGAAAGAGTTACAAAAGATTAGTATATACATATTTGTAAACCTCTGCCTAAACAATGTGAAGCATATATAACACTATTAAAAGTTTAAAATATACTATTTAAAGACTCCAGTAAATTAATATTTTTAAATTAAGTGTTCAACAGATGACTAAGAACAAAACGTGAACACTATGATGAGGGTAAACGCAAAATATGGAACTTGACATTTTTCCTTGAAGGTGATAAAATAAGACATTAAACACAGTGCCTGGCACACAGTAGTTAAATCACGAATTTAAAAAAATACATAATAATTAACAGTAAGATAGCAGTCAAATGAACATACTCTCATATTGTTTGGTAGCAGTGAAAAAATTTAATGGTAGTGGGAAAATAATAACTCAAAATCATTAAAATTACTATTACCTTTGATCCTGTACTCCCATTTCTAAGAATGTTCTTAAGTGTATTTGTTACCTACTGCTGCATAACCAGAAGTACAGGTCTACAGAGATTCACAGATTGTGGCTAAATGCTTGGATAGATTGTCAGGAACTCAGGAGGAAAGTGCTTGGAAAATTGGTCACAAGGAAGTCTGGGGAGGAGGTACATGGATAGACCTCTCCAAGTAGGCAAACTAGTTTGAAGATATGTGTATCTCATTGGAAGGCTCACTAAAGGGTGACCTCAGCAGAGAAGAATTTTAATTAATAAGTAGATAAGATGACCCATTTTGTGAATTTCAGTCAATCTCCTCCCCCGGGCATTCTTCTCATCGCCTAAGGGGCTAGTGACCAAAGTGGCCGTGGTGACAAGGAAGGAGGTTGTGCACGGGCTCAGCAACACGGGCCTCCACATACCGACAGCAGTCCACTTCCAGTGTGCACGCCCAGGCTGCCAGCAGTGGAGACCAACACTGAGGCCATGATGTGCCAGGATTCCCCATGAGGTCAACCAGTGGGACCACTTCCATCATGGAAGGGGCAACATCTACTAAAACAGACACTCTTCTTTCCCCACACCACTTCTGCCAGCACTGTCATCTGTGGGTTTATAGAAGGTCTTATCCACTGTTGTGACATTCCAAAGAGCAGCTCTTCTAACATAGGAATTCATTTCCCAGTAAATGAAACATGATGGTTTTCCCATGCTTGTGGCATTATTGTTCTTTCAATGTCCCCTACATCTGTTCCCCAAGTCTGTATTAGTAATATGTTTCTGGATAACATATTACCCTAAAGCTTAGCAACTTAAGGTAACAAACATTTATTATATCCCACTTTCTGTGAGTCTGGAATATGGCTCCCAGCTTAGCTGGGTGCCCTTGGCTTAAAGCCTCTCATGAAGTTGCTGTTGGCTAGAATGCAGCTCACCTGAAGATTCACCTGGTAATGGTTGTGGGGCTGGTACTTCTGCTTCCAGACTCATTCCTGTGGTTATCTGCAGACCTCAGCTCATCGTGTGCACCTCTCCACAAAGCCTCCCACCCTGGTAGCTGGCTTCCTCCAGGACAGTGATGCAGGAGAAAGTGAGGGCACACTCCAGACAGAAGAATTCAGTCTTTTTATAACCCAGTCTTGGAAGTGATGTCCTATCACCTCTGCTGACCTGTGTTAGGTCTATGTGATCACTGAATCTAGGGGGACCACACAAGGGGGTGAATGCTAGGAGGTGGGGGTCATTAGGAGACATCTTACACACTGCTTACTGCACTAAGTAAATAAAAATGTTTTCAAGGAGTAAATCTCATGGTAAATGTTCTCATAACAATAAAAAATAACAAAAGAACAAAAAATAAAAAGTATGAAAATGTTCCTTTTATCACTACTTATAATACTATTGTGAAATTGTAACAACTTCAATCCCAAACAATAGGGAAAAACTCATATATGAAAATGCAAATAAAAAACACTTGGGATAGTTATGTATACTACATTGTATAATGGAAAATTATTATAAAATAATCTGAAACAGAAAAGCAGAAAACAAAATTATCCAAATATACATATAAGTACAAAACTTGGAAGGGAAGTAACAAAAGGCACAACAATGTCTTGAATTAGAGTGACAGTATTATGGTTAAAAAAATTCATTAAATATTCAAAAATATTAAATATTGTTAAAAATATATCTATATTTTTTTAGAATGATAGAAATGGTACCGTATTGATGATATTTAATGTTAATTTATATGTCTTAACAGTAAGAAACATATTATTCTTTTTTTTTTAATAAATTTATTTATTTATTTATTTTTGCTGTGTTGGGTCTTCGTTTCCGTGCGAGGGCTTTCTCTAGTTGCGGCGAGCGGGGGCCACTCTTCATCACGATGCACGGGCCTCTCACTATCGCGGCCTCTGTTGTTGCAGAGCACAGGCTCCAGACGCGCAGGCTCAGTAGTTGTGGCTCATGGGCCCAGTTGCTCCGCGGCATGTGGAATCCTCCCAGACCAGGGCTCGAACCCGTGTCCCCTGCATTGGCAGGCAGATTCTCAACCACTGTGCCACCAGGGAAGCCCCAAGAAACATATTATTCTTAATACATGAATTCAGCTTAAGAACTGTCATAAAGTGGACATGACTAAGAGTAGGGATGACTCCCTGCAAACCTTCTATCACTCATGGCATCAGGTTTTTAGTAACATCATCCTGGTGTGTAGAGAATCCACAATTTTGTACCACGTGTTTTCTTATCTGTATTCTGAAACCAGTCTACAAGTAATTAGGATACTGTTAGTTGAGATTTCAATACCAAATTGTGATTAATATACTTGGTTGTATGTTATGTTGTATATATCATACATACATACATATATATATATATATATATATATATATATATACACATATATATGATAATCTTGAAAAAAAGCCATGAAAGAGTATACAATCTTGTTTAGATAAGGTGTTGGAGGGACTAACTATATTCTTTGCTATAAATGTGAAAAAATTTCATTTTCCAAATATAATCATATGCTCCTTTTCCCATTTGGCTGATAAACTGAAAAAAAGTCCTACCTAATGATCTTGGCACTAGAACTCTCAACTTAACCTCTGTGTGATAGAGTAGAATGAAGGACTTAGACAATGTGATTTCAAAGTCTCTCTGACCTCATGTAATAATATGCTTTTGATGTATTTTTAAATTGTTTTATATCAGGGAGTACCCCTTTGCAAGGTCTCTGCTGCCTGTGAAGGCTGAGTATGAAATATAGAAACAAATATCAATCCACATGTTCTGATATGTAAGAATGTATTTATGGGTATAGAATTTTTTAATTGGACTCCTCTAGAAATCTAGGACATATAATTTAATCTGGGACAAAGATTAAAAAACTAATTGGTCCATAATTTCCATTTCTGAATTGAGCTCACTATCAATAGGCCCAGTGATCTAACCATGAAAGAAGTCTTTTGTGAAAAGGAGATAAATTGTCTGGGGAGATAAGAGCAACTTTCTAAGTAACGGTCAATGATAAATGATGACAGTATATAATGGATTTGACAGTCTGAAGTTAAACAGCTTCAGGATAATAATAATGATCATGATGATGATGTTAAACAGTATTGTGTCTCTAAATCTCTTACTACTTAAAATCGAGAAGTAGCTAAAATGATCTATCTTGTAATGAAAAGCCACCATGAAAGTACTGAGCACATATCTCTTAATGAATGGAACAAGATTACAAATTTGATGATGATATTTCAAAAACATTATAACCTATCCAACACATATTTATTTGCTTCAGTATGTATTTATTATTCTAGGGATCAGACTTTTAATCATGAAAGAGCTAACCAGCCAATATCCTATTAGTGTTCTTTAATAGAAAGTCCTACCTAATTAGGACGCCTACAATTGAATTACTGCTATTTGAAACTTGATAAAATGACAATACTGCCTGTAATACTGATAACACTTGTAATACTTATAACACCCTACGAGCAATAACTAAATCTCACTCACTTACTCAATCTGAAGAAATTCTAGTCATCTCTAAAGGCCCTTTTGATGAATCAAACCAAATAATTTAGTTAGACCTTTCAGCACACAGTGGCATATATAAGGGGTCCTCTACCAAGTTCAGTCTGAAAGTCAGACATTAGGTTTGAGATATGAGATGGAATAGCCAGATTATATGTAGGTGTGAGAAATTCCAAAGTTTGGAGTTGTTAACAGGTAGAATTTTTAAAATTTATTTTATTGAAGTATAGTTGTTTTGCAATGTTGTGTTAATTTCTGCTTACAGCAAAGTGATTTATATATATAATATATGTATATATATATATATATATATATGTTTTTTTTATATTCTTTTCCATTATGGTTTATCCCAGGGTATTGAATATAGTTCCCTGTGCTATACAGTAGGGCTTTGTTTTTTATCCATCTTATATATAATAGTTTGAATCTGCTAATCCCAAATTCCCAATCCATCCCTCCCCAACTCCCTCCCCCTTGGCAACCACAAGTCCTAACAGGTAAAATTAATTACTGAAACTGGTAAGAAAGGTATTTAGGAACTCATGGAGATACGAGGGACTGGAGAAGGCCTATCTAGTCCAAAGAATTTTTTCCATAGAAGAAGGCTGGTCTTAATTGCTAGATCTTCAGACATTTAAATAGAAGTCAGAAATATAGATTTCCTGTGAAATTCTTAAGGCATGTTTTAAGCCAAACCAAACATTTTTGTAGACAGTTTGTGGTGGTTGATAAATGTTTTTGAGGAGGGGTGATTATTAGGAAGTGAAGATGGACTGCAGAATCACCAGGTACTATTTACAAATCCCTGTTCCTGGGGCTCCCCACCATAAATTATGATTCAATGGGTCTGAATTAAGCACTGATATATATTTAAAAAACTATAACAGGTATTTCCTAGGCAATCTAAACTTTTTAAAACATGGTCTAAATTTATTTCTTCTAAAAATTTGAAAATGAAAGGAGATAGAGCAAAATTTAAGTGGCAGGACATTTTAGGCAGGCTTGATAGGAGTATAACATTCTTCTGTGTGACCTCAGGTTTCTAGTTTAGTAGTAATTTCAGCATCACATGCTCTCTGAGAAAGCACGCCTCAGCCTCGTCTAATTATTAACATTAAGAAAAGTGCCAACAGGGAACTCTACTCAATACTCTGTAATGGCCTATACGGGAAAGAATCTAAAAAAGAGTGGATATATGTATACGTATAACTGATTCACTTTGCTGTATACCTGAAACTAACACAATATTGTAAATCAACTATACTTCAATAAAATTTTTTTAAAAAGAGAAAAGTGCCTAAATAGGCATGAAAGTATTAATTTTGAGAATCATATTTCGAAAAGACTTGTGTGAGAATGTCCCTGCAAGTACAACTATGGTAGAAACAAAATAGTGCAAACGACCGTGCCTGTGGAAGTGACCCAGAGCTCAGTGGGATCTGCATTTCATTGTATTTTGACTGCAGAACTGAGTTAGTTGTGACTTGAAAGAGATACCCACATCATTGCCCAAACCAGGGGAGTGTCATAGTGATGAAGAGTGAATTTGCACTGTGGTCTCCTACTGAGAGAACCTCTCTCTTCAGTTACATTCCCTAAAACTCAGCTTTTAGATAATGTTTCCTGTATGTGCCTGAAGTCCAGAGCCATCTCCAGCTTACAATTGCCTGTGAGGTATGCAATCTCCTATTCATTTATGTAGATTTACAAGGATTAGGACCTTTCTGAGTTTTTGTGTACTTGACTTACTTGACTTTTTTTTTGTAATCTGTAGGCTTTTAAGAAAACTGTTCAGTGCCAATTTTAAAATTATTATCCTAGTTAACATGAATATTAATATTTATTGTAAAATTTGTATTGTAATATTTATTGTAAAAACCCCAAACAGTACAAGAGTATACTGACCACATACCTTCATACTTCCCCATCTGACCTTGATACAAAGAGGTCACCAATGTTAACAGCTGGCGTGATTCTTTGGAGACATTTGTACATGCATGCAAGCACACACAGGAGCCCACTCATATTTTAGTGAAGGTCTGAATAAATGGAATCAGGTGTAAGTTATGTGACACATTATTCACGTCACAACGTACCTTTGGAGGTTCTTCCAAGTCTATACACACGCGTCTGCTTCATCTTTCATTGCTTGCAAAATAGTCTGTATTTTTGGCTGTATCCTAATTTCATTCTTGCTTATTGATAGATATTTAGGATGTTTCCATGGACATACTTCCAACCATGGGCATCCAAGAACCCTCTGTTGTGACTTTCTGTTTTGCATGTTTCTCTCATGATCCTGTTTCAAATACTGAAACTAATCGCCAGAGCCATTTCTTCCCCAAACACCCAATGTAATGAAGCTCTATTGTGATTCGGTGATTTCAGTGATGTCAGGACCATTAAGAATGTAAATCTTCCTTTTCTTGTAATTTAAAGTAAGGCATGTTCATACAATTGATGCTGTCACCTGAGAATTGAATTTTACTCCGCTTATAAAGAGGGACATGAACACTGTGTGTAGCTGCCAACTTTGGCTCATACTGGATGACATCATAATGAAGAAAATGTATGTTTAGGTTGATGGAGCTCTCTCCTTTGTATTACATTATCTGACCAGTGTATAGCATCATTATACCTTATAATCATATCTTTAGTAATAGTCCCAAATAATAGGTCCAAAACCATGTCGAGCTTTTAGAGCTCTATTCCTAAAGATGAACAACATATGATTTAGGATACATATATAAGAGCCCTCTAATTCATCCTCAGGTTTATGTTGTCAGTGCTACTCTTATCCTTTCTGCAGCTGATATAAACTCCACAAAGCCTCTTCCCAAGCCTCTGACATTAAGAATAACGAATAATAAGTTCATCCTGTTTCTTACTCTGTGAGATCTCATAATTTACTGTCCATAAGGATTGAGGAAAAACACTTCCTTTATTATGGACTAAAGCTGCAGGGCTACTTGGGAATAGATATATTTTGTAGCAAAATATGCGGTGATCTCTTTTAATCGCTAAGCAATGAGGCCTCTAGCAGGCTTCCCTTTCTGCTTGGTTGACCAAGCAGATAATTACAGGTATCCCACTTCAGAGACACCTGCTGCAGGCTGGTCCATGACCTCCATCCTCCGCCTCATCACTGCCCAGCACTGAGCACGGCACCTTGCTTCACAGCAGTTCTTTGATTGTCTCCAAACTGTAAATGAGTTTTACAAATTAGATTAAAAAGTTTCCCAAGTTTTCAAACTCTTTTTTTCCCTCTAGCTGTTGTCCCAGTTTCCTCCTCTCTCTTCATAGTTACAGAACGGATGAACTTGACCACGGTCTCTATTTTCTCACCACCTACTCTCCTTAAATACATGAATTTAGTTTCCCTCCCTATATTCTAGAGGAACTGTGCTGAAAACAAATTTTTTCAAATGCTCCCTTCCTGACTTTTAGAAATAACGTATAATCATTGTGGATAACTTGGAAAAGACAACGAATTATAGAGACACACAAAAATTGTTTATGTCACAGAGGTAAATACTGTGGGCCTATATTTTGTCTTTTGGGTTTCTTTCTGAGTTGTTTGCTTGTTTGTTTGGTTGTTTTTTTTTTTTTTTACTGTGCTTATAAATATAGCAAGAGCATTTTCCTTTGCCATTAAAATTTCTTGGGAATGGTTTTTTTAAGTGCTGCATTCATCTCATTAATTCCTAGTTCCTTAGTTTCTGATTATTTGCTATTAGAAACTAACAAACATTTGATCATACATGTTTGACCATAACTCCAGTATTTTTAATCAGATATTAATATATTCAGGAAAGTAGAATTGCCCAGTCAATACACAATATTGACAGTTTTAAAGTTCCTGGTAAAAATCGCCCTGTTGCTAAAGACAAAGGTTGAGATAGTTTCGGATTCCAGGAACATTCTTTGAGCATTCACTTTGTGAAATGAGCTCTTAAAAGGATTGTCTCACTTTGAACTTTTGCTACTCTAATACATTAATTTTTTGTTCTTGCAGTTTATCGTATCTGCTTTGCTAGTGGAGTCAGCGTGTTTATTAGTTATCATTTTTGTCTGTGAATTGTGTATTCATGTAACAGTACCACAGGATCTTTGCCGGTTTGCTGTTAAACCTTAGCTTATATTTATGATGTTTCTGATAAACCAAATCTTTACTGTGTACAGAAAGTCTTCGACAGTAAAATCTCTTATGTCTGTGACTATTAGCCTGTGTAATCGCCACTTTCTCTTTTTCCTCCCTTTTTCTTGCCCTCCTGTTCTCTTCCTCCTGCCACTTAACTGTGAGACATTAGGCAAGGCTACTCATCTTCATAAACCTCAAAACAACGTTATACATATACGAAGGGTAATTGTACGTCGTACTGTGAAGCACTGTGTCTGGCACACTCTGTAATTCTGGCTGAGGTTTGTAGTTTTGCTTCAGAAAGCTTTTGCATATTTATTGCTAAATTAATTGCTTGTGTTATAATTTTAGTATACGTTAAGAAAATATTTATAATTTATTATTTTTGATTATAGTCAGGCTATTAATTTGGATATTTTATCACATATGCAGACATAATGACATCTTATTAATTCTACCGGTTTTTCAGTTGGTCTGTCTAGGTAAGTAATTTTGTCTGCAAATAAAGACAATTGGTTTCTTTTCCCACTATGTGGGTTGTATAAATGCTTTGAGTCTAATTGTGTTGGTTCTACTTCCAAACCAATGCGAAGCAATCATTGTTATTATGAGCATCCTTGTTTTGTGCTTTTCACTTACGAGCATGTCTCTAGAGTTTTGTTTCTAAGTATGATAAGGCTATTGATTTGATACTTCTGTGGTCGTTTTCCCTAATCAGATTGAGGATTCTGAGTGCTGGCTGAAATAGCAAAACAAAACAAAACCACACAGTGTGAGAGCTGTGAGTTTTAATTCTATTCAGGGACCTTACTGAGGAGGAGTAATCTAGCCCAGGAGACAGCCTGTCAGTAACTCTGAGGAACTACTCCTCTGAGGAGGTAAAGGGAGAGGCCAGTGTATGTATGATTTTGGCGAAGAGGGTGCATGCAGCCAAGCATACTTCTGGGTGAAAGATTACTGCTAGTCGTGAAGAATGGGCTCTCAGTTAATGGTTTCGGTGCTTTTCTATGTATGGGAAGATCCGAGAACCTGGGCTCACTAAAGTTTTTTCCTGAGACATGCATCCTAACTATCTAAGGGGCCTGTTTTTCCAAAGTACAGAGCGCTTTATCCTGTTTTTCATCCTGAACTCCTTTCAGGTGCACTGTGTCAGTGACTGCAGTGGCTAATGACTTGACTCTTGTAGAACTGGAGGGTGGGCAACAGTCTTCGTTTTACACTAGTTTTTGTTTTTTTTTAACAACAGGGATATTTGTTCTTATTATTTTCTGATCTCTTGAGAGCTT
The DNA here is from genome assembly GCF_028023285.1 of Balaenoptera ricei. Classification (NCBI taxonomy): domain Eukaryota; kingdom Metazoa; phylum Chordata; class Mammalia; order Artiodactyla; family Balaenopteridae; genus Balaenoptera; species Balaenoptera ricei. The sequence continues at coordinate 88,858,627 of NC_082650.1, read as the reverse complement.
AGTTCTTTTTTTTTTTTTTAAACTTTGTGTTTATTTATTTATTTATTTATGGCTGTGTTGGGTCTTCGTTTCTGTGCGAGGGCTTTCTCTAGTTGCGGCAAGTGGGGGCCACTCTTCATCGCGGTGCGCGGGCCTCTCACTGTCGCGGCCTCTCTTGTTGCGGAGCACAAGCTCCAGACGCGCAGGCTCAGTAGTTGTGGCTCACGGGTCCAGCTGCTCCGCGGCACGTGGGATCCTCCCAGGCCAGGGCTCAAACCCGTGTCCCCTGCATTGGCAGGCAGATTCTCAACCACTGCGCCACCAGGGAAGCCCTTACACTAGTTTTAAAAGAATTTTAATTAAGAAAAGTTGATGAATTTCAGGCTTTTCCAGATCTCTCTAAAGTATACTTTTTATCAAAGATTTCCCAATATTGATACATAATTCCGTGAACAGACCTTACCCAGTTGTGAGAGACCTTTTCCTCTCATGCACTATTAATTTCATCCTAGTATTTTATTTAGGATTTTCACATAAATTATTTTACTTTATGCTTTTTATTTTTAACCATTTTGTTTGTTATATTTTGCTATCTTTGATATCCTAATTTTATAAAACAAATTAGGTAGTTTTTCATCTTTTGCAAGTTCTATAACGTTTTGTATATATCAGGAAATAACTTTGTTATAAAAGTTTAAAAGTCAGCCTCTCCCAAGGTATATGAAACTGGTCCTTATTTGCATATAGTTCTTTAACAACATTTTCTGTCCTCTTTGTTTATTGGACAATTAAGTATTTTTCCTGCTTCTTGAATTACTATTGCTAATTTTTTCTGAAAATTATTAATTTCAATAAAATCTTAATATTTACAAATATAATATTCTCCTTAATATTAAAATCAATAAGTTATGTAGTTATCTCTTCCCCTTTTAATTTTATGCGTATTTTATTGCTTCATTGCGTTTCTTAGAATCTCAAAAAGACACATCTGTTGGCTTTATCAATGTTCAATTCTCATTTTTCTGTTTCTAATCAAGTTATTTCTCTTTCACCTTTTTGAAAATTATTTGATTCTTGAGGGTCACCATTGATTACCTAATCTCCAAATCCAGTAACCTTCTAAACTCCCTTTTATTCATTGAATGCTGGGCTTCCCTGGTGAAATACTCTCCTAGGTTTTCTGTCTGCTTTCACTATTTCTCTCAATCTTACTTCAGAGTTCCACTTTCCTCTTCCAATCCCAAATGTGAGCTTTCTCTCAAAGCAGCTTCTGTTCCTCCTTTGTTTTGTAGACCTCACCCAACCTTTATCACAGGAAAAAGTCAATAAGCTTTAAAATGAGGAAGCTTAAGAAACCAAGATGACTATTTTATTTTCTGTTTTTAAAGAATTAAATTAATAATGGTTTGCTCTTGGAGAGAGATCTTTGGGAAATTTTCAAATGCACTTTCTCGCCTGGGCAAGCTATTAACCAGAGAGGAAAGTCCTTTTTCATGCACATTCACCAATCTCTAATTTCTTTCCTCCGATGTCACCCTGTACTTTCCATGCCTCAGGCAAGTCTGGGTTATCTTCAACCAACTGATCAAGCCATAAGTATTTATTTGTTAAAAACTTAATCTGTACCTAGCACTGTAAATAGAAAAAGAGTAACATCTCTATGTGAAAATATGTAGGGGTGAAAATTACTTACTGGAAATATATTGATCTGACTTTTTACAAAAACAAAACCCTTTTCCTTGGCCAGTTAAAAGTGCTTCCTGCAAAAAAAAAAAAAAAAAATATATATATATATATATATATATATATATATGTGTGTATATATATATATCTCCTCATATTGACTTTCTTAGTTCATCTGCCTACATTTTCACTAAGAAGTTTCACTCTCATCTTAAACTGAAAGTGAAGTCATAAAATTCTCAAAAGTAATTCCATGTTGTGACTTCCTGATTGCCAATAGAAGGTATCACTTCCATTCCTTCTAAATCTTTTTATCTTTAAACCCTGAAGTTATCCAGATCCTCATCCCCCTCCCTCACCTGCAGAAACTAAGCCACTCTTGTATTTTTAGTTGACGTGGTCTCATGGAAGCATCTCCCACTGGTGCTTTCTCCTCTTTATGTGACAACACACGGCTGACAAGCAAGTCTGATGATTTCAGTGAATGTCCAACCAGGAAATGTTTTAGTCTCCCCTAAATGTATCAGTGATTCTCCAGAGACCTCTTTTTCTTCTTTTGGGAAAAACACCATCAATACCCTTACCTTGGGATGACTTTCAATTGTAAAAGCTGTTCTTGTGTCCATGGCAGATGCTGGAGATTTAATTCAGTAAATTTGTTCTCAACAGTGAAATCTTTGCACTATAACGTCACCCCTGTACAAGTTCTAAAGGAAACCTCATAACATCTTATGACATATGCCTCCCCCCAAAAGAAAGTTTAAAACTTGGAAGATAATGGTAGTAAGAAATTTTTGGCGGTACTAAGAAATTTTTGGAATAGGGGTAAACATAATATTTTTTTCTGGCATCTTTATTTTCCATAATGAACTTGAATTACTTTTACTCAGGGGATGGATGCTGTCCCTTTGTGCATTTACTTTAATATTGTAGAGCAATGAATGTAGGCCTTAAAAACAGACATACCTAATTTTGAATGTCAGCGCTTACATTAGTATAGTATAAGTGACACTATTATTAGTAGGTTCTCATTAGTTATCTATTTTATACATAGTAGTGTATATATGTCAATCCCAATCTCCCAGTTCATCCCACCGCCCTTACCCCCTTGGTATCCATAAGTTTGTTCTCTACATCTGTGTCTCTATTTCTGCTTTGCAAATAAGTTCATCTGTACCATTTTTCTAGATTCCAAATATAAGCAATATTATACAATATTTGTTTTTCTCTTTCCGACTTACTTCACTGTGTATGATAGTCTCTAGGTCCATCCACGGCTCTGCAAAATGGCACTATTTCATTCCCTTTTATGGCTGAGTAATATTCCATTATATATATGTACCACATCTTCTTTATCCATTCCTCTGTTGATGGGCATTTAGGTTGCTTCCATGTCCTGGCTATTGTAAATAGTGCTGCAGTGAACACTGGGGTGCATGTATCTTTTTGAATTATGGTTTTCTCCAGGTGTATGCATATAATCATTTTATGGTAACTTTGTTAACATATTTGCTGATATCACTTACTGGCTGGTCTCAGGGTAAAACCAAAATACTTCTAACCACCCTTTTCCAGACAACCTGCTCCAGGAAGACTGGAGATTGCTTTTTATAGAATCAGAGTGAGATTTCAAGGGCAAAACCTGAGGTCAAGGCAGCAAACCATGAACCTCCTTTAAATTTGCAAGTCACTAAATTCAGTGAGACTGTCTGGATACCAGCATAAGATGCTCTCCATCTTTAGAGGAGGCTGCAAGAGAAGGCAGTTTAGCAAAAAGAAAATGTTCATTCAGTAAAGTTACCAAAACCAACTCAGTAGTGCTACAAAAGTGACATGAGAATTGATGGAGCATTTCTTCTTAATCTGGGCATTTAACTTCACTAATTTTAGTGGTGTTTGCAAAAAAAAAAAAAAAGGTTTATGGCTAGCAATTACTTTTTTAGATGGTGATGTCTTTTCATTTGCAAATGTGTTTCTGGGAAAGTTTGAATGTTGGCTTTTTGGAAAATGACTTTATTTGCTGCACAAAGGTCATTCTTAAATGTCAAACATCATTTGGTATTTGTTCATGTTTCATTTTTTTAATGTCTGGAAGAATATTTTTTCCAGACTTGTTTTTGAGGTCAAGCTAGTGTTTTGAGGTAGTGGGAAATTCTGATCCTCTAAAACCATAGGGTATGAGAAAAACAGAGCACTGTCACACAGAAAAATTAAGTTCTTGTGTGGCTCAGTTATGACCTTTATGAATGATTAACGGATTGCTTGTCTGGTAAAGGAGTTCAGTTCTTTTTTGGCCATTTACTAAGAAGAATTGAGTACTGTTGTAAGGTTTTATTCTTTTATTAAAATTGAAGTCAGAAAACCTTTACAGTCTGTATAGGACACCAAAATTAATGCCTTTTCAGTCTCAGTAACTTAAATATTGAATATATAAATTTCTCTGATTTTTTATGTGCCTCTTCCCGAATGAATGTAATGTGGCCTAGTACTCACACTTTTAAATTCTTTATTGAAAATATAAATGTATCTTCTTATTTATGCTCAGTAAAGGAAATTTTGGTAGAGGCAAGTTAAAAAGGCATCTATTGCCAAGGGTGAAAACATTAGGGAAGGAGCAGTATGATACATTACTCACCATTAAAATATTTCCATTATATTCAACCTCATGCTAATGACACTATAAGATTACACTTTTTTAGGGCATCTTAATATTAATTCACATTGTGAAACTCTTAATTTAGCATATTTGCCTTCCCATGGAGTATCACGGAAAACCTACAAAGCAATTGGAAGTGATCTGCAGCTGAGATTATTAAAAACTCTGAGCAAACACTAGCCTGATTATATATTCCATCATGATTAACACCATGAAACCACATATTCCAATGTAGGGAAATAAACCATGCAAAGTGCAAGGATATAAAATTAATTTTGAAGTTGAAAGGGGTTTTATTAATTATATGGCCTTATACTTGAAAGCCTGGCTTGGGCATCAATTATATGTGATCTTTTCGAATCCCAAGCCCAAAACACTGTATAATGATGGACAAGTAATGTAGCCTCTTGAAATGTCATCATCTCCATGTCTAAAATGGGAATAATAATAGAACCTAACTCATGATGAAGATAGCACTTAAACACAATACCTATCTTTTGGAAAGGATTCGAACAATATGGCAGAATGAGTGATGTGGGTGGACCCCAGCCCTGATAAAAACTCATAGAAATGCTGGATAAAATGTTAGGACAACAAAAGTGAGCCACACTGAAAATAAAAGGAGATTTATAGGTGTCCATAAAATACAACAGCAACAATAAAAAGACAAAAGACAAAGTATTAGTTGTAAGCTGGGGGCTTTTAAATGTTTTGGATAGTTATAAGCTGTAAATGGTTAAAAATTAGGATTTCATTGTTGCTATGTGGAGAGAAGAATGTCCTCAACCTGTGTAGGTTTGGAGAACTAAAATCAATTTAACTACGTAAAGCCTGGGGCCTCACAGAATTACCCTTTCTGTCAAAGGAAGTTTAGAGAAATTTTATTTGTTGGCCCCAGGAAACAGTGAGAAAGAAGCTCACCTTCTTTCAAGAGCCTTGGTGGGGAGAAAAAAGGCACCCCCCCCCCAACAAAAGAAACAAATAGTAGCACATGCCATGCAGGTATATGATAGAAATTGATGCTTTTGTGATATAGCAACCTAGAGCCAAGAAATTTACTGCTGTGAAAGGATGTTTTTACAGTGAGGATTATAGGAGTTTCATAGGGGAGAAAATGCTGTGCAAGATGAACACTCAATAAAATAATACAAAATAAAACAAAATAAAATAAAATATAGGAGAAAACAAAAGCCATGCAGGGGAATCAACAGATGTAATGCAAGGAGCACACTCTGAAATAGAAAACAAACAAGCAAAATCCTTAAATAAACCATAAAAGAGATATGTTTAAAGTGATTTTTAAAAAAGAATAGAAATAATAAAGAAATAATAAATACAGAACAACATAACAGAAAATAGATTTGGAAAAAATAGAACTACCAAAAATAAAACATATAGTCACTGAAGTTAAAAATTCAGTAGATGGGTTACATACTAATTTGACACTGTCAAGGGGAATGTTTGTGAATTAGAAGGTAGATCTGAGGAAGTCACCCAGAGTGCAGTGAGTAAGATTAAGATCATGATATTATTCAATAATAATAAAGTTCTTCCCCTTTTTTTCCTCTGTTTTTCCTCTCTCTCTCCATTCCAAAGTACTTTTCAGTCACTTACAAGGCACAAGATATGGTGATGGACAAGATAGACAAGACTCCTAGTCTTATGAAGCTCGTATTTTAGTGTGTTGATGGATACAGTTATTAAACAAATACATGAAAACAAACACAACACAGATATTGATAAGTTCTGTAGAGAATTAAATTCAGGTCTTAGAGAATGACTGTATTTGTATTTGGTGGTCAGGGACCACCTCTGGAAGGAGTGAGATTTTAGCTTTGATAAGAATGACAAGAATGAATCAACCATGCTAAGATCAGAAGAGCTTTCCAGTGAAAGAAATCAATGTATGTTTAGGGAGCTAAAAGAAGGCCAGTGTGGCTGGAACACAATTAGTCATGGGGAGAAGGATGTGAAATGGTTTTTGAAATGTAGGCTGGGCAGATTACACAGGGGTCTTAATAAGATCCAGAGTAAGGAGTTTAGATTTTATTCTAAGAGTTGGGAAGACATGAAAGGAATTTAAGAAGAGGATTTACAGTATCTGTCTTATCTTTTAAAAGGTCTGCCTTTCTGTTATGTGGAGACTGGATTGTAAGCAGAAGTCATGGCAGGGGTGGGGGGCAGTTAGGAGGTCATTGCAATGATCCCAGTGCTGGGGGCTAGTGGGGTGTGGACCTGAGTGGTGGTGGTGGAGCTGAAGAGACCTTGACAGATTTGGAACATGCTTTGGATGGAGACATGACAGTGGAAAATTGATAGACTATGGGGTTGGGGGAACAGGAAGAATCACAGATTCTAGGAATCAGAGATACATTCATGTAGGAATTATTGCTACAATACTCATTAGGCACACAGCCACTGCTTAAGTACTTCCACTGAGTAACAGCTTGGTATTTCATATGGCCACTCACTCTGTTTTATGGACCCCAAATTGTTAGAAATTTCTTCCTATGGATTTGACCCTTCCCCTTAGTTCTTTCTTAATAAACAACATAGTTAATTTATTTGTAATCCTTCTGCTACTTGAGGTTTCCAAATATCCAAAGAAAATTATCATTTCTTCCTGAGTTTTTTTCCAAGCTAAACATACCCAGTGTTTGATTCTAATAAGAATCTATTTTTGTGGTACTTATAGAGCTTATAATTCTAAACTGAGGTTTGATTCTTTAAGTTCTCCCTAGCTTTTCTACTAGATTCTTTTCCCTGAAGCGCTTATCCATTGGGAACTCAAAATTTACTCCCAAAATAAGCCTGACACTAAACTATAATTTTTGAGACAGCCCTCACTCCATTTCTCACTCTTTTACCATTCTGAGCACTATTCTTTCCACATATTTATCAATATTCCTCTGTAAAACACTAATGACCACAACTAAATGCTAAGTAGACCAAAAGTCCTGAATTCCACGCTTTAAAAAATGCAACCAAAGTATTTCTTAATCATCTTTTTTAAAAAAATTTATTTTATATTGGAGTAGGGTTGATTAACAATGTTGTGTTATTTTCAGCAAAGTGATTCAGTTCTACATACACATGTACATATTCTTTTTCAAATGATTTTCCCATTTAAGTTGTTACATAATTTTGAGCAGAGTTCCCTGTGCTATACAGTAGGTCCTTGTTGGTTATCTGTTTTAAATATAGCAGTGCGTACATGTCAATCCCAAACTCAAAAGTTTCTATTGAGTTTTGGTACAGCTATTTTACAGTGTTGACTCATCAAACTTTAGTCATCAAAAACCCAATATATTCACTTTAAGATAACTTGTTATGCCAGGTATATCCCAGCCTAGAAGACATACCCTGACATATACTCTGGCAAAGGAATAATAATATACAGAATACATAGATTTGAAGAGATATTATAATTAAGGAAAACATTAAAAAATTAAAACTACAACACAAAGAAGACATTGTTTTTCCTTCAGAAAAATAAAACTTTAATTACGTCTACCACTTAAGTCTTGGTGAAACAGTTCACAATAGTTGGGTAGTCAAAGCTAGTGTCTCCTGTGAAGGTTGGGGTGAGGGAAGAAGAAGAAGCCCTAAACCAAAATAGGGAAGGATTTAGCACATAAGAGATGTCATCTTTAACCCCCTCTGCCAATCCTTGGGCACTTGGCCACCAATCCTGTAGAACCCAGTTAGGTGATGACTAGTAAACAACTTAGGACTCCTTGGTAGATTAGGTTAGAGTTTGCATATGGTTCAGAAAGTACAAAATTAGCTGAGGGACCATGTTTAATATATATTACAGTATGAGCTACCCAGAGCCCAGTATAAGAATGTCAAGTTGTAACCCTACAGTTATCATTGATGTGCTCCCAAATTCTCCAGCCTTTGGAAGACTATCTTTACCTCAGTATAATTTTTAAACAAACACTTGGCTTGATCTGCCACATAATTTAGAATGATAAATTCAATATACTCCCAATATCTCTAAGGATTTTTTGAGGGAGGAATTATGTGTTCCTGCCCATCCACTCTTACATGTATTTTAGCTATATCCTCAATCATTGCTTTGTATTTTGTGTCTGGGGCTATTCTCTTTATTCTGTCCCTTGCCAACCTCAATGTGAAATCAATCTTTCTTTTCTTTAATCACCTCTTTGTAAATATTTCTAATACAGGGTATAGGCTTTTAATAGAAATTGGTTGTAGTGTGGAGGGATTTTATTTCACCCCAGCACAGTATATACATTTATACTTAAGTACCAGTGTTCTTAACATTGCTCCTGATGTTCCTTCCACATGGAATCTCACACTTTTCTCCTCTGGTCTCAACTTTCCACCATTTTTCTGGACGTTCTCTCCTTACTCCTTAAGCCTCTCCTTTTAACCTCACCTCCTTCCTCTGTTTTCCCCAGGAAGCCTCACCTTGTCTCCCTGGCAGCCTCAGTAAATTTCAAATTACTACTCTGTTATTATGTAAAATAGTATCTCTCTATCACCTTCAGTTTTCCAGATTTAGTGCCAAGGCCCATCTTTACATAACCAAACTGGTCCATCAGGATATTTTTGATAAATCTAAGAAAATTTTCTGCATTATTTCTGGTCAACTTTTATTTTGCTCTTTATTCACAAACGATTTATCTTGAGCACCGTATGTTTATTAAAACTAAATTTGAAATGCACATCTAGGTCCAGCTCACGTAAAGGCAGTGATTAGCTTGTTTTCGTAGATAACTAAGTTTGTGTCACAGTATCTAGGGGCCACTGTAGTGTAGGTGGTCTGGAGATAGTTCAGCCTAGAGAAGTGGGAGACTGATGGTTACTTGCCCAAGAGCGGTACCTGAGCCTGTAGGAATGGGTGGAATTTCTCAGGGAGAGAGTATTGAGATGAATCCCGAGGGGAAAACTTAGCTTTTAGAGAATGAAGAGCCACTAAAGCAATGGAAGAGATGGAAGGTAGTCAGGAAGAGGAAGAAAATCAAATCGTCAGCTTTGAAAACCAAGGGAGGTGAACGTTTTAGGAAAAGTTGTGGGATGGGGGAGCGTGGGAGGGTGTCAAATGCTGAAGGAATCAGGATGAATGTGACAGTTTCTAAGAGGCAACTGACTTCCCAGAGAGCAGTTTCATTCCGGGAAGGAGGCTTGAAGTCAGATAGCCTGACATTATTGGGCGAGGGGAAAGTGAGCAATTAGAGGATATGCTTTTGAAAGGCTTATGTAAGTAGGAAAGAGAACTGTTCAGAGAACGACATGGAAAGTCATATGGTTTGCACTTACCCTTTACTAGTCAGAAATCAGAGGTTGACTTTTCTCAGAGGAAGTTCTTAGTGGATGCAGAGGGGCTGGGATGGAAGCAGAGGGCAGCTTGCAGTAACTCCGAACCTCCACACCCTGATATGGAAGGAAACCAACAAAAGAGGAAGTTGGAGAAGAGCCCTCAGTGTGCTCAGCTAAAGGGTTGGTCTTTGTATGGAAAGGGAACAGAGTAGCAAGGAAGCTGAGTGAGAAAGACTGATGTCTAGACATCCATTGGTAAAATTTCCAAGAATGAAAGGAAAAATCCCAAAAAAGCCTTCCAGAAAGAAAAGCAGATTCTCTTACCAGAAGACATCTCACAGGCAACACTGGATACTGGCATTCAGGGTCCAAGTAATCATCAAAGTTCAGTATGAAAAACAAACTTCTCGACCTTGGAAATTCCCTGGCGGTCCAGCGGTTAGGACTCGGTGCTTTCACTGCTGGGGGCCCAGGTTCAAACCCTGGTCAGGGAACTAAGATAAAACTTCTTGACCTTAAATTTCTAGGTCTAGCCAAACTAGCATTCAAGTGTGAAGGCAAGATGAGTCAATTTTAGACCCTTCTCTGTTAAAGAATGTACTTGAGCAAAATTAAACAAATCTAAGAAAGATCAACAGAGAAATTAATACTGATAGTTAGATTAATAGCTGAGACTAATAGTTAAGTCTAATTATTGCAGCACAATATACAATCATTTGGAAATGAATGATATGTGAGTATCAAGACAGTGAGACGTGGATAGCACACTCAAATTCTTGTCTTGGTTTCGGAAAGAGTACGGATACTGATTCACTATAGATATTGATAGATTTAAAAATTTACTTAAGTACATGTGATAAAATTAGTGTACAGCACTTGGAATAATTGAAGAAGGATAACTGGAGAAAGCAATGTAACCGAAAATTCCTATTGATCCAAAAAAATTGAAATAGGGGAAAAATGAAGAAACAGCAAGAAAATATGCTAAAGAGAAATCCTAATATAAGATAGAAGAAATAAGTCCAACCTTATAATAAATATAATGAATGTCAATGGATTTAATTTCCTACTAAAAGGAAGAGGATCAGATGGGATTTTTAAAATACAACTATACATGTTTTATGTAAGATATATGCTTAAAGCAAAATGACACTGAAGAGTAGAAGGCATATGGAAAAAAATGTAGCAAAGGCGTTAACAAAGCATCAATAACAGTATTAATATCAAGCAAAATTGGACAAGAAAAAGCACTAATTAGGATGAAGAGGGGTGTTGTACGTTGACAGAAAATAGACCAAAAAAATCTAACATTTTCCCTCCCTTCACTATTTGTTGTGAAGTATATTTGGGATGGGAGATGACATCACACTGCAAAACCACTTCTAGGAATCTTTCTGGAGACAAACCTCTGAAGGCAACACAGATGTAAATATCTGACCCCAGGAAAATAGAGAGGCATGGTATACTGAAAGCATATTTATGTCTTCTTGGGTAGTTTACAAAAATAAAAAGATATAAAAGATATAATATGACAATAGTGAATGGAATGAGAAAGAACAAACATTTTCTTATGGGGTATAAAGAGATTAGATCAGTGTATAACAAAATCAATTAAAATTGAAAGGAAAGAAAACTCTGAAGATAATAGAAGAGAAACCAATGAGACCACAGCATTGTTTTGGGTATGGTGACCTGGCTTTTGAGTCAACCGTTTTCATCTAAGTGGTCCTCTTAACCGATTTCTGTTGAATGATATGGATGAGACATGCAGTTAAATCAGTTTTATCTGAAGCAGTTTGTGAATGAAAGAATTAAATTAAAAGTTATTAATCTGACAAATATATATTTGACTGCTTATAATGAAACTTTCCAAGGGCTGGCTAGTAAATTTAATATTTGTGAAAGATTTTATAAGCCTTGCCTATCAGACTAAGAATAACTATAAAATTTTCTCTCACAAAAACAAATTTTGGGGGCTTCCCTGGTGGCACAGTGGTTGAGAATCTGCCTGCCAATGCAGGGGACACGGGTTCAAGCCCTAGACTGGGAAGATCCCACATGCCGCGGAGCAACTGGGCCCGTGAGCCACAATTACTGAGCCTGCGCGTCTGGAGCCTGTGCTCCGCAACAAGAGAGGCCACGATAGCGAGAGGCCCGCGCGCCACGATGAAGAGTGGCCCCCGCTTGCCGCAACTGGAGAAAGCCCTCGTGCAGAAACGAAGACCCAACACAGCCATAAATAAATAAAATAAATAAATAAATAAATAAAAATTAAAAAACAAAAAAAAAAAGAAAAAAACAAAAACAAAAAAAACACAAATTTTTGTCTACTCTCTTCACGGCTATATCGCCAGTGCCTAGAATCCTGTCTGGAATATAGTAATTGCTCATTTAATGTTTGTTGAATGAATGGGCTCTATTCATGCTCAATGCCTTTGAAAGCATATTGTCTTCTAAAAAAAATCCCTCTCCAGCATGGATGCTGGCTAAGGTGTTTTAATAAGTACTGTGCAATCTTGAGACCTCCCATGCAAAGTAAACCTTGCTTTGGTTCTTAGACATGCATCCAGGGAACTGTTCCACACTGAGTGACTTAAGAAAAGGTTTGGAAGCAACTACAACTCTGTGTTTTACTTAGACTCGGGTGCCTCTGTGTCTCTGCACGCCCCAGTCAACCTTGGTCAGAGCCTCTAGGCCTCCAGGTCTGCTGAGAGACGGCCTGTATGTTATGTTCACGTGCCAACTTCTGACCTGAGAAAATAATGCAATTTTAGAGCTTCAGAAGACCTCGGAGACCCTGTTCCCAGAATCCCCTTTTGCAACAGGAGGAAACAGGTTCAGAGAACTTCAGGTGTGATGCTCAAAACAGGAGATGCATATGCTGGTCTTCACTTTGTTTGTCCACCCTGACAATTCAGCTGTAGCTCACATCTTAGTTTAATGCTCTTCCTTGTCTCTAGGTATTTGAAACACTGCTTTGAAACGGCTAATCATTTTTAGTTCTCTCTATAGAATGCCCCTTGGGCTTCAATACTGATAATGATAAATGATGGAAACAAGTTTGAATATATGTTAATTGATTATAAGGATAATTTATAGACTAGAAAAATACTGAAACTATTATCCACATGTATTCATGTGTCCCTGAAAAATAAGTTACAGTATTGAGAAGATAGTTAAGATGGTATTATAGTTATTTTTAGAAATTGCTGTAAACACTATATGTATGTCTTAGTGGAATCATTTTCATTAAAAACTCAGTTTTGATATTTCTTTCAGTAAACATGTATACAATGATACTGCTGTAAACTAAAACATTATGTGATGAGACACAAAAAATATAGCAATAAATGGTAAAACATGAGTAGAACTATTTATTTTTATATTTATAGATTCTCTAAAAAAGAAATTCTGTGGGAACAAAATGGATGAGTTAAAAAGTGTAAATGACAGAGGAACTTCTCCTTTCTTACCTCTAGGTACAACCTTGAGATCATCTGAGTCATGTGAAGGTGGTTTAAGTGCAGTAAATATGTTTCAGAACTATCCAGATACCAGTGCCTTATGAAAAAGCATGAAAAATCCACTTCATGGCTTACCCACTGTGTATATATGTTAAGATGTTTGGGTCAAACAAACATTTATCTAATCTTTTAACTTTCAGTTGGAGTGTAGAATGTACTAATTATTCTCACGAGATATCTTGTTAAATTATTTCTTTCAGTAAATATGCATTCAGTGATATTGCTTTAAGTTAAATTATTCTGAGCTGTACTGTTATAGGAAATGAGATTGAACTTCAGCAAGTGGAAAAGTCCCATATGGATATGAGCCTTAATTAAAAAATCATAGAGGAATCATTTTTCTTAAACATTCTAAATGAATGCATAATATAATGCATATAATACAATATGCATAATATAATATATATACAAAGATAACATCTCTCAAAAATACCATACTAAAAGTGTCACTTTTTTCAAGTATAAACTTTCTTATAAAACACTTCCCTGAGGATAGATCTCATGTTAATCATTTTACAAAAAAAGAAAGAAGAAAAAGAGAAACATTTCCACAAATAATGAACACTTTGGAAGTGATAGATATGCTTAATATCTTGATTGTGGGGATGATATCATGGGTGTATGGTGTATGCTTATGTCCAAACTCATCAAGATGTATGCATTAAATGTGTGAAATTTTTTGGTATATCAATTACACCTCAATAAAGCCAAAATAAAAAAACAAAAAAACAAAAAAACAAAAAAAAACACTTCCCTGTAAACTTTTGGGGCACTGGCAATTGCTCTAGTTGCCAACAATTTGGACCCAATGGTCCAAAGATGTACTCAACCTGCAGTAAGCTGGGACTTCTGATTCTTATCTAATGGGGGTACCCCATCCATTTGCTCCCCCAGGCTTAAGAGTTGCTGGTGACCCATCCATCAAACCCGACCCCCTACCCAATCACAAATAGTTGTATATGGACAATTGCAGTAGCTCTCCATAGTTTATGTTGCCTCTAATTTTGTTCCCCTAGACTCTGCTCTCCATTCTTCAATTACAGTAATCTATCTACAATTCAAATCAAACCATGATTTCTCACTCATTGCCTCTTAAACCCCTACAAAAATTTCACATTTAATCGGATAGAGATACTTTCCAGGGTCCTTAATAAGGCCTAAAAGAAGCTTTCTGTGGGCCTGATTCCCTCTGCATGTCACAGAGCTTGGCAGGAAAGCAAGCCAGCCCTGTTCTTGTTAGGAAAATATAGAAATGCTTCATCCAGGGACAACCCAGTTTACTTTCTTGTAATTCACATTCCCTAAGATCTTATTGGGCCACTTTAGCAATAAGATTATTCACGTCTTATAGTGTGAGGGTTTTAGTTCCCTACAAAAGGTGCTGGAACTCACAGCACAGCATCTTATTTTGCCACTGATGTACTAAAATGCTAAATTAAATTCTGATACAGGTCAACAAGAAAAGATGAATCCTACTAGTTTACTATTGGAAATAGAATTGCTTTTATTATTTATGTGCTTCTACATTTATTTTACTTATCACCAACAGATAAAGTATCTTTCAAGCAAACCATTACTGATAGTTTATAAAAATCCAAAAGTTATCTCAAAAAGAGATGAGATCATAAAATGCAATTGGATAATATATAAGAAATATTAACAAATAATTCCTACATGATTTCACACATTGATGATTTCTTACATGGAACGGTGCATCCAGTTTACTAACATTTCCCAGAAGTAAGACAGAGTAAGTGTAAAAATGATGATTTAAGGGTTTACACCCCAAATGTCCTGGAACCATTCTAGATAAGATGTTTTATAATATAATTTTTGAATACATGTTTGAAAAGATCTAAAAGAAATCTATCATTATATGTAATTATTTCAAAGCTTCTATTTGGAAATAAAATGAATTAGAATATATCATCATTGACTAAGAGTATAGACACTAAATATATTTGACAATCGCTTCTATAAAATATTTTGGGTTTCATAATTTAACAACTTAATTGAAAACAACTGATCATTTAAAATTTTTCTATAAACATACTAGCAGTATATCGTTTCATTATACTATGTTTTGTCCATTTTAGAAGTGCCATAAAGTCACCCATTTACTTAACAGAGTCATGGCCAACTATCTAATAAAATCATTTCTGTGGGAGTATTTTGAAAAGCAAGATTCTGTTTTATTATTGTAATAAATAGCATCTTCATGCCTATAACCAGGTATCTAATTATGGCCATGGAACCAAGAAATAATTTGAAGGAAAGAATATCAATTAACCTTTCAAATTTTAATGATAGATTTCTCAAATTTCTAATATTTCTTAACATGTATTAATTTATTTTAAATATTTCTTAATATTAATTTTTGATTTTCTCAAAATTTATTTAAATATTTCCTGATATTTATTATATAATTGTCATTAATTTGAATTAATTCTTTGGAAATTGTCTTTCATCCACTTATTCTATTCCTGTTTGGTTCTTTGGGAAAATGAAATTAGTGTATGTATAATTAACAGTAAAAAGTATTTCTTAAACAGAGTTCTTCAGAATTTCACCTAATGGTGTCTAATTTTAAAATTCCTTGTTTCCAATAGTTCATGCCAGTTCTAGAAATATCTTTGATGATGTAGACTCCAAAAGATAATAGTCTTTTTCCCAATCAGCTCTATCTTTTCATAAAGCACCTGACTCTATAGGCACTCAACAAAGAGTTGTTGAGGGAGAGAAAACAATTTTTACGTCTAATCATATTGCAAAAAAATATTTTAAATAATCTCAGAAAACAGAATAATATCATAATAACTGATGATCTGGTCTCCTCTTCACTACCTAAATATCTCCAGGCCATCTTATGCACACAAAAAATCTGCATGCAAAATAATTGTGCCAACTCTGTTTCCAATAAGTGTAAAAATAAATGAACGAATTTAGTAACATACAAGTGCAGCTTAATGTTTTGATTAAGGTAAATAATTTTATGTATTTGAAAGGATCAGTCCGTGTTTAGTGGGTTTTCTTGGGTGTGAGAATATCAGAGACTATTTTTTACTTATGTTTGTAATTTTAATACCTAAAACAGTAAGTAATTGATAAATGTTTATTGACAAAAATTAAGCATTGTTTTAGGGCATTAAGCTTTGCTTTGGGACAGTGAGATTTAAGTTCTAAATAAAGTAATATTTCAATTATTTAAATAATAATCTGAATATATTTATCGACACAATAACAACAATAGTTAACTCTGTTGACAAAAGAAATGTTGACCATCATAATCATACATAATTAACTTTTAAGTACTTCACTAAGAATTTTATTTTTTCCCCATTGAACTGTTCACCAAACAAGTTAAAGAAATGGTTCTAGGCATCTAGAAATTTGCCTTTTGGAGAAGCAATTCTTAGCATGAAATTTATTTATAGAATAAATATTGAACCCCAGTTATATGCAAAGCAGGAGGTGCTTTTAAAACTCATAAGACATACTTCCTTTCCATATAAGTTTATAATCCAGTTCGGGGAATAAGGCACAATCTAATAAGTAAAAGTCCATTATTGATACAAAGGCAGAACAGAAGTTAGGGCAGACAGAGGCTGATTCTGATTGGTTGGTTAGTTCATGGAGGTGGTGCCATTGGAGGTGGACTTGGAGAGGGCTTTATTGCAGGCATGGCTGGAGGAGCAGGTGTTTCAGGTGGAGGAAAATAAGAGAAAGGTGGTGTTGGCTTGACCATTTCCATGACAAAAAGTAGTGCAATTTGGCTGTAGATTAAAAGTAGAGCATAACTCTGAGAGTTTCTTGAGAAGCAACAGTGGGCTAGAATAGTTTCTGTAGAAATGCGAAGGAAAGCTAGCTAACAATGCGAAGTTAATATTTATATTGCAAGATAGTTTGCAGTAATAACTGTTATCAACTGATTTGCTGTTCTACTTGTCCATACATTGAAAAATAAACACATGGTAAAATAACAAATGGATATGTGTGTGTTTTAGCTTTTTGATGACTTCACATTATTATAACCCTTGATTTCCAGACAGAAACTTCATGACTGACAATTGACTACCAAGAGTCAGTTTTCAACTGTATTTGTTTCTTAACGATCTACTTCTAATATTTCTGGATGGGGGAAGAAAAGACATAAAACTATACCTAAAGCAACAGATTTTCAAAAACTTTTTTTCATGTGACTTTGATTGTATCGTACTTCCAGAGACTACTGCTTTTTATCGAGAAGCACAGTGAAAGAGTGTATATGAGAAAATGTGCCTAAACATGGAAAGCCATATGAGTTTTATATATGAATGCAGTTATTTATCCACCACTTCATCGATACCATCAACATAAAGATATAGGAAATAACCCTGTATTTTCATAAGCCATGTACCATATATACATATACAATATTATGCTGTACATGACTTCATTTGATTTCATAACTTGCTTTTCATTGCTTTCACCAAAGCAGATCATCTTATTATTTGGCTATGCTGTTTTTCTCGTGTAACTAATGTAGTATATGATCTTTGCCACCTCAGAATCATTTGAATATAAATCAACAACCATGAAGAACTTATATTATTCAGAAAGCATAACACACTAAAGGTTTACCTCAACCCATATTCACTAAATAAGAGAATAATAGCAAAAATAATCGCTTTTTCTCCCTAAGTTTAGATGATCCAATTGGCCTTTATATTCATGAGAAATCAAGAAGATGATATCATCTTGAAAGAGAGCACAAATATTTTGAAAGTATTCCCTTGTGAGAAATGGATGGAGCCATAGCATTTGTTGTTAAATTTTACCATTGATAACAACCCTTAAACAAAGAAGTTATTTTTCAAACACTTGGCACATAAATATTGGCAAAAGAAACTCACTTAATTAGATAAGAGTTTACGTGTTTCACTTACAAATTAGGATTGTTTTAGGTCTGAAACAATCCGTCTAGCACATTAAAAAAATACTACCATAATGTTACTTTTCCATCTGAGAAAAAGAAGTAAATTGTTAGCGTGTCTTCTATCTTATAGGGAATTTAGTTATATCAAGACCTCATATTATTGAATAGTTTTAATTTTTAAAGTAATTTTTAATATAAATTATATTGATAGCAACAATCAGAAAATTTATTTTAAACTTTCGATTATGTAAAACTAAAGTAATCAAGTCCACAGATGATTGAAGAATTTCTTAAATGCTGTGACCCATGATAAGGCATTAGCACTAATGCTAATATAACATTGATTATTAGTAAGTAGAAGGGACTAGAGTGAAGAGTATAGAAATTTAATTTGTAATATAAAATTTGTAATTTGTATTTGAGAAGCTTCAATTGCATTCCAGCTAATAATGTGAAATAGTTCACTGAAATACTAATGCCTATTTAAAAAAAAAATAGTACTTTACTCGTGTTTAAATTTCAGAAATCATTAAAAATTGAATATGACACTTTTAAAATGATCTCAGAGCCAACCTATATCCTTAGACCCCTAGATTTCAAGATCATAGTTCCTGTAAACTATTTTTCCTTAGAAAACAAATTGCAGGCTATTATCATGCTGCCACCGAGTTGAAGAATTGCCTTCTACTAGAACAGGTAATAAAGTTACCTTGTAGTTAGGAAGTTGTAGGCATGGGATACTTTCTTTGGTGTCCTTTGCTCTCCGGGTGCCAAAACTACCTTAGTGTAAGCATCAGAGCCCCCAGATTACTTATGTGAACATGTGCTCTGACTCAGATGCCCTAAATGATAGACACACACGTACACAATTTAAATGATAAATTCAAGAGGACAGAAGGTTAATCATACTGTTAATAAAAATTACTATTAAATTTCTTTTGCCATTTTCAGATCCAGAGAAATTTCATTTATATATAATATTTCAAAATATTGGATAGTGCAGGAGTCTAGATATAAATTTTCTACGTGGTCACTTTCCAAAATCATTAAATGATAGGTGATTAGATACTTCTCAGTAGCAGAATGAAGCATGGTTTAGGCAGCACATAACGTACACATAAATGAATGGAATGAAAGGATGTTGGCAGTAATGGAAAACAGTGATGGATTTTAGGAGATTAAACCAACTGACATTTTATGAAAATTTCCATTTCCTGCCTTGGATTTTATCTAAACTGACAAAAACAAACACACATTTAGATTTCTCAGATTTCTCATGGGATGTTCTCTTGGGTAGAATATCTGGAAAGAATTTCTGACAAATCAATCTGTCAGGAGCCATACTTTAATATTTATGAGGAAATCTGCCAGGCTGGACAAAAACACATGCTAGTCTTTTCTCCTTGCATAAAAGATCAGAGTTGTGCATAAAAAATACACTGCTTAATCGTACAAGGTACATTGTAATGTTTTAGCAGAAGATGATTTAAAGATGGATGGGAAACGCCAAAACAATAAGCTGGTGAAATTATCCATTCCCAAATGTTGACATTATTAGGTCTAGCAATCTATTTGCACTATCATTAGAACATATTTTACCCAGTCATGTGTGTCATGTATGAAAGACCTCGTGTTAAAGACCCAAAACTTTTCTTGGAACATTGAGCACCACTGACCCCTGCCCCTCAGCAATGCTCTTCCCCCACCTACAGTCCTGTGAGCCAGAACTAACCACTCCATTCATCAGGCTTTGGTTTTATTCAAATTATTTTACAGTAACAGTGAAATAAGCATGGAATGCTTACAGAGTTCTAAGCATATAGATTAAAAAATATATGCTATGTGGAATCTATTATTTTGTTCAGCTTATTTTTTCTCTCCTCCATCTGTCTCTGAGTTAGGCCCAGATTATTTTCCTTTCCTAGGAGGTATATGTTGAAAGGATTAAATAACAGAAACCTGGAGTCATTCTCTCTCTTAAACATAACTTTTACAAGAGAAAACACCGTCTTCCAAGTGGTTAGAAAAGGGATGAAGAATTATGTGGGCACAAGGCAGGAGAGAATGAGAGTTATCTAAGCCACCATTTTCTATAAGCTTTGGAGGACCCTAAGGGCAACTTTGTCTTTGGGAAAATAGTCCATCAAGTGAATGTTTGCCTTAGGTAAGCTAGGTTACAGGATTACTCACTCCTTAAGGAAGTGCTGAAAAAACTTGTCGGGGTGATGATTCTTCAGCAAAGCAGCAGCTGGTTTGCATCAGGATTCTATCTCTGAAAAACAAGTTAGCTCTGTGGTTGTATTTTTGCTCATGTATTGCTTCAAAACACGATCAGAAAAGAGTACACTATTTCTGTTACTTCAGCTGGCTTAAAACCTGATGTGTCATTTCACTGACTGTTATCATTGTTTCTTGAAACCTTGTTCTTGTTTATAGATTTTTTTTTTTGACTTGAGTTTAGAAATGTTCCAAGCAGATCAGCCTAAAAAATTTAGAATCGTGGATTTAATCAGTAACTTCTAGGTCTGTGTAGGAACATATTGCATGAGACAGTGATGTAATTTGTGAGAAATGTCTACACACAAGCTTTCATATACCTTTATTCTGTCTTTAGAATTTGGAATGATGGGAGATCATACAATTAAAAGTCAGCGACCTCGATCTGTTCATGAAAAAAGGGTCCCTCAGGAACAAGCTGATGCTGCTAAATTTATGGCACAAACTGGTAATACGTTAGTTACATTTTTCTATTTATTGTTGTTAATTTAATGAAACCACTGCATGCTTTCATAATCTTTTGCTGCACATTTGTCAGTTTTTGGAGCTGATATTTTTTTGAGCCATTTTTTTTTTTTGTCACCAGTTAAAGTCCATAAATGAAGTAGCTGTGAACTGAAAAGTGCACAAAAAATGTGTAAGATTTATTTTGCTTTCATTGTGGGACATTTAGGATTTACATATTATTATTTACTTATGTTAATTAACTACTTAAAATGTATCATTAAACTTTTAAAGAAACTCAGCAAACTTATTTCATCAATAATTGATTATTTTAGGACTTTTCAGAATTAATATTTTAAGTAGGACTTTAGATGATGAAATTTAATATTTAATATGTTGAATATTTTTTCAGTTGTCATGTATCATATACATATTAATTGATTGTTAAAGTGTATAGCAATTAGTTAGAAACTTTTTTTAGAATTTAATATCTTTAATTTGGAAAAGATTTTGTTATGTAAGCTAAATAATAAAAAGTTGACAGTCTTTATTAGTAAGGTATAATACACTCCAAATAATTAACTATCAACAAAAATGATTTTTTGTTTTATAACATTTTTAATCCTAAATAAATTAGATTACTTTAAAATACATCACTCCAAATATATATATATAAACAAATAGATGCATTCCTCTTTGGGCTCATCATAATAAATGGGCTATAATTCCCCCTCTTTACTTTGAATGTAGAACGTTCTTAGATGAAAACATGATTAATCTGTGTTATAAACATTTTCATCTGTCAGTTTTATTGCAGGAAATTGCAAACTAACAGTTTTATCTATGTCTTCATAAAGTCTTATACATTCCAATCTAGATCATGTATTTTACTATTAATACAGAAGTTTCAAGTACATGACCAGCTTTTTGACATGACATTCAGACTGATTTTGATGAAATTCCTTTGAAGAATGAATATTTCCTTTAGTTCATGTGATCTTAGGATAATACTTATTCAGAACACTAGATTTGAATCTATAACTCAAAAATGCAAATATTCTTAATGAATTGTGCTCTTGGTAATGGGTGAATAGTAGACTTGAATACATTAGTGGCAAGTAGGTCAAAGAACTCTCAGAAAAGGAAGAACATTTAGAATAAATTCTACATTAAGGACATATTTTTAGATTTTTAAAAATATATGGTACAGCCAAATCCAGAAATGAAGAAAACTTGCTTATCTGGATTGCTTTTCGTGCACCTTCTTATTTAAGAAAAGGTGATTTATATTTCTACTATTTGATTGAACAAGTCCAAAAGTGCACGACCAGGTTCAGGCAAAATTTTAAATTTCTAAATATATGTTTCTCCCTTACAAGGATCAAAAAGTCTCAACTACTGACCAGAGATTAGGGGATGATTGACTCTAAGTAAAGACACAGGGCATGGACTGACTACTCAGCATCCTTCTTGTGCCATTTCATGGGGCATTTCTGTAAGATTAGAGGTGTCCTGACATTTTTCAAAAGAAGTGGCAGACATTGGTTTACTGAAATTCCTTAAAATTGGGGTCACCTATTAATGAAATGGTGAACCATAGTTTAAATTTCCAATAATGTAGCAAAATTAGTTTATGCATAAATATTATGCAATTTGGCCAGGAGTTTTTATATAAATTCAGTTTTTGGACTTGCCTGTGACACATACCAAGAAAATTCAGAGTTTTTAGCCAGAAACCTTTTTGCAAATTCAAATCACAAGGAACATTATATTTTCTTAGTGAGGAATTACTAGTTTCCATTTTAATTTACTCACTATTTTCCAGGCATTGTTTTGTATCTAATATATAGGGACACATGATTTGGTAAAATAAATGAAATGTTTATTAAATAGATCCATGAGGAGCTTTAAAACTATTTCCCCATGTTGTTATCAATAAGTCAGAAAAGTCAATGAACTTCAGAATTAAAGTCCTGAAAATATTAATTGGATGCTTTAACTAATGAATAACATATAGTTATTATTTCATTTTAAACCAAATATAGTATAGGTAAATATAAATACAGGTATAAGACATTTTAAATTTACATTTCTATGATACTGATTAAAGACTGGAAAACTGCATTATTTAACATCGTTTTTAAAATAAATAATTTGACACGAGGCAATTGTAAAGCTGAAAACAGCAGGTTTTTTGTTTTTTTGTTTTTTCCCTTAAATATTTTCTGAGATTGTACTTTCTCCAGATGTTAAGGTAGTCTGAATAAAGACAGCTCAGTATCACACAATAAAATTCTACAAAAGTTAAGTTTTATTTATACTTTTCTATTTGTCTTTCAAACCAAGAAATTTGTGTTGCATGTAAATAATGATGAGTAATTGCTAGCATTAATTTGAGAACAAAGAATAATGCAATAGGGGTAAAACTGAATAATAAAACACACTATATTTTTATGTTAGTCATGAGGAAAAACAAAGCAAGAGCTATCAGACCGTATAACTTAAGAATTACTTCTCAAAATGAGTAACCTGGCCTCTTCAGTCATTATGATCAGTCAACCCAATATTTAAAAACAAACTTTCTATAAAGTAATAATGTGACTGGCAATGTTTCTAGAAGAGTAATATTTAGTAAAGTCACATTACTTTATCAAAATAACTTGACCATTTTGGTCAATTTGGTAACTGAGATAGGCTAGTTTGGACATAATTGTACAATGCTCAAATAGTCTAGGACACGGCTGTATTTATAGTCGATGGAAGTGAAATGCCATGATAAGATATAGATATTTAATATAGACATCTAAATTAAATACCAACAAGATGGCTTAAGACATCTTAATTACACATACTGATGCTTTTTAACATCATAGTTATCAAATGATCTTATAAACATGTTTAGGAAAGTAGTCTTTTATTCCAGTGCGGAAAATAGTATGTCACATGTTATCTAAAACAGAAAAATAAAATTGTGTGTTTCTAATTTCATGATTTTAACATATTAGCAACATTTTTTATTAGTATCCTGTTTACAGTTTAAAATGCACTCCCATACCTTACCTCATTTAATCCTCACAACTAGGTTTTGAGGTAAATGTATTACTCATTTTATTGAGAGGTTCAGAGAAATAAAGTGACTTTCTCAAGGTCACAGAGCTAATATGCAGTAGCTTTCCATCAACGACAGATCTTCTGACTTTAATAACAGTGCTTTTTCAGTTTCCTTTCACGTTTCGTGTCAGAATAAAGAGCCTTAATAGTACCTTAGATACTGAATCCTTCTACATAATGTGTAATATGCCTTAAGTTACAAGTTAAGGAACCAAATTAGTTTGTGCTATCTCCAAAGACATATATATTGAGAATAGTATACTTTGTGTTATTCTTTACTGTCTCAATGTCAGTGAATTTTTTACAGAATATCTTTGCTATAAAGTATTTCTCACAGAGCCCCAATGTGCTTGACTAGAACAGCCTTCATGCCTTTTGGGATGAGGCTGTGGCAGCATGGAAATCATAACTATTTCATGGAAATGTCACTTGAAATTATAGATTGAGATATAATGGGGTCATTTTGGTAGGTGGGCCAGTATTTCAACGGCAAGATTTGATTCAGAATTTGAAAGCCCATATATATCTTATTCATTTATTTGTTTTGGCTTTGATCCACAAAACGAGCCACCGGTTTGAGGGGGAGTGAATAATGCCAATTCTGAGCACTAATTATCAATCCCTCGTGACCCAGGCATCATTATCTAGCTTGTTCAACATCATTGTAGCTTCATACATTCAGAAGCAACCCAAAATTTTAAAAATTTTACAGAAATGCACATAAAAATAGTTCTTGATCCTGATTCATTGCTCAGTTTAATTAAACCTTCTTTTGCTGCCATCATAACAATGCAATGCTCTTGTGGAAAAATAGAACTAATTGTATTCATAACCTTTATCATTTTACTTATTATAGAATTCACAATGTTCAAGGTTTTCTGGCTTTTAATTAATCACATTCAACCATAGTATTTCTACTTCACTTAATCTCATCACAAACACAGGTTGAAATATCACAAGAAAAAAATTTGCATTAGATTTTCCCCAACGTTAAGCTTAAATTTTTTTCACTGCTAAATATATATGTGCACGTATACATATATGGGTAGATATTTTTTAACCATTGTCTTAATATAGGGTTTCTAAAATAATTATTTTTAACTTTGATAGAGTGTTCTTTCATGTAAAAGAACAAACTATGAGGCATAGCTTTAAATATTATTCAAATGGTCATTGAATAACATTTTTATAGATTAGTTATATATAAATTGGTAAAGGCAAAAAATACTGAAATAATCAAGGGTGACATATAGAGTATGACCAGGACAAACACTGATCACAACACTGAAAAGATGTGCTATTTAATATAATATGTCATCCTAGTTACCACTGTGCCCTTATGATATATATGCATTTATAAATGCATTATATTATTTACACCTCTGGGTGCATACTGCAGACCAGTAGAAGAGCAAATGCTTCTGAACAATGCTACTCAAAGTGTGCTTGTCTGTGACCTAGTTGTCATGGGCCCTCGAGGAGATAAGAAGCTTACACCAGAATGTAACTTGAACTACTTTATCAAACACATGTTTTATTTCATCTGACTCTGTTTTTTGGAAAAAGAACTTCTCAGTGATCAACAAGTTGAGTTACATTCTGGTCCAAACTTCATCTGTCCTAGAGTCCCAGCCCGTGGACCAGATGCCTTGAGTTGCACTGCAAGTCATTTCTAAGTCATGTATTAACCTTTCCAAAAAAGGTGGAGAATGGATCATCATATTCTATCAGTTGAATTTTCTTCTAAAGGCAAATCAAATTCTAAGCAGAATCTGTAAAATATAAATTGCTCCTTGATTTATATAATCAGTGATGCAGCATTTTCAGAAACACTTCACCAAGTGAAGCAAAAGTAGTCTTTTTCAACAAAGTCTAAATTTAATTTAACTAGTTCCTGCCAGCAGGTAAATGGCCCAATTTTGTATTTGTAGAAAAGCAACTGCAAGTTTTCAAATTAGTGTTAAAAATCTATCCTGAACACCATTCCAGAATAGAATTAGAAGCCCGTTGAGATGGTCTTAGAAATTCTTGACTTTAAGTCTCCTTGGGACATGACTTTGGATCATAATAGAACTTAGACGTAGTTTCAGGGTGATGCCTACTCCAAGAAAGTTAATGAATTCAGACATTCAGTGACTTTTTAAAGCCCTATGTTTTTAGTAAATTTTAGTTCCAGATTAAATTAATAGAAATTATAGAGGAATTTTCCTTCATTTCAAGTAAAACTTACTTCTCTACTGTGGATCATCATGGGGAAAATTGTGAGTAGAATGTTTTTGAACAAATTGTCACAAAATAAATAGCTGTCATAGGATGAAAAAGTAGGAATTGCACAAGGAATAAATTATAAACAAGTGTGAGTGTTCAACACAATAAAAATTAGATATGCCCAAACTCCCAGAGCCCTACCTCATCCAGCATTAGAAAGGAGATTATGGAACAAACGACTGGGGAAGGATACATCAATATATTCCTACTCACCAAAGCCAGAGTAAGTTTAGCAATACATTTTGTTTCCTCTTCCATCAAAGGACAAAGCTTTAGATTGGCTTGAAGAGAATCGCTCCAACAGTCATTCTTGAAAAATGCTGACTTGTCCCTTCATAGCATCCATGGCCCAGTGGATTTGTGAAGTGGAGTCTTGCTAACAAGGTTATAGCTAACTTGGATCTTGCGTCAGTGTAATAGTATCTCTCTTTAAGTTTCTTTTTCTCTGAAATGTTTTTTGTGTATCTTTGATATACTGTCATGTTCTTAAATTGAAATTATTCTTGCATGTCATAATGTCAGTTTGGTATAATGCTTACTAGATGAATATTCAATACAGTATTTCATGTTTATTTGTTGTCTTGCACACAGGTGAATCTGGCGTGGAAGAGTGGTCCCAGTGGAGCACATGCTCAGTTACTTGTGGTCAGGGGTCGCAGGTGCGAACCAGAACTTGTGTATCACCTTACGGGACACACTGCAGCGGCCCATTAAGAGAATCAAGGGTTTGCAATAACACTGCCCTCTGTCCAGGTAGTGTTAGCAGCAACTACAACTGTGGATGTTATTGAATTGTGTCATGCTACGCATTTGGAACGATGTGTTATTTTCATATGAACCTGGTATAGGCATTTTAATTAGAGTGGATAAGTGTAATTTGTATTCAACTGTGAGATTTTATTATGTATATGATTCTTTCCGCTTTCAGAGCAACCAAGAAATTACAAAAGTGACTCCCTACCCACTGCACCTATAAGCTTGAAATTCTGTATCTGTTTCTAATGGTATTTAAGATTCCAAGTCTTTACTTATTTTAGATGGTGAAAATGTCCAATTGAATGTTGGAGGAATAGTGAAATTTGCCAGCATCCTGGAAATGTGATCAGTACCCAGTGTTTAAGGCAGTGGTTGATACAGCCTTTAAGGCAGTCAGCTATTTTCCTACCACTTATTTGACCCCATCGGGCAGAATAGTGTCCCGGGCCAAAGGACTTTCTGTTAGTTTATTTCATTTAAGTGACTACCCTCATCAGAGCCATCCTCTGCCTGTAAACTTAAAGTCACTAATGGAAAAAAAAAAAAAAAAAAAAAACCAAAACAAAACATGTTAAATGGAGCATAACGTAATAGCTTACCCACTTAGGATCAGATTTTCCATGTTACATCAACATTTTTTTTGTCCATCGGTGCATACATGCATATTATAAGCGTTTCTTCTTCTCAGACCACTGACTTTCATGTAAAAATAAGTACTAAAAGGATTCTGGGCTTTCTTTCAAGAATTCCGAAGCACGTAATCCTGTGAATCTCTAGGTCTGTGTTTCTGCTCAGCCATTTGGTGGATGGGTGATGCGGACTCAGACCACTGCAGTTGACAATGGACTTGCATTCACGCCCTTCCAGGGGCCTCTGGAGTGAGGTGGGCGCAAAGAAAGGGCCTGGCACTACAGCCGCCTTTCATCTGAAGTGTGCTTAAGTCTTCTGGCAAGCTCCATTTCCAGAGAAGCCTAATTCTGCAGTTGCTAAAAGCAAGAGTACAGAGTGGGTGGCATGGGGGAGGGGCAGGGACAATCCCAATTTCGCAGAAGAACGGGCGAGGGCAACTCATTCAAAAACAATTTGGAGGTGGAGATGTTTAACAGGTACAGAGTTTGGATTTGCAGAATGAAAATTTTCTGGGGACCTGTTTCCCAACACCATGAATATACTTAACACTGCTGAACTGTACACTTAAAAAGGATTAGATGATAAAAGAAAAGGCAAGCTGGAAAAACTAAAAGGGGAAGGAAGTGGTGGGCAGTCGTGGAGGAGGAATGCTGCAGTGAGATGGGAGATCCCTTTGCTACGGGCTTGGGAGGCACAAAGCAGTAGACAAAGGTAGAATTAAAAGATAAATTGGGCAGAATAAAAAGAAAACATATATATATATATATATATATATATACACATACATACATAACTGAATCACTTTGATGTATACCTGAAACACTGTAGATCAACCATTCTTCAATTAAAAAAAAAAGATAAACAGGGCAGAAAGGTATGAGGGAGGGAAGACAGAATTAGTAGGAAAAGAGCAATGGTTCCACTGAAAATAAGAAAAGTCAGTGAGAATCAGAGGGAATCAGACTAGATGAGAAAGAACATCAAATGAAACATAAAAAGATAACAGAGGGGGGAAAATGCTTAAGGAGATCATGGGTGGGGAAGACAGTGAAAAAAAGATGACAATAATAGGGGTCACAGAGCAAACATACTCAAGTACATAAGGCAAGAGAAGGGAAACAAGAGCAGTAAGGAGATGGGCAATTTAGAAATTGTAATGTGTCTACATTTTATAGGTAAAAGGACCTCATGAGGAAATGCTAGTGGATTTTCAGGTGGGTGTGGGTTAAGTGCATTGTCTGGATGAGTACTTAAAGCTGGACCCTATTTACAGTATTTATGTTAAGGGTTCCATGATCAAGTGCCCTGTACTTGGCAATGAGAAAAGTGTCAACAGAGAGTTAAGCTGTACTTGACATATACATTTAGGTTGTCAGTATCCTTTTGAAGAGTCAAGATCCTTTTAACATACAGGGATAGACTCTAATGGCAAACAGATCCCCAAATGGAAGTCTGAGTGGGTGCTAAAGTGTTCTCCACAGTTCTCCATTCAGAGCTTACTTTCCAAACACTCATTATGAACACTCACCTGGCTGACATATAGAAATCTCCATCCTTCTGCCCGAGGCTGCTGACCCATCCCCTCACTGGGCGTGGAGACCATGTATAGTGGGACCAGTGTGTACTCCCTTTCACTCTGCATCTCATGTCCAGAAAACTGAATAATATTCTATGATTATAAAGCTTTTCCTCAGTTTCTTAAACCTTCTACTATTATGCCTACTGAAGAAGTACATACTAATTACTGGTTTCTCTTCACCTTCGTATACGTATAGGTTTACCTTTTAAATTTGCTTAAATAGTACTGATGATAAGAAATACGTATCTTTTAATCATTGTTATAGTTCAGATGTTGAATTAAAGACAATGAAAAGCATTTTGTTGATTTCTTTTTAATTTTCCAAACATGAAGAATAATTTAGCAACTTTATTATTTTAAAAATGTAAAATAAGTATCCCACTACAGGAAACTGTGATACCTTTCAGATGGTGATTGTGCTTGCTATGAAATATTTTGTGTTTGATATTTTGTTCAGTTATTTGTCATGCTGGTAAATATGTATGTTTTTACACAATATATAATGAAAACAGTGACAAGAAGTGAATTTAAAACCTAACATAGTACGCTGAACAGTGTAAATATCTTTCTGAAATACTTTATTCCCAAGAAGAAGATTATCTCAGAAATAACCTACTTGTCACACTGTGAATAAGCAAGGGTATTTGCTATTTAATTAATGAAAATGACGCAAGGACAAACTGAATATTAATGTCACTTTTCACAGAATATGTGGGATGATAGAACTAGAGCTTATATTATTTGTACTCTTAAAGGCTAATCAATAGTATTATAAATTAGTAACCTTTCACCCACATTATTCACATTTAAAGAGTTTTAAATTGCATAATAATGTGTTATTTCTAATATGAATCCTAAGATATCCAGCCTTTTACAAAATTGTTGCTCTGACATCATAGTGTCTTCAGCAACCCTTATTGCTCAGGGCAGAAAATGATCGGGATAAACAGAAAGTAAATTGAGAAAAAGAGAGAGCTACATGAAATTCTGTATTTACTGCCCTGGTTTCTGATTTACAGTTTTATGACCTCTTGCAGGGTTTCTCAACCTTGGTACCACTGGCATTTTGATATGGATAAATCTTTGTTGTGGGGCTGGCCTGAGGATTTGGGGGTGTCTGGCAGCATCCCTGGCCTCTACTCATTAGATACCAGTAGCCCCATTTCTTCCCCTGAGCTGTGACAACCAAAAATGTCTCCGATGTTGCCAAATGTCCCCTGGGAAGGGGAGGTCATTATTGCCCCTGGTTGAGAACCACTAGTCTACTCTATATTCCAGTCTTTTAGAAAAAAGCTGATTTAGGCTAAGGAATGGTTTTGATTTTTTTTTTTTTTTAATGTCACAGTTTTCACATCCATTTATTTCCCTAAGAAAAAAAGCTTTCACTTAAAGGAGTTATTTTATACATCTCAATCTGAATCACAAGATACTTTGTATGCTTATTTCAGAAACCTGGTAGTAATATAATTTGTGTATTGTGTATTCTTCATTTCTTCTCTAGATAAATCAGAGACATGATATTATAGCTAGTGTCTAAAGGAGAAAACTATAAAAATGGATCAATTTGATTTTAGTTTCTAGGTACATTTTTCAAATGGACTAGATCATTTACAGATTTTCATACTTTACTGAAAATAAAGTAGTTTATCCAACAAATTTCCATTAAAATAAAAATATTTAATCTTTATCATAAATCTTTATGAAAAGGATTCATAAAATTACAAGATTTGTGCTACAATTTCCTACTAATTCAATAGTATCAAGTATCAAAAGTAACAAATTTTTAATAATTGTATGTCTTTTTCAAATGAAAAAACATATTTTTGCTTTTTAAAATTGATGTGGAGAAGTCATGAAATTTCACCATGGAGCAATGAAGACTGTTAAGAAGTAGTGAGTAAGAACCTGCTGTGTAAAAAATAAGTAAATAAAATTTAAAAAAAATAAATTAAAAAAAAGATTAGTTTTCAGAGGATTCTAGCTCCATAGTTTAACTAAATCATCAAGATTAATGAACATTTCTTTGAGATTTTAGAGAAAAATCTGCCAATTTAGCAGCTTTTTCTTCTGGGATTGTTCACTGCATGCGCAACAATGTGATTTGATAGAAGACAACAGAACCAGAACAGAACAGAACCAGAAATAAAAATACTATATAGTCTATTAGCATTTTATACAGAAAATTGGGGAGAAAAGGTGGTTTTTAAGTGGAGAACATTTGGTAACTAGAAATAAATGCAAAAATTGCTTACAGGTGTACAGTTTACATAACAAAGTACATTCATATATGTTACTTTTAAATTATTTTGCTGTAATTGATCATATATACCTATATGTAAATATAGGTATATGTGTAGTGTTTTCCTTAGACTTAAATACAGACTTACTATTTATTCTTATACCAAATTGGATACAAATTGTCTTTGGTGTTCCCAAACTTAAATGGGAAAAATGCAAACATCTTAATTTCTCTCACTTTTTCTGTATAGTATTTTTGAAATATACTTTCCAGCAAGTTTCACAGAATCTTAAAGAATTTTTCATTGAATATTACCTAAATTTGGCTAATTTTTCCAATATTTGAACATATTTTCACAAGTTGGGCAACTAAATAGTATAAATAGAAGAGAACAGGCTGCCTCATAATTGAGGATGTCATATCTGTGTTTTTAAAGTAACAACTTGGTCAGCAGATAACATGCAAAATATTCTAGATGTACTATATTTACTGGCATGTCTCCTCTGACACTTCTGCTTACCCCGACCAATGTTGAAGAGAAAATGAACATCTTTGTCATGTTTTGTGATAAATTTCTACTCCCCCTACTCATGTCAGTGGGTGTTATATCAAACATCTGCTGAGGAACTTTTAAGAGTAAGACAGAGGTTCAACATCAAGACAGGAATTTTGAACTGAAAAGCACATTTTGCCTGGCTTCTTTTGATTTGTATTATCCATGGAGTACAACTGCTTACTGTGTCCCAAATGTTAAGAATTGGGATGGGGTTGGTGATTTGACAGTGCAAGAAAGTGACCTAAACTTTGAACCTTAATGGACTTTCTGCAAAAGATGTCAACATTTATTTGCAGCAGTTATTAATGGAGGAACACAAATTATGTTAGTATTTCTGGTCAAGTGTGAATTCATCGTAATGGTGTATTTGAAGTACTGGTGTACTGATAGTTATATAAGACATAACTTAATTAGATCATATGTTTTTTTCTAGAATTTTTATTAATTAGGAGGATTTCCAATGCTATCCAGTCACTGGAAGAGGAGAGGTATCTTCTGTTTTTCTGGCTATTAGAAAGAGGTCTTCATATTTGCCCCTCATATTAAAACTGGGGAGAGAGGAGGCTATTATGCAAGTAGATAGAGTTTTTGAAATTTCCCTCTTACTCAAAAGACAGTGACTTTAAACACCCACATTTTTTAAATGGCAAAAATATGTTTTCTAAAATGTGAGGTAAAAAAGCTGTTTAAAATATGTACCATCAATTTTCAGATTTTTTTCTTTCTCTGACACCATAAAATTTATTAATCCTGAAACTTTGTAAATGTTGGAAGAATAAAATTGACCCTTATCTATTTAAATGCAATTTTAACTCCAGAAGATCACTCTAAGAAATTTAGTTGATGTTACTTTTACATAGAAGTAACTCATGACTATTTTACTATGAGGGAGAGAGGTGCATTTCCATTAAAAAAAAACAAAAAAACTTTTAAAGTTTATAACATAATTGTTCAAATACAAAAAGAGGTACATGCAATTTTCCATTATTTAAATGATTGCTAACTTAACTTACATTTTGTGACAAATAAGAGTAATCCAATTGAATTTTTAAAATATCTTCATACTTGTCTATTTGATGAGTTTTTTTCTTAATTATAAAGAAAAATAATCTTTGACTTCGCCTCTCTGATTCTGTTGTTGAAGCTTCTTTGCTTTATTACAGTCCATGGAGTCTGGGAGGAATGGTCTCCGTGGAGTTTGTGTTCATTCACGTGTGGTCGAGGCCAAAGAACAAGAACACGGGCATGCACTCCGCCCCAGTATGGGGGAAGGCCATGTGAAGGACCCGAGACTCATCATAAGCCTTGTAATATCGCTCTCTGCCCAGGTAAGCCTGTTCTGGATTTGGGGAGCTTGGCATTTATGTCCCTGTATATGGTCCCTAGGATACCTAGGAGATATTAAGAGTACAACCTTCATTCAGTCACGCTGGAAAATGTGTCCTTTGCGTATTGATTCTTGCTTAAATAAAACTGGGTACCTTCCTTGATTCTATCATATGTAATTGTGTATAATATTTCCTTGAGTGAGTACCAATGAATGCTCACCTTTATTGGATTTCTATAAATAGGTATATTAATGATTCCCACTAAGATTTTATCTCTACTTGGATTTCCCTCCTGGAAAAATTATAAGCCATCCCAAAGACCTGAATTGACTATTGCATCCACATTGTAACTAGAGAGACCAGTGTGGAGGCAATCCTTCTGATGTTATTCTCTCACACTCACTCAGCTAAGGAGTGGGATACACCCTTGACCACGTGTGAGCATGGTAAACATTTGTTAGGAAATCAGACTTTCTAGATTCACTGCTAGATGCATAAAATGGTTAGATCATAAATGACATACAGTATTTATGTGATTACGAAGACTGTATAGTCTGTTCTTAGAGTGTATTTATGTTATTTAAAATTTGTTTCCTTCAAAATATTTCAATTCTGTTTTACCCGACTTTGCTAATTCCACCCATTACTCCAGACAGAAGTCTTCGTAATGCTATTATTTAAGTTGCTGAAACATTCACACATAAAACAGATACCTACAAAATGAAAAAGACTAATCTCCAGCTTGAAGGGGCTTGCAATTTATGAGAGAAAATAAAAACAAACAAATGATAGAATCTCCCCAGGAAAAGCAAAGGCACTTCTAGAGGAAGACACAGACAGGAGTGGCAAATGGCAGAGGCTAACAAAAATGGCAATGGGACCATTATAAATAAGCATCATCTTCTCTTTGGGAGAGTTTCTCACCTGTCCATGCAGTCACATGTTCTACATGCAAGCAACAAAGCTGGGATGCCAGTAGTGAGCTCCAGACACATTATTCAACTCACACTGAGTCCCATTTGCCCTTTAAATTCCCCAAGTTAATATCCTATATTATAAGGCAGTGATTCAAAGTTGTTCTGGAAATTTTAAGAATCTAAAACATCTGAAGACTGAAAAACATCCAAAAATGTAGAGAAGCAACAGTCATCTAACAAGCTTAATTGTTCTCTTTAACTGGCTTGCTACACTTAGGAATATACATGTAAATATGTAGTAGTTGTATTGAGTAATATCGTCACTTTTAGAATGTTATGAATTCTACAAATGATGAATATAACTCGTATGATTCAGTATTCAAGTATTATGAATATTGGGGAGTCAATAATCATGATTCCTTATTTGCAAATCACTCCCAGAAAATCTATTTATGTTCTGTCTTATTTCTATCTCTCTGTAAACATACAGGTAGGCACACAGACACACACATATATATTTATGCTCTGCCTTTTTTCCAAAGATTTGAGTAACTTTATACAAATTTTAGAATTTTTTTTAACTGCTGAGCTGTGATATTTATGGGGAGTCAGAGTTCACTCTTATTTTTCTGTGGAGTGTGAAAAAATAGATAACACTGGGAAATAAAAAATCATAGCTAACTATAGACTCTCTTTTAATATATTAGTTTCTAGTTAATTCTTTTACCTCAGTTGATCCGCATAAGTACAAAGATAAAATAGCACTGATCAGTAAAATGTTGTCAACCAGGTTTTTCATAGTACACTTTCCATGAATTTTTTCTAGCAGGAAAAGGCTTGGATGAGTGCACAGAGAGGCTGAGTTGTTACAATTTAGATAAGAAAACTCATTTTTCTAAGTTGATGTAGTTTTTGCTTTATCACTCAAGTAGTAACCATGTGTGTTTTACCTGTATTATACTATCACTGGAGCCACTCTAAGACCCTTAAATTTGGTTGGCTTTCTTTTGTTAGGTCTTTAATTTTGGGGAGTTACGATTATACTAATTGTAACTCTGGCCTAGCTCATATTTTCTCATAAAGTGAGCATTATGGATCTATCTTGAATACTTAATAAATATGTTGCTTCTGACTTCTGTTATTTCCATTCTTGGATTTAGTTACATCATAAAAGATAAAATTCTTACCATATTTTATCCCAATTTCCTTGCTATCTGAAAGGGAATTCTTATAACTATGATTTAAAAAAATATATTTTTATACTCTGCTCAAAATTTTGGCATTATGTTTTTAAATTATATAAGATATGTTTGGTACAAATGTTTCAAATTCTTCCTAGATATTAGAAGAATTAGAACTAATTTCTTATAGCTAATCTCAGGCACCTTCACTGAATATAAAACATTATTAAATGTCAACTAGATGTAAGACACTACTGAGAAGAATATATAGTCCTTGATCTCAAGAAAGTTGTAATATCTTCTGAGGATTTAGAAATTAGCATGTGAAAAATTAAATGCAATTCTGAAAAACATATACAAATACTCTAGTCTCAATGAGATGTGGTAATTTGAATAGTAAGTGGTTTCAACCTCCATTTCTTGTAGCCATCCTACCTGAGAACCCTAAGACCACCTCTTAAGGGAAAACCTATAATGGGAAAATTGCCAGTGATGAAGAAGTGGGCCAAGACCCACACTTGGTTCTCCTTGGTTAGGCTGATTGTGAAGTGAAGAACAGAAGAGAGCAGATGAAACATTCAAAACAACAAACTGGGTCTCTGCTCACCACCTTTGCAAGATTTGACCATGCAGGTTGTGGTCATGGGCAGTGACGTTTTAGTGTGGGATCATGTCAGAGCAGCGTCCCAGCTTCCTGCTTTTAGGAAGCACATATCACCCCCATAACAAAGTGGATACTATGTAGGGATGATGAATATTGTTCACATCAAATAATGAAATGGTTCTATTTATGCAAATTCTGATGTCTACTGCTAAGTAGATGGCATCCTAATTTTATCTGATACTTTCCTTAGTCAATGTCCAACTTTCTCCCAACTTCTTTAGAGATGAAAGTAAACCACTTGCCTGAGATCCATATAAGGAGAGAAGAAAGGAAGGAAAGGGTAGATCTGATCTGATATTTCCTAGTTTGAGTTACTAGTTACCGACTTGTGTACTGTGTCTGAGAACAGTGACTGGTGTTGGTTGGGGGGAGATGGGCCAGAGGTATACAGAGCAACGAAAGGATTTCACTGTGATTCATTCACTGGCTCATAAACGTGATGGGACTTCGTTTTCCCCCTTTTCTCATCTGTAGTAATAATTACGTGTGGTACTATGGAAGGATGTGTGTATGTATGTATGTGTTCAGGGGTCTTTGGGATATGTTTCTCTTATCACCAAACTCAGAACTTCTGGCAGTCCAACCTATGTTTTCTGTTTTCTCTGAATTTTCATTGCAGTCACTAATTGAGCATCAAGTTCATAATTGATATATTTGAGGACAAGGAAATGCTCTTTTATTTCCTATTTATCTCTCCATGCAACTTTGTACCTGGTGATATGCACTAGATGACTATTGATTGGATTTTCTTGACATGTATGAATTTCTAATACTCATCCAAATTTTTCTAGGACATTTTCTGTGCCTACTTAATAATACATTAATGTGTTGTAGGGGAAAGATCTTGGACTTTTGCAAGAGAACATACATTTAAATTTAGATATCATCTTTTCATATCTATGTTGCCCCTCTGATCCTCAGTTTCTTCAGCTGTACAATGAGGACAATATAGTAACACCCTCTTCATGAGAGGACCATGGTAGGTGGCAAACGAGCAAACACTCTCTAGTACTAGTATTATTATCATGTCAGTGTCCTCCAGTGAGAGAGTCCATCAGGATGACACTTGTAGTTGAACAAGTTGGGTTTGTTACTCTTGGCAGTGAGGGGAAATCAACATAGGGAATTGCAGGGCGTCTTAGTAAGGGGGTGTTAGGAAAGACTTATCAAGGATTTGGGCTTGTGTTGGGTGATTTCACAGAAGGTTTAAAAAAGTGGGGCTTTGCTCCAGATTTGATGGTGTCAGGGAGGGGGGACAATGCTATGATTGTGTATCTTAGTAAATTATCTAGGATGAGGGAAGACCAGATGCAGTTGGTGAAGAAGTGAGTCACTCATCTTAGCTGAGAAAGGAGAATGCTTGGAACATTGTGGGTTCCACGGGGACCTTGTCTTTGTCTATGAAGTGACCTTGTTTTACCTCATTTTTATCACAGTCTCAGAGTGACCTTGTCTGGTTATTAATGTGTTTTCTGGTGCTTTTAGGTCCAACAGGGGATAACACAGCCTCGCTGTGACAACAAGGAAGCAGCCAACAGTACTGAGGTCTGGCTAAGTGTCAGACCTGAGCCTGGGTGTCACCTTGGTGGTGACTCCTCCTCCAGGGTGATTTGATCACTTTAGATGCTTCTATTTTTAATGATTTTGATTTTGATTAATATTCAGCTGGAGAAAAGTGACAGACATATGGAATGTTTACATTTTCTAGGTAGGCCCTCCATTAAAATTATATAGATGTATATCTGCGAAAAAAAATTGATATTGTCTTTTCCAAAATTAAATTATTTTGGGAAAATGAAAGCTTAAGTTTTTAGTTCAAAGCCTCAAGCTCTATGGTAATTTTCTTCGCAGTATTTTACTTCATAGTAATAATTTTTTTCCCTCTGTCAGTAGCTGAAGACTGGAAGAACCAATGATTTAAGTTTGGCCCTCTTTGTGTCAGTTTTGACAATTCTCTTTCTGATATATATTTATGAAGTAGAGAACAAGTAATATAGAGGATAGGTAAGGATAAATAAGTGAGTGACAGATTGAAGACTGAAATAAAGAACTATTGACAAGTTTTCATTTATATATGGGGCTATGTATAAATGAATATAATTATATGATTCAGTGGTCTGGAGTTCACAGACATGGATTAAGGTTTAGTTCCAATCCTTAATTTTATTTATTTATTTATGTATGTATGTATTTATTTATTTTCCAATCCTTAATTTTAAATATTTACTTAGGCAACTTCTTCCTCTTTTCTATTCCTCACTTCTTTCATTTTTAAAATAGAGCTAATATTCATTACCCTTCTGTATCATAGGAATGTTAATGTGATTAAAATTAGGTGGAAGAATCTTGAAAACTATAAAACAATATGAAGTCGAGGATCATGATTTATATGGGAATATTACTTTAAAAACTAGGGATTTGGTGAAGTAAACTCAGGATATTATGACAGTTTCTGAGCTTTATTTCTTATGGACAGCCTTCATCAGACACTCAAAGGGATTCTTTGGCCAGGATTGTTCTAGGGAGAAGTAGCTGCATAAGGGCCCATTTCAGTCTGTGGGGCTGAGCAGTCCTGCGTTTGAGAAATTCATTCCTGAGAATCCAGAACCATTCCAGACAGATCCCATTAGGTTGTAGTTTCCAGATATATTTGCAGACTCATAAACTCTAAGAAGAAGGAAAGAACCACCCAACTATAGGTCCTGAGGAACACAGCTGGAACCTAACATCTGTTACCTAGAGCAAGAGGCTTCGGTCTCCTGTGGTCCTAGTATTTTGATCCTTCAGCATTTGTGAGAGGGTGACCTCCCCACAGTCCCTCTGCAGGGAGCGTTCCTGTGAGGACAGAGAGTGGAAAGATCCTGAGACTTTGCCCTACCTTGGTTCAAAGGTCCCTGATTGTCTCAACATGAGGATGTTATAATTTAAAACACAAATGCTGCCTCGTTAACCTGGTCTTTAATTAAAATTTGCATTTCATCATCTTAACCTTCTAGTCTATTATGTGGCAATTGTATTCATTTTGTGTCATTTCAGATTTTCAGCATTATTCTGGTGATCTTTCAGTGCTTAGCTTATGAGAGTTTTAAAAAAATTGTGTCTTTCTTAATCCTGGCTTGCTCTCTTTTACTATTTAATATTTTTCTCATTTAAACTTTGTCTTAATTTACTTACCATCCTTTTTTTTAAATCCTTCTTAGCCCTTACCACGATAACTTGCTTCTATTCTTAATTCTAATTTTTAAAAATGATATTTCATTTTGATTTTCCTCTTTTGTCATTTATTTTAAAATGACAAATAGGAAACATAGGTTTTTGCTCTTCAGCATATGGCTCTTCTACATTTCAGTCTTGTATCCCAAAGGAGTCTTTCCCATTCCCTGGGTAACTCCCAATTCAGTAAAAATCAGAGCTTTCCAACTTTGGCATACCTAAATCAGATAGCCTCAAAGTCAGGGGTCAGAACTCTTCTCCCCCGATTCCTCCCTACAGGTAACTTAATCAGTCATCAGCAATCAACACAGAACAGTTGTTGAAATGATGGTTTTAGTGTTCAAAATATTCATGACTTTAACTTGTGGTTATTGTTATCCAGTCTATACTATAGTGTCACCAGTTATTGGTCAAGATGAGAAAATAGACTGAAACATAGTATTTTCATTAAAATGTATCATAGTCACAGGGAACTATATTCAATATCCTTGGATAAACCATAATGGAAAAGAATATAAAAACAAATGTATATATGTGTATAAATGAATCACTTTGCTATACAGAAGAAATTAACACGACATTGTAAATCAACTATAAAAAAATTTTTTAAATAATAAAATAAGATAAAATGTATCATAGGAATTGTTCCCTGCACATCGGAGACAGGTTTTTCTTCCGGGTGAACACAATTGCAGAAGGAAGTTTCTTTAACACAGCAAACCCCAGGAATCTAATGTTTTAGCCATTGCAATTTTAATTCTTCTGGGTCCAGAAAATCTGGTCATGTGTCACATTGCTGTAAAAAAACTTTGTGTCCCCAGAGTGACACTGTTGTATAAGGAAGCACATTACATGAAGGTAGGACAGACTGATCTCAGCATCCTCCCAGCTTCAAAATACAGCCTCGTGTTCTCTATTCTTAGTCACCTTTGTGGGATGGTTAGTTAAGAAATAGGCATTTGGAGTTTTTAAATTGAAAAATAGCACTGGAAAAATCCAACTGCAAATGCTTATGATGGAAATGAAAAGAAACTAAAAAGCCTAAGAAAGTGCTGATTCTTAACCTGGCTGCCTATCATGGAAGAAATTATGCCCTCTAATGCGATGTTTACCAAATGGTGTCCCATGAAAAGGAAGAAAAAGGGAAAGAGGGGAGGGAGGATTGATTTTTAAATAAATTTGGGAGATACAGCTTTAAACAAAGTCTATTCAGAGTAGGGCTCCCTGCATTAGGTCTACAATGGCATCACACATTCAACGCGTTCCAAATAGACATTCTAATATTTCTGGACTGTGTATCCGCGGACCTGTTTGAAACCTACTCTAACCCAGTTCAGTAAAAGGGTCTACCATTTACCCATGTCTGGGCTACACTCTAGTCCCCAACATCTCCCATACCCATTCTTGTCTCTGTGCAATCCAATCTACACACAACCGCAAAATGAACGGTTAAAATGTCACATCTCTTCCCTACTTTAAAGTCCTCTCGTGGTGCCTCACCTTGTTGGCCCCATGCCTGCCGGGTCCTCCAGGATCGGACATCTGCTCACCCTCCAAACCCACCTCCTGCCGCGTCCCCCTCTTCGTGATCCCCACGAGCCCCAGGCTTCTCTCTTTCCCCGATAACACAAAGCTTTCTAGACCTCAAGACCTCCCTTGGGTAGAGCCTTCCACGGAACTTTATGCTTCTGGCTTCTTTTAGTGATGGGAACTAAGCTCTCCTGTGGTCACACTGCTTTCAGAACACTTCCAGCTGTGACTCTCTTGTTCACTCATTTGTTTACTTGTTTATCATCATCTGTCTCCACCACAGCCCCTCAGACTACACGTTCCAGGAGAGCAGAGCTTGGTGGGTCTTTATCAGCACAGTTTCCCCTGAGTCTAACAGAACAAGACCGGTCACAGTGCGGATGCTGTGTGCATCGTTTCTCAGGAGTACAGAGGAGCCAGTTTGGGAATGTTTACATTTCCCCAAATCATCGGGAACACTTTTCTGACAAAATGACAAGGTGCTAATTAGCCTTCAGTAGGAACACAGTTCTAGAAAGAAAGCTTTGAGGTGTTTTCAAGCTCGTGGTTTTGCAGTGAGTCTGGGGGTTCTCCCTGTCAGTGTGGAAGGCAGTCGTATCTGGGTGGGTAGTAGGGTGGGGAGGGCCTTGGTGGTTTCTTGCCTCCGTACTCACCCAGGTGGAGAGCAAACCTGAATGCAGCTGAAGGAGAAGCAGCTTCGGCACCACTCTGGATCCCAGTTAAGCATCAGATAAAAAGAAAAAAGTCTCTTCATGTCTTGTGTGGTACCTAGACAAGAGGTTATGAAATAGAAAACTTAGGTGTATCATATGATAATTGGTTTTTATTTTTAAATATCTCAACATTTAATCCCTGAAGTATAATGCATATATCAGACTAAGAAATGCTTAAATGCCCATAAAAGAACTCTTAATTTCCACCTCTCAAAAACCTCTACTTTTTCCTAATCAGTAAAATGACACTACCATTTCCTGAAAGATCTTTTTAATTTTTTTTTGGTTTAGGTGATTTCAGTGATATTGTGGTATTGTTTTTTATTTTAATTTTTTTATTGACATATAGTTGGTTTAGTTGTGTTAGTTTCAGGTGTACAGCAAAGTGATTCAATTATATATGCATATATATCTTTTTTTTCAGATTATTTTCCCTTGTAAGTTATTACAAGATACTGAGTATAGTTCCCGGTGCTATACTGTAGGTCCTTGTTGTTTACCTATTTTATATATATTAGTGTATATATATATTAATCTCAAACTCCTAATTTATCCCTCCCCCCCAGAACATAATTAATGATTTTTTTGTTTTAAATTCTAGGATGAGAAACAAACAAAAAACCTAAAATAAAACAACGTTCCACATTTGGCACTAAAGAAACTCTTTCATGTACATATAAGTCAGTTGTCTAATCTTTTAAATTAAATTCACGTACTCCTCTCTTTCTAACCTCTCAATTTTCCATTTTCACAGCGGAAATGGAACTTTGCCTTACCACACTCTATAACACACTCACTAAAGGAATATTGGGTTTTTGCTCTTTTTTAAAAATATCCAATCAGTTACTTTGTCAAGTCCATTCTTTCATACTGGTGCAGTGAATGTTCAGGAAAAGAAACTTCTAGTTCTCAGTGTAAAATAAAAAGTCAAAAACATCCACTTGATACATCTTCAATTTCATTGTTATTTATTTTCTGTAACTAATTTATAAACAAAACTGTTCATATCTAAAATATATGTTTTGTTGATGTTTATGGTGGTGTTGAACCTCAAAAGTTCCCTCAAATGTCTAATTTAACTCATTCTTGAACTTTAGCCAAAACAGAACATGTGTACTTTGGCAGAAAGGACTGAACTAATATTACAAATGTATGGATTTTAAATGTTTAAAAATTTTTAACTATGGTGATGCAAAGTCTTCTTTCAAAAAAAGCCCTCTGAGCAAAACACTTCACAAATATTTTTCCTAATCTCTCTTAGGCAAGGTCTTTCCTCATTCCTCGTCCATAATACAGCCCCCTGCCCAATTATCTTCTCTGATTCCACCTCTGACTCAGTCATTACCACGTGCACATCTTCCTAGCCGGAGACACTAATCCTCTGTTCTTTGCAGTGAGTGTGTAGCTATTACATTCATTAACAAACAAACAAACAAAAAAGCTAAAAATTTACCTCAAACCAGAATTCTTAAGGACAAGAGATATTCTTTTATTCTACTCACTGAGCACTAAACTGATTGGCATCTCTTAATTCATCTTTGTTTATGTGTTGCTTTCTGAATGTTCTCAAAAATTTGAATACCTGTATATTCTTTTGCCAAATAGATGGTACATATGCTGCAGGCATGAATGTTTTTTTTTAACCATTCTTCTTGAAAGCAAACTTAATAAGTCTTATCTTTGAAAAGCAAAATTCTGAAATGAAAATAGTTTATATCAGCCTATTGATTCACTAGACTTTTTAGTCTGGCAAATGGATTACATAGCCAATAAGATTGTGTCAGATACTTTTAATAAAGTGAGATGCTAAAATTACATGAATGGGATGATTAAATTGGCATTTTGTGATTTTTCATCTCACAAAGTGTTTATTAAATACAGCTAGACACATATTAAACAGACTTCTTTTTAACAGCTACCAGCGAGACCTGCAATTAGGTTGAAAGTACTCACTCCTATTCTGCCAGGCTTTCTTGTTTAGGTGGGTTTTCACAGCAGCATTAGTTTATGTTGGAACTTTGGATTTATGGTGAACTCTCTTTCGCTGTAATGAAATCGACCAAGAGCCATGGAATGATACTGGAAAAAGTAGAGAGTTATATCCTAGTTCATTTATAACACTTATATGCTAGTTTATGCCTTCTAAATTAGGTAAATATTTTTGCCTGATTCCTTTGCTCCCTTGTAGTTTGTGGCCTGTGGGATTATACCTTCATGAATGCTGTCTCCTTTGTCTAAATTATCCAAATCATAATTACCCCGCAAGTAGGTGTGATCTGTTCTCTGAAAGTCTTCATTGCTGTGTTAAGATGTATTGCTCTTAATTTTTCATTTACTTATTTGTATGTGTAGAGTACTTCTTTTACTGTTATCATATTTTTGAGGTTGGAATTCAAATTCTTGTATTTCTTGTTAATACCTACCACAGAGTCTGATGACTAAGAGATTCTTAACAGTCATTCGAATGAGTGAATAAATAAATGCATCTCAATTTGAACTTCCAAAGACAAAGTCAACCATCTATATTCCATTCTGGTCACCAGACACCTGGACGTCGTTTTGGTCCTCTCTCCACTCACGGTCCTTCCCGTGTGGCCCTGATCTCCCAGGATGCACCATTGGTACCTTCTCCTCATCCCAGTTCAGACCCTTCTCACCATCTCCCATGATTCTTTCTCTTCCCTGCACTACATATGATCAGAGAATCCTATTGAAATTCTTCAATGGCTTCTTTTTTTTTTCCTATTTTTTCTTTTCTTTTTTTTCCTTCTTTTTCTTTGTTTTCTTCTTCTTTTTTTCTTTTTTCTTTTTTCCAATGGCTTCTTAATGATCTGTGAAAAATAGGCAAAATCCATAACACAGTTGACAAAAAGTTTGCAAAATCTGCCCTCTATCTTCTTCATGAACTCCTCTGCGTAGTTATTCACCTGGCTTTCTGGATGCTGTTCACAATGCCCTCCATTCAGTCCTGCCCAGGA
Source organism: Balaenoptera ricei (assembly GCF_028023285.1). Lineage (NCBI taxonomy): Eukaryota > Metazoa > Chordata > Mammalia > Artiodactyla > Balaenopteridae > Balaenoptera > Balaenoptera ricei. Next base: position 88,814,197 of record NC_082650.1, on the reverse strand, counting down.
TCTTTGTGTATCTTCAGGGAACATGCCCTTTCCCTAGGGATTTCCTATTATCGTGCAAGCATACTTGAAACCTCACTTTGTCTGGGAAGACTCCCCAGGCTCTGTAAACTCTTATCTCACAGTGTCTTGAAATCATCCTTTGCAGCAATGCTATAGAATTAATTTATTTAGCATGGAATTAATTAGTTAACTCATTCTAGGGGTTCCTTTTCTAAAATATGAGCTCTGTGAGTTACTGGTCATTACTTGTTGTATTAATTGCTCCCTGTACCCATCTCCAAGATCAAGGTCTTGGCTTGTTGAATGATCAATAAATACTTTTGAAGAAATAAGTCAATAAGAAGAGATACCAGACACATAAAGTAAATAGAAGTGCAGAATCAGGTAACAGTTGTTTGGGGGTTAATAAAATCTAACTGCATTCATTTAGAGTCTCTTGGTCAGGACTCATCTTCAAGGTTAGTTTTACCTTGTACAGGCACCTCAGAGATATCGCAGGTTCAGTTCCAGATCACCTCAATAAGGTGAATATCACAGTAAAGTGAGTCACACCAATTTTTGGTTCCTCAGTACATACAAAAATTCTGTTTACATTAGACTGTAGTCTCTTAAGAGTGCAATAGCATTGTGTCTTTAAAACAACGTACACACTTTAACTTTAAAATATGTTATTGCTAAAACATGCTGACCATCATCTGAGCCTTCCACAAGTTGTAATCTTTTTGCTGGTGGAGCGTTTTCCTCCATGCTGGTGGCTGTTGGCCGATCAGGGTGATGGCTGCTGAAGGTCGGGGCAGCTGGGGCAGTTTCTAAACTAAGACCACAGTGACGTTTCCCAAATGGATTGACTCTTTCTGTCATGAACGATTTCTCTGTAGCATGCAGTGCCGTTTGATAGCATTTTACCCACAGCAGAACTACTTTCAAAATTGGAGTCAGTCCTCTCAAATGTTTGTGCTGCTTTATCAACTAAGTTTATGTCATATTCTAAGTCCTTTGCTGTCATTTCAACAATCCTCACAGCATCTTCACCAGGAGTAGATTCCATCTCAAGAAACCACGTTCTCTGCTCGTCCATAAGAGGCAACTTCCTCATCCCTTCAAGTTTTATCATGAGATTGCAGCAATTCAGTCACATTTTCAGGCTCCACTTCTTTTTTTTATTTCATGTTCCCTTATTTTTTATCATTTTTAATTAATTAATTAATTTATTTATTTATTTTTGGCTGTGTTGGGTCTTCGTTTCTGTGTGGGGGCTTTCTCCAGTTGCGGCGAGCGGGGGCCACTCTTCATCGCCGTGCGCGGGCCTTTCACTGTCGTGGCCTCTCTCGTTGTGGAGCACAGGCTCCAGACGCTCAGGCTCAGTAGTTGTGGCTCACGGGCCTAGTTGCTCCGCGGCATGTGGGATCCTCCCAGACCAGGGCTCGAACCCGTGTCCCCTGCATCGGCAGGCAGACTCTCAACCACTGCGCCACCAGGGAAGCCCTCTTATTTTTTTTTAATGTTACTTTTTAAAAATATATATATTTATTTATTTATTTAGGCTGTAACGGGTCTTAGTTTCGGCATGCGGGATCTTTAGTTGCGGCATGTGAACTCTTAGTTGTGGCATGCATGCAGGATCTAATTCCCCAATCGGGTATCGAGCCCGGGCCCCCTGCATTGGGAGCATGGAGTCTTACCCACTGGACTGCCAGGGAAGTCCCGATGTTCCCTTACTTTTATTTTTACTTATTTTTTAACTTTTTATTTTGTATTGGAGTATAGTTGATTAACAATGTTGTGTTAGTTTCAGGTGTACAACAAAGTGATTCAGTTATGCATATACATGTGTCTATTCTTTTTCAAATTCTTTTCCCATGTAGGTTGTTACATAATATTAAGAAGAGTTCCCCAAGCTTCACTTCTAATTCTAGTTTTCTTGCTATATCCACCACATCTGCAGTCACTTCCTTCACTGAAGTCTTGATCCCCTCAAAACCATCCATGAGGGTTGGAATCAGTTTCTTCTAAATTTCTGTTAATGTTTCTATTTGGACCTCTTCCCACGAATCATGAATGTTCTTAATGACATCTAGAATGTTGAATTCTTTCCAAAAGGTTTACTATTGACTTTGTCCAGATCCATCAGAGGAATCACTATCTATGGTGGCTATAGCCTTACAAAATGTATTTCTTAATAAGACTTGAAAGTCAAAATGACTAGCAGGCATGAAAAACAACATTAATCTCATTGTCCATCTCCATCAGCACTCTTGGGGGACCAGGTACCTTGTTGATGAACAGTTATATTTTGAAAGGAATCTTTTTTTCTGAGCAGTAGGTCTCAGCAGTGGACTTAAAATATTGAGTAAACCATGTTGTAAACAGATGTGCGTCATGCCTGCTTCTTTGTTGTTCCATTTATAGAGCAGAGGCAAAGGAGATTCAGCATAATTTTTAAAGGCCCTTGGATTTTCGGATGATAAATGAGCATTGGCTTCAACTTAAAGTCACCAGTTGCGTTAACCCCTAAAAAGAGAGTCATCCTGTCCTTTGAAGCTTTGAAGCCAGGCATTGACTTCTCTCCAGCTATGAAAGTCCTAGGTGGTGTCCTCTTCCAATAGAAGGCTGTTTTGTCTGCATGAAAATCTGTTGTTTAGAGTAGCCACCTTCATGCATTATCTTACCACTACAGCTTTCTTCATATTAGCAATAACGCTGTTTCACTTTCTTCATTCGTGTGTTCACTGGAGCAGCACTTTTAATTTCCTTCAGGAACTTGTCCTTTGCTTTCACAACTTGGCTACCTGTTTGGCACAAGAAACCCAGCTTTTGGCCTATCTCAGCTTTCAACATGCCTTCCTCACTAAAGCTTAACCATTTCTGGCTTTTGATTTAAAGTGAGAGACGCGTGACTCTTCCTTTCCCATGAACACTTAGAGGCCATTGTACGGTTATTAATTGGCCTCGTTTCATTATTGTTGTGTCAGGGAGGCCTGAGGAGAGGGAAAGAGATGGGAGAACAGCCAATGGGTGGGGCAGTCAGAGCACACACAGCATTCCTCTGTTAAGTTCCCTGTCTTATATGTGCCTGGTTCCCCAAGGCAATGACAATATTAACCTCAAAGATCACTGATCACAGATCACCAAAACAAATATAATAAGCAAGAGAAAGTTCGAATTATTGCCAGAATTACCAAAATGTGACGCAAAGACTCAAAGTGAACAAATGCTGTTGGAAAAATGACACCTGTAGGCTTGCTCCAGGCAGGTCACCACAGAACTTCAATTTGTAAAAAATGCATTATCTGTACAGTGCAGTAAAGGCATGCGTGTACTCTGCGTACAGCCTTCTCTCCTAGAAGACCTCCTCACGCTGTCTCTGCTTCTGCTTTGGCAGTTGATGGACAGTGGCAGGAGTGGAGCTTCTGGAGCCGGTGCTCCGTGACCTGCTCGAACGGGACCCAGCAGAGGAGTCGGCAGTGTACTGCAGCCGCCCACGGGGGCTCGGAATGCAGAGGGCCCTGGGCAGAAAGCAGAGAGTGCTACAACCCCGAGTGCACAGGTGAGGCCTGATGACTGCATTCGAAGGATGCCTGCCCTTTAGATAATGTGACAGGATCGTGCCAGACGGTCGTGGAATTGTCAGGTGATTATACATTTCTAGTCAATGAAGCCGGTTGTACCAGAGCTCATCCTACTGTATGTTACATGAATAAAGTAACAAGATTCAACAGATTCTTAAATTAGATGAAATTAATGAGATTAGATTAAATTTTGATGAAATTGATGAAGTCTAGCACGGAGCTCGTGTTCTTTACAAGTAAAGGTCAATGTCCATTTGCAGCTTCTGACAAACTTACAGAAACTTCTGTTCATCACAATGCTCTACATTTGACCAGCAAGTTAAATATTTGTGTCCATTTGATTCATGGTGGTAGATTAATAAAAATTGAATAGACAGTCATGGGCCTCAGATTTTCAAATCCCTAAAGCAGTGTGCACTGGACGACTTCCATTGACCTTGACGTATTTCTTTCAGCCAATGGTCAGTGGAATCAGTGGGGTCATTGGAGTGGGTGCTCCAAGTCCTGTGATGGCGGCTGGGAGAGGCGAATGAGGACCTGCCAGGGTGTGGCAGTGACCGGGCAGCCGTGTGAAGGGACAGGCGAGGAAGTGAGAAGATGCAGCGAGCAGCGATGTCCTGGTGAGTGAGCTCAGATCGTCCCCAGGGAAACACTTTGGTACCTGGGGGAAAAAAAGGATTAAAAACATTGTCATTGGTTAAAGGCCGTATTTCCTCAATGGAAGTATTGCTAATAATAAGTGGCAATTTACTTCTTTCCATAATGTATGAGGTTTTGTCTGTTTATGTGTCAAAGGCTGTGCCTTCTATACATTTTAAAATTATTTGCTGAAAACTGACGTTGAAAAATGTAATAACACCAAAGTAGGCATATTGAACAATAACACGGCTAGAAATTTTTGAAATTAAGTTAGGGTACTGTTTTTTTTTTTTCACTCTCTTTATGAAATATTTGTTTACTGAGAACACAAAACAAGTTGCCTTAGATTATTTTACTAGAAATATAGAGACATCAGTGTGAGGTAGATTAGTAAGGAAATAAAGAGATGAGGTTGAAACTCAGAAACTTGTAAATTCTGCTGTTAATCCATCCTGATGTGTGACCTTGGACACCCCAGTTTACTAGCCCTTGCCCCATTCCCACTGTAAAAGGAAATTCCTGTGAGTAACTCACTTTAAAATAACAGCATCACACTTTAATTCATAGTGAAAAAATGGAAGTATTGCTACACTGGAGGATTTTACATATGAGCATAGAAAAAAGAGAAGGTCAGAAATTGCCCAGATTATAAATCATATTGTATTATAGGTCATAAATTTTAAAAGCTCATTTAGAACAAAGACTCCTTCCTAAGTGTGTGTACATTTCATAAAATACTATTAACACACTCAAGACTCAATAAATAAGTGAAAATTCGGATTTTAGAATGATACCATTGGCAAAATTTTATAAACATACAGGAAAAGCTAATAGCATGGAATTTAAAAACTTCATAGCTGGGTATAAAGTTCTGAACTTAGAGAATTTGAAGACCCAGTTAGAGCCGTTGTTGCCACTAGTAACTGTTGTGGGCAAGCTCGCCGATCTTGGGCTATCTGGTCCTAGTGGGTGTGGTGACTTCAGCTGTTTGAGATTCCTTTTCAGTTCAGGAAACTATGGATTTTTGTCTCTATGTAACATGACTACTGGGATTTAGAAAAACCAAGGAATTCTAAGAGCTATCCAGGGATCAAAACTTTTTATTTCTCCATATTTAGAATTCTAAAGACTTTTCATGGTTCAATAGCAACAGAAACTGGACTCTAAGGGTAACAGTATATCAGTGGTATTTTTTTGGTTCTTAAAAAAGATCTAAAATTAGTTTTGTTAATTCTTAAGGCCATATGAATCCAGAATGATAAGAAGTAACCAGCACGCAGGACTCTGTTTAGAAAGATACCTATACAGATTAGCATCATGAAATTTCTGCTGTGCTGCATAAGAATTAAGAAGCATTAAACAAAAATATTTCTTTTGCCGAGGGAGAAATTTCACTGGAACAGTAGGCATGACTAAATAAGACCCTTTTAACATCTGAAGTTATCTGAACTAGTCTGAGCGTGCCAAGGTTCTTAACTGGTCCTTTAAAACTGACTTTTATCTGCATATATAGCGGTAAGATGGTGGTGCTTGCAATCAGCTTTATAAAGATTGCCACCTGCTGTTTGGAAAACATTTTACATCTCTATTTACAAAAAAGATATTATACCTTATTTGCTAGGTTTATTTGCTGGCTTTCGTGCTTTCAGGGAGACTGAAAAATTATCATATAAAACTGTAAGCACTTTTTAGATTATATAATATATATAATTATTTTGGTATTAACCGTAACATTTTCATTTTTCTCTTTTCAAAAATATGATTTGAAATCCCCTCAAGTATGTAAATAACATTTTTGAATTAAAATGAATTATTGAATCAGCTAAACAATTCACAGATTAGTGATTATACAGGGGTAAAAAAATAAATATATGTACCAAGCTTTTGAAAATATATCCTAATCTTGCACCTTCATACAAATCACATTATCCATTAAAAATTATATGTGACTATTAATTTCAACAATGCTTTCTGCCTCTGTATAGAAATTTTATCAAAATAAAGGAGGTGTTTTACTTTTAATATTTATCCTTTAACTTTTCAATGCACAGCCATGTCATCCCCAGATTATTTTATCAAGAAAGCGGGATTTATAAATAACTCAGTTTTCCACGGTGGACTTGATTTATATATTGGCTTTTCAACTCCGCACAATTGTTTCTCTGTAGTTAATATATATTCCTTTATGATTAGAGCATAGGTTTCCTAATTTCTGCCATTAGATTGCTCTAAATTTACACATTGACAATATAAATTGAGAAAACTTTCAAATTATCTTAACAGTTGCTAAGGCATTTTTTCTCGTTTTGTCAGTGATAAAGCCTGAACAAATGTCTCTTTTGAAACAATGTTTTTTTCTAGTATTATTTTTAGTACTGTTCTCTCTTAATTTTTCTTCCTCTTGCTGGAAGCAAATAAACTAGTATTTATTTTTATGCTTCACTTAATTTGGATACAAAACAAATTAATCAAGTTTTCCAAGAGACCCTCAGTTGTCAGGAAGGAGAAATGTAATATATGCAGATGTTTGTCTGGATAATTAATAAAAATAATGATTAATCATCTGGGTTTACTCAAAAGCTGTTATGACATCTACTAAAAATGGAAAATAAAAAATATTTTCCCATCAAGATTAGGATATTTCTTTCCTGGTAAATAGATAAAATGAAAGTATTAAAAAGGGCCTCAATGATGCCCCTGTCTTCATAAGAAAAGAGAATTAGAGGGATTAAAAAATTATATTATTACTTTTTAAAAATACTGCTAGTTAAGGAATAGAGTAGCTACAAGGGAGATAATTAAGTTGCCCAATTTTTAAATTGGTCAACCTCACCAAATAATGATTTCATTGATCTCAATCTTATTGTACACCCAGGCTTTGAGGGTTAAAATAGTAGAAAGTTAATAGCTCCCCTAATTATGTTATGTTGCTACAATGTGAAAAAATACTATTTTTAATCTTTTGTTTGGTTGGTTTTTTCCCCCAATATTCCCCTGGTTAATATCATTCAGAAAGCAGAGTTACTGGTGCTTGGCCTACATTAGCCCAGGCTTCCCAGGCCCTCCCCGCTCTGCTCCCAGGGAAGGGCTTGCTCTTTCCAGAGCCCAATTATAGGATGTATGACTCTTTAGTCATTAGTTGCTAAATTGGAACCTACCATTCACAGGGAGATGTTACACTTAATTTATACATAAAATGTCCTTTTTGGAGTCACCATTGCTTTGTCTGCAAGTGGTAAGTGAAGCGCGCAGGTTAAACGTTCTGAGAAAAACTTTGAAGTAAGGGCGCCATACCATAAATGTGCATGGTAACAGCAACTTAGACCAGAGATGGAGCAATTACTGGGATACTGAACTCTAGATATTCATCCCAAGGGAAGTCAGCAGTGACGCTGTGTGCTCAGACTTGTCTTGCACATTGTGATGCATTTGTGTTGGAATTTGGCCCCCTGTAATGTGCTGACTATAAGCCCTCAACAGCCCCCCACCCCTCTGGAGTGACTGTCTCTGCAAGATTGCTCCGCAACAGAATTATGTCTTCTTTGGAGACCAAGAGAGTCGTTCATTTCGTTTCTGAGTAATTTTCCTTCAGTAGGAAGAAAGCATCACCATGCTTGCTTCCTTTGGGCTCCTACCTTCTCTGAGTGCCTCTCTGCATTGCCCAAGCTGTGCTTCGCAAACTTTAGTGGACGAATCCCTTTTAAAATAGCATCAAAAAAAAAAAAAATGCTTAGGAATAAACCTGACCAAGGAGGTGGCTTATATGCTGAAAACCATAAACATTAATAAAGGAAATTGAAGATGATTCAAAGAAATGGAAAGATATCCCATGCTCTTGGATTGGAAGAATTAATATTGGTAAAATGCCCATACTACCCAAAGCAATCTACAGATTTAATGCAATCCCTATCAAATTACCCATGACATTTTTCACAGAACTAGAACAAATAATCCTAAAATTCATATGGGACCATAAAAGACCCACACTTGCTAAAGCAATCCTGTGGAAAAAGAACAAAGCAGGAGGCATAACCCTCCCAGATGTCAGACAGTACTACTATAGTCAGACAAAAGCTACTATAATCAAAATAGCATGGTATTGGCACAAAAACAGACATATGGATCAATGGAACAGAATAGAGAGTCCAGAAGTAAACCTGCACACCTACAGTCAATAAATCTACAATGAAGGAGGCAAGAATACACAATGGAGAAAAGTCAATCTCTTCAGCAAGTGGTGTTGGGAAAGCTGGACAGCTGAATGTAAATCAGTGAAGTTAGAACACACCCTCACACCATACACAAAAATAAACTCAAAATGGCTTAAAGACTTAAATATAAGACATGACACCATAAAACTCCTAGAAGACAACATAGGCAAAACATTCTCTGATATAAGTCATACCAGTGTTTTCTTAGGTCTGTCTCCCAAGGCAATAGAAACAAAAGCAAAAATAAACAAATGGAACCTCATCAAACTTACAAGCTTTTTCATAGCAAACCATAAACAAAACAAAAAGACAACCTGCAGACTGGGAGAAAATATTTGTAAATGATGAGACCAACAAGGGCTTAATTTCCAAAATATTCAAACAGCTCATACAACTCAATAACAACAACAAAAAAATACAACCCAATTGAAAAATGGGCAGAAGACCTAAATAAACATTTCTCCAAAGAAGACATACAGATGGCCAATAGGCACATGAAAATATGCTCAACATCTCTAATTATTAAAGAAATGCAAATCAAAACTACAGTGAGGTACCACCTCACACCAGTCAGAATGGGCATCATCAGAAAATCTACAGACAGCAAATACTGGAGAGGGTGTGGAGAAAAGGGAACCCTCTTACACTGTTGGTGGAAATGTCAATTGGTGCAGCCACTATGGAGAACAGTACGGAAGTTCCTCAAAAAACTAAAAATAGAACTACCATATGATTCAGCAACCCCACTCCTGGGCATATATCCAGACAAATCTATAATTAAAAAAGATACATGCACCGCAAACTTTAGAGGACAAAAGAATCACCCAGAGGGCTTGTTTCTTTTTTTTATTATTTTTTAGTATTTATTTTATTTATTTATTTGGCTGCACTGGATCTTAGTTGCGGCATGCGGGATCTAGTTCCCCGACTAGGGATCAAACCCGGGCCCCCTGCATTGGGAGCGTGGAGCCTTAACCACTGGACCACCAGGGATGCCCCCAGAGGACTTGTTAAGATGGAGATTCATGAGCCAATGTCCTCTGCCCCAAGGTTCTGATTCAGTAGGTCTGGTCCAGGCCTGGGAATCTGCATGCTAACAAGCTCCCAGATGATGGTGATGATGCTGCAGATTACCTCTTGGGTTGCACCAGCCTCGAGTATAAGTAAGTAAGTAACTAACTAAATAAATAAATAAATATTAGTGATAAAACTCACAAAGAGTGGGAAACAGTTCTCCACCTCAGCTCCACTGTTGAAAGTTGAGATATCACCTGAATAAGGCTGCAGAATTTTGTCTTATCCACACTTCTTCATAAATAAGGAGGGATTGTTTCTGGAATCAGTTCATAATGAAATACAGACAATGCATGTCAAGTCTCCCTACCCAACTCTTGTTTCAACCCAAATAAAACAGAAAAATAGGGCAATTAACTAGCCGCGGTAGACGAAGTAGGGTGGTTTAGGCAGAGGTGCTCGGTTGTACAGGACTAGTGCTCCTGTTTTGTGGGCAGCAGGAGGGGTGTCACTGGGACCTGTCTGATGTGAGGCTCTGCCCCACCAGGACACAGATCTTCTGTAGCAGGAGTGAGCTTTCACTGCTCCGTCCCCCAAGGCTCTGAGCTACTATACACACACAGGTGGATAATATCTGGGCTGGGTGTCAGGGAGGAGGATGGGGTCTGAGCTCACATCGACTTAAAGTTCTCCTCAGTTCCCAGTTGGAGGAGTGGGGAATTAATTAATCACTATCAATTCAAATATTTTGTCTCTGTTAGAGACAACTTAAAAAGTTAGACTTCTAAATTGTGTGGACCAAGGTATTTTAGGGTTAAACGTCATCATTCTTGGAAACCCAAATATGTAAGTGTAAAATTTACATATTTTAAAGAGAAAAAAAAGCATACTGGGCTTCCCTGGTGGCACAGTGGTTAAGAATCTGCCTGCCAGCGCAGGGGACACGGGTTCGAGCCCTGGTCCGGGAAGACCCCACATGCCGCGTAGCAACTAAGCCCGTGCGCCACAACTACTGAGCCTGCGCTCTAGAGCCCGCGAGCCACAACTGCTGAGCCCGTGTGCCACAACTGCTGAAGCCCGAGCTCCTAGAGCCCATGCTCTGCAACTAAGAGAAGCCACCGCAATGAGATGCTCGTGTACTGCCACAAAGAGTAGCCACCGCTCAGCACAACTAGAGAAAGCCTGCGCACAGCAACAAAGACGCAGCACGGCCATAAATAAATCAATAAATTTATTTAAAAAAAAAACACACAGTATACTAGTCTCTATTGAAATTTTCACATACAAGTTGGCACCTGCTTTACCTTTTTGATTCCAGACCACAAGACTAATCACTACTAGTGATTTAAAAGAGCTCCTATTTCATTAGAATTGCTATTATTTTTGCTGTCGAATGTTATGTGTATACCCTGTAAAGAACTATATTATTACCTGTTCAGTTTCAGAAGGTTAAGGCAAGTGTTTCACTGCACATTTTTGGACATGGCAAGTAATGTCACACCCACACGGTTCATACCAGCCGTTCACCTGAAACCAACTACTGAGTCCAGTGGTGGCAGTACGTGGCACTAGGGACTGACTTTTCTCCTCTGCAATGTCCTATCTTTTCTTGCTAAGTCACCTCAGATACACTCCAAAAAGTAGGGAAATAAATTAGAACTTGAAGGTACCCTATAGGGAGAGAAGGTACCCCACCTGGTGTTTAACCAATCTCCAGGGAAGCATCCCGTCCTCCCGAAAAGCTGGGGTTTCCTGACCTGCTGCAGTCCGAGATTCTACGGCAAATCAATTCAGCGTTAGAGGCAGAATTAAGGGAGGACCACTGGGCTCTGACATAATCAGTATATATGCCAGATAGTACTCTAGGCCTGCTAGTCAAACCCGTTGCTATGGAAATAATTATTATCATAATTCGCCTTATCAGATTGCTCATCAGATGAAGCTGGGAGAAAACTCGCACAGCTTCTGCACAGCAAAAACTTAACACGCAGTTTGTTGTAATCCTGTATGACTCTACCTTGACCAGTTTAGAAATATTTGGCTACGTGCTGATCATTCGCAAATGGAAACAGAACATTTAAGCAGCACGTTTTACCTTTTTTATTTCTTCCTTTCAGTCCACATTGTTTTGACAGTAAAAATAAGCATATTTTAAGAGCCACTTAATGTTTTTTTTTTTTTATTTTTTTTTATTTATGGCTGTGTTGGGTCTTCGTTTCTGTGCGAGGGCTTTCTCCAGTTGTGGCAAGCGGGGTCCACTCTTCATCGCGGTGCGCGGGCCTCTCACTATCGCGGCCTCTCTCGTTGCGGAGCACAGGCTCCAGACGCGCAGGCTCAGCAGTTGTGGCTCACGGGCCCAGTTGCTCCATGGCATGTGGGATCTTCCCAGACCAGGGCTCGAACCCCCATCCCCTGCATTGGCAGGCAGATTCTCAACCACTGCGCCACCAGGCAAGCCCCCCACTTAATGTTTTTTAGTGAATAAAATGAACATTAATGCAATTAGTAAACTTCTTTTGGAGTTTAAGGTTTCCCAAGACACTAAACCTGAACGTTAGCCCTTGGCATTTCTCATCCCCACTTATTTTCCTCCCCTCACACATCCTGACCCATGAATGGCCCTGAGATCCTGCCCCTGGGCTTTGGTTGCTTCCTGTCTCTCTCCAGCTGTCACCTGAGTGAGAACTGTCACCTAACAGACCTTTCCAACTGGGGTATCAAATCAGACCCTTATGCCCCCAGGGGAGCTTTTCTGTCTGAAGTTCTCCCTCCTTCTTTCCAACCTCTTTCCTAGTGGGGAAGTCCACCTGAGTCAAGTCTCTCCTCCTGGGGCCCTGCTTTCTCCTGCCCCGGCCACTGCCTTCCAGCGGAAAGAGTCTGGGGAGTGTGGTCAAACCAAGGCTGGCTTTGGCCTCATTGTCCTGATACATTAAATGGGATAATGATACAGGCCCAGGGGATTGTTTCAAGGATGCAGTGATAGAATACTCTAGACCAGAGTGATTAAAGTGCAGTCCAGGTCTTCTATGTCCATTACCCATATCATGACATCAACCCCACTTTCTAATCTCTTCCACACAGGTTCTTATCTGATGATTCTCCCCTATTCATGGCCTTAGTCATGTGACTCACTCATTAAAAAACTTCCGTGGCTTCTGGTTCCCTGCCCGATTCCATGCATACTGAGATCCCGGGGATAGTAGTGTCCCCATCAGTGGCTCATTTATACATATGGAAATCTCTGTATGTAAAGCAACCAAGCAGACGCAGTCTCTGGTTCCTGGATCGAGAAGCACGTATTCTGTCCCTTCTCTGTTGCTTGCCCTCCTATTCACCTGGAGTTCCCTAGGGTCCCGGGCCCTCATCTTCACCTACTGAACTAGGAGCATCTTGGGAGCCCAAGCCATTAGAAGCTGTCTTCTCACTTAAGCATTCCTTCTCCCACAACTTCATGGGTGCTCTTTCTTTTTTGAACCCTTGTAAACTTGCTTTGTGCTTCCCTTATTATATATTGCTATTATATTTTATTATATATATATATATATATTTATATACCTCTTAGCTAGAATTCTAGCTTATTGCAAATGAGCTATATATTTTCACCTTCCAGATCCCCTTCTCTGCATTGACTGTAGCAGGTCCTTAGATATATGCCCTTTTGAATGTATTTATTCCATATCATAAAATCTATAACTGGACTAATGAAATCATCTGTGTAAAAGCATGTGAATACACTTCAAAATGACTATAATAGTAATACATTTTATAATCTTACTTTACTCTTTCAAAATGCTGTTAGATTACTTAATTAGAATTTGAATGGACATTTTTAGTGCATCTACTATTTTTATTTTGTAGTTAGAATTTGTGGCATGATCCTTCCTTCTTTAGAAACAAATCATCGAGATGTTGGGGGCAAAAAAAAAAAATATGTAACTTTCTATAGCAAGTTACTCAGTTTCCCCAAATCTCAGCCCAGCTTATTCTTTTAGGCCAGAGCTCCTCAAGGTGATCTCGGAGCCATTTGTCGGGCTAGCATGGGTCCCAGGTTTGCCCAAATAGGGATTCTTAAGGCCTTAGGGCAGCTCACAAGACAGGAGGCGGTGGCCCGCGGCCTTGAGCCTGAAGCAGCCTTGCCCATCACCCTAATGTGCCTCCAAATGTTATCATTTGCTCCATCTGCCGTGACCTGGGGAAGGCCGTGGAGTGCTGTTATCCTCAGCAGTTCCTAAAATGATGTAAGAAGGCAAGTAAGCACAGCACAGACCTCACGGGTACTCCAGTATAAAACTTCGTCTCATGAAAAGATAGTTACTTAAGAGCTATTCCCCACAGTTAAAGTTATCTATTTTTTAATTATTATTTAACTTTGCTAACAAGTTGGAAGTAGGGTGACCTTGTCTAAGTCAAAATATAGAATTTAAAAAATACTAATTCAGAATTTTGGGGTGTGTGTTATGTATAACACATTGTCAGACCAAGTACTCAAACAGGCAACCTGAAATGCACACTGTTCGCTAGGGAATTCAAAGTTCGTGGTTTGCTGACTTCCAGACTTGGAAACACATTTTTGCAAAATACTTACGTACTTATTTTAGTGCAACAAATGCTTAGAGATGGTGTAACATTCTCTGAAAATGGGCTGAGAGAGATGTTTGATGCACTGAGGTCCACCACCTCCTCACTGAGCAATTTCTCTCTGCCTTGTTTTGCCCATGTTTACAGGGATGACAATAATTGCATCCACTTTAAAGGTTATGACAATTATTTGAATGAAAATATTTAATGTGCTTAGAATATTGCCTAATTCATAGTATGTGTAAATATTGCTGTTGTAACGGTGTAGCAACTTGAGACTGATAACCATCATTCTCTATAGAAGGAAGGCTATTATGAAACACATCTGATAAACACCCCTCTTTTTCCCTTCAGCCTTATTAGTAGCGCCATGAAGTCTTCACATGTGTAGGGTCCACTGCTGAATTAGAGCTGTAAACTGTGTGAGCACAGAGGCTGAATCTGTCTTACTTACCTCTGTACCCCCCAGCACAGGGGGTTCCCAAAACATAAGAATTAATGAATTGCCAGCAAATGAAATTTGAAATATGGGGTCATGCATTGTGCATAATTTTTTCTTTTCTTTTTCTGCCTGCAGCTCTACAGTTTAGAATTAATTTCTCTTTAATGCTGAAATTCTAGCATAAGTGGTAAAAACTAATTTTCCACATCAAATTAATTTAAGCCCTGTATAATTTTTGCTATTTTTAAGAGACAGAAAATCAGTTTGAATAGACAGATTAACAGCTAATCACTAGGTAATTGCCACCTTGTTTTAAGGGCGCATGCTAACTACGTACTTGTGCCTTCAAATACAGTTGTATCTTACAGATGGGTTTTTATATCTTTGCACTAGTGAGAGCAAACCGTGGGATCTTTCCGCTGATGAACAGAGTCGTGGTTCCATTTTGCTGAGGCATAAAAAAGCAAGTGCTTCATATTGCTACACAATAATATGTTTTTATTTTGAGCACAGCCGCGTGGCCTGAGCTAATTATACATTTTCTAATTTACAAAGTGCACACAGGTAGCATTAAACAGAAAACAAAACAAAACAAAACAAAACAACACAAAACAACATTAACACAAATCTCTATCTCCAGCTTTTGCTTCTCTCCTGCGCTTTCGTGCCATACACCAGCCAGCTTTTTGCTACCAGGATGCGCTCAGATAGCTCACACTCAGAACTGTTTTCAGCATCTTCTCTCCCAAGTCATATCCTCCCCGTGTGCTGTCGCTCAGGGTAGGGCACACCAGACTCTCTCCCTGGATACCTGAGTTTAATCTTTACTCCCTCTCTCATCCTCACCTCCTACACCTGCCCTGGAGCTGAGCCCATCCCTCCTCCTAAACACATTTGGAATCCACCCACTTCCTGCAGCCACTTCCTGTGGTTCCACAGCCCTTCTTCCCCAGTTACACCCTTTCGATTGTCACAGGCCTCCTTGACGTCAGTCTCACTCGCCTGCAACCCACTCTCCAAACTGCCGGGACAGCATTCAAAACATGACATCTATTTCCCTCGCCCTTAAGTTCACACCTCTAGTTTACATCGTCATCCTCACCCCCTCCTCCTCCTGCAGTGACCCACCTCTGTCTGGCCTCAGCTCTCCCAGGGGAGATGTTCCCAGTGCCTTGGATGGACCAGGCTCTCCTTGCCCTGGGTCTTGCCACGTGTGGTTCTCGAGGCACAGTTGCCCATCCTTGGTGGTTGACTCCTCCTTGTCCTTCACATCTCAACTTGGACATCCTTCTGGAAATCCTCTGCTGGCCTGCTCACCCCTAAAGTACCCCTAGAGCAACCGGGACTCCTCTGGTCATAGTGGGAGCCTGACGGCACCGTAATGTCTCTACTTCTGTGGCCCTCGACATCTTGGAGTTGAGAGGCTCTGTCTATTCCTTTTTTGTGCAGTACTTCCCAAGGAGACTGGGACATGATGGGTGCCCAAGTATTTGTAGAATGAATGAGTTCCATTCCTGCCACTGAGAAGACCCCAGGAAGCTTCTCACCCCTGGGGACTTCATAAACCTAAGATGGAAGAAAATAAATTGTCATTTTAATATCTAGGCTGTTTTGCTTTGGGTATGAGCAGAAATAGACCTGCTTTCTGAACTAAAATTTTTTTTTTAAGATTTAATCTTCAAAGATGCCAAATCACCTTTGATGAAATATTTAAAGCAGCTGCGGGATTTGACATTCCTTCTAAAAAGCTGAAAATCCTGAACCGATTTGCAACTTTGAATCTCTGATTCCTCTGTCATCTTCCCTTCGTATCATTTGTGTACTGAGTTTCTATCTACAAGAAGCACGACGAATCCAAAGTTTCATGCATTTACAGAGGAGAAAACAAAGTTTGCTGACTTCTCTAGGTTTAAAACAATTACTGTGATTTTTTTTTTCTTTGGTCTGGTTAAACTACCTCACATTGATTGTCACCAGGTAAATGGGAATTAATACTTACTTGAGTGGCGTAGTTGGAAAAGTACCTGCTGAATCAGCTTCTTCCTTGACCGGTCAGGATGTATGCAGTTCACACCAGGGGCTTCTGAACAGGGTCTCCTGGACCCTTACCAAGTCAGGCACAGCCCTACCAGGTCAAGTTTTGTAAATATCCAGTACCATGGAAACCTATTTTGGCTAATTTTTAGGAAACCTATGGTAGCTAACTTCTCTCTCTTATTGCCCTTAAATGAAAATGACTA
Organism: Balaenoptera ricei; assembly: GCF_028023285.1. Classification (NCBI taxonomy): domain Eukaryota; kingdom Metazoa; phylum Chordata; class Mammalia; order Artiodactyla; family Balaenopteridae; genus Balaenoptera; species Balaenoptera ricei. Next base: position 88,797,504 of record NC_082650.1, on the reverse strand, counting down.
CCTACTGCTGGCCTATTTCACACACACACACACACACACACACACACACACACACACGAGTCCTCAGTACTTTGCAAAATCATCCTCATTATCTGTCATCTTAAGCACTGGAGTCCTGGAAAAATAGATCTTCTGAACGTATTTGGTAGTTTTAGGGTTAAAAGCACATGTGTGTCTATAGTTCCCACTGTCATTTACCAGGACCTGTAAGTGCTATGTGCCGTTACGAACGAAGCAAAACAGAAAAAGCCCTGTCTTCCTGGCGCTCACATTCTAGCAGGAGCAGGCTAATAATAATACGACTAATAAATAAGGAAGGACACCGGGTAGCTGTGTACGGTGAGGGGTGTCTTGGAGAGCAGCTGGGGCAGAGGAAGGGCTGGGGTGAGAAGGCGGGATTCCAGAAGAGCCTGAGGGCAGCGGAGAGGAGCCGTGAGGAGGTGTAGGGAGGGAAGGGGGAGGCGTGTCCTGGGCAGAAAGAACAGGTGCACAGGCTGTGGGGTGAGGGTCCTCCTGGAGTGGGAGAAGCCCCCGGGGGGCAGTGAGAGTGGACGGGGGGAGCTGAGGAAGGGGCCGGACTGAGGTGCCTTGTAACTGACGCTCCTTTCAAGGCTCAGCGTTGTACCTACACGGAAAGAAGAACCCTCCCCCCACGTGGTACACCTTTAAAAAACAGTGGAGCGCTCACCCCTATCCTGCCTTGATTTTGAACCTTGAAATCAGTTCCAGGTGTGGGCCCGGTAAACTGCTCGCCCTGTTGGCTCACCCGTGCCATCTAGTGGTGAACGCTTGCAATTACCAGATTTTCTGACCCTAAGGTGGGCGGGGGCAGGGTGCTCTTGTGGGAATAACAATACGTGTCCAAGGGGGGGGGGGGGGTGATGAATTGGGAGACTGGGATCGCCATGTATACGCTAATATGTATAAAATGGATAACTAATAAGAACCTGCTGTATAAAAAAATAAATAAAATAAAATTCAAAAATTCAGAAAAAAAGAAAAGAATTCAAAAAAACCCCACAAAAACAGATGAATGGATAAAGAAAAAAACCCAAAACAATACGAGTGAAAAGCTTTCTGAAAACATACAGGGAAATGAAGACCTCCGGGTGTAAATTGCTCCTTCATTGGCTTATGTCAAGCCTGAATCAGAAAAAAAACCCTGAAAGCTATAGCCACAAGTTTTATGAAATGTACTTCAACGTCAATGGAACTGAAGAAATTGTTTGAAAACAGAAAAAAAAGTACAAGTGAAGTGAAAGATTACAAAGGAAGAGTGAATGAGGAAAACATTGAGCAGAAGTTGGATATAGATAAACAAAAAGAATACTCAAGTGTCATAGTAATATCAGGTTAATTAATCAATTCTATAGAATTATATCGAATTAATTAATTTTATAGAATTCAACTATGGAATAAACTATGCATGATGCATTTTGTGAGTTTTAACATGTATTATAAGTTTCCTTTTCATATTCTGTAGTAGTTTTGGTTGACATTTACAGAAACACAATTATCATCTGTTCCAGTGTTGTCCAGTGGGGTAGCTTTTAAAATTTAAACTTACATTAATTCAAATAGATATATTTAAAACTCAGTTCTCAGTCTTGCTTGCCACATTTCAAGTGCTCGATAGCCACATTGACTAGACGTCACCGTACTGGACAGTGAAATTCCCACTTTCGTCACTGCAGAAAGTTCTACTGGATGGGCTAGTCTATTATATTGTTTCCTCAGTAAAACTGATGTACTTGACAAACATGTTCTGAACACCTACTATGTGCTAGACAGCTTAGCAGTTCCTTACAGCAGATTAAAGAGAAATAAAGTAAAGCATCATTAGTCTCCTAAAGGGCAAAATTTAGGAATTGAGGAGTTTCACACTGTAACCAGATGCTTTCCATCCATTGTGAGAAGAGATATAATACTTGTATATTCAATGACTGAGGTACCGAGGAAGGCCCCCCAGAGAATACACCATTTAAGATGTGTTTTAAAGATATACAGGAATATTACCAAAAACAAACAAACAAACAAACAGAAAAACAAGGAAGGGAGAGAGTATCTTAAGTAGCGGATATAGCTTTTGCAAAGTTAGAGAAGTGTAAATTGGTGTGGGGTATCTGGAGGGTGACAGTTAATTCTGTGTGGCTGGTCCATGGGACAGTAAGTGTGAATCATAATTGGAGGGCGAGGTTAGGGCTTGCTGGAAGGGCCCTTTCATCACAGCAAGCACAGTCCTCTTTATCCCATCAGATAACTGGAGAACCATGGAAAATTTTATGCAGCAAGTTATGGGATTACTCTTCATTTTAGAGATTACTTTTTTGATGTGGCATAAAAGAAGGAAGTTGCTGGAGAACTGTAGCACTTTACACCCTGCATCCCACATGTAATTAAAAAATATATATTTGGAATCCGAAAAAAAATATCAATTCACCTCTCTGTGCCTACCTGTTTTCCCTTTTGATAAATGGGGCTAATAGTGTCTGACTTATAAAGTTGTTGGGGAAAGTTAAATGAGCCCATTCATGTAAGACTGTTAATAAGGGCTCAATGCTATTACTGTTATTAAGGGTTTGAAATTATCTAAGGAAAGCATTTAACATGAGGAAAATGTAAGGGGTGGATGATTCTGCAAAGGATGCGGGGAATGAGACAGGGAGAAAGAATAGTCCAAGTGCTTGGTGGAGGCCTGAGAGAGAAGAGCTTTCTAAGACCCTAAAGAAAGGATTTCCAAGGAGGAGGGGGAAGTCAATATAAAAAGTACTGCAGGGAAGGTTTAGTGAGTGATGACCGGGGTGAGCGTATTGGGTTTGGCCAGTAGGAGATCACTGGTGGCTGAGGAGGGGACATTTATGAAGACGGGCCTGGTGAAGGTTGGATCAACTGCTAATCCACCCACTGAGCAAAGATTCCATGACTCGGAGACAGGAGCCTATGGGTTTTACTGAGAACCTAGATTTATATCCATATATAAATGTAAACTCAGCGTGAGGGAGATTATCTTGAAGAATCCAAGGTAGCATAGAGGGTGTGCAGGAGTCAGGGTTCTAGAATCCAGTTCTGCTGATACCTCCACCAGCTCCATTGCCTTAGACAAGCCTCTTCTTTGGGGGCCCTGGTGCCCCCATCTGTAAAGAAGAAGGAAGTGGATTAGGTGATCTTCAGTGCCACTCTCAGTTCTGAATGCCCACGAGTTTCAACCACTCATCTTATTTCAGGTAATTATAAAGTGAATATTATTTCAAGATGGCAATGTCTCAAGCTGCATTCTTCACCTACTAACAACTGCAATGGGTCCTAATGAGGTCATACATTCTGAAGTAGAATTAGTATCGGTAGAATTAGATTAGCATGGGTTCAATAGTATATTGTCCCCAAAGGAAGAAATTGCTCCCTGGACATCACACTCCTGTATATATTAGATACTTGTTATTTTGTAGGCCCTTGTTTACTTACTAAAGGTATTTCTATAGCCATATCGTCATTCATGTATTCACTCAACTTTGAACAACTTCTGTGTGCCAGACACACCTTTAAGTGCAAGATACAGAGATGAGAGGACCCAACTTATCCCAGGCAAGTTGTGAGGACAAATATCAGAACATATAAACGGCAATTCTGTGTGAAAGCACAGCAGGGGTTCTGTCTGGAGAAAGGACAGATGTGTTCTTTCAGGTTTAATACAACATAGACAGACCTTCTTCTTTCACAAATTCTTTGGCTTTCCATGAACATATTTCTGGTGTGCATCTGTTATTCTTGAAATTCCCTTTAACTTGTTTACCTCAGTAACCAAATGGAGCTTTTGAAAAGCATAAGGCTAAAAGATAAAATCTGTTAATTTTTATATAATGTAGTATGATTGGCATCATACTTATATGAAGAAATAAAAAGTTATGTGTTTTTGCCCTTCGTGTTTATTTACTCGTATCACCTACAGTTAATAATTCTGATATAGCTTTCAGTTTATTAGAAATCATTTTATTGTATGACATCCCCAAACTTTATGAATATAGGTGAATACTGGAAAGATTTTTATGTATATGCTTGAATATAATGTTCAATTTATAGGCAAATCCAAATGACCTTTTTAAAAAGCCTGCACAGTAAATACTTTCCAAAGAAAGTACATTTCTGTGAGGATTTTGTAGATAATGAAATGAAAGCTAGTGGTGTTTTGTTTCTGAAGACATCTCTGACATTTCAGTAAACAATACACTTTTAAGAAATGAAAGCTCTCTGCAGTCACAGAGGTGCGTTTCAGGATTGCTTATTGCCAACATTTAAAAAATAAACACCACCGGCATTCAAGTCCCTCTGTTCTAAATTGCAGCACCTTATGAAATATGCCCAGAGGATTATCTGATGTCTATGGTGTGGAAAAGGACTCCAGCAGGAGACTTGGCCTTCAATCAGTGCCCACTGAATGCCACAGGTAATGTAGGATGACCCTCCAAAGTTGACCACCCACTAATAGCAACATGCTGTGTTCCTCACCATGCTTTGTCCTATGTCCAAAAATAAATCTGTCCAATAAGCAGTTAATAAAACAATTTTAGTAAAGGGCTTCCTAAGTGGAGCCAATGAAGAGACCTGGAAAATCTTGATGATGCAGTGGTTTCTCAGTGTGACTAATATGCATTGTAAAAATAGTCAAAGTAACAATTTCACATGCATGTTTGTTAAAAGCGCAAAAATGTACGAACCCAGGTTTTCTGCCCGCCTCCCAGTTCTGTGTCACCTCCCAGCCTCCCTGTCATAAAGCTCTCTGTTTTTGTGACTCGCAGGCACCGCTAGCAGACGCTGCTCGCTCAGTCTTCACGGAGTGGCCTTCTGGGAACAGCCGAGCTTTGCAAGATGCATATCAAATGAGTACAGACACTTGCAGCATTCAGTAGGTGCAAAAGCCAGCTTTAGTACTTGCTCTGTTTATTTTTTGCTAATGATCGCTGTGTGAGAATTTAATCTTCTGCTATACAATCAAATCAGTAAAATCTCTGAAAAAAAAAAGCCTGAAGGAAAAAAGTCTGTGCTAGAAAGCTAATTTTTATGTCAGTGCTAAACTGTTTTGTTCCTAGGGTTTGGGTTTTTATGGATCCTGCTTGGATCCTGCTATTTAAATGAATGGATTCCTTGTCCAATGAGGGAAAGGCGTGAATAAAATCTGCTACTCAGGCTTATCTATAAGAGTTAAACTATGTATTATGATTGGCACAAATCTGTGTTACATAGTACATAAGACTTATTTCAAAATACCGTACATTTTAAAATTAAATTCTTTAGTACTTTAGTAGATGGGAAATGATAAAGCTGTGTCATGTAGGTATCAAATTTCTCACTGCATTTTGACATTAAGACACCAAAAAAAAAAAAAAAAAAAAAATGACAGCGTTATTGTATCAGAGAAAATTAGCTGTTTGCAAAAGATTATATAGGACAAATTTTCAAAAATAGCCCCTCTTCTCCCACACATCATTGAATTATTCACAGAGTATGCTGTATGAATATTTCGAGCACAGTTAAGTGTCACTTGGTATTTTACGAGTGCAAGTCATTGTCATTTTCGGAGACTGATGTCATTCATCCTGACAGTCGAGAGAGCTTCCTGCGTGAACAAACATCGCGGGGCTCAGAACAAAATACGAGCCGGAGCCGCTGGAGAGCCCAACGTTGGCAGGGATGCTGTTCAGTTAAGAGCCTTGAAGTTTTGTTGTGCTTATGTTTTCTTTCCATCTTCTTACAGTTGCTCACAAATAAGCCTTATTCTTAAAAAAAAATCCTAAAGAACATTCTTGTTTGTGGATGGAGAAGTAGCTTGTACAATAAGAACGCTTCTTAGTGAAGTAAATGTATTTGATTATCAGAAAAACAAAAAGCACATTTTAAAAACATCTGAAAACCAAATGCTGTCTAATATGCTTACTGACCAGATCAGTCAGTAAACTGATGATTATTTGGCTACACAGACCCTTATTTCTATTATTGTGTGTATGTACATTCATATATATACATACATGTTATTGTATATATATATATATACATAAATACTGATTACACACAAATACATATGTTTAATAATATATATTTATGTGCATATCAGTATTTGGTGATATTTGGCTTCACTGAGTCTTATTTCTGTCAAAATTGAAATATTTCAGAATTAAGTATATATATATATATATATATATATATATATATATATATATATATAACCAAGACTTTCTTATGAATTTAATTTTTAATGAATTTTATTTTCCCCTAATTTTAGACATTCGACTCTGTTTACTTAATCTTAATAATATGCATATTTAGTTCTTGTTTATTCATGGTAATGAATATGAGAATAATTCCATGGATTAAGTAAACCATAGGTCAATTCTTACAAATTTGTTAAGAATGAATAATTTCACTTGTTGGCAGAAAAATTTTCCTTCCTAAATTCAGTGTTTTGCACAGTAGTGTTTAAATGAGTCTGTGTTCTGCGAGTACAGGTCATCTGATAATGGAGAGAAACAGAAACGCTCAGTGAAACAGGAGAGATGGTCTCGGATTGTGAGTCGCATAGAAATCACGCAGTCAGTGATTGGACAGCCGATGTGTCCTTGCCCGTGCTGACTTGCAGACAGAAATCAAGTGCGTGATTTTGTAGAAAAAGGAGCAGCCTCAGGGCATTCAGCTTCCACAGAGGACCAAGCACTCAGCTGGGCACTTTCACAAATTAACTTCAGTCCCCACCACAACCTGTAAGTGGGCATCCCTGCCCCAGGTTGAAGCTCTGCTGGGGAGCAGTCCAGTTACCTGCGGCAAGGGTGAAATCTGCATCCCAGGTACAACTGTTCCAAAACGTAACCTCCTTTCTGGAGGCCTTACTCCCTCCTGAGCCTTTGATTTGACATCCTCTGCCCTAGATTCTGGTGCTGGGGGCACCTTCTTCTGATGGTGTGTCCTTCGGAAAAGTCATGTGATCTCACTCAGGTCTTGGCTTGCTATTTGCAACTGAAATCGGTAGCCTCATCTTAGCATCTCTGGAGGTTTTGAGGAAAAGTAGATGAGATACCATATGTGAGATGTTTGCAAAGCAAAGAGGTTTGTAACTCTGAGGTATTAATATCTACAGGTAAAGAAAATGGGTTGTGTAAAAAAATTATCTCCATAAGAGTCAAATTTTAGAACTCAACATGTTACTAACTTGAACTCTTCATGTGGAAAAATACAGATAGATATAGATGAATGGATAGATAGGTAGGTAAGCAGATGGATGGATGGATGGATGGATAGGATTGATGTCATATGTATTTTTTTTTTTAAATCAAGTGAGTTTTTTTAAAATAAATTTGTTTATTTATTTATTTATTTTGGCTGTGTTGGGTCTTCATTGTTGGGTCTTCATTGCTGCGTGCAGGCTTTCTCTAGTTGCAGTGAACGGGGGCTACTCTTCACTGAGGTGTGTGGGCTTCTCCTTGCGGTGGCTTCTCTTGTTGTGGAGCACAGGCTCTAGGGCCTGCAGGCTTCAGTAGTTGTGGCATGTGGGCTCAGCAGTTGTGACTCACGGGCTCTAGAGCGCAGGCTCAGTAGTTGTGGAGCACTGGCTTAGTTGCTCCGCGGCATGTGGGATCTTCCCAGACCAGGGCTCAAACCCGTGTCCCCTGCATTGGCAGGTGATTCTTAACCACTGTGCCACCAGGGAAGTCCCAAATGTCACATGTATTTTTGCTCATGAATTCTGTTTATATACACATATAGAAATATATACATACTTATACATCCATACATACATGCCTCTAGTACTTGCCTAGGGACCATGGTCTTCTCTTTTACAAGTTCAGAGAAGTATAGGACCAATGTATGCCTTAAAGAATGGTTACCTAGTACATCGAGCTCATCATGTGTACTCTGAAAAGTCAGTTGGAGGTGGAAATTAAATCCCCTTCCTTGCATGCTTGTACTCTTGTGGCTTCACATACTTTGCCTGAGTAACAAAGCTAGGTAGTGCTTACGATGTAGAGTAGTTCTGTCTCCCACACATTTTTAAATTACCTTGAAGACTCTGCCTCTTCTCTAGTAGAGTTTGTCATTTCACAATTTAATATTCTATTTTCTTTGGGGGATTCCATTTCTTGCCACTCTATATTCACAAAACTCATTAAATGTTAATTGTCACCCACTGCAGATAATTATTTAAAATAAGTAGATCTGTGTTTTCCACATAGATTACAATATATGTACGTACCCACATAGATTACAATATTTTGTATGCCCATTTTATAAAATTATATGAAGACTAAGTTTGAAATGACATTTTATCATCAACAAACATTAGTTGAGTGTGTCCTATGAACTCTCATACTTATAAACCAATTGAGATAGACAGAAAGGTGTCGTTAATCAGTTTAATATATAAAATCACTAATCTGTCATATTGAACATTTATTGAATTCCTTGAGGACAGAAACCATTTCTCTTAATCTTCATTTCTCTAGTGCCCAGCACAATGCTAAGCATATTCTAGATATTCCATAGATGCTTGTGTAAAGAATGACTCTGCCACTTTTCTTATCAGGAGGGGGATGCTGGCAGCTGGAGAGTTCTAAGAAGGTGAGGTACCAGACTTAATGTTCGTGAATTTTAACCACAAGAAATTAATAAGTATTATCCCTCACGTGCAATTTTCCTAACCCAAAAATACCTAGAAATGTGGAGTGATTTATGACATTACTTCATGAACTTACTTGGCCATTGCAGAAGAATTTCAGTAAGCTAAAATTCATGAAGTCTCTTGGAAACTTTGTAAGATACAAAATTAAACACTATGATCCAACTGCTGTTTATAAAAAAAAAAAAAAAGTCACAAATAAATGCACACAGTTTAAAAAAGTGAGGCTAGAGGAATAAAGTGCTTAATGTAGTGGGATTCTTGGAGATTTCATGTGTTTTTTCCATATGTTAATATTTCATTTCATATTCTGGGATTTTTTTGAATTTTGTACCAAGCAAGGTAGAAATAATTTCTGAACCTATGGAGAAATAGGCACAGAGTTCAGGCACATTAAGAATAGTGTCTCTTTTACTTATAAAAATATTTGGAGAAAATGGGTGAATATTGTGGACCAAGAGGGCCAGTCCCACCCCTCCCCAAATTAAACAAACAGACTGCCTTGTCTCTGGTGCACCTGGACAATCAGGGTACCTCTCTCTCTTCCCCCCACCCCGTCCTCTCTCTCACTCATTCTCTCCCTCTCTCTCTCTCTCTTTTATTCACATACAAATACATGCCTACACACACACACCGGAAGTGACAGATGACATAGAACTAGCAGAATGGATGCCCTCTGCAGGTAGACAGTTCCAGAACAAGGTCACAGATATTCCTCTAGCAGAAGTCCCTCCACATGGAAATTTGAAGAATTGGTATAAATGTTTCCTTTGAGGTCATTGTCCTTTCTAACCTCTGTTTCTATTTTTCAAGATGTCATTTAACAAATGAATAGATACAGAAGTTGGAGCAATGATCTGTCTAGTCATGGAAAGGTTGATTTTGTGGGAAGGGATGTCAAGGAACTTGAATTGTGGTTTAAGGACTTGTTTCTCCAGTTTTCCTCTACTTTTATGAGTGTTAATTAGAGAGAGAGAGAGAACGATAGAGACAGATGGGGTGGAAGGTTAGGGTGAGTGAGAGGGAGACAGAGACAGAGACAGAGAGAGGCTGGGGTGGAGAATGCACTTGCTGCTCCTTGCAGGGCCCAGCGGGAGGGCAGGTGACAATCAAAGGATTGGAGGTACACCACAGAGTGAGTGAATCACTCAGCTTATTACACAAAATAAGCACTCAACACAGAGTTGTGAAAATAGAAGAGGGAGTAACAAACCCTTCCTGGAAAAGTCCAGGAAGGAGGCAGTGATCTCTTGTCTGGCAACAGGTCTTGGAAAAGCATGAGTGGGGAGTTGCCATCCACTCCAATGGGAATGGCTCTCAGCTGCGTGGTGTCGGGTCCTCCAGGGAAGAGTCTTCATGTCACTCAGCTTAGTGGTCTCTTTTTAAGGAGTAACAGTTATCCCAGGAAAGGGGGTCTTGACTTTACTCATTCTCCCTCTGTTCCAGTGAAGTACATCGCCCATCAACGTTCTTGTCTAAAGTAACACTCTTAGTTTATCACTCCAAAACACTCATAGTCCTACAGGGGATGTTTCAAAACAACTAGTGTGGAAGTTCATACTGGCCACTGTGACTCATTTTGAGCTATTCATCGTGTCTTAAGGTAGCTTGAATCCTGTAAGGTTCACACTAGTTGAGTAGGAATCATAATACCAAAGAAATCACATCATAGCATATGCTTTATATTAACCCATATTCCCTACCTTCCAGGTGAGTTTTGCTCCATTGCAACAAAACTTCTCACACATCACACTTTGTTGGCCACCACCTCGTTGCACAAATGCCAAACACATTGCCTAAAAGAGGCTAATACATTTGATGACTGCAGCTTATTTAGAGGAAAGGAAGAAAACAATGGCCACCATAGTTTTGTTTACACCAAATATATTTTGAGCCAGAAAAGTGGGCAAGTCTTACTGTTTTTTAATGAGCAATTGCAACACAAAGAACTGAGTGCTATGGTCCAGCCAACCAGGGGAACTAGCAGATGATTTTAATATTTGAATATTCATCACTTAAGTAAAGGTAAGTGAGCCTGAGAGAACAAGAGTTATTTGTTCTGCCCGTTTTTTGCAGTATAATGTGAGTGTTTATTAGGGGAGAGAGAGAGAGAGAGAGAACAGTAGAACGTTGGAACACAGCAAGTGATAGGGAAATCGGGAAGAAGAAACTAGATCAGTAGATTTTTAATCCTGGCTGAACATAATAACCATGTGGGAGTTCTTTAAAAAATACCAATTTGGGAAGTTCACCCAAGGCCAGTTAAGTGAGCTGTTACTAGCTTATAGTGCACATTCAATAAATGTGAACTATTATTGTTATTAATTACAACATTAATTTGGCATTCATATACATGTATTTCTACTTACTTGGCCCTCTCATGGAAGAATGTGGACATCCTCCTTTTAAGTACTCAAGGCACAGTGCGTGGCTGCCTTCTTATTTCTGTTGCCAAGTTTCAGGTTTGTCAGAGTCCTCACTCCCAGAGCTCAAATAATTTTTGCAGAATCCAACAATGCCAAGGAAACGTTGAAAAACATTACTTCCTTTAAAATGGACAGAAGGCTCTTAATTTATTCAAGGCCACGTGTTAAGGTTTTGGCGTGTGAGTTCAACTTCACAGTCCCAAAGTTTCCAACGTGAGGTCCTGAATAAAATGACGAGCTTACTGAGTGTTCATATAGCTCACATTATTGAATGCTATCTACCCTGAAGGAGCTGATTGAAAAAAAAAAATTTGGAAGGAAGATGTTAATTAAATCTTGATATTTTAAGCAATTCATATGTCAAAGTTTACAATGTATTTCAAGGACAAGATAGAGAATATTTTAGACTTTATATTCCATATGGTGTCTGTTCTAAATACTCAACTCTGGTGTTGTAACACAAGAGGAACTATAGACAATTAGTGAACATGGCTGTGTTCCCATAAAACTTTTACAAAAACAGGCAATGGGCTGAATTTGGCCCATGGGCTGTAGTTCACTAACTCCTGGTCTATAGTATACATTTTATTTTAAGTTGGTTTCTTTTTTTTAACATTTCAACTCTATTAGAATTCTCCATCAGAGAATGGACAAATTTTATTTTGTTCTTCTCTTCTCTGTTTTCTTTAACATTTTAACCAGTCATTTAAAATTTCTTTTCAAGAAAATCTAAGATGGATAACTGTGAAGGGCTTGTTTTGTTTTCTTTCATCAGTCACATCATCTGACATATGTAGTAAATTTTTTAAAATAAATTTATTTATTTATTTTTGGCTGCATTGGGTCTTTGTTGCTGCACGCGGGCTTTCTCTAGTTGTGGCGAGCAGGGGCTACTCTTCGTTGCGGTGCGCAGGCTTCTCATTGCAGTGGATTCTCTTGTGGAGCACGGGCTCTAGGTGTGTGGGCTGCAGTAGTGGTGGCATGCAGGCTCAGTAGTTGTGGTTCGTGGACTCTAGAGCACAGGCTTATTAGTTGTGGTGTATGGGCTTAGCTGCTCCGCGGCATGTGGGATCTTCCTGGACCAGGGCTCGAACCTGTGACTGCTGCATTGGTAGGCAGATTCTTAACCACTGCGCCACCAGGGAAGCCATAGGAATTTTTAATTAAATCTCAGTCATTGTGTAAAACAAATGTAGGATTTTGGGACAGTGTTGATATCCACCAAAAAGCCTTCCCACTTTTCAGACATAATGAGGAGCAGAAACTTTAAAGCAGTCAAGGATTCACCTGGGTCAAGATGTTTTGCAGTTTTCATCAGACTACCACATCCCCTTAGTCTCCCTTTCTCCACCGTGTGTCTTATACGCTTTGGATAGAGAGCTCATGTGTGCCCATCCTATCAGCCCTGAGAAACTGTAGAAGATTCAGCTCTGCCCTTCAGAGGGTCCAGGCTTTCTGCCCAGGCAACTTCAAATACATCAAATGTCTTGAGTGGGAGACAGCTGGTTACTTAAAGCTGGACTCCTCCCTCACTAGGCGTTTGTTTCTAAATGCCTACTTACAAGGGTGGAGAAAACTGCACTCTGATTTTTACAAGTGTTTATCCTAACTCTTCAGCTTCCTACACATTCCAAAAATCCAGCAAATGTCTCATGGAGAAATATCCCAGTAAGATATTTAGGGACCCTACAATTTCCATTATAGTTCTTCAGCCCTGAGCAACCAAAGAACATTAGTTTCTCTTTCTACCCTAGAAGTCCTCTGCCTTAGCCACACCTTCCCCTCACTTTTTGCCAAAATTTAGCAAACATTCCTAAGGGGAAAAAAAACAACTGGCTGAAATTGTTTGCCTATCTCAGAAAGGATCTCTTCTTTCTGGAAACTTAGTTCATCTCATCCGTAGCTCACTGAAGCTCTAAAGAATATGATTTTCGTAATTTATATGTTTTTTTCTAGTTGTAGTGGCAAACACATTGGCCTTACAGGAATTACTACACTTTACTAAACTGATAAATTTTCACTGTATTATAAAATATAAAAAAATCTTTAGGCACATATGACAGTGTTTCCCAGGGAATTTTAAGGGAGTCTATTACAAAGCTGTATAATGAAATACTTCTAAAATTATACTTTATTTCCTCTTTTTTAAAAATGCACAGCATATTACTGATTATATCTATAAATCCCAGAAGATTTTTAAGCTTCTCCCTTATTATGGATTTATTGTGTCTTGGTGAAGAAATGTTAGAATTAGTTTTAGGCATTGAAATCCACTGACTTGAAACTTATTCATGGGATGATTTAATGGAATATACTTGTACAGATAATTATGTTTAGGCTAATGCCAAAGGAAAAATATTATAAAGCAAAGTGTACTCTATTATTTAATCATTCATCCATCCATTCAACTACCCATTAGTTATTCTACAAATATCTGCTGGGCTTTAACTAGGTGCAACACAGTGTAAGGACCCAAGGATGCAACTTGAATATGACACACACAACAAATACAAAATAAAATAGACAGGAAAAGAGACAAAATAATTCCAAACTGTGATATGTTGGAGGAGCTTAACAAAGTGCCAACATAGGGAATAAAGTTTGGGGACTACTTTACATAAGAAAGTCAGTGAGATATCGAAGAGGAAATGACATTATAAGAGTGACCTGAAAGATGAGATAGATGTAGACATGCAAAAAGTGGAGAGAATGAGTTTTTCAGGGCATGAGTGTGCATTCTACTGGGGAGAATAGTGTGTGGGAAAACCATGAGGTGTTTAAGGAAGTGAAACTCGATCCAGTGGTCAGAGGTATTGAGCAAGAAGAGAGTGTCATGAGATGAAGTTGGAGAACTAGGTAGGGAAAAAATTATCTGTGCCTTAAAGACCTTTGCTAAGGTTTGGATTTTATTCTAAGGGGAATGGGAAGCCATTGACAGTAAGGAGTGATATGATTCAATATAATGAAAGAGGGTCAGAGGGCTGTTCTATAGGGAATAGACTGTAGGGGGCAGGATGGGAAGCTGTGGAGCGCACTGCAGAATCCCGAGGAGAGATGATGGAACCCTTTATTAAGGTTGAGCGAGAACATGCGGTTGACGTGATATTATTTTCTGAAATGAGAAAGCAAGACGATGAAGATTAACTTGAAGCAGGTGGCTTAGGGGTTGCCAAAGGTTGCATGGTATAAAAGTGTGACATAAAGAACTTAGAGTAGAACTAGCCAGTGTAGATGTGACTTGTCTCCAGGAAAGTTGAGCTACTTGGATGCAGGTGCAGAGAATGCATTTGGTAGAGCCTAGATGTTTTATGAAGACCAAAAGTAGAAGCAGCACCTGGGAGCTTGTTAGAAATATAGAACCTGTCCCAGACCTGCACTTTGAAAAGTAACATTTGTGATTCATATACACATTACAATTTAAGAAGTACTGTGGTAGAGTTTCTCTAGGGTTGAAGTTTTGCTGAATGAATGCAAAGAATTTAAATGAGTGCTGGCCAGTTCCGTACCATTGAAAGGCATAGTATGTTAAATGATACCTAGTTTCTCTCTCCTAGCAAATGGGAGGATTGTGCTTCTTCACCCCTTGAAGTTCCAGCCAATTGTTTGTGTATGGAAGTGACCTTTCTTATTTCAGGCTTGGGAATGTCCTTGCCAGTGCAAAATCCTTCATCCTCTGTCATCCCAAGCCCCTGAGTGAACATGAACTAGCATGAACCCAGCCTCCCTGACGACCTGGGTTGCATATGTAAAGTGAGTGAGAAATACGTCTTTTGTTTTTAGGTACTGAGATTTGGGAATTGTTTGTTGTCACAGCATAACCTATCCCATTCTGACTGATGCAGTATTTCTAGAACTAGGAAACCAAGTAACAGAAACAGAATTGAAAAAGCCTCAGAGAAGGAGGGTTGCTTACTGCTCTGCCTCCCATTGGGCAGGTGCCTGAAAGTTTGGGTCCTGATCTGGAACCACCATACTACTTTGAGCTCATGCATATGCTTTAGTGCTGTCCTCTGGGTCAGAATATTAATAATCATTCTAGATTTGTTTGGTGTTAAGAAAAGGAATTCCACCTACCTATGGCCTGTGTTTGGCAATTGTACTTTTTAATTTTGACTAGAAATTAAAGCTATTTCTAGTTTTTTTGCGGGGAGGTACGTTTACTGTGCTCTCATTCTTAGTTTGGAACTTTCCAGGTTTTACAAGGAAATATGCACAGTGTATACCTGGCTCAGTTTTCTTCATGACTCAGTTTATTCTCATAACAATACCTTGCAATCCTCAAATCCATGGCGTCCTCTCTCTCACTTCAGGAATTCCCGGGGCAAGAAATTGGGATACTCAATGCGCCTATGGCCAAATGCTTTTCATCCTGGGTCCTGGGCAATAATATATAATTTATGCAGGGGAATATTTAACTAAATCTCCCTATCACATTGTCTCTAGACAAGAATTGTCTTTTCATATTTGAAGTCCTAGCCCTAAGATGAATGTATGTTTTTTTTTAATATCAAATATAGGGAAAATTGAGAAGTATTCATATACTAGAACAAAAGATATACTTTCTTTTTCATATAGAATGATCTCTGTCTTTCCTGGAGACACCAGATAAACCTGTAAATAACTTAAAACTATCATCTAGTGAGTGACTTTTGTCTTAGAAAATGACAGTTATTAACTGAAGCAAAAGATGTATATTTAGATCATTGCTTTATGAAAAGAAGTTTCTTGTATAATTATCTTTTAATTGAAGCCACTTAGAGCTGTGAGAACCTTTAATATACCTTACAGATGGACTGTAGGAGTTGAGGCTGAAAATGATATATGAATATACGATGTTCAAAGGGTGTCATTTGCACAGAATGACTACGATAAACCTTTTTTTAGGATTCACACAATAGAGGCAACTGTGGCTGGCAGTGGGAGGCATAAAGTGAAAAAAATCAGGTTATTTCAGAAACACACCTACTCTTTAAACCATGACCCTAACCACATTTCTCTATATAAAGAGCAAGGAGGCTTAATCCAGAAGTATAAAAAGCAACTATTTTTAGACTTCTTTTTTTTTTTTTTTTTTTTTTGCCTTTCACTGTTGATCTTGTCAACAGTATTAAATGTGAATGACACAGAAACTTTTAAAGCTTGTCCTTTGGAGAAAAAATGCTCACAGAGTACAGCAATGTGAGCAGATATAATCACTGACAATTATAATTTTACAGGAAATATTAAAATTATAAAGCTTTCTGAACTACTTCAGTGACTAAAATAAAAGAATTAAAAAAATAAAGCCCAAGGGAAACAGAAACCTTGATGTATCCATGGGGGCTTTTCTCTCCACTTGAATAAAGCTACCTACAAAATCTTTTATAGATATTGGTAAATGGCTTTAGGAACATTTCCGCATTGCGTTAAAAAATACCGACCACTACTCAAGTAATTGACAGCACCTCAACAGCCTGGAAAGTTGCTCTTCAAGCCTCTTGATTTTTGTATTCTTTCTACATATGAAAAAGATTTAGTGTCTCTTTAAAACAAACGTGGTTGAGGATGACTTCTAAATATTTAAACATTTTGATAGTTTCTAACAACAGTGCTGTATAAAACTTGAGTTAAGTGTGTGGTGTTAAGAGCATGGACCCTGGAATCCAACTGCCTGAGCTCAAATCTTGGTACAATTTAGGAGCTAAGCAATCCTGGGGAACTCATGTCACCACACTGTGTCTCTACATCTTCATCTGTTAAATGTGGATAATTATGGCACCTCCAATGGTCGTTTTAAAACTCAGATGAGATAATTCATGTAAAAAATAGTCCCATGCTTGCCATAAAATAGGCATTTAATAAATGCTATATTTTGTTGTAATTGTCATTATTTTTTAAAAGGTAGCAATTCTGTAACTATAACTGTAGAAATTTAAAATTTCTGAAATCATTTGCCTATTTATATTAATTGGATATCATTTAAAAGGCAATTCTGTCAGGAAATGTAAATGTTCTCTAATTATTACATACTTCTTTGTTTTGAATAATTGTGGACAGCTATGTTTTTACCTTGTTGACTGTTGAGGATTATAGTTACAGAAGGAAAAAGAAAATTCTTCTGTGGTTTCAGTTTAATTTAACAAGCACTTTGAGAAGATACCTCTGTGTGTCAGACAATGTGCTGGATATTACAGGGTAAACAAATTGAAAAAAGAAACTACAGGCCCTTTAGGGGTTTATGGTCTAATAGAATGGATAAGATAAGAACACAAACACTATAATAATGTAAGATGGAGCAAGATTACTTATATGAGGTTTGAAAGTAGAGATCATATCATGATTGCAGTTATCTGAAAAGAATTCAGGAAGGAGAAAAGAAAACAATTTAACAAAAGGATTTGGGGAAAGCATTTAAAGTTATAGAAGTGCATAAGTCAGGAAGTAAGAGCAAGATCCATGGGCTTTCTTTGGGAAATGGTGAGTAGTTCATTCTGGTTGGTATTAGGGACCTGCAGCAGGAGAGGAACAGTGGGATGGACCACACTAGTACTTCACAGATCATACTGAGGTTCTGCATAAACTACAGCAAGAATATATTTTCAAATAGTATGTTATAGCTGAGCTCAAAAGAAAGACAGAGAAATACTTAGACAGAGAAATACATCAGAAATGAGGGGAAAAAAGTGAAAACCAGAGTGATGGGGAAAGCTGATGCTTCAGCAGCCTGGGAGAGTTTCAGATTATATGTGAGTCCTAGGTACTGGATGCTGAGATTCTAAAACTCTCTTGGGTTTGCTGACAAGAGCCCTTTCCACACAAGTCGTGATACTATACCTAGCTCCCTGCAACAAGCTGGCACTATCTTGATTGCTCTGGCTTCATGGGCAAGAAAAACTCTGTAGGTCTAGGATATGTTGAAGCAATTTAAATTTATACAAGGTTTTGGGAGGAAGAGGAAAGAAATGACCTTTCAGAAACTGAAACTCTTATCTGAACCATAAACAGAAGGAATTAACATGGAAATTAATGTAAAATGATCCAGTATCATTGAACTGCCTGAGGCCTTCATCCTCAGAGAAACACACTCAAAGCTAGTCTTTAAGAACTCTTTCACAAAACAACAACATGCGGGTCCCAAAGGATAAACACACATTAATGAATATGAGTTGGCAATAATTACAAATATCATGAGAGAGAATTATCAAATGCAAGAATCAAGAAAATTAGCAATGCAAGAAGTAGAAATATTAGAAAATATGAAAGAAATTATAACATTTGTTTAAAATAATTTGAGTGATAAAAGAAAGAACAGAAAGCACAGTTAAGAAATGAAAGACTGAAAAAGATGAGCTAGAACTTCTATAAGTGGAAAATATCGTCATTGAAATTAATGAACAGAATAAAGAGCCAATTAGACACAATTGAAGAAGGAATTAGTGATCAGAAGTTAGGTTGGGGAAAAGATCACTCAGAAGCCAGAATAGATAAAGAAATGAAAATCATAAAAGAGAACTTAGAAAATGAAGAGTAAAAAGAGAAAGTTTAGTATATAGTTAATAGAAATGTATATAATATAATGGAAATGTATTCCAGAAAGAGACTCCATAGAGATTGTAGGAGAAGCAACATTCTGTGAGTTTAGTGCTTAAGAATTTTCCAGAGTGAAGACAGGTAATACATTCAGATTAAAAAGAATCATGAATAAATACATGAAAATCCACATAAACTTAATCCTCATTGTACTAAAAACACAAAGAAAAACACTAAAAGCTACCACAAAGAAAAGACTGGTAATTTACAGAATATCAGCTGTCTACTTTGCAACAATAGAGGCACTAAGTCATATTATGAAAATGCAAAGGGAAAAATAAACACTCCCATGAAAAAGATCAACTGAAAGTGAGCATAACTTTAAAAAATGTAAGTCAAAGACTGAAAGAGTTACCATTCACAGAACCTTACTAAAACAACTACTAAAAGGTTAGAAGAAAGGAAACTGTGCTCGGAAAGAAGAAGAGAATGTAAGAAGCAATGGTTGAAAAGCAATAGTGAATAAATAGATTAGATTAAAATTATTACAACTGACCAAGCTGAGGTGTCGGCACAGCCATTTCTCACTAGGCACTCTGATCTGAAGTGCAGGGTCTGAGGCCTCTGCATGAAGCACCCTGTGAACAAGTGAAATTTAATGAAGCACAAAGGAAAAGGAAAAAAAAGCAAGCTGCAAACCCTCTGAAATAAATGCCTCTGCACCTCTAGCTCTTGCAGAGGTTGGCATCATCAGTGGAGTCTACTGTTGCAGGGGGACCTTCAGGATGGCAGAGGAGTAAGATGTGGAGATCACCTTCCTTCCCACAAATACATCAAAAATACACCTACATGTAGAACAACTCCTACAGAACACCTACTGAATGCTGGCAGAAGACCTCAGACTTCTCAAAAGGAGAGAAAATCCCCACGTACCTGGCTATGTCACTGACAGGGTCTTGTTGATCTGGCCTGGTGTCAGGCCTGAGCCTCTGAGGTGGGAGAGCTGAGTTCAGGACATTGGACCACGAGAGACCTCCCAGCCCCACATAAAATCAGTTGGTGAAAGCTCACCCAGAGATCTCTGTCTCAATGCTAAGACCCAGCTACACCCAATGGCTAGCAAGCTCCAGTGCTGGACGCCCCATGCCAAACAACTAGAAAGACAGGAACACAACCGCACCCATTAGCAGAGAGGCTGCCTAAAATCATACTGTGTTCACAGACACCACAAAACACACCGCCAGACAGAACACTGCCCACAAGAAAGACAAGATCCAGCCTCATCCACCAGAACACAGGCACCAGTCCCCTCCACCAGGAAGCCTACACAAGCCACTGAACCAACCTCACCCACTGGGGGCAGACAACAAAAACAACAGAAACTACGAATCTGCAGCCTGCAAAAAGGAGACCCCAAACACAGTAAGTTAAACAAAATGAGAAGACAGAAAAATATGCAGCAGATGAAGGAGCAAGGTAAAAACCCACTAGACCAAACTAATGAAAAGGAAATAGGCAGTCTATCTGAAAAAGAATTCAGAGAAATGATAGTAGAGATGATCCAGAATCTTGGCAATAGAATGGAGAAAATACAATTAACATTTAACAAGGACCTAGAAGAACTAAAGGGCAGTAACACAAAAATACTAGGGGACTTTAACAGCCCAATTACACCAATGGACAGATCATCAAAACAGAAAATAAATAAGGAAACACAAGCTTTAAATGACACAATAGACCAGATACATTTAATTGATATTTATAGAACATTCCACCCAAAAGTGGCAGAATACACTTTCTTCTTGAGTGCTCATGGAACATTCTGCAGGATATCTTGGGTCACAGATCAAGCCTTGGTAAGTTTAAGAAAATTGAAATCGTATCAAATATCTTTTCCAAGCACAACGTTATGAGACTAGATATCAATTACAGGAAAAATACTGTAAAAAGTACAAACACATGGAGGCTAAACAATACACTACTAAATAACCAAGAGATCACTGAAGAAATCAAAGAGGAAATTAAAAAGTACCTAAAAATAAATGACAATGAAAACACAATGACCCAAAACCTATGAGATGCAGCAAAACAGTTCTAAGAGGGAAGTTTATAGCCATACAATCCTACCTCAAGAAAAAAGAAAAATCTCAAATGAACAACCTAACCTTACACCTAAAGCAATTAGAGAAAGAACAACAGAAAAACGCCCAAGTTAGCAGAAGGAAAGAAATCATAAAGATCAGATCAGAAATAAATGAAAAAGAAATGAAGGAAACGATTGCAAAGATCAATGCAACTAAAAGCTGGTTCTTTGAGAATATAAACAAAATTGATAAGCCATTAGCCAGACTCATCAAGAAAAAAAGGGAGAAAACTCAAATCAATAGAATTAGAAATGAAAAAGGAGAAGTAACAACTGACACTGCAGATATACAAAGGATCATGAGAGATTACTACAAGCAACTATATGCCAATAAAATGGACAACCGGGAAGAAATGGACAGATTCTAAGAAAAGCACAACCTTCCAAGACTGAACCAGGCAGAAATAGAAAATATAAACAGACCAATCACAAGCACTGAAATTGAAACTGTGATTAAAAATCTTTCAACAAACAGAAGCCCAAGACCAGATGGCTTCACAGGCAAATTCTATCAAACATTTAGAGAAAAGCTAACCCCTATCCTTCTCAAACTCTTCTAAAATATAGCAGAGGGAGGAGCACTCCCAAACTCATTCTACAAGGCCAGCATCACCCTGATACCAAAACCAGACAAAGATGTCACAAAAAAAGAAAACTACAGGCCAATATCACTGATGAACATGGATGCAAAAATCCTCAACAAAATACTAGCAAACAGAATCCAACAGCACATTAAAAGGATCATACACCGTGATCAAGTGGGGTTTTTCCCAGGAATGCAAGAATTCTTCAATATATGCAAATCAATCAATGTGATAAACCATATTAATAAATTGAAGGATAAAAACCATATGATAATCTCAATAGATGCAGAAAAAGCTTTTGAAAAATTCAACACCCAATTATGATAAAAACTCTCCAGAAAGTGAGCATAGAGAGAACCTACCTCAACATAGTAAAGGCCATATCTGACAACCCCACAGCCAACATCATTCTCCATGGTGAAAAACTGAAACCATTTCCTCTAAGATCAGGAAGAAGACAAGATTGTCCACTATTACCACTATTATTCAACATAGTTTTGGAAGTTTTAGCCACAGCAATCAGAGAAGAAAAAGAAATAACAGGAAGCCAAATCAGAAAAGAAGAAGTAAAGCTGTCACTGTTTGCAGATGACATGATACTATACATAGAGAATCCTAAAGATGCTACCAGAAAACTACTAGAGCTAATCAATGAATTTGGTAAATTAGCAGGATACAAAATTAATGCACAGAAATCTCTTGCATTCCTGTACACTAAAGATGAAAAATCTGAAAGAGAAATTAAGGAAACACTCCCATTTACCACGGCAACAAAAAGAATAAAATACCTAGGAATAAACCTACGTAAGGAGACAAAAGACCTGTATGCAGAAAACTATCAGACACTGATGAAAGAAATTAAAAATGATACAAATAGATGGAGAGATATACCATGTTCTTAGATTGGAAGAATCAACATTGTGAAAATGACTATACTACCCAAAGCAATCTACAGATTCAATGCAATCCCTATCAAACTAGCAATGGCATTTTTCACAGAAGTAGAACAAAAAATTTCACAATGTGTATGGAAACACAAAAGATCCTGAATAGCCAAAGCAATCTTGAGAAAGAAAAATGGAACTAGAGGAATCAGGCTCCCTGACTTCAGACTATACTACAAAGCTACAGTAATCTAGATAGTATGGTACTGGCACAAAAACAGAAATATAGATCAAAGGAACAGGATAGAAAGCCCAGAGATAAACCCACATACATATGGTCACCTTATCTTTGATAAAGGAGGCAAGAATATACAGTGGAGAAACGACAGCCTCTTCAATAAGTGGTGCTGGGAAAATTGGACAGGTACATGTAAAAGTATGAAATTAGAACACTCCCTGACACCATACACAAAAATAAACTCAGAATGGATTAAAGACCTAAATGTAAGGCCAGACACTATAAAACTCTTAGAGGAAAACATAGGCAGAACACTCTATGACATAAATCACAAGATCCTTTCTGACTCACCTCCTAGAGAAATGGAAATAAAAACAAACAAATGAGACCTATTGAAACTTAAGAGCTTTTGCACAGCAGAGGAAACCATAAACAAGGTGAAAAGACAACCCTCAGAATGGGAGAAAATATTTGCAAGCGAAGCAACTGACAAAGGCTTAATCTCCCAAATACACAAGCAGCTCATGCAGCTCAATATCAAAAAAAAAAAACAAAAAACAACCCAATCCAAAAATGAGCAGAAGACCTAAACAGACATTTTTCCAAAGAAGATATACAGATTTCCAACAAACACATGAGAGGATGCTCAACATCAATAATCATTAGAGAAATGCAAATCAAAACTACAATGAGGTGTCACCTCACACCTGTCAGAATGGCCATCATCAAAAAATCTACAAACAATAAATGCTGGAGAGGGTGTGGAGAAAAGGGAACCCTCTTGCGCTGTTGGTGGGGATGTAAATTGACACAGCCACTATGGAGAACAGTATGGAGGTTACTTAAAAAACTAAAACTAGATCTACCATATGACCCAGCAATCCCACTACTGGGCATAGACCCTTAGAAAACCATAATTCAAAAAGAGACATATACCACAATATTCATTACAGCAATATTTACAATAACCAGGACAAGACATGGAAGCAACCTTAGTGTCCATCAACAGATGAATGGATAAAGAAGATGTGGCACATATATACAATGGAATATTACTCAGCCATGAAAAGAAACGAAATTGAATTATTTGTAGTGAGGTGGATGGACCTAGAGTCTGTCATACAGAGTGAAGTAAGTCAGAAAGAGAAAAACAAATACCATATGCTAACACATATATATGGAATCTAAAAAAAAAAAAAAGTTCTGATGAACCTAGGGGCAAGACAGGAATAAAGACACAGACATAGTAAATGGACTTGAGGACACGGATAGGGGGAAGGTAAGCTGGGACAAAGAGGGAGAGTAGCTTTTACATATATACATTACCAAATATAAAATAGAAAGCTAGTGGGAAGCAGCTGCATAGCACAGGGAGATTAGCTTGGTGCTTTATGACCACATAGAGGGGTGGGATAAGGAGGGTGGGAGGGATATGCAAGAGGGAGGGGATGGGGGATATATGTATGCATATAGCTGATTCACTTTGTTATACAGCAGAAACTAACACAATTGTAAAGCAATTATACTCCAAAAAAGATGTTAAAAAAATTATTACCATTTATTGTAGTTTATTTCTAATCTCATAGTGCTGTGGTTAGAAAACATGGTTGATATGATTTCAATTTTCTTAAATTTACCAAGGCTAGCTTTGTGGCCCAGGATGTGGTCAATCCTGGAGAATGTTCCATGTGCACTTGAGAAGAATGTGTATTCTTCTGCTTTTGGATTGAGTGCTCTATAAATGTCAGTTAAGTCCATCTGGTCTAATGTGTCATTTAAAGCTTGCATTTCCTTACTGATTTTCTGTCTGGATGATCTGTCCATTGATCAAAGTGGGGTGTTAAAGTTCCCCACTATTATTGTGTTACTTTCGATTTCTCCCCTTATGGCTCTTAGTATTAGCCTTATATATTGAGGTCCTCCTATGTTGGGTGCATATATGTTTACAATTGTTATATCTTCTTTTTGGTTTGATCCCTTGGTTGTTATGTAGTGTCCTTCTTTGTCTCTTATAGCAGTCTTTATTTTTAAATCTATTTTGCCTGATATGAGTATTGCTACTCCAGCTTTCTTTTGATTTCCATTTGCATGGAATACTTTCTTCCATCCCATCACTTTCAGTCTGTATGTATTCCTAGGTCTGAGGTGGATCTCTTGTAGACAGCATATATACAGGTCTTGTTTTCATATCCATTCAGCCAGTCTGTGTCTTTTGGTTGGCACATTTAATCCATTTACATTTAAGGTAATTATTGTTATGTGTGTTCCTATTGCCATTTTCTTAATTGTTTTGGGTTTGTTTTTGTAGGTCTTTTTTCTTTCCTTCCTCTTTTGTTCTCTTCTCTTGTGGTTTGATGACCATCTCTGGTGTTGTCTTTGGGTTGATTTTTCTTTTTTGTGTGTGTATCTACTGTAGTTTTGGGGTTTGCTGTTGCCTTGAGGTTTTGATATAGCAGTCTATATATGTACAAGGCTGTTTTAAGTTGCTAGTCTCTTTCCCACCTAGAGGAGTTCTTTTAGCATTTGTTGCAAAGCTGTTCTGGTGGTGCTGAATTCTCTTAGCTTTTGCTTGTCTGTAAAGCTTTTGATTTCTCCGTCAAATCTGAATGAGAGCCTTGCTGGGTAGAGTATTCTTGGTTGTAGGTTCTTCCCTTTCATCTCTTTAAGTATATCATTCCACTCCCTTCTGGCTTGCAGAGTTTCTGCTGAGAAATCAGCTGTTAACGTTTTGGGATTTCCCTTGTATGTTATTTGTCATTTTTCCCTTGTTGATTTTCATAAGTTTTCTTTGTCTTTAATTTTTGTCAGTTTGATTACAATGTGTCTCAGCTGTTTCTCCTTGGTTTTATCCTAACTGGGACTCTCTGTGCTTCCTGGACTTGGGTGGCTATTTCCTTTCCCATGTTAGGGAAGTTTTGGACTATAATCTCTTGAAATATTTTCTCAGGTCCTTTCTCTCTCTCTCCTCCTTCTGGGACTCCTATAATGTGATTACTGGTGCATTTAGTGTTGTCCCAAAGGTCTCTTAGGCTGTCTTCATTTCTTTTCATTCTTTTTTCATTATTCTGTTTTGTGGCAGTGATTTCCACTATTCTGTCTTCCAGGCACTTATCCATTCTTCTGCCTCAGTTATTCTGCTATTGATTCCTTCTAGTTTACTTTTCATTTCCGTTATTGTATTGTTCATCTCTGTTTGTTCTTTAATTCTTCTAGGTCTTTGTTAAACATTTCTTGCATCTTCTCGATCTTTGCCTCCATTCTTTTTCCAAAATCCTTGATCATCTTCACTATCATTATTCTGAATTCTTTTTCTGGAAGATTGCCTATCGCCACTTCATTTAGTTGCTTTTCTATGGTTTTACCTGATTCCTTCATCTGGGACATAGTCCTCTGCCATTTCATTTTTTCTCTCTTTCTGTGACTGTGGTTTTCATTCCACAGGCTGCAGGATTATAGTTCTTCTTGCTTCTGCTCTCTGCCCTCTGGTGGATGAGGCTATCTAAGAGGCTTGTGCAAGCTTCCTGATGGGAGGGACTGCTGGTAAGCAGAGCTGGGTGTTGCTCTGGTGGACAGAGCTCAGTTAAACTTTAATCCACTTGTCTGTTGATGGGTGGGGCTGGGTTCCCTCCCTGTTTGTTGTTTGGCCTGAGGTGACTGAGTGCTGGAGCCTACAGGCTCTTTGGTGAGGCTAAGGGCTCACACCATTGAGTCCTTCACAGAACTTCTGCTGCCAGTGTCCTTATCCCCACAGTGAGCCACAGCCACCCACTGCCTCTGCAGGAGACCCCCCAACCGTAGCAGGTAGTTCTGGTTCAGTCTCCTGTGGGGTCCCTACTCCTTCCCCCATGTCCTGGTGCACACAAGACTTTGTGTGTGCTCTCTAAAGTGGAGTCTCTGTTTCCCCCAGTCCTTTCAAAGTCCTGCAGTCAAATCCCACTGGCCTTCAAAGTCCGATTCTCTGGGGATTCCTCCTCCCATTGCTGGACCCACAGGTTGGGAAGCCTGACGTGGGGCTCAGAACCTTCACTCCAGTGGGTGGACTTCTGTAGTATAATTGTTCTCCAGTTTGTGAGTTGCCCAACCAGTGGTTATAGGGTTTGATTTTATTGTGATTGTGCCCCTGCTACTGTCTTATTGCAGCTTCCCCTTTGTCTTTGGATGTGGGGTATCTTTTTTGGTGAGCTCCAGTGTCTTCCTGTCAATGATTCAGCAGTTAGTTGTGATTCTGGTGCTCTCATAAGACGGAGTGAGCACACATCCTTCTACTCTGCCATCTTGAACCAATCTCCTATTACCAGTTTGAAAAATCAAAAATAATAATAGTAAAGACTACCGTGAGGAATTCAGAAGCAAAGCGATTGAATTATTAAGTAGCCATAAAGATGGAAATGTAGGACTGAAATAATCACTAACAGAATAGAAATAATGGGAGAATAGGGTTGGGTGGATAAAATGAGATAGAGAAAAGATTGGAATTGTTGGTTAAGGTTATATTTGCTTGGCCTCAGAAGTCAAACAATGGAGGGTATATTTGATTTAATATGAAAATGGATGGATTTTATGATGGACTTTTTTTTTTAGCAGAGAAGTAATATGTTCAGACATATGAAAGGTAGGATAATTTAGCTTAGGGAAAGACTCAGTAGAACCAGTTAGGAGACTATTTAAAAGAGTGTGATGATAGGTATTGAAGACCTGTTCCAGGCTCCATCTTGCCCAGAGGTAAAAAGGATAGATATGAGAAACATTACATAGCTAGTATTTAAAGGAACTGGAAATTGAAAATATAAAGAGGGGAAACAGTCACTGTGTCCATTTTTAATCTCTATCTTTGCAGTAACCCATCATAGCAACATTCTAATGATATTTGCTATTTTTTACAGACAAATCAAATGATTCTAGGAAAGATCTGTCCAGAGTTCCTAAGTAGTAAATATTAGAATTACATTTAACTCCAGGTTTTATGGCTCCAACTGTTCTTTAAACATAATATACTATTAAGATTTCCAGAGAGAATGCTTAGTAGGTAATTACTGAGTTTAATTTGCAATGTAAAGGGTTGTGGGTTTCAAATCAGATTTCGTACCTCAGATTTTGATTTGGAAGAGAAACAAAGAAGACTAGTTGAAAGGAAATAGCAACATGAGGTGTTCGTATTTAAATAAGATACCCAACTTCATGCCATATTTTTGAGATAGGGAAAGATTGAAGAAGAATGAAGATTGAAGAACAGGTGGGTTTCAAAATCATAGAGGTTAACCATAGGGTTAAATCATGGAGATGAAAATTAAGGATGCAAATAAAGGAACAGTATGAAAATAGAGAAAGGTGAGGTGAGCAAACCCAATCTGAACTCTATTTCTTCATGATCCATAAGAGCCCAGCAGATAAACGTGGATTTGTCATTCTAGAAAAAGGTAGCAAAAGGGTAGGCACAAGGTAAGGACTCTTCTGATATGGAAGGAAGATCAAGAGACTGGAATTGTTTTCCACCTGAATATGTTCTGGATCTGTCTAATCTGAACACCCTTTATATCCTTTATAAATGTTACCAGTAGCCTATGCTAGTGTGTACACACATTACAAGGTATTGTTATGCCTTGGCTGGGTGCCTTCCACTGACAATGCCAGGAAGGATGCTAATTAGTGCCAATTGTGAGAGCTGGTGTTGTGGTCTGGGCACATCTGTCTCCAAAGAGCGGGACTGAGAACAGTTCATTCCAGCTGTCAGATGGCAGTGATGTTATTAATTTACTACTGACTGGGCCACATTTAGTGCTGACCCAGACGTGAAAGACTGCCTTTCCTAGCTCTGATTAGCTGAGCCAGCCAAAGCCTTCTGTGCTATTTTTACTGCAAACAGAAAACATGTCTGAATGTTGTATTCCTCAAGGTTCAAGTCAATGTTGTGATGCTTTTGTTTGTGGGGAAGGATGAATTTTGTCTACGTGAGTTAGACCCTCACAGACATAGGTAGGTGTTGCCAAAATAACAGATAGGGAGCTGAGTTGAGTAGTCAGACGAAGTTTACCTTGGCGACCGTTGCTGCACCACACCCCTAGTGGAGAAACGTCTAAGTGCTCCTTGGTTTTGAGCATCTCAGCTGTGGTTTGCATTGCCAGCACCAAACTGAACACTGAATTCTATGACATTTTTTAAGGTAGACCTTATTAATTTCATTTCTCTTCAACATTTCACACTCCACCTGCTGAAGCAGACACTTTTGAGCCCAGGAGCTTCACTGTCTCTGTAGGTCAGGTAGTTGATTTACCTCATGCTGTTTGATACCAGTGTTTTCTATGGACTCTGTTGATGAACAGTTTAGGATGACTTCCAAGTGTGCCTAGCTTAATCCCATGACCTTACATGAGTTTAGAAGGACTCATTCAATAATTTGTTCATTAATTCTTTTGTCCAAAATATTGAGTACGTCTTCTAGGTACTGGAATGTAACAGTAAATAAAATACACAAAATCTCTTCTTTCACAAGTTCTAATGGGGGAAGCAGAAAAACAAATAAGCCAAAAGATAGATGCACAATGGTAGGTAAGGTTGAGCACTAAGAAGAAAGGTGAGATATTTTTTTTAAAAAGTGAGATACATAAATTAATACCTAAATAAATAGAAGGGTAAGATCATTGAGAATGACAAGGATACCATTTTAGATAAGAAGTCAGATAAGATCTCTCTGAGGAAATGACAAAAAGCATTTGGATCTCTGTGGGAAGACTGTTCCAGGCAAAAGGAAAAGCACATGCAAAGGCCCGGAGACAGGCCTGTACGAAATGTTGTTGAGGAAGATCAAAAAGACCAGAGTGACCAGAGCACAGTGAATCAGGGGGAAAGTGTTAGCAGTCTCCAGGAACCAGATCATGTAGGGCACACAGACCATGATGAAGCAGGGAGCTTTCCTGTGTGCAGTAGCTGTGCTGACTATGGTAGGCTTGTGTGAGTTCATTTGAATTTTTTTAAATGATTTTAAAAACTTTTAACCATATAGGCATATTTTTCAAGGCTTAGAAGATACATGAAAAAATGAGTCTCTGATGGCTTCAATTACATAAATAATAAGTTGAAAAGTTTAAATAAAAACCTAGGCAGGCCTGCCTCCAAAGCCCATTCCATCATATTCTGTCATAAAGCTCTAGTTAGAATATTGTAACTGAATTCACCCTACCAAACTTTTACAGTGCTGTGTTCTAAGGCTGTGAGGAAGGCAAGGAACCTACCCTCAAGGTTCGGAAAGACCACCCACAGAAGACATATAAGCAAATGATTATATTTAATTCAGTGTGATAGAATGGTTGATGTATATATGAATTAAGAGACAGCACAGACAAGGAGTTGATTAACCCTGTTTAGATATTTAGAAGAACCAGGACTATTTGAGTGGTGTATAAACATGAGACAATGTAAGGGAGGAGGTTAGCATATCCAGTGCAAAAATAGGATGTTATGGCACACATGACCTGAACAGGAAATTGCAAAGAGTTATCACTAGCTTAGAGGCAAGACTGAAGGTCAACCTGGTAGCACACATCATCGTGGTACACTAGCTGGCATCTACTGGAGGTCAGCATTCTTTCTGATTGGCCAACACAGTGTCTGCATCTTGATTAAGATGGGCATTGAGACCACAGAGATAAGCAAGGATTAGATCACTGATGTCTCACCCATCCTCTGGCTTTAGTCAGGGCTTGATGGCTGCCACTGAGGGGAGACAGGAGAGAAATGAAATAAGAAAATGGCAAGAAACAAACTCCCTATATATGTTATGTTTTTTTAACATAACACGATGGGAACAGAGAATGTCTCTGAAGATTTTTATTTTCCCAAAATATTTTTAGACAGAACTTTAGAGACTAGAGAAAAGTTAAATATCTGAAGTGTCAAGATAGCACTTTTTACAATCCATTTTAAAGAAAATTCCTAACTTTAGGATTCGCTCAGATTGACTGCCATACTTCAAAGGATTTGCTGGCACTTTTCTTAATGGGAAATTGATGATTATAGTTATTACACTTTAACCTTTCTAGCCCAGTCTTTCTCTGGTGTGTTAGTTCTTGGTTATTTCATGATCCTTTGATAAGTCGCTGTTATCATAAATTTAACAATGCGATGACAAAGACTAACCTTCTAGTAAACAAGTAAACGTATAACAGATCCATGCTATCACTTTACCTTCTCTTTCCTTAACATTCTTCCACATGAGAAGTTGCTTTTCTTCCCTTGGGCTGGAGGATAAACAAATATGAAAACTGACAGCATGTTTCCCTGGCCATCAAACTAATTTAAGCTTGCATCTCAATAGTTCATTCTGCTGCTGAAGACCTAGCTGAGAGGTTTTTGTTGTTGTTGTTGTTTATTTTTTTTTAAATAAAGCCAAAATAATCTAGCTTTCAGTCATGTCTGTCATAGTAGTCCTTTAAAGTTTAACTAAATGTCTTTCTTAAGCTAAATGTCCTCGTGAAAACTCTTTTTTATTTTTGCTGCTGTATAAAGATGTCTTTATTTTAAGAGGTAAGGCAAAAATTATTAACCTCAGCTTGTTAATATAAAAGGATATTTTGAAGTGTTTATAATCTCCCATCTCTGCTCACACCTCACTGAACAATCTCCCCAGTTTACCACGTGCAAAACTATTTTTTATTTTTTCAATTAAAAACGTAAATTAACACATGCTTTCTGCAAAGTATTAAATTATGTTTTCTGAAAACTAGAAAAGGCAAGTCCGTCAAGTCAGCCAAAGTGTGGACATGGGTGCAGAGGTCTATCCATGTGAGTTTGGGGTACACACAACTTAGTTCTGAAATCCTCCCAGGTCTTTTAGTGCTATTGGAATGTTGTCCCTGCAGTTTTCAGTACATTCGTTTGATGAATATATGTGAAGAAACAGTAGTGAAGATTCTGATGTTTATTCCATTCTTTTGACCATCACAGATCAAAGAACACCTTGCGAAAGGGCAGAGAATGCTGGCAGGTGATGGGATGTCCCAGGTCACCAAGACACTGCTGGATTTAACTCAGAGGAAAAACTTCTATGCAGGTGATCTTCTGATGTCCGTGGAAATCCTCAGGAATGTGACAGACACGTTTAAAAGGGCAAGTTACATCCCTGCATCTGATGGCGTCCAGGTAAGGGAGGTGATTCCATGAAGGAAAAACAAGTGAGCTTGGGATCCGTTGTGGTCCTGAGAAGCCAGTGCAGCCACCATGGGGGCTCCCTGGCCTGGAGGGGAAGTTGCTTACTCCTGGAAGGCATCCAGGCCGTGCTCAGCTGAGCTCTGGAAATGACCTCAGCTCCTTAGTCATTCTATATACCTCGGTGTCATCAACCGTAAAACGCACGTAATGCACCTCCAGGAGATAGGGAGTGAGAATGTGTGTGAAGTGATTTGAGTCCTCAGCAGAAAGGCACTATAGCAAATTCCAGGTCATAGCGTGGATATTTTATTCCCACATTTAATATCACCATCTTCCCATAGGAAACTATTAAAAGTACATTAAGCATAATGAAGGCACATTAACTATAGCATGCGGAGAAGACACACTTGAAGTTTTGTTTGGGGTTTTGTTATTAGAAGGGGGAAGGCCATGTTTAATTCTGTGGAACCATTGCCTGAAAATATCAGGCGAGTAGAGAACTGTTCTGGGTAGGAAAATAAGGAATTCAGTAACTCCCCACAGCATATTTTTCTTGTCATGGAAGACTTCTAGAAGAGCATCATTTATTTCCATAGTAAAGTTTAAGTATTCATCCAGTTTTAGAATTGCCTTTGCCATTAAGACAAAGCTTGTTGAATGGCAAAAAAGGCATATTTAATGCAACTCTAGTTTGCATTTCAGATAAACTCTTCTTGCGCCTAGGCTGAAATGTACGCCTGCCAAGAACGTTGAGTTGGCTTTTGCATTTCCAGCATAATGTTCTTCCTGTATCTTGGCATGAAGTTCATTAAATAAAGTTTTGGCAAAATTCCCACATCAGGTAGTCTTCTTTCAGCCCACTCTTCCTTTGGGAGTTTTATTTGCATTTCACTTGGAGAATTCAGAGGGTGGGTTTTTTGTTTTGTTCTTTGTTTTTCTTTTGTTTTGCTTTGCTTTGATCAGCTATTGAGGGAAAGAGGAATAGAAGGCTTTTTGGAATCATGGAATTATTCATAAATAATATTAAATGCCCTCATTTGTATAGAGGTGCATATAGTATTTAAATTATATGCATATACTGCTGAAAGTAGCTGCAATGAGAGTTAGTGGACTGCATTCTATATTATATCACCAGCGTCCAGGAATACATTTTTAATTATAAAAATACATTGTAGGGAGGGGAGGTGGAAGATTACTGTCATTTGAGCATTTCAGAGATGCATTTGTGAGGTTTTTTTGTTTTTATTTATTTTTTTTGGCCACACTGCATGGCTTGCCGGATCTTAGTTCCCCAACCAGGAATGGAGCCGGGCCCCTGACAGTGAAAGTGCCAAGTCCTAACCACTGGACCACCAGGGAATCCCCAAGATGCTTTTGTTTCTTTACAAAGAATGAAAGAGTTTTCCAGTTTTAAAAATGTACTAAGTAAGCCAAGTACAACCTTTCCCTGTAGTTCTGAGATACTTCTATCCATTGGCATTTACATTGAAAAATAGCATCTGAAGCCCTTGACATAAAATACAAGCTGTAATTTTGAAAAACCTCAGATCCTTGTGTTCACGGTTGAAACATCAGGCAGAAGGGTGCAGGCAGTGAGCTCTCAGGCCTCTTCGAACCCTCGTGAGTGTAGGGCTTTAAGATTTTTAGGTGCTGAAATTCAGGAAACTAAGATTCCCAGGTTGTATTGGGGACATATTATGATTGAGTTTCTCATTGGAGTGCACGGACTCCATGAACAATTAGTGTAACCACAGCCTTTGGCATGGACATCAGCTGGCTTGACTTAAATAGAGCAACGTGGCTGATGGTGGTGGTGTCCTTGTGGCATGGTCAGAAATACCTTCCTCTGTTTCTCTCCTACTCTCTCCTTAGTCCTCCACATGCGCACAGAATTCTCAGCAGGCTGGCGTGCTAGTCATTCACAAACAGGAGCTGTGTTTTTCTCTTTCACTGTCTTTATTAGTGTCTTTTCGGGCACCTGGAAACCTTCCTCTTCTGGAAGTCCTTCTTCTTCTGTCTCTGCCCGTCAAACTCCTGGCACAGCTCCAGCAAGTCTTTCTGATTGCCAGAACTGCAAGCCCCAAACTCCATCTGAAAATGACCTTTCTCATCTCTGAAATTCTAGAGGACTTTGTACCACTTTTATTCTACTTTCCACAAACAATTTTATACAAATCTTTTGGATGTATTTGTTGTCTTTGCTTGATTACAGCCTTACTGCGACTTCAGTCCTCCACTTTCAAGGGCTCTGGGCACTTCTGATCGGCTAGCACCTCAGGCTTCACATGGAGTAAGCTAAATTCATCTTGAGTGCCACATTTTCTTGTATTTTCTACTTTGCCTTGTAGAATTAGTGGTCCGTAGGCTAGAACTGTAATGTCATCTTGACTTTTCCCTTCTCTTCCTTTCCTGTTGGGTCAGCCTACGCAGTACCTCTTCCATCCGTCTTTCCTCTCTCTTCCCACTGCTGTTTCCCTCTCTTGGCCTCCAGTTACCCCAGCCTCCATTATTTCCATGGCCTCTTTCCTTTCATCCTCCCTCAGATCCTTACCAACATCCTTACTCATCTTGTACACCATGGTCCTATTGGCTGTCCTAGGACAGCCCTGATTCTGTCACTCCTCAGTCAGAAATCTTCAGCGGGGCTCCAAGGTCTCCTCAAAGACAACCCGAAGCCTGTGTCTTGGTTTCTAGTACGCCCGCCGTACGTAGGTCACCTGCCTTTCCAGCTGTGTGCATGGACTACTCTTTCCCTTCACAGACTTGGAGCCAAGTGAACTACTTCCTGCTTCCTGGATGCACCGTGTGTTCTTAGCTCCGGGCCTTCGCTTCCTCTATGCCTTCAGACTGGCTTGTCTGTCTCCGTCTCCTAAATCAGTCTCTTGGTACAGACTCTGGGCCTCTGAATTCCAGCAGCACTTTTCCTCCTGCATCTCTTTATGTCTTGAGTAATTAGTACTCATCTGCAGATCTTTGAGAAAGAAGAAATATCCCTGATCCACCTTTGGATACTAGCTGAGCTCCAGGTCCTCCTGCCCCCAAACAGGAGTCTTGACTATAGAAGCTGCTCAACAAATGTTTGTTGAATTAATTAACAACAAAATTAATAACTACATAGATACCACCATAGAGCTTTTTTTAATCCTTTTTTTTTTTTAAACTGGGAAAAGAACAAAGACCAAAGAGATATTAAGAAAAACTATTTAAAGAGAATACATTCTTTTAAATCTAGTTATGTGCAAGACATTTTATGTAAAATGCCTGGTGATGCTGGATTCAGTAAACAATTGCTTTAATACATTGATGAAAGTGAGATAGTATAGCTACACCCTGTTAAAATTGGGGGAAAAAATAAAGTGTACTTTTATGTCTTGGAAGGATGAAACATAGTAATAGTTTTATTTTGGGAAACTGGTAGAAAATTACTCCAAAAGTCCCTTCCCTTCAGGCATATTCTTTCCAAACCTTGGGGCTTGGTCATATGTCCAAACCTCTGCCCGTATTGGTCCTCTATGTAATTTATTCTTCCCATTTCCAATCTGATGCAAAAGTCCTTCAAGATCCAGCTCAAAAATCATTCCTACTCAAAAGTCTTCTCTTCAGATCTCAGGCAGAATTCAGTGTTTTCCTAATTGTCTGGTCTTTTTGAAACCTTGTAAATATCCCTACTAGAGCAGGTCTCTCACATAACATTGTAGTTATTTGTTTTCAGGC
This sequence comes from Balaenoptera ricei, assembly GCF_028023285.1. Classification (NCBI taxonomy): domain Eukaryota; kingdom Metazoa; phylum Chordata; class Mammalia; order Artiodactyla; family Balaenopteridae; genus Balaenoptera; species Balaenoptera ricei. The sequence goes on along the minus strand of NC_082650.1, from coordinate 88,762,203 downwards.
CTCCCTTCAGCAGCAAATGTTAAGCTTGTGGAGAGACAATTAGGTCCCTGGGGCTTAGCTTGGCACTTGGAGCATAGTAGACATGCAAATATTTGTTCAAGTAATTAGTGAATATGAGTAATGTAGTAATATTTGAGGAATTTACTTCACAAAAAACTAAGAAGAGTACTCTGAACATCCAATTAAGAGAAAGGAAGAAAAGGAGAGGAAAAGTTGTCTTTTTTTCCACCCCTGGGAAAATTCATACTGAGTCTCATTCTATCAGCGGAGGATGAACTCACGACACCCACACCAGCAACTTGACAAAGTTGAATCAGACACGCAAGTTGAAATTCCAGTTTGTCCAATAAATATCCTGATGTCTTCAGATACATTACTTAATCTTTCTCTACCTTATTTCTTCATATCTAAAGAAGAAATAGTAGTACAGTCTATTCTCTTTAGTCACGGTAGTTATATTCTTTAAAATGAAAGAATACTGAATCATTTACTCATAGGGAAACTACAGGATGGGTTCCTTCAAGAATCTGTCATATAATTTTCATCGACCAATTAATACATGACCTGTTTTATGTGTGTTTCCATTATTGTTATACGTATAACTATATATGTTATTATTATATATACATTGTGTATATATATATATATATATATATATATATATATAAACTCATGCCTTATCTAACACACATATTTTCTCTATAATGCATAACACAGCCTTCTTGGGTTTACGAATACTAGATGGACCTCCAGCACTATGCTGATGGCCATTCTCAACAAGAGAATTTACCAACAAAAAATATGGAAAGAAACCTGAGTATTCAATAGACCATGAAAAGGGCATGTTTACAGTATATGAGCTGAAACCAAAACTCAGAGCATGGCCATGTGACCTGAGCTGGGTGCTTGTACATGGGGTGACTCAAATTCACCACTGTGCGTGTCCTTGAAGCTATGAGCTTTGATTTGGGGGTTACAAATAAATTTTAGTGAGGAGTTGAATTTGCAAATATGGAATCCATGAGTAATGAAGTTCGATGGTAACTATTTTCCAGTGTTGTTGTGAGGCTTAGAAGTAATTCAGGTTAAATACGTAACAACCCATACATGACGGTATTTGTGAGTCGACCAGCAGAGAGTAGGTGCTCTGTAATGCCCTTAGTTCTGGCATTGTAACTCTTAACATAAAAGTAAAAGATGGGCCTTGCTCTCAAGCTGCTTACAACGTCATTGAAGGAAAAGATAACTCATGAATGAGGCTAGATCGGTAATGAGGAAGAGAGATATGAGTTCAGTGTCTCACTTCCAGGAACTCTCAAAACATAGAATCTGAACTGCAGCAATAAGAAAAGATTCATGGGAGCCTTAGGCCTTGAGATAGAATTTGGAGAAACAAGCTGGGTGCAGAAACAATAATCAAACTCCAGTCAAAGCCACAGAAATGGTATGAGTGTGGCACATTCAAAAGACCACAGTTGGTAAAAAATGGGATTCACATTGAAAAATGTCAATCGTGAAGGCAAGAGAATCAAAGCTAGAGGGAGAGTTTGGATGCTATTCTCTATAAGCAAAGTTACTAAATGTGAGTGCTGTTTTTGGAAAGATGGTCTGGCCGAGGTGGATAAGGGCGATTAGTGAGTAACGGAAGACTGGGGGAAAGAAACCCATGAAAAGGCTACAGCAATGACCTAGAGGTTGGAAAAAAGAAAGCATGTTTCAGTGACAGTGGACCAGAAAAGCAGGCATGATCCACTTAATGGAATGAAAGACAGGCCCCTGAGACAGCTTATATTTGGGGGTAAAGAAAGAAAAATTGGAAAGAATACATATATGGAGTATACACAGAGACTCCTTGTTTAAATTTGCCCTCAAACTTCCTGGATGCAAGGATTTGTCTCTTTTCAGGCATCCTTTTGTTCCCTGACAAAACTTCTATTGGTCTAACTCAGTGTTTTCCTAATGTTTTTGACTATGACCCACAGTAAGGCACACAGTTTACATCAATATATAATTGAAAACTAGACTTTTACAAAATAATATTTCCCTCTTCTGTGGGTAATGCACTCTTGTATTTTCTAGGCTTTCCTATTTGGTTATGAAAAGTCGATCATGACCCTCAAACAGGTCGCCACTCAATGTTTGAAAATCACTTGTTTGTCTAACATGTTCTCTAGGCTTGAAAATTCATTTCCCAATGATTAAGATTAAATAGGAAGCTCAAAACTCAGCTTCCAATTTCTTTCTTAAAGGCAAACTACATTCTAAATAAAATTCTCAGAGTTAGGTGATCAAGAAATTAAACTGAAAGCAGAGTTGGTGATTTCGGATAAGCCAAGCATCTTCTTTCCTAAAACACTTGACAGGCAAGCATGTATGTTGGATATTTCTCATGCTACCCATCAAGCACTAGGTGAGGATCCTTGAGTATTATTTCTCTGATGCTTTCAGCGAGAGATGCTTTTACGTTTTGTATACAAAAGAGTGGTCTGATAAATGGGGAAGCAGTTATGGCTGTGACAATCCAAAGCCGTCATGTAATGCTGAAACTAATTCTCTTGACTAAGTAAGATCTAGTACGGGCCCTTTAGGTTTGGAATTGTAGTATAACTCTAGCCTACAAGACAGTACCTTATGGCTTGAGATCCTCTGCTTAAAGAACATTGTGCAGCAGAAGATTAATAATTTCCTGGAAAGTAAGTAGGAGAGGTAGGGAAGGAAAGCGTGATGACTCAGAGTGCCTGCTCGTGGTCAAAATCCCGAGCTTCTGGTCAGGGCTCTGCTACTTGTTAACTATCTGATGCTGGCCAGGTGACTGGACCTCCCTGTGTGGCCATTTCTCTTCCACTGTATTGGATGCTGGTACCCATGCACAGTGCTGACGTGAGGGTTGAGTTACTGTGTAAAACTTATACAGCACATGGCACACAGTAAAAGCTCAAGGAACATGGTGATGACCCTTATGATCTGGGAAGGTGAGATTCTGGTGGAGCAAACACCTGAAGCATCTCTGGACCACAGGTGTCTGCTGCCAGGGCAGACGTGTATTTTGCTATCGCTCCTGGGAACAAAGGAAGGTCAAATATTCTTCATGGCACCACCTATGCAAGAATGGGCCACTGCTTTTTTCCCACTCTTTTTTTCCCCCACTCTTAGTAGAGGAGAAGGGCAGGGAATGTATCAAGGAGAATGGAAGTCAGAAAAGAAGTGTTAGTCCTTAAGGCGGGTACCACAAAGCCATTTCAAAGTTAGCCAGCAAGTGGATGAGAGGATGGCTTGAATCAATAGCCAGGATTCCTGGATCTGTGGGAACCAAGTTGAGCCCAGGATGGCAACTCCCAGCTGACAATCGCTCCAAGTCACAAATGGCAGTCATTTCAATGCTTCCAGCCTGAGACGGTTCCCTATTCCTTCTCTGTGGTAGAGAGAACGTGTACAACTAAAAGCTCTTTCTAGGTAGTGTTGAGAATGTGCCCTTATTATAAGATGGAAAGAAGAAATTCAACACCAAATACCTGCGTGAAATGGGTGAGATATTAATAAACACATCTTGCTTCACCCATCAACGTGAGTAAATCCTACCATGAACAAAATTTGGAAGATGGCTGCAGGCTGAGAGGAACTGAGGATGTCCGTAGGTGAATACAGAGTATTCACAAAGATGGGGGAAAAAAGAAGGGCGACTAAGAAGGTCAGGTGTTTGTGGAATGAAGCCTATCAACTGGTACATGCCATGTGATGTACATGAATGACTTTGGTGGAGCTTAAGAAAAATATGATAAAGCATCTGATAGGTAGTTTTGTCGTTTCAGAATCCCTCATTATTTCCATCAGAGTTAAGAAAATGTTGAGATTTGCATGTGCACAGTGTACAGGTCGTCTTCTATTGTGATTCCATTTATTATTAAATTTTTCTTTTAAAAAATTAGGGGGGAATGTATCAGTTTGCAGGGCTGCCATAATAAATACCACAGACTGGGTGGTTTAAACAACAGAAGTGTACTGTCTCCCAGTTCTGGAGGCTGCAGGTCCAAGATCAAGGCGTGGGCAGGTCTGCAGGCAGCCGCTTTCTCCCTGTGGCCTCACATGGCCCTTTTCTCTGTGTGTCACCCCTGATGATTTTGTGTGTCCAAAATGCCTCTTCTTACAGGAACACCTGTCAAATCAGATTAGGACCCAGCCTCATTTTAACTTAATTACCTCTTCAAAGGCCCTGTCTTCAAATACAATCACATTCTGGGGTACTGAGGGTTAAGGGCTTCCGCACATGGATCAGGGGCAGACACAATTCAGCACAGAATAGGGGATCTTGAAGGAACTGTGAGAATTTCCCTTTAGGCAAGGAAGGTATGTGCCAGGCATCTTCCCAGGGACAGGACCGCTATGGCTCTGCTTTCAGCATCCCAGGGGTGAACCTGTGATGTGTGTGTGTTTCCTGCCCAGGTGGCCCTTCAGTGTATCAGCCAGGCCTGCCCAAATGTGGTGATCCCTTCTTACCTCATGCCTTGTCTGGATTTGAGGAAGATTTTGCCACACTTGTTATGATGTTTTTATGATTAGCTGCTCTGCAGGGCTCCCTCTTGGGAATAATTGATGATCATATTTAATCATATTAGCATCACTAACTGTTTTACCCTTCATCTGTAAAGCAGCACCAAGCTTGGCCCCCTAAGTGCTGACAATAGATGCTGCTTCTCTCCACTCCCCCATCCCAGTTGTCACCTGCACCTCAAAGCAGACCCACTCTCTGCTTGCTCTCTCTGGAGCCCTCCATCCTACACTTGCCCTGGAAAGACTCGTAGCATTGTGTAGAAAGTTGCCCATCCAAGCAGCTCCAAAACTCCACAGGTGGAGCTGTCTTCCATCTCGGCAGAGCAGTGAGATTAGTGGGAAAGGCAGCCTGAGATTCCTGGACCCCTGTTCCATGTTGTTTCCAAAATGAGTCAGAGCTTCTGTGATATCTGTGACTAAAACGAGAAGAAAAAACAAAGATGTCCTTAAAGACTCTGGGTTTTTTTCTCCTAAACTAGTGAACGTTAGGGAATATATGCTTCAATAATCTGCTCTCACACCCTCTGGATCTGGCCTATGACACTGGTCTGTCTGGCACAGCCCCGCCCTGTTGGCAGGAGCCCTCTGACCACAGCCTTCCAGGCTGGTGACCCAGCCTGCTGGGGACCCCATGGCTGACCTTCTGACCCTGATACCCCAATCCCTTTGTCCCCCCATTGATCCTCTGGTTTTCCGGTGCATCAGCTTCTTGTCTCTGAATCATATTCTCCATATATCTTGGTCTCTGATGCCTTCCAGGGGACGTCCTTAATTATCACCTGCTGCTTCCTGAATCCTTGAGGGTTTCTCATTGCCAATGGCCAGTTGATGTGCTTCTAGGATAGGTATTCTAGACAAAAGATTAAACCAGAGTGACGTGACTTTTTGTCCTGATCCGTTGAGAGACCACCTATTAAAAAAAATAGGCAAAGCACTCTTTAGGGATTATTTAGCTTTAAAAAATACAGTAGAACAAGCCTAAGATTATTTGTGTAATAATATTCCTCTTACTCAATTTTATTTCTGTACACTTTCTTGACTGGGAGGCTAAGAAGTAGAGTCATAGTCCAATCACAGGGATCGGACATCAGTTATCCAGGCCCTAATCTGTAACCTGGGTGTGTTCCTGGTTTTGCACATCTCACGTGCAAGTGTCATCACCCAAATGCATGGAGGCTAAAAAAATACAGGAGACCAAGGCATTGTATCTTGGACTCTCTTTGGGTTTTCACCTTGCTGCGGACTTGGTCCATCTCATCTGACTTAACCTCCCCACTGCAGAGTCCTTCTGCCCCCCTTCCTACTTCCTTATCCCTAAGCCCTCATCTCCCTCACCTGGCCCTCTTCCTGTCTATTTTATCACCAGTGTTTTAACTTTGAGTTCATCCCATTCAGCTCTGTTCCTGGTCATTTTAGTTTTCCCCCCAAAGGCTCCAGGTTTCAACTAGGATTAAGGATTCACAAGTTTTGACCTTTTGAGCTTCAGGCTTGTAGGGACAGCGGCAGCGGGGCGTCTGCTCTCAGCTCTATCCCAGGCCCCTCACGCTCGGCCGGAACAGAGCTGAGCCCACCGTGCCCGGGCACACGCAGCTCTGCTGTGTCTTCTGCGTGTTCAGCAGAGCTGTGTGTCCTCTAGGAACCAGGACCTGGTCCCGGTTCTGCCCTCTCCCTCCGCCACCACGACACCTTGTTCCCTAATCAAGCCAGCAGACAACACGGGCTCCTTTCTGACCTCCCCATTTTCACTCTCACAGTCCTGTACTCTGTTTTCCACTCAGCAGCCAACGTTAGATTTTTATTTTTCCTGAAACTCGTGTCACATAACTATGGTGGGATCCAGGCCCCTCTCTATCTGAGCCCCTGCCTCTCTTTTTCATCCTGTATTAATATTCTCCCCCACCCCCTCTCTAGCTCCCTGCTCAAGGCCATGCCAGCTGCATTGCTTCCTCTCTGTTTGTGTTCCTTCGCCCCACTGTTGTTCTGGGGCTCTCTTCGTCGGGCCTGCACATGACTGCCGCCTTCATCACTCTGTCCTCAGCTCAGATGTCACCTCCTCAGAGAGGTCTTTCCTGCTGACTGTTCCTCCTGAAGCAGCCTTGTGCACACACACACACGCACAAATGCACATACACACATACACACACCCACATGCACACATCCACACAGTCACACACACACACATCCACACGTGCACAATTACACATACAAACACACATACACATATATACACATAAACACATACACACAAACACACATACACATGTCCACACAGATACCCACATATACACATACACACGCACATACACAAATACACACACCCACATGCACACGTCCACACAGTTACACACACACACACACACATATACACATACAAATGCATACACACATATACACACGTGCACAATTACACATACAAACATGCATACACATATATACACATACACACGTCCACACAGATACCCACATATGCACATACACACGCACATACACACACCCACATGCACACGTCCACACAGATACCCACATATACACACACACAAACACATACACACATATACACACGTGCATACATACACATACAAACACACATACACACATATACACGTAAACACATACACACAAACACACATACACATGTCCACACAGATACCCACATATACACATACACACGCACATACACACATACACACACCCACATACACATGCCCACACAGGTGCACACACACACACACAGCCCTCCCCTGCCCAGTCCCTCCTGGCCCCATACACTATTTTATTTTTGATTCATCACCTTAAGTCATGTTTTAAATTATTACTTATTATTAAATGTCCTTTCTTTACACACCACAGTGTAAGCTCCGTGAGGGCAGGAACCCTCGTGTGTCTTGCTCACTGTTGCGTTCCCTGCACTCAGAAAAGGGCCAAGTACACAGTAGGTGCTCAGGAAATATTACTGAAGGAGTGAGTGCCTTTCTGCCTCTCAAGTATCCCCTGGGTCTTTCCTCACCTCCACCCTCACGCCCACTTCTGTCCTCACTGTCTCTCACTTGGGGTCTTGGTAAACTCTCCCCGGGATGTTCCCTTCCCCAGCCTTCTTCCTCCCCAAAGCCCCCAGATTTGCTGCCTGGAGTGTATTTTTCTCTCTCTCCCGATGCCCTCTGCTGCTGAACAAGGTAGCCCTCGCTCCATTAGGGATGGGGTCCACTGTGTTTGGCAAAGAACGAGCTGTGTGTGGAAGAGGAGATCCCTTCCTTGGGAGGGGACCAGGACCTAACATCGTCCACTGTGTCCTCTACTTGTGAGGCCCTACAGTTTCTCAAAAGTGGGTGTCTGTGACCAGGATGGCCTTGAGACTTCAAAATGCCATTCAAATAGGGAGAGTGAGATCCCGTATTTAATCAGGATAACCAGCTTTCTGATCTGTAAAAATAAGCACCCTATCTCCTTCCCTGGACCTACAAGAACCCTGGGTATAGAGCAGAGGAAGGTGTTGAAAGGAGGCCACACGTTAGGTGGGTACCACGTATCCATGATTTTTAATTCCCACAGTGCTTATCCTATGGTCTTCTACACAGTAAGCATGCAGTCAGTCAACTTGAAATATTTGAGTATTTACATTTTCCTATGCCTCGTGCTGTACCCTGGGGGCATGGGAGTGAACCAAATGGAAACAATCCCAGCTAAATTATAAACTGGTAGAGAAAAAGCCCTAAACTGATCATCATACAAACACATTGTAATTAGGAATTGTGATATACTTCAAAAGAAATCTACACAGTGCAACTGCAACTCCGCACGTTTGCTGCCCTGTGAGTGTCTCCCTTACAGTTGACTGCTGCCTGCATTACATTAGGGTGAAGGAGCACTTATTCGTCCTTGGATGAGTGCACAGTAGTTTTGCTGGGTTGCTCATGCATGGATGTAGAGGCCGGGAGAGTCAGAGACCATCGTACTAATAATTCCCCAGGTACTGGGGAAAGCTGACTCTCAGAACAGGGAGCAAGGGTCCCTTCTGGTCAATAGAACTTCTTCCTTCACGTCTTATTCTTGTAGGTGATTACTTCCAGGAATGGGCTGTTTCTTTTTTCCATGGATTTTTGGCAAAGCATGAATGATGACAGTGTTGGTAAATGAAAAATAAAAATTTTCACTACTCAAAATCAGAAACATAAAGAGACTGTGCAGACTTTGTATACTTACAGGGTGGTGATGTGAGAAAGCCTTTCTGGGGAAATGGCATGTAAATCTAGATGTGGAGGACAAAAAAAGGGTTATTCAAGTAAAGAACAGGAAGTAAAGCGGTTGAAGAAAGGGAGCAGCATTATATAGGTCTGGAGACTGGGCAGAAACAGGTTTGGGATGCATGGAGAAGTCTGCTGAGCCTGGAGTAGAGAGAGTGGGAGACAGGATCGCTCAAGAGAGAGTGGGGAGACAGGAAGGGGCTGGATCACGCTTGACCTGCAGCTGCCAACTGCTCTCTGGATTAGGGATGCATGAATGTCCTGGGCTGTGCCATTTTAATCCTAATGGTGTGTCCCTGCTTCCTTGCTTAGCCTTTAAGCCTCTCTTATGATCCCTCTATATTTCAAGTCAGAACCACCACCATTCCTGAAAGCTTTCAGTTCTCCTTATTAACTCTGTTCCTTGGGGCCTGTCTCTGCCTCTCAGTGCCCAGGCATTTGCTGCTTGGTTAGGAGGAGGAGAACACGTTTCTTGTGGCTTAGATATCTCAGATCATGAGCCTAATCTACAACTCTCTTTCAATAAGAAATTCAGCAAAAGTACATGCTAAGATGTGCTTCAATATATTTATAGAAAATTGTATACAGTCCTTGAGAAATTTGTCAAGTGGAAGCCAACCAGATATAGAAAGAAGAATTACATACTTATCGCTTTTCATAAAATTGAGTGTCCTGACTGGTGTGAGGTGATACCTCATTGTAGTTTTGATTTGCATTTCTCTAATGATTAGTGATGTTGAGAATTTCTTCATGTGCCTCTTGGCCATCTGTATGTCTTCTTTGGAGAAATGTCTATTTCGGTCTTCCACCCATTTTTTGATTGGGTTGTTTGGTTTTTTGTGGTTTTTTTTGATATTGAGCTCCATGAGCTGTTTGTATATTTTGGAGATTAATCCTTTGTCCGTTGCTTCATTTGTAAATATTTTCTCCCATTCTGAGGGTTGTCTTTTGTCTTGTTTATGGTTTCCTTTGCTGTGCAAAAACTTTTAAGTTTAATTAGGTCCCATTTGTTTATTTTTGTTTTTATTTTCATTACTCTAGGAGATCTGTCATACAGAGTGAAGTAAGTCAGAAAGAGAAAAACAAATATTGTATATTAACGCATGTATGTGGAATCTAGAAAAATGGTACAGATGAACCTATTTCCAGGGCAGGAATAGAGATGCAGACGTAGAGAACAGACTTGTATAGACATATATACACTACCAGGTGTAAAATAGCTAGCTAGTGGGAACCTGCTGTATAGCACAGGGAGCTCAGCTCCGTGCTCGGTGATGACCTAGAGGGGTGGGAGGGTGGGAGGGAGGTCCAAGAGGGAGAGGATATATGTACACATATAGCTGATTCACTTCGTTGTACAACAGAAACTAACACGACATCATAAAGCAATTATACTCCAATAAGAAAGAAAATCGAGTGCCCTTTTAGTCTCACGTGGCCAAATCTAGGACTTGCACTTTGAATGGGGCAGAGGCAGCGATGTTTCTCTTTACGACACGCGTTCGCTGTGCTGATTTTCATAATACTTCCTGCCGAGGAAAACCAGAGTCCTGCTTCCTGCCCATGGTGTCCCACAGCCGTTTGCTCAGGGTCTCCCACGTGGTGAGTGTCTCATCATCACAACACTGAAACCCCTCCCAGCAGAGGACGTTCTTAGGAAGGAGAGCTTTCTGCTGAACAAATCACGGGCCATAATGTGGCTATAAATACAAATCATGCAGCCAGTCGTGAAAAGATAACACAAAGGGAATAAAATCATAAAGCTGCCATATATTGAGCACTTAGCGTGTGTCAGATACTGTGCTGAAAATTAGCTCTGAGCTTCACAGCTGCTCTGCCCTGCAGGTGTTAACATCTCTGCCTTACAGGCTAGATAGAGAACGTAGGCGGAGGTGGGCAACGTTAGCCCCAATACCACACAGGTTATAAATGTTGGGGGAATTTTTAAAGCAGGTCTGCCTAGTTCAAGCTCCAAACTCAGACTCTGCCAAGGACACTCAATTTTTCAAATCAGTCTAGGCCGTAGAGATCAGGACTTGATCAAAACAAAACAGAAACCTGTCAGATGCAATTCAGGGGCTAAGGGGCTTGATCCACAAATCATCAAAAGAGAGGTCTGACCATAGGTAACAGAGCTCTTGAAAAACTCTAGAAGTTGTGCATCTGCTGCCGTGGAAGTTGCTTTATACTTTTCTCAAAAATTCAGTCAAATGGCCTGAAAGGTTATGAGTCCCCTCTTCAAAATGCTGTTCTGTTTGGTTCTGCTTTGTTCCGTCTGTCAGTCTGATATTTGAGCAAATGTATAAGTGAATCGATATATCGAAGTACATTTTTTTCAATGTGTGTGAGACAGATTAGAGCAGGGTCAACTCAGAGGAATGATGCTTGAGTCTTGTTGGAGAAACCGAGGTGTACTGGTTTTGTGATTTCATTGTTTCCTTTAAGTTAGGACTTTATTAACCACCTGCTGTGGGCAAGGCATTGCATGGGATGAGGGTACACTGAGGAACAAGCAAAGCTCGGTATCCCCGTAAATGCCCCTCCCCCTCCCCCATCTGGGACGTTGAGGCTTAGCCCCTGTCCCCCTACACGAACCCACAACTGACCATTTCCAAATTCAATCCACAGGGAGACAGAAGGAGGGCTTTATTCTGTGCGGCGTTCCCATGCACATTTAGTCAAGCATGATTTATTGGCCTTGGAAAATAGTACAACCGCCTTTCTTAGACTCTCTGCTTACTAGAATGTATATTTTAATAATCTGTAGTTTTTTATGTATGCCCTCTGGTGATTTTGAAACACCGAACTCTGAATTTATCGTTTTGATCAAGGAATCGCGTGTGCTCACTGGCCTTGACGTACGGCGCAGAGCTGCTGACCCGCTGTCAGTAAAACACGCTTTGTGCAATGTTTTCCCAGAAACGGCGATGCATTGGCACAAATTGCTTCCCATTCTTGCGGTACCCTTGTTAGGAGCAGCATGCATTTTGCATGAGAGCAGGCAGGGGCTAGGACGCAGGCGCGGTCGTGGACCCCAGCAAGGCTGACGGCGTGAAAGGGGATGAAATCTGCTCCTTTTCTCTCACTAGCACCACGTCCCCTACCTACTGAGTTCACCAGCCACAGGCAATCGGAGAACTCTGAAGGTTAATTCTTTCTGCCCATACGTAGAGTTACAGCTCAGTGGACAAAGCCCTTGAAATGTTATCACCCCAGCCAGGACATTTTAAGTGGAAAAAATGGCTGGTAGTACAAAAAGGTTAAACGAATTAGAAAATGGGTCTCAAACAGACTTGCCGGTTGCTTTTTTTTTTTTTTTTTTTTTTTTTCAAGAGTTGCCTAAAATATTCTGTAACTTTTATAGAGGTTGTGACTCGAAACATGTTTCAGCCGTATGATTGCTGGGAACTATTAAAATGAATAGCACAAATAGGGCAATTAAATATAGATGCGAACAGATTCAAACCCCAAGAGAAAATGAAGCTGCTTTGGTTTTTCTTCTAAAAACACGCAGGTGGATTTCTTTGGAATTGGAGTAAAGGCCTATTTTGAAAAGCTGACTGGATAGGGAAGAAGGCTGAGGAGGCTAAACAGTTGTGACTACCTGGCCCCCAACCCCTGAAGGGAGACCTGTCCTAAGCGAAGGTATCAGCATAAGGCGGTGCTTCCGCTCATAACATACAGACCAGCTAGAAGAGATGGGCTCCGAGGACAAAAGCAAGGGACTGCCATCCGTGTAGCTTCAGACAGATGCCAAGGCTTCACTTTACACTTCTTAGGTCTCCTGTGACCCCATGTCCCTGGCACCCTGGTTTTCCTCTCCTGGCTCACAGCGAGTGTGAGAGGATAGGAAGGTCTCTCTTTGGTGCAGATCCCTCGTGTGTGAAGTGCGTACTAACACAGACGACGCGGATGTGTGGGAAACAAAAAACGAACGTTGAGAGGTACCTGTCTGCCTGGAAAGGGAAAACCGAAACTCATCGCAGGCACTGCTGGAACATGTTAAAGCCAATGTGTTTCCGACAGTTAGTTAGGGGCAAGGGGGATGACAAGGATTTGGACATCCCTGCATTTTGGCTTGCTGCAAAAGGCAGGGGAATTAAGAATGATAATTTGAAAATAGCCAAGACTTATGGAGCACTTACCATGCAGGGACTTGAAAAATGTCATGTCGTCTTTACAATAAGTAGTGGTAAATGTTAAAGTAAAAGAGCCAGGAAGGGCAGAGCCAGGATCCAACAGAGGAAGCCTTCACTGGCCTCAGCTTTGCCCGTGGCCTGTGCCTTCACTGTGATGCCCTTCGACCCAGCAGTGTGAGTAGCAATCGTTCCTCACAGGGAACTGGACGACTTTAATAAGACAAACACAGGGGACTCTCTTACAGGAGCTTACAAAGAGAGTTTCTTTGTAAGGAATAATTATACGGTGGCGTGACAGAGTAGAATGCAGAGCATATAACTGTGATGGAAAGTGAGTGTTGTGCCTATTCTGATGTCTTCTGAATACGTGACGTTCTCTAGAAATCCCAGAATCATGTTGCTGAGAGAGGGTCCTCAGAGATCTTCTAGGATAGCATGTTAGGGTCATCAAGCAGTATGGCAAAGTGTTTATACCCTCAGCACAGGATCAGTTCAAACAGATGTTGTTGGAAAGGATATTCCCTCATGTAACATTAAACCTTTTATCTAATTTAATTTACAGAACTTCTTTCAAATAGTTAGCAACCTTCTAGATGAAGACAACAAGGAAAAATGGGAAGATGCACAACAGGTAAAGCTGGAGTTATTTCGGCACTTAAAATGAAGTTGGTTAAATAAGGTTTCATAATATGTGAAAAAAGTAATGGCTTGCTATTCCAAGAACATAAAAGGAAAAATTTTAAAGTCATTCTAGATTATCTCATACTAATTTTAGAGAAAACAAGTGACCTCCTTTATCATAACAATCTATGGAATCCATGATATTTAAAACGTGAAAAAACAGAGCAGGTTTAAGTAATGTTTAACTTTAAGGTATTAATACATAATGACTCTATGCCTTACCCATCATTTTCTTTCCAGTCTACAGACTATAGGAAAAACAGCTAATCTAAAAGGACACATTGCAAACTAAACTGTGGGAGTACTAACTAGTAAAATCATTTGTATTTACTCTGTTATGTGTAATCTGAATTATGTATACAGATGTGCATTTTGATTCAAAGCTAAGAGTTGTAAAAATGAGTTCTCATTAAAAGAAATGTATTCTGCTTTTTTTCTCTTTCTGCTAAGCATGGTAACTGTAGCAAGTAGCCTTATTGGTTTAGTTATTGTTTTAAAAATGCCTGGCCCTGCCATTTGTGCTAAACTCACTGACACATGCTTAATACTAATTTTTTCCAAATCACAGAAAAAGTGAGTTAGAAGTTAAGAAAGGGAGAATAAGCATGTTTTTAAAAACCCTGTGGAAATTTAATTTAAAAGTTTTCTACTTGACCCTTGTTAAAAATTCCGCGAGAACAATGCAATATTGAAAATGAATATTTATTGAGGTTCAAGTGGACCCTCTGTCTCCCTTTCCCTTTTTAATCATATTCTGGGCCTTCAGGAGTAAAGCATGCCCTTTATTTCTATTATCATAGGAACTCTATGGATAGACTCTAAAAATAGTCCAGTGTGGGACCACCTCATTATCAGGTACAAGTGCTGTGCTTCTGGCCATAGCAAGAAAAAAAAAAAGAATCACTCCTTAGGTCAAGACACTGAATCTATCTTTTCCTACTAGTTTGAGTTATGTATTTGCCCTTGGCTTCATTCTAGAGGAGAACTTCCTTCACTCACTGTGACAAAATGGTGTCTTTCTTTAGAATACACTGCAGAGGCTAAGTACATGTTTGTAGAGTGCTGGAGACTATTAATTATGGATATATTTAGGACAAATGTATAATACCCTATTTAAAACAAGACTGCAATCCATCAGATGGTGTTATTTACTGCAAGGTCCCAACTTGAGCAAATAATGAACAGTGGCAGCAGAACTTTTTGTCAATGGAAAATCCTGAATCCATAATCCACCTATTTACTTGTGATTTTGAGTTAACTATATTCTTATCTTTTAAATATGTTTCAGTAGTGATGATCCTTAATGCTTCTTTGAAGTAACTATTTGAAATAAAAGCAACTATTCTGTAGTGGTGTTTTCATAAATGCAGCCACGTGGTAAATGAGCCTCCAAGTTTTTGGCACAAAGGGTGAACTCTTCAGAAATAAGAGCTGCTTAAAATCTACCAAAGATAATCCTTTGTCTATTTTAGAGGAATAGTCTCAACAAAATATAATATAAAGCATAGCTCTGTGTGCATTTGGAAGACTAGCTGAGTAAAAGGGTGAATATTGACGTCGGAAGGGTTTTGCCATAAGAACGCACACTTTTGGACAATAAACAGTGTCATTTCGTAGTTTGTTCACTACATATAAACCCCAGTTATGAAGGATGAAACTATGTTTAGCTAAAGCATCCTACTAAAAACACAGTATACTAAAGTGAAAAAAAAAGGCTGCATTCTATATAGCACTGTGTTATACACCATCATTGTAGTTGGAATGGACGGTCCCTTTCAATCATGATAATTGTGATCATCAGTATCTCCTTTTTATACTGAACGCTCCTGTGTCTCTCCAGGAGTGCATGAATTGTGGCCACTGAGCCAGATCCAGGCTGGCACCTGTTTTGTAAATAAAGTTTGGGATCATAGCCACAGTACCTATGGTTGCTATGGTACAGCAAGGACACAGCTGAGTTGTTCAGCAGAGACCCCATGCTCCACAAAGCCACTCTCTGACCCGTTACAGAAAAAAAAAAAAAAAAAAAAAATCAGCCCCAGCTCTACGACATTTGAAAACTGTTGGGAACATATAACTACAAACAAAATCTGCTGCCGCCCTAGAAAACCTCTCCCCAAAGTAGACAGGAAAGAAAACAGTTTCATTATTGAATAGGCATTAAGCCAGAAGTGATGTGCATCACAGGTAGTTCACTAAGAGATGCAAAGACAGAGAAACCTCACCCTTTAATACAGACAAGCGGATGTTCAACTCATTACACACGTGTTCTCGAGGTAAACAGTAGCTAGTTCTCAGGTAAGAGGACTTTAGGTAGTTCATCCTAAATGCACTGGGTCATTGGGGTGACCACCTTGTTAGTTCATTGGCTTTATCCAAAGGAAAAATGAGCTCTGATATCTTAATGACTGCGGGCAGTTTTGCAACTCAGAGCGAGGCACCTGCTTAAGTCAGGGTCTAACCCTCACACCGCCCCTCCCACCGCACAGCAATCTGGATGATTACTTTCCACGGAGAGACATCCCTGGGTCTTTAAGCTGGGAAGAGGCTATTTAAATTTCAAAAAGGTTTACATGCATTTCAAAGAGACAGAGAAAGAATTTAACCATTACAAGTTTTCTAAAGTAAATGCTCTTAAGTGAGGGGAGCAAGGGGTTAGGGAGGGAGTCTCTTCTCTATTTTCAACAGGGAGGATTAAGCCTCTTCTTTTTAATGTGTATTTACCCACACACTACACATACTCATAGACACACACACCTACGCAAAAATAGAAGAAAAAATACAGTAGCAGCAGGAAGTTTGGAGCTGATGGAAATTTCACACACATTTTTGGAATGGGGAGGAAATTTCACACACATTTTGGGAATGGAATAGGCAAGCAATAGCATTTGTCCCCAAATCTTCCTGAAATTAAAAAAAAAATTACAACTATCTATGCCATACGTTTCTAACTGTAATAACCATTGTTCATGTCTTCAACCATATGTGAGTAAGTATATGATGCATTCGAGGTGTCTGATTTTTGGATGGGTGCGGCCACAAGCTCCTGTAAAATATACACACTGTGCCTGCTGGCCACCCTGCCCGACGTGTCTTTCTGCTAATCAGAGTGTCTCTCCCCCTTCTGCACAAGCCTTTGCAAATACAAAGCCATTAAAATTCTCTAATCCACTTAAATTTTTCATGGCTCGAAAATGCAGTGGTGCTGAATGGCTAAAAGCAATGAACGTAACTTCAAAAGACTTTCTGCTTTAATCTGGTTATATAATGCAGGCTGACTTTGTCAACATGATGGGTTACACATGCTAAAATTCATCTGTCTTTGCAAATGGACCTCACATTCCACTCACTATGAGCTATTGCCAGAATCAGGTCATCTTTAAGCAAACACTCATCTGTTTGCAGTGTATGAGGCGGATGGTGCTGGGCGTGTCTTACATATGTACATGTGAAACACCTATACTAGAGCTGTTTTATGATCCTGCAAGTATTGCCAATGCTATTATTCATATAGCAGCTATTACAATTATTAGAAATAAATGTCTCTCCCAAGATAGTTATTTTGCAGTGAACTTAATAGTCTGTAAATATTCATGATGGCAATAATAATTATTTTTTCTCCCAGTGTTCATCATACAGATACTAAGTAAAAAAAAATGTAAAGAGCCCCCAAATTTCAGTGTTTGTTCTATGTTATATTTAAGTGAGGAAAGGAACCCATCAAATGTAAAGACATGCTACTTCTAAGTGTACAATCTGTTACATATTTTGAGTTTTCTTGGATTTATGAAGGATTAATCATGGCATCGTATCACCTCCAGAGTTCTTGCTGTCTGACATTTGATGTCATTCTCAACTGTTAGTTCAAAAAATATACAACTGTTAGATGGGTTAAAAAATAAATTAATAAATAAAAATTTAAAAGTAAAATAAAATGATTAAAAATAATTTTAAAAAGTAAAAAAAAAAAAAATACAGCTGCTGCTAGTTGGAGAAATGTCTTCAAATAAATCAGAGCTCATTTATGGTCTCATTGTGTCTTTTTAAAATTCCAGTTATATATTCTATTATATAGATTTTTAAAAATTCCATCTAACCTTTGCTTATTTTTGTAGATTTATCCGGGCTCAATAGAGTTAATGCAGGTGATTGAAGATTTTATACACATTGTTGGAATGGGGATGATGGACTTTCAGAATTCATACTTAATGACTGGAAATGTAGGTAAGAAATAGGATGTTTTCCCAAAATCTGACTGAATTTTTAAAAAAATTTGCAAGTATCTGAGTCATACATTTCTAAGTGTGGTACCCATTGTTCATATCTTTGAGTCTACATGAGTAATGTATTGTGGATATTTGGTGTCTGATTTTTCAATGGGCCAACAACATATGCACTATAGACACATACCTACACACACACATTCGCATGCATCTGAGTGTATTTGTATACATTTATTTAAGCATACTTGTATTTATCTGCACACGTATATAGCAAATGTTTATTGCTATCCAATCTCATGTTGAAAATATATAGTATATACTATGTGATTATATAAAAAAATAAGTCTTCGTGGTCTCTCAAACACTGTTCATGAAGATGCCGAGTCACTTTCTTGCTAGGGGTCCCAAAGAAGTGCTGAATCTCCATAAGGGTGGGACGCTTCAGAGACCTTTAGGGGTCATTGTCACAATGCTGCTGCCGCCGAAGTTTTCTTGAGTAACTTTCAGGACACGGTGCGTCTCTCGAGTCTCTAGTAGATTCTGTAATATCAGCACACGTAAAGTGAAAACATCTTTCTTCCTTTAGCTGTCTATAACATTGTCTCTTATAAGGAGGAATTACACAGAGAAGCAAAATCCACAGGGCCTCGTACAGTGCTACAATTATTGTACATTCAGCCAACAGCAATTATGTGAACCAAATGGCGCATTTCTTTTTGTAGTTAGAAAAACTGCAAGAACAAAGAAATATTCTTCCTAAATAGTATATGCATTGAGTTGATACAGGTTTACAGTTTTATTTCTTTACAACTTCCTCTTGTGATGTTACTATGACTCAGGTTTTCTTTCACTGTCATGTTTTAGCAATCTTCACATAAAGACTACTAACTGTAGATAAAGATGTGTTTAAATCAGTATCTTACCTCACATTCTTATTCAAAGGATGTTTAAGTTTTAGTTTCTAGATCAGGAAGAGACCTAACTTCGTGGAGGGATTAACTAGGGGAGTTCACATGGTATAAAACATAACATTTTTATGATTACAGCTTTGGTGGTTCGTTTTATACTTGATTTCTTTGGAAGGTCCTTTAGTCCTATAACAACTCATTTGACTCTGAGATATATTCCGCCAGGGTGACCTCAACTTGTAACTGGTAATAGCTAACTACCGGTAATATTCTTCAGTTGAAGAGAACGTGTGTAATGGAGACCTCAAAGGTCTGCAGACGGTTCCATGCCCACATGCCACCTTCATGCAGCTTGAGGCCTTACGAGTTAGAGTTATGCCTTAATCCACTTTCCAGAGGTGGTGGAGGGCCCAGACTTTTCCCAAGAGTAGATGTCCAGCAGCTTGCGCTGGTTCAGGAATGAAGGGAGCTGTCCTTGCTATGGGCAATGAGAAGAAAAAGTGACTGAAAATAATATCTTTATTGAAGGATGAATTCAGAAATCAGAGAAAATCCAAATTAAATGTCCATTCCAAAAGTGGCTGGGCAAAGAGAGGAAAGGTAAAATCCGTGGAAAAAGGGGGTAGCATGTTGGGCTATGAGTTTGGAGCACATGGAAGGAAAGCCCTAGAGAGATTCTGGGGACGCTGGTCATTCAAGATGGAACCACTCTTCTAAGGGCCTATGACTTTTTTTGGGAGGAAGGAACCAGGAAAGCTGCTATGCCAGATTGGACAATAGTAATTTACAAGAAAAACAGAGGGGGAAAAAGCAAAGGGCTATTGTTTTCTTGATTTTTGTCAATGTGTTAGCACCTAATTCTAAAACACATGGCTAATTAAAAGTATTATCAGATCAAAACATGGCACTTGTTCAGAATGTGTTTGGAAAAAAACTTTAAAAACCAAAACCATTCTCAGAGTCTAGTAACTTAAATTTGAACTTAAAGTAGACTGTTTGAATAACAGCATACCAAATGCCCTATAGTACTAGTATTATTTACGACAAAAATTCCATAAATATCCATAAATTGCAAATCTTTACTCCTTTTTACCTTTCTTTTGACTTACCAAAATTGTATTTTTGAAAAATTTGTGTATTTTTTTGTGTTAAAATTATGCTTTGCCTAGGTTTGCCTACTTCCTTTATCATCACTAAACTTTAAGAAGTATATTAAGCATAGTGACAAAGCAATTTAATGCTGCAAATAAAACCAATATTGTCCTATATTGTCTTCAGTCTTGTGTAAGGACAGTGTGATTGTTTGGCCCTCCGATCGCTTCACTGGTTATCCATATAGGAAAAGGTTATATTCTGTGAATAAGTATCCCAAACATTATTACACCACCCAAAAGAGATTTTATTTATTTTGCTTTCTCCGAATACCAGGGACTGACTTACTGTTGTTTGATGACCAGAAGAAGGTTATTCTCAATAATATTTAAGAATTTTCCAAAGTATATCCATATATTAGTCAGAATTCTCCAGAGAAACAGAACCAATAGGATATCTGTAGGTACATAGAAATAGATTTATTTTGGGAGATTGGTTCATGCAATTTCAGCAGCTGAGAAGTTCCAAGATCTGTTCTGTGCAAGCTGGAGGCCCAGAAAGCTGATGGTGTCATTCTAGTCCAAACCCGAAGGCTTGAGGACCAGGAAAGCCAATGGTGTTAAGTCCCACTTTGAATTCAAAGACCTAAGAATCAAGAGCGCTGATGTCCAAGGGCAGGAGAAAATGGATGTCCAGCATAAGCAGAGAGCATATTCACCCTTCCTCTGACGTTTTGTTCTATTCAGGTCCTCAATGGATGGGACAATGCCCACCTGCATTGGTGAGCAAGAGCTTTACTCAGTCTACTGATTCAAATGCTAGTCTCTTCCAGAAATACCCTCACAGACACACCCAGAAATGTTGTTTAACCAGCCATCTGGGTATCCCTCTCCCAGTCAAGTTGACGCATAAAATTAACCATCGCAATCCACTCGTACCAAATTGGGTAATATAAATAATAATCACTTACTATTCACATTCTTCATGTTATCCAATTTGATACTAGTATATGTAAAGCATGGCTATAGTGTTGTGTCGGATATGTCCAATGTTTTTGGACAAGGACACACAGAGAGAATAATTTGCAGTGACAACTTGTAAACTGTGTGAGTTGGCATTTGTTTTATGTCCTAAGTCCAAATATTAATTATCCAACATCGAGCTTACACACACACACACACACACACACACATGCTTACAGGCTCAGAGACACACATACACACAGCACGTTAGGGATAAATAGAGACTAGGTAACTAAGAAAGTTTGTTTATTGCTTATGCCCATTTTTTTTTTCAGTGGGTTGGAATAAGACTCCTTAACGACGGGGGTGGGTGGTGGTGTGATGAATTTGGAGATTGGGATTGACATGTATACACTAATATGTATAAAATAGATAACTCATAAGAACCTGCTGTATAAAAAAATAAATAAAATAAAATTCAAAAAAAAAGACTCCTTAAAGAACTTCAAAAGATCATCATGTCTTATAGAGACTATGAATATTTTTTATAAAGCCTGTATGCACAGCACCTCACTTTTCGTGAATATAGATAAGCTCTTGAAGAAAGAGACAGAGTTGAATAACCACAAATAAGAGAAAGACCATACAATTTAATAAGAGAGTCTCAGAACCTTTCAGATAGCTTATTTTATTTCAGCTTTAAATAGTTTTGGGCTTTCTGTTTTCTGGTTCCTGGTTTTGATAGAAAGGGCTGGGAGCAGAGATGGTGCTGTTAGAATCACATACATAGCAGATAGAATACCTGAAACAATAAAGAAAAAGAAGTTCTGAAAGAACCTGGCAGAGTGGAGCCCATATGGTGGGAACAGCATTATTCATCAAGATAAAAGTTTCTGTAATCTGATTAAGATGGCAGGACAATGAGTGACATGTCTTGGAAAGATTTTCTTCCCCAATAATTCAAATGAAAAGTTTTGAAGCTTCTTTTATCTGAAAAGTGTCCCTACCTGTATCAGCTTTTTTTTTTTTTTTTTTTTAGAGATTGGAGTTTATTTATTTATTTATTTATTTACTTTTGGCTGTGTTGGGTCTTTGTTTCTGTGTGAGGGCTTTCTCTAGTTGCGGCAAGCGGGGACCACTCTTCATCGCGGTGCGCGGACCTCTCACTGTCGCGGCCTCTCTTGTTGTGGAGCACAAGCTCCAGAGCGCAGGTTCAGTAGTTGTGGCTCACGGGCCTAGTTGCTCCGTGGCATGTGGGATCCTCCTAGGCCAGGGCTCGAACCCGTGTCCCCTGCCTTGGCAGGCAGAGTCTCAACCACTGCGCCACCAGGGAAGCCCTGTATCAGCTTTTGATAACTGAAATGCTCTTATATGCTAACTATGAGCAGGTTGGTATAAATGTGAGCATGTTCATTGTGGGAGGGAACAGGTCCATAGCTCTGATCAATTTCTCAAACGACTTATGACCTCAAAAATTTATTAACACAAGCCTTGGAAAAAAGTATTCTATGAACAAAGAAAGATGTTAAACAAGCCAATGCAGTTATAAAGTAATTGAATATTTTTCATATCACATATGAATATGACATTCAAAATAGACACATGATAAATTATAATGAATAAAATTTAGTGAGCACTTAGTAAACACTACTAAATAGCTTACATAATTACTCAATAAATGAATGAATATGAAAAATTGATGTGCTACAGAGAGATTTAAATTTTCAGTATGCCTCAGTTTATCATAGAGTTGTATTCTACATGTTCTAAATATGCTGTACAGGCAAGTGATTTTCTTCAGTGAAAAAAGTGAATTTTTCAATATATTTTTAAAATATTTATTATCGATTAGGTCAGGGGGACTATATCTTAATATTATTTAATGTGAGTTCAAGTTATTTTTCTTCAACAAGAATATTTCTTGAAGAGTGTTTAAACTGACTTTCTACCCTTTCTCTCCAAACATTTTCTCTTCAGTTCTTTTCAGCCCCATTCTTCTCTCATCACTTTCCTGAAATTCCCCTCAGAAAAGCCTTCTGGAAACTCCCAATTGCCAAATTAAACCCACACTGTCTCTTGAAACTGTCCATTCTTTTAACATTTGTGTATGTATTATATTATAAAATAGAATTAAGGGATAAAAATTACTCATGACTCAGAGATATTTAGAATTTTTGGAGGCAGTAACGTAAAACAAAGCAGAGTATGCACTGAAGGGGAGACAAGCACATTGTTTGAGGCCCAGCTGTTTGCAGTTCCCAAGACAGAACAGGATGTATGCGACCTCACCTGATTGGAGTGACAGGGCAAGTGCATGGATGACAGCTGCTCTAGAGCGTTTGTCTAAAGTTGCGGCAGAGTGTTTTATAGTTTTTTATTATGATTTTAGTCATCTATTTTCCATAATCACTTCAAGTTGTGTATTGTGTTTGCCTTATTTATTGGTAAGAATAGCCTATTCTTTAGAAATTAAGTGTTTTAGTTTTGGACTTAAAACCTGAATTGTGTTCACCAAACTGAATTCAAGGAGGATATGTCATGTGATGAATGTTGCAGCCCACTGACTGTGTTCAATTAAAAACAAAAAGAATTTATTTCTTACTATAAGCAAAGCCTTTCCTTAGTGATTCAGGTCATTAAACGAATAAGCTTCTCATCTACAAAGAGTTTGTAATCCAGTTGTGGGCATAAAACAACTACATAGATGAATAAAATACCAAACGCACTTTGGTGTGTGTCATGGAAACCAAATGTTAGAGATTCATTCCGAGAGATGTTGTGTAAGGAACTAGAAAATGTTCTTAAAGAAGGAATCATCTACAATCAGTGTAGATGTTGAAGGATGGCTGGATTGTTGACAGTCCAACCTGAGGCACAGTGAGTGGCAAGGAGATGGTGACATTCCAGAACATTATGTCACTAATGTTTCTAATGTTTGTCACTAATGTTTCTTTTAGCAAAAACAGTATAGAGTTGTCCAGGTTGAGATAGTGCTTAGGGGATACGTGGTCTATTTTGATAAAGACACCTATGTATGGAAGTAAAGGAAATGAAATAAACTTGGAGAGGCATGCTGAGACATGGTGTAACATGATTCCCGATTCCAAAGACAGTAGGGAGCTCCTGAGGCTTCATGGATGGGTGAGAGCTGTGCCTTGGAAAGACACAGGTTACAGCAGAGATAAAGTTTGTTGAGATTGAAACATATTTTAAACACAGAGACCAGAAGGCTTTTTATAATAAACCTTGCAGGAGATAATGAAGACGTGAGTTAGCGGTAGTAAGAATAGAAACCAAAATGTAGTTATCAGTTTGAGACTCTGAGGGTAGAAATGATGGCATTCTGTAACTGAATGTGGTGTCAGAGAGAAGGGAGGAATTGGGATTATATTTATTCAATGAACATTTGAGAGTGTCTTTCACATATTAATGTTTAGATGCAAATGTACCTCTCAAGTGGAAAAATAAAATGTGGTCTTGGGTTTTGGTAGAGAAGTCAAATTGATGATATACCCTTGGTAGTCAACTGCATACAAGTGATGGTTGAAGCCAGAAAAGCTTTTTCAATTATCAGGACAGTAATAAGAGGGGTAAGATGGAAGATGATGCCTATATTTAAAATGAAAAAAATCCTGACTATGTGTGGTGATGGATGTTAACCAGACTTATTGTGGTCATCGTTTCACTATATATAAAAATATTGAATCATTATGCTGTGCATCTGAAACTAATGTTATATGTCAATTATATCTGTATATATGACTATGGAGAGGTCTCTAGGATATATTATTACCTGAAAAAGTATGTATAGTAATAAACCACGTTAAGAAACATATTTTGTTTGCAAATAAAATTTACACATTATACTAGGAAGAGGTCATGTACGTTATAGAATAGAAATCAATGTTGAGGGAAAAAAAAAAAAAACAACAACAACAAAGAATCGTTACAGGTATCAGAATAAGAATAGTCAGAGGTAGTAGGTATAAGGAGTTCCAGAACAGGGCAGTAGAAAATCAGTGGCATGTAATTAATAGGAGAGAGAGAACATTTCAGAACAAATACTGTAGTTAGTATCAATTGCTAATAAAGTTCAGAGTAGTGGAGTTAAGAAAAATCTTATGTGATTGCTGGTGGTAAAACATAAAAGTTCTCCAAGAAAAGTGCAGATACAATGAACAAGATCTAAATTTCCAAGCTCTTTAGGTGGTTTCAATGGATTTACCCATAACATTTTGATACAATTATCTCTAAGAATTTAGTTTGCACAGATCAATGTTGCTACATCCACTTAACACTATCTCACAACAGTTCCTTAGGAACTCTTCAAAGTTGACAATATCAGATAAAAAAGGAATACTGTTAGGCTAAGAAAGTCTCAAGATACAGAATATTAAAGTTATTAGCTGTAAGGAATTTCAGAAGTCACCTCTATATACACCCTTAGAGATAGAATATTCTGGAAAGTATAGTTTCAGTTTTTCTCTAGTAATCCAATAAGGCCAGTGCCTTGAAAACATTAATGGTAAGACATTTTTCTCTGCCAAGCTAAATATCACTGTCTATTCTTGGTTTAGAAATATGAAATGCTGGGCTTTTCGGAATGAACGTTCACACTTGGTGTTTTCTGAAATCGAATCCAAATTCAATCTTAAGAATGGCATAATGCAATTTTGACATCTCCTTTCTCTCCACAATGCTGTCTCATCAACATCAAACCTATGTTATTTCTTACACTCACTGGTAAATTTAATCATTCCTTTAGAGAATATCTTGTTCTTCAATTGAGAAACCCGTCTTCAATCTGATGATGTAGTTATAAAAATAAAGTGGCTTCTCTTTCTAGGCCTATTTTCCTTTCTGTCACTGCTTCATTTTGTGGTTCATACATCTCCATCACTTGTTTAACTTCCTTTCTTTGGAAAAAAGATGCCTGTAGTGAGTTGACACCGAGCCTGAAAAATACACCATTTAACATCTTTTTGTTGTTTATCTGTAGCACCTGACATTGCTTCAGTCAGCTAGACTTGAGTCTGGAAGTGTCAGATTCTACCTCCTCTGCCTGGCTCGCTACACTTTTTCTTGCTAGACTTGTGAAGCAAATGGTGTGTATTTCTGTAGGTCAGAAAGAACAAACTAAAAATACCTGTGTGTGTGTGTGTGTGTGTGTTTTTAATGATACTAACATACTGGTTCCCTTGAGAAAATAAATAGTTCAAGCAGCATTTTAAAACTATGGCTTGGAATAATATGCGGCATTGAGTTCTTTGATTATTTCTCACTTAATAGGAATTATCTTATTGCATTTTCTATGATACAGTTATTCCAAATGGTTGGGGTGAAGCGCTCTGGGGAGGCTGCTAAGAAAGGGCCATACCAGACTCTTCTAGTGGTAGGAAAGACATAGTCCTTATGGGGATATGATGGGCTCCCTTCCACCCAACTGAGAACCCCATTTAGATGCTCCCTAGTGTCGGTGTAATAGTTTGGTAATAACTCATGGATTTAATTGGCTTTAAGAGGGTGCCAGGTTCTGTTTTAGGTTCTGGGGATTTCTCAGTGAACAAATCGAATGAAGCTCTTGCTCTCATGGAACTTGTGTTTTGTGGCAGGGACAGATGTCAGTCAAGCACCCTCTAACATGCCCAATGGTTCTAAGTGATGTGAAGACAAGTCATCCTGAAGGGGGACAGAGAGGGGAGAGTGGAGGGGAGGGATGGTCGGGAATAAGTGCTAGTTGAGTATATACCTGGATGCCTTGAGACCATGAGGCACGGTGACATGTGGGGACAGACTATCTCCATCAGAAGGAACCAGCGCAAAGGCCATGATGCGTCCACGAGCTTGGCATCGTAGAGGCCTGGAGGAGGCCGCTGATGGTAGAGTGGCTGACAGAGAGGCTGTGAGAGGTGGAAGGGGAGTGAGAACCAGACTGTGGAGGGCGATTGACTGTAGGTCTCTGAACGAGATGCAAAACCACTCAAGGATTTGAGCAGAAAAGCAACCGGATCTGGTATATGTCCTGAAAGGACCATTCTGACTATGGACTGTCGGGGGTATGAGTGCATACAGGGCGACGGGAGGGTAATTATGGCAATAGGCCAGGCGAGAGAGCTCTGTGCTTTGGACCAGATTCCAGGGGAAATAGTGGGAAGAGGCCAGATGCTGGAGGTATTTTAATGGTACGTCTGACCGAGTTTAATGATGGCTAGAAATAGGGTGTGCAAGAAAGAGATTGTCAAGGGAATGTTTCCACTACATCTCCAAGAACCCAACTACAAAAACAAGAGAGGTTAATTTCCAAATCTCTATACTATAAACAAATGTCATAAACCTCCTTTGGTGGCCGTTTAAATGTCTCTAAAATTTAGGATCCAAAGCAATCTCTTTGGTTTATTTTTTCCTTAAAGTATTTTCATCGAGATATAATTGACATATAACATTGCATCAGTTTTAGGTATACAACATAATGATTTGATATATGTATATATTGTGAAATGATTAACATAATCACTTTAGTTAACGTTCATCACCACACATAGGTACAATTTTTCTTCTTGGGTGAGAATTTTTAATATCTGCTCTCTTAGCAACTTTCAAATATATAATAGACAGTTGTTGATTATAGTCACCATGCTGTTTCTTTTTTATGTAGTCTTGTTCCTGAGTCCAACACAAATACTTGCTCTTGCAGTTTAAGCAATTCTATCCTTTGAAGCCATGAGTATTCTGTCATCATTACACCCTCTGAATCCTTGGTCAAAAGCTAGAATGAAATTGTTCATTAAAATGACTTTTTTAAAGCTGACAGATTGAGCTGCCAGTTAACACATGAAATAAATTCTACCTTTCCTACCATTTTTGTATTTTTTCTTCTATTTATAAAGTCCTGGGACCTCAAGAATGGAAGAACACTATGGATCAACTAAGTCCAGCCATAAACTTGTCAGCTTCATCTTACTTAAACTATTTTGTATTTTTTTAGGTTTTTTTTGGAAAATAAATAATAAATAAAAGTTTATTATCCAAGTTGCAAAGATCTTTGCAAAGGTCTTTGCAAACCTTTATCTCTCCAATTAAAAAAAATGTTATTTCTACTAGTAATACTTACATAATTACAACCCTGGACCTCAACATAGAAAACCCTCATCATGTCATAGTGTTTCAAATTAACAGTAGGTCTGTGTTCTTTTAGAAAGTAACTGGGGTAAAAATAGTTACATAATAGTTACATAGTTACATATAATAATGGTTACATAGTTACATAATTGTTACATAGTTACATAGTTCCAGGTTTATCTATCTAATCTGCTTTATACAGCCATACTCAAGGACACAATTATTCATGGAGTCATTATTAAATAGTACTTCTTGTTCATGAAAAAACTTGAACTAGAAAACATTGTTAATAGCTGTTCTTTCTCATTTTGAGTAACCTAGATGCCCTAAACTTTCCCTCTAGTGCCCCTGTACTCTGCCAACTGCTAGCTCTAATCCTATCTACTGCTCTGCTGTGAATCTCTCACATGGTCTCTGGATCTTGAATAGTTTTTACTTCTTTACCCTGGTTTAATTTACTGTTAAGAAAGAATAGAGTCTTTTCCATTATGGTTTATTACAGGAGGTTGAATATAGTTCCCTGTGCTATACAGTAGGACCTTGTTGTTTATTCATTCTATATATACTAGTTTACATCTGCTAATCCCAAACTCCCAATCCATCCCTCCCCTGCCCCCAAAAAATATGAAAAAGAATATATATTAAAAAAGAAATAATAGAGAGTCTACATGTTGCTACTTGGCATGCCTCCTTTCTTATAGTACCTTATGAGTACATCATCTGAGTATCCATTTAATGAAAATTCCTTAGAATCAGACAGTGACTGTTATTCTAAGAAACCCTTTTCAGAAGTGCCATTTGAGTACAATGCATAGGAAAATGTTTTTATTTCTTTGTTTCTACTTTTATTCCTCAGGCTTTCCAAGAAAAGCTTTGGTAAAGCATCCCTTGTATTATAGAGTGTTTCCCAAATTAACGCTTTCACAAATACTCAAGATACAACCTTGCTGCCAGAGCGTTAAGGACACCCACGCGATGTGTTCTCATCAGTGCTTTCCATTCAGAGTGGACGCATTTTTATCCCCTTGCATCTTAGTAATTGAAAGTTAAAGATTTGTTTCATTATCTTGCTCAGCCAACCACACGCTAACCTACTTCTGTCATATAAAGAACTTCACTGTAGCTTTTGATACGACTCTAGGGAAATCTTACTCATGTATTCTGTATTTCTGCATCAAAGTAAAATGAGGGTTAACCTTTAGATGCCTGAATGATGCTTTTTTCTGAATCTTTTATAACATATCTTGGCCAGTGAAAATTTTGTGAACTTATTTGTCATTCATTCGTTCTCCATCCCTTCAGTAACTGTCTGGGGGAGAATGCCTAGGTAAAGACCAAATCTTTGGCCTAGGCCCATCATTTCTGTTGGATTTTATATTTACAGGGAAAATGCTCATGGTCTGAAGTAACCTAATGAGGTCACACAAACCTCAGTAGGAAATGTACAACATACACTGTCACAATGATGCTCAACAGCGTAGAAGCAGGAACAGGAAAAGCAGAGGCCAAGCTGGCTTCTAGCATAGCTGTGCATATCTAAGGAGGAAGAGTTTAAAGCCTAAAGGATGACATGTGTGTTACAGAGACGGTGAAGAGGTATGTCTTAGGGCTACATCTTGGTGTATGGGACATGAATTGTGGAAGCTGTCCTGAGATAGAAAACCACAATTTCAAAAATTAAGATTTCTGGTGAGAATGCAGACAGAATTCTTGGGTTTCACACACCTTGACACCTAGACCTAACCACACACATTTTGGATTTGAGTTTTAACTATTCTCTATAAAGAACATGAGTTTCTGCAGAGAAGTTACTGTGACTTTTGTGCCCTCAGGAAGCTGTGAAGAGCTTTGCCTAAAGGAATCAGTGCTTTGCCTCAGTCCATCAGCTGGACTGGGATGGGGAGGATTCCCATCAGGGAAAGGCTTTCAGAGGTGGGATTAGCACAGGGCCATGTTGGAAAGTGGATGGCTTCCTAGTTCCCTGCAGACACTGCCTCTAAAAGATGCTGGAAGGATAGGTCTTCCCAGTCTGACTTCATTCTTCTCTTTGAATCAGTTCCTTCGGAGTCTAATAGACTCACACTTATAGACTAGAATAGGAACATAAAACCTAAAGCCAACTAAACACAACATTTGATTGTTATAAAATAACATGTCTGGTCTCTATTGGTTTATGCCATAAGGATTTGGAATCACTAAAATTGTCACACAGCAGGCCATCTTTCTGATTTTGCTGTTCAACTGTATTAGAAGGATGTTGCCATGAGTTTGTGTGAATATGAAATACAGTCCCATTTTAACTGTCTCTATGGCAATAATTGCTTATCTCTATGGCAATAGCACTTTGCCTCTACAACAATAACCAGTGAAAAGAAGTACTGATTCCCTTTTAACAATTTTTTTCATTTTTTTCCTTTTTATAGTTTCACCTTTTCAAATGTCTTATTTTATTTGGTTAGACCAAGAATTCTGTGCTAAATTGTTCCTCTTCTCCATTGTTTCCTTCACTGAATTCCAAAAAAAAAAAAAGGTTCTCATCTGAATTTGACAGAAAACTCTGACCCAGATTAAAGTTAAAGACTGATACTCTTTTACACAGTGGAAGCGGGGATGCTGTTTTGTATCCAAGAAAACACGCTGGCTTTCGAGCCCAACTGGCTGCAAACCTTGGCTATATCACAACTAACTGACCTTCTGCAGATTATTTCATCTCTAAATCCCTCAGTGTGCTCCTTTCTAAAGTAGAGGTAATGATATCTTTCCTGAAGTGTTATTGTAAAGATTAAAGATATACACATCATCTGGCATGTAATAGGCCCTCAGTAATTGATAGTGGACAAATGTAGGGCCAGATATGGGCTCTGCTACTGATAGGGTATGTGACTTTGGTCAGGTCACTCCATCCCCATATTCACAGTCTGCTCCTCCAGGGAGCTTCCAAAGTTGCTACCTAAATTTAAGACCCTAAGCTTTTGGTTGTTGTCGTTATTCTTAATCTCAATAGTACACTTACTGTTTATTTAACAAAGCAGCCAGGATCCCAGACTTCTAGGTAGATACTGTAACTAAATCTGGAAAACCACTGGTGCCATGCCTGTCTGTTTGGAGATAGTTTGTTATGCAGTTGTCTTCTGTAGTGTAATGACACAAATGACCCAAAAACATTTCATTGGTACTTGTACTTTGCTATATTAAGAAGTTCCTCTCTTCCATGTATTTATTTGTCATTAGTCAAATCCTAGCTCTCCTGAATGATTTATACAGAAGAATTTTTTCGGCTTTAATTTTATAATTTCTGCCCCTTAACACGTAATCCATCACCTGCAAAATTGTATCAACTGTCCCTTTAGATGCATTAAATAATTCTGTAGTGCTAAATCCTCATGAATTCATAAATGAATTAGTTCTCTTTTGTCCTTAAATAATGTCTTTTGCATAGTCCAGAATATTTTTCTGCGTTTGTTGCC
Source organism: Balaenoptera ricei (assembly GCF_028023285.1). Lineage (NCBI taxonomy): Eukaryota > Metazoa > Chordata > Mammalia > Artiodactyla > Balaenopteridae > Balaenoptera > Balaenoptera ricei. The sequence goes on along the minus strand of NC_082650.1, from coordinate 88,730,823 downwards.
CACGTAAATTTTTCATGTGAAGAACTTTAACTTTAGAAATGTAACTAATGACTTATGTGGTTAGTTTAATGTGTTTTCTTTAATTTTATCTTCTGTTTTGGTCGGTGGCATATGAATACGAGAGAGCAGGTGTGAATGAGTGTGCCCTTGTGTATATGTCCTAAAATATTTATCAACCAAAATGCAGTTCTTTTAGATACCATTAAAATTCATACTATGGGCTTAGGGGAAAATTCATGTTTTTTCCTTTAAAGTTACATCAGAGAATGAAGATACTTTTTAATAAAAGTTAAACTGAATTGAAAACCCAATAATAACAGGCTGTAATGGCCACATAACCTTATATGCTGGACAGTAATTTTATTCAAGTTGCAGCTGATAACTACAAAATAGGATTTTATATTCGTAGGGACTGAACAGTTCATACAGGAATGATTTACATTGGATAAAAGTTCATATATCCAAATATATATTCTGATATCAAATAAAGCTTGATACGCTGAAATTATTAAAAGGGCTCTAAAGTGCAGTAGGAATACAGGGGGATATAGTTGGGACGAAGATACTGAAATGTTTCCTTTGCCACTACAAAACGTTTTAATGGTCAACTTCAATATCCATTTGGGCTACTTTATTACTTTTTGAAGTATGAACCTTCCTCCTTTTGAAGAATCTTGTCTTCATTATTTGAGAGCCTTAATTGTCCTCTCCTTTTTTCTAGGCAGTCTCCTTTTGCTTTCCCCAAACTCATTGCCTGATTAATTCTCTTTTAACTTTCCCTAACTCCTTCAATTTTTTCTTTGCCTTCCCTAAAATGTAATAATGTTTTTACTAAAGAGGATAATCTCTATCATCTTTAAAATTTATTCCAAGAATCCATAATATTTCAAAAAGTATCCTAGTAGATTAGAAATATGTAATGTTTACTTCTAAAATATCAATTTCTTAACAGCAAAGTAAGTATATTATTGAGCAGTACACTTTAGACTACATAGGCAAAGTTGTAATTGGTTTGTGTGCCCTTTTTAATGACATATAAATTTTTGTAGTGAAATAGAGCACTCAGTCTTAGAGTGTGTGTTTTTATGTGTTTGTGCGTGCATGTGTGTAGTGAGGAAGAGTAATTGTTATTTGGGGATTATTTTGGGTTGTTTGGTTTTATGATCCAAAGACCAAAACTGTTTTCTGAGCTTGAGGGGAAAGAAAGGATGTTCACAAATATAGAGCTCCTGTATTCATTTTCCTCCCAACAGTCATTCTTTTTGTTGTTGTTGGTTAGCTATCTTATATAGAGTAGTGTGTGTGTGTTCATCCCAAGCTCATGATTTATCCCTCCCCTCCATGTTTCCACTTTGGTAACCATAAGTTTGTTTTCAATATCTGCAAGTCTGTTTCTGTTTTGTTAATAAGTTCACTTGTATCATTTTTTAGATTCCATGTATGAGTGACATCCTACGATATTTGTCTGTCTGACTTACTTCATCTAGTATGATAATCTCTAGGTTCATCCATGTTGCTGCAAATGGCATTATTTCATTCTTTTTCATGGCTGAGTAGTATTCCATTGTATATATGTACCACATCTTTTTTATCCATTCCTCTGTTGATGGATATTTAGATTGTTTCCATGTCTTGGTGGATTCTTGGGTGGCCATCAAGGAGGACATAAGGGGCCAAGTTTGAGTTATGTTTTGGAAGAGAAACAGTGACCACAGTGATGAATGGCCTTCTGGCAGGTGAATATGGAGGATAACTTACTGTTTAGTGTCCTGAGAAAAGGGTAGGTGGAGGTACCCTGTTAGAGATGGAAAAGGCTGCTAAGGGAAAGAATATTTTGATGAAGAGTGGGTGGAAATCAAGAGTTAAGCTCCAGAGATGCTACACTGGAGATGCCTGGAGACATACCATTGAAGAGTTGAAGTAGGCAGGTTTGGAGTTCAGAAGAAGAGTTCTTATACCCGTTCGACCCATACTGAAGATATTTGTGTTAAACAGGTGTCTCACCAGATTGTAGTTTCTTTCTATGCAAGGATTTTTTTCTTTTTAAATTTTGGATCTTCCACGGTGTTTTTTACAAGGCGGAGAATGGTTGAGGTGAAGGATAAAAGGAAACTGACATATATCAAGTCCTACTGTGTGTAAGAAATGAGCTGTCTTTGGCTTAATCCTCATGAAAGGCTATTGATTTTCTACAGATGGTCAAGGTAAAATGCAGTTAAATGACTTGCCAAAGATCACAATGTAATTGGAAAACCAAGTGTCTTTGTCTTCAGGGCTCAAAGATATCACATTAAACCCCAGTGCTTGCTAGTGAGCCTTTGGAAAACCTCATTCATTACAAAAATTTACAAGGAGCTGTGTCAAACCTACTAGATGTTAGGACCCTAGTACATATCAGTAAATAGGGAGAATTCCTTTCCTTTTGGAGCTTATAGTGCAGTGTGTGAGGCTGATAATAAATCAACATAAAGCTGGATAATATTTACCTATGAATATAGAGCCATAAAGAAAATAAACAGGTGATATAATAGAGAGGAATGAGGGAGATGAACTTCTTTAGATTGGGCGGTTCAGACAGACCAAGCTAAGGAAAACACAATTTAGCAGACACTCGAGGATAAGAGTAGAAAAGAATATTCTAGTTAGAGAGGAAGAGCCCTGTGGTGGAGAGGAAAGACCAGGGGCAGCGAGCAGGACGGTGGTTTGGTCGTGACCCACAGACAGGCAGGCGCCAGCCATGCGGAGCCTGGGAGGCCCTCGTGTGGATCTGGATTTTACTCTAAAAGCACTGATGGGCCACTGAATTCTTTCAAGTAAGAGAACAACATGGTGTGATTTACATTTTTAAAAGTTAACTCTGGTTTCTGAGAGAAGGACTTGAAGGAACAAGACTGGAATCAAGGAAGCCTGTCAGGCAGCCCTTGAATTAGCTCAGGTGAGAGATACTGGAGGCTTCCAGAAGGATCTGGAAAGGAAACAGAGGGAAGAAGCATGGTGTTGATGGATGGTTGTAGGAGATGCAGGAAAACCAGGACAACCCTTGCGTTTTTGGTTCAAACATCTGAGTACCTGGTGGCACCTTCTAGGAAGATGGAGGAGAAGTGCCTTGGTGGCAGGAAATCAAGAGTTTTTCCCCAAAAAATGTTTGTTGAACTAGAGAACCACAATATTGGTCACATCAGATAATTGTTCTTCTATGATTAAATACCACATTTTCTTGCATGACCATTCAGTTATGAATTGTCTGGGGTGGCTTCCAGGTCCTCCTAGCAGACTCGGTGGCCCTCAAAGCTGAAAATATTTACTTTTTGGCCCTTTATAGGAAGTTTACCAACTCTGCAGTAGAGCATGGCCAGAACCTAATTTTAGAGTATGGTTTTCCTTTTTCTAAACCAGTGGCCCTTTTCCATAATTTTTATAAAGCCTTTGACTTCTTGTAAAGCCACTCTGGCATTATTAAAATACATCTTTCTGTTTCACAGTTAGTTTACTATTGTGGTTTATCTTTTTATCTCTCCATTTTTTTTTTTTGGTGTCTTTCCCTGATTATTTCTCTTTACCCTCTAAAAGTGAATCTCTCCTAAACTACACTTCTCAGCCTCTTTTCTCTCATTTTCTTGATGTCTACACAGCTCACTATGTCTCTTCTGCAGGTGTCTGCACGGAGGCCAGCCGACCAAAGAAGCTTCCACTATTTAGTGAAGGTCCCCGACCCCACTCACCGTTCTCTAGCAGATCATTTACTGTTACTGACATTCGATCTAGCTCTGTTTGTTTGTCCCCTGTCTCTCCTCAGATACCATGCTGGTCCCATGAGGGCAAGGACTTTAACTGTTTTGTTCACTGGTGTATTTCCAGTGCCCACAACTGTGCTTGGCATGTGATAGGTACTCAATTGATATTTGTTGAATGAATGAATCTGTCCATTGTATTCTCTCTTTTGGGGGAAACTTATCCATGTCCACATTATCAACTATTACTTCTTTTTTTAAAAAATTTATTTTATTCACGTATAATTGATTTACAATGTTGTGTTAATTTCTGCTTTACAGACACGTGACTCAGTGTATGTATACAACTTCTTCCATATTCTTTTCCATTGTGGTTTATCCCAGGATACTGAATATAGTTCTCTGTGCTCTACAGTAGGGCCTCGTTGTTTACATTACTTCTAATTAGAAGACAACCAGTTTACATCTTTAAGTTCTAAATTTGATCATGCTCTAGATCTCAGATCACTTAGCCTAAAGTGTCATTTCCAGCCCTTTGTTTGACTGCTTCTCTACCTAAACCTTCATGCTCTATTAAAAACATTACTCTTTTTCTAGGGTGCAGTAAGTTCCCTCACCTCATACCCAGACACTGCTATTCTGATACTTCTGGAACATCACAGCCCTTTTCCAGGCCCTGGGTCTGCACAGGCTCTTTCTTCTTCCCCTAACTTATACTCAGCTGTCAAACCACAGCCCACATTCTCCCTCTTCAGAGAGGCCTTCCTTGGCCGACTGACCGCGTGCCATCTCATCAGTTATTTCTTTCATGCCACCTGTCACAACCTTGAATCATCTGAATTGTTTCTTCACTAACGAACTGTGTGCATTCCCCCACTAGACTGCAAGCTCATTAAGGACAAAGACTTTGTGTCTCTTGCTCACTTGCTAGGTCCTCAGTGGTAAGACCCTGCTTGCAACACTCTCAGGGATCAATAGAAGTTTGCTGGATGAATGAATTTCCAGACAGAACTCTTGAGTCTACAGTGATCGTCCTCTTGTCAAGTCGTAGCACTTGGCATTGCCAGTACTCTTCTGGGGATTGATGATCACTATCTCGGGAAGCCCTGGGATTGTTGACTTCGGTTGTTGTTTCCTGACTGCATGGGTGCTTGACTTCTCACAGGTTCCTGCCTCACTCCCCTGGTAAGGTTTGAATACCCATAGATATCAAAACAATACATCACACACACACGCACACACACAGTGCTGCATACACAAACGCTCTCATTTGTTTTTACTTGGTTTATTATCATCTAAAGGTCCTTCCTCTAGGAAGGAAGGACAGGAATACTGTTCTTCATTTCACTGGTTGGGAGAAGAGGGAGAATTTACTTCCTAAAGCATTTTCTTTATTGATTTGGTTTTACCATTCAGGTATACATGCAAAATTGATTTGCATATCACATTTTGTTTTGTATTTGTGTGAGGAATGAAATCATGAACTACTTGTGTAGAGAAGATGAAAATTTATAAGTGACATACCCTTTTTAAAACCTGAAAGAAAATTGGTATAATCAGGTTAAATTTCCCTCATTAAACTTTACATACCGTAGAAAGAAAAAGGCCATCAGAAAGAACATGCAATAGTTAACAGAAAAAGTGCAGAAAATAAGATATTTTAGAATGTATTTCTCTTTAAAGAAAGATTGTAATATTTAAAAATACTTTCTCCGATATATGTCTGCAACATGGGTAGGCAAACCTTTTCTGTAAAGGGCCAGATAGTAAATATTTCAGGGTTTGTGGAACATACAGTCTCTGCTGTAACTGTTAAACTCTGCTCTTGTTGCCTAAAAGCAGCCCTAGGCTTCATGTGAATGAATGGTGTGTCTGTGTTCCAATAAAGCTTTATTTGTGGACACTGAGATTTGAATTTTATTTAATTTTCACATGCCAAGAAATACAATTCTTCTTTTGATGTTTTTCAACCACTTAAAAATGTGAAAACCACTTTTAGCTTGCAGACTATCCACAAACATCTGTAGGACAGATCTGGACCGTAGGTTGTAGTTTGCCTGTCCCTGGTTGAGAGAGTTCAGCTTGAACAAGGGTGGTGTGTCTGCCTGGGGATGTACCATGTAATCATGTAAACATGTGTGTCAGCAGGATTACATGTTGGGGAGTAGGAGTGACCTGAGAAGAAGCTGAGGAGATCCTCCGTAGAGAGCACTGAAGTCTGGCCAAAAGGCCAAGAGCAGAAATAAGAAACATGCCTTGTACTGCAGAGGATCCCAGGCTTTGAAACTGGCTCATGGATAAAAAAACAGAATCTGAAGCTGATAATTCACAAATAATTCACAAGTTTTTCGATTTTGACGCCAGAAAGGAATAGACAAAATGGTTAATTATTTAAAGTTTCACTATGTATAATATGTCATTGGAAAGTAGCAAGTTGAAAAAAATCTTTGACTTGCCACATGGTTACTTTCTTGACTGCCTATCAAGTTTGCCTACTTTTAAATATCAGGGGAGCCTGCTTTTTCTCTGAAAACAAATCTGTGAACTCCTAGTGGGAAGAACGTTTCTCAGCTAAATCTCTGTGTGCTGCTCTGGGATGTGGGGATGCCACACCCTGTAGTGGGGATGGCGGAGGCTGCACTGATGGATGCTCTCAGCTCTCAGCACCCTGGTCCTTGCAGACGCCCCTCCCACCTCCTCTGTTTCCTGGGAAACGGTGGCTCCAGGCTGCTCTCAGGGAGCCTGCCCTTTCCCCGCAACCCTCAGCACTCCAATCCCAGCCTTTGGGAAGGAGACAGAGTAAACGGGGGAAATAGAGTGGGGAGGAGAGAAACTCAGAATCTCTCTGTTTGAACGTCTGCGTGTTTCCTGGAAACGATGTTGGAGATCATGATGGACGAATTAAAGTGTGTGTATGTATGATATCTGCATTCCCTTTTGATAACCATTGCTCTTCAGTGGTGCCTAGTTTTTTGTTTTTGTTTTTGTTTTTTTAAATTAATTAATTTATTTTTGGCTGTGTCGGGTCTTCGTTTCTGTGCGAGGGCTTTCTCTAGTTGCGGCAAGTGGGGGCCACTCTTCATCGCGGTGCGCGGGCCTCTCACTATCGCGGCCTCTCTTGTTGCAGAGCACAGGCTCCAGACGCGCGTGCTCAGTAGTTGTGGCTCACGGGCCCAGTTGCTCCGCGGCATGTGGGATCTTCCCAGACCAGGGCTCGAACCCGTGTCCCCTGCCTTGGCAGGCAGATTCTCAACCACTGCGCCACCAGGGAAGCCCGGTGCCTAGTTTTGATCTTCTGCTGGGCAAGAAAGATAGTTTGATTTCCTCTAATTGAGTCACTATGTCCGTCTTTTATATTTAGTGCAAAAATATTACAGTAAGGCAAAGTAAATTTGCTGTTTATGTGTTAAGTATAATCAAACTGCATCACACAGTACAAAATCCTATACTTCTGAGTAGACAACTGAGATTTGAATCACAATGCCACCACTTAAGTGTCCTCTTCCTCATTTAAGAAAGGAAGGTACAGATAGTAACAATAAGGATACTGACAACACCAATACCTCCTAGCCTTGTTTTAAATATTAAATAAGGTATCATGTTTAAGGCATCTGGCCAAGTGCTGTGCTAGAAACAGGGCCTAGCACAGAGGAACCACATGATAAATATGTGCTGAATCAGTTAAGGACAGTGCCAAGGCCATGGCAAGTGTGCAATAAAATCAGCTGTGCTTCCCTTCCCTCCCAAATACCCTCAGTAGTTTACAAGCCACTCAGCATTGCCATAGGAAAACAATGGCTTCTTAAGCTGCTAAGTGCCAGGGGGGTCACACTACATAGAGGCTCTGCTCAGCCCCCGTGTGCTTGATATGGGTTCAAGAGCAGAACTGAGTTCCTTTTTGTTTTTTTCTTAATTATTTTATTGAGGTAGAGTTGATTTACAATGTTGTGTTAATTTCTGCTGTACAGCAAAGTGATTCCGTTATACATAGACATACATTCTTTTTCATATTCTTTTCTATTATGGTTGAGTCGCTTTCTAACACACTGATGCAATGCATCATTTCCTCCCTCCCAAGTTTTACTTACAGGATTTTGAAACTGTGCAGGTGACCATCTAGTAATATCGAGTGATGTTTTCCACAAGCAATTCCATTTTGATAACTGGCCAATTTTCTAATATTGGTGAGTCAGGACCCCGTTTGTAAGTTGTTCCCTCTGAATAGACATGAGAAATGATGCAAACCTTAAATATATGGGAAACATCAATAGAAGGAAGCAATGAGAAGGACTGCTTTTAGGGCATCCCGTAAACAGCTTCTTCTTCATCTGCCCCCGACGATGAAGGGCCTATGATTATTAGGGGTCCTCCCTTGGAAGTTCCCTCCACTCACTATAGAATGTGAGTCACTGCATTAAGCACTTAGGTCAGTGCTTAAAAGTAGTGCTTTTGAAGTTCTCTGTGCAGTCTGTGGCCATGGCTACAATGGAAGTATTGAATTTGTCATTCACGATGCAGCCAATAGATTTTTAACCTAACTGACCTCGTGTAGCCAAATAACCAGAGAAGGCACCCTCTTGCCTCTGGCAGAAGCTATCAGAAAAAAGGAAGGAAAGGAGGGAGGGGGGGAGGGAGAGAGGGAAGGGATGAGTAAAAGGAAGGCTTATTCACTCCCTAGTGGTGCATTAAAGTACTAAAGGATGATCTCTATTTATTTTAAGTGCAATTCCTGCCTTTGATCATCTGAATATAGTCAGCATTAAGTTTTGACTATGTGATCCCATGCCTAAGGTCACTGAAGGACAACCAAAACAGAATGTTTGTTGTAAAAGTCAAATACTTTATCATACTATGGACATACAATGAGGTAGCTCCCAAGTTCCCTTGGAAGTGATTATGAGAAAACCTACTGGAATAGCCAACACTTCCATAGGACCACCCATGCTCCAGGTGCTAGTTAGGCACCCAACTCCCGCGTCTTGGCATATAGTTACTTATTTCATCCTCCAGCATCCTAGTGAGGTAGATAATATTATTATTCCCATGGTACAGAGGAGGAAATTGAGACACAGAGATGTTAGGCAATTTGCCCAGTGTCACACAACATATAAAATTAACTTGGAATTTATCTTCTAAAATGAGACTTTTGAGAGTGATAGGGGATGCTAATTATAATTGTACAAAATATCAGAGGTGAACTGGCACCAGCCTTAAAAAACTAGGACATCATAGTTAGCCTAAACTACCAAGGACTTGAATCCAGGGCCCAGATCCAGAGTCCACACTTACCCTACTCTGGTAAACTGCCACCTACCTCTGCTGGCCCTCATTTGCCCATTCTGCTGTTTCCTACACCATTTACCGTACACTTTCACTCTCTAGCATTTTCCTTCCAGATGCCTTATTTTTTCTCATTATATCTTTTTTTAATTGAAGTATAGTTCATTTCAATGTTGTGTTAGTTTCAGGTGTACAGCAAAGTGATTCAGTGATATATATACTTATATATTCTTTTTCAGATTCTTTTCCCTTATAGGTTATTACAAAATATTGAGTAGAGTTCCCTGTGGTCCTTGTTGATTATCTATTTTTTTATATATAGCAGTATGTATATGTTAATCCCAAACTCCTAATTTATCCCTTATTTTCTTGTTCATGATGCAACTGATTCAACTGTAGTGGGCCATTCACATTACAAGGATGAAAAGGACAAGAGTCCCCATCATCCAGGACCTCAATTAATAGGGACAAAGGGCTGAAACCTCATGATTTTCCTCAGGAACAGGTTAGAAGCACCACCTGCTTTGATGAACCAAAGGAGAGCTCAGTGGTTACAAAAAACAAAAGCAGAAGAACAGCTCATGTGCTTTTAGGCCCATTTGCAAAAATTCCCTTATGCTTTCTGATGAGCAAAAATCTATACCGAACCTCAATCCTTTGAGAGCTTGGCCAATAACAGACATGATGCTGTCAGAAGATTTTATGCTGCATATCCAAATGCAAAATGAAAGCATTAAAAATGCAAACTGAAAGTCAGCTGGGTTTGTTCCAAGGTTTATCCATGATGAGTCACCTATTTTTATTGCATAAGAAATCAAATCTAGAGTTGTAATTAAAACACGATACCGTGAATTTAGGGTAGTTCTTGGAGCATTCAAGATGTGCCTATTTGTTCAGGGACATTGTGTCCTTTGAGATTTTTTTTTAACCACTTTAATCTTCTGTAAGAAAGACGTTTTCTCAATTTTTGAGGAAAGACGCTCTATCATCTAAACACCCACAATGATTGGTTTTAATGCAACAATTGTCACAGAAGCAAAGTACGTAGATTGTGCCCTCATACTTTGCACTGATGTCCTTTGGCAGCACTAGACACATATGTACTCTAGACATACTTTAAGGCATTCTTTTTTTTTATTGAAGTATAGTTGATTTATAATGTTGTATCGTTTTCAGATTCTTTTCCTTATAAGTTGTTACAATATATTGAGTTTAGTTCCCTGTGCTATATAGTAGGTCCTTGTTAGTTACTATTTTATATGTAGTAGTGTGTATATGTTAATCCCAACTTCCTAGTTTATCCCTCCCCCACCCCTTCCTCTTTGGTAACCATCAGTTTGTTGTCTATGTCTGTGAATCTATTTCTGTTTTGTAAATAAGTTCATTTGTATCACTTTTTTAGATTCCGCATAGAAATGATATCATAAGCTATTTTTCTTTCTCTGTCTGACTTACTTCACTTAGTATGATAATCTCTAGGTCCATCCATGTTGCTGCAAATGACATTATTTCATTCCTTTTTTATGGCTGAGTAATATTCCATTGTATATATGTATCACATCTTCTTTACCCATTCATCTGTTGATGGACATTTAGGTTGCTTCCATGTCTTGGCTATTGTGAATAGTGCTGCTATGAACATTGGGGTGCATGTATCTTTTTGAATTATGGTTTTCTCTGGATATATGTAAGGTATTCATTTTTAATCTTACCTCTTTTGAGCTCCCTAGTTCCCTAAAGACTAACTGCATTTAAATTTTGCCTGAGGGTTTTGGAGAACTTCAGTGAAGAAGGGAAGGAATTGAGGATTGGATTGGTCCAAGTGTGGTACAGGGACTGAAAGAAGGAGAAAATAAAAGTCATCTGTAAATCATTTTTGCTGTATGGAAATAGTTTTTCATGTTAATTAATTACTGCATGGTCATGAAGAACAGCAGTGTCACCTTAGGCATCTTCCTAAGTAGGTTTAAGGTAAAGATGTACAATTTTAAATACTGCATATTTTAAAGAACATGTATACTGATAATTTGAAGGCTAGATTTGAAGCTTATCAGTCTGTGAAGTCATATCCCTTTTCATAATGTATTTATTGAAAATACCATCTTACTTTTTGGACTACGTATCTACTAAAATTAATGAATACATGTTTGTTTTTATATCCTTCTGATGCTCAATACTATGCAACTTAAAGGACTTCTTGCAGAAGTTAGTGATCCTAATTGATTTTTATATTCCTTTAGTCTAGACTCAAAAGTCGATCTAATCTATATAGTCATCATTTAATACCCAATGTACCTCCAACTGAAGAATGAATGCATTTCATAATGTGAGATACATGCATGTATAATTATCTCATTTTTATATTTTTAAGAATAAGGTATTAGACCAGCATTTATTCAGGATAAAGTGATATATAATTGGTACAGAATAAGCTTCCTCCATATGTTATTTATTCCTTTTGTTTGTTTATTTATTTTTGTTTTCTATCCAATGTATATAGAAACAGAGGAATTATTAGACCTCAAGATCCAACAGTTTATCTCTTGTTTGTTTTCCTTTATAGTAGAAACCAGAAATCAGAAAAACCTTCATTTCTTTTCATCAGTTTTTAGAGCAGAGAGGTGAAATAAATTTCCTCTAAACACCAAGACAACCAAAGTTAGAGTCAAGGAATTTGGAAGTAGATGAACTTAGTTTTGCATATTGGATAAAGCTTGTAGGGCCCTTAAGAAAAAGCATGCTACTAATGTGCTGATCTGTCCATCTGTATGCACTGGAGGCTTTGGACCCTTTAGGACACATGAACTGGGTTATTTCTGGACAATCAAGACTATATTGTTCAAATTATTAAAGAAACTAAAAGAATTAGAGATGTGGTCCAAAAACAGCCTTTCACATCCATAATAATTTATGAGTTACCCAGCACCCTCTTTCCTTCAACATTTAGTTACAAAATCCTTTTTTAAGCTTATTATGTCAAATTATAGGCCAAATGAAATTCTATCCTATGCTGAAAATGGATGTGTATAATTGCCTGAAAGAGCTTTAATAAAATATAGTAATACATTACCAGTTTAATTTGCAACTAAGCCTGTGGTACGGTAATAGATTTATACAACTAATATTGTTAAATTCTTAGTTTTCATCCTCTCTTGTTTTAATTACAAGTTTCTTTTGAATGAAATCCACTTATGAGGCGTCTAATGGTTTCTTACTTCACCTTTCTTATTGGGATAGCTTTTAGAGTTTCCTCATCATATTTCCATTTAAATCTTCCAGGGAACACCTGAAACTTTAATGTGGAACAAGTGTGGACCTATGTAAAAGCTCTACAGATTACATTTCTTAATTGAAACTCTGTGCACTCAATAAGTGCTTGAGTGTTTACTATCATAGTTTTGTTATATGTAGTTACATATAGATGTGTATGTGAGTGTATATATACAATATATATAATAAAAATATATTCAGGCATAACCAAACATATTATTCATTAATTTTCTCAATATATATTAAAATACTTACTGTGAGTAAAGACAGAATTCTCCATTCACATATACACATTTATTATTTTCAATTGTGGGTGTGCATTTTAAGAATCGTTTGTTATTACTGTCCTATTCGTTAAACACTTCTGCATAGTATACTGCCTCTGTGGTTATGGCATTTTTAGTGCTTCATTATTTGAATCCTGACGGTCTGTCTCCCAGAGCAATGTGTTTGTTTTTCATGTCTTCGTGGTATCCCATCTCATCCAGGAAATATTTGTTCCAAAGATAGTGTTCAGAGGTAGGTGCAGAAAACTTGCTCTGAAGACAAAGTTCAGAGTTAAATGAAAATGTCAGTCTGTGAATCAGGTGTGTTAATCAAAATATTTAACAAAAATACAGTAGGGGATTCTAACAATGGGAATGGAGGCCAATCATGAACAACGGGGATGACCGCACCTGTCCGTGCTCGGGAAACTGTCCACCCAGCCGCTGACCGTCACTGTATGATGCCTGCTGAAAGCAACAGAAACCAAATTAATAAGGAAAAGTCAGCAGCCCTAATGAATATCCTCTAATTTGAAGGAATCAGCATGTTTTATAGCTCTGATAAATACAATTAGGACTGGAAATTTTATTCTTAATATACTGCAAGGTTTAATTTGATCAATTTTGATAGCACTGAAAGATTTTAGTTGACATCATTACTTCTTTCTTCACAGTGGCTAGCATTCAGAAGCTTCCTGCAGCCTCTGTTCTAACAGACATCAACTTCCCAATGAAAGGACGGAAGGGCATGGTTGACTGGGCAAGAAACTCAGAAGACAGGGTGGTCATTCCAAAGAGCATCTTTACCCCCGTATCATCAAAAGGTAAATATGTGAAATAATTTAAGCCTCGAACAAAAAATTTATAAGTTCAATTTAATAATACACTTGGCATAAATTCCCATGTATTAAGCAATTCAGGAAACAGTCTGCAATCACGACTCTAAACTCATTTTGTAACTATAGAAAACCTAATTTGGGCTTTAAATCTGAATTTACTTGAGGAAAGGATCTATTAAAATGAAAAAAAAAAAAAAAAATACAAGTGCAAATTATAGACCCGAGCTTGTCAGGGTCAAATTTCAGTGCTGGCAGTCTCATCCCAGTGTAAAGCACTTGGCCTAAGATTTTAAGTTTCGGTATTGAAATGTGTTGGATTTTCCATTCCATGCAAAATAATTGTTTCTGCCTCACTTTTTTAAAAAAAAGTTGGTATCTAAAAACAAATCTAACAAAAAATTAAGTTTTAAGCACATCTTCGGTAGCCTCTAAAATTTAATGGCCCTTTTCAAGAGTGACATTGTGGTCTTAATTCTTACGTTGGAAATTTTGACATTTTAACTGAGAGCTCCAAAAGAGAATTGGCTCTCCCCCATATCATTGGGAATTTAAACTCCTTAGCCGTAACTACAGCCGCTTCTTGTCTCAGCCTGCAGGAAAGTTACTTCATGACACAAAACCACTGAAAGTACATCTTCTGGAGCTACAATTAATGCATGCAGTGTGTGGGCTCACTTGCCCGGCACAGTTAAGAAGGCATTTCTTATACCTGGCTTTGCATCAGCAGATACTGGAATCCCCTTGTAATTAGGAGATTAAGGTTTTATAAGACACAGTATTTTTCTTGCTGTTTTGCTAATATTTTTAAATTTTATTCTTTCTAGAATTAGATGAATCATCAGTCTTTGTTCTTGGAGCAGTCCTGTACAAAAACTTAGATCTAATTTTGCCCACTCTGAGGTAAGCTACAAAGTAATAAGCTGTTGTAATCTCTGTAAATGATTCCAAATATATGATTCTAGCTCATTCTATGAAAACAGTCAAACAAAGTTTGGTAATACAAAGGGCTTTTTTTTCTTAAATGAAATAGAAAATACCCATTTAATGAACAGCTTATTAGCATATTGTGCATTGCAAAACAACTAGGAAAGACAATTTTGGTTCCTGATTATAGCTGTGTAATTCTTTTGTAACTAATCATGACTTGCCTTAAGACCAAGGGAAAAAAAGTAAGAAAAAGAAAACTTCAAGGCTCTATTAATAGAATGGATCATTTTAAAATGAATCTATCTTCTCCCTTTATTTGTACTTACTTGTACTGTTCGTCAGCATTACATGAAATTAAAGGAGTGTCATGATGGCGGGGAATACTTGGTTTTGTTCATCTGCACAAGATCTCAATTTGCCTCTAGATAAATATTCAATTACAGTTACATTAAGAAAAATGTTGTTGTTCAATTAGAGGACGAATTTTGGAAGAAATCCATTGATTTCTTTCCTCCCAGACATTAAAAAGAAACAATTACAGATAGTAATTCTACCGACATTAATTTATTTGCTCTGCCGTCTTAACTATTTTACCAGATTGTACAGAAAACATGATACGCATCTCTCTGGATGGTGCTGTTCTCACTCTTGGTGACCTGTTTCCTCCACCCCACCTCACTGTGGAGGACTGAGACAAAGTTGTATTTTAGTTAAATACAGCCACACGGCCGTGAGCACGTACCCACAGCCTCATGAATAAAGCTTTAAGTTTTTCAAGAGGAGAGACTGCGAATGATGTGTACAGTTATACCAGGGGCCTAACAAATGGTCTAATAAATAAAAACAATTAGAGTTCAGTCCAGCAGGAAAAGGTCTCCCAAGGAAGCAATAACAGCTGCAGTTAGACACGATTATTTGGAGAAAATCTATGTGCGGCGAATTATTATTATAGTCTGTGAATCATCCAGAGGGATGTTTTGACCACAGAGACAACTCTGGGAAATCTAGCTTTCTTTAACGCCCTTCCTCTCTGGATGGAATTTGGGGTTCCTGAATTTGAATAGGTTTGTGTTTGGTTTTGTTCTACTAACAGATTTTCAAAGCTAATATATTTACTCTCAACTTTGCCATGGGTTTTATTAAAACACATTGGTCTGTACGATTACTCACAGCTAAAATTGATTTATAGTTACACCAACTCTATTGCTGTGTATGTTTATTTGAGGGGAAATGTGCTAAAGTTAAAAGTACCCAGATAAGGACTTTGCTGGTGGCACAGTTGGTTAAGAATCCGCCTGCCAATGCAGGGGACACGGGTTCCATCCTTGGTCCGGGAAGATCCCACATGCTGTGGGGCAACTAAGCCCGTGCGCCACAACTACTGAGCCCATGTGCCACAGCTACTGAAGCCAGCACACCTAGAGCCCGTGCTCCGCAACAAGAGAAGCCACCGCGATGAGAGGCCCACGCACCGCAATGAAGAGTAGCCCCCGCTTGCCGCAACTAGAGAAAGCCCGCACGCAGCAATGAAGACCCAACGCAGCCATAAATAAATAAATAATTAAGTAATTAAAAAAAAAAAAAAAGTACCCGGATACTCAAAGTCAGACCCTTATTTCCACTGGGAGTTCGTTTGCGTAAAGCTAATCTTGCAGGAATTCTACACTAGGCACTAACTCACAATCTGATGACTTGGGTTTTAATTTCAATTTAACATAACAAGAAATTTATAAACTTGTTCAGTCACTCAGTCATCATCTGCCTTCAGTTCAACTTCAAAATAGAAGCACCTTTATATGCAACATTCATTCTGTTTGCTGCAGAGGGACATAGTGAATACAAATAAAATATTCAACATGAAATGTTGTAGATTGTGAATTAGTTTCCTTGCTACATGTTTAACAGAGTTTCATTATGACTAATCTTATTTTGAATAACACCATAGAACTCACTCACCTACACAAAGTCAGATTATTCCAAGTTTCATAAATCTATATAGTCAAGGGAATTGGAAATTTATCTAGGGATATCAGCCTTTTTGTAAAAAAAAGTGTTTCAACATTTTTGAAATTATTACAGAGGTAGTGGTCACTTGTGGGTGGACTAATGACAACATTGTAGGTGGTTGAATGGGTAAACTGGGAAAAGTCCAGAACTTCACCCCCTAGTACTACCTGGGACACAGGCAGATGCAGATTAGCCTTTGGGCAAGTCACTGACTTTATAAATCGTGGGGTTGGACTCAAAGGTTCTTTTTAACTTCAAAAATTCCCTGCCTTTATTTCAGTAAAATTGTAGGGTTGTGGCGTTCTGACATATTTTTTTAGCTTGAAGTTCTTAATAACCTTTGTATAAGAATTTGAATAAGAATTATGAACATGTATACCCACTCACACTTTCTAAGTATAATTAGGTAAATGACTATAGGAAAACAAACAACACCTTTGGATTCATTAGAAATAATGACAATAGAATGCTCAGGATGAAAAGTTTGTTTAAGCACTCTTTGAAAAGTGAAATATTAGCATTTACTTCTCATTTTCTTTTATTTCATACTGTAAAATAAGGTAACCACTAAGCAATCTCGGCTTCTTTTTTTGTTTTTTTTTTCCTTTTCAAAAAGTTGTTCCAGAAAGTTTAGTGAGTAGAATAAGCCTTTCAAAAGACAAGGGTGATGTCTTTGTTTTATAGTCACTTAACAAACATTTACTAAGCAACAATCCTCCTCACCGAACTGTCTTAATGCTTTTAAATCTCCTCTACTGTCAAAACTCCCAGAACAGTGCTTAATAAATAATACAGGTCCAAGAAATGTTTACTGGAATAACTGTCTTAACTGATAAAATATTCTATATAAGCCATTTTTTTAAAATGAGATACATAGAAGTTTAGTGTTTACACTATTCAAATATTTTAGGAACAAAGGAATAAAATACATATATTCTATTGTTTTACTGTAAAATTCGACTGTGTGAATTGAACCCAATAGAAAAGGAAATATCTTCTTATTCAACATGAAAAAATATATAAATTTGCTCTATATGTTTACTTATTATTACTAAATTTTCGTGACACATTTTCTTCTGTGATCATTTTACTAATAATTATCTGTTGAATATTTTGGAGCCAAGTTTCCCAGACACAGAATAATGTTAGGCTTGCTGTTAAGTCACCAGAAATTTTATATTTTGATACAATATTTTAAAACAATACTTTGCATAATTCCCCTCATGGGGACCCAGAAGGAGAACTTGACATAATGTTTTGAATAGATATAATTAAGAAATTTTCCTTCCTACAAAGACAGAAGTAACTTTTCATGTTGACTCTTTCATTTCGATATTTCTTTTTCTTCTCTTGCCCTAATATGCATTCGACTATTCTTTAATCTGTAATTTCAATTTTACTGCTGGATTGTCTTTCCTTTTACAATTAAGTGGATTCAAATTATGCCTTCGTCTGAAGGAAATGTGCTCTACTCAAGTCCAAACTAAATAAGGGCTATTCTCAGCCTCCCAACTGTATTCTTCGGAATAATGTCTTACAGTAAAAAGCATAGAGCCAGTGGACATTAGTGCTGCACGCCCTTTAAAGGTTATGCCGTCCAGAACTCTGATTCTACAGACAAGAGAACCTTATTGCCTCACTGACTGGCCAAAGATGATATGTCCAGTAGGTGGGTGGGTTCTAATGCATCTCAAGTCTTTGGTCCTCCAAAACCAGGACACTTCCACTGTCTTGCTGCCTCTGTGATGTTCATATCTATTCCTTTACGCAGTACAAGTTTCTACATTCCTTTGAATACACATATATCTTCCACAGAAAATCTTGAAAGGCCCAGGGGGAAGTAGCTGTGCTTGGGCAGCTCAAGGTGCTTGGGGTCAACTTGGTGGCCCTAACACAGCCTATGGGCAACAAGGCCTGGACTCTTCCCACCCTTCATGATCACTTTTGGGGCTGATAGCTGAAAGCTGGCCAGCCAAGGGCAAGGGGTCCTTTGGGGGGAGCTGAGACCACCCACACAGGCCCCATTCACATTAGGGAACTGATGACTACCCACAGCATGGTGTGTTCTTACTCTGCTGGTGAGGATTTTAACTGTAGTACCTTTTAGTAGGACAATTTGGTAACTCCAGGAGGCTTTAAAAATACATTTTCATTGATCCAGCAATGCCACTTGTAAGAATGTGCCTGATAGAAATTATCTCTAAGGAAAAAGAAGTATATCCAATCATACATTCAAGCCAAGGACTTCAAGAAACAGTTGTAATCAACCCATTTTCTGATTCATTTAATAAAGCCAAGTTCCAGTTCTATAGGAAGATCATGATACTTTTGAGTATGGGATCAATGTGTACTTTTCCTGGTAGGACGTATGGAAAATATAGTCCTGTTTTAAAAAAAAAGAAAGAAAGAAAGAAAGAAAAAGAAACAGAAAAAAGACACATTAATGTAGCTATTAACACTCAAGATATTGTAAAGGATCTAATTAAAATTATATGCAAATTACAGTATAGTATTATAGTGCCAGGAAAAATACAGATGAACCCCCCAAAAAAGAAACCAAAAAAGAAACAACAAAAAAAACCCTCAACGTTCTCATAAGCCTCTAACATGAAAACTATCTTTTAAAAAGGAAAAAAAAAGTCAATAATGCAAAATCACATAAATTGCTGTCAAGTGCACCAACCTAATAAAAGATAAATGATGCTAATTCTTTTCACATTTAGGAAATGGAACCCATTTGAGTTCCTAATATTATAGGAATTAAAGGCAAACAGGAAAAACAGTTGAACTAGAAAATATTGGAAATAAGACAAAAATGAAAACATAATGACTTTTTAAAGAAATTTTTACTGGAGTATAGTTGCTGTACAATGTTGTGTTAAGTTTCTGCTGTATAGCAAAGTGAATCAGCTATATGTATACATATATCCCCTCTTTTTTGGATTTCCTTCCTGTTTAGGTTACCACAGAGCACTGAGTATAGTTCCCTGTGCTGTACAGTAGGTTCTCAGTAGTTATCTATTTTATACACAGTAGTATATCCCCGCTTGGTGTCCATACGTTTGTTCTCTAAGTCTATGTTTCTATTTCTGCTTTGCAAATAGGTTAATCTGTATCATTTTTCTAGATTCTACATATATGTGATATTATTAATATAAGATTAATTAACTAATATGATTAATTAATGTGATTAATAAAACTATTAATATACGATATTTGTTTTTCTCTTTCTGACTTACTTCCCTCTGTATGACAGTCTCTAGTTCAATCACTTTTATACCAATTCATCCTGAAGGCACTGGACCTGAAGTACTGATTTCCCTCAAGAGCACCTTTTCTTCAGTTTGAGGACCAGGCACTAAACCTTCCCACTTCATTCTGAATTTACAGTGAAATACTGTAGTTTTGTGATACTCTGTATCTTTTTATAATGCCCTACATTGAGAACATTAGAAATTAAAATTATCCATCGGGATAACAAATTGGCATGACTAATACTATAAAATATTGTAATATTGCCTAGTCAGTGCATTCTTTACAAAAATCTGAGTTTAATTGGGCCATACTATTTGAAAGTGTATTTAAATCCCTGATCACTCGGCTTCATTGTGGGTCTAGGTGGTGCCTCCCTCAGCAAACTTAACTTGAAATTCTCATTAGTTTTTTTTTATCTTTTATCTTTTTTTTTTTTAAGCATCTTTATTGGAGTATAATTGCTTTACAATGGTGTGTTAGTTTCTGATGTATAACATAGTGAATCAGCTATACGTATACATATATCCCCATATCTCCTCCCTCTTGTGTCTCCCTTCCACCTTCCCTATCCCACCCTTCTAGGTGGTCACAAAGCACCGAGCTGATCTCCCTGTGCCATGCGGCTGCTTCCCACTAGCTATCTATTTTACGTTTGGTAGTGTATATATGGCCATGTCACTCTCTCACTTTGTCCTGGCTTACCCTTCCCCCTCCCCATGTCCTCAAGTGCATTCTCTACATCTGCGTCTTTATTCCTGTCTGGCCCCTAGGTTCTTCAGAACCGTATTTTTTGTTTTTTGTTTTTAGATTCCATATATATGTGTCAGCATACCGTGTTTTTTTTTCTCTTTCTGACAGTTCACTCTGTATGACAGACTCTAGGTCCATCCACCTCACTACAAATAACTCAGTTTTGTTTCTTTTTTATGACTGAGTAATATTCCATTGTATATATGTGCCACATCTTCTTTATCCATTCTTCTGTTGATGGACACTTAGGTTGCTTCCATGTCCTGGCTATTGTAAATAGTGCTGCAATGAACATTGTGGTACATGACTCTTTTTTTGAATTATGGTTTTCTCAGGGTATATGCCCAGTAGTGGGATTGCTGGGTCGTATGGTAGTTCTATCTTTAGTTTTTTAAGGAACCTCCATACTGTTCTCCATAGTGGCTCTATCAATTTACATTCCCACCAACAGTGCAAGAGGGTTCTCTCTTCTTCCCACCTCCTCTGGCATTTCTTGTTTGTAGATTTTTTTATGATGGCCATTCTGACATGTGTGAGGTGATACCTCATCGTAGTTTTGATTTGCATTTCTCTACTGATTAGTGATGTTGAGCATCCTTTCCTTTGTATATCTTCTTGGGGGAAATGTCTGTTTAGGTCTTCTGCCCATTTTTGGATTCGGTTGTTTGTTTTTTTGATATTGACCTACATGAGCTGCTTGTATATTTTGGTGATTAATCCTTTGTCAGTTACTTCGTTAGAAAATGTTCTCTCCCATTCTGTGGGTTGTCTTTTCATCTTGTTTATGGTTTCCTTTGCTGTGCAAAAGCTTTTAAGTTTCATTAGGTCCCATTTGTTTATTTTTGCTTCTTTTTCCATTATTCTAGGAGGTGGGTCAAAAAGGATCTTGCTGTGATTTATGTCATAGAGTGTTCTGCCTATGTTTTCCTCTAAGAGTTTTATAGTGTCTGGCCTTATATTTAGGTCTTTAATCCATTTTGAGTTTATTTTTATGTATGGTGTTAGGAAGTGTTCTAATTTAATTCTTTTACACGCAGCTGTCCAGTTTTCCCAGCACCACTTATTGAAGAGGCTGTCTTTTCTCCACTGTATATTCTTGCCTCCTTTTCAAAGATAAGGTGCCTATATATGCATGGGTTTACCTCTGGGCTTTCTATCCTGTTCCATTTATCTATATTTCTGTTTTTGTGCCAGTACCATACTGTCTGGATTACTGTAGCTTTGTAATACAGTCTGAAGTCTGGGAGCCTGATTCCTCCAGCTCAGTCTTTCTTTCTCAAGATTGCTTTGGCTATTCAAGATCTTTTCTGTTTCCATACAAATTGTGAAATTTTTTGTTCTATTTCTGTGAAAAATGCCATTGGTAGTTTGATAGGGATTGCATTGAATCTGTACATTGCTTTGGGTTGTATAATCATTTTCACAATGTTGATTTTTCCAATCCAAGAACATGGTATATCTCTCCATCTATTTGTATCATCTTTAATTTCTTTCATCATTGTCTTATAGTTTTCTGCATACAGGTCTTTTGTCTCCTTAGGTAGGTTTATTCCTAGGTATTGTATTCTTTTTGTTGCAATGCTAAATGGGAGTGTTCCCTTAATTTCTTTTACAGATTTTTCATCATTAGTGTATAGGAGTGCAAGAGATTTCTGTGCATTAATTTTGTATCCTGCTACTTTACCAAATTCATTGTTTAGCTCTAGTTGTTTTCTGGCAGCATCTTTAGGATTCTCTATGTATAATATCGTGTCATCTGCAAACAGTGACAGTTTTACTTCTTCTTTTCCAATTTTGATTCCTTTTATTTCTTTTTCTTCTCTGATTGCTGTGGCTAACACTTCCAAAACTATGTTGAATACTAGTGGTGAGAGTGGGCAACCGTGTCTTCTTCCTGATCTTAGTAGAAATGGTTTCAGTTTTTCACCATTGAGAACTATATTGGCTGTGGATTTGTCATGTATGGCCTTTATTATGTTGATGTAAGTTCCCTCTATGCCTACTTTCTGGAGGGTTTTTTTTTTATTATTATTATAAATGGGTGTTGAATTTTGTTGAAAGCTTTTCCTGCATCTGTTGAGATTATCATATGGTTTTTATCCTTCAGTTTGTTATTATGGGGTATCACATTGATTGATTTGCATATATTGAAGAATCGTTTCACTCCTGGGATAAACCCCACTTGATCATGGTGTATGATCCTTTTAATGTGCTGTTGAATTCTGTTTGCTAGTATTTTGTTGAGGATTTTTGCATCTATGTTCATCAGTGATATTGGCCTGTAGTTTTCTTTTTTTGGGACATCTTTGTCTGGTTTTGGTGTCACAGTGATGGTGGCCTCATAGAATGAGTTTGGGAGTGCTCCTCCCTCTGCTATATTTTGGAAGAGTTTGAGAAGGATAGGTATTAGCTCTTCTCTAAATGTTTGATAGAATTTGCCTGTGAAGCCATCTGGTCCTGCGCTTTTGTTTTTGGAAGATTTTTAATCATAGTTTCAATTTCAATGCTTGTGATTGGTCTCTTTATATTTTCTATTTCTGCCTGGTTCAGTCTGGGAAGGTTGTGCTTTTCTAAGAATTCCTCGATTTCTTTCATATTGTCCATTTTATTGGCATATAGTTGCTTGTAGTAATCTCTCATGATCCTTTGTATTTCTGCAGTGTCAGTTGTTACTTCTCCTTTTTCATTTCTAATTCTGTTGATTTGAGTCTTCTCCCTTTTTTTCTTGATGAGTCTGACTAGTGGTTTATCAATTTTGTTTATCTTCTCAAAGAACCAGCTTTTAGTTTTATTGATCTTTGCTATAGTTTCCTTCATTTCTTTTTCATTTATTTCTGATCTGATCTTTATGATTTCTTTCCTTCTGGTAACTTTGGGTGATTTTTGTTCTTCTTTCTCTGATTGCTTTAGGTGTAAGGTTAGATTGTTTATTTGAGATGTTTCTTGTTTCTTGAGGTAGGATTGTATTGCTGTAAACTTCCCTCTTAGAACTGCTTTTGCTGTTCCCATAGGTTTTGGGTTGTCATGTTTTCATTGTCATTTGTTTCTAGGTGTTTTTTGATTTCCTCTTTGATTTCTTCAGTGATCTCTTGGTTATTTAGTAGTGTATTGTTTAGCCTTCATGTGTTTGTATTTTTTACAGATTTTTCCCTGTAATTGATATCTAGTCTCATAGCATTGTGGTTGGAAAAAATACTTGATACAATTTCAATTTTCTTAAATTTACCAAGGTTTGATTTGTGACCCAAGATATGATCTGTCCTGGAGAATATTCCATGAGCACTTGCGAAGAAAGTGTATTCTGTTGTTTTTGGATGGAATGTCCTATAAATATCAATTAAGTCCATCTTGTTTAATTTAAAGCTTGTGTTTCCTTATTTATTTTCATTTTGGATGTTCTGTCCATTGGTGAAAGTGGGGTGTTAAAGTCCCCTACTATAATTGTGTTCCTGTCAGTTTCCCGTTTTATGGCTGTTAGCATTTGCCTTATATATTGAAGTGCTCCTATGTTTTGGGCATAAATGTTTACAATTGTTATATCTTCTTCTTGGATTGATCCCTTGATCCTTATGTAGTGTCCTTCTTTGTCTCTTTAGTAGTCTTTATTTTAAAGTCTATTTTGTCTGATATGAGAATTGCTGCTCCAGCTTTCTTTTGATTTCCATTTGCATGGAATATCTTTTTCCATCCCCTCACTTTCAGTCTGTATGTGTCTCTAGGTCTGAAGTGGGTCTCTTGTAGACAGCATATATATAGGTCTTGTTTTTGTATCCATTCAACCAGTCTATGTCTTTTGGTTGGAGCATTTAACCCATTTACATTTAAGGTAGTTATCCATATGTATGTTCCTATTACCATTTTCTTAATTGTTTTGAGTTTTTTATTGTAGGTATTTTCCTTCTCTTGTCTTTCCTGCCTAGAGAAGTTCCTTGAGCATTTGTTGTAAAACTAGTTTGGTGGTGCTGAATTCTCTTAACTTTTGCTTGTCTCTAAAAGTTTAAATTTCTCCACTGAATCTGAATGAGATCCTTGCTGGGTAGAGTAATATTGGTTGTAGGTTTTTCCCTTTCATCACTTTAAATATGTCCTGCCACTCCCTTTTGGCTTGCAGAGTTTCTGCTGAAAGTTCAGCTGTTAACCTAATGGGGCTTCCATTTTATGTTATTTGTTGCTTTTCCCTTGCTGCTTTTAATATTTTTTATTTAACTTTTTATAGTTTTATTAATATGTGTCTTGGCATGTTTCTCCTTGGATTTATCCTGTATGGGACTCTCTGCACTTCCTGGACTTGTTTGACTATTTCCTTCCCCATGTTAGGGAAGTTTTCAACTATAATCTCTTCAAATATTTTCTCAGATCCTTTCTTTTTCTCTCCTTCTTCTGGGACCCCTATAATTCGAATGTTGGTGAGTTTAATGTTGTCCCATAGGTCTCTGAGACTGTCCTCAATTCTTTTCATTCTTTTTTTCTTTATTCTGCTCTGCAGTAGTTATTTCCACTCTTTTATCTTCCAGGTCACTTATCCGGTCTTCTGCCTCAGCTATTCTGCTATTCATTCCTTCTAGAGAATTTTTTATTTCATTTATTGTGTTGTTCATAATTGTTTGTTTGCTCTTTATTTCTTCTAGGTCCTTGGTACACGTTTCTTGTCTTTTCTCCATTCTATTACCAAGATTTTGGATCATCTTTACTAACATTACTCTGAATTCTCTTTCAGGTAGACTGCCTATTTCCTTTTCATTTGTTTGGTCTGGTGGGTTTTTACCTTGCTCCTTCATCTGCTGCGTATTTCTCTGTCTTCTCATTTTGCTTAACTTACTGTGTTTGGTGTCTCCTTTTCACAGGCTGCAGATTCATAGTTCCCATTGTTTTTGGTGTCTGCCCCCAGTGTGTAACGTTGGTTCAGTGGGTTGTGTAGGCTTCCTGGGGCAGGGGGCTGGTGCCTCTGTTCTGGTGAGTGAGGCTGGATCTTGTCTTTCTGGTGGGCAGGACCACTTCTGGTGGTGTGTTTTGGGGTGTCTGTGAACTTCTTATGATTTTAGGCAGCCTCTCTGCTAATGGGTGGGGTTGTGTTCCTGTCTTGCTTGTTGTTTGGCATGGGGTGTCCAGCACTGTAGCTTGCTGGTCATTGAGTGGAGCTATGTCTTAGAATTGAGACAGAGATCTCTGGGAGAGCTCTCTCTGATTGATATTACGTGGGGCCGGGAGGTCTCTGGTTGTCCAATATCCTGAACTCAGCTCTGCCACCTCAGAGGCTCAGGCCTGACGCCCTGCCAGAGCACCAAGTCCCTGTCAGCCCCACGGCTGTATTAGTCCAGGAATAAGCTTTCTTATAGGTAATTCCATTTTGCTGGCCATTGGAAAAAGAGGACAAGGACTTTGGTGATTTTTTGGCCGTGTCTGGGGAGCACCTCTGCTCTGTGTCTTTGTCACTGAAGGTCCGTGTTTTCAGCTGTGCTGTTGTCCCTGAGTCGTTCTGCAGTCAAATCTTCCTCGCCGTCTGCCGCCAGGCCACTCTCACGGAGGTGCTCAAGGCCCCTTCCTCCAAGCTCTCTGCACTTCCCCTGCCCACGCAGGAGGGACTACAGCACTCTGGGCCGCAGTGGTTGAAATTCTTGTTAGTTTTCAAAGTTCTAAGTTAGCCCAACCTTACTTGTAGCAGCCATTGGCTAATTTTAGTTTTAAAAGTAAATGTATTTAGCTCAGTGACGTTGATGAAGTCCTCAGTTCAGTTTTTTTAAGTAAATTTATTTATTTATTTATTTATTTATTTATTTATTTATTTATTTATTGGCTGCATTAGGTCTTTGTTGCTGCGTGTGGGCTTTCTCTAGTTGCAGCGAGCGGGGGCTGCTCTTCGTTGCGGTGTGCAGGCTTCTCATTTCGGTGGCTTCTCTTTGTTGTAAAGCATGGGTTCTATGTATGTGGACTTCAGTAGTTGTGGCACGTGGGCTCAGTAATTGTGGCACATGGGCTCTAGAGCGCAGGCTCAGTAGTTGTGGAGCTCGGATGTAGTTGTTCCGTGGCATGTGGCATCTTCCCGTACCGGGGCCGAATCCGTGTCCCCTACATTAGGCAGGCAGATTCTTAACCACTGTGCCACCAGGGAAGTCCCCTCAGTTCAATTTTTTAGCATATATACCTAGAAGTGGGATTTCTAGATCATATGGTAACTATATTTTTGATTTTTTGAAGACTCTGCCTACTGTTTTCCATAGCAGCTTCACCATTTTGTATTCCCACCACAGTGCAGAAGCCTTCTGATTTCTCCACAACTTTGTCAGCACGTTATTTTCTGGTTTTTTTGATCCTGGCCATCCTAAGGGATGTGAAGGAATATTTCCTTGTGATTTTGACCTGCATTTCCATGATGATTAGTGATGTCGAGCGTTTTCTCATGTATTATTGGCCTTTTGTATATAATCTTCAGAGAGATATCTAAGTCTCTTGTCTCTTTTTTAATCTTTTAAAAATTTATCTTTAATCTTTTTAATTTGTTTGGTTTTATTGTTGAATTTTAGTATTTCTTTATATATTCTCAATATTAACCCTTTATCATATATATGGCTTATAAATATTCTGTCTTATTACATAGATTGCCTTTTCACTCTGTCAGTTGTTTTCTTTACTGTTTTTAAGTTTGATGTTGTACCATATGTCTATTTTACCTTTTGTTGCCTGTACTTTTGGTGTCATATCAAAGAAATCATTGCTAAATTCAATGTCATGAAGCTCTTCTCTTATGTTTTATTCTAAGAGTTTTATTGTTTCAAATCTTATGTTTAGATCTTTAACCCACGTTAAGTTAATTTTGGTATATGGTGCAATGTAAATGTCCAACTTCATTCTTTTGCATGTGGATACTGAAAACATGGGATGTTTTCCCAGAAGCATGTTTTGAAGAGATTATCCTTTCCTCACTGAGTAGCCTTGGCAACCCTGTGAAAGATCATTTGACCATATATGTGAGGGTTTATTTCTGGGCTCTCTATTCTATTCCATCAGTCTCTGTCTTTATGCCAGTACCATACGGTTTTGACTTACTGTAGTTTTGTAACATGTTTTGAAATCAGGAAGTATGAGACCTCCAGCTTTCGTATTCTTTTTAAAGATCGTTTTGGCTCTTCAGGGTCCTTTCAGATTCCATATGAATTTTAGGATTTTTTTTGTCTATTCCTGCAAAAAAGTCATTAGTATTTTGATATGGATTACATTGATCTGTAGATTGCTTTGGATATTATGGAAATTTGAACAATATTAAGTCTTCCAGTTCATGAAGATAGGATGTCTTTCCATTTGTTTGTGTCTTCTTTGATTTCTTTCAACAATATTTTCAGGTTTTCAGTGTGCAGTTCTTCACTTCCTTAGTTAAGCTTATTCCTAAGTATTTTATTGTCTTTAATGCTGTTGTAAGTAGGATTGTTTCCTTAATTTCCTTTTTGGATTATTCATTGTTAGTATATAGAAATGCAACTGATTTTTGTGTGTCAATGTTGTATATTGTAACTTTTCCACATTGTTTGTTGGTTCTAAAAGGGTTTTTGTGGAATCTTTAGGGTTTTCTACATGTAAGATCATTCCATCTACTAAAAGAGATGATTTTGGTTTTTGCTTTCCAATTTGGTTGCCTTTTATTTCTCTCTTTTGCCTGATTGTTAGGCTACTAGGCATCCCCTAATTGTTAAGAATTCCAGGTCTACGTTGAATAGAAGTGGCAATAGATGACATCCTTGCTTTGTTCCTCATTGTACAGTAAACGCTTTCAGTTTTTCACCATTGAGTATGATACTAGCTGTGGGTTTTTCATAGATGGCCTTTATTACATTGAGGTACATTCCTTCTATACGTAACTGTTTGAAAATTTTTATCATGAGAGAATGTTGAAAATTTTCAGATGCTTTTTCTGCATCAATTGAAATGATCATGTGGTTTTTGTTCTTCATTCTGTTAATAATGGTGTTTTACACTGATTGATTTTCTTATGTTGAATCAACCATACATCCCAGAGATAAATTCCTCTTGATCATGTATTTGATCTTTTTAATGTGTTGTTGAATTTGGTTTTGTATTTTGTTTAGAATTTTTGTATCAATATTCAATATTACACTGTGTTTTCATTTCTTGAGGCATCTTTGTCTGATACGTTTGAAAATATTCTCTCCTCTTTAATGTTTTGGAAGAGTTTGAGAAGAATTGGTGTTAATTCTTCTTTAAATGTTCAGTGGAATTATTCAGTGAAGCCATCTGGTCCTGGGCTTTTTTTTTTTTTTTTTGTCAAGAGGTTTTTGATTACTGATTTAATGTCCTTCCTAGTTATAGGTCTGCTTAGATTTTTAAACTTCTTCATGAATCAGTCTTGGTAGGTTGTGTGTTTATAGTAATGTATCTGCTTCTTCTAAGTTATTCAGTTTGTTGTCATATAATTGTTCATAGTAGTCTCTAATGATCCTTTTATTTCTGTGGCATCAGTTGCAATGTCCCATCTTGATTTCTGATTTTTGTTGAGTTTTCCTTCTTATTTTAGTAGCTACTCTAGCTAAGAGTTTGTCATCTTTTTTTTTTCTCAAACAGCTCTTAGTTGGGTGATGTTTTCTATGTTTTCCTGTTCTCTATTTCATTTATCTCTGCTCTGATCTTTATTATTTTCTTCCTTCAGCAAACTTTGGGTTCAGTTTGTTTTTATTCTAGTTCTGTGAGGTGTAAAGTTAAGTCATTGATTTGAGATCTTTCTTCTCTTTAAAAGGAGGCATTTACCCCTATATATTTTTGTTTCAGTACTGCTTTTGCTGCATCCCATAAGTTTTGTCTCAATATATTTTCTAATTTCCCTTGTGATCTATTTTTTAACCCACTAATTGTTCAAGAGTGTGTTGTTTAATTTTCACATATTTGTGAGTTTTCCAGTTTTCCTTTTGCCTTTGATTTCTAGTTTTATTCTGCTGTGTTCAGAAAAGTTACTTGGTATGATTCCAGTTGTCTTAAATTCGTTAGGACTTTTTTTTGTGCCTCACCTGTGATCTATTCTGGAAAATTCTCTGTATCCACTTGAGAAGAATGTATATTCAGCTACTGTTGCATGGAGTGTTCTGTATATCTCTGTTAGGTACAATTGGTCTATAGTGTTGTTCAAGTCCTCTGTTTCCTTATGGATCTACTATCTGATTGATCTATCCATTATTAAAGCAGGGTATTGTATTGAAATAGTTTACTATTGTGTTACTGTCTATTTCACCCTTCAGTTCTGCCAGTGTTTGCTTCATATTTTTGGGTGTTCTGCCGTTAGCTACATATATTTATAATTGTTATATCTTCCTATCTTCCTTTTATCATTATATAATGTTCCTCTTTGTCTTTTATTACAGTTTTTGCTTAAAGTCTATTTTGTCTGATACAAATATGTCCATCCCTGCTCTCTTTTGGTTACCATTTGTATGGAGTATCATTTTAGATCTTTCACTTTCAGCCTATGTATGGCCCTATACCTAAAGTGAGTCGCTTGTAAACAGTTGCATTGCATTTTGTAGTCACTATTTTACTCTCTTTAAGATATGATTCATGTACCCTAAGCACCTTAAACCTTTGTAAAAATTGTGAAGAATAACTTGAGCCTTCTTTGAATAAAGAACTCTACACATTTTAAAATGTTTTAGATACTGACTAGTGCAAATCTCAAGGACAAGAAAGATCTTTATTACTTTAGTCATGAAATCTATTTGGCTGTAAGATCTGCTTTTCTAGCAGTGAATACAAATGTGAACCCAGCCAGGAAGCATTAGTAGATCACAAAGCCTGACATGGCACATGAGGAGCCAGCTATTCACTTATGCAAATTAGAATAAATTGATGGAATAAATTAAAGAAATTTTGTACACTGTACACTTTTTTAAAAGGGAGCCACTGCATAATGTAAATTTGTTTATTTTTCCTTCATTAAATATTTGGATACTGTGATACTGACATTATATTTTAAATCACATTGGCAAAAAGTTTGATATTTTTGTTTATTATGTGGTATTTAATAAGTCATTCAAATATGTCTTAGCCCTAAAATGTGCCACGCATAATGTAAATGAGGATACATAAATGCTATATACAAATCTTGCCCTCCTTGAACTATAATCTTGTGGAAGGAGACATATATAGCATTAATGGGTGTGGGGTAGAGCTAGTACATGGTAGTAACTCAAGGTGGGAGGGGACTCACGTAATGTGATAAGCACATCCATATGCATAAATATATTGACACACATCCTTTCTCAAATGTAGTCTAAATGAGTTAACACACATACACACACATGCCCTCTCCCCCCACTCCCCACACACATACTTAGCAAAAGCCATAAGGCAGATTTCATCTTCTAGGGACCTTCTCCACCAGGCTGATTAAGTAGCTGGTGAACCCGCCACAGAAGGCTGCTTATCTTAGCCATTGGCTCTCCACCATCCAGTTTCCTAGGGCTAAAATACCCACAAGCCCAAACACACAAGGAGAACTTCATAAATATCTTGATAAGTTATAAATTCCTGTTTGGAATACCCACATCTGTATTTTCCAGTAAATCAGCCACCTATACAACTTCTAAAATAATACAAAATATCTGTATACTATCAAATTTAACTAAAATTTGTTAAAATTAGCAGTTTATAAATTAGCATTTGGTTTTATTTATAGCAGGGAAATGGGATTATAAACAGGACCAGAATAAGGGGGCAGATTGGGTTTGTGTGACGTGTAAATATTTTTGTTTCAGATAACCAACCTGAACTCAAATGTATTCATTCCTGAAAAAGGAACTTGCATCTGTGTCCCAGGACTGTTCTCTGGGAGAAACCTCCATAAATTTTTTGGTGGTGGCAGATTAATTTTGTCCCTAACTCCAAGATAGATAGATAGATAGATAGATAGATAGATAGATAGATAGATAGATATATAACAAGATATATATATATCTTGTCATTTTCTGGGAATCCTGTCAGATCTGATAACATAATTAATCAACTGGTATCACCTCACAGTTAATCACATCTATTCTTACTTGATCCCCTGATCACTTTTGCTCACAGAGAAACAGGGAAGAGTGAGTTTGCAAAGGAAACTTGGCATTTAGAGCTTACTTCCATATCCTTCTCAATGCCCCTTACCTTCAGTTGACTCATTTAGTATTTTTCTTTAATAAATTTATTTATTTTATTTATTTATTTTTGGCTGCATTGGGTCTTCATTGCTGGGCACGTGCTTTCTCTAGCTGCAGCAAGCAGGAGCTACTCTTTGTTATGGTGTGCAGGCTTCTCACTGTGGTGGCTTCTCTTGTTGTGGAGCATGGGCTCTAGGTGCACGGGATCTGGTAGTTGTGACTTGCGGGATCTAGAGAGCAGGCTCAGTAGTTGTGATGCACGGGCTTAGTTGCTCTGCAGCAATGTGGGATCTTCCCTGACCAGGACTCGAACCTGTGTCCCCTGTACTGGCAGGCAGATTCTTAACCACTGTGCCACCAGGGAAGCCCAACTCATTTAGTATTAAATGAAATAAATAACAGTCAACCAACTTTCTCTGTTTACAACCACCTTCCTCCTAAGGAATACTGAAAACAAATTTATACTTTGTTGTTTTTTACTATCTTTCTGTTAGGCTGGGTACCATGAAACTTCCTGAGTGTTCTAGAATTTGTTATTTGACATTACTAAATATATGGGTTAAAAAATGTTATCCCACTCAGAATATGTTTATAGTTCCTCTGCTACTAAATATTCCTCCAAGTGTGGCATAGTTGGCATTTTTTTCTGGTGAAATTTTGTGGCAAAGATCAGCCCATTAGGGAAAACATTTTCACAAAGAATGTGAGGTTCAACATTATTCTATGATATTAGAATTATATGACTTTGATGATACAGCTATTTTAGAAAACTGTATGGCAGTAACTTATAAAATTAAACATGCTTTTACCACATGAGCAAGCAATTCCACTCATAGTTATTTACTCAAGACATGAAAATATATGTCCATCCAGAAAGTATATATACCAATTATTCATAATAGGCAAATATGAATAGCTGCTAAAAATCATAAAAGCTAAAAATCAGAAGCAACCTAAAGGTTGCTCACTTAACTGATGAATAGATCACAAATTCAATGTCATGAAATACTACTCAGCTATAAAGAGAAACAGGACTGATAAATCTCAAAAACATTATGCTGAGTGAATTAAGTCAAACACAAAAGTCTATGTAGTGTATGATTCTATATAATGAAATTCTACAAAGACATAATTATAGTGACATCATGCCCATGGTTTCCTGGAACCATGGGGAGGGGTGTGGGGATCAAGTGCAAAGGGGCTCAAGGAAACTGGAGGGTTGTCTGTCTGGATTTGGTGGTGCTTGCATTGTAGCATACAGTTACCAAAAGCTTTAAACTGTCCACTTAAAGTTGATGAATTTTATTACCTATAAATAACGCCTTAAACAACAAAAAAGAGGAAAAAAATTAAGTGACTTTGTCTTGCTACCTGTTATAAATTCCCCAGAATAGTAAAAAGGAAGGATGAATATGTATATATATATATATATATATGTGTGTATATATATATATTTCTTCAAGTAACTAAAGTACAATAAAATCTTTAAATCTCTATATTATAGGAAGTGTGTAGCATTTTATATATGTTGGATGAAAACCTGTATATGCAAGAAAGAGCTGGTTCCATTTTACATGTTTATATTTAGGGATAATTTTTTTTGTAGCTTGTAAATATTGTTATATTTAAAACTTCTTTGTGAATGAACAGTACTGGTGAGATATTTCCAAATGCAAATGTGTTCCTTACATCTAGCATTTTGAGATAAAGAAGTGGCCTGTAGAACTCTATTGTTGAAATGAATGATGGTCAGTAATTAGCAACAAAGATTATTGATATTTAAATTCTACTTGTTTTCATTCTACACCACTTTCCAATCATTCATCTTAACGAATTTTGAGATAGTCTAAAAAACACCAAGACAGCACTTTGCAAGAAGAATAATTGGTCTCTTGGAGAACCAAACTGTTAGGTCCACCTTGAGATGAATGGATTATATTCATTTAAAGGTTGCCTGGATCTTTTGAAGGTTTGAATTCATGATCCACCTGTCTCGCAGGTAAATCCGATTTAACTAATTGTTAGCGCTATTGCTTTTCCATCTTTCCTACCTTTAAAATGGTAACAGTCAGCAATAGCTTTCTCCCCCTAAAGTTTTCTAGTTACAGATCGGGTATATTTATAACAAAAAATCAACTATATCTTTCCATGAATAGTAGTTCAGTATCATGTTTTAAATCTATTTGAGCGATGTTTCTATGTCTTTGCTTAGGATACATTTATTAAAAATGCCATCACAACATGTATTGAACAGTAGGAATTAATATTCATCATCAATCTTGTCTCCTTTTAATCATAATTATTCTGTTTCAGAAATTATACTGTCGTTAATTCCAAAATCATCGTGGTCACCATAAGGCCTGAACCCAAGACAACTGATTCATTCCTGGAGATAGAACTAGCTCATTTGGCTAATGTAAGTATCATCCACTTGGCATTGAGTTGCTTGTAGAATTTACCTTTTAAAGAAGGTTAACAATCCTTCTTTTGACTGATAAGACCAGAACACATTTTCTAAACTCTTTAGAGTTGCAAATGAATTAATTTGTTATGAAGATATGTATTATATACAAACAAAATGACACATTATCCTATGCTTTGGTTCATGATAGAACTCTCTTCAGTTTCTCCAGGATAATAGTTAATAGTTTGTCAGTGCCCACATCTTTATTGGGCTCTAAGCTAAGAAGTAGGGGAGATCAAATGGAAGAACCACTCTTGCCACATGGTGAGGAAAACTGCCATGTAAACACACAGATTTAAGATGCATGCAGCAACAGAAGCTACAGACATAAAGCAAAGGGCAGTGACATACTCCAGGGTACCCCAGGGTAGGAGAGTCGGTGGAACAGATTTTTAAAGTGCTACACC
The DNA here is from genome assembly GCF_028023285.1 of Balaenoptera ricei. Taxonomy (NCBI): domain Eukaryota; kingdom Metazoa; phylum Chordata; class Mammalia; order Artiodactyla; family Balaenopteridae; genus Balaenoptera; species Balaenoptera ricei. The sequence goes on along the minus strand of NC_082650.1, from coordinate 88,696,492 downwards.
CAGGATCAGCGGAGGCTCCTTGTAACTGTTTGGGTGCTCCAGTGATTCAAATCCAACTCTTCCATCCAGAATGACAAGAACCCTTTGTTAAATGCATCCACCTGCAACTGAAATTCTTTAGACCTTGTTCAGGCCTTATGTAGAAATTTAAAATATCTACTTATCCTTTATACATCCACCTTAAATACCTAAATCATTGATTTAAGGGGCAAGGAAAGTGATTCCTATTGAGACTTTCTTAATTATGCTTTTACAATTCCTGTGTTAAACTGTCTCATATGTTGCATATACATAGTTTTTTTTTTAATCCCTTGCAAAGTTTCTATGAACTTGATTTTTGCATACAATTAATGAAAGCACAAAATGATTGTGATTTTCCCAAGTTCATATAGTTAGTGAATGACATGATGAAATTGATTCTCACATCCTTTAGTTTACAAAACCTGTACATTTCTGGTATTTTATAATTTTTGATTTTAAAAAACTCCATTTTATAAAAAAAATGACAATTATCTTCCCTATAAACCACTTTTTACAAAAGTGTTCCAGCTTCCTAGATTGTCTAATGAAAATCTCAAATCTCTCAGCAGTAACTTTTAAACATCATGATTGCTACTTAAACTATTAGGTCTTTTCCCAGTTTTGCAAAAATGTGACCATACTGGTTCTATCTACCTTTGACAATGTATTTTATTTCTGTTATATCTACCTCCTCATACCTTTAATGACCCTAATCTAATCACTGCACTGAAAGCTAGGAGATACTTTTAACATAATTTTTGAATAAGGAACTTTGTACCTTCAACATGTATTATAAAATATTTATTTACATATTTGTTTGTATATATTGTTTATCATGGTAATGTCTATCCAGTTATAAGCATTGATGAAACATAGTAAGAGATAATAATTCCCTGAATTGCTTACTGAAAAAGCAATGCAATGTCAGAATGTATATCCTGTTTCTTATGGAGTAAACAATTCTGTAAATGAACATTCACACAACTTTCCTACATAAAGATAAAATCACTATTGAGATATAGATACAGATGTATTATCATTGGTATTGCCTTCAAAGTTGAGCTATTTTAGATATGACATCTTGCTTATATCAAGACTGTCTACTTTCACCTATTTTCTTATAGCAAATGTATCTGCTGCATTTTTCTAAGCTCAGAAGAGATTAATGACTTGCAAATTATATCTGTTGTATACACCATGTGCAAAAGAAATGAAGAAAAGAAATTAATAGTTATAATGAGTCTAGGGAAAAGCCTGTTAACATTATTTAAACAAAACATGTTCTTTTTAAAAAAGCTTTTAAATAAATAACATTTAAAGTATGTTAAGTGTAATAAGCCCCTTGGGAACTGGTAGGAATAGGTAATAGAACATGAAATCTTGAAATTTCAAACTGTATTCAGCAAAGCCATTTGCAGTTTTAACCAGCTCATAAGTCATTGAAGAGTAAGATACTATTCTTAGTTCAGTTTTCTAGGCTCGTGGCTTTATTGTTATAATCTGTAGAGTCTGAGTTTGTGGTCCTTAGTGCTTGGGCATAGCAATTGCTTGATTATAGGAAATACCAAATTTGCTTTTCTGAGAAGAAGAATTTTGTTTTTCATATTATTTAAGGTTTCTTCAGTGTGACATTTATACTTATCAATATTGTTAGGTTCCATAATGTGCAAGGAAAGTTAATACATTTATTGAAAGTCATTATTGGGACCTAAATAAGTGCAGCAGAATGGATCTATAAGTGCACACATAAGCAAACACACATTCACACATGCTCACATCCACCATTAGGATGCCTTGGTCTTGACAGATCTGAGCCTGCTGTGAATTTCCAAGATATATAACATCCTTAGCGTTAAAAGGTGAGTTAGAAGAATAAGAAAATAAATGCATTTTAGTTATCTCGTGCTCTATCAACTTTGCAAGCCTGAAAGTGCACTTTTTTCAAATAAAAAGTCTTAAATGTAGTTCCATTTCTGGTGGAAGGACACATTGGACTATCCTGGCCTGCAGCCTCTGCAGTCTATTTTCGCCTTTCTTTTTATTCCTTCCTCTAAGCAACAACTCTCATGGTCTAGGTAGGGCCAACCTGCTATCTTTCAGGATTGAGAAAAATCCACTGGGTTTTTTTGTAGTTCTCAAATTGGTCATAGTCACAAACGATCTCATGGGAATTGGGGCTTGAGGTTTTATTTTCCTTGCTGTATTTGCTGGCATACTAACAGGATCTAGCTAACAAATTAAGGAGTTTGTTTCATGTGTATAAACTAAAATGAATCATGAGCCATGGCCTTTGTAAATCATAGTGGAAAACACAATGGAAAACTCTGATGAATATGCTTTTCACCATTAGCATGAGAAACAATGAAAAGAAATTCCAACATTCATCAGTGGGTATTTTCATGAATAGCAAAGGCTGATAACAACCCAATGAATTAAAAATCACTTGGCAAAGCTTAAAGAAGTTCATTCTATACATCTATAATTTCTACAAAGGGGCGTTTTTATCCCTTTACTTTTAAAATTACTTTTCTACCCTAGCTTGCGTCCATTTGGAAAAGATTTCTGATGTTTTGCCTGCTTAAACCCCTTGGTAGTTTTTATGGGAGAGTCTTGAAATGCTAACAAGTAGATTGATGGTGCTGCCAACGGCTGAAATTGAGATAGAAATTATTCTCTGGCTACAGTTTTTTTTTTTTTTTTTTTTTTTATCCTGAATTCCTAAACTTGAGTAAGCATTCTTCCCACTTACATTTCACATTCAGTTTATTCTTATTCATAATACAACATTGATATTCTTCAAAAAGATTTTAGACTAATTATGTTATTGTTGGAGTAAGGGTCAGCAAACATTTTCAGTTGAGTCAGGTTAGACATATGAGCTATAATGGTCTTTGTCACATCTACTCAGCTATGCTATTGTAGTGTGACAGCGACCAGAGACAGTATATAAAAATGGATGTGGCTCTGTTACAACAAAATATCATTTACAAAGTAGGTAGCAAGCCAGATTTGGCCCCTGGACTGCATAAGTTGTCACCCCCTGTATGGTAAAGAGAATGTGGCCCCCCAGAGATGCCCATATCCTAACCCCCATAAATCGTGAATATATTATATTACATGTCAGAAGGGACTTTGCAGTTGGGATTAAGGGTAAGAACCTTGAGATGGGTCATTTATCCTGGATTATGTGAGCAGATCCAGTTTAATCACATGAGCCATTAAAGTTGGAAAGCCTTTCCCGGCTATGGTCAGAGAGATGCAAGGTAAGAAGGACTCACCCTGCCATGGCTGACTTTGAAGATGAAGGATGAGGGCCACAAGCCAAGGAATATGGGCAGCCTCTAAAAGCTGAAAACAACCCCTGGTTATCAACCAGGAAGGAAATGTGGACCTCAGTCCTACAACTACAAGGAACTAAATCCTGCTGAGACCCAAATGGACCTAGATGTGGATTCATCCCCATATCCAGAAAGGACTACATTCCTGTTAACATTCTGATACCAGCTTTGTGAATTTCTTGAGCAGAAACCCAGCTAAGCTCACCAGACTCCTGACACACAGAAACCGTGAGATAATAAATCTGTGTTTTTCTATGCTGCTAAGTATGTGGTAATTTGTTACAGCAGCAATAGAAAGCTAATAACCCTGCATTGGAGCATTGCAAAATTAATTTTTTGATTATGAAAATAATATATATGCATACAGTAACAGTGCCATTTTGAATCAGATAAACTACAATAATGATAATATATTACTCAATGAAAGTCAGTTAGCAACTAGAGATTACATTTTGCCATGCTGATTTCATGCCAACACTTTAGGAATCTGATTAAAGGAATCACCACACAATGAGAATGGCCATTGTAAAGTGGTGGTGGGATATTAGGGAAAACTGGAGGTTGCCAGGAGCAACTCTAACATTTGTAGATGTGTTGTGCTCTTGAAGCAATTTAGCAAAACTTCTCTGCTGGCAGCCAATAGATTGGAACTGTGCAGAACAGCCTGGCCAGCCCTTGTCTCTGCTACAACCCCATAAAAGCACTACTAGGACACATTGTTACAACCTCTTGGATATAAAAGGAAAAGACAAGCTGTATGCTATATCTATATGGAATCTAGTTATCTGAGTGTTTGTTTATTAAAGTTATTTGCCACTTCAACCTTGGAGAGTTTTTACCAACAGATAAACCATTTGTTTTTTGAGAGGTGCACCCAGACTTGTGCAGCCATTGTTGGAAATGATGCAGTCACATATGGGGAAGACACTCTAAGACATATATGTAGAGGCAATGATTTTCTTTGAAGGATACACATATAAATAATTTCTGCTAGTGGTTCTACTTTTACTACTTCCCACATGTCAAATAGAAAGTATTTGTCACGAAATAATGTACATTCAGTGACTAGTGATATATCTAAGAAATTAGAGAAGCAAGCTGTTATCACATCCACAAAAATAGTGTCATATGGTTAATGTGGGCTACTGAGTAACCAGATAGCAGAAGCTGGATTACACACGTGCCCTCCCCTTGTGTTCTAACTGAATGGCTGCCAAGTCCTGGAAGACATGACTTATCCTGATAGAACCGTACTCTGCCTTCCTCACTTCAGTGGCCTCTATGCTCTTCTGCTTTAGCTAAAGACAACTATTCCTTTTCCATTTTCTTGATTTAACTGGTTCTCAATGAGGTGCTTTCTGTAGAACTCATGTAAATAAATGGAAAAATTCCATATCTCCCTCTCCTTTTAAGTAAGAACAGAGTATTGCATTCTCAGTGAGGCTCTTTGGACTTCAGGACTGTCAGCTACCTTGTAAAAAAATTAGAGTTAGACCCAGATTTAACTCTTTTTAAGTATCACTTAGAAATGCTAAAATACTCTCAAAACCTTGAGAAGAGGTATGGAGAACATTCAACAGACTGTCTTCGTTGTAGAGTTGCATGTGATATGATACCTCTTCGACTGCATCATCCCCTTGGGTGGTGTATTACATTTGCAGGGATTATGAAGATGTTTGTATGTTAGAAGACATAATCCAGAAAGGGCTCCCTCTCACATTGATCAGCTTTCATGACCTGTCAGAAATTTGACTGTGGAAAAATTTACATCTACGAGAATCTTACTTCTCTTAGAATGCATTCCTGAGCTTTTTAAAATGTGGCTTTTCTCAAGTAGTATTAGAATTATAGGCAGGATATATATTAGTCTTTTGTGGGTCAGGTCAGGTATTTTGGAAATGTTCTTAGGAATTCCCAAAATGTGTTTTTGCAGTTATATAATAAATACAATTAACAGTGGGGATAGAAAAAGGGTAAGCTTAGCAAAATCCAGATATTATTAATGTAATGCCTTTATATCTAAAGTTTTGGAAATGAAGAGAGACTTTGGAGTCTCAGTTGAACAGTCTTTCTCCTATCCACGTACAAGAACTCAATGTGCAATTCACTGGAAGATGTGACACAAGGACTCGCCCTGGAACATCTTTCTCAGAGCACTGGAAATGTTGAAACAGTGACAAAGAGGTCACTGGCCTTCTCCACGTCCTTAGAAGCTTTGTCTATGAGCTTGCTTTACCTCTACAGACAAGAGGATATTTTTTGTTTCAAGAGGACTATGAAAGGTACAAGAAAGTTAAGAGGTTTCCAGATTAGGAATTTACTATGGCATATGAGGACTAAGCATTTGAAAATGTAAAGAAAAGCAGAGTGAAGTAACCATGTTATTTCTGTTGTGTGTCTATGCTTCTACAAATGTGATGTAGATTAAAAATTATAAGGAGTGGAGGGAGTCATTAGAATGTATGTTCCTAAATTAAGCCCCAATCTCAAAATTCCTGGAGCCAAGGAACCTACATTTTTCATCAGCATCCCAGGTGATTCTAGAGTAGGTCCAGAGAAAACACCTTGAAAACATGAAGATAGCAAGAGTGTAATTAAGATAGCATGTGAATTGAATTTATTCAGAACTTAAAAGCACCAAGGAAAAATTAAAGTAACTTGGTTCAGCATTCATGTTTATTGTGATTTTTATCTTTTCTGTAAATGACTTCCTTCAGGCATTTGTTCAGATATCATCTTATTGGTGAAGCCTTCTCAATGTACAAAATTGCAATCCATTCAACTTCCCAGCCTTTCCTACTCATGTGGTTTACTTTTCATCATAACACGTTACCACCTAGCATATTATATATTTACTTCTTTATGTTTTTTGTCTCTCTCCCTGCCCCCTTCACTATAGCTAAGTGTATGAGGCAAGGATTTTGTTTTGTTCAATGCTGTAGCCCCAGTGCCTCCAAGGTGTCTGGAATGTTACAGGTGTTTGCTAAGTGACTTTTGCATGAATGGAGGAGTTTGTTTTGATCATCTTCCTGGCTCACTCTTCTTCTTCTCTTTATACCATAGTGAGATGTGTTGAAAATATTCCATAGGGGAAAAAAGGACTTGGAAGAGAGTTTTGTAAAAGAAAAGGAATTCATTTATAAATGTCATTCTAGAATCATTAAGGGCTAGGGCTAGAAAAGATGTCTAAATTCCCTATTCTACAAACAAGAAAATAGAAAAGTTATGAAGATCAGAGGAAAAGAGAGAACCACCTATAAAAATACATGGACAAAGCCAGTGATGTATTGTATTGTTAAATAGATACACAGACAGTCACCAGTTTACAATTTTTTGACTTTATGATGGTGGGAATGCGATACGCATTCAGTGGAAACCATACTTAGAATTTTGAACTTTGATCTTTTTCTGGGCTAGAGATATACAGTAAGGTACTCTCATATGATGCTGAGCAGTGGTCCACAGCTCCCAGTCAGCCACACAATCACAAGGGTGCACAATCGATATACTTATGACCATTCTGTACCCATACAACCATTCTGTTTTTCACTTCCAGTACAGTATTCAATAAATTACATGATATATTCAACACTTTTTATAAAAAAAGGCCTTATGTTAGATGACTTTGCCCAGATGTAGGCTCATGTAAGTGTTCCGAGCACATTTAAAGTAGGCTAGGCTAAGCGATGATGTCCTGTAGGTTAGGTGTATGAAGTGCATTGTCAACGTATGATATTTTCAACTTGCAGTGGGTTTATCAGAATGTAATCCCATCACCAGTCAAGGATGATCAGTAATGGTTTGCTTGATGTTGAGACAGAGGAGAGAAGTAAAAGAAAATATCAAAAACTGTTAAAGGCACTAAAAGTGCTGTGTAGAACATCTATGGTAATTAGGAAACTTGGGTCATGGTACGTTTTTAAACACTTAAAAGTGGGTGAGTTCAAATGTTTAACTCAAGTTCAACTATACTGTTTTCAGTGGAGTCAAGAGACAGTTTTTTGGCCAAAAATATGTTTTTCAAGAACAGCGTATTCTTTCCAAAAGTTTTCAAATACATTCAGTTTTAATATTTTAAGTGTCAATTATATTGACAGCTCTATAAATTAATCTTCTCTAGCTGGTTTGGCTCATTTACCTGACAGCTTTTGGTTTCTTAGTTTCATGCTTTTCTTAAATCCACTTCTGTGAGTTGGTTCACAGCCTGCCTATTTTCCTCTTGCTTCTGTCATTACGTTTTGTTCCTGCTCTCTGTCGGGCTTGCCATTTCCTGTTATTGATTTTCTGTAAATTCCTCATAACAGACCTTGCAGCAGAGTACCTTTGAGAAAAGTATCTGAAAATTATAACAAATATTTTACAAGTGGTTTCTTTTAGCCAGGTTTTTTGGGTTTTTTTTTCATGTATAGAATTCATTCATCATTGGGTTTTTCTTTCTTTACCATCTCACATTCTTATTCTCTAAGTGACTGGTCTATCCAGGTACTAAGATTCCTCTAGTTTGTTTGTTCTGCTTATTTTTGTAAACTTCAGATGTTTCCATAACTGACCTCAGCTCATAGGCCCACGTATGGGTGACTGTTCTGGAATGAATGTTCACAGAGGGGTGCCTGTCTTTTGTGTAGGTCCGGAATGTACAGTGAAATGCAAGATTGAGTGGTGCGTTTGGAACCTATAATTTTCATGTGGATTGTTTCTAAATTTTCACAAGGACAGAAAGAGAGAGAATCATGAGATCTAAGGGGTAAGGGGTGAGGAAGGTAGTGGGTGAAACTGAGGGTTGACAGAGGCATGGATGAGAGTAGAAGAGGCATTTCTCACCTTTATACTTTCACTCTAAAGTGGAAATTAGTGTCTTTAGAGGGGTAAAATGGATGGTGATATCTAAACAATTAAGTTCATATTCTATTTCTTTTCTAATATTATTTTCTTTTGTTATAACCTGTTATGAGCTCTAATTATGAAATATTAATCCTATAATCAGTATCCTGCTTTGGTTTATATAAAGATTGAACTTAATCTCACTCATACATTACTGAAGAAGTGAACTCGAAGTAGAGGACCTGTAATCTCAAGGTCCTCACCTACGCATACAGTCTATATCCATGACATGTATACTCCCATGCCCTTCATTGTCATACTCCAGGGATAATTTACTTTCTAGAAAGTTCTCTGAGCTCTTTTGAACAGAACCCTAGATAAATATAGCATAACTTTATTATACGACATTGTAGCTCTGCTGAGGATTTCTTAGGAAGTCACAAGCTGTATCAGGATTTCAGGTAAGACCAGACAGGGTCTCATAGGACAGAGAAAGGAACCAGTTTGAAACAGTATCCCCCTCCCCATCTCTTGAACATCCATATCTATGCCTCCTGTGAGAACTAGAAAAGGACCCATTTCTTCCATGGAACTCTCTCTGACACAGGCCATGATGCTCTGTCCATCATTTGTCCTTTAAAAAGTAAATTATCAACTAGTGACATTGATATGAGCATGTCTCTTTTTTTGTTATTTGAACATTCCATGTGTGTTCCTCTTCAATCTCTGTAAGGCTATAACCCATTTCAGGGAAGGGAATGTTTTTTTTTATTTTCTAAGAGCATAGTTTGTAGGTATGAGCATCTGATGAGAAGGATGCCTTAGAGATGTGGTCTTTGAGGGATTTTGGAGAATGGTAATGGTGCTAAAATATGGGAGTTAGTCAATGTCCCAATTAAAATGAATAATGAAAGTTGGGGTAGATTTCACCAATTTTAGAATAATGAGCTTAAGTTTCTTCTTCCTAGTGGAATTCTAGAATGGACTCAGTGAACAGCACTTAGAAAGGCAGTGTTTCACAAAGAACTTGCCTAGACTTTTAAAGATGTTGTTTTGCCAGATACATGCCAGTGATTATCTACTTGGAAACAAGACCAAGGGCAGGTTCTCTGAGTGAGCATGTCCCCCTGTGGGAAGGAGCCAGTAGGCTGTTTCAGGACTGTAGCTTTCACCTGCTTTGGCCTATTCATCACTTTTATCACTGACTTGTTGGATGAGCCCATAGATATCATGTTTGTTTCTTAATCCTGCAGTGACACAAAGTTAAAGAGTGAATATATGTGATGTCAAAATCAGGATTCAAAAAGCTCCTGAGAGGCCTCAGTGGGTAATAATACCTGTCAAGCTCAGGGGAAGATTACCAAAATATCCCATACACTGTTGGAATGCATTATTAGGCATATGGCACCTACATTGCAGAGGCAATAGTACCGCTTTGTCCTGTGCAGGTAGGACACAGGTGGATGTGTTCCCTAAACACACTTTAAAGTGTGTGCTCCAGGAGATGAATGTCGTGGAAGATGAGAGAACTTGAAAGCTACAGAGTGTGTTTAATAAAAAAGAGAAGAGGATCTGTGAATAGCTCACAATATCAGAGAAGAAGAATTACTAGGTTAGTTTCAATGGGAAAAATAGGGCCCAATGAATGTGACAGAAAGACAGAAAGAAAAACATGCCAACAATTAGTCTCTTCAAAACAGAAGGTACTTGGTGGATAATCCAATGTGGAAAACTCATTGTGTCATGCTGAAGGTCATTGTGGCTACTCATTGCATAATGATTAAACTGAATAAACATTTAGCATGTTTTTCCCATAGTTTTATTAGATGTGATTTTATAGGAATATGATCTGTTGATTAAGAAAATATTGCAAGTCTACAGACTCTCTAGAAATGGACAATTAATGCAGCCATGTCTTGCCTTTTGGAAGCTGCACCACTGGAGGCTGAAGAGGAAGTGGCAGGTGTGCCTAATGCAGAAAGTTTCACTGTGATTGAATTATTATAAATATTAGATATTGAAAATACTTTGGTTTCTTAAAAGAAATAATCCAGCAGTTACTATTTTAGGGGAAAAAAATGAAATAGAAATCATCAAAGTATGGACCTTGTCGTTTATGAGGCCTTCACTTATAATTAAAAAAAAAAAAAACAACTATGGGTTATGATGTTTGGAATAAATATAAAGTTTTCATGAATAAAATTTCATAAAATGGGCCATTAAACCTATGAGTAAGGACATGCAAATTTTTAACGCAAAAAACTAGAGGTGGAAACCTTAAAGAATCTTACTGCAGGATAAGAAATGTGCCATTCTTTTTGCATTTCACATAATCCTTCAGTTTTTTATGTATGTACTCAAGATACATTTATTCTTTCTCTGCTTATTTTTAGGGCACTTTGAATCCTTATTGTGTTTTATGGGATGACTCAAAAACGTAAGTGACAGATGTTTTCTTACATGACTTTGGACTAAACATTCAAAGCACATTAAGTTATTTCAGCTGCTTTCTAGTCAACAGGAATATGATAAGTTAGTGGGATGTGAGTTACACTAGGAGAGAAAGCAGTCTCCTTTTTGAATCTGTAGGACAGTATGATGATTGTGTTTGTGTGTGATGATGCCATCAGGTTACATCCCAAGGTAGGATTGCATTACCTGATGTGTAAGGCACATTGCGATGCGAATTCCATGAGGATTTTTAAAAGCTCTAATATTTTAAAATTATAGGAGCTCAGATGCTAGTTCAACATTTTGCCCTAGTAATTCAGCTTAGAATCGCAGAATAAAATAGCAATCTCTATGGTCATTTAGCCAATACGTTACTTGCATGGCCTTGAATCTATTATCAGAGTAATGAGATATTTATATGGCCCTTCCAAATTGTTTTGTTATAAAAACATTGAGTGACATTTAATTTTCTTATTCATAGAGTAAGGATGAATCATTCTTCCATGTATTGCTTTGTTTGTAACAAGTAATTGCAATATATCTGGTCAAAATCATCTTAATCTCATTGGTAATGCTATGAGATTCTAAGGTCTCAAAGAGCAGAAAAATCCATGATTAAGGCTTAATTAGACTCCCATACTTTAAGTACTTCTGTGGGTTTATTTCAGTGTAGTAGCCAGGTTATACAATCTTGGTTTGTTTTGTTTTGCATGGAGGGGAGATAAATGTCAATCAATCTCAAAAGCTAATACCACCATGTATATGCTGTCAGTTAACGCACCACATTGTTGGGTTCTATGTATTCTAAGATTTTCCCCCATGTTCTTCACCCTAAACCGGATCTACATGTAAGGTTTTATGATGTTACTTGTCTCTCATCAGTAGTTACTGGAGAGTCTAGAAGAGGGACATTCTTAGACTTTCTAGCTAAAGAGCAAACCTACAGGAAATGTGCTAATTCTTAGGATACTGATGTAATTTAAACTAGTATTTATGTGGGTGAAAAATCAATGATATTAAGCATGTTTTTTTGCTATAGATTCTGATATTCTAGGGATCCTCTTCTCCTAGGAACCTTAGTGCATATGGAGAATCCCAAATTGTCCTGGTGATAACATGAGCTGGATGTTTCTCACTGATGTCATTATTTTTTTTTTCATTTTAAAACCACATAGAGAAATCCGTGGTCATAGAATTTTTGCAAGATTTCCTCTTTACCAATAGCCAGAGAAGATGCTGGTAGTATATTCTAAGGCACTATTTAGTATGTTGTACAGACAAGGGAAAAATAAAAGGCCACAAAAATCAAATTGAACGTTTTCTACTCAAGAAAAACATGCCATCTTAAGCACCTGATTACAGATACTTGCATATCTCCATGAATAATAACCAACTTTTATTTAGTTTTATTACCTTTTTAGTGGGTAGAATGTGCTTCTATGTTGATCCAAAAAGGGGAACGTGTTGGTTATTCCAAAAGACCTTTGGGACTTACAGGGATATTACAGAAGAAACAATATTCCCTTATTTTGTGCCTCTCTGGGTTTGCTTTCACAGTTTTTCTAAGGTTTTAAGTTTAATTTATAAAACTGTTGGATGAGGTCAGTGTTAAGTTTAGGAATCAATCACTCTCTGCTTTCTCTAACATCTGCTGACTCTTATCCATCACAAAGAACATGTCTTAGCTTTACAAACTTCAGCTTTTTAGTTGTCCTTGAAGAAAACAATTCAGCGAGAGGAGGTGTGCTTAGCTGCCTTTCAGATCAGATTATCTCCAGAGATAAGTGCAGTTCATGTTTCCTTGATGTATCTGAAAAGTGATCAAAAAGGTTTCCACTGTGACAGAACTTCCATACCATCACACGTTTTACCAGACTCTTTCATCATTAAATTGTTTTTCTGGGTGAGTTTTAAACAGTGAAGGTTAAGACAACTTTGTTTTCTTTCTTCACATCTGTTCCTCTGTTTTGATCATGTTCACATACACAATAGTTTTATCGATGCAATGATGTTAACTTTGAGTATAAGACCTCTAAGAATAGTTAATGAAGAGATATGGCTATTCCTTTTTACACAGAAAAGCGTTGATCTAAATGGTGTTTTCAAGATTGCAGTAACAAAGTTGAAATTAGAAGTTGTCTTTTAATTTTGGTTTATGTAATCAAATTGCCTTAATTTTTTATTGAGGTATATTTGACATATAATATTATATTAGTTTCAGGTGTGAAATATGATTCAATATTTGTATACACTGCTAAATGATCACCACGATAAGTCTAGTTACCATCTGTCACCATACATAGTTACAAATTCTTTTTCTTTAAGAACTTTTAAGATTTACTCTCAGCAATTTTCAAGTTTGCAATCTGATATTATTAACTATAGTCATCCCCTGTGTACTGTACATTATATCACCAGGTTTGATTCATTTTATAACTGGAGGGTTTGACCCTCCCCCTTTACCCATTTCACCCACCCCCATCTCCCATCCCCTCTGGCAATATCAAGTTGCCTTACTTTTAAATATTTAAAATTAAATTTTAATTACAAAAATAATGCATGAGTATCTTTTACTTGTAAAACTATAAAACATAACTGCTAAGGCACAAGACCCCATTAATCATTAATACCTTGGGTCTCCACATCCACCACCTCTCCAAGGTCACTCCTACTTATATTTTGTTATGTATAATTTCAGGCATCTACTTATGCATTGACACACATGTGTAGCCATAGAAATTAACACTATTTTAACGTAAATATTGTCATACTGTATGTAACACTTGTCATCTTAAATTTTTAATTCAATGATTATTGTGTAAGTTTTAAAATTTCACTACATATGTTTTATCCCTTGTACCTGCTGCATTGTATAGATATATCATAATTTATCTAGTATTCCCAATATTGGTGGCATTGAAGTGGTTTTCAATTTATTTTATTCTACAAACTGTTCTTCTGCGTACCTCCTTGTACATCCCTCCTTGAGGTGCTCTTTCACAGTCCAACTTGCTACCATGTTGTTCTCTTTATATAACATTATTTTACATTCTTCACAGCATTCATTGCTACTTTTTATTTATTTTTCTTGCTTACTCTCTGTCTCCCCCACTAGAGAGTAAATACCACAAGAGAGAGACTTTACCTTTCTTATTCACTAACTGCACTAATGCCTGATACACCTGCACATAGTATGAATTCAACAAATACTTATTGGTTAGCTTTGTATAAGAATAAATATTTGAATATTTCTAAGGTATCTTTTTTTTTTAACATCTTTATTGGAGTATAATTGCTTTACAATGGTGTGTTAGTTTCTGCTTTATAACAAAGTGAATCAGTTATACATATACATATGTTCCCATGTCTCTTCCCTCTTGCGTCTCACTCCCTCCCACCCTCCCTATCCCACCCCTCTAGGTGGTCACAAAGTACCAAGTTGATCTCCCTGTGCTATGCGGCTGCTTCCCACTAGCTAACTATTTTACATTTGGTAGTGTATATATGTCCACGCCACTCTCTCACCCGGTCACATCTTACCCTTCCCCCTCCCCATATCCTCAAGTCCATTCTCTAGTAGGTCTGTGTCTTTATTCCCGTCTTGCCACTAGGTTCTTCATGACCATTTTTTTTTTTCCTTAGATTCCATATATATGTGTTAGCATACTGTATTTGTTTTTCTCTTTCTGACTTATTTCACTCTGTATGACAGACTCTTAACTCCATCCACCTCACTACGAATACCTCCATTTCGTTTCTTTTTATGGCTGAGTAATATTCCATTGTATATATGTGCCACATCTTCTTTATCCATTCATCCGATGATGGACACTTAGGTTTCTTCCATGTCCTGGCGATTGTAAATACAGCTGCAATGAACATTTTGGTACGTGACTCTTTTTGAATTATGGTTTTCTCAGGGTATATGCCCAGTAGTGGGATTGCTGGGTCGTATGGTAGTTCTATCTTTAGTTTTTTAAGGAACCTCCATACTGTTCTCCATAGTGGCTCTATCAATTTACATTCCCACCAGCAGTACAAGAGTGTTCCCTTTTCTCCACACCCTCTCCAGCATTCATTGTTTATACATTTTTTGATGATGGCCATTCTGACCAGTGTGAGATGATATCTCATTGTAGTTTTGATTTGCATTTCTCTAATGATTAATGATGTTGAGCATTCTTTCATGTGTTTGTTGGCAATCTGTATATCTTCTTTGAAGAAATGTCTATTTAGGTCTTCTGCCCATTTTTGGATGGGGTTGTTTGTTTTTTTGTTATTGAGCTGCATGAGCTGCTTGTAAAACTTGGAGATTCATCATTTTTCAGTTGCTTCATTTGCAAATATTTTCTCCCATTCTGAGGGTTGTCTTTTGGTCTTGTTTATGGTTTCCTTTGCTGTGCAAAAGCTTTTAAGTTTCATTAGGTCCCATTTGTTTATTTTTGTTTTTATTTCCATTTCTCTAGGAGCTGGGTCAAAAAAGGATCTTGCTGTGATTTATGTCATAGAATATTCTGCCTATGTTTTCCTCTAAGAGTTTGATAGTGTCTGGCCTTACATTTAGGTCTTTAATCCATTTTGAGTTTATTTTTGTGTATGGTGTTAGGGAGTGTTCTAATTTCATACTTTTACATGCACCTGTCCAGTTTTCCTAGCACCACTTATTGAAGAGGCTGTCTTTTCTCCACTGTATATGCTTGCCTCCTTTATCAAAGATAAGGTGACCATATGCGCGTGGGTTTATCTCTGGGCTTTCTATCCTGTTCCATTGATCTATGTTTCTGTTTTTGTGCCAGTACCAAACTGTCTTGATTACTGTAGTTTTGTAATATAGTCTGAAGTCAGGGAGCCTGATTCCTCCAGCTCCATTTTTCATTCTCAAGATTTCTTTGGCTCTTTGGGGTCTTTTGTGTTTCCATACAAATTGTGAAATTTTTTGTTCTAGTTCTGTGAAAAAACCCAGTGGTAGTTTGATAGGGATTGCATTGAATCTGCAAATTGCTTTGGGTAGTAGTCATTTTCACAATGTTGATTCTTCCAATCCAAGAACATGGTATATCTCTCCATCTATTTGTATCATCTTTAATTTCTTTCATCAGTGTCGTATAATTTTCTGCATACAGGTCTTTTGTCTCCTTAGGTAGGTTTATTCCTAGGTATTGTATTCTTTCTGTTGCAATGGTAAACGGGAGTGTTTTCTTAATTTCACTTTCAGATTTTTCATCATTAGTGTATAGGAATGCAAGAGATTTCTGTGCATTAATTTTGTATCCTGCTACTTTACCAAATTCATTGATTAGCTCTAGGAGTTTTCTGGTAGCATCTTTAGGATTCTCTATGTATAGTATCATGTCATCTGCAAACAGTGACAGCTTTACTTCTTCTTTTCCGATTTGGATTTCTTTTATTTCTTTCTCTTCTCTGATTGCTGTGGCTAACACTTCCAAAACTATGTTGAATAATAGTGGTGAGAGTGGGCAACCTTGTCTTGTTCCTGATCTTAGTGGAAATGGTTTCAGTTTTTCACCACTGAGGACAATGTTGGCTGTGAGTTTGTCATATATGGCCTTTATTATGTTGAGGAAAGTTCCCTCTATGCCTACTTTCTGCAGGGCTTTTATCATAAATGGGTGTTGAATTTTGTTGAAAGCTTTCTCTGCATCTATGGAGATGATCATATGGTTTTTCTCCTTCAATTTGTTAATATGGTATATCACGTTGATTGATTTGCATATTTTGAAGAATCCTTGCATTCCTGGAATAAGCCCCACTTGATCATGGTGTATGATCCTTTTAATGTGCTGTTGGATTCTGTTTGCTACTATTTTTTTGAGGATTTTTGCATCTATGTTCATCAGTGAAATTGGCCAGTAGTTTTCTTTCTTTGTGACATCTTTGTCTGGTTTTGGTATCAGGGTGATGGTGGTCTCGTAGAATGTGTTGGGGAGTGTTCCTCCGTCTGCAATATTTTGGAAAAGTTTGAGAAGGACAGTTGTTAGCTCTTCTCTAAATGTTTGATAGAATTCACCTGTGAAGCTATCTGGTCCTGGGCTTTTGTTTGTTGGAAGATTTTTAATCACAGTTTCAATTTCAGTGCTTGTGATTGGCCTGTTCATATTTTCTATTTCTTCCTGATTCAGTCTCGGCAGGTTGTGCATTTCTAAGAATTTGTCCATTTCTTCCAGGTTGTCCATTTTATTGGCATAGAGTTGCTTGTAGTAATCTCTCATGATCCTTTGTATTTCTGCAGTGTCAGTTGTTACTTCTCCTTTTTCATTTCTAATTCTATTGATTTGAGTCTTCTCCCTTTTTCTCTTGATGAGTCTGGCTAATGGTTTATCAACTTTGCTTATCTTCTCAAAGAACCAGCTTTTAGTTTTATTGATCTTTGTTATTGTTTCCTTCATTTCTTTTTCATTTATTTCTGATCTGATCTTTATGATTTCTTTCCCTCTGCTATCTTTGGGGGTTTTTTGTTCTTCTTTCTCTAATTGCTTTAGGAGCAAGGTTAGGTTGTTTATTTGAGATGTTTCCTGTTTCTTGAGGTAGGTTTGTATTGCTATAAACTTCCCTCTTAGAACTGCTTTTGCTGCATCCCGTAGGTTTTGGGTCGTCGTGTCTCCATTGTCATTTGTTTCTAGGTGTTTTTTGATTTCCCCCTTGATTTCTTCAGTGATCACTTCGTTATTAAGTAGTGTATTGTGTAGCCTCCATGTGTTTGTATTTTTTACAGATCTTTTCCTGTAATTGATATCTAGTCTCATAGTTTTGTGGTCAGAAAAGATACTTGATACGATTTCAATTTTCTTAAATTTATCAAGGCTTGATTTGTGACCCAAGATATGATCTATCCTGGAGAATGTTCCATGAGCACTTGAGAAAAATGTGTATTCTGTTGTTTTTGGATGGAATGTCTTATAAATATCAATTAAGTCCATCTTGTTTAATGTATCATTTAAAGGTTGTGTTTCCTTATTTATTTTCATTTTGGATGATCTGTCCATTGGTGAAAGTGGGGTGTTAAAGTCCCCTACTATGATTGTGTTACTGTCGATTTCCCCTTTTATGGCTGTTAGTATTTGCCTTATGTATTGAGGTGCTCCTATGTTGGGTGCATAAATATTTACAATTGTTATACCTTCCTCTTGGATCGATCCCTTGATCATTATATAGTGTCCTTCTTTGTCTCTTATAATATTCTTTATTTTAAAGTCTATTTTGTCTGATATGAGAATTGCTACTCCACCTTTCTTTTGATTTCCATTTGCATGGAATATCTTTTTCCATCCCCTCACTTTCAGTCTGTATGTGTCCCTAGATCTGAAGTGGGTCTCTTGTAGACAGCATATATATGGGTCTTGTTTTTGTATCCATTCAGCCAGTCTGTGTCTTTTGGTGGGCGCATTTAATCCATTTACATTTAAGGTAATTATCGATATGTATGTTCCTATTCCCATTTTCTTAAATGTTTTGTGTTTGTTATTGTAGGTGTTTTCCTTCTCTTGTGTTTCTTGCCTAGAGAAGTTCCTTTAGCATTTGTTGTAAAGCTGGTTTGGTGGTGCTGAACTTTCTCAGCTTTTGCTTGTCTGTAAAGGTTTTAATTTCTCCATCAAATCTGAATGAGATCCTTGCTGGGTAGAGTAACCTTGGTTGTAGGTTTTTCTCCTTCATGACTTTAAGTATATCCTGCCACTCCCTTCTGGCTTGCAGAGTTTCTGCTGAAAGATCAGATGTTAACCTTATGGGGATTCCCTTGTGTGTTATTTGTTGTTTTTCCCTTGCTGCTTTTAGTATGTTTTCTTTATATTTAATTTTTGATAGTTTGATTAATATGTGTCTTGGCGTGTTTCTCCTTGGATTTATCCTGTATGGGACTCTCTGTGCTTCCTGGACTTGATTAACTATTTCCTTTCCCATATTAGGGAAGTTTTCAACTATAATCTCTTCAAATATTTTCTCAGTCCCTTTCTTTTTCTCTTCTTCTTCTGGGACCCCTATCATTCGAATGTTGATGCGTTTAATGTTGTCCCAGAGGTCTCTGAGACTGTCCTCAGTTCTTTTCATTCTTTTTTCTTTATTCTGCTCTGCAGTAGTTATTTCCACTATTTTTTCTTCCAGGTCACTTTTCCGTTCTTCTGCCTCAGTTATTCTGCTATTGATCCCTTCTAGAGTATTTTTAATTTCATTTATTGTGTTTTTCATCACTGCTCCATTCCTCTTTAGTTCTTCTACGTCCTTGTTAAATGTTTCTTGCATTTTGTCTATTCTATTTCCAAGATTTTGGATCATCTTTACTATCATTATTCTGAATTCTTTTTCAGGTAGACTGCCTATTTCCTCTTCATTTGTTAGTTCTGGTGTGTTTTGACTCTGCTCCTTCATCTGCTGTGTGTTTTTCTGTCTTCTCATTTTGCTTATCTTACTGTGTTTGGGGTCTCCTTTTCACAGGCTGCAGGTTCGTAGTTCCTGTTGTTTTTGGTGTCTGTCCCCAGTGGCTAAGGTTGGTTCAGTGGGTTGTGTAGGCTTCCTGGTGGAGGGGACTAGTGCCTGTGTTCTGGTGGATGAGGCTGAATCTTGTCTTTCTGGTGGGCACGTCCACGTCTGGTGGTGTGTTTTGGGGTGTCTGTGGCCTTATTATGATTTTAGGCAGCCTCCCTGCTAATGGATGGGGCTGTGTTCCTGTCTTGCTAGTTGTTTGGCATAGGGTGTCCAGCACTTTAGCTTACTGGTCGTTGAGTGAAGCTGGGTCTTGATGTTGAGATGGAGATCTCTGAGAGATTTTCACCGTTTAGTATTATGTGGAGCTGGGAGGTCTCTTGTGGACCAGTGTCCTGAAGTTGGCTCTCCCACCTCAGAGGCACAGCCCTGATGCCTGGCTGGAGCACCAAGAGCCTTTCATCCATACGGCTCAGAATAAAAGGGACAAAAAATAGAAAGAAAGAAAGAAAGAAAGAGGATAAAATAAAGTAAAATAAAATAAAATAAAGCTATTTTAATAAAAAATAAGAAAAAATATTAAGAAAAAATTTATTAAGAAAAAATTTTTTTTAAATTTTTTAAAATAATTTTTTTTAATATAAGTTCATTAATTTTTTTTTTATTTTATTTTTATTTATTTATTTATTTACTTATGGCTGTGTTGGGTCTTCGTTTCTGTGCGAGGGCTTCCTCTAGTTGCAGCAAGCGGGGGCCATTCTTCATCGCGGTGCAGGGGCCTGTCACTATCGCGGCCTCTCTTGTTGTGGAGCACAGGCTCCAGACGCGCAGGCTCAGTAATTGTGGCTCACGGGCCCAGTTGCTCCGTGGCATGTGGGATCTTCCTGGACCAGGGCTCAAACCCGTGTCCCCTGCATTGGCAGGCAGATTCTCAACCGCTGCGCCACCAGAGAAGCCCTAAAATAATTTTTTTTTAATTTTTATAAAAAATAAGAAAAAAATTATTAAGAAAAAATTTATTAAGAAATTTTTTTTTAAATTTTTTAAAATAAAAAATTTAAAAAAATTAAGAAAAATTTTATTAAGAAAAATTTTTTTTATTTTTTTAAAATAAAAAAATTATTAAGAAAAATTTTTTTTTAATTTTTTAAAATAAAAAATAAGGACAAATTATTAAGAAAAAAAATTTTTTAAGTTAAAAAAAAAAAAACAAAAAAAAATGGACGGACCGAACCCTAGGACAAATGGTGAAAGCAAAGATATACAGACAAAATCTCACCCAGAAGCATACACATATACACTCACAAAAAGAGGAAAAGGGGAAGAATTAATATATCCTGCTCCCAAAGTCCACCTCCTGAATTTGGGATGATTCATTGTCTATTCAGGTATTCAACAGATGCAGGTACATCAAGTTGTTTGTGGAGCTTTAATCCGCTGCTTCTGAGGTTGCTGGGAGAAATTTCCCTTTCTCTTCTTTGTTCGCACAGCTCCTGGGGTTCAGCTTTGGATTTGGACCCGCCTCTGCGTGTACGTCGCCTGAGGGCGTCTGTTCTTTGCTCACACAGGATGGTGTTAAAGGAGCAGCTGCTTCAGGGGCTCTGGCTCACTCAGGCCGGGGGGAGGGAAGGATACGGATGCGGGGCGAGCCTGCGGCGGCAGAGGCCGGCGTGACGTTGCACCATCCTGAGGCGCGCCGTGCATTCTCCCGGGGAAGTTGTCCCTGGATCACAGGAGCCTGGCAGTGGCGGACTGCACAGGCTCCCGGGAGGGGCAGTGTGGAGAGTGACCTGTGCTCGCATACAGGCTTCTTGGTGGTGGCAGCAGCAGCCTTAGCGTCTCCTGCCCGTCTCTGGGGTCCGCACTGATAGCCACGGCTCGCGCCCGTCTCTGGAGCTTGTTTAGGGGGCGCTCTGAATCCCCTCTCCTCGCGCACCAGGAAACAAAGAGGCAAGAAAAAGTCTCTTGCCTCTTCGGCAGCTCCAGACCTTTTCCTGGACTCCCTCCGGGCTAGCTGTGGCGCACTAGCCCCTTCAGGCTGTGTTCACGCCGCCAACCCCAGTCCTCTCCCTGCGATCCAACCGAAGCCCGAGCCTCAGCTCCCAGCCCCGCCCGCCCCGGCGGGTGAGCAGACAAGCCCCTCAGGCTGGTGAGTGCTGGTCGGCACCGATCCTCTGTGCGGGAATCTCTCCGCTTTGCCCTCTGCACCCCTGTGGCTGCGCTCTCCTCCGTGGCTCCGAAGCTTCCCCCCTCTGCCACCCGCAGTCTCCACCCGCGAAGGGCCTTCCTAGTGTGTGGAAACCTTTCCTCCTTCACAGCTCCCTCCCACTGGTTCAGGTCTCGTCTCTATTCTTTTGTCTCTGTTATTTCTTTTTTCTTTTGCCCTACCCAAGTACTTGGGGAGTTTCTTGCCTTTTGAGAGGTCTCATGTCTTCTGCCAGCGTTCAGTGGGTGTTCTGTAGGAGCAGTTCCACATGTAGATGTATTTCTGATGTATCTGTGGGGAGGAAGGTGATCTCCGCATCTTACTCTTCCGCCATCTTGCCCAGACCCCCCCCAAGGTATTTTTTTTACTTAAGAATGATTTTCATTTATGTTTCATTTTATTAGTGACATATACTTCTAGCAATCATTAGATTGAAAGATTGAAGGGAGAATGCCTCAATGTGTTACAGTACTAAGGTCCATCATAAACAATTAACTTTATCTCTAGTGATAATCTACTACCCTGATAATCCCAGACAAAGCCATTTTATTTTACTCTGTTTAGGCTCAACAGTTTTAGACAATTATAAAAGACATTTTTATTCTGCTTTGAGTAACTGATTAACAGGATGAAGAAAATGCTTCATCATGGATGACCCATGAAGTAAACTGAAAGTACTTTCCTCACTTCAGAAAAAGGCTTATTTTAGTAAAAAAAGTGGGGTTTTTTTGTGTTTTTTGTTTTTTTATTATACTTGTGTGATTGATAATTTGCACATTCTTTGGGCTACTCCAAATTTGGATTTTGGGTATTGGATCATGTGTGTTGACTACACACATGGGTTTTCACTGGAAAACCCATAATCCTTCCTTTATGTGAACCTGCGGTGTTTCTCCATGGGTTTCAGTAGCACCATCTGATTCTAACAGGTCTGTGAAATATCATGTTTATTCTCAGAAAATGTTTCGGAGTTTTTTTTTTTTTCTTTTTTTATTGAAGTATAGTTGATTACAATATTATATTACTTTCTGGAGTATAACATAGTGATTCAACGTTTTAATAGATTGTACTCGGTTAAAAGTTATTACAAAATAATTGCTATATTCCCATGTGCTGTACAATATATCCTTGTTGCTTATTCATTTTATACACAATAGTTTGTATCTCTTAATCCCATACCCCAAGCTTGTGATCCATCCCCGTCCCTCTCCTCACTGGTAATCACTAGTTTGTTCTCTATATCCGTGAATCTGTTTCTGTTTTGTTATATGCATTCATTTTATTTATTTTTCATATTCCACATATAAAAGAAAACACAGAGATTTTGTCTTTCTCTAATTTCACTAAGCATAATACCTTCTGGGTTCATCCACATTTTTGCAAATGGCAGAATTTCATTCTTTTTTATGGCTGAGTAGTATATATATATATATCACTTCTTTATCCATTCATCTGTTAATGGACACTTAGGTTGCTTCCATATCTTGGCTATTATAAATAGTGCTGCTATGAACTTTGGAGTGCATATATCTTTTCAAATCAGTGTTTTTGGTTTTCTTCAGACATATACCCACGAGTGGAATTGTTCGATCATGTAGTAGTTCTATTTTTAGATTTTGGAGGAACTTCCGTATTGTTTTTCATAGTGTCTGCACCAACTTACATTCTGAGCAGCAGTGTACTAGGGTTCCATTTTCTTTACGTCCTCACCAGTATTTGATATTTGTAGACTTTTGATGATAGCCATTTTGAGAGGTGTGAGGTGATATCTTATTGTGGTTTTGATTTTCATTTCTCTGATGATTAGCGATGTTGAGCATTTTTTCATATGCCGGTTGGCCATCTGTATGTCTTCTTTGGAAAACTGTCTATTCAGGTCTTCTGCCCATTTTTTAATTGGGTTGTTTGGATTTTTAATATAGAGTTGTATGAGCTATTTATATATTTTAGAAAGTAACACCTTCTCAGTCATATTATTAGCAAATATTTTCTCCCATTCCATAGGTTGTGTTTTTGTTTTGTCAGTGGTTTCCATTGATGTGCAAAAACATTTACATTTAATTAGACCATATTTGTTTATATTTTATTTTGTTTCTTTTGCCTTAGAAGACAGATCCAAAAAAATATTGCTACAATTTATCTCAGAGTGTTATGCCTGTGTTCTTTTCTAGGAGTTCTATTGCTTCAGGCCTTACATTTAGATCCTTAACCCATTTTGAGTTTATTTTTGTATGTGGTGTGATAAAATGTTCTGGTTTCATATTTTTACACTTAGCTGTCCAATTTTCAAAGCAGCACTTATTAAAGAGACTGTCTTTTCTCCCAGAGGTTCATGGGTTTATTTCTGGGCTCTCTATTCTGTTCCATTGATCTATGTGTCTATTTTTGTGTCAGTATCATGCTGTTTTGAATACTGTAGCTTTGTAGTATAGTCTGAAGTCAGGGACCAAGATACCTCCAGCTTTATTCTTTTTTCTCCAGATTGCTTTGTCACTTCAGGGTCTTTTGTGGTTCCATATGAATTTTAGGATTATTTGTTCTAGTTCTGTGAAAAGTGTCATTTTCATAGGGATTGCATTAGATCTGTAGATTTCTTTGGGTACTATGGCCATTTTAACAATATCAATACTTCCAATCCAAGAGCATGAGGTATATTTCCATTTATTTGTATCATCTTCAATTTCCTTTTTCAATGTATTATAGCTTTCAGAGTATAGGTGTGTCACCTCCTTGGTTAAGTTTTTTCTAGGTATTTTATTCTTTTTGATACAAATGTAAATTGGATTGTTTTATTGCTTTCTCTTTTTAATAGTTCACTATTAATGTATAGAAAAGCAACAGATTTCTGTATATTAATCTTGTATCCTGCAACTTTACTGAGTTCATTTATTAGTTCTAATAGATTTTTGGTGTAGACTTTAGGGTTTTCTATGTATATTACCATATCTTCAACAAACAGTGACAGTTGTACTTCTTCTCTTCCAATTTAGATGTCTTTATTTCTTTTTCTTGTCTCATACTGTGATCAGGACTTCCAGTACTATGTTAAATAGAAGTGGTGAAAGTAGACAACCTTGTCTTGTTCCTAATTTTAGGGGAAAGGCTTTCAGCTTTTCACCAGTGAGTATGTTAGCTGTGGGTTTGCCATAAATTGCCTTTATTATTTTGAGATATGTTCCCTCTATATCCCCTTTGGTGAGTTTTTATCATGAATGGATGTTGAATTTTGTCAAATGCTTTTTCTGCACCTATTGAGATGATCATGTGATTTTATCATTCCTTTTGTTGTTGTGGTGAATCACACTGATTGATTTGTGAATGTTGAAGCAGCCTTGTATCCCTGGAATAAATCCAATTTGATCGTGGTGTATGATCCTTTTTATATATTGTTGAAATTGGTTTACTAATATTTTGTTGAGAATTTTTGCATCTATATTCATCAAATATATTGGCCTGTAAATGTCTGTTTTTATAGTATCTTTGTCTGGTTTTGGTATCAGGGTAATCGTGGCCTCATAGAAAGAATTTGGGAGTGTTGTGTTCTCTAATTTTTGGAAGCTTGAGAAGGATAGTTATTAGTTCTTCTTTATATGTTTAGTAGAATTCACCTATGAAGCTGTCCAGTTCTGGACTTGTGTTTGCTTGAGGTTTTTAATTGCAAATTCAATTTCACTACTGGTAATTGATCTGTTCAAATTGTCTGTTTATCCTTGTTTCATTCTTGGCAGGTGTTGGTCACCAGAAATTTGCCCATTTTTTCTATGTTGTCCAATTTGTTGGCATATAACTGTTCATACTGCTCTCATGATTTTTTGAATCTCTCTGGTGTTGGTTGTTATTTCTCCTCTTTCACTTCGTATTTTGTCTATTTGAGTCCTCATTATTTCTTGGTGGGAGAGCTAAAGGTTTATCATTTTTTTTGTCCTTTCAAAGAACCAGCTCTTGGTTTCATTGAGTTTATTTTTTTTTTCTTTTTGTGGTCTCTGTTTTATTTATTTCCTCTCTGACCTTTATTATTTTCTTCCTTCTGCTGACTTTGGGCTTTGTTTATTCTTCTTTCTCTAATTCCTTTAGGTAGCAGGTTAGGTTGTTTATTTGAGGGTTTTTTTTATATCTTTAGGAAGACCTGTATCACTGTAAACTTCCCTCTTAGTACTGCTTTTGATACATGCCATAAATTTTGAAAAGTTGTGTTTCCATTTTCATTTGTCTTGGCATATTTTCTGATTTCCCCTTTGATTTCTTCATCAAACCATTGTTTGTTTGTTTTTTTTGGTACCATGTTATTTGGTCTCCATGTGTTATTTTCCTATTCTTCTTTCTGTAGTTGATTTCTAGTTTCATACCATTTTGTTTGGGGGAAAAAAAAACACTTTATATATCATAATTTCTATCCACTCAAATTTGTTGAGACTTGTTTTGTGGCCTAGCATGTGATCTATCCTGGAGAATGTTCCATATGCACTTGAGAATAATGTGTATTCTGCTGGTTTTGGATGTAAAGTCCTGTACATATGTATTAAGTCTGACTGGTCTATTGTGTCATTTAAGACCACTGTTGCCTTCTTGATTTTCTGTTTGGATGACCATCCAATGATGTCAGTGGGGTGTTAAAGTCCCCAACTGTAATTGTACTATTATAAATTTCTCCCTGTATGTCTGTTAACATTTGCTTTTTATATTTAGTTGTTCCTGTATTGCATACATATATGTTAATGAGTGTAATATCCTCTTCTCTTGTTGCACCTCTTATCCTCATACAATGGCCTTCTTTGTCTGTTGTGAAAGAGTTTCTTATAAAGTCTATTTTGTCTGATATGAGTACTGCTACCCTTCTTTCGACATTTCCATTTGCATCCTCTCACTTGCATTGTGTATATTTCTTTACCTCTGATGTGAGTCTCTTGTAAGCAGCATATAGATGGTCTTTTTTTTTTTTCTCAAATCAGCCACCCAATGTCTTTTGATTTGAGCAATTAGTCTGTTGAAATTTAAATAATTATTGATAAATATATACTTATTACAATTTTACAACTTGTTTTCTGGTTGTGTTTGTAGGTATTCTCTTCTTTTTAGATTCCTCCTTTGCGGGTTAATGATTTTCTTTAATGGTATGCTTGTGTTATTTCCTCTATGGTTTTTGTGTATCTATTGTAGGTTTTTGATTTGTGGTTACCATGAGGTTCATATATAATGTCTTATGACTGTATTTACTTGTTTCAAACAGGTAGTCTTTTTTTTTTAGATTTTTTTTAACCTCTTTATTGCAGTATAATTGCTTTACAATGTTGTGTTAGTTTCTGCTTTATAACAAAGTGAATCAGCTATATGTATACATATATCCCCACATCTCCTCCCTCTTGCATCTCCCTCCCAACCTCCCTATCCCACCCCTCTAGGTGGTCACAAAGCACTGAACTGATCTCCCTGTGCTATGAAGTTGCTTCCCACTAGCTATCTATTTTACATTTGGTAGTGTATGTATGTTAATGCTACTCTCTTACTTCACCCCAGCTTGTGCTTCCCCCTCCCCATGTATCAAGTCCATTCTCTACATATGCATCTTTATTCCTGTCCTGGTCCTAGGTTCTACAGAACCTTTTTTTTTTTCTTTTAGATTCCATATATATGTGTGAGCATATGGTATTTGTTTTTCTCTTTCGGACTTACTTCACTCTGTATGACAGACTCTAGGGCCATCTACCTCACTACAAATAGTTCAATTTCATTTCTTTTTTAAAATGGCTAAGTAATAGTCCATTGTATATATGTGCCACATCTTCTTTATCCATTCGTCTGTCGATGGACACTTAGGCTGCTTCCATGCCATGTCCTGGCTATTGAAAATACTGCTGCAATGAACATTGTGGTACATGTCTCTTTTTGAATTATGGTTTTCTAATGGTATATACCCAGTAGTGGGATTGTTGTGTCATATGGTAGTTCTATTTTTAGTTTTTTAAGGAACCTCTATACTGTTCTCTATAGTGGCTGTATCAATATGCATTCCCACCAACAGTGCAACATGGTTCCCTTTTCTCCACACCCTCTCCAGCATTTATGTTTTGTAGATGTTTTTATGATGGCTATTCTGACTGGTGTGAGGTGATACCTCATTGTAGTTTTGATTTGCATTTCTCTAATGATTAGTGATGTTGAGCATCCTTTCATGCATTTGTTGGCAATCTGTATATCTTCTTTGCAGAAATGTCTGTTTAGGTCTTCTGCCCATTTTTGGATTGGGTTGTTTGTTTTTTTTGATATTGAGCTGCATGAGTTGCTTGTATATTTGGGAGATTAATCCTTTGTCAGTTGTTTAATTTGCAAATATTTTCTCCCATTCTGAGGGTTGTCTTTTATTCTTGTTTATGGTTTCCTGTGTGGTGCAAAAGCTTTTAATGTTCATTAGGACCCATTTGTTTATTTTTGTGTTTATTTCCTCTTCTCTAGGAGATGGGTCAAAAAGGATCTTGCTGTGATTTATGTCATAGTGTGTTCTGCCTATATTTTCCTCTAATAGTTTTATAGTATCTGGATTTAGGTCTTTAATCCATTTTGAGTATATTTTTGTGTATGATGGTAGAAAGTGTTCTAATTTCATTCTTTTACATGTAGCTGTCCAGTTTTCCCAGCACCACTTATTGAAGAGTCTGTCTTTTCTCCATTGTATATTCTTGCCTGCTTTGTCATAAATTAGGTGCCCATATGTGCGTGGGTATATCTCTGGGCATTCTATCCTGTACTATTGATCTATACTTCTGTTTTTGTGCCAGTACCATACTGTCTTGATTACTGTAGCTTTGTAGAATAGTCTGAAGTCAGGGAGCCTGATTCCTCCAGCTCTATCTTTCTTTCTTAAGATTGCATTGGCTATTCAGAGTCTTTTGTGTTTCCATACAAATTGTGAAATTTTTTGTACTAATTCTGTGAAAAATGCCATTGCTAGTTTGAAAGGGATTGCATTGAATCTGTACATTGCTTTGGGTAGTATAGTCATTTTCACATTGTTGATTTTTCCAATCCAAGGACATGGTATATCTCTCCATCTGTTTGTATCGTCTTTAATTTCTTTCATCAGTGCCTTATAGTTTTCTGCATACAGGTCTTTTGTCTCCTTAGGTAGGTTTATTCCTAGGTATTTTATTCTTTTTGTTGCAATGCTAAATGGGAGTGTTTCCTTAATTTCTTTTATAGATTTTTCATCATTAGTGTATAGGAGTGCAAGAGATTTCTGTGCATTAATTTTGTATCCTGCTACCTTTCCAAATATATTGATTAGTTTTAGTTGTTTTCTGGTAGTGTCTTTAGGATTCTCTATGTGTAGTATCATGTCAACTGCAAAGAGTGACAGTTTTACTTCTTCTTTTCTGATTTGAATTCCTTTTGTTTCTTTTTCTTCTTTGATTGCTGTGGCTAAAACATTGAAAACTATGTTGAATACTAGTGGTGAGAGTGGGCAACCTTGTCTTGTTCCTGATCTTAGTGGAAATGGTTTCAGTTTTTCACCATTGAGAGTGAGGTCTGTGGGTTTGTCATATATGGCCTTTATTATGTTGAGATAGCTTCCCTCTATGCCTACATTCTGGGCAGTTTTTAACATAAATGGATGTTGAATTTTGTCAAAAGCTTTTTCTGCATCTATTGAGATGATCATATGGTTTTTATCCTTCAGTTTGTTAATATGGGCTATCACATTGATTGAATAGTGTGTATTGAAGAATCCTTACATTTCTGGGATAAACCCCACTTGATCATGGTTTATGATCCTTTTAATGTGCTGTTGGATTCTGTTTGCTAGTATTTTGTTGAGGATTTTTGCATCTATGTTCATCAGTGATAATGGCCTGTATTTTTCTTTTTTCGTGACATCTTTGTCTGGTTTGGGTATCAGGGTGATGGTGGCCTCACAGAAAGAGATTGGGAGTGTTTCTCCCTCTTCTATATTTTGGAAGAGTTTGAGAAGGATAGGTTTTAGCTCTTCTCTAAATGTTTGATAGAATTCGCCTGTGAAGCCATCTGGTCCTGGGCTTTTGTTTGTTGGAAGACTTTTTTTTTTTTTTTTTTAAATTGAGAAATCTAACTTTTTGTTGTTGTTGTTGTTAAAGAAATTCACGTTCTTTTATTTATTTATTTATTTATTTATTTATTTATTTATTTATTTATTTATGACTGTGTTGAGTCTTCATTTCTGTGTGAGGGCTTTCTCTAGTTGCGGCAAGTGGGGACCACTCTTCATCGCGGTGCACAGGCCTCTCACCATCGCGGCCTCTCTTGTTGCGGAGCACAGGCTCCAGATGCGCAGGCTCAGTAACTGTGGCTCACGGGCCCAGTTGCTCCGTGGCATGTGGGATCTTCCCAGACCAGGGCTCGAACCCGTGTCCCCTGCATTGGCAGGCAGATTCTCAACCACTGTGCCACCAGGGAAGCCCTGTTGGAAGACTTTTAATCACAGTTTCAATTTTGGTGCTTGTGCTTTGTCGCTTTATATTTTCCATTTCTTCCTGGTTCAGTCTTGGAAGGTTGTGCTTTTCATAGAATTTGTCCATTTCTTTGTGGTTGTCCATTTTATTGGCATATAGTTGCTTGTAGTAATCTCTCATGTTTCTTTGTATTTCAGCAGTGTCAGTTCTTACTTCTCTTTTTTCATTTCTAATTCTGTTGATATGAGTCTTTTCCCATTTTTTCTTGATGAGTCTGGCTAATGGCTTATCAATATTGTTTACCTTCTCAAAGAACCAGCTTTTAGTTTTATTGATCTTTGCTATAGTTTCCTTCATTTGTTTTTCATTTATTTCTGATCTGATCTTTATGATTTCGTTCCTCTGCTAACTTTGGGATTTTTTGTTCTTCTTTCTCTGATCACTTTATGTGTAAGTTTAGATTGTTTATTTCAGATTTTTCTTCTTTCTTGAGGGAGGATTATACTGCTATAAACTTTCCTCTAAGAACAGAGCTTGCTGCATCTGATAGCTTTTGGATCATCGTGTTTTCATTGTCATTTTTCTCTAGGTATTTTTTTATTTCCTTTTTGATTTCAGCAGTGATCTCTTTGTTATTTAGTAACATAATGTTTAGCCTCCATGTGTTTGTATTTTTTACAGTTTTTTTTCCCTGTAATTGATATATAGTCTCATAGCATTGTGGTTTGAAAAGATACTTGATACAATTTCAATTTTCTTAAATTTACCAAGGCTTGATTTGTGACCCAAGATATGATCTATCCTGGAGAATGTTCCATGAGCACTTGAGAAGAAAGTGTATTCTGTTGTTTTTGGATGGAATGTTCTATAAATATCAATTAAGTCCATCTTGTCTAATGTGTCATTTAAATCTTGTGTTTTCTTATTTATTTTTCTTTTGGATGATCTGTCCATTGGGAAAATGAGGTGTTAAAGTCCCCTACTATTATTGTGTTACTGTTGATTTCCCATTATATGGCTGTTAGAATTTGCCTTATGTATTGAGGTGCTCCTACGTTGGGTGCATAAGTATTTACAATTGTTGTATCTCCTTCTAGGTTTGATCCCTTGATCATTATGTAGTGTCTTTCTTTGTCTCTTATAATAGTCTTTATTTTAAAGTCTATTTTGTCTCATATGAGAATTGCTACTCCATCTTTCTTTTGGTATCCATTTGCAAGGAATATCTTTTTTCATCCCCTCACTTTCAGTCTGTATGTGTCCCCAGGTCTGAAGTGGGTCTCTTGTATACAGCGTATATACAGGTCTTGTTTTTGTATCCATTCAGCCAGTCTGTGCCTTTTGGTTGGAGCATTTAATTCGTTTACATTTAAGGTAATTATCCATATGTATGTTTCTATTACCATTTTCTTAATTGTTTTGTGTTTTTTTTTGTAGTTCTTCTCCTTCTCTTGTATTCCCTGCCTAGAGAAGTTCCTTGAGCATTTGTTGTAAAGCTGGTTTGGTGATTCTGAATTCTCTTAACTTTTTCTTCTCTGTAAAATTTTAAATTTCTCCATCAAATCTGAATTAGATCCTTGCTGGGTAGAGTAATCTTGGTTGTAGTTTTCTCCCTTTCATCACTTTAAATATGCCCTGCCACTCCCTTCTGGCTTGCAGAGTTTCTGCTGAAAGTTCAGCTATTAACCTTATGGGGCTTCCACTGTATGTTATTTGTTGCTTTTCCCTTGCTGCTTTTAATATTTTTTCTTTGTATTTAATTTTTGATAGTTTGATTAATATGTGTCTTGTTGTGTTTCTCCTTGGATTTATCCTGTATGGGACTCTCTGTGCTTCTTGAACTTGTTTGACTATTTTTTTTCCCATGTTAGGGAAATTTTCAACTATAATATCTTAAAATATTTTCTCAGACCCTTTCTTTTTCTCTTCTTCTTCTGACACCCCTATAATTTTAATGTTGGTTCGTTTAATGTCCCAAAGGTGTTTGAGACTGTCCTCAATTTTCATTCTTTTTTCTTTATTGTGCTTTGCAGCTGTTATTTCCTCTATTTTATCTTTCAGGTCACTTATCTGTTCTTTTGCCATAGTTATTCTGCTATTGATTCCTTCTAGAGAATTTTTAATTTCATTTATTTTGTTTTTCATCTTTGTTTGTTTGCTCTTTATTTCTTGTAGGTCCTTGTTAAACGTTTCTTGTATTTTCTCCATTCTATTTCCAAGATTTTGGATCATCATTACTCTCATTTCTCTGAATTCTTTTTCAGGTAGTCTGCCTATTTCCTCTTCATTTGTTTGGTCTGGTGGGTTTTTACCTTGCTCCTTCATCTGCTGCATATTTCTCTGTCTTCTCATTTTGTTTAACTGTGTTTGGGTCTTCTTTGCACAGGTTGCAAGTTCGTAGTTCCCGTTGTTTTTGGTGTCTGCCCCCAGTGGGTGACATTGGTTCAGTGGCTTGTGTAGGCTTCCTGGTGGAGGGGACTGGTGCCTGTGTTCTGGTCGGTGGGACTGTATCTTGTCTTTCTGGTTGGCAGGACTGTGTCTTGTGTTGTGTTTGGGGTGTCTGTGAACTTATCACTTTAGGCAGCCTCTCTGCTAATGGGTGGGGCTGTGTCTTGCTAGCTGTTCAGCATGGGGCATACAGCATTGTAGCTTGCTGGCCGTTAGGTGGCGTTGGGTCTTAGCATTGAGATGGAGGTCTCTGGGAGAGCTCTTGATGATTGATATTATATGGGGCCGGTAGATCTCTGATGCTCCAATGTCCTGAACTTAGCTCTCCCACCTCAGAGGCTCTGACCTGACACCAGGCTCAAGCACCAAGACCTTGTCAGCCACATGTCTCAGAAGAAAAGGGAGGGAAAAAAAGAAAGAAAATAATAATAATAAATAAAAAAATATTAAAAATTATTAAAATAAATTTTTTTTAATTATTAAAATTAAATAAATAAATAATAATTAAAAAAGAAGACAGCAAGCATACCAGTAAGCAAATCCACCAATGATAACAAGTGCTAAAAACTATACTAAGATAAACAGAAAAATCAGAAACAATTCAGTCGCACACAGCAAACCCCACATCTACAGTTGTTCCCAAAGTCTACCGCCTCAATTTTGGGATGATTTCTTGTCTATTCAGATATTCCACAGATGCCAGGTACATCAAGTTGATTGTGGGGATTTAATCTGCTGCTCCTGAGTCTGTACGGAGAAATTTCCCTTTCTCTTCTTTGTTCGCACAGCTCCTGGGATTCAGCTTTGATTTTGGCCCAGCCTCTGCATGTAGGTCACTCTCTGGCATCTGTTCTTTGCCCCAAAAGGAGGGAGTTAAAGGAGCAGCTGATTAGCGGGCTCTGGCTCACTCTGGCTGGTGAGAGGAAGGGTTATGGTAATCAAATTGGAATGGGGGACGAGCCTGAGGCAGCAGAGGCCGGCGTGACATTGCAACAACCTGAGGTGCGCCATGTGTTCTCCCGGGGAAGTTGTCCCTGGATCACAGGACCCTGGCAGTAGTGGGCTGCACAGGCTTCTGGGAGGGGAGGTGTGGATAGTGACCTGTGCTTGCACACAGGCTTCTTGTTGGCTGTAGCATTAGCATTAGCATTTCATGCCTGTCTCTGGGGTCTGTGCTGATAGCTGTGGCTCGTGCCCGTCTCTGAAGCTTATTTAGGCAGTGTTCTGAATCTCCTATCCTCGCACACCCCAAAATAATGGTCTCTTGCCTCTTGGGAAGGTCCAGACCTTTTCCCGGACTCTCTCCCATCTGGCTGTGATGCACTAGCCCCCTTCAGGCTGTGTTCACGCAGCCAACTCCAGTCCTCTCCCTGGGATCCGACCTCTGAAGCCTGAGCCTCAGCTCCCAGCCCCCACCCGCCCCGGTGGGTGAACAGACAAGCCTCGCAGGCTGGTGAGTCCTGGTTGGCACCGATCCTCTGTGTGGAAATCTCTCCACTTTGCCCTCCTCACCCCTGTCGCTGTGCTTTCCTCTGTGGCTCCAAGGCTTTCCCCCCACTTCCACCCCCATCTCTGCCAGTGAAGGGGCTTCCTAGTGTGTGGAAGCTTTTCCTCCTTCATAGCTCCCTCCCAGAGGTGCAAGTCCCATCCCTATTCTTTTGTCTCTGTTATTTCTTTTTTCTTTTGCTCTACCCAGGTACGTGGGGAGTTTCTTGCCTTTTGGGAAGTCTGAGGTCTTCTGCCAGCATTCAGTAGGTGTTCTGTAGGAGTTGTTCCACATGTGGTTGTATTTTTGATGTATTTGTGGGGAGGAAGGTGATCTCCATGGCTTACTCCTTGCCATCTTGAAGGTCCCCCTGATCCCCTTCTCTTTCTTCTCCTTCTGGGACCCCTGTAATGCAAATGTTGGTATGCTTAATGTTGTCTCAGAGGTCCCTTAAACTGTTCTCGTTTTTTAAAAAATTTCTTTTTGCTGTTCTGATTGGGTGATTTCCATTATTCTATCTTCCAGTTCACTGAAGTGTGCTTCTATATACCTTAGTTTGGTAATTCCTTCTAGTGTGTTTTTCATTTTAGTTATTGTATTCTTCAATTCTGATAAGTTATTTTTCATATTTTCTAGTTCCTTGTTAAAATTCCCACTGTGTTTATCTATTCTTTTCCCTAATTCAGTTAGCATTCCTAATGGTTTGCACTCTTATCTGGTCAATTTTAAATTTCTGTTTTATTATTTTTTCAGAGGTTTTCTCCTTATCTTCCAATTGAGAGTAGTTCCTCTGCCTTTTCATTTTGCTTAACTTTCTCTGTCCCTATGAATTTAGGTGAAAGTGTTACCTAATGCAGTGGTAAATGGGTGTTCTTATGTAGGAGCTTTCCTATATAGTCTGCACGTGCCCAGTGGTTTTGGTGGGAGAGTTGAATTTGATGTGAACAAAAGTCACATTTTTCCTTGGTGTGTGCTGACAGCTATTACCTTGGTATGAGATGGGCCTGGATATGGAGGGAAGAGAGCCAGAGCAAAGTGTGAAGCAGGGCTTCTCCTGTGCTCAGTGACAATCAACAACCTATCAGGGGCAGGGTTGAGTCCCAAGTTACTGGAGCAAAAGCCTAGAGGGTCAGATCCAAGCTGGCTTTGTTCCCTCTAGATGTATCCTCGCCCCTCTCCCAGCACTGGAACTGTCACCCCAGAGGTCCAGCAGCAAGAGGGGCTGGTGTGGGTGCTTGGTGTGGATCTGGACATGGGCTGTGGTGGCCCTGGCCATAGGCAGTGCCCCAGACTGCTTCTGATATGTAGCCTGTGTGAGCGCTGGTAATGGCTACCCCCACCCTGCTCAGGTGCTTCTTCAGGTCTCAGCCAACTTTGTGCCTTATGCCGAGTTCTCTCCTTGGCCACAGCAGTCCTTCCCCACTGTGGAGCTGCATCAGGAAGCAAGGGGGTCCAGAGTGGTTTCTCAGCTCCTTCTGGGGCACATGTCAGGGTGGTCATGGGAAACCGGCCAGCTATCCACACCATTTCAATCCACCCTCTCTTCCCTGTTTTGGGAGTAAGCAAACATTTCCACATCCCTCACAAGCAGAGTCCAGGCTCCCCACAGCCCTCCTGTTAGTCCCACCAGCCCTCCAAGCAGTCTAGGGGACTCATCTTCTCAGAGTTGGACTCCATGCCTGGGGCGCCCAATATGTGGCTCAAATCGCTCACTCCCAAGGGAGGCTCTCCATCTGTGTAACTTCCCTTTTCCTCTGAGTTCCCTCCCAGGAGCACAGGTCCCCAACTGATCTATTCTCTTCCCATCCTACCTGATTACATGGGAATATTTCTTGCAACCTTGGTTATGCAGGAGTCTTTCTGCTAGATTCAGTGAGAATTGCTCCATATGTAGATGTATTTTTGATGTGTTTGCGGGGGGAGGTGAGTTCCATGTTTTCCTACTCTGCCATCTCAGTCACTCTGTCGAGAGATTTTTCTTTTTAATCGATATTTATTGGAGTATAATTGCTTCACAATACCATGCTAATTTCTCTTGTACAACAAAGCGAATCAGCCATATGTATACACATGTCCCCATAGCCCCTCCCTCTTGAGCCTCCCTCCCACCCTCCCTATCCCACCCCTCTCAATCATCACAAGACACAAGACGATCTCCCTATGCTATGCTGCTGATTCCCACAAGCCAACTATTTTACATTCAGTAGTGTATGTATGTTGATGCTACTCTCACTTCACCCCAGCTTTGCCCTACCACCCCATGTCATCAAGTCCATTCTCTATGTCTACCTCTTTATTCCTGCCCTGCAACTACGTTCATCAGTACCCCCCCTTTTTTTTTCTTTTTTTAGATTCCATATATATGTGTTAGCATACGGTATTTATTTTTCTCTTTCTGACTTACTTCACTCTGTATGACAGACTCTATGTCCATCCACCTCAGTACAAATAACTCAATTTCATTTCTTTTTATGGCTGAGTAAAATTCCATTGTATATATGTGCCACATCTTCTTTATCCATTCATCTGTCGATGGACATTTAGGTTGGTTCCACGTCCTGGCTATTGTAAATAGTGTTGCAATGAACATTGTGGTGCATGTCTCTTTTTGAATTATGGTTTTCTCAGGGTATAGGCCCAGTAGTGGGATTGCTGGGTCATACGGTAGTTCTAGTTTTAGTTTTTTAAGGAACCTCCATACTGTTTTCCATAGTGGTTGTATCAATTTACATTCCCACCAACAATGTAGGAGGGTTCCCTTTTCACCATACCCTTTCCGGCATTGATTGTTTCTAGCTTTTTTGATAATGGCCATTCTGACCGGCCTGAGGTGATACCTCATTGTAGTTTTGATTTGCATTTCTCTAATAATTAGTGATGTTGAGCATCTTTTCATGTACGTCTTGGCCATCTGTATGTCTTCCTTGGTGAAATGTTTATTTAGGTCTTCTGCCCATTTTTTAACTGGATTGTTTGTTGTTTTGATATTGAGCTCCATGAGCTGTTTGTATATTTTGGAGATTAATCCTTTGTCTGTTGTTTCTTTTGCAAATATTTTCTCCCATTCTGAGGGTTGTCTTTTTGTCTTGTTTTTGGTTTCCTTTGCTGTGCAAAAAGTTTTAAGTTTAATTAAGTCCCATTTGTTTATTTTCATTTTCATTTCTGTTACTCTAGGAGGTGGGTCAAAAAAGATATTGCTGTGGTTTATGTCAAAGAGTGTTTCTCCTATGTTTTCCTCTAAAAGTTTTATAATGTCTGGTCTTATATTTAAGTCTCCAATCCATTTGGAGTTTTTTGTGTGTTTGGTGTTAGGTAGTGTTCTAATTTCATTCTTTTACATGTAGCTGTCCTGTTTTCCCAGCACCACTTATTGAAGAGACTGTCTTTTCTCCATTGTATGTTCTTGACTCCTTTGTTGTAAATTAGGTGCCCATATGTGCATGGGTTTATCTCTGGACATCCTATCCGGTACTATTGATGTATAGCTTTGCGGCATAGTTTGAAATCAGGGAGCCTGATTTCTCCAACTCTGTTTTTCTTTCTGAAGATTGCTTTGGCTATTCGGGGTCTTTTGTATTTCCATACGAATTGTAAGATTTTTTTTTTCTAATTCTGTGAAGAATGCCATTGGTAGTTTGATAAGGATTGCATTGAATCTGTAGATTGCTTTGGGTAGTATAGGCATTTCCACACTATTGATTCTTCCAATCCAAGAACGTGGTATATTTCTCCACCTGTTTATGTGATCTTTGATGTCTTTCATCAGTGTTTTATAGTTTGCTGAGTGCAAGTCTTTTGCCTCCTTAGACAGGTTTATTCCTACATATTTTATTCTTTTTGTTGCAGTGGTAAATGGGAGTGTTGCCTTAATTTCTCTTTCTGATTTTTCGTTGTTGGTGTATAGGAATGCCAGACATTTCTGTCCATTAATTTTGGATCCTGCAACATTACCAAATTCATTGATTAGTTCTAGTAATTTTCTGATGGCATTTTTAGGATTTTCTATTTATAGTATCATGTCATCAGCAAATAGTGACAGTTTGACTTCTTCTCCAATTCGTATTCCTTTTATTTCTTTTTCTTCTCTGATTGCTGTGGCTAGGACTTCCAAAACTATGTTGAATAAGAGTGGCTAGAGTGGACATCCTTGTCTTGTTCCTGATCCTAGTGAATGCTTTCAGTTTTTCACCATTGAGTATGATGCTTGCTGTGGGTTTGTTATATATGGCCTTTATTATGTTGAGGTAGGTTCCCTCTATGACCATTTTCTGGAGAGTTTTTATCATAAAGCGATGTTGAATTTTGTCAAAAGCTTTTTCTGCATCTATTGAGATTATCATCTGGTTTTTATTCCTTAATTTGTTAATGTGGTGTATCTGACATTGATTGATTTGTGTATATTGAAGAATCCTTGCATCCCTGGGATAAATTCCACTTGGTCATGGTGTATGATCCTTTTAATGTGCTGTTGGATTCTGTCTGCTAGTATTTTGTTCAGGATTTTTGCATCTATGCTCATCAGTGATTATGATCTAAAATTTTCTTTTTTTGTGATATCTTTTTCTGGTTTTGGTATCAGCATGAGGGTGGCTTCATAGAGAGAATTTGGGAGTGTTTCTACCTCTGCAATTTTTTGGAAGAGTTTGATACGGATTAATTAGCTCTTCTCTAAATGTTTGATAGAATTCACCTGTGAAATCATCTGGTCCTGTATTTTGTTTGTTGGAAGATTTTTAATTATGATTTCAATTTCATTACTTGTGATAGGTCTGTTTATATTTCCTAATTCTTCCTGGTTCACTCTTGGAAAATTGTACTTTTCCAAGAATTTGTCCATTTCTTTGTGGTTGTCCATTTTATTGGCATATAGTTGTTTGTAGTAGTCTCATATAATCCTTTGTATTTCTGTGGTGTCAGTTGTGATTTCTCCTTTTTCATTTCTAATTTTATTGATTTGCATCCTTTCCCTTTTTTTTCTTGATGAGTCTGGCTAAGGGTTTATCAAATTTTTTATCTTCTCAAAGAACTAGCTTTTAGTTTTATTGAACTTTGCTATTGTTTTCTTCATTTCTATTTATTTATTTCTGCTCTGATCTTTATGATTTCTTTCATTCTACTGACTTTGGGTTTTCTTTGTTCTTCTTTCTCTAGTTGTTTTAAGTATAGGGTTAGATTGTTTGTTTGAGATCCTTCTTGTTTCTTGAGGTGAGATTTACTTGCTATAAACTTCCTCCTTAGAACTGTTTTTGCTGTGTCCCGTAGGTTTTGGGTCATTGTGTTTTTCTTGTCATTTGTTTCTACATATTTTTAAATTTCTTCTTTGATTTCTTCAGTGATCTCTTGGTTATTTAGTAGCACACTGTTTAGCCTCCATATATTTGTGTTTTTTACAGTTTTTTTTTTCCTGTAATTGATATTCAATCTCATAGCATTGTGGTCAGAAAAGAGTCTTGATATGATTTCAATTTTCTTAAATTTTCCGCAGCTTGATTTGTGACCCAAGATGTGATCTAGCCTGGAGAATGTTCCACGTACACTTGAGAAGAAAGTGTATTCTGCCACTTTTGGGTAGAATGTTCTGTAAATATCTATTAGATCTGTCTGGTCTATTGTGTCATTTAAAGCTTGTGTTTCCTTATTTATTTTCTGTTTAGATGAACTGTCCATTGCTGTAGGTGGGCTGTTAAAGTCCCCTACTATTATTGTGTTACTGTCAATTTCTCCTTTCATGGTTGTTAGCATTTGCATTATGTATTGAGGTGTTCCTATGTTGGGTGCATAAACATTTATAATTGTTATATCTTCTTCTTGTTGATCCTTTGATCATTATGTAGTGTTCCTCCTTATCTCTTGTAACAGTTTATTTTAAAGTCTATTTTATCTGATACTCCAGATTTCTTTTGATTTCCATTTGCATGGAATATCTTTTTACATCCCTTCACTTTCAGTCTGTATGTGTCCCTAGGTCTGAAGTGGGTCTCTTTAAGACAGCATATATATGCTTTGTTTTTGTAACCATTCAGCCAGTCTGTGTCTTTTGGTTGGGGCATTTAATCCATTTACATTCAAGGTTATTCTCAATATGTATGTTCGTATTACCATTTTCTTAATTGTTTTGGGTTTGTTTTTGTGGGTCTTTTTCTTTTCTTGTGTTTCCCACTTAGAGAAGTTTCTTTAGCATTTATTGTAAAGCTGGTTTGGTGGTGCTGAATTCTCTTAGCTTTTGTTTGTCTAAACAGCTTTTGACTTCTCCATCAAATCTGAATGAGATCCTTGCTGGATAGAGTAATCTTGGTTGTAGGTTTTTCTCTTTCATAACTTTAAGTATATCCTGCCACTCCCTTCTGGCCTGCAGAGTTTCCACTGAAAAATCAGCCAATAACCTTATGGGGATTCCTTTGTATGTTATTTTTTGTTTTTCCCTTGCAACTTTTAATATTTTTTCTTTGATTTTAATTTTTATTAGTTTGATTAATATGTGTCTTTGTGTGTTTTTCCTAGGGTTTATCCTGTATGGGAGTCTCTTTGCTTCCTGGACTTGGGTGACTATTTCCTTTCCCATGTTAGGGAAGTTTTCCACTATAATCTCTTCAAATATTTTCTCAGACCCTTTCTTTTTCTCTTCTTCTTCTGGAACCCCTATAATTCGAAAGTTGGTGCATTTAGTGTTGTCCCAGAGGTCTCTGAGTTTGTCTTCAATTCTTTTCATTGTTTTTTCTTTATTCTGCTCCCCGGAAGTTATTTCCATCATTTTGTCTTCCAGCTCACTTATTCGTTCTTCTGCCTCCGTTATTCTGTTATTGATTCCTTCTAGTGTATTTTTGCATTTCAGTTATTATGTTGTTCATCTCTGTTTGTTTGTTCTTTAGTTTTTCTAGATCTTTGTTAAACAATTCTTGTATTTTCTCAATCTGTGCTTCCATTCTATTTCTGAGATTCTGGATCATCTTTACTATCATTACTCTGAATTCTTTTTCAGGTAGATTGCCTATTTCCTCTTAGTTTATTTGGTTTTATAGCTGTTACCTTGCTCCTTCATCTGTGACATATTTTTTTGCTGTCTTTTTTTTTTTTTTTTTTATGCATGGGATTATGTTCCTGTTTTACTGGTTGTTCGGCCTGAGGTTCCAACACTAGAGTTTGTAAGCTATTGGTTAGAGCTGGGTCTTTGTGCTGGGATGCGGACCTCTGTGATACCTCACTCTGATGAATATTTCCTGGGGTCTGAGGTTCTCTGTTAGTCCAGTGGTTTGGACTTGGAGCTCCCACTGCAGGAGCTTCTGTCTGACCCTGTGCTTGCAATTCAAGATTCCACAAGCCACGTAGGGTGGCAAAAAAAAAAGAGAACAATAGCAAAGTAAAAAATAAAATTAGACTAGCAAACTAACAGTTATGTTAGAGAGAATGTAAAAATAAAAATATAGATGAATCAACAACCAGAAGGTATGTCAGTACAACAGCAGTAAAAAAGCGGAAGAAGAAAAAAAAAAAAAAAAGGAGGCGGGGAAAAGCCTTGTCTGTGAGAGCAGGGCCTAAG
Source organism: Balaenoptera ricei (assembly GCF_028023285.1). NCBI lineage: Eukaryota > Metazoa > Chordata > Mammalia > Artiodactyla > Balaenopteridae > Balaenoptera > Balaenoptera ricei. The sequence goes on along the minus strand of NC_082650.1, from coordinate 88,655,328 downwards.
CAAGGGCAAGGTTTGGGTGGTGGGTGGGGCCAATGTTCAGGACTCACAGGGCTGGAAAAGGCTCTGGGGGCTGTGGGGGGAGGGGCTTAGACTCAAGGAACAGAAGGGGCCCAGGTGTGCCCCCCACCCCTGGTCTCAGAGGACAGGGGACCTCACCTGGGAGCCCAGCAGGCTTCCTGGGTTCGAGTGGGCAGGGCAAATGCCTTCCTCTCCTCTCCTGCTCCTCTGGTCTGGAGTCTGGGACGACCCCTCCCACCTGCCTCGAGAGTTTTAATTGCATGAATTTTCATTGTAACTTCTTAACTATTGATAAACAGTTTTATCAATCCATTTATAACTTATTTGCCTACCTTATAGTTGAAACCAAAAACTTTTACAAACTAGACTTTCCATTTCTCTACATTTCAGATGGATTTATTGGAGTTGGAAGTAGGAATAATCACATCTTGACTGAGACTGACACTGGCTTGTTTTATCTCAAAGTTATGTAATTGAATTTAAGTGATTCCTCTTCTTTGCTTTTGCTATCTTTATTCCTTCATACCCAGAACATCGTCCTCTTTTTATTACTCATATTGGAAGTCATCATTTCATTGACCTCATGGTATGATTCCTAGAAAATATAAAACTAACTCTCTAGCCTCATCCCATCACTCCAGAGTGCTTGTTATCACCGTCCTTGCTCTTTAGGTGACCAACATACCTGTGTCATTAGGGAAAAATATGTTATACTGTTAGGAACATACACTTTAAGAAAGACCTGTTAGCTCTTAGAAGTTCAGAGCAATTAAACAAAACATTGCTACTATTGGATAACCAACCTTTATCCTCCAAATAATAACCAAATAATAAAGCTCCTTTATAGACTGTATTCAAACTGCTCTCCTTAAACTGCTAGACTTGGGGCAAACTGATAAGGACAGAAGTTAATAATCTCAATAACTTACAGTTATTATAGGAGAACAAAAACAACAAGGAAGAGCTCTTGTTGGAGACAATTTATAAAATAGTTAAGAAAAGAAAGAGACCAATTATGCTTCAAAAACCAACCAATAGACAAACAAATTATAGAAAAAGGCATCAGATTTGTGGTTACCAGAGGTAGAAGTGAGGAGAAGGTGAATTGGATGAAGGTGGTCAAAAGGTACACACTTCCAGTTTATAAGATAAATGAGTTCTAGGGATGTAATGTCCAACAGGACAAATATAATTAACACAGTTGGATGTTATATGTGAAAGTTGTTAAGAGTGCAAATCTCATCACAAGGGAAAACTTTTTTCTATTTATTTAATTTTGTGTCTATATGAGATGGTGGATGTTCACTAAACTTACCGTGGTCATCATTTCATGATGTATGAAAGCAACATCATTATGCTGTACACCTTAAACTTATACAGTGCCGTATGTCAATTATATCTCAAAAAAACTGGAAGAAAAAGAAAAGAAAATAGGCCAAGAACAGCTATGTAAAACAGTAATAGGTTGATCATACTGTTATAGGGGGGAAAATGGAAACATCCTTTACAGACCTGAAGTTACCTGACTGAAACCTTTTCTTGAGAAGCAATGAAAATCTATATTCAAAATATTCAGCATACTTACAGTCATGATTCCAGTAGATCACTGGAATTTTTGTTGGTACAATTAACCAGAGACAGGATTTTAAAACTATTTAGCTTCAAAAAGCGTTATTATTCTTATTGCATAGATTGGTCTTTTAAAATATTAAAATTTAACTGAGTGTCTCATATAAGTAATACTCTGGAAAGAAATTACATGACTATATGACAATCTTACGACACTCAAGCTTCCAAATTGACATTGTTATGTGCATTTTCTAATATGTTCAATATATGTCTTAGGTGTCGGTATGTTAAATTTTACTGGATAGTCTCTGAGGTCATGCCTGCTTTTCTGTAGTTAGAGTGGTAAGAAATAACTAGTTCTGAATGGCACTTGATGTAATTCTGCCTCAGTGGGTATATCAGAGCCCATATGGATCCAACTGCAGAAGCAGTTAAGTTAAATTTATGGTGTTTTTGTCTAAGATGTCAGGATTCCATGGAATTTGCCATTATCCATTCAGATTCAATGATCAATTCTCTAATAATATAAAACTGTTGTACTTTTTATCCCCTTGATTATACACATGTTAACAGAAGTAAGAATATTAGATGCTTGCATTATCAAAACATGAGTCCTTGTAAATTAAAATTTACCCAGTTTCTAACAAATTAAATATTTTATCATGGTCAAAATAAATCATGCCCAAAATCATAATAGTTACTGGTGTTCAGATTTGTAATTGGTAAAATTTTTGCTTCTGTTCATAAAACAACTGTACTCTTCTAAAAGTACTGCAAAAAGCATTAGAAAAACCTTAATTTTCTGAGAAACTACCAATATAATTAAAGATTCATTGGTAAGAAACTAAATGAAGCTTTCTTTACTTTTGCTTTCCTGTTTTCGACTGTACATTACTTTTTGAAGTTTTCATATATCCACAAATGTGTGTTTTCTCATAAATCCATTATAATTTAAAATGACCTTGTTTCAGCTTTCTTCAGGAGTTCTTTTTTCATCCTTTAAAATGTTTGAAAAAAATTTTAGAATGTTTTAAATTACATCATAGATTCTATGCAATTTAATCTAGTTCCTAAAGTTTAACTGATAAAGTTCCTAAACTTTAACTGATAAAGTTTATACAAGTGCCTCTAATATTATTAACAACCCATTATGTCCATTATTGTGAGCTATAAAGTTCAAGAAATATTGCATTATGCCTTTAATGTGCATTCTGAGGACTAATATTGGGAGTAAAATGGCACCACATATTTTTTATTGTAACCCTTCATCCTCTAAAATGGGAGTTGGCAAAGTGTAATCTAGAGCCTGTGGGACAAATCCAGACTGATACCTGTTTCAGTAAATAAAGTTTTATTGGAACACAGCCATGCCTATTTCTTTACATATTGTTTATGGCTGCTTTTGTCCTGCAACTGTTGCATTGAGTCACTTTAACAGAAACCATATGGCCCACAAGTCCTAAAATATTTACTATCTGGTCCTTTACAGAAAAAAATTGGCAACTCCTGCCCAAAAAAATTGTTTTCCAGCATTTTTCATGTCTTGGCACACGTAGAAAATAATTATACAGCACATTGGGATAAATGAATGAAATGTTTGCAAGCTGAGTCAGGTTAGGGTGCCCAAGGGTAGAGAGGACCATTAACCTATTAGTTATGGAGAATTTGCAATCATTATTTTTTCAAATACATATTCACCTATAGTGTTTCATCATTATCTAGAACTCTAAAGAATATTGTTTCCTATGTTCCTTGTATCATAACCTCTCTTCCTGATTTTCTGCTCTGTTTTTTTTTTTTTTTTTTTCCTCTCAGTAATATATTTTGGAAAAAAATTTAACCTAACAATTCAGTTTACCATTTTTCTCTTCACTTCTGTCTAATCTGTTGTTTAATTATCCAAAGAGTTTTGATTTTAAGTTATTATCATTTTTTCACTCCTAGAGTTTCCATTTGGTAATTTTTTAATCTATTAGATTACTTTTTAGACTTTTCTAGTTTATGCAGGTATTTTTAAACTTATGTTTTATTTATTTTACCTTAGTAAGTGAAGTTTTATAATCAATGGTTAATAATTTCTGTATTTGAATTTTTGTGGGTCTGTTCTGCTGTCTTTTGTTTCTCTTAATTCTCACTCATAGGACCTTATTTCCAAGTGTGCCAGATTACATCATCCAAACTGTCCTTAAAATATTATTTGTGAGGATTCTTTGAGGCCTATTATTAAGGTATAATCTTCCAAAGATGATTTGTTTTTGCCTTTTCTGAGCATTTGGTGATACTACTACCCAGGATTCCAATTCAGTCTTGAGGTTACCTGGGCCATCCAGGTGATGTTAACCCAAGCTGCAAATCTACAGGAGGACTGCATCATTGTCCCATTTTTTCCTCATGTGTTCCAGCATTTCTATCAGTAGTCACATAGGAGGACTGATCTGAAAAATAACTTATTGCTGGAAATCGGAAATCTAAATCAATATCTTATCACACCTCTAATTCTTGAACTGCTCACCTTATTTGTTGGAAGCACTGCCCTAAAGTACTTTATGTCTATCCTTGATAACCCTATATTTTCTGCCTTGTATTATAGCAATTTGATATTTTCTTGTAGAGCTGAGTACTTAGGGGACTGGAAGTGTGTCTCATTCACCTTTGTAAATTCTATGCTTAGCAAAGAGATTTGCAAGTAGTTAGTGTGCTGAGTAAATTCATTAATTCATATGACAAATATTTCTTGAGAACCTATTATTTGTTCTGATATTCAAGGTGCCTGACACATATATTAGTGAACAGACAAAAATACCTGACTTATGGAGCTTATATGGGAGGATGGGGGAAGTAAGAGTGATAAGAACATAAATATAATAGATAAATAAATTATATAGTGTGTTAAAAGGCAAAAAATGTCATGGTGGATTTGATCAAGATAGGAGAGTAGAGAGTGTTATTTAAGTCAGTTGATTTATTTTTATTCATTTGATTGAATAAGATGCCACCATTTATTATACAATATTTATTTAATAATAAATATTCCCAGTGGGCAAGGTATCACTTCAGGATCCATCTCTGGTTCCTCAGGTTTGACCAGGTGCTTTCCTAGGCTACATAACTAGCTGTTACATTTGGTGGTGAAGTTCCCGGTCCTTTCCAGTTACCTTTCATTAAATGTCTGGCTTTCCATCTTCATTTATACTCTGCAGTCTAAGTGTCTGTCCCTCTGGTCCCACCGTTATCTCAACTATGAAACTAAATTGTGTAATGCCTGAGAAGTGGTAGACATAAACTATGAAAGTTAAATATTTTCTGAAATTGAAACAGCTGAAAATTAAAAAAAAAAAAAAAAAACAACTAAATAGGCAGAGTCGATTCATTTTCTCCTTGCCATTAAAATTCAGAAAGGAAAACTCTCTGACCGTATCCATAGGCATTTCTAAAACCAAAATATTACAAATTATATCTAGATTTATAGTTTTCTACAGTCAATTATTTACTATATGAATAATTATCTGGAAAGTGCAATTTTTGAAGGAATAATATTGCACAAATTCCTCTTCAAAGTTCAGTGAAAATACTATAGGAAATAGGGGCTCTCAATTTGTCAGTAAGAGTTCCTACGTGCTTGAGGATATGAAACTGAAAATTAGCTTCAACTTTTTAATCAGTAATATAGAAAAAATATGATAATAAAAGTAACTCTAACATATCTAAATACTCTAAAATTCAGATTCCTAAAAAGTAAAAATGGGCATAGTATTGCCTATTGCATAGGGAGGTCGTGAAGATCAGCAGAGAATCTGCTCAGACATGCTTGGTCCAGTGACTGGAACATGGCAGAAGTTCAATAAAGCTTTGTGGGGGGATGGGTGAGCTGTCTGGGCCGTTGGTTACTTGCTGGGATATTCTAACAGGGAAGGATAGATACCCATATTCCCTTGTCTGAACAATGAGCCTAATATATCTGGAAAAGTAATTTTTTAAGATGTCAGATACCTTGAGTAGTATTATAGGATGCAATGGGAAAAAATAACCTGGACAAAGTAAAGCCAAGCAATGCTGCTGAGGAGACTCGTCCATGCCGTGGAAACTCTCATCAGTGTTTGCACCTGCTCTGCCCCTTACCCACGGGCCCTCCTTCTCCCAGCCATCCTCACAGTCACTGAAGTCAGTTTTCAAAGTATTTACTTAAACTGAAGGTTTTAAAAAGCAGTGATAGCAAAATTGGGAATTCATCCAACATTTCTCTCCAATTTATACTGTTCTTAGGAGCCCTGGGCTGATTCCAGGAAACACTTTTGACGGGATTTTTAAAATTAGGTTGTTAAAATATTACTGGATATGGTATTAATGGGAAGAAACAGGAGCTGGCTGGTAAGGACAGGTCCCTGGTGAACCTCTCTTAACTTGCCAGTGTCTTTTGTTCTATTTCTGAAAAGATCCAGGTTTAAATTGCAGAGAATTTATGTTAGATAATTTTAGATCTCCATTTTTTCAGCTGTTTGAATGACTTAGGCTAAAAATTTCCCCTACTTATATATCCTATAAACAACAGACTGGACATTTTTCTTAATATTTAATTTGCTATTGACTTTTTAAAATTTTAAGCCTCAGAACTGTTCATTTGTGCCATGGTTAATAATCATTTGACAGCTTCTGTGTTAAATACATTCAATAATTAAAGAAAGGTAATGTCATCTCTCCTTAGACCCCATTAACCAAGAAATTCACTATATATTCATAAATATCTCTTAAAATTTTAATAATATTCTCTTCCAAATTATCTAAAATGTGAATGAACATTAGGAAATGTGAGACCAATGTTTTTTAAAGTTTGGTAATAAATCCACAGGTTATAGATTTAACTTTGGGGACCATTGAGGAAAAGGAATAGGATAAGAATGTATGTAGTAGTCATGATTTTCATGAAAAAATTTAAACTTACTATTTAATCATTTTCATTTGTACTTGAGAGCTATGCATCAAGTAACAACTATAACTACAGTATCTTAAAAATTTAATTTGGAGTCAAATTGAGTTCTTATTGCAGATGCAATACTTTGAAAAGATTGAAAACAAAAGAAGTCATTTAAAATATGTATAAATATGGTCTAGGGACTTCCCTGGTGGTGCAATGGTTAAGAATCAGTCTGCCAGTGCGGGGGACACGGGTTGGAGCCCTGGTCTGGGAAGATCCCACATGCCGCGGAGCAACTAAGCCCGTGCGCCACAACTACTGAGCCTGTGCTCTAGAGCCCGTGAGCCACAACTACTGAGCCCATGCACTGCAACTACTGAAGCCCGGGTGCTCTAGAGGCTGTGCTCCACAACAAGAGAAGCCACTGTAATGAGAAGCCCGTGCACCGCAATGAAGAGTAGCCCCCGTTCGCTGCAACTAGAGAAAGCCATGCACAGCAACAAAGACCCAACGCAGCCAAAAATAAATTAATTAATTTAAAAAAGGAAAATTTTTTTTAATTTGCTTTAAAAAAATATGGTCTATAAAAAGAAAAGAAATTTGGAAATCTCTATTGAAACATCAGACTAAAACACTATGTTGTCAATACATAATACACAAAAGATTGTCTAGCCACTCTCTGTGCTTTCTATAAGCAGCTCTTTTCGTATGTCCTGTTGTTGTTATGTGACTACTTTTTAATGCTATTTGTAGAACTGGGCTTTGGCAAGAACTAGGCAAGTTTCATTGCCCTGAATTTTCACCAGCTTCATAAGCCAGCGCTGTTCTAAGATGGGTTGCTCAGTAGGCTAACTCAGAGTGGGTGGCATTGTTCCCTCTCACTAGTAGATGTAGTTGTGATTTTTAAAAGTGTGGTTCAGTTTACTAGGTTTTATGAAACTGTATTTGAGAATATGGTTAAATACCTGAAACCTGGTGCCAGGTTTTTGTTTGTTTTTTATGGAGAAGGGGAAGAGGGGAAAGAGGAGTAGCATTGAAAGAAGTCTTCCAATAGAGTATTTTAAACCGCTTCCAGCATCACAGTGGCAGCCACCTGGGAATTGCTATGTGTGGATGCCTGTGTGTTTGAAATATACATTTAACTAAGCAGGTTCTGAAGTTTTATTAACTCAGCAAAGCACGCCCCCTCTCCCCCTGCCACACACACACAAAAGTGTTCTAGTAACAAGGAAAACTTTGCACACTGCCTAAGCTCTTTTATTAGAAACATAATTGTAATAATGTACCATGTAGTCTCAATAAGGTACTACTTACCAAAGTCCACAGCCAGTCAGCTCCTTTTTTGGGAATCATACACATATATGGATGCTTTAAAGTTTGAAACTTGAGCCTACACTGAAACTGAAGTCAGAGAAGAGACCTAGTCTGCCTCTATATCTGCTGCCTACAAAGGGAATCTCGTTTATTTTCTTTAATCTTTGTCAACTTCAAGTCTCAGGACAAGATAGCTGAGACTTAGAAGGTAGAATTTAACATCACTGTCCTAACTAAATCCATTACCATCCACCTTCTTAAGTTAGAAATGTGGAAAGTAGAATATCTGGTTTCCATACAGCTGTTACGTACTGAACTGACTCTGGGAACATAAAAGAAACTATGTAAAAGATATAGGTAGGGGGAATTGGAAAAAGCTTATAGACAACTAGCTTGTGTTTCAGCTAAAAGAAATATAACACCTTTGGAATGACCTCAGACCGTCCATGAGTCTAGGTCACAAGTGAGCAGCTGTCCTTTGAATAATCACTGTAATTAAAAGGCATTCATGCCTCAGCTCAACGTAGGTCCTATGCTGACAGGTGTTTTTGGCTGGCTCTGTGTACAGATCACACATTGCTGAAGTGTAAGATACCTTTCAAAACTAAGGACACGAAAGTACATTTTCTACAGTTTCAGGCACTCAAAATTTATTAGATGGTGTTGCATGCCATTGGCTTTCTTAAGAGGCCTCCCCTCATCCCCAGGTTTCTGTGAATCCCCTCGTTGTATCACTCCATTTCTGCTTTTTCAGCACCTAGAACAGTTCCTAGGCAGAGTAGGCATTGAATAAATATTTACCAAGTTGAACCTGAAGTGTTCAATTTTATAGTAAATTTGTGTAGGTTATTGCCTTGTCCATATAGATATGTTACACAAAAATGGTAAGTTTTATGACATATATAAAGAATAAAATACTGTTTCAGAGTTGATAGATCATCTAGCTCAATATAGCAATCTATGTGTTCCTGAAAGTTAAAATGTTCTTGTTCTTCTTTTTCCTTCAAGAGAAAAATAAGTTTTTTGCCACAGAAAACACAAAGTGATTCAGTGTTCATGGGAGGAATTCATAATTCAGCCTCTTATTTTCACACTGCCTTTCAACAACACCTACGCCACCCAGAATAATAATGTGCTAAGCTGCCATGGCTGCAAAGTATTTCAATAAAAGAAGGAAATTATTTTCATAATTACTGATAAGTTCTTAATTTGTTCTACTAAATGGTAAATCAACCACAGCTGGTGAAAGTAACAATTCTTATGTTTTGATATTACAGGTTTAGAAAAGGAGGCTTACAGTTGTCTTGAAATGCCCGGGAGTGATCATTTCATTTTAAGGAGATAAAGGATTAATTAGGAAATTCTTTGAAGCCCTAAAGATCAAGTGTTGTATTGCTCTCTGATATTTAAAATGCTCAGTAAAGTCATTTGCATATTTCTACTATTATTGAAAGTACAGATGGTATTTTTTTTTCATGAATAGTATTATGTCAGCAGTGTAGAAATCAGTTCAAACTGTAATTAAATGTGTCAAAAAATATTAACACAGAATATTTATTGAGACGTACCTTGAACTTAGGCATAATCATTAACTTTATAAAGAAAATAGACTATTTCAGTTTTGTCAGATATATGTCAATTAGGTACTCAATAATTGCACATCAAAAGGAATTTTTGTTGAATGAATCAATGAATGAACAGTTACATCATTTTTTTTTTCTGAACTAGTATCTCCCTTGCGGTATACCTGGGAGTATCAGGAACTTTTCTGAGCCTCTATTGTGCGTGTTACGTAAATTAGTGATTTACTGACACCTCATTTATCCAGCATTGTTGGAGAATGAGTGCTCCTGGTTAAAGAATTTACAGTTAAGTGAAGAACCGTCTTACAGCCCTACTCATTTAAGCTGTATCTTTCTAACGTGTACCTTCCCCTCTCCAATCTGCTTAGGGGTGTGGTCCAGGCTGAGGTAGGGCTGCATCCCTAGAGCACTCCTTCCATCTCCACCAACCAGCAGCTTCTCTCCACCTTGGACTATGGGATGTTTAGCAGCGTCCCAGCCTCTACCCACTAGAGACCAGTAGCGCTCCACTCCCCGTTACTTGTGACAAACAAAAATATCTCCAGATGTTGCCAAGTGTCTCCGACGACGATGGGGAGGGGCAGAATCATTTCCGGTTGAGAACCACTGATATTGGAGAACTTTGTCAGAAACACAGATTTTGCTCCAGCTCAGATCTACTGAATCATGAAGCCTTCCCTCAAGAAGCTACAATTAGTGTAGTGGTAAAAACAGAAAAGTGAACATATGGAGACAGTTGATAAACAAAAGAGTGCATATCGAAACTGTCAGATTAGGAGACCCAGGAACAGTCTCTCAGAGGGAATGATGCCTGAATTATTAAATAGTCAGGGGAGTGCTGGATGGGTGGATTGGGAGCAGAGGAAGGAAGTTTTCTAAACAGAGTCAGCAGCATGTGTAAGGGTGTGGAGGGTAGTGTTGGAGCCCCTAGCTTGCTGGGGATGCTTGGAGCCTAAGTACAGGGGGTGGGCAGCCCCAAGAATTACGGGTAGTCAGAGCCAGAGGGGCGAGAGCTGGGTTTGCCTTGCTAGAGAGTTCGGACTTTTTCTTCGAAGTTACGGAAAGCCACAAAAATTATTGAAACCAGATAAATTTACAAGGAAACATATATTTTTTAAAATTTAGATAGTGATGGAGAAAGAAACTGAACCAGAGAGATCAAGACAACAGGCAGGAAACTTCTTCAGAGGCCCCATAGGATGCCAGGCCAGACAGAAGGGAGTTTGGACAGTGGAAGGGGATGAAGAGGTGTGGACAGGTCAGAGGGGTGTCTGTGACTGAAAACCAACAGAACTTGGTGACCAGCTGGACACAGGGCAGAAGGAGGGAGAACAGTGGAGGACGACTCTAAGGGCCAAAGCAGAGGGTCTATGCCTCACCTTCTCTCTGTGGACCCTTATTCTATTGAGGAGGGAAACGTAATTGATTTATTTTACCTAGACATCAAAACTGATGATTCCCTCATGCTCTGACCTAATAATTATTGAAATGATTAAAGATGAAAATTCTCCTTTTCAAAACTATTCCCTTATTAGTTGCTACTGTGTTTACTAACAGACATGCTGGTACTGATGTTTATTAGGTCAGACTACTTTCTGATTGAGCACGAACGGTAGACTAACCCACAAATGCTAATTAATGTTGACCATTTGGATGCATACATCCAAGTTCAATTGGCACCCAGAACAGGAGAGATTGAATTATTCAGCAGATGTTGAAAACCATGTGTCATTCTGTGTTTATAATGTGGTCGTCAGATGTTGGCTTTCATTATTCCATCAAATATACTTTTTTTCTGATATATCATTCAGATATTCATGGTTGACTATCTGTATAGAACATAAGATTAAAGATTCTTTTTAATTGAATGGCTTATGTACATTGAAAAAAATCTAAATTTCTAGTTACATAATGTGGCTTGGATACCTGCCCACTTGCAGAGAGACCACCATGCCTAGATCACTCCTATGTGAGGCAGAAAACTTATTTAGAGAACTTCAAGATGTACACGTCAGCACACTTTTAGGAGCACTAACGATAATGCAGATCACAAGCTACCTCTGACTTGAGCTACACGAAGCTAACCAAAGCTACAGGTCTCTTAGAAGGCATCAGCGCAGCCTTTATGCCTCAGGCCTTTGTTAAGCACAGGGATGTTTCATAACTCACTCCCTCTTGACTGTGTATGCCTTTGTTCTAATTAGCCCAAGTCAGAAGAAATAAACCCCGTGTTTTTGAATGGCCTGTGATTTTTGTTTTGTTTTGTTTTGTTTTGTTTTTTAATTCTTTTTCTTTTTTTTTTAAATTAATTAATTAATTTATTTATTTTTGGCTGTGTTGGGTCTTCGTTTCTGTGCGAGGGCTTTCTCTAGTTGCGGCAAGCGGGGGCCACTCTTCATCGCGGTGCGCGGGCCTCTCACTATCGCGGCCTCTCTTGTTGCGGAGCATAGGCTCCAGACGCGCAGGCTCAGTAGTTGTGGCTCATGGGCCCAGTTGCTCCGCGGCATGTGGGATCTTCCCAGACCAGGGCTCGAACCCCTGTCCCCGGCATTGGAAGGCGGATTCTCAACCACTGCACCACCAGGGAAGCCCACCTGTGATTTTCTGCAGGCTACTTTTCACATATGGCACTCACCGTGTTCTAGCAGTCAAGAAAATCCATATTAAATGCCAAGAACAAGCAGAAGAACAGTAGATTTACCGGATTGGTTTTGCAATTTCTAATTTGAAAAAATAGCCAGAAGAATGGGAAATTTTGATCATAGAAGGCTTTCAGCAAAGAGTTCTGAAGTAGATTTTGTGAAGGTTGAGTGCGGCCTTTCAGAAGCACAGGGGACAGATCCTTGGGAGGCATGGTTGACAGCAGCTTACACATAGAGGGGGTGGCTAGTAAATTTGTTCAAAGGCACAACCAACATATTTAGTTAGTGAAAATAATGATAATTAGGATGATAAGGTAGGGGAGACTGGTGAGTAAATTTAAAGTCCAGGCTAAGAAAATTGAGTTTAGCAGTAAGATTTTTGGTTTACCTAAATGTTTTAATAGCTTCGACTTGCAGAAAGGACCATGCTTTAGTATTGTTTTTACTTTTTAGTTCATGTATTCTGGCCATATGAAAGACATTTATTTACCTTGCAAAGTAATCACAAAGTGATTCCTAGAACCTGGCAAATAGAGATGCCTATTGCAATTTATTACTTCAGTATTTCAAAAACCTGGGGTGGTACACACACACACACTTGTTTGTACTGTTACATTGCATATTGTTTTTTTTTTTTTTTCTTTTCTATATGTCCCATATGACCCTAGTTCAGATGATTTCTTTTTTAATATTGAGTAGACATAGAGCAGATATAAATAATGAACAATAATCTAAAATAAAGATCGGGGCACATAGAACACCTCTAACGACAATTAAAAATCAACACTTGTATTCATTGTTTTGTCTCAGATTTTTCTGTGATTGACTTTGCACTTTTTAGTGGAGTTTTCCATTTCTTTCTGGAACTTTTTAAAGACTCCATTTGAAATGTTTCTAATATGACAAAGTCTGTAAAGTCCCTTTAGGTCATAAATGAATATTTTAGCCTTCCTAGTATTTCACTGCAAACTGCTATCGTCAGAAGTTTAAACTTTAAGTTATCATTTTTATGTGCTGATGCCTTGCATGAGGATGTAAAACCAAGTCAAGTCCCAAAGTTCTGTGAGCTTGCTTTAATTGAAGATGATTGTCTCCTGCTCAAGAAAGAGGAAGATTTCTTCTTCTCCTTGGTCATCACCCATTAAATCATCATCTATTCTGTGCATCTATACGCATACCCAGATTTCCCCTGAGAGTAAGAGGAGCATTCACAATTATGTTAACTATTTGATGCTGCTAAAATACTTGTAAGTTTTTATTTAAAAAACTCTGAATGTTAGCTCTCCCACTGTCTTAAGTACTTAAACTGTCAACTTTTTAACTTAAAATCTGATATTTTCCTAAACCCAAGCCATATAATTTTGCTTATTGTTTGTGATTTTTTCTTTGTAAAAACCTTGCTCTGGTCATTTCTACGCATATGAATGTGCTCTCATAGCTGCTACCCAGTTTTAAAAGTCACTGGTACACTCTGTTCAAACACATTAAGTCTCATCTTCGCCACAGAAAAGAACAATACCTTTCTGATCTCCGTAAGAGCCTCATTTCATCTTAGGGAGCCGGTCAGGGACCCAGAGGTTCTGTTCTGTGTTTTAACCATGCTACACACTGCATTTCAAGTGACATGTTTAGTGAAATGCAAGGTCTCTCAGGAGTCCAAATGGAATTTGCATTGCATCTGAAAGAAAGAGAAATCTCATTCTCTCTGTGAGTTAGCCGTTTGATTTTTTGCCGTATATAAATACTAGAAGGGGACCCTGATGTCCCCTAATATTAGACTAAAAGAGGACACTAAGAAAGCGATTTCACTTTAAAAGTTATAGCTAGTAAAGAGAGGTAAATATTACATTCTGTTTCCTTTTATCTTTGAGAACGTTCAATAATTTTTAAAGGTAGGTCATGTGGATGCCACTTACCACATCATGAGATTAGAATATCTGTGATTCAAATTAAGCTCTACAGGGTGGCCAGATTAAAAAGAATAATACAGATGACTCTATGGATTTAAACATTTCAAATGAATGACAATATTACTCAATGAACAGCTTTAGATTAAATGATTTTACTTAAAGAATGTATTTTTTTAAATAACTGCTAGATCATGGATGAAATAATTAATCTTTTGCTGAAAACACATTGCATTTTTTGTAATCCCTGGAATTGTTCAATGAGAAGCATTTCCTGCAGAGCCCAGTGTAATATTCCTAACTGGTCATGTCTATGTGCTTGAAACAGTTTGTCTCTGAGGTATAAGTATGTATCTCATGGGCTGCTGCAGATACTGGAAAAATCTAGATATACCAAGCACTTTGGAAGTGTTTCCCAGAATAATACACAAATATATTCACCATAGCTAAAAATTATAGTCTTCCCTCCAAAGATCCTAGGGAACAGATAAAAACCTTTAAACATTAATGAGTTATTTCATTCAATAAATGAAATAGTTGTAGTAATCAATATGAAAAGAAAAAGTAAAAGTATAATTATGTTAGCATTAAAACCAGATATTCTGTGGCCTCATTTACACAGTTGGATTTAGATCATTTAGGTAAAATAGGTTATTTTCTTGAATTATCCATTGAATGATTTCTGACTTGAATAAACTGCCTCCACTTTATCAGTTCTTTTCTCCCACTCCTTTATTGTATTTTCTGTTCTTCACACACATGCACACACAAGTAAAACTTTAATTGAAGAAGGAGGGCATCTTATCTGAGTTTTACTACTTTGAGTACTGGAATCATGACTAAAATGAACTACCAAGTTCAAGTGTTACTAACTTGGGACTCTAGGAAAACAACACAAGAATTTTTTGAGAATGAGTGAACCACACCATGAGATACATACTCATACTTACTAGGTATTAACTTGGCATGTTATTGGTTCCCAAGAAATGACTATTAACTTATTTTACTAGAATAAAATCCTAATAAAACTCTATGTTATTATGATAAGAACATTAAGAAAGGACTTTTTTTTTCACATAAAACGATAACTTTAAAATGTTAGTGGAAAAAAAGAAGTACATTTACTTAGGACAAAAAGTCACTATGTTGTCCTAAATTTTTCTCATTTTATCTCATTTCAATGAAAACTTTATTAGTACCAGTGCACTCTCCGAGCACCAATTTTGGGGGAGTCTTTAATTAACTTAATTTTAAATTCCTACATCTATAAAAATATGGTGTGCAGTTTTGATATCAGCATCATGTTCCTTCTGGGGGTTCACAGCTGAGGGTGACCATCTGCAGCATACGTCCAGTGATATCACACAGGGATGGGGGGTCCACTGGCATCTAGTGGGTAGAGGACAGGAATGCTGTTAAATACCCTGCAATTCACAGGACAGTCCCCTACAATGAAGAGTTATCTAGTCCAAAATGCAATAATGATGGGTCTCCGAACCCTTGTTACAGTTTAACCCAAGGTACTGATGATATGATATAGTCGAATTGCCTAAGAGAGTGACAGCTTCTGTTCTGGCTGAGCCTAAATTTCTTTGCTTTCAGATTCTACTAAAACCTACATCTAGTGTTGTTTTCCTTACATAAGGCAACTATGTGTTTCAGGAACGCCTGCCATATTACTGTTAGCAGAAAGTCTCTCTTTTTTGCTTATGCATTAGTGCAAAGTTTGTAAGTAAAACTTTCATCCTTAGTATCCAAGGGAAGGCCCTGCTTCCAATCTGTTTCCCAAAAGGGTGGCCTTCCTCACTTTTCACTTTGCTATATTTTCTACCACCTAGGTGCCCATTCATTAATTCTCCCCCAAATATATACACTCTGAACACATTTGTGTTTACCAGATGGGGATCTGAGATGAAAATAGATTTCCTTCATTCCCACAAGGCAGAAATGTGGTCTTCGTCACCATTCAATGCAAGGCCATACATTGGGTGAGACCGTCCAAGGGCCAATTCTGCTTAAGCATTCCTCTCCCAGTATCATGCAAGCTGAACTAAGTAAATCATCACCCACAGAGATCTATCTACACATGGAATATGGAATATTTTTCAGTCCTTTGTTTCTTTGTGTGAATATTTGTGGCTCTTGCATTACTATACATAAAGAACAAGATAGGAAAATGTGGAGTCATTCCAAATGTAGAAAATACTTTTAAAGTCAATTTTATAAACCTTATTATTAGATTTAGACCCATAAGTCATTTATACATGAACAAATTAAGAAAGAGTATTTCCTATAAAAAAATAAACAACTACTAGCCTCCCTCTAGATATTATTTTAACTTTTATTAGAAATACCCATTTGCAGAGGAATATGTGTGAAAGAATTTCCCTCCCCTGTGATGCAGAATTCTCTGTAAATCATTCTGTTTACATCTATAATTCTTAAATGTATCTCATATGTTAACTTTTTCCTTCAGTCTTCCTTACTGTTTGGTTTTGATTGCTTTTGTCCTTTGTATTCTGTGAAAAACACATACTATTCATTATTCACCTGGAGGGCTGTAACTAGATGTAGAATAACTGAAAAATAAAAACCAAAAAAAAAAAAAAAATTTGTTCCAATCCATAAAATGTTCACCAAGAAAGTAGTGTCTTCAGAATCAATCCTAAAAAGTTATTTGTATACTGAGGCATGGATAACCTCCAACAAATACCGTGTATTTTATGCTTCTGCTTATTCTGTTGTACAATTGAGAGGTATATCCAATTTACTGCAGTGTATATCATGTTCTTTATACTCAGAGTGATAACCAGAGAAACAATGTTATTCACAGCTATGAATTTCAGCATCTAGCATAACAGATGAAAAATGCCTGCTTCTCTAAACTAATATTTTTTGTGTGTGACTTAGATCCCTAAGAAAAGTTGCTTTTGTTTTAAGAAAGAGAGAAAGAAAAGCAAAAACTAAATTCTCCCATTTTTTAATAACTGGGGAGCTTTTACTCAAGTAAAACAGTTGCCTTTCCCCTAAATTAAATGCTTTGGGGCATATGGGCCAGTGGGGACATAAACAGACTTTTCCTTGATCACACATTGTCTTCTAGTTTCAAATAAGATAAGACCCTGATACTATTCCAGCTGCTAGAACTTTTTCAAAAGATAACTTAAAAATGGGTATCATAATTTCAGAAAGACAATTACTGTTAAATTTTGGCCTTTTAAAACAAGACTTTAAGGTCAATTTCCTTCTCAGAAAAAAGTGTAGATTTAATGAAAGAAAGGGAAGAAAAAGAAGGGAGGGAGAGAGGGAAGGAGAAAGAGGCTGGTGAAGTCCCAGCTGCAGATCTGGACAAGCATTCCCAGACACATGGAAAGATCAGGACAGGAGATAGAGCATTTTCTAACTTTAAAAATGAGATTTCATGCTCTACAGTGTTCCCCAGATTAAGGGCAACTTGGATCTGATCACTATTAACAACTCCCCTCAAGGGATCTAAAATGCTTACTCGGTGAAGAATAGCTTCAATGAATAGTTTGGTTCCCTGTGGGTTAATAACAGGAGTATAGATTGTTGATCTTTAAAGCTCTACAATACAGCAAAATTAAATTTTGTGTAGAATATTTCTTTTTTTTTTTTTATAGCATATATCAGAACTTTATTCCTTTTTATGGTTGAAGAATACTCCATTGTATGGCTATACCACAATTTGTTTATCCCTTCATTCACTGATGGACATTTGGATTGTTCCCACCCTCTGACTATTGTGAATTGTGCTGCTATGAACAGTCTTATATAAGTTTTTGTTTGAACACCTGTTTTTAATTCCTTTGTGTATATACCTTGGGGTTGAATTGCTTGATCATGTAATAATTCTATGTTTTACTTTTTGTGGAACTGTTTTGCCTCATTTTTTTTTTTTTACACACACACACTGTATTTTATTTTTACAAGAGATAAATAGACTGACACCAAGCATTGTACATGGATGACCACAACAAAAGCAACAATGATTGCAATTACCAAACATGAAACACACTCATACTGTGTCATAATATTGACATTCAGTCCAGTAATCCTCCACTGTAACAGCTCCTTTACTTTGCAGTGAAAATTGATTTGTATATTCTTTGCCTCTGAGTCCTTGTGGGATTTTTTTTTTTTTAATTCAGACAGAAAGTCACAAAAATTATACTCATCCTCATCAGTTCACTCAGTCCCATGTAATTAATTTTTTTTTCATCTTGATCTTTTGTTAGCACTTTTATGAGTTCATCAGTTTTTCATTAGAGTTCTGAACATGCTTATTCATTCAGTTCAGCAGTACAGTCAGTTACCAGAGACCTGTACTTGTCAGAGTCTTTTCCATGAATTTCTTGAAGATGAAACCCTTTTATAGGAACATATTTGCAAAATCATCAGAGTACACCCAGAACTGTCTGTAAATGACAAAAGACTTAAAAATGACCACGGTTAAAGATTTGATGAAAGTTCATAATAATGCAGTTGACAAGAAAATTAGTTATTTCTGAGATATACATTTTAAAGTAATAACTAGGATTATTACTTATAACATTATACCAGAACATATAAGATTTTTAGAAATTTCATGCAATGTCTGAAACATTTATATTAACATATTTCCATACATATTTCCATACAAATACAAATATAAGATTTTTAGAAATTTCATGTAATGTCTGAAACATTTATATTAACATATTTCCATACATATTTCCATACAAATACAAATATAAGATTTTTAGAAATTTCATGTAATGTCTGAAACATTTATATTAACATATTTCCATACAAATAACCCAATGATAGTTTAGTATTAGTTGTTTTGTTTGTTTTTTTATACTGCAGGTTCTTATTAGGCATCAATTTTATACACATCAGTGTATACATGTCAATCCCAATCGCCCAATTCAGCACACCACCATCCCCACCTCACCGCAGTTTTCCCCCCTTGGTGTCCATATGTCCATTCTCTACATCTGTGTCTCAACTTCTGCCCTGCAAACTGGCTCATCTGTACCATTTTTCTAGGTTCCACATACATGCATTAATATACAATATTTGTTTTTCTCTTTCTGACTTACTTCACTCTCTATGACAGTCTCTAGATCCATCCACGTCTCAACAAATGACTCAATTTCGTTCCTTTTCATGGCTGAGTAATATTCCATTGTATATATGTACCACATCTTCTTTATCCAATCGTCTGTTGATGGGCATTTAGGTTGCTTCCATGACCTGGCTATTGTAAATAGTGCTGCAATGAACATTCGGGTGCATGTGTCTTTTTGAATTACGGTTTTCTCTGGGTATATGCCCAGTAGTGGGATTGCTGGGTCATATGGTAATTCTATTTTTAGTTTTTTAAGGAACCTCCATATTGTTCTCCATAGTGGCTGTGTCAATTTACATTCCCACCAACAGTGCAAGAGGGTTCCCTTTTCTCCACACCCTCTCCAGCATTTGTTGTTTGTAGATTTTCTGATGATGCCCATTCTAACAGGAGTGAGGTGATACCTCATTGTAATTTTGATTTGCATTTCTCTAATAATTAGTGATGTTGAGCATTTTTTCATGTGCTTCATGGCCATCTGTATGTCTTCTTTGGAGAAATGTCTATTTAGGTCTTCTGCCCATTTTTGGATTGGGGTGTTTGTTTCTTTGATATTGAGCTGAATGAGCTGTTTATATATTTTGGAGATTAATCCTTTGTCCGTTGATTCATTTGCAAATATTTTCTCCCATTCTAAGTGTTGTCTTTTTGTCTTGTTTATCGTTTCCTTTGCTGTGCAAAAGCTTTGAAGTTTCATTAGGTCCCACTTGTTTATTTTTGTTTTTATTTCCATTACTCTAGGAGGTGGATCAAAAAAGATCTTGCTGTGATTTATGTCAAAGAGTGTTCTTCCTATGTTTTCCTCTAAGAGTTTTATAGTGTCCAGTCTTATATTTAGGTCTCTAATCCATTTTGAGTTTATTTTTGTATATGGTGTTAGGGAGTATTCTAATTTCATTCTTTTACATGTAGCTGTCCAGTTTTCCCAGCACCACTTATTGAAGAGACTGTCTTTTCTCCATTGTATATCTTTGCCTCCTTTGTCATAGATTAGTTGACCATAGGTGTGTGGGTTAATCTCTGGACTTTCTATCTTGTTCCATTGATCTACGTTTCTGTTTTTGTGCCAGTACCATATTGTCTTGATTACTGTAGCTTTGTAGTATAGTCTGAAGTCTGGGAGTCTGATTCCTCCAGCTCTGTTTTTTTCCCTCCAGACTGCTTTGGCTATTCGGGGTCTTTTGTGTCTCCATACAAATTTTAAGATGATTTGTTCTAGCTCCGTAAAAAATGCCATTGGTAATTTGATAGGGATTGCATTGAATCTGTAGATTGCTTTGGGTAGTATACTCATTTTCACAATGTTGATTCTTCCAATCCAAGAACATGGTATATCTCTCCATCTGTTGGTATCATCTTTAATTTCTTTCATCAGTGTCTTATAGTTTTCTGCATACAGGTCTTTTGTCTCCCTAGGTAGGTTTTTTTTTTTTTTTTTTTTTTTTTTTATCAGCAAAACAGTTTTATTCAGGAACAGGAAAGAATTGCAATTCAGGACATTGCAACTATGGTAAATCACATGCAAGTCTGGTAAAGCAAAGAAGAAACTCTTCTATAGAGGAGAAGTGGAGTTGGGAGGGTTGTTATAACAGAAAGTCCATTGGAGGAAACTGGGAGTTCCAAGTATAGTGGCTTTTCATTGGCTGCGTTGTGACAGTCTCTCTTTAGGGGTGCTATTGCCAGGCAAGGAGAAAATCTTTCTTCCTCCTGCTGGTGGTAGTAAAGTAGTGTCACTTCCTGCTGGAGATGCAGGGTATGTCTCTTCCTGTTGAGATCTGTATTGATGTTGAGAGGTACATGCATGAGAGCTCCCCCTTCTGGCCTCCTGACTCTATTTTAGTGAGATTTTTACTTTATTAATTTTCAGTTCCAGCCCTGGGAGTGAAAGGATGTATTAACACTGACTTTCCTGTGTGTATATGTTTAGTGTTTAAATTTGCTTCAAATTCAATTTATATTGTAATAACTTTTCACAGAGATCCATTAGAACATTAGAACTTTGTTCTATAATTATCTAAATCAAGAATTCTTAACCTAGGATCCATGGATACTGAGAGAGTCCTAGGGGCTTGTGAATCCCTAAATTATATGTAAATTTGTATATGCATGTGCTTTCTACCTTTTTGCTTAGGGAGAGGAATCATAAGTTTGGTTTTTATAAATTAAATTTTTTTTTATACAGCAGGTTCTTATTAGTTATCCATTTTATACATATTAGTGTATACATGTCAATCCCAATCTCCCAGTTCATCCCACCACCACCACCCCTGCTACTTTCCCCCAATCATAAGTTTTTTGAAGTATGTCTTAGAGTTTCATAACCCCCAGAAAAGGTTAATTATCATCCTGAATTAGTTTTACCTACCAAAAGAGAAAATCGCTTGTTCCCAACCAATATTAAATAAGAAGGATATGTATTTTTGTTTTTAACTTGCTTTATCTTTACGTTCTTATTCTATATTTTAAAATATACTTGATAAAATCTAAGACATTATTTTACATACCATGAAGAAAAAATGCTGCCAATTTTACTGTGACATGCTATCACCATCAAAATTGTTAAGATACAACTAGATTTCAGTAAGAAGACAAAAATGTGTGTCTTTGAATTTAGAAACTGTGGTGTTATAATATTAAGGACTCCTGTGACTGAATATGGCTATTTTCACTTGATAACTATTTTGTCAAGACTTTCTTGAAGCATATAAGAAAGCTTTTGTTGAGGGAAATAAAACTATATGAAGTTTTTTTTCCTTTAGTTACTTTTTGTTTTCATAATAAGTTTCAGTTAGGTATATTCTTTTTCAAGTCTGAAGCAAAGCAATGTTAAGAGCTCCTTAAATTTTACTTTAAACATAGCAGGAAAATAATCCCTACTCAGGGACATTTTTCTTGGATGCAAAAACCAATAGTTGCGTTTATGAACTAGATTTAGGAGTTGGGCAGTGGGGAGAGGGAAGAATTAAGGAAAGCTCCCAGGTTTCTGCCTTGAGCAACTGAGTGGATCATGGTGCCATTTACCAAGACTAGGAAGAAAGAGAAAAAGGTTTGGGCTGGGGCGGGGATCAAATTATATATATAAGTTTGAGACATCCTACAGAGATATCAATAGACAGATATAATAATCTGGAGTTTAGAAGAGAGTTCTAACCTAGAAATATAATTTAGGGATCGTCAGCACAGAGATGGTACTCAAAGCCATGGAATGGATGAAATCATAGAGAGAAAGACTATACAGAGAACCCCAGGACTGCCTTTGAAGAATTCCAATATTTAGAAATAGAGTTGAGGAGGAGAAACTAACAAATGAGACCGAGAAGCAGTTGTATTATAGAAACCAAGAAAGAGAGTGTTTCAAGGAAGGAGTGGAGTGGTCAACTGTATCATGTGTTGAGAGTTTGAATAAGATTAGATTTGGCCATCTAGAGGTTGTAGGTGGTCGTGATTAGAGCTATTTCAATGGAGTGGGGATTCGGCTGGGATAGGAAGTGAAGATATGGAGACAGCACACATAGACAACTTTGAGATGTTTGACTATGAAGATGAGGAAAGAAATAGGGTATTAGCTGGAGAAGGATGTGTGGTCCAGGAAGGGATTTTTTTTTTTTTTTTTTTTTTTTTTTTTTTTTTTGATTTTTAGAAATTTCATGTAATGTCTGAAACATTTATATTAACATATTTCCATACATATTTCCATACAAATACAAATATGATTTTTAGAAATTTCATGTAATGTCTGAAACATTTATATTAACATATTTCCATACATATTTCCATACAAATACAAATATAAGATTTTTAGAAATTTCATGTAATGTCTGAAACATTTATATTAACATGTTTCCATACAAATAACCTAATGAAAGTTTAGTATTAGTTGTTTGTTTTTTTATACTGCAGGTTCTTATTAGGCATCAGTTTTATACACATCAGTGTATACATGTCAATCCCAATCGCCCAATTCAGCACACCACCATCCCCACCTCACCGCAGTTTTCCCCCCTTGGTGTCCATATGTCCATTCTCTACATCTGTGTCTCAACTTCTGCCCTGCAAACCGGCTCATCTGTACCATTTTTCTAGGTTCCGCATACATGCATTAATAGACGATATTTGTTTTTCTCTTTCTGACTTACTTCACTCTGTATGACAGTCTCTAGATCCATCCACGTCTCAACAAATGACTCAATTTCGTTCCTTTTTATGGCTGAGTAATATTCCATTGTATATATGTACCACATCTTCTTAATCCATTCGTCTGTTGATGGGCATTTAGGTTGCTTCCATGACCTGGCTATTGTAAATAGTGCTGCAATGAACATTCGGGTGCATGTGTCTTTTTGAATTACGGTTTTCTCTGGGTATATGCCCAGTAGTGGGATTGCTGGGTCATATGGTAATTCTATTTTTAGTTTTTTAAGGAACCTCCATATTGTTCTCCATAGTGGCTGTATCAATTTACATTCCCACCAACAGTGCAAGAGGGTTCCCTTTTCACCACACCCTCTCCAGCATTTGTTGTTTGTAGATTTTCTGATGATGCCCATTCTAACAGGAGTGAGGTGATACCTCATTGTAGTTTTGATTTGCATTTCTCTAATAATTAGTGATGTTGAGCATCTTTTCATGTGCTTCGTGGCCATCTGTATGTCTTCTTTGGAGAAATGTCTATTTAGGTCTTCTGCCCATTTTTGGATTGGGGTGTTTGTTTCTTTGATATTGAGCTGAATGAGCTGTTTATATATTTTGGAGATTAATCCTTTGTCCGTTGATTCATTTGCAAATATTTTCTCCCATTCTGAGGGTTGTCTTTTCGTCTTGTTTATGGTTTCCTTTGCTGTGCAAAAGCTTTGAAGTTTCATTAGGTCCCATTTGTTTATTTTTGTTTTTATTTCCATTACTCTAGGAGGTGGATCAAAAAAGATCTTGCTGTGATTTATGTCAAAGAGTGTTCTTCCTATGTTTTCCTCTAAGAGTTTTATAGTGTCCAGTCTTATATTTAGGTCTCTAATCCATTTTGAGTTTATTTTTGTGTATGGTGTTAGGGAGTATTCTAATTTCATTCTTTTACATGTAGCTGTCCAGTTTTCCCAGCACCACTTATTGAAGAGACTGTCTTTTCTCCATTGTATATCTTTGCCTCCTTTGTCATAGATTAGTTGACCATAGGTGTGTGGGTTAATCTCTGGACTTTCTATCTTGTTCCATTGATCTACGTTTCTGTTTTTGTGCCAGTACCATATTGTCTTGATTACTGTAGCTTTGTAGTATAGTCTGAAGTCTGGGAGTCTGATTCCTCCAGCTCTGTTTTTTTCCCTCCAGACTGCTTTGGCTATTCGGGGTCTTTTGTGTCTCCATACAAATTTTAAGATGATTTGTTCTAGCTCCGTAAAAAATGCCATTGGTAATTTGATAGGGATTGCATTGAATCTGTAGATTGCTTTGGGTAGTATACTCATTTTCACAATGTTGATTCTTCCAATCCAAGAACATGGTATATCTCTCCATCTGTTGGTATCATCTTTAATTTCTTTCATCAGTGTCTTATAGTTTTCTGCATACAGGTCTTTTGTCTCCCTAGGTAGGTTTATTCCTAGGTATTTTATTCTTTTTGTTGCAATGGTAAATGGGAGTGTTTCCATAATTTCTCTTTCAGATTTTTCATCATTAATGTATAGGAATGCAAGAGATTTCTGTGCATTAATTTTGTATCCTGCAACTTTACCATATTCATTAATTAGCTCTAGCAGTTTTCTGGTGGCAGTTTTAGGATTCTCTATGTATAGTATCATGTCATCCACAAACAGTGACAGTTTTACTTCTTCCTTTCCAATTTGTATTCCTTTTATTTCTTTTTTTTCTCTGATTGCCATGGCTAGGACTTCCAGAACTATGTTGAATAATAGTGGTGAGAGTGGACATCCTTGTCTCGTTCCCGATCTTAGAGGAAATGCTTTCAGTTTTTCACCATTGAGAATGATGTTTGCTGTGGGTTTGTCATATATGGCCTTTATTATGTTGAGGTAGGTTCCCTCTATGCCCACTTTCTGGAGAGTTTTTATCATAAATGGGTGTTGAATTTTGTCAAAAGCTTTTTCTGCATCTATTGAGATGATCATATGGTTTTTATTCTTCAATTTGTTAATATGGTGTATCACATTGATTGATTTGCGTATATTGAAGAATCCTTGCATCCCTGGGATAAATCCCACTTGATCGTGGTGTATGATCCTTTTAATGTGTTGTTGGATTCTGTTTGCTAGTATTTTGCTGAGGATTTTTGCATCTATATTCATCAGTGATATTGGTCTGTAATTTTCTTTTTTTGGAATGTCTTTGTCTGGTTTTGGTATCAGGGTGATGGTGGCCTCATAGAATGAGTTTGGGAGTGTTCCTTCCTCTGCAATTTTTTGGAAGAGTTTGAGAAGGATGGGTGTTAGCTCTTCTCTAAATGTTTGATAGAATTCACCTGTGAAGCCATCTGGTCCTGGACTTTTGTTTGTTGGAAGATTTTTAATCACAGTTTCAATTTCATTACTTGTGATTGGTCTGTTCATATTTTCTGTTTCTTCCTGGTTCAGTCTTGGAAGGTTATACCTTTCTAAGAATTTGTCCATTTCTTCCAGATTGTCCATTTTATTGGCATAAAGTTGCTTGTAGTAGTCTCTTAGGATGCTTTGTATTTCTGCGGTGTCTGTTGTAACTTCTCCTTTTTCATTTCTGATTTTATTGATTTGAGTCCTCTCCCTCTTTTTCTTGATGAGTCTGGCTAATGGCTTATCAATTTTGTTTATCTTCTCAAAGAACCAACTTTTAGTTTTATTGATCTTTGCTATTGTTTTCTTTGTTTCTATTTCATTTATTTCTGCTCTGATCTTTATGATTTCTTTCCTTCTGATGACTTTGGGTTTTGCTTGTTCTTCTTTCTCTAGTTTCTTTAGGTGTAAGGTTAGATTGTTTACTTGAGATTTTTCTTGTTTCTTTAGGTAGGCTTGTATAGCTATAAACTTCCCTCTTAAAACCACTTTTGCTGCATCCCATAGGTTTTGGGTCGTCGTGTTTTCATTGTCATTTGTCTCTAGGTATTTTTTTATTTCCTCTTTGATTTCTTCAGTGATCTCTTGGTTATTTAGTAACGTATTGTTTAGCCTCCATGTGTTTGTCTTTTTTACGTTTTTTTCCCTGTAATTCATTTCTAATCTCATAGCGTTGTGGTCAGAAAAGATGCTTGATATGATTTCAATTTTCTTAAATTTACTGAGGCTTGATTTGTGACCCAAGATGTGATCTATCCTGGAGAATGTTCCATGCGCACTTGAGAAGAACGTGTAATCTGCTGTTTTTGGATGGAATGTCCGATATATATCAATTAAATCTATCTGGTCTATTGTGTCATTTAAAGCTTCTGTTTCCTTATTTATTTTCATTTTGGATGATCTGTCCATTGGTGTAAATGAAGTGTTAAAGTCCCCCACTATTATTGTGTTACTGTCGATTTCCTCTTTTATAGCTGTTAGCAGTTGCCTTATGTATTGAGGTGCTCCTATGTTGGGTGCATATATATTTATAATTGTTATATCTTCTTCATGGATTGATCCCTGGATCATTACGTAGTGTCCTTCCTTGTCTCTTTTAACATTCTTTATTTTAAAGTCTATTTTATCTGATATGAGTATAGCTACTCCAGCTTTCTTTTGATTTCCATTTGCATGGAATATCTTTTTCCATCCCCTCACTTTCAGTCTGTATGTGTCCCTAGGTCTAAAGTGGGTCTCTTGTAGACAGCATATATATGGGTCTTGTTTTTGTATCCATTCAGCCAGTCTATGTCTTTTGGTTGGGGCATTTAATCCATTCACGTTTAAGGTAATTATCGATATGTATGTTCCTATGACCATTTTCTTAATTGTTTTGGGTTTATTTTTGTAGGTCCTTTTCTTCTCTTGTGTTTCCCACTTAGAGAAGTTCCTTTAGCATTTGTTGTAGAGCTGGTTTGGTGGTGCTGAATTCTCTTAGCTTTTGCTTGTCTGTAAAGCTTTTGATTTCTCCATCAAATCTAAATGAGATCCTTGCCAGGTAGAGTAATCTTGGTTGTAGGTTCTTCCCTTTCATCACTTTAAGTATATCATGCCACTCCCTTCTGGCTTGCAGAGTTTCTGCTGAGAAATCAGCTGTTAACCTTATGGGAGTTCCCTTGTATGTTATTTGTCGTTTTTCCCTTGCTGCTTTCAATAATTTTTCTTTGTCTTTAATTTTTACCACTTTGATTACTATGTGTCTCGGTGTGTTTCTCCTTGGGTTTATTCTGTATGGGACTCTCTGCGCTTCCTGGACTTGGGTGGCTATTTCCTTTCCCATGTTAGGGAAGTTTTCGACTATAATCTCTTCAAATATTTTCTCTGGTCCTTTCTCTCTCTCTTCTCCTTCTGGGACCCCTATAATGCGAATGTTGTTGCGTTTAATGTTGTCCCAGAGGTCTCTTAGGCTGTCTTCATTTCTTTTCATTCTTTTTTCTTTAGTCTGTTCTGCAGCAGTGAATTCCACCAATCTGTCTTCCAGGTCACTTATCCGTTCTTCTGCCTCAGTTATTCTGCTATTGATTCCTTCTAGTGTAGTTTTCATTTCAGTTATTGTATTGGTCATCTCTGTTTGTTTGTTCTTTAATTCTTCTAGGTCTTTGTTAATCATTTCTTGCATCTTCTCAATCTTTGCCTCCATTCTTATTCCGAGGTCCTGGATCATCTTCACTATCATTATTCTGAATTCTTTTTCTGGAAGGTTGCCTATTTCCACTTCATTTAGTTGTTTTTCTGGGGTTTTTTCTTGTTCCTTCATCTGGTACATAGCCCTCTGCCTTTTCATCTTCTCTATCTTTCTGTAACTGTGGTTTTTGGTCCACAGGCTGCAGGATTGTAGTTTTTCTTGCTTCTGTTGTCTGCCCTCTGGTGGTTGAGGCTATCTAAGAGGCTTGATGGGAGGCTCTGGTGGTGGGTAGAGCTGACTGTTGCTGTGGCGGTCAGAGCTCAGTAAAACCTTAATCCACTTGACTGTTGATGGGTGGGGCTGGGTTCCCTCCCTGTTGGTTGTTTTGCCTGAGGCAATCCAACACTGGAGGCTACCCGTGCTCTTTGGTGGGGTTAATGGCAGACTCTGGGAGGGCTCACGCCAAGGAGAACTTCCCAGAACCTCTGCTGCCAGTGTCCTTATCCCCACGGTGAAACAGGGCCACCACTCGCCTCTGCAGGTGACCCCCCAACACCAGCAGGTAGGTCTGGTTCAGTCTCCCCCAGGGTCACTGCTCCTTCTCCTGGGTCCCGATGCACACATTACTTTGTGTGTGCCCTCCAAGAGTGGGGTCTCTGTTTCCCCCAGTCCTGTCAAAGTCCTGCAATCAATTCCCACTAGGCTTCAAAGTCTGATTCTCTAAGAATTCCTCCTCCCGTAGCCGGACCCCCAGGTTGGGAAGCCTGACGTGGGGCTCAGAACCTTCACTCCAGTGGGCGGACTTCTGTGGTATAAGTGTTCGCCAGTCTGTGAGCGACCCACCCAGCAGTTATGGGATTTGATTTTACTCTGATTGCACCCCTCCTACCGTCTCACTGTGGCTTCTCCTCTGTCCTTGGACATGGAGTATCCTCCTTGGTGAAGTCCAGCAGCTTCCTGTCAATGATTGTCCAGCAGCCAGTTGTGATTCTGGTGCTCTCGCAAGAGGGAGTGAGAGCACATCCTTCTACTCCGCCATCTTGGTTAATCCCTAGAATATTTCTTAAAACAATTTTATTTCCTTGTTTTGACTCAGAAGTTTTGAGAGAGCAGAAGATCATTAGGGCTATAAGTGTAAATATCAGATAGTCAGTATCATGTACGTGTGCTACACAACAAAGGGCTGAAGAGTAAAATACAGGAATCAGAGATGAATTGGCACTGAACTGTTGGGGTTTTCACACTGTTTATATCTTTCTTACACAAGTAGACTATGAAAGAATAGACTTGAACTTTCATTTACCATTCTTATGAGAAACATTTATATGGTACTTCCTAGGGTGCAGGGTACTGTTCCAAATTTTTTTAACATACAAATATGTTTAATCTCATGAAGCCATATAAGATAGTACCATCCCCATTTTATACAAGAGAAAGTGAAGCACAGAGAATTTAAAAATGTGTCCAATATCACTAAGCTAGTGAGGGTCGAATTGGATTTGAACCTAGACAGTCTACTCCAGTGTGAATACTATATTTTCTCCTGATATAATATGTTAAGACTCTCCATCTTAAAAACACTTAAGTACAAAATTTGCATAGTCAGTCAGCTTGAAGCTGTCACATTAGAATCATTTAATATGCTGTAGTGAACTATATAAAGTGATCCCAAACAGCAGAGATGCATCTGTCCTGAAATTCTTATAAATAGGGTTAAGTCAGTATGGTGAGTAACTTAGAATAAGCCTGCAAAGATATTTCAAATATGTGTATTTTTGTACGTGTAATGTTTTTCACGTATACCTGAAATTCCTTGCAAGAAACACAAACTTGTGTCTAAGCCTTTATTTTTCTTAAATTAATTAATTAATTAATTTATTCATTTTTGACTGCATTGGGTCTTCGTTGCTGCGTGCAGGCTTTCTCCAGTTGCGGCGAGCATTGTGGTGCGCAGGCCTCTCATTGCAGTGGCTTCTCTTGTTGTGGAGCACGGGCTCTAGGCACGCGGGCTCAGTAGTTGTGGCGCACGGGCTTAGTTGTTCCACGGCATGTGGGATCTTCCCGGACCAGGGATCTAACCTGTGTCCCCTGCATTGGCAGGCAGATTCTTAACCACTGCGCCACCTGGGAAGTCCCTGTTTCAGCCTTTAAGAAGCAGCCGTCTAAATACATGGCGTTAGGGATCAGAGATCTCTGGCTCTGTGATTGAGGCCGCGTTCCCTGGGCTAACAGGAGCCAAGGCACACATGTCACCATGAGTATAAGGTGGTGTTAAGGTACGGATCAGTGAACAGTGGGGCGACAAAGGTCGCCTGGGGGAGCCCAAATGGAAAAGAGAGCTTCAGTAATTTTGCACTGATTATTTGGTAGAAAAGAGGCTACCTGGTGCCACATCTGATTTATGGAACAGATTGGACTTGTAATGAGAGTCCAGATACAGCTGACCTCTTTCAAAGAAACCTGTAACCTTTTTTTGGTATACCTCATGTGTGGGCTCTTGAAAAAATTATCACTCTGCAGTTTTTCATTTTATGCTGAAGCTCATTCTTATGTTTAGATTTATTCAGATTTCTCCATAAGAAGAGACAACCATAGAATCCAAAGTGTATACATTTCATTCTTTTATTGTTCTTTACCCCCGGTATATTTTGTTTTTTAAAAAAAGACATTGTGTTATATTGTGTATTCGTTCTCATGACAACAATTCCAACAAGAAAAATATGCTTGGAATGAATTCATTTCCATGGTATTCTCAAAATGAATATTATAAAGTGCTCAGATGTTGTCCTCAAAACAACTAACAAGTAAGAAAAGCTGCTGACCTCTGTAAGGAAGGTGGCATAATCCATATTGGGGCACGTACAGATGAAATTCAGCTATATTGATCTTTAGAAAAGTCCAAATGTTTCTGGTATACTGAAATTATGTTTCATTCAGTTGAAAGAAATAAGTCAAAACTATGAAATTGTTACATTATTTACTGGAATGAAATTTACACCATGCTGATGTTTCAAGAGAAGCTAATTTTCGTTAAGCAAAGTAGGCATCAATAAAACTGTTTTCTGTAGCTCTGCTTAGATGGCTACATTAAGCAAGTTATGTTTATAGATTTAATTATACATGTCATAACTAGAGTGTGCCAGTTGTCAATCAAGTAAAATGTCCTTACCTTCTGTCTCCATAATCATTTTTTCTTAATACATTGGTTAAGGAAAAAAAAGTCTCATTTAGCAATGAACCTTTGGATATTTATTAATTATGACAAACCTATGACATTTATCCAACTCTTAAAAATCTTTTATGAGCTCCTAAACTTGATTAAAGATGTTTAATTCTTTCCTATAGCTGCCATCCATAGTTCCATCCTATAATGAATTGTGAAAATAATGAAGAAGGGTAATTGCATGGATTCTCTTACACTTGCACTCAGAAAAGTTCTCTTTGTCATCTATATATCCAAGTGAACTTCTGCAAAATACATTTATAATTATAAAGCAGCATCTATTAAGGCAGAAGCATTTGTGTTTAACAATTACCAGGTGGTAACAGTGGGAGAACTTGTATGCAAACTAAATAACAATTGGAACCTATCTCAAAGCTTTCCTGGATCCTGTCATTAATATTTAAATTACACGTGAATATGCCAGGCTCTGGACAATAATATGTTATGAAGTTGAAATTTTTGTTTGTATTCTAGATTCCCTGAAATTTTATATTTTAATTTGTTAAAGGTCTAGGACAGAACACAAATTTCGCTTGTTGTTAATCTTTAGTTTGTGATTTTTTGTTTTTATAAGATTTCTTGCAGCCTTTGATATAAAAATCTATAAACATAATAAAATTATTGTGCAAAGAATATTCTGCCCTTTTCTATAATATCATAAAGAAAACATGTGGAAACTCCTAACCAACTACATTTGTGGTAAGGAACCAAGGGATAATATTGAAAACGTATTTGTTTCAATAAAAACTTCCCCAGTAGCTCAATAATTCTATATATTGTTTTTTTTAATCCACACGTTTTCTGGTAATTTACTTTTCTGGAAATTTCTAGGAAAAATTCATATTTAAGCAAGTTATTTGTTGCCTGCCTCAAAGAAGTTTAAGCAAATAGGTATATTCTGTTTCATTATTCTTCCATTTTTATCTAAAAGATATCTTTCTTTTAAAATACCTTATTCTTGGGAGAAGCCAAATATCACAACATATGAATTTGCTATGGTTCTGATAACATTTGGAAAATGAACTTGCTTTAGTGCTGTGGTTTATATCAAATGACTTAAGAATTGATCCTTAAGTAAGTGAAGTAGGAAGCTAGTCAATACTAATAGTAGTGGTAACTGGAATGGATGTATAGTGGGTATAACTTGTGCACCGTCAACTCTAGATTGCAAGAAATGTCTCATCTAAAGCTCGGATCTAAGTGTATGTTCCACACCACAGCTGCTAAAATAATCTGAGGTTGACTTTACCATCCGTCAGCATATTGCCATGAACTAGTTCTCCTTGCCACATGGCAGATTGGTTTGCAGAAAACCGTGTACTTTATATACGTTTTTCTCCTTGACTAAAAAGTTGATTTTTTTCCTAGTTGCTAAAAATACTATGAAATCAATTAATAAATACAGAATGAAGTAAACTTCAGTTAGAGAACGTGGAAATAGTCATATTAAAAAAAAAAAAAAACACAGATCACTGTGATCCCAATAAGAAATAGACTTCCAAGAAGGCTTCTTATTAACCAGGCTATCTGAACCAAACACAGCTGTAAAAGTTAAATTTTGTGTCAAAAATAGTAATAACCTAAGGGCATTATTTTATAACAATGATCAAACCCGATAATAATTTTGTTACTTTTTTTAATGTTTGTTAACATCATTTACGTTTTACGTTTTGACATTTTTTACATTATTTTGCCAATGTCACCATCATCACCTGGCTGAGGTGCGCCTGCCTCGCCACGCACTTTCAGGCGTATGGTAGTAAAGAGGTATAAATTGCATTTAACTGGATGGTGGTGTGCAGAGCCCCACAGGCCAAGGTTGAAGCCATACTTCTGCCACCTATTACTTTTATCAGGCCTTATTTTTCCTGTCCCTACAGCACTAAAAATGTGAGAAAATGCATTTGTGTACCCCCATCCCTCCCAAGAGAAAGTAAATCACCTTTTGAAGAGTATCTAAGTCAGTAAAAGCTTTTGCTCTTCAGTCAATTTATTTCAGTTATATCATCACTGGTCAGATCCCCTTGTTCACCTGGAGAATTCAGTGGATTCAGCAGTTTTCCAGAGGCTTTAATAGTCTTCTATACTGTAAAGCCATAAAAGGCACTTTGCTCAAGGGACTTCTGTTGTAAAGGGTAGTGCTTCTGGGAAAGCACTCATTGTGAATTATCCATTCATACCTGCAGTACGTGGGAGTATAAACATGACCAGTGTGTTAGTGGCTGTGGAAGAGAGGAACAGAGTATCTACACAGCTGAAGGAAGTCATGTCGGGATTTAAATGTGCTTAGAGTCCCCCACTAGGGGAGCTGTATGGTGTAGCTGTGGACCCTGCACATGGCCAGGATAAAAACCTTCCTATCAGAAAAAAAACAAGATGGAAGCAGTTTTGATCCAAGCACATTAACTCATGCAAACATACATCTGGCCCAACTCTCCAGTCTCTCAAAACTCATATTACTTCATCAAGGATCTTCGTGCTACTATTATACATAAATCTGTTCAATAATTATCTTCATCAGAGGATGTCTAAATAAATCCTTGATGTTCTTTGTAAATAGCAAAACAATAAACTATGACTAATCTTTGTTAACCTTCTACAAGAAAATTACACAGTGTGTTTGTGTGCTTTCTTATTAATTAGGCTCTTTTAAGTAGCAAAAACCTTAGATACATTTCTGCTTAGGTAGATGAGCAGAAGAGTTTTTAAAATCCAGCTTTCCTAAAACTGATGTTTCTTTTTTTAAGTACACTGAATGTATATAAAAATATCACTTTCAAACCTGTATTATTTTAATCTATGACACTAAATATACATTAGAACCCTTGAAAATTATTCATTTAACAAATATTTATTGTGTCTAATACGTGCCAAGCATTATGCAGGGTTCTAGGAATAAAAGAATTTTGCTTCTTATTTAAAACCCTTCTTAGACTGTAGCTTTCTCATCGTGAGAAGTGAACCAAGAGTGTGTGGGTTACTAGCAGTCACAAAATACACGATTAAAAGAAAAAAAAATACATATATATATATATATATATATATATATATATATATATATATATATCACTGAGCTAAACAGCGGGAGCCAAAGAAGAAGGCACCGTCTCGATTGTGTAGACCAAGAAGCAAGTCAGTGGAAAGCACTAGGAATCTTAGCTCCAGGTCACAGAGGCTGTTAGGCCTCCTCCTTTGAGGAGAGACTGTCACTGCCAAAATTGGCCAAGAGATTCCCTGGCATTGCAGTTCCTATGCCCTGGAGATTGAGTACAGCGAGTGTTGGAAAACTCAGTGTGTACCTAGGCTGTGAGATCAGCCTGGTAATGTATGTGTGGGAAGTGAAGTCAAATGGACTGGAGTTCTAAGGTCAGCTCCATCTGTAACTGGCGAGAGAGATGGGAGATTGGGATAAGGGCAGGGATAGCAAAGACAAGATCCCAGGAAAGATGAGAATGGAGTGGAGGTCAGAATTCAGTTTAGGGAAATCCAAGGCCTTTTTGAGGATGGAAAATCAAACTGAGGTCTGATGACAGATAAGAGTCATCCGGGGGAGGGATCTGGAGGAGTGCTGGGAAGCCTTCAGGCGGGGGAAAGGGTTTGGTGCCCTCAGGGATCTGAAATGCTAGTGATCTTGTGGGGATGGGGCAGGTGGGCGGGGAAGAAACTGGGCCTCATTCGGAGGTAGTCACGTAACTTACATATTTTGAGCGGGGAAACTCAGTAAAGAGCAAAGGTGATGGGAGGGGGCAGTGTTGGTCATTACGAAGCAACAGAGAGTGTCTCGGGCGCCTCCTGTTTGGCCATGTTCAAGGGCAATGGAAAGCCACTGGAGGGCATTCAATTAGAGGGTAACCTTATCCCATCTATGCTTTTGTAAAAACTACCCACCATAGTGGCCTGTAAGATTCTGGGATTCCGTTTCTCTTAGCATAAACAAAGTGAGAGCCAGTTTGATGACATGTTTTAGCCAAGGTTGGATTTCTTCTGAAACTGTATCTCATTAGTGAAATAAATGGGGAAGAAGAAGTGTCCTTTTGTACTTTAAAGAGGGATGTAGAAGTTCTTTTCCTGCTGCCTACTGTTTGGATATGCTTCCAAGATCAGTGGCCAAGGGCCAGTGAGAGGCTCAGAATCGATATTGTCTCCCAGCCCCACCCATCCCAGACCCTCGCATTCCTTTGTGCTTCATTATCTGGTTCTGCTAGACATCATGTAACTCAATAAAAGTGATGAATAAAAATAGTAATAATAGTAACAGGTAATGTTGATTACCGGAAAGCATGCTACGGGGCTTCCCATTCACTATCTAACTCAAATTGTGAGGTAGGTGTTATTAGCCTTATTTAACAGAAGAGAAAATGGAGCTTTCCAGGGGTTAGGTGACTTGTCCAACTAGCAAGGGAAAGGTTGGGCTCCATCGCAGATTGTCTGACGGCAGAGCCCCTGCTCCAACTCCCTGTATTGGAGGTGGTGGGTCAGAAACTGTCAGAGCTCTGTTTTGGTGACTCAGAGGGGTGAGAAGGTGATAAGATTAACTACTGTTTGCTGGGTTTAGTGTAGCAAGTCTAGTTTCTAAGGCCAATTCCCTCCCTGTGCAAACGGTGTTGAGTTATTTCTGCTGTTTTAAGGTGTCATTGTCACTGTTGTTTATAACTAATAATCATGATGCTTTCAAATTGGAAATGGCACAGTGATCCTATGATTGCCTTCTTTTTTTTTTTTTTTTTATTATATGAACTGTTGCTCCTGTTTTTAGGCTGTGGTGTTAACTCTGGAATAACTCCCATGTTTAACAATGAGATTAAAACATGCCATGTATTGAGATAAAAATGGAATAAGACCATATTTTGGACATAATATCCCTAACAGTAGTGAACAATTTATGATTGCCAAGTCACTCTGTGTTGAAAATGGGAAAAAAATGTCATCATTATTTTCTTTAATTTTATTGACGTACAGCTGATTTACAATGTTGTGTTAATTTCTGCTGTACAGCAAAGTGACTCAGTTTTATATATATATATATATATATATATACACACACACACACACACACACACACACACACACATTTTCCTCTTCTATATTCTTTTCTATTATGGTTTGTTACAGAATATTGAATATAGTTCCCTGTGCTACACGGTAATAGGACCTTGTTGTTAAGTCATCATACTTTAGATAGGAAATTGCTATAGAAAGACAGAACTTACTATAAAGAAGTTTAAAAGCATCTTGTATGGATGAAATCTCATTGATTGTTGTAGAATTTATTTTAATAATGCATATGTAATCAAGTCCCAAACTTTTCCCTTGAAACCAGTTTCATCCTTATCTTTTTCCCTTTTTCTTATTAAAGTGGTAGAAGATAAGTTGCTTTAAAATTAACAATAAATTTTAAATCCCATTTATTTTGTAGAATAATACAAAGCTTATCTAAAGTGGTAAATGATAAACACTTAGTACCTAATTTTCAGGCTGTTGATAGTACCAGGGGTGTAGAAAGACAGCAGGAAAGTTAACAACCTTCCTAAGGTTGATATTTTTTATCTTCAGTTTACATACAGTGAACATTTTGAAATCTTGCTCTCCAGCTTCTCAGTGGAATATGCATGATTAAACTTTACATTTGTGGGAATATTCAACCTCACA
Source organism: Balaenoptera ricei (assembly GCF_028023285.1). Lineage (NCBI taxonomy): Eukaryota > Metazoa > Chordata > Mammalia > Artiodactyla > Balaenopteridae > Balaenoptera > Balaenoptera ricei. The sequence continues at coordinate 88,618,677 of NC_082650.1, read as the reverse complement.
AAAATAGAATACATCTAGGAAATTTTTCTTGAAAATGTATTATGTTTTTTATCATTATTCAAAATATCAAATGGATTTGGTTTCTTCTTGATGCTTTAGTTTTTCATGAAATAATATTGTAGTATAAAGAGACTTTTATTGACAAATAGGATGCTCCCCACACAAACATTATTAGAATCATATCTCACTTAAGCACATTACAGTCACTTAGGGACCTTCCAGATACACTGGGGTTGAAATATATTAAGTGCTCTTTTGCTGCCCAGCATGTAATCCTATTCGTTCTGGGAAGAATATCACAGTTGTCCTTAGGAGAACCACTCATTCCTCCATATAAAACCATAGGTTTTGTGTAAGTTTGACCTTATCCCTAACCAAAGCAATGGCATCTAACCTAAATCAAGGCCACCTGATGGATGTGGGGTGGGCATGTGACCTAGGGCTGTCCATAAAAACCACAGCTCATGGCTTTTTCTGCAACAACTGTCTCCCTTTTCTGTGGCCTGAATGAGACAGTATGAAGCCCTGGTTGCTGCCTGCAACCATCTTGTGACCTTAGGGAATCAGCATTAGGATAAAACTGTCCAGTGGGGAAACAGCATGGAAAAAAGGAAGGAATATGAGTATATCCTTGGTGACATCATGGGGCTTCTGACTCAAGCCATACCTGAACTTCACACTAACACTGGATTCTTCAGCTAAATAACTCAACATGTTTGTCTAATTGTTTACTCAGTTTGGGTTGGGTTTTCTGTGACATGAACCAAGATAATTGTGACTGCCACAATGAAATATTTTTAATGAAAATGTCATTTCACTTCAGACTTGTGAAAAGCAGAAGAAACAGAACCATTGAGCACATATGAGCCCACAGGTTCAAAGACCCGACTGTGATACCTTTGATAGAAAGAATGAAAGAGTTCTTTTCCAGCTGGGTAGCCTATTGGGCATGTGTTGGCATCTGGGTCACTTTCAGTGGCCATGAAGTAATCAGTTATAGACCCCAGTGGTTTGAGATCCTCTCACAGGCAGAGATGATCTCATCATTTGGGCACTGGCATTCCTGATTACAAATGGGCTCTGTGATATTTAAGACATAGAGTAACTTACTACAACAAACAGACCTAAAAATGCAGGGATTCAAACAAGGAAGAAGTTACCCTGTCTGTTCATAAGAGTCCATAGGTGGGCAGGCAGGCCAGCCAGAGAAGGGAGGTGTCTCAGTCCACAAGTTCACCTGAGGACCACCCCCTTCCCTGTTGGTACTACTTTGTCGTCCTCTGCTTGGCTTCTATCTCTGGATCAAGGGCAGAGGCTCCATTGAACCCAGCAGAATAGCAGAAAGGGACAAGAAAAGGGGTAGAGGGTGAACACTTTCCTTTATAGAATGTGATGTGGTAGCTGGTCACATTGCTTCCACTCACGTCCCATTGACCAACACTTACTCAAAACCATGTGTCCCACCAGGTAGCAATAAAGGCTGAGAAGTGTAGTCTCTGGCTAAAAATTCCTAGGACTCTAATACTATAGAGATGAGAGTACTGGAAACAATTTAAGTATGCACCTCATGCACATTTTTCCATGTATCTAAAACATATATACCATAAAATATTCATCTTATACATATGCATATCTATATACCCATATCTATATGTATTTTATGTGTATTATGCACATAAATTTCACACACACACACACACACACACACACACACACACACACCCCTCCAGTTACTCCCCAGAGAAATACTTTTTCTAATTCTTACGTGATTTTACATATTAACAGAAATTCAAGTTCTAAAAAAACTAAAATAAAAGAAAGTTATAATTAGTAACCACAATAGAATGCCTAATTCCAGTTTCTTTTTAACTCTGAGTAAATTAAATGAGAAAGCAAAATTTTACTTCAATAGATTGTAAATATTTATACAAAATGACTAAATATGTTTACATATTACCTAGTTCTGAAGTTTATATTATTTGTTGCAACGTTTCCTGGCATGAAAATGAGAGGATAAACTTACATGACTGAGGCCATTAGTCAATTATTTTGCTTCAGCTAAGTGATTTATTCAAAGACTTTTTGTGAGGTGCAGTGGGTATAATTTTTATCTTTATGACTTTTCCTAATAATGCTTTGCAGTACCAAATAATTGAATGACTATTACTTTAGGTCTGATTTAGACAGACATTAATCATGTCCCCTGAGTCAGCCTGGGTATTAGAATTTACAGAGCAAGGAAGCTCTCTTTCAAGTGCATCTTAAAACAGAGATTTGCATTACTTGCTCTCTTATGTCCCCAGTGTAATACTAGCATTTCTGCAGAATTTCTGGTGCCTAGGACAATGAAGGACCCAAACAATGACATTTTGGGAGAAAAAAATGGAGCATACCCATAGCATCTCAACATGGCTTTCATATTTTTTTTTTCTTTAAGCCGCTACCCCTGAGTACTCACCCTGTCCCAGGCACTGTCCTAAGTGCTTCACTTTTAATGCTTACAAGAACCCTTAGGTGAGTACTATTATCATCATTTTACCGATAAAGAATCCGAGGCCTGGAAAAGTGATGGACTCGTTCAAGACAAGACTAAGGTTTCCCCCTCCTTTCTCTGGCTCCAAAATCCTTGAATATTACCCAACTCTTATTACATCTAAGACAAAGTGGGTGTGGGCATGTCAGTCAGGATTCTCCAGAAAAACAGAATATATATATATATATATATATATATATATATATATATATATATATATATATATCTCGCCTATCGAGAGATATACTGAGAGGGAGAGAGAGAGACTTCAGGTGTCGGGGGGAATAAGGGCAGGCCCTGATGGAGGGGCAGGGAGAGGACTGACTGGCCAGGGCTAAGTGTTTTCTTTGATGAGACCCATGTAAGCTGTAGGAGGGAACAGGAAAAATTGGGGATTGTGGATGCTTATTTTCACTGATTACAATGAAAACTGAAGGCAATTTTTTGTCCCAGGTGGTATGAAGAAGGTGGAGATTCTGAAAGTTATAGTATCCAACAACAGCTGTGTCTTCTTTAAGGGTAACACAGCTAGAGTGAGATAAAGGTATAATGCCATTTGCAGCGACATGGGTGGACCTAGAGATTGTCACACTGAGTGAAGTAAGTCAGACAGGGACAGGCAAATACGGTATGATATCACTTATATGTGGAATCTAAAAAAATGATACAAATGAACTTATTTACAAAACAGAAATAGAGTCAAAGATGTAGAAAAGAAACTTATGGTTACCAGGGGGTAACAGGGTGGGGAAGGATAAATTGGGAGATTGGGATTGACATATACATACTACTATATATAAAATAGATAACTAATAAGGATCTACTGTATAGCACAGGGAATCTCACTCAATACTCTGTAATGACCTATATGGGAAAAAATCTAAAAAAGAGGGGATATATGTATATGCATAACTGATTCACTTTGCTAAACAGCAGAAACTAACACAACATTGTAAATCAACTATACTCCAATAAAATAAACAAACAAACTTCATTGCCAGAGCAAAAAAAAAAAAAAAAAAACTATATATATATATATATATATATATATATATATATATATATATATATATATATGGTTTTCAGAAGACAACTTTCAATAACAAATGGACCATCCTCAGGCAGGTGGCTCATGGCCTTGGACAGAACTCTGAGACCACATTATGACAGCGGGCATGCCAGGCGTGCTAATGTGTCTGGCTGATGCGCGGGCTTCATTAGTGCTGCAAGGGGCACAGAACTGCTGTCCTGGACCTTGGCCAGTGGTCTGCTTGCTGGATGCCCCTTCCCTCCAGTTGCGCTGTGCTGACTTCATAAGTCAAAGCATTTGGGATATTTCCTCTACTATTATTTTATTACAAAAGCCAATATATAGTGTCTGAAAGAAACTGGAAAAAAACATAGACAAAAAAAGTACCTGTAATCCCATCATCTCTGTTGGTACACATTCTTAAACCTTTTTTAATTTAGCCAGGATGTTAATATAGATCTGGCTCTGGATATAACGAGAATATAGTTGCAAAAATGGGTTTATGCTTTATATACAGTTTTATGCCCTGCTTTTTCATTTACTGTTTCATTAATATAGTTCCATGTCAATAAATATATTTCTACAACTGTTGGTAGGGCTGCATAGAGCTCCGTTATATTTATATTCTCTACTACTGTTGAAATGTATAATCCCCCGATAAAGTACAAAGTATGTTATTCCACCAGAATACACATTCCTGAGGTTTTGGTGATCCTCAGGCCACCAGGCATAAATTAATTTTTTTTCTGTTTTTGAAAGGCAGGAAGAGAAAAAGATATACTTGTGTCATCTAAATCATCACACCTTAATAAGTAACATGACAGCCATATTACAGTAAGCCAGACTCTCGCAGGCAATAGGTAATATTTTAGGAGTAAACATTAATTTAAAATGTAATTATCTCAAAAAGTTCAGAAATAAGGGTGATGAATCAAGGACAGTTTGTTTTTAAATTTTATATTATCTTGAGCTTTCAGGCAGAAGTTTTCAAACCGAAGACAAATTTTCAGTGCCCTGTAACTATCGTCTTGTCTTCTTGTGTCTGAGTATGATGTGTTTTATTGAATTAGGTTAAAATTAAGTTCGGGAGCTTATTATGCAATGGCCTCCAAAGAGTATCCTTTCCCTTCACTACTGCCTGTTTTAGGAATTGCTGATGTCCTCAGTTCAAAGCTGTATCATCCATTTCTAGAATGACTTTCTTGAAACGTGAAGATAACAGCATTGTCTGATTGCAGCATCCAGATATTCCTTTCCTGTTTTCTGACTCTTTTACCAATACATGCATTTTACAAAGTCACAGAAGTAACAGTGTAATGAACACTTAGGCCCAAGTCTACGTGATTATAGCAAGAATTACTTTGAACAGGTAGTCAGGGGCACCTGACGTCTAGCTGTGGCTCTATCATCAATCAAATTGGGAAAGCAGTTGGCTCCCAGTTTCATTACCCATAAAATGAAACGGCTAAACTACATGAGCCTTGAGATCCCTCCAGATATGGTGTAATTCTGGTATCGTTCACCCTTTTGGAGACCAGAAGCTTGTTCTAACTCATGCATTGATGACTGGGTACCAGACCTGGGATTCTGTTCTGGTCAAACTACCAGGAAACAATTCGCTTTTCCAAGGTTAGCATGTGGTATTAAATGGCTTACTGAATCCACTGGGCTCAGTTTCCAGAAGAGACCCTCAAAGCCTCAACACAGAGCTTAGCCAGCCACCTGGATCAGTGACACTCCTACTATCATCAAGAAGCTGCCTACAGGAAAGAAAGTCTGCACCGCAGGATGCATGCCTGGCACCTGCTGCTCTTCTTGTTCAGCTCAGTTCTAACTTCAGCTCTCATGTGAGTGCATGTGGTTGATGAAAACTAAGTGACATTCAGCCCTGGCTGCAGGGCCTCTAGGACATGTTCCATTTCAGATTCCCAGCCTCTGCAGCAGAAGTTGTCACACCAGACTGGAGGTTGGAATAGTTTTTTAGGGAGTCAAACCACAGTCCCAGATGTTCTCAATATCTGATTGGTACCAGAAACCCATAAATAGGCCACTGTTTTATCAAAAAATATGCCTTAGTATGTATATATACTTATTTTAAATGGGAATGTATTACCATATAAAGTTTTGAAAGTGGTTAATTAGTAATTAATAACCAAATTTATGTTTGGTCTATCTATAAGAAAACTGTATTTTTGGTGACAATATTCTAAATATTGTTTTTCCCTTGAAATGAAGAGTATATGATAAATATGCCCTAAAAGAATATAATATGAGTTAAACTCTAATTTGTTCATATTTTATTCTACTCGAAAAGAATTAGAGCTGCCGTTGTAATGGACATATCCCGATACTCTAGATCACAGATTTCTCAAAGCTGGCATTTGTTATTAACAGTATTTTGAGTTCACATGCCACCATATAAATGCCTTTTTGCCAGTTAATCACTGTCATAGAAAACGACTGACTTACATAGAAGTCAGAAATTATTGATAATTTTAATTTCTGTGTCTCGCTGAGCTAAAAAGTTATTTCAGAGAGAATTATTGATGAGTGGCTGATTCTAGAGCAGATTGTTAGCATGGAATTTATCAGTCTGATGAAATGTAAAGTGAATAGGAGTAATTATTCACTCATTCATTCAACAGTATTTATTTGTGCCTGCTGTGTGTGAGACTGTAGTAGGGATTTGGAACACAGAAGTGAGCAAAACACACGAAGATTTCTGTCCTCTCAGAGCATCTATTCTAACATGGGTAGACAGGCTACAAACAAGAAACATAATACATAAGCAAATCATGTTATAGAAGGTAATACGTACTATGGGAAAAATAAAATGTAGAGCAAAAGGATGTGGGTGGGGATTGGTGGAGGGGTGTGGCCAGCGTAGCCCTCCTGGAGATGGGAGATTGGAGCAAAGACAAAGGAAGTGAGAAAATGTATTCCTGTGACCCTCTGGAGACAGAGCATGCCAGCCAGAGGGGGCAGCTGGGTAGGTAAAAGGCATGAAACAGAAGAGTGCCAGGCTTGCCCAAGGAACAGCAAGGAGTCTGGGGCGTTTGGAGTGCTGTGAGGGGAGAGACTAACAAGAGGTGACTTTGGGGAGGTCTGAAAGCCACATGATGCAGGGCCTTCTGGGCCATTACAAGGACTTGGGATTTGGCTCTAAGGACACGAGTCATGTCAGGGTTTGAGCAGAAGAATGATATAAAGTTACATTTTAAATGTATCTTGTGTTTACCCCAGGCTGTAGGTGAGGGAGCATATAAGCAGGAAGGTCAAATGTGAGTCTGTTTCAGTGATCTGGGTGAGAGATGCTGGCGTCTCTATCAGGATGGTCGCAGTAGAGGCCGTAAGATGTTTGAAAGATTGGATTCACAGTATGCAGGCTGTAGGGGATTCAAGAAACACTTCAGAGACATTGGTCTGAGCTGCGGAGGAATGGAGTTGCCATTAAGTGAGATGGAGGAAACGACTCACGGACGAGGTTTGTGGGAAGGGAACAGGAGTTCTGAATCCAAAAGGTTGGAGGGTATGTATTTGTATACTGCAGTGCTTCTCAAAGTGTGGTCCCCGGACCAGCAGGATCAGCATCACCTGGGAACATGTTAGAGATGTATACTCTTGGGCCCCATGCTAGACCTTCTCCATAGGAAACTCTAGCCATGGGGCCCAGCAGTCTGTGCTTTAGCCAGACCTCCAGGTGATTCTGATGCTCACTCAAGTTTGAGAAACGTTGTGTGTCGTCGACAGGGACCATGGACCGTTGTTACAGAATGGGAGTACTATGGGTTCTGAAGTTAGAAGACCTGGATTCAAATCCTGCCTGACTGGGGCAAGATGATCCCTCCACCTGAGCCTTAATTTCTATACCTTTTAAAGGTGGACACTGATACCTGTGCCGCCAGATTGATGTGAGGAACTAGATAAAACAGGTAAAACCTGTGCACTTTGTAAGAATTAGGAAGAGGAGACAGGAGGCTGGGGATGGGGAGGTATAATACTTTTTCCTAATGTCCTTTTGCTTTCAAGAAGAAGTAATAAACGTTACATGGAAGATCAGAGTTTTTCTTGAAGTTTTGCTAAACCTTTAACATGCAGGTAAAGATGACTGCTAAGCAAATGTGAGATTGATGATGCTACTTTTGTGAATTGGTAGAGGAATAATTGTTTGAATTAAATAATTTCTTTACCTCCCTTGGATACAGAAAGAAAAGAGAAGTCTGTATTTTTACTACAAAATAGAAAAACCTGTTTCAATATGAATTTGCTTCTCTATGTGTATGCGGTTATCTTTTAGCATCTGTTTAAATTTGGTTTGCAATCTTTAGGTTCATTTTTCTACTTTTCTAGAAAATGTATAGTATGATGTCTCTGAGTTTACAGAAGTCTGCAAGTAAGCTAAAAATAAGGGGAGATGTAGTCTTGGAACCATTTTTCCAGGAAAACTCATTATTCTTTCATTTTGTTATAAGAAAAAATACTCAAGCTATTAGTTAAAACCAAGTCTATGTGGTGGCAAATAATGTTTTAAGGTTTAAAGAACTTGTTACACAGCATGAGTTTTTATATTCGAAGTCACTAACATATTTTTACCACGGCAATGTTTTAGCAAAAATATATATGTATGTTTGAAACCAGCTTGGTTCTGCCATTTTGATTTCCAAGTGTCACCTAATAGTTAGTCATGGTAGTCTTCATCATTCTAGGTTTCTGATTGAGCTATTATGGTCTACATAGAAATGAACACATTTTCAGAGCATAGACGAACATCACTAGGCTGGGAAATTAAAAATTAACTACCATTTTGTATTTTTTACATTCAGTAGAGAGTGAAGGTAATATAATTGGATTAAATAATAAAGTAGATTTTTAAAGTCTTGTCTCATATAAGTACAATTTAAGTCAATACTCATCTGCCTGTTTTGGAAACTTTTATTTCCTACCTCTGAAATTCTCTAATCGTATTCTTGCAGAGTGTTCAACATTCATTCACCAAAAATATGTTGAAGATCTCCTGTGTGTCTGGTACTGTTCTGGATGCCTGAGATACAACGGTGCACTAAATAGACACACATCTGGAAGTTATATTCCAGTGGACGGAGGCAAACAATAAATACAATCAGCAAATTACAGAATATGCTACACATGCTATGTCATAAACACTATGAAGAAAGATAAAACAGGGAGAAGGATATTGATAATGGGGAGGTGAGGGGAAGGGAATTCTACATAGAGTTCCTAAGGAAGGAGTTCCTAAGGTGACAGTTGAGTCTAAACCTCATGGGTGTGAAGGAGCGAGCCGGGTGGATATTTGGGGAAGAGATTCATCAGAAGAGGGACTGCAAAGGCCTGGAGTTGGAGCACATCTAGGAGGAGCAAGTTTGCCAGTATGACCAGAGAGGAGTGACAGCAATTTCAGAGATGGAGACAACAAGATGCAAAATATAGAGAGCCTTGTGGGCCTTTGTCAGGACTGAATTACTTGGCGTGAAATAGAAACTGGAGAGTTGGGGCAGAGGACTTACGTGATCTGGCTTCCATCCAAAGATCTCTTCCTTTTGCATTTTCATTTGATTGAGAGCTTGCCTAGAAATAAGCTTCTGGGATTAAGTCATCCTCCCTATAAACTTTGGAGTCACCACTGACCCCCACCATGCAGCATTGCATGGGACTCTGGTTTGCGTTTTTTCGTAGATGATAGCTTAAACTCTCCATAATGTTTAGCATTTCTAATCATCTTTGTATTTTACATAGAGTTTGTGTCCAAGTGGGTATTTTGTTTCTTTTTTTCCAAAAGTTGTTTTCATGTAGCTTAAGATTCTAATCTTTCTTCAACACCATGAAAATTTCTTCTATTATTTCTTAGATTATTTCCTCATCCTTTCTAACATTCCTATAAGAAGGATGATGGATTTTCTAGATCTTCCCACATCTCTTAACTTTTCTTCCTTTAATTTCCATATATTTATCTTTTTCTACACTACAGACTGCCACAGTTGGAATTTTGTCCTTGCCACTTACTTGCTGTATGACCTTTGGCTAATTACTTAATCTCTGTGTTGTCTGTGATTCTCCATCTATAAAATGAGGGTAATAACAATGGTACCTACCTTGTAGGAATGTTATGTGGGGAAAATGAGTTCATAGCAAATGAAAAACTAATGTTAGCTCTTTATCTTCCAGGTCACTAATTCAGCGTTCAGTATCTTCACTCTATCATTGAGTAGTTCTTTTGATTTTTTTTTTTTTAATTTAGGGCAATTATAATTTCAATTTCCAAGGATGTTTTCTCACTTTTTGACTCATTCTTTCTACAGAGCAGCCTATTCTTTGTCCATGTATACAATATGCTATCAAATCTCCCTGAGGGTAACAATTGGAAAAATGTGAAATTATTTTCTTCTCCTAATTGTTTCTATTTCCTCTAGAGTCTGCCATTCTCTATCTACTTCCTGGTATTTTTCTTTTTGCCATTGGTTTTCTTCAGAAGCCTTGAGGTGCTCAGTTGTCAGTCCATATTAGTGGATGAAAGACATGGTTTGTTTGTGTTTTGTTTGTATCTATACATCTGACATGGGAGAATCCCATGGATAGTCTCCCCTTGGCTGCAACGACTCCTTTCAGGGTCTGCATTACCAGGCAGAGGTCTGTAGGAGGCAGGCTTCCTCTGAGGGCACATGGGCAGGGAACAAGCAGGCAGACCAAGCAATTCCCAGCTTAACATCCCTCTTGGACAGTGCTGCCTTCCCTTGTGTGAGCCCTTCTTCTGTATCGTTTGTGGGAGTCTAGATTCCCCCTATCCTCCACTCTGATTCTTTCTTCAGCTCCCAAACCGAGATTTGGAGCCCTCCCCAGACAGATCAGGCACTTTCTTTGGAGACTTCTCAAGCTTTAACTCAATTAGTCTATGTGCATCTAAACAGGAGGAGGGCACCTGACTAGCCCCTCTTCATTTAATTCCTTTAGTGACTCTGAAAGTTCTCCAGCGCTTCTTTGAAAACAACAACGCTCACCTCTCACCTTGAAGGCAGTTGGCTCTACTCTGGTTTCTCTTCCAGTCTCATTCTGTCTGCATCCATGGTCTCAAAATTTCTGCTTGGACCTTGGGACTTATCTTAAGAATATATTTGATGTCATTTCAGTGAATTGGGGAAGCAGCAAAGTGATGAAAAGCTTGTGCTCTGTCCCACATTTGGGAACACAAGTCAGGTCCACATCTTTTAGTTTGCACTCTCCAGCTCATATTTCTGACTATGGATTGTGAGTGGCTTAGGTCTAAGGGCTAACATAGTAGTTTGTAACACAGGAAGGTCATATCATCAAGAACTTCCCTTCCTTCTCTTCCTTTAGAGTTTGACCCTTTCAACCCTAAGATGAGTTTGCCGGATTACGTAGTGGGATCTCCAAGCTGAGAACCATAGTGGTTAACTCTTCAGCTCCTAAATTAAAGAACATTAATACCCTCGGACCAGACTCTCTTCTTCCCCAGGTGAGCATGAGGCCAAGTGGATTCACTGGAGTTTGCCTTCAGGAAGATACTAGGGACGAGTATAGCAAGGTGAGATTCAGTCAGAGGCTGGAGGGAGGAGAGGAACTTTTGAGAACAGTGTGTGGGGAGGAGAAGCAAGGTCATTCGTCTTCCCTGTTCCCACCTGTAGATGTGTCTCCCTCCCACATTTCAGAATTTCAACTCACAAGGGGGATTAGCACCCAGTTCCCTGGCTAGGATGTACTTCATCTCTTATTACTCCACTCTCCAACACCATCAAAGGGCTGTAGAGAGATTAGAGAGTTGTAAAATAAATTATGTGATACAACCACTATGGAGAACAATATGGAGATTCCTTAAAAAACTAAAAATAGAATTACCGTATGACCCAGCAATCCCACTACTGGGCATATACCCTGAGAAAACCATAATTCAAAAAGATACATGCACCCCAATGTTCATTGCAGCACTATTTAGAATAGCCAGGATATGGAAGCAACCTAAATGTCCATCGACAGATGAATGGATAGAGAAGATGTGGCACATATATACAATGGAATATTACTCAGCCATAAAAAGAAATGAAATTGAGTTTTTTGTAGTGAGGTGGATGGACCTAGAGTCTGTCATACAGAGTAAAGTAAGTCAGAAACAGAAAACAAATACCATATGCTAACGCATATATATGATATCTAAAAAAAAAAAAAAAAATGGTACTGACAAACCTAGTTGCAGGGTAGGAATAAAGAGGTAGATATAGAGAATGGACTTGAGGACATGGGCTGGGAGGGTGAAGCTGGGGCGAAGTGAGAGTAGCATCGACATATATACACTACCGAATGAAAAATAGTTGTCTGGTGGGAAGCAGCCGCATAGCACAGGGAGATCTGCTCCGTGCTTTGCGATGACCTAGAGGGGTGGGGTAGGGAGGATGGGAGGGAGGCTCAAGAGGGAGGGGATATGGGGACATGTGTATGCATATGGCTGATTGGCTTTGTTGTGCAACAGAAACTAACACAGTACTGTGAAGCAATTATACTCCAATAAATATCTATTAACAAATTAATTAATTAATTAAAGGAAAGGTCAAAAATCACTCTTCCCTCAGGTTCCTGCGAAGTCAAAATGAATAGGATGGGAATTCTGTAATTTTTAATGGGCCTGGAGATGACCAAGGAAGGGACTCCCACGTCCCACTCAGTGAGGCAGAGCACCTGTGAAGGCAGGGGGATAGACTGTGCATTAGAGGTGGCCATTTTTCAGGGAGATGCATGAGGTCAGGAGACCGTAGATGGTCACTTAGCTGGATGCCTCCAAACCATCAGACAGGCCACGCATGGAGTCAGAAGCTGGATGTGTTCATTGGACAGACGACGTGAGGACTGACCAACAGAGAAGTGAACCAAACCAGACTCACAGCCTGTCACCAATTTGTTCACAGGCTCCTTTTGTGCAAATGTTCTTTGGTCCTTTCTGACACAGATTTAAATCAGGTTTGAGAGTAGGAGGAAAGGGAGTTTGGGAAGAGTGTTCAAAGGGAAAGAGATCATGGAAATGTTTGAATATGACTGTATTCACCCAAAGGACACTAAGTTTTAATCTGGAAGTTACTGAGAAAACTGTAGGGCTGGAGAACATTTATCAAATCACTACTGATTGAGACTGGGACCATGTTGAAGAAAACCAAGAACCATTCCAAAATAAATACATAAAGGAGTTTCATGTTCACCCATAGCTGAATGTTGACTGTATAATTTTGAGCTCTTCATACCCAGTAATGTACATTATAGTAGGGTGCTTTACAAACATTGTCTAATAAAAATACCTAATTTATCACTAATTAGATAGTAATTGTGTTTCCGAGCTAAGAGATAAAATGTTCACATGTGTCTCCCTCTGAAATTGGGTTTAGGCACCATAATGGCCGTTCATTAATGTTCCTGCAATCTCTGAGGTCCAAATGCAGTTATCACACGGAATCATCCAAAGTCATTCATGGTATGCCCCAAACCATCTGCCTCATACCTTTACAAACTGAAAAGGAGGTTAGAAACTGAGATGCCTCTTCCCAATCTCAATCCTGAAGACTGAAGCTTAGAAATGGCATTAAAACATTTACCACAAGCCCACTAAGACACATTTTGTTTATTATTATTTCTTCTTAGACTTTGCACCAGGTTCTGCCTTAACATATTTTACACAGTCAGTAAATATGACTTGATTCAGCACTGAAGGGAAAAGGATAACACAATATTTCTGGGATCATTTCCTTCTTGACATCCTCATATTAATGACTGTTTGCTTATGTCTTGGCTGACATGAATTTGAAACAAACCAAACTTTATAATTCGTGCCTTAAAATTTGAGTTATTTGTCAGTGAAAATGGTATTCCTAAATTGCAATTTCCAAACTGGATTTTTCACCATGTTTTATGAAAAGTGCATAGCAGTCTGCAAATCTCTGGTTCAAAATTACATGTTTCTCTCTATCATGACAGTGCCTAAGCTATGTTCTGTCCCTTTATAAGTCTATTTCTGATCTCTGACTCCTGTCAAAATTGATCCTGTACAGGTCAGTCTGACCCATAAACTACACGAAATTGTTTTTGAGGTTTGAGGCCTTAATATCAGTTAACGTCTAAATCTGCCATTAAATTTTGCTATGTGCTTTTTGTTCCACGGTAATTACCACCTTCGTCATCATGTTCAAGTTTTGATAGTCAATGTTGCTTTGAAACTACTAAGAGAAAACATTTTTTAAACCACATAGTGTATTTCTTTTGGAAATTGAGTACTGATATTTACACATAACTGGAGACTTCCATAATTTTTGTTTTCTTCTTTATACTAAAAGAAATGACTGCTGTTGTAATTCATGTTTTTTACGTGTGGTTTCCTGGCTTCTCATTCTTGAATATGAGTAGGCTCTGCTGTGTTAGAAAATTTCCCTGATATCTTCAGATACACGAAGTCAGTCATTGCGATTCTTTCTGTAACCATCAAGTGAGTGTGGGGTGGTCTGGTTATTTCTAGGTTTGAAACTACAAATGTAGCTTCTAATCCAGTTTCTACTTAATCACGGGGTGACTTGGGACATATCACTTAACCCTTTGTGTCTTACTTTCCCTCTGTTATAAAAATGAGGATGTAATAAAAACTACTCAAAGAGTATTAAATCCAATGTGTAAAAAACAGCTGAATCATGGTTAGTATTCGAAAAACTTAACCTTTCTTCCTTTCTTTGTTCGCACTACAGGACATATTTTATTCCAGAATATATCAACCTCATATATTAGGTGTGATTTCTTTTTCCAAAAATTCTTGATACTGTGAACACCTTGGTATCAGCTTCTACCAACTTCCAAATGTTAAAATTTTGCTCCAAGAGTGCCCCAGTGCCCAGGAATTTGTGTGAGGCAAGGGCCCATACAGCAAGGTTACAACCAAGGTAACAGTGTTTCTTCTGGCATGGCATTTGCACACAAGTGCCTTTGAAAGTCTCCTTCATATGCACCCCCTAAAGAGAAACTAGAGCTGTCTCCCTATAGAGAAAGGAAATCAAATGTTAAGAGTCAGAACAATGTGTTCACACATGGACACATTCTCCATTAAAAAAAAATCCAGTTACTCTATTTCCAGTGAGACATTGTAGCAGGGCTGCACCCAGTCTATGAAAAGTGCAAGCCCCTGTGAACACTGTGTGTGCTTATCATCAGTATTTAAGACATGTCTGCTTATCCTCACTGTCACCTGTCTGTTCACAAGAAAAAGTATCTAAGAGCTCTCCCTTTATTTGAAAGTCAAATGTATTTCGGTATCTTTGCCACATCAATTTTACTTAAAGACTTAATTCCCCAAAGCCAAAATGACAAAATCCACAGCTTAGAGTCATTTATTAAAATTTAAAGCCTCCGTTTAAATGAAGAAAGCTGTTAGGGGATCCTGTAGTCCATGAGTTGAAGACAATTATTTATTCTACAGGGATAATACTGATAATTTTAAATGTTCCTTCTTGGCCTTTAATGGATAGTAACCGGAATCATAGAATTTCTTCCAAAGTCTTTTTCTGCTCTTTGGCGAATCACATAGCAGATATAAACCCACCTCTTCCCCAAAGGAAAAAAGCAAAAAAAAAAAAGCTCCAAGAATCACTGATCCAGGCTTGAAGCCAAGCAATCTATATTTAGTGCTTTCTCAACAAGCCACACAGTAAAAATGTAAATGGAATGGTGCTACTTTCTCCTCTCACCTTTTTTCAGTGTCTAAGTTTGATGCTGTTTAAATTGTTTATTTTCAGACTATCTTCAAAGAACTTAGTTACTCCCGTGTAGGGGCCTTACTATCCCAATTTCACATTAATCATAATTCCATGATTCTTATTGCTTTACAATACTTGACTTTCATAAAAATGTAAGGATAAACCTGAGGTATCCTCCTACTCTGGGTTGCTGAATTTGCACAGTCAATGGGTCTCATCTAAGTCTTTTCCCCCCCAGTTTACTGAGATATACCTGACATATAAGGTCATGTAAGTTGAAGGTGTACAGTGTGTTGATTTGATACACATACACTGCAATATGATTACCACTGTAGTGTTAGCTAACATCTCCATCACATCATATAATTACCTTTTTGTTGCTGTAAGAACATTTCAGATCTAATCTTTCAGTGACTTTCAGGTATGTAGTACACTATTGTTATCTTTAATCATAATGCTGTCCATAGATCCCCAGAAGGAATTCATCTTCTAGTTGGAAGTTTGTACCCTTTGACCAGCATCTCTTCATTTTTCCTGCCTTCCACCCCTGGTAACCACCATTGTACTCTCTATTTCCATGAACTCAGCTTTTCTAGATTCCATATGTAAGTGATATCATATAGTATTTGTCTTTCTCTGCCTGACTTATTTCACTTAGTATTGTGCACTCAAGAGCCATTCACGTTGTCACAAATGACAGGATTTTGTTATTTCTCGTGATTGAATAATACTCCATATCTTCTTTTTTTAATTTATTTTTTATTTAACATCTTTCTTGGAGTATAATTGTTTTACAATGGTGTGTTAGCTTCTGCTGTATAACAAAGTGAATCAGCTATATGTATGCATGTATCCCCATATCTCCTCCCTCTTGCAGCTCCCTCCCACCCTCCCTATCCCACCCCTCTAGGTGGTCACAAAGCACCGAGCTGATCGCCCTGTGCTATGCGGCTGCTTCCCACTAGCTATCTATTCTACATTTGGTAGTGTATATATGTCCATGTCACTCTCTCACTTTGCCCCAGCTTCCCCTTCCCCCTCCCCGTGTCCTCAAGTCTATTCTCTACATCTGTGTCTTTATTCCTGTCCTGCCTCTAGGTTCTTCTTTTTTTTTTAGATTCCATATATATGTGTTAGCATATGGTATTTGTTTTTCTCTTTCTGATTTAATTCACTCTGTATGACAGTCTCTAGGTCCATCCACCTCACTACAAATAACTCAACTTTGTTTCTTTTTATGACTGAGTAATATTCCATTGTATGTATGTGCCACATCTTCTTTATCCATTCATCTGTCGATGGACACTTAGGTTGCTTCCATGTCCTGGCTATTGTAAATAGTGCTGCAGTGAACATTGTGGTACATGACTCTTTTTGAATTATGGTTTTCTCAGGGTATATACCCAGTAGTGGGATTGCTGGGTCATATGGTAGTTCTATTTTGAGTTTTTTAAGAAACCTCCATACTGTTCTCCATAGTGGCTGTATCAATTTACATTCCCACTAAGAGTGCAAGAGGGTTCCCTTTTCTCCACACCCTTTCCAGGATTTACTGTTTGTAGATTTTTTGATGATGCCCATTCTGACCGGTGTGAGGTGGTACCTCATTCTAGTTCTGATTTGCATTTCTCTAATGATTAGTGATGCTGAGCATCCTTTCATGTGTTTGTTGGCAATCTGTACATCTTCTTTGGAGAAAAGTCTATTTAGGTCTTCTGCCCATTTTTGGATTGGGTTGTTTGGTTTTTTCATATTGAGCTGCATGAGCTGCTTATAAACTTTGGAGATTAATCCTTTGTCAGTTGCTTCATTTGCAAATATTTTCTCCCATTTTGAAGGTTGTCTTTTCATCTTGTTTAAGTTTTCCTTTGCTGTGCAAAAGCTTTTAAGTTTCATTAGATCCCATTTTTTAATTTTTGTTTTTATTTCCATTTCTCTAGGAGGTGGGTCAAAAAGGATCTTGCTGTGATTTATGTCATAGAGTGTTCTTCCTATGTTTTCCTCTGAGAGATTCATAGTGTCCAGTCTTACCTTTAGGTCTTTAATCCATCTTGAGTTTATTTTTGTGTATAGTGTTAGAGAATGTTCTAATTTCATTCTTTTACATGTAGCTGTCCAGTTTTCCCAGCACCACTTATTGAAGAGGCTGTCTTTTTCGCCATTGTATATTCTTGCCTCCTTTATCAACAATAAGGTGACCATATGTGTGTGTGTTTATCTCTGGGCTTTCTATCCTGTTCCATTGATCTAGATTTCTGTTTTTGTGCCAGTACCATACTGTCTTGATTACTGTAGCTTTGTAGTATAGTCTGAAGTCAGGGAGCCTGATTCCTCCAGCTCCGTTTTTCTTTCTCAAGATTGCTTTTTGCTATTCCGGTCTTTTGTGTTTCCATACAAATTGTGAAATTTTTTATTCTAGTTCTGTGAAAAATGTCATTGGTAGTTAGATAGGGATTGTATTGAATCTGTAGATCGCTTTGGGTAGTATAGTCATTTTCACAATGTTGATTCTTCCAACCCAAGAACATGGTATATCTCTCCCTCTGTTTGTATCGTCTTTAATTTCTTTCATCAGTGTCTTATAGTTTTCTGCATACAGGTCTTTTGTCTCCTTAGGTAGGTTTATTCCTAGGTATTTTATTCTTTTCGTTGCAATAGCAAATGGGAGTGTTTCCTCAATTTCTCTTTCAGATTTTTCATCATTAGTGTATAGGACTGCAAGAGATTTCTGTGCATTAATTTTGTATCCTGCTACTTTACCAAATTCATTGATTAGCTCTAGTTGTTTTCTGGTAGCATCTTTAGGATTCTCTATGTATAGTATCATGTCACCTGCAAACGGTGACAGTTTTACTTCTTTTCTGATTTGGATTCCTTTTATTGCTTTTTTTCTCTGATTGCTGTGACTAAAATTTCCAAAACTGTGTTAAATAAAAGTGGTGAGAGTGGGCATCCTTGTCTTGTTCCTGATTTTAGAGGAAATGGTTTTAGTTTTTCACCATTGAGAATGATGTTGGCTGTGGGTTTGTCATATATGGCCTTTATTATGTTGAGGTTAGCTCCATCTGTGCCTACTTTCTGGAGGGTTTTTATCATAAATCGGTGTTGAATTTTGTCGAAAGCTTTCCCTGCATCTATTGAGATTATCATATGGTTTTTATCCTTCAGTTTGTTAATATGGTGTATCACATTGATTGATTTGCATATATTGAAGAATCCTTGCATTCCTGTGATAAACCTCACTTGATCACGTGGTATGATCCTTTTAATGTGCTGTTGGATTCTGTTTGCTTGTATTTTGTTGAGGATTTTTGCAGCTATGTTCATCAGTGGTATTGATCTGTAGTCTTCTTTTTTTGTGACATCTTTGTCTGCTTTTGGTATCAGGGTGATGGTGGCCTCATAGAATGAGTTTGGGAGTGTTCCTCCCTCTGCAATATTTTGGAAGAGTTTGAGAAGGATAGGTGTTAGCTCTTCTCTAAATGTTTGATAGAATTCGCCTGTGAAGCCATCTGGTCCTGCGCTTTGGTTTTTGGAAGATTTTTAATCATAGTTTCAATTTCAGTGCTTGTGATTGGTCTCTTTATATTTTCTATTTCTGCCTGGTTCAGTCTGGGAAGGTTGTGCTTTTCTAAGAATTTCATGATTTCTTTCATATTGTCCATTTTATTGCCATATAGTTGCTTGTAGTAATCTCTCATGATTCTTTGTATTTCTGCAGTGTCAGCTGTTACTTCTCCTTTTTCATTTCTAATACCTTTGATTTGAGTCTTCTCCCTTTTTTTCTTGATGAGTCTGACTAGTGGTTTATCAATTTTGTTTATCTTCTCAATGAACCAGCTTTTAGCTTTATTGATCTTTGCTATTGTTTCCTTCATTTCTTTTTCATTTATTTCTGATCTGATCTTTATGATTTCTTTCCTTCTGGTAACTTCGGGGGATTTTTGTTCTTCTTTCTCTGACTGCTTTAGGTGTAAGGTTAGGTTGTTTATTTGAGATGTTTCTTGTTTCTTGAGGTAGGATTGTATTGCTGTAAACTTCCCTCTTAGAACTGCTTTTGCTGTTCCCATAGGTTTTGGGTTGTCGTGTTTTCATTGTCATTTGTTTCTAGGTGTTTTTTGATTTCCCCTTTGATTTCCTCAGTGATCTCTTGGTTATTTAGTAGTGTATTGTTTAGCGTCCATGTGTTTGTATTTTTTACCGATCTTTTCCTGTAATTAATGTCTAGTCTCATAGCGTTGTGGTCGGAAAAGATAGTTGATACAATTTCAATTTTCTTAAATTTACCAAGGCTTGATTTGTGACCCAAGATATGATCTATTCTTGAGAATGTTCCATGAGCCCTTGAGAAGAAAGTGTATTCTGTTGTTTTTGGATGGAATGTCCTATAAATATCAATTAAGTCCATTTTGTTTAACGTGTCATAAAAATATGGAATGCTTCACAAGTTTGCGTGTCATCCTTGCACAGGGGCCATGCTAATCTCTTCTGTATCATTCCAGTTTTAGTATATGTGCTGCCGAAGCAAGCACTCCATATCTTCTTTATCCATTCTTCCATTGATGGACACTTAGGTTTCTTCCCTATGTTGGCTATTGTGACTAATGATGCAGTGAACATGCAAGACCAGTTCTTTATAGTTTATGAATTCTTTCTCCATGTAGAGCATGTTTCAGGCAGCCTCTTCCTAGGGTAGATAATTTACTTTTCTGGAACACCACTAGATCATAAATTCCTTGTGAACATGGATCTATCTTTGAACCATCCATCTTCCTAGAGACTAACACAGTGCATAAAGCATAATGATAGATAGCATTTATAAAATGCTGACTGTATGTCAGGAACTGTTTTACACTCTTTACATGCATTAATTTATTTAATCTTCAGAACTTGATCAAATGGGTATTACTATTGTCTTTACTTTACAGTTGAGTTAACCTGAAGTTAATCTGAAATACAGAT
Organism: Balaenoptera ricei; assembly: GCF_028023285.1. Classification (NCBI taxonomy): domain Eukaryota; kingdom Metazoa; phylum Chordata; class Mammalia; order Artiodactyla; family Balaenopteridae; genus Balaenoptera; species Balaenoptera ricei. Next base: position 88,598,405 of record NC_082650.1, on the reverse strand, counting down.
GGTGATTTGTCCAAACCCATACAACAAGTATGTAAGGTAACAAAAATCTGAACCTAGGCAACTCTTGAGTTCTACCTTATAGTGTCAACTAGTGGAGTTAAGAATTCAGTGCATGTGTGTAGAATTAAATAAACTCCTCTGGAACCTAATAGAATTTCTTTAAAAAATGTAGATAATGCAGATGGGATGAAAACAAAAGTGAAAGAGAAATGTGTAGAATAAGGAAGTTGGAGAGTAGCATCAAAGAACAGGGGATAAGAAACAGTGAAGAAGGAAATTAGCCCAAGTGCAGGATTTCATGGTGCAAATAGGAGAAAAGAATTAAAAGAACCTGCTTGAGGTGAGGGGGGAAGGAATATTGGAAGAAGAGAATATTGAACAGAAAAAGCCTACGAAAACATTATTGGTGGGCTGGGAAGAGTATCACACTTTGAAAATTTTAAATAAAAAAGTTTTATTTTTAAATAGCTATGCACTTGTGGTAAGATTATTTCTTCCTGTGTTACATTCACCATAGTCTCTCAGACTCCCAATCGTGGTCCCATGTGAATCAATACCAGACACCTGTTCAGGTGAGATGCTAGGAGAATTATTTCACTGGACTACAGCTGTTGATGCTTTTTACTATCCACTGAGTCTTTATATTGTACAAAATCAGAAAAGGAAATGTTCACTAAGGATCCTTTTTGGTGCAGAAATACACTGTCAATCCTCTCCTTGAATACCTTTCCCAGACTCTGTCTCATTACCAGTTTTCCCTTCCCAGTAAATAATCTACCTTAATTATTTCTAACCAGTTTTTGTAGAGATTAGTTGGCCTGAAAGATGGTGGGAAAGCCCTGGTTATCATTCTTGTTGTGTGTTGTCTTGGCTACCTGAACATGCCCAGTTCACAACTCATATTCAATCAACACATATTTGCCCTCTTACATGCTTGTATCACCCACTGACACTAATACCCTTCCAAGGGAGGGGAGAGTGCTATTCTAAATTGACTAAAGTAGATTTGGAAGTGTCCCACCGCACCCCTGACTTCTTTTTCTCCTCTGTTTCTTTCTTTTAGATGATTTGAGGCTTTGTGATGCCTTTTTCCCCTTCTCTGGTTTTAGAAGTTATATATTCTGTTTCATTTCACCTAATGGTTGTCTATTATTTTTAACTTATAAACTTGATTTAACAGAGTTTAATGTGGATCAGTATCTCAGCCCTTTTCCAGAACAGTACAAAGATTTGGAACTCTTTAACTCCTGTCGTGCCCTCCTGACATTCATTATTTTTTTCCAGGCTTTGATATCTACCTTATGTTTATACTTTCCAATTTTGTGCATTGTTATTTTCGTTTTAAAAGGTGTACCTGTTAAGTTTTACCTGCATATGATTAGCAAATGCTTTTCCCATTATTTCCTTCTAAATTCAGTCCTGCTTATTGTATCAATTTTCATCTGCTTGAGATACATCCTTTAGTAGTTCTTCCACCAAGCAAATCCTATCAGAGACCTCTCTCAGTCTGTTTCTGAACATGTTTTTAATCTTTGTTTAATACCAAATGATATAAGACATAGTTATTTGCTAGTTTTCCCCCAATTTATAATTATATTTTTTGTGAAAATCTCCAGATGAAAATTAAGAACCATTAAAACAGAATGATATTCTGAAAAGAAGCCATGAATTTCAAGTGTTGGAAGAAAGCCATTATTTCAAGGTTAAAACCTAATATAAATTATCTTAAAATTAGAAAAAAGAAGAGTGTTTATCTCAATAGCCTTTCAGAATAAGGCATTTAATTAGAAATCATGGCATTATCATGGAGGTCAAACAGTAGAGTACTGAAAGTTAATATTGAAAATTATATTTAAAGCAGAAGAGAGAGATGACACTGAATATTCTCATTGTGTCTAGTACCAAATGTTGTTGAAAAAAGTAGATTGAAGTTTGAATACAAGTCCATAGTTTGTAATAGCAACAAGTACAGTGTCCATGTGGTGGTTTGCAGCTGAAACACACAAATTTAAATGGGACTATTTGAAAAAGCATTCACGCATAAGCTTTATTTTTTTAATTTTTATTTTATATTGAGATAGAGTTGATTTACAATGTTGTGGTAGTTTCAGGTGTACAGCAAAGTGATTCAGTTTTACATATACATATATGTGTTCTTACATATAGATACATATATCTATTCTTTTTCATATTCTTTTCCCAGCTAGGTTATTACAGAATAATGAGTAGAATTCCCTGTGCTACACAGTCGGTCCTTGTTGTTTACCTATTTTATTTTGAGTGGTGTGTGAGTGTTAATCCCAAACTCCTCATTTATCCCTCCTCCCACACCTTTCCCCTTTGGTAACCATAAGTTTGTTTTCTGTATCTGTGAGTCTGTTTCTGTTTTGTAAATATGTTCATTTGTATCTTTTTTAGATTTCATGTATAAGTGATATCATATAATATTTGTCTTTCTCTGTTTGACTTCACTTAGTATGACAATCTCTAGGTTCATCCATGTTGCTGCAAATAGCATTATTTCATTATTTTTTATGGTTGAGTAATATTCCATTGCATATATACACCACATCTTTATCCATTCATCTCTCAATGGACATTGAGGTTGTTTCAATGTCTTCACTATTGTAAATAGTGCTGCAATGAACATTGGGGTACATGTATATTTTTGAATTATGGTTTTCTCTGGAGTGGGATTGCTGGGTCATATGGTAGTTCTATTATTAGATTTTTAAGGAACCTCCATACTGTTCTCCATAGTGGTTGCACCAATTTGCATTCCCACCAACAGTACAAGAGGGTTCCCTTTTCTCCACACCCTCTCCAGCATTTACTGTTTGTAAACTTTTTGATGATGGCCGTTCTGACCAGTGTGAGGTGATACTTCATTGTAATTTTGATTTGCATTTTTCTAGTAATTAGTGATGTTGAGCATATTTTTATGTGCCTTTTGGCCCTCTGTATGTCTTCTTTGGAAAAATGTCTACTTATATCTTCTGCCCATTTTTGATTGGGTTGTTTGTTTTTGTGATATTGAGCTGCATGACTTGTTTGTGTATTTTGGAGATTAATCCCTTGTCAATCACAACATTTGCAAATACTTTCTCCCATCCTGTAGGTTGTCTTTTCGTTTTGTTTATGGCTTCCTTTGCTGTGCAAAAGCTTTTAAGTTTAATTAGGTCCCATTTGTTTATTTTTGTTTTTATTTTCATTACTCTAAGAGGTGGATCCAAAAAGATGTTGCTGTGATTTATGTCAAACAGTGTTCTGCCTATGTTTTCCTCTAAGAGTTTGATGGTGTCTGCCCTTACATTTAGGTCTTTAATCCATTTTGAGTTTATTTCTGAGTATGGTGTTAGAGAATGTTCTATATCACTCTTTTACATGTAGCTGTCCAGTTTTCCCAGCACCACTATTGAAGTGACTGTCTTTTCTCTATTGTATATTCTTGCCTCCTTTGTTATAGATTAATTGACCATAGGTGTGTGGGTTTATTTCTGGGCTTTCCTGTTCCATTGATCTATACGTCTGTCTTTGTGCCAGTACCACACTCTTGTGATTACTGTAGCTTTATAGTGAAGTCTGAAGTCAGGAGTTTGATTCCTCCAGCTCTGTTTTGCTTTCTCCAGATTGCTTTGCTATTCGGGGTCTTTTGTGTTTCCATACAAATTTTGATTTTTGTTCTAGATCTGCAAAAATTGCCATTGGTAATTTGATAGGATTTGCATTGAATCTGTAGATTGCCTTGGGTAGTATAGTCATTCTGACAATATTGATTCTTCCAATCCAAGAACATAGTATATTTTTCCACCTCTTTGTGTCATCTTTGATTTTTTTCATCACCATCTTACAGTTTTTGGACTACAGGTCTTTTGCTTCCTTAGGTATGTTTATTCCTAGGTATTTAATGTTTTTTGATACGATGGTAAATGGGATTGTTTCCTTAATTTCTCCTTATGATCTTTTTTTGATAGTGTATAGAAATGCAACAGATTACTGTGTATAAATTTTGTATTTTGCAACTTTACAAATTCATTGATGAGCTCTAGCAGTTTTCTGGTAGCATCTTTAGAATTTTCTAGAATTTTATGTATAGTATCATGTCATCTGCAAACAGTGACACTTTTACTTGCACTTTTCCAATTGGATTCCTTTTATTTCTTTTACTTCTCTGATTGCCATCACTAGGACTTTCAAAACTATGTTGAATAAAAGTGGTGAGAGTGGACATCCTTGTCTTTTTCCTGATCTTAGAGGAAATGCTTTCAGCTTTTCACTGTACAGAATGATGTTGGCTGTGGGTTTGTCATATATGGCCTTTATTACGTTGAGGTAGGTTCCCTCTATGCCCACTTTCTGAAGATTTTTTATCATAAATTGGTGTTGAATTTTGTCAAAAGTTTTTCTGCATCTACTGAGATGATCATACAGTTTTTATTCTTCAATTTGTTAATGTGTTGTATCACACTGATTGATTTGCAGATATTGAAAAATCCTTGCGTCCCTGGGATAAATCCCTCTTGATCATGGTGTATGATCCTTTTAATGTATTGTTAGATTTGGTTTGCTAGTATTTTGTTGAGAATTTTTGTGTCTATGTTCATCAGTGATACTGGCCTGTAATTTTCTTTTTTTGTGGTACCTTTGTGTGGTTTTCATATCAGGGTGATGGTGGCCTCATCAAATGAGTATGAGAGTGTTTCTTCCTCTGCAGTTTTCTGGAATAGCTTCAGAAGTATATATGTTAACTCTTCTCTAAATCTTTGAATGAATTCACCTGTGAAGCCAACTGCTTCTGGCCTTTTGTTTCTTTGAAGTTTTTAAATCACAGTTTCAATTTAAGTATTTTTCATTGGTCTGTTTATACTTTCTATTTCTTCCTGGTTCAGTCTTGGGACATTGTACTTTTCTAATGATTTGTCCACTTCTTCCAGGTTGTCCATTTTATTGGCATATAGTTCCTTGTAGTAGTCTCTTATGATCCTTTGTATTTCTGTGGTGTTAATTGTAACTTCTTTTTCATTTCTGATTTTATTGATTTGAGCCCACTCCCTTTCTTTCTTGATGAGTCTGGCTAAAGGTTTATCAATTTTGTTTATCTTCTCAAAGAACCAGCTTTTAGTTTCATTGATCTTTTCTATTGTTTCTTTGTTTGTTACTCTTTCATTTATTTCTGCTCTGATCTTTATGATTTCTTTCCTTCTACTAACTTTGTGTTTTGTTAGTTCTTCTTTTTTTAATTGCCTTAGGTGTAAGTTTAGGTCGCTTATTTGAGATTTTTCTTGTTTCCTGAGGTAAGATAGTATTGCTATAAACTTCCCTCTTAGAACTGCTTTTGCTGCATCCCATAGGTTTTGGATCGTCATGCTTTTGTTTTCATTTGTCTCTAGGTATTTTTTTATTTCACCTTTGATTTCTTCAGTGATCTGTTGGATGTTTAGTAGCATATTGTTTAGCCTCCACGTGTTTGTGTGTTTTACAGTTTTCTTCTTGTAGTTGACTTCTAATATCATAGTGTTGTGGTTGGAAAAGATGGTTGATATGATTTCAATTTTCTTAATTTTCTGAGGCTCGCTTTGTGTCCCAGCATGTGATAGACCTGGAAAATTTTCCATTTGCACTTGAAAAGAATGTGTGTTCTGCTGCTTTTGGATGGAATGCTCCATAAATATCAATTAAGTCTATTTGGTCTCATGTGTCATTTAAGGCCTGCTTTTCCTTATTAATTTTCTGTCTGGATGATCTGTCCATGGATTACAGGGGTATTACAGGGGCATTACAGTCCCCCACTATTAATGTGTTACAGTTGATTTTTCCTTTTATGGCTGTTAGCATTTGTCTTACATATTGAGGTGTTCCTGTATTGGGTAATATATATTTACAATTTTTGTATCTTCTTTTTTGGATTGATCACTTGATCATTATGTTGTGTCCTTCTTTGTCTCTTGTAACAGTCTTTATTTTAGAGTCTCTTTTGTCTGACATGAGTAGTGCTACTTCAGCTTTCTTTTGAATTCCATTTGCATGGAATACCTTTTTCCATCCCCTTACTTTCAGTCTGTATTTGTCCCTAAATCTGAAGTGGATCTCTTGTAGACAACATATATACGGGTCTTGTTTTTGTATCCATTTAGCCAGTCTGTGTCTTATGGATGGACCATTTAATCCATTTACATTTAAGGTAATTATCAATATGTATGTTCTTTTTGCCATTTTGTTAATTGTTTTGAATTTGTGTTTGTAGGTCTTTTTTCTCCCCTTCCTTTGTTGTTCTTTTGTCTTGCAATTTGATGAATATCTTTAGTGTTGTGTTTGGATTCCTTTTGTGTTTGTGTGTGTGTGTATCTATTGTAGATTTTTGGTTTGCTGTTACTATGAGGTTTTGATATAGCAGTCTATATATATATATATATATATATATATATATATATATATATATATGATTGTTTTAAGTTGCTGGTCTCTTAATTTCAAACGCCTTTCCAATATCCTGCATTTGTACTCTCCTCACGATTGCTGGTTTTGATATCATATTTGTGTGTGGATGATTTGCTACCTTTACTGTATGTTTGCCTTTACTGGTGAGCTTTCCCATTTGTAAGTTTCTTGTTTCTAGTCATGGGCTTTTCTTTTCCACCTAGAGACATTCCTTTAGCATTTGTTGTAAAGCTGGTTTGGTGGTGCTGAATTCTCTTAGCATATGCTCCATCGAATCTGAATGAGAGCCTTGCTGGGTAGAGTATTCTTGGTTGTAGGTATTTCCCTTTCATCACATTAAAAATATTGTGCCACTCCCTTCTGGCCTACAGAGTTTCTGCTGAAAAATCCACTGATAACCTTATGGGGGGGGATTCCCTTGTATGTTATTTGTTGCTTTTCCCTTGTTGCTTTTAATATTTTTTCTTTGTCCTTAATTTTTCTCAATTTGATTACTATGTGTCCCCATGTGTTCCTCCTTGTGTTTATCCTGCCTGGGACTCTCTGCACTTCCTGGACTTGGGTGACTGTTTCCTTTCCCATGTTAGGGAAGTTTTCAACTATTATCTCTTCCAATATTTTCTCAGGAGCTTTCTCTCTCTCTGTTCCTTCTGGGACTCCTATAATGTTAATGTTGGCACATTTAATGTTTCAGAGGTCTTTTAAAATGTCTTCATTTCTTTTCATTTTTTTTTATTCTCTTCTGCAGCAGTGATTTCCACCCTTCTGTCTTCTAGCTCAGTTATTCTTTCTTCTGCCTCATTTATTCTGTTATTCCTTCTAGTGTATTTTTCATTTCACTTATGGTATTGTTCAATTCTGTTTGTTCTTTACATCTTTTGTTTGTTAAACATTTCTTGTATCTTCTCAGTCTGTGCCTCCATTCTTTTTCTGAGATCTTGGATCATCTTTACTATCATTACTCTGAATTATTTTTCAGGTAGATTGCCTATCTCCACTTCACTTAGTTGTTCTTCTGGGATTTTATCTTGTTCCTTTGTTGGGAGCATATTCCTCTACCATCTCATTTTGTCTAACTTTCTGTGTTTGTGGTCTGTGTTCTGCAGGCTGCAGGACTGTAGTTTCTATTGCTTCTGGTGTCTGACCACCCCCGCCCCGGTAGGTGAGGCTCATCTAGAGGCTTGTGCAGGCTTCCTGGTGGGAGGGACTGGTGCCTGCCCACTGGTGGGTGGAGATGGGTCTTGTCTCTCTGGTGGGCACGACCATGTTAAGGAGTATGTTTAGAGGCAGCTGTGGACTCAGGAAGCCTTTAGGCATCCTGTCTACTGAGAGGTGGGTATGTTCCCATCCTGTTGGTTATTTGGCCTGAGGAGTCCCAGCACTGGAGCTTATAAGCTGTTGGGTGGGGCCAGGTCTTGGGGTCAAAATGGCAGCCTCCAGGAGGGCTCATACCAACGAGTACTCCCCAGTACCTCCACCACTAGTGTCCTTGTCCCCACAGTGAGCCACAGCCGCCCCCTAGCACCTCCCCAGGAGACCCTCCAAGACCAGCAGGTAGGTCTGGCCCAGGTTCCTATGAAGTCACTGCTTTTTCCCTTGGTCTTGATGTTCACAAGACCTTTTGTCCTCCCTCCAAGAGTGGAGTTTCTGTTTCCCCCACTCCTGTGGAATTCCTGCGATCAAGCCCTGCTGGCCTTCTAAGCCAAATGCTCTGGGGGCTTCTTCTGATGCCAGCCCCCAAGGCTGAGATGCCTGACGTGGGACTTAGAACTCTCACTCCTGTTGGAGATCCTCATAATTATTTTCCAGTTTGTGGGTAACCCACCTAGTGGGTATGGGATTTGATTATATCACATATGCACTCCTCCTACCATCTCGTGTGGCTTCTTCTTTGTCTTTGGCTGTAGGGTATCTTTTTTTGGTAGGTTCCAGTCTTTTTTGTCAATAGTTCTTTGGCAGTTAGTTGTGATTTTGGTGTTTTCATGAGAGGAGGTGAGCTCAAGTTCTTCTACTCTGTAATCTTGTCTTCAACCCATGCATCTGCTTTAAATAAACATTCAACCTACAGAACATTCACTCCCTTCTCCCTTTGTTGTCACCATTTATGTTCTCTACTCTTTTCTACATATTCAACTCCTACTTTCCATTGAGGGCTCAAGTCCCACTTTCTCTTGAAAACTTTTCCTCATCAACGTAAAGTTCTGTATCTTTTAGAGCACTGATTATGTATTCTGGCCACCAAATACTACATTGTTGACAGATAGCTTTCTGAGTCTTACTTTGCCAACTGAATTTTGAGAACACACTTGAGATTAGAGGCCATGCCCTTTGTTTCTCTGTAACTATCATGGGTCTTCCTGTGTCACATCACACATGTGATTCTTATTGCATTTTTAAAAGTACAGTAGTAAACACTAGCCACTTTGGAAAACGGAGGACAGAAGGATACAAGTTGATCAGAAGGACATTTTCTGCCCTCATGAACCTAGCAAAGTGGGTTCTCCACTGGAGGGGGCATATATACATACATACCTAATATAAGTGGAGAATAATTAATTTTAAGACCATACATGAGCAATTGGACAGTAAGAAAATACAAGCTAGTTATCAAAATAATTTGAAGAGTAACATTCCCATAGAATACATTCAGTCAGAAGTTGATCACATAGGTTTATTTTTTTAAGATTTTTTTTAAAATTAATTAATTTTATTTATTTATTTTTGGCTGTGTTGGGTCTTCGTTGCTGCGTGCGGGCTTTCTCTAGTTGTGGTGAGCAGGGGCTACTCTTCGTTGAGATGCACGAGCTTCTTATTGCAGTGGCTTCTCTCATTGCAGAGCATGGGCTCCAAGTGCGTGGACTTCGGTAGTTGCAGCACGCAGGCTCAGTAGTTTTGGCACATGGGCTTAGTTGCTCCGCAGCATGTGGGATCTTCCCGGACCAGGGCTCAAACCCATGACCCCTGCATTGGCAGGCAGATTCTTAACCACTGCGCCACGAGGGAAGCTCGATTACATAGGTTTTAAGGTGTATGTTTTCTAAAGGTAAACTGGACCTTTCGCATACAAGCAATCCCTGTTGATAGTGTTGTTTTTGGTTTTCTGGAAAGATCATCTTTTTCCACAGTGTATTCTGAGGGGTATAAATTTAAATACATTGAGAATTTTATTTAAGAGGAGACCCAAAGTACTCCCTTGAGAAAGGAAGGACCATCAAACAGACGTTAAAATAGGAAGGAGCTTTGTAAATTCCAAATAAGTAGCAGAACTGTTTATGCTAAGTAAGTGACCTTTTTTGTCCATTATAGACTTATCTTCTGGTTTCTTCCAGAAGTAGCCTAACAGATATAAGTACTATTCAGCAAAAATAACAACTACATTTTATGTGGAAAGGATTTGATGCATTAAATCAGGCCTCTTTAAGTATTTTCAGATTTTTACCTGGTGACATTGATTTCAATAAGGTCCATAAAAATGTCCTCTATAGGCTAGTTTAATGCCAACAAAAGTGTAGTTATCTTTTTAAAAAAATGTTCTCTTTACTCAACAGAATAAATGTTCTGTCATAGCAAGGAGAAAGGCTATACATGAGTTAATTTCTACATATAAATTTTGTAAGTACAGATAACATAGCATTTACACTTTCTATGTCATTATTTTAAAAAATTCTTGTCCTGGCACAAAAAAATCCAGGAAATTAAAGCATGTTTATTACTAGGAATTTGCAGCGTCTTGTGTCTAAACAATACCAAAGGACCCATTTCTAATCTGACTTGGAAAATTCAGCAACTCCTGATTTTTGACTTAAGATTTTCAAAAATCTGCCTGGGGATAAAAAGGTCCATAATAACCAGGAAAAGAAACTACAGGGACAATTAAGAGAAGAAGAAAAAGTACCAAGTGTTGAATTTGGTAAAGTCATAACAGGTTAGTCTGTGGCAATAAACAATGTAAAACAGAAATTGTTCCCTCTCCAAGAGATTTCCTGTGTAATTGAAATGAAATACAAGGAAATGTACCAAGACATAACTTTGATTTATTCTTCACTGAAGAAGGAAGAAAATCACAGGGATCAAAATTAAATAATAACTGTGATATCTCTTTCCTAGCATATTCTCTAATGAAAAGATATAATTTCAGAAATATGCCCTTAGTTAGCATGACTATACATATGTGTGTATATATACAGATTTAAATGTTTATGTATGTATCCGTGTGTGCGTGTGTGTCTGTGTACAAGTGTGTGTGTGCATATACAAATATATGAATATAGTTGTAAATAAGATGCAAACTACTGTGGCTATAAAAAAATTAAACATAAGAAATGTCATCATGAGTAAAAGATTGTATTTTTCCCCTTCCCATATTCTATAAGTACCACTAATATCATAAAATAAGTTCTGGGGAAAAACAATTATAATCCATGATTAGGTTTATATATCTAAAATCCACCCCCCCCCAATTAGAAATATATATCTGACATCTATTTTTCTCTATGAATGTATCAATTACAAATGCGAATATGTAGTGGCCTGCCCACACAAAATACTACCAATGCTTTTTGCTACAGAATATACATCCTACTATATTGAAAAGTAATTGCCTATTTTATTTAATATTAAATTTTCTGTCTACTCCTCTAGGTCAATAAATTTAGAATTCCACAAACAAATCAATTTTCTTTTAACAATTCCCTTCATGATTGTATTCCTTTTGGTTATTCCCTACCTACTACCCTTTTCCATCTTCAAAATGAAGAATTCTTCAGTCTTTGATTATTTTTGATTATTTGGTTCCTCTTTGAACTGTCTTTATTTCCTTTAATAGCCAGACTATATTTAGAACCCAGAGCTTCAAGTAACAGCCTATTTTATTTATATGTACACCTAGAGGAGAATATTTATCTTGCTACTTTGAATAATGCCCAGCTCTTTGTGGCATTTTCTGGTTGTATATTAAACATATTACCTACTATGAATAGATAATATCTTCTATAGGGCCAGTGATTTTATTGAGTAAAGAACAGATTTCAATTCCTCACTGTTAATTTCCTTCTTTAAAAAAATATATATTTTCTAGTAAAAAATATTTTTTCTCTCTTTACCCCACAAATGCAGTAGTGTTTCTTTTTTGTAAGGTCTTTTTGGGGCCTGAAATGTGAAATTACAACAGACAACCCATGTTGTCCCTCATAACTCCTGCATTCTGTGTGTGTCATGTGTAGACTCGTGTAAAAGTTCATAAACCTCTAAAGTCCTTTCCCCTTGTCTCTATACAGACTTGTTTTTCTCTCAACTATGTTATTCTTTGCCCAATAGGTTATATTCAGTAGTTTTATCCTTTGCTACAGACCTTGCCAATTCGTAAAATGATAAAGTGAACCTATATTTCCTGTGCTTACTTGGCTAGTTTAGATGAATCAGTTTATACTATGGTAAATTAAAACAAACAAGCAAATAAATAAATATCAGTGGTTTGAAACATCAGCTTCTCAAATTGTAGTATTCTCCATATTAGGTACAGTATGCTAGCTGCTGTAGGAAAGGGCTCCTTAATTTACCGTGGCTCAAACACAATAGATACCTTCCTCTTCCTGTTGAGAGGTCATGAGGTGAAGGAGATAAAGAGGTTGGCAGGGTGACCTTCTTCCAACCTATCATGCAGGAACCCAGTGGGAGGATATGTTTCCATTGGCAACATATCTGCAGAGGCCGCTTTGGGATCAGGTCCACTCCATACAAGAGAAAGTCGAAAATAACAGGGAAGAACAAGGATGGGAGTTTTTAATGATCCAGTCCTAGAAATGGTACCTACCACTTCTAGGTACATTTTATTGGTGAAAACTGTATCATACCTAAATAAAAACAAACACACAGATACAATTATAAATATTACAACATAACATAAAATATAATGTAATATAATACAATACAGTACAATATAATACAATGTAATATATAATAACAACATAATGACCATACCTAATGACAGGGAAGAAGCCAGGAATGTATGGTGTACTGCGTTTCTGTTACCGAACCAAACTCAGGGCCACTTGCCCGAGTGCATTAAAGCCAATCTGCCGACACCGGGTCGTGGTGAAGGACCGTGCAGTGTTTACTGCAGGTGCCAAGCAAGGAGTCCAGGCAGCTAGTGCTCAAAAAGGCGTGAACTCCCCGATGGCTTTCAGGAAGGGGTTTTAAATCACCCAATGACTTTCAGGAAGGGGGGTTGTGGGGTGTGTGATCAGCTCATGGACATTCTTCTGATTGGCTGGTGGGGAGGTAATTGGGAGTCAACATCATCAACCTTCTGGTTCCAACCTGTCTGGGGTCTATGTGTTTGTGGGCAGCATGCAGTTAACTTCTCCCACCTAGTGGGGTTTTAGCATCTGCAAAACAGCTCAAGGACATGGCTCAGAATATTATCTATAGCCCTTGAGTAGAAACTAAAGGTCCTTGACATTGTTTAATGGCTAAACAATTATTATTTTGTCTTGCTTGACTGTTTTCCTTTCTTTCTTCATCTTCTCACTTCTCTGGTTAAACTTACTCTTTGACTAAAGGTTTTCTATAGACTGAAGGCTGGCAGAGGACATGGTGGGGGGGGGGGGTGGGGAATCTGTCCTGGGAAGGCCTCATAGGGTCCTGCTCAATTACATTCCCAGGAAGGTGAAAAAAAAAACCTTTTTGTAGGATAGCTGGCAGCCTCTGTCCCATCTATTTTACTCAGCAACATTGTCCCAGCATCAGGAAAGGTGTAGTTGGAAGACACTAGCTGCAGGCAGTTTATGGGTAACTATTTCAGGGTCTGCCATGTGCCTGAATATATTCAGCTGCTAGCTTCCAGAGCTGTTTGGGGCTCAGGCATAGCTGTGTAATGGTTCTGACCTGGTGCCATCATGGTGTCATCACAGTTTACTGATAAACTTATTTGATGGTAGTCAAGTGTTCACAGCATAAATGTGCCAAAGTGAGACTGAGAGTTAAAACTATCCTTAATGACCCCTGACCTCCACATTCCCATCAACAACTTACTTGATTTTTCCATAAGTCCTTTTCTTGGAGAAAGGAGGCTGGCCCAGTATCAGGCTCTTTGGTGGTTAAAGTGAATTATCGGATATGATGAATTCTTTTTTTACTGGGGGTTGCTATTTTTTTTCTTCCTTGAGCTCCAAATTAATGAGATTTATAACATTAAGTTTATAAAATGCTAAGTTAATGAATTATAATGAGGAATAAGAATATTCCATTGTAAAGCTGCCATTAAGACTGAAAGGGAGAGCTCTATGATGAAATTCATGTCATAATTCAAGTGACTAAGGAAAGCAGAGGTTATAAGAGGAAAAATGTTCATGGGAGAAAACTTGCTTTATGCCCATTAGAAGACTCTAGAGGAAAATATTATTTTACTTTGAAATTAGCTCATGGCTCTATTCAGAACAAGCAGATCTTGATTTGTGAGTTTACTCTAAGCCCAAGAATTTCTATTTGAAAACTGAGCAGTACTGAAAAAATGGCTCGACATGAGATAACTGCCACTAGTGTCTATGTGTGGTTATGAAAGCAGGTGCCTTACCAAGTTCTGCCTCTCAGAACATGGTGATCCTCCTATTTTTGGAGCTTTTCAACCCAATTTTCATGCTTCTTCACCTCAGCCTGTCCCTAAACCAGATACCTGGTTTCACCTGGCAGCCGGGCTTTCTCAAGGGAGTGTTTTAGCAGCCCCCTCTATTCTCCCACGCAACCTCTGCTGTCACTACTTCTCTGCCTGGTAGCAGTGCACCCCCTGCTGTCACTACTTCTCTGCCTGGTAGCAGTGCCACAAAGACTTGTTCCTGCAGGCAGTCAAATGCCAAAAAATGGCAGAGTGATCTACTGACATTAGGACTGCTTCTTCTGTGCCCTGTTAGTGTGAAAAGTAACTGCTGACACAGGAATTTCCAGCATTCTGCTTTCAGCGTGAGATTTTATTGTGGGTGTATCTTCCCTGTCCCTTGATTATGACATATATCTGTTGGATAAGGTTGCCTTTATGTGAAGAACTGTGTTGATTTGTACATTACTAATATAATGAAATGACTTATATCCATGAACTATATGTAGAAATGTGTGGGAAAAAGAGTTAATAATAGCTACCATTGTTTACTTTTATGTGCCATTCAATTATTGAAGTATATGTTACCTAAGTTAATCCTCCCAAAAATGGTTTCTGGATTTTTATACTTGTTTTACAAATGAGAAGATAATTTTTCAAATTTGTGCAAGTTGCACAAGCTCACCCAGTAACTCCTAAGTAGGAGACAAGCTTAGATCACAGGTCTGTCCAGGGCCGACGCCCATTGTGTTAATAACAACTAGTCTATCTTTTTTATTTTATTGAAGTACAGTTGATTTATAATGTGTTAATTTCTGCTGTACAGCAGAGTGATTCAGATATATATATACATATATATATATATATATATATATGTATATATATATTTCCCTTTTCATATTCTCTTCCATTATGGTTTATCACAAGGTATTGAAAATAGTTCCCTGTGCTATACAGTAGGACTTTGCTGTTTATCCATTCTATATATACTAGTCTGCATCTGCTAATCCCAATCTCTCAACCCTTCCCTCCCCTTCCACCTCCCCCTTGGCAAACACAGTCTGTTCTCTAGTTTGTGAGTCTGTTTTTGTTTTGTACATATGTTCATTTATGTAGTATTTTAGATTCCACATATAAGCGATGTCATTTGATACTTGTCTTTCTCTGTCTGACTTACTTAGTTTGATATTTTCTAGGTCCATCCACATTGCTGCAAATGACATTATTTCATTCTTTTTTATGGCTGAGTAATATTCCATTGTATATATGTACCACATCTTCTTTATCCATTCATCTGTTGATGGACATTTAGGTTGCTTCCGTGTCTTGGCTATTGTAAATAGTGCCGCAATGAACCCTGGGGTACATGTATCTTTTTGAATTAGAGTTTTCTCCAGATACATGCCCAGGAGTGGGATTGCTGGGTCATATGGCAACTCTATTTTTAGTTTTCTAAGGAACCTCTGTACTGTTCTCCATAGTGGCTGCACCAATTTACAGTCCCACCAGCAGTGCAAGAGGGTTCCCTTTTCTCCACACCCTCTCCAGCGTTTATTGTTTGTAGACTTTTTAATGTTGGCCATTCTGACTGGTGTGAGGTGGTACCTCCGTGTAGTTTTGATTTGCATTTCTCTAATAATTAGCGATGTTGAGCATCTTTTCATGTGCCTCTTGACCACCTGTATGCCTTCTTTGGAGAAATGTCTCTTTAGGTCTTTGCCCATTTTTTGATTGGGTTGTTTGTTTGTTATTGAGTTGTATGAGCTGTTTCTATATTTTGGAAAGTAAGCCCTTGTCGGTCTCATAATTTGCAAATATTTTCTCTCAGTCAGTAGGTTGTCTTTTTGTGTCATTTTCAACTAGTCTATCTTGACTTCAAATACATATTTTCACGTTGACTCTCAACATGAAGTGAGCAAACTAGAAACATTTTATATTTTGAAGGAAATTTAGAGATCCCTTTATCTAAAGCAGTTATTTTATGGAGGCCCAGAGAAATGAAATGCCCCTATTTCAGGGTAAATTACTTGGTCAGCAGCACAGCACAGACAAGAACTAGAGTGAATATTCTTGCCGCTATGACATGTAGCCTCGATGACTCACTGAACTCTTTCAAACCTGGTCCTTTCAGCATCTTAGTGGAAAGACTCTAAGCTTAATAGCAACATACTAATTGGTAATATTATATCATTAAGTTTACGCTCTGAATTCAAGAGCCTCATAAATAAGGTTAAATAAGACAATTCATGAAAATAGTAACCGGACTCAGACTTTCAAGAAGAGCATAGAGGAAAAACAAACAAAATGCACTCTTCCTTGATCACATCCCAGATTAGAGCGTGTTCATACTCCCACACAGAGAGACCCACTGAGAAAGACACTCTCAGCAGAGGCCCCCGCACTCGAGAAGAGACATCCACACTGAGAAACAGCATTGCTGCTCATCTAGTCTTTGTTGTCATGAGCTGGGGAACTAACCACCTTATTCCAACTCAAGACTGATCACCGTGGGCTTTAAGAGGATGCTGCATGCCACCATTAGCATGGCACGTGCTCTGAGCAATTTTTTTTCCATCCACGGTGATTGACTAGTGTGGTTCTGTCCTTCTGACCAAGGGCATGCATTTTAAAGACAGCTGGCCAGGGTTTGGGATGCATTCTGCAGCTGTGACAGGGCCAAGGTACATGCCCACATGGGGAAGACCTCATGCTCTCAGCTTAATTAGCTTCAAGCCTCACACACTAAGCCAAATGGACATAGAGCACTCTCCTGAAGCCCTGTGCATCTATGCACATCACTCATACTCAACTATAGACAAGACAGATGCCCTTTGCATATGCAAACCACCGTTATATGTCCTATAAAGAGTTTTTGAGACCACTCCGAGTTAACCCCTGAAGAGAAAATGTAGGGACAGATCAATCCAACCAAATCTTCTTCATGGAACATGATCAGATTAAAAACATTCAATAAATGAAATACTTGCCAAAAGCAAGATCAAAGCATAATTTTAGAGAATTCCTTTTCCCACCAATATTTTGTTAATGTGATTGTTCAGCTTAGGGTCACTGATTCTAAACTCGTCAATACTAATCTCCTAGTCTCCAGCTTCCTTGAAGCTAAGACACATTCCTTCCTGAACCTGTCTGTGAGACTTTGAGACAGCATATGTGATTGAGTTAGAATTCAGCCTTTGACTAGCTACATGTAGGCAAATCCCAACTGCTCTGTGCTTTGATTTCATCAGCTTAAAATGGAAGACTCAGGCTTGCTCATAGCTCAGATACCCCAATTTCTCAATGTCTCAGACTTTACAACCTACTTTTTCCATTACTGTGCTATCAGTAGACAAATCTCCTCCCAGACTATTCAACCAAAGAATAAACCTATGTCTGTACTATGACCTTCAAGGCTGTGCATGAACTACCTGCTCCCTGATTACCTCTCCGTCTTGGTTTCCTACTTCTCTCCTCCTTGTTCTCCGTGTCTCTCTGGCCTCCTTGTTTTCCCTCCTGCATACCAGGCACCCTCCAGAACCGTCTTCGCACTGATTGGAATGCTGTCCCTCTAGATGCCCATGGGACTTGCCCTCTCGTTTCTGTTAGAAGTTTCTCCCTCATCACCTTCTCGGGGGGCATTCTCTGCCACCCTTTGGAGGAAATATTAATCCTTTCCCCCACACTGACTCCCCATCTCTCTTCTCCCACTTTCTTTATTCTCCTTAACATTTATTGCCCAAACACTGTATTATTTTTCCTAACTATCATGATTATTACATGTTCCTGTCCCTCATGCAAACTCTGTTAGGGGAGGGATTTGTGTCTGTTTCATTTACTGCTACATCTATTCCAATGCCTGGCATAGAGCAAGTAGTCATTAAATGTTTGTTGAATGAATGAATGAAGCTAATGTCTTGTTAACAATCCTGTCTAGGGGCCCTTGTCCATATATTTCTGTTACCTTAAATGGTTTGGCTACTTGGTTATATTTCGTATTTGAAAGGGCCCAACCAAAGCAAACACATTTTATTTTTGTTTTTTAAAGCTGGTCTTTGGGAGTGAGGAAAGAGTAATCATACTTCTTTTCAAGCTCATCTTATTCTTATTTGTCAAAAAGACATGCATTATTCCACACTTGATACTCCAAAATGGATTTATCTGATGGAGGCATTGCTTCTTGTAGCTTCCACAGCTACCACCAGAGAGAAATCTTGGAGAGATAGTGTTTAAATTCAGGTCCCAATTGTGACTCTCCTGAATGCAAATTGAGTGTGAATTTATTAGAAACCATCAGTGGGATAAATGTTCTCCTATTATGTAAATCTGTATCTTTAATCTGAAGTGTGGAAAGTGAATCACTTTCCAGAATACCTAATCTGTGATTCTGTAATTAGGTGAGCAGGTGATTAATTACAGGTGCAGTTAGTGACTTGCCCCTCATCACAAGAACACAAACAACTAATTCCGTGTATCCCAAGTCACTCAGAGGGGCAGTTGTGTTGGCTACACAGTTTTTAAACCTACAAGTGTGTTAAGTGCCTGAATTCATAAGCAGAACTGGGTATGTGTTTTTGTCTTATAAATATCGAAGTTGACCCTTCACAACTGAGACACATTTAAGGTATTTTCAGTGACACATTTATATTGATTTTATATAGTATTCTCTGCTTGAATATCTAGACAGCTGGTGGAGCAGGTAGAGAAATTGGGTTTATATCTATATTTTAATACTATACTGTGATACTATATGAAAAGTCTAAGTAGATTATAAAGGGGGTCATTTATATCTCTCTGGCTAAACTGAGGGTCCTGGAGCTGCACTGAGGCACTTAATTTATGATCTCACTTATTTTCTAATATATATTTAAGCCATAGTTTTAAGGAAAAGATGATAAAACAAATTCAGGTGCTGAGTTTGGAGTCATAACCAACAATATATAGCCCTAGAAGTGAATTCTGGGTGAAGTATACTCCCAGATATTGAAAAAACTATCGCTAAAATGTAGGAAACCCAAGAAAACAGCACAAAGTTGGATTTTCAATTATAAACTCTGTGAAAAAGTAGAAGATGTTTACAGAAGCCAGAAAGTGTAGCATGGAGACAGAGAGAAGAATATTATAAAGTTGTCCTTCAAGACTCACCCTTCCTCCTGCTTCTAAACACGTAGCCTTGTGGTCCAGGGAATTGTACGGGGTATTTTGTCAAGGTTGATAACCCTAAAGACTTAAAGACACACAAATAGATGGAGTAATATGGGGAAAGGGAGGTTGGGAGAATATTTTTTAAAGGCCAAGAAGGATTATAGAAAAATAGGATGAAAAGTAAATGGAGGGAACAATGAAAGAGAGAGAAGTTGGCACTTTGCATACAAATGTGATTGTGTTTCATAGAAAGGGAAAGCTCTTTTCAGTGATGTAGAACACCATAGCCTTATCCTAAAGAAGAATTAGTAAAGTTTAAGAAAACAGGGGCATTTCAAGTGGAATACATCAGACAAAGATCATTTGACTTATCTCGGACCACCACCCCCAGAAAAGTGCAACCTTAGAATTCAGTAGGAATAACTTAAACTACCTTAGAGACGTCGTAAAAGCCAAACTCTTTGCGTATTCATTGTCTCCCTAACAGGTCTATGCTGGGGTTTAACGTCAACTCCTACTTTTCATGTGATGGTGAGAGACCTGCACTTATAATCAAAAGTTACAGTAGGAGATGTGATTCGACCCCTGGTCTTTGGTTTTTGAATCCGTCTTCCATTTTTCTACCAGAATATTTTCTCTTTCTTTTGGTTCCCCACTTGCTCCTTAGGTAAAGTGCAGGTTCCTCAGCGTGGTTTAGGAGGCTCCATGGTCCAGCCCAGTCTCCATCACGCTCTCTCCTCCTCCTGAACCTGCCCTATTGTCCCAGCAGTCAGCCGGCTATTGTTTCCCAACACACCACACTGACACACCTTGCTTCCTGCTGCTCTGTTTACCTCCAGTGAGTCTCTCCATACTTTCGTCTTTTTTTTTTTTTTTAACATCTTTATTGGAGTATAATTGCTTTACAATGGTGTGTTAGTTTCTGCTTTATAACAAAGTGAATCAGTTATACATATGTTCCCATATCTCTTCCATCTTGCATCTCCCTCCCTCCCACCCTCCCCATCCCACCCCTCCAAGTGGTCACAAAGCACCGAGCTGATCTCCCTGTGCTATGCGGTTGCTTCCCACTAGCTATCTATTTTACGTTTGGTAGTGGGCCTGGTAAATTCAGGTCACAACTTCAGCCCCTCCCTCTGTTTGCTCAGAGCACCTCATACCGACCACTTATTTAGCACACAGTGTGTGATAACGAGCTTCTATGTTATGAGCAGTCTCTGCCCTAGAGGGCAGGGCTAAAGGTCAAAGACCTGCACTTCAACTCGATTTCCCCAGTGGCCAGCACAGCGCCTGGCTCACATTAGATGTCCACTGTCTGTTGAGCTGGACTGAACAGTGTATGTGAGTTGGCCACAGTCTTCATCCGTCCATCCATCCACTCCTTCAGACAACAGGTATTGGATTTCATGGCACTTATAAGGCCCTTGCTCCTTGCTGAGATAGCATATTCTCATAAGTAAAGAATGACCAGCTTAAAGGTTTTAAAATTGTAGTAGCTTTGACAGTTTCAAAGTGATAAACTGAACAGAGAACATTGAAAATGCATTTTGCATGCATCTGGTTATTTAAGTAGCACTGAAACTCTTGATAGTCTTTACAAGTGTTCTGAAATCTAAGAGCTGATTTTTTAAGTTGCATTTGAGAGCTAATTCTCATGTAGCTAATAACCTGTGACAAATTGCCCTCCTGTGGAAGGATGTGTCCAGTATATATAAGAAGGGAGAAAGGAATAAACTGAATATTTCACACCTTGGCAATGTTGTCCTTCTAGACACATCTCCCAAAATCCCGCCTCTATTAACTTTCAGACAAGATAAACATCTGCATTTTGGTGTTGGCCACCAAGTAGGTGGTGTGGGCTCTTTCCATCTGCCAAAATAGAAATAACAGTTCACTATGTTTTGTTTAACTACAATAAATCAAGTTTTCAACTTCCAAGAAAATATGAAGTTTGACAATAGGCCATCATGTACCTCAATGTATAATACCTTTTGCCCTTTGTCAAGGTACATTATAAATTCTGTATTATTACAAAATTTAAGCTGATAGTATTTTTAAAGGATTATTAGATGCAGGAATAAATTGAATCATCACAGCATAGGGAGTTAAGAGCAGCTCCCACCATCCATCCCAAAGTCTACTGCTGTCACCTCACATGGGAGCTGTTTCTAAAGCAGAGGCTAAGTACGAATAATCCCTATCTGTTAAAAAATTTTTCATAGGACAATCTTTTTCTAAAAACTGCAACAATTTCAACTGCTTCTGAGAGGAGGAAGACATAGTTAAGTAAAATGGAGAAAGCTTTGTTTCTTCATTTGGAAGCTGCAAATGAGAGAAATCACATGACAGTAATTATTTGAATGCTGATATTTGGCCAAAACCTGAAGGAAAATTAGTCCTTTTCACTGATTCGGCAATATGACACTGTCTATATAGGTCCTCATATTTCTTATATATATATTTAATGAAAGTCAAAAAATATAACTGTAATTGGGAGACATTAGTATTGTTTTATATATGCTGATTGATTTAATTTAAAAATATTTAAGTAAGACTTACTGTCAATTAAACCTCAAAATATTGTACTTGTCTTTCACAGAAATGGTAAGCTCCTTTTCAACAAGTTATTATTATTCGAGGTGCTGGTTAAAAAAATGGGCATTGTCTGTGCCCTCAAATTAATGAACAAGATGATTTCAGAATATGGAAAGCTTCTGTGAAGGAAAGAAAGCAGGATAGTGTGATAAAGAACAGTTGGGTTAGCAGAGAGGCTAGGGGAAGGGGGCGGGGGGTGAGACAGCAGCTCAGGACAAGCCACTGTGAGGAGGGATTTATTAGGTGAGAAGACAGAGTTTTCTCTGACATCAGATCACACAGAGTCTTTAGGACATTGTAAGGAGTTTGGTTATTTTCTAAAAGCAACGAGGGGCTTCCCTGGTGGCGCAGTGGTTAAGAATCCTCCTGCCAATGCAAGGGACACAGGTTCGAGCCCTGGTCCGGGAAGATCCCACATGCCACGGAGCAACTAAGCCCATGCGCCACAACTATGGAGCCTGTGCTCTAGAACCCACGAGCCACAACTGCTGAGGCCCTCATGCCTGGACCCCGTGCTCTGCAATGAGAGAAGCCACCAGAATAAGAAGCCCATGCACCGCAACAAAGAGTGGCCCCCACTCACTGCAACTAGAGAAAGCCTGTGCACAGCAATGAAGACCCAACGCAGCCAAAAATAAATATATAAAATAAATAAATAAATAAATAAATTTATATTAAAAAAATTAAAAGCAATGAGAAGTCATACGGGGCCCTTTAGCTAAAGGAACAACATGATTGGTTTAAATTTTTTTTCTTTTAAGGTTCTTCTGTGTGTGTGTGTGTGTGTGTGTGTGTGTGCATTCTTTTTATTATTATTGAGGTATAGTTGATTTACAAGTTTCAGGTGTACAACAGTGATTCACAATTTTTAAAGGTTATACTCCATTTATAGTTATTGTAAAATATTGGCTATATATCCCCGTGCTGTATAATATATCCTTGTAGCTTATTTATATTAGACATAATAGTTTGTATCTCTTAATCCCATACCCCTATCTTGCCCCTCCTCCTTTCCCTCTCCCCACTGGTAACCACTAGTTTTTTCTCTATATCTATGAATCTATTGTTTTTTGTTATATTCATTAGTTTGTTTTATTTTTTAGTTTCTCTATATAAGTGATATCATACAGTATTTGTCTTTCTCTGTCTGACTTATTTCACTTAGCATAACACCCTCCAAGTCCATCCATGTTGTTGCAAATGGCAACATTTCATTCTTTTTATGGCTGAGTAATATTTCATTTTATATATATATATATATCACATCTTCTTTGCCCATTCATCTGTTGATGGACACTTAGGTTGTTTCCATATCTTGACTATTACAAATAGTGCTGCTATGAATACTGGGGTGCATGTATTTTTTCAAATTAATGTTTTCATTTTCTTCAGATACATACCCAGGGGTGGGATTGCTTAGTTTTCTGAGGAACCTCCATACTGTTCTCCATAGTGGCTGCACCAATTTACATTCCCACCAAGAGTGTACAAGGGTTCCCTTTTCTCCACATCCTCACCAACAGGGGTTCTTTAGCTAAAGAAACAACATGATTTGTTTAATTTTTAAAAAATCCCTCAGGTTGCTGTGTGGACAATGGATTGTAAAGAGACAAAAGTGGAAATAGGAAGAGCAGTGTTGCTAAGAAAATATGAGGCTAATTTTCAACTTTTGTCAAAGCTACTCCAGAGAGAAATCCTCCCGAGAAGTTCCCCTTTTCCCATCCATGATTTTGGATATTTCTATGTGAGGAATTGATGGTTGGAGTGGTGACAGCCACCCTGTGACCGTGAGGAAACCCCAAGTGTATCACAGAATAACTGGAGTCCGGCAATCACTGAGATGCTGAATTCTCCAACCAGAGAACTACCTATATCTGGAGTTCTTTTAAAGTATACTCTATTAACAAATTTCTCTTGTCTGGGCCTCTTTGGCCTGGTGCTTTGTTACTTGGAGTAGAATCATCCTGTCTGAAATACTCTCCCAGATCATTCATTTTTTTCAACAAATAGTAATTGGATCTCTTTAAAGTCATCTTCTGCTTAATCTTATCATACAAGTAAAATAGGTATGAACCCTAATAGCATTTATGATGCTTTTCTTATTCACTATTTATTTCTATGATTCCTCCTTACTATTAGGTTGGCAAAAAAGTTTGTCCAGGTTTTTCCATAAGATAACAGAAAAAACCCGAATAAACTTTTTGGCCAACCCAATATATTGTAAATAATTTGAAGACAGGGATTGTTTTTTATTTCTTTCTCCCCTTACCCCTCCATAATACCTAATAAAGTTCCTTGGGTACCAAATGAAATTGATGAATGTTCATTGAATTGTTAAAATAGCTTTGGATAATTGAATCTGCCTTCTCCCATCTCTCATATCTCTAATTCCATGTAACCTAAGATGATTAAACATAGACTGAAAAACACACATTACATTAAGTATTAATTTTCTCACCCTCAGCTAAAGTTCAGTCAAAGAAAGCAATACAAACAAGGCTTGAGCAGTTGCAGGTAAATGTAATAGATGGGTGTTGCTCTAATTCAAAGACATTCCATCTAAGAATTATGCTTCACTTGAATTAAATACAGCCTCATAAAAATAGGAAAAGAAAAATAAAATTTATTTTGAATTAACATTGCTAATAAACTTTTCTTATTGATATTACTCATTGGAGGATCTTATGGGGAAACAAGTATCCCTGTCTGTAAGTCTTCCAGCATTACTAAAGTATTGTGACAGCTTTCTCTGAAAACTGCTTGAAGACATCATTTTTTTTTTTTTTTTTTTGCTTCCACTCAGCTTTTTCTCATCTGCTTCAAAGTGAACATAAGAGCACTTTCCAGAGTGAGCTGGTTTTCTCCCAACTCCAAAGTAAAGAATACCTTAATGCAGACTATAATATCATTTGATTATCACAATTTTTCAATCTTTTTGAAGATTCAAATAAGGCAGAACTGAACTCCTAACTCCAGTTTTCTTGCAACATTGTTCATCTTCTCTCATTTCTATCAGGTTC
Source organism: Balaenoptera ricei (assembly GCF_028023285.1). NCBI lineage: Eukaryota > Metazoa > Chordata > Mammalia > Artiodactyla > Balaenopteridae > Balaenoptera > Balaenoptera ricei. Next base: position 88,573,619 of record NC_082650.1, on the reverse strand, counting down.
CAAGCCCCTTCCTCTCTGCTATGTCTTGTGAAATTATTCTCCAGTTTCAAGTGAGGGAAACTGAGAAAGCATGGCTTTAGTCTAATGTCTGAAGTTCCAAAATGTCCTTTGGATTTCTATAGCACATCTGAAAAGTAGACACTCATAAGTGACTAGACCTTAGCTCCCTCTAATGCATCTCCTTTCATTGTTCCTGAAACTTTTTCCATAACTTTCTAACCCACTTTTAATTTCCATGTCCTAATAAAAGTCTCTCATCATTTAGTAGAATTTAGAGGTTCTAAAGTAAAATGAACAGCCTTCCCTTACATGCCATCAGCATTTTAACCATGGTCATGATTATTATGGACAGACTATAATTGTTTTTTAAAAATATTTTTGTGTTTTATTTTCTTACCTCAAGTCCTAGTAGAGTTGATTATAGTTAACAACTTGTTCAAAAAACATGGATTAAAAACTTGTTATATGCCAGGTACCTAGAATGGAAAGGTAAATATAAATGAGTCCTGGCTCAATGGGTTCTTGCTGTAGTTGTGGAGGGGGAGAGAAATGAACAAGCAGACCAACCAGGTCCAGCTGGTTGCCAAGCAGATAGTAAATATTTATTATGTAAATATTTAGGAAGGACAGGAATGAGTGAGAAAGGGCTATGTTTGAGTAGACAGATTTGTTCAAAGAGTCCCAGGGATTCTATCTCTATTCATTCTCTTAATAATCTCAACCAGTCTTGTGGTTTTAAATATTGTGTATTAACTGATGACTTCCAGATTTGTACCTCCAGCGTCAAGTGCTCCTCTGAATGTCTCTGTATATCTGATTTCCACTTGGACATCTCCACTTTGATATCTTTTCTGCTTTACAAACTTAACAATACAAACCCACAATTTTGATCTTTTCCCTCAAACCTACAATTTACACATTCTCCTCATCTCAGTAAAAGACAACTCTATTGTTCAAGTTGCTCAGACCAGAAATGTTGACTCCTTTTCTTTCCCACTCTATATCAGATCCTTTAGAAATACTGTCAGCCCTGTCTTTAAACAGAGACTTATGAATCCCACTGCTGTCATCATGGCCCAAGCTTCCCTGATCAGTGGTCTAGACCCCAGATTATTGAGATGGGTTTCTAACTACTCCAAATGGGCTTCTTGCTTCCACCCTGGCCTGTGTAGTCTATTCTCAACACATCAGCCTAAGTGATCTACTGAACTGTAAGTTAAACCATACCATTCCCTCTGCTCAACACCCTTCCACTGCCTCCCATCCCAAGCAGAGAAAACCCCAAATTCCTTGCAGTATGTTATGTGGCCCTTCTTGATATTTGCCCTCCTTTTTCTCTCTGGCCTCCTCTCCTGCTACCTGTTCCTTAAGTCAGTCTACTCCAGATGTTCAGGTCTCCTTGACGTTGCCTCAACATGGCAGACATCTCCTACCTCAGGACCTTTGCACTTGACTTGCTTATTTCCAATCATGGCATTCTCCTACCCAAACCAGAAACCACCTCCCTTTCCTGCATCAGGAATCTGCTCCAATGTTATCTTTCAGTGCCAGCCTCCCTAATTATTGTATTTAATATCATAACACCCTCCCTCTTCCACCACCAGGTTCTTTATACACTTTTCCTGATTTATGGTATGCTATTTTGAATAATCATCTAGAATAACTCTTTGTTTTCAAGTGTTTCCTTTTAGGCTGTCTCCTCCAATCCCCAACTAGAATGTAAGCTCCAAAGCAGTACTTTTTGTCTGTTGGTTTGTTTACTTTTTCTTCCACTGCTATATTTATAATGCCTGGAATATTTCCAGGCATATAATAAGCTTTCAGTAAACATGAATGAGTGAGCAAGTATCTATGCCAGAGAGAGGGAAGAGGCCTCGGGACTTGAGAGAACATAGGAACTGCTCAAGGAACTGTAAATGCGTGTTCTGGCTGTGTGACCACTGGCTCGATGTGCAAAGGCTATAGTCAGACTCATGCCAAATCGTGACTCTAAAAGTTATCCACGTGATCTTAGGCAATTTACTTTATCTCTATGAAACTTATTTCCCTCAGTTTTAAAATAGGGATAATAACACTATAGATTTCACAGGGTTTGGTTAGGAGATTCTTGTGTGATATGACCTAGAGAGTGGCCAGATATGTAGTCTGAATTCAAGTGGTATCTATCATGACTCTAATAATTATTAATTAATGAAATAATGTATACAATTTACTTAGCATAGTTTGTATCAGCTAATAAGACAGTCAGTGGCTTCTAAAACTTCTTCGGCTTCAGGTGCTGCTGCCGAAATTCTATGGGGAGGAGAATTCTTAGGGATGAATGACATAGGATGAGAGAACAAAGGTTAAAAAAAAAAAAAGCCATAGAAAGGGTGTTGTGGGCTTACCTAAGGATTTTAGACTTTCTCCTATAAAGCAGTGGTTCTAAATTTGAAAGTGCATCAGGGGACTTCCCTGGTGGTCCAGTGGTTAAGACTTCGCCTTCCAGTGCAGGGGCTGCGGGTTCAATTCCTGGTCGGGGAGCTAAGGTCCCACATGCCTCGGGGCCAAAAAACCAAAACATAAAACAGAAACAATACGGTAACAAATTCAATAAAGACTTTTCAAATGGTTCACATCAAAAAAAAAAAAAGAAAGTGCATCAGGATCACTTGGAGGACTTGTTATAAACACTGATTGCTGGCCTCCGCCCCCAAAGTTTCTGCTTCAGTAGGTCTGGAATAGATCCTCGAATTTGCTAAGCAACAAACATTTATTCAGTTTTTGTAGGTCAGGAATCCAGGTGAGGATTGCACTCAAGTGTCAGCTAGGGCTGTGGTCTTACTGGAAAGCTTGACTGAAGGAGAAACTGCTTCTTTTTTTCCAAGGCTTCCTTCCCATTTTTCTCAGTTGAAGTATAGTTGATTTACAGTGTTATATTAGCTTCAGGTGTACAATGTAGTGATGCAGTATTTTTGCAGATTATACTCCATTATAGGTTATTACAAGATAATGGGTATAATTCCCTGTGTTATACAATATATCCTTGCTGCTTGCCTATTTTATACATAGTAGTTTGTATCTGTTAATCCCATACCCCTAATTTGCCCCTCCTTCTCTCACTCTCCCCTTTGGTAACCACAAGTTTGTTTTCTCTATCTGTGAATCTCTTTCTGTTTTGCGTATATATACATTCATTTGTATTATTTTTATGTTCTACATATAAGTGATATCATACAGTATTTGTCTTTCTCTGTCTGACTTATTTCACTAAGCATAAGACACTGTAGGTCTATCCGCATTGTTGCAGATGGCAGAATTTCATTCTTTTTATGGCTGAGTAATACTCCATTGTTCATTTCTTAATCCATTTGTCTGTTGATGGGCAATTAGGTAGCTTCCTTGTCTTGACTGTTGTCAATAATGCTGCTATGAACATTGGGGTGCATGTATCTTTTCAAATTAGTGTTTTCATTTTGGGGAGGATATATATACCCAGGAGTGGGATTGCTGGATCATATGGTAGTTCTGTTTTTGTTTTTTTGAAGAACCTTAATAATGTTTTCTATAGTGGCTGCACCAATTTACATTCTCACCAAGAGTATACAAGTGTTCCCTTTTCTCCACATCTTCTCCAACATTTGTTATTTGTAGACTCTTTGATGATGGTCATTTCAACATGTGTGAGGCGATATCTCGTTGTTCTGATTTGCATTTCTCTAATAATTAGCAATGCTGAGTGTCTTTTCATGTGCCTGTTAGCCATCTGTATATCTTCTTTGGAAAAATATCTGTTCAGGTCTTCAGCCCATTTTTTGATTGGGTTATTTTTTAGCTGAAGACCTTTCTCCATTCTTTGCCATGTAGACTCTTCACAGGGCAACTCACAACATGGCAACTGGCTTTCCTCAGAGACAGCAAGCAGGAGAGCAAGAGAGAAGCCCCAAGATAAAAGCCACAATTTTTCTGTAACCTAATCTTGGAGGTGGCATCCCATTATATCCGCCATATTCTGTTTGGTAGAAATAAGTCACTAAATCCAGCCATACTCAATGGAAGGGTGTGAATACCAGGAGGTGAGAGTCTTTGGTGGCCAAGGTGATTACGATGGCGATGGTCTGGAGACCATAGTCTGAGAACCATTGCTGTAGATAATTTTAAGCAAGTGAGTGACAGGGAGGGATGCAGCATGGAGAGGAGGTGAAAATGGAGGTGAGACTTTTGAAAGCTATTTCAGTAATCTACAGGATAAGTTTTATGTTTATATCATTAATATTCTTTTATGTTTTGAAAATGAACTCTTTTTAAATCAACATATTTAACAATTATGCCTCCAATTTTTGGTCTAAACTTCCTCTATAAATGAGATATTTGAAAATAACTTTCAAGGTTATATAAAAAGATCTGTGTGGAGTTAAATTCCATTAAGGTTTTCAGTACAATTTTGTCCCCTTATTTACCACGAAGCATGTATTTAAATCGAGAGAGGGTTCAGGCTGGACTATTGGAAAAGGTACTTTAGGCTTAGCCACTAAGAACATTCTAAGATAAAGGCAATTGACGGTTCTAAATACGTAAGTACAGACATTCAACACATCTTTCTCTCTGAAAACTTAGACTAGGCTGCAAATTAATAATATATTCAAGGACACAATAGCTGTTAAAGTTGCTAAGAAAATGAACATAAAAAATAGAGCAACATTTCATAAAATGAAAGGAAAATGATTTTAATTTAAAGGTAGAAACAAATGGCTTTAAAAGTGTGGGAGATTCATAAGTAGACAGCCTGCCTCACCCCATCAGCTGTTCCCATCCCATCTCCCGGAGTCATGGACATCCAGTCTCAACAGCAATTTCCATATTCTTTTGCTGCAGCAGCAGGGGGCAGCTTAGCCCCTCTGGCTGAGGGTTCTGTTTCCTTGGCTTGCTTATTTGTCTGAAATCAATTCGCTTGCCTCAGTCTGCTCTCACTTCCTGGTCACTGATTTTGGCTGCCATTTAGTTCAACATGTTATCCATTTTCTTAATCATCTCCAAAAGAGAGATGGGGACAGAGATGCCCGAACCATTACCCATCACGTCAGCCCATGACAGCTTCAGGTCATGGGTTCCACGGACAGCGGCCCAAGTGTAGGTGTTTTCCTTAGCACTACTTCAGCCATAGAGACAATAATGGAAAAGTTAGTGCGTGCATCGAGAAGTATATCAAAGCCCTGATTCTTTATCTTAATCAAGCAATGGATTTCTGCATGCAGTGCAACCAGGTGCCCCCCATATTGCCACGAGATAAATAAATAATGCTCGACAAAGTACAAATATACGCAATTTTGAAAAGGTTCCCTAAGACCCAGAAAATCAGCAAGTGAAACCACGCAAATCATATGAAAAGAAATTAAAAGAGGCAGAGACAAGATGCATTTTTAGTTTGGCCTTACAAATGCTGAGCAATTCACTTCAGGAATGGTAGGTGGAACCACTGCTTTGAAGCGACCCGAAGCCCAGGTGAAATAGATGCCCATCACCTAGATTGCCTGAGGATAGATTAAGGGGGTGGTTGAATGGGTAAATATTGCATAACACTTTCAGTAAGAGTGAGAAAGTATGGCATTATTTGAGTGAGTAAGTAAGTTTAAGAGCAAATATTGCATTATTTGAACCGTTTCTAGTTTCAACCCTGACTTCTTCTAATTCCTCCTAAATTCTAGAGCAGTTTTCCTAATTGCCTAAGGAGACAACTTACAGGTATGACTCTGTTCCTCCTTCAGTATTACCTGCCTCTCTTAAAGGCCGAATCATCCATGTGGTTGTGAGATCTTTGAAGGTGCAAGTTATGTCTGATTTAGCTCTGTATCTCTAGTATTTTTTTCCCAAAGTAGAAAGGAGGCAATCAGATGTAATCACATATCCAGACATTGAAATGATTACAGGAACTACCTGAAGAAATGAATTCATTATTTTGTAACTTGCAAACTTTAGGTTAGGGTAAGATTCGTCTCTCAAAGCAAAACCTTGTCATTAAAGGATGAGAAAGCACCAGCTCAGATGCCTGTATAGATGTGTTTATTGTCAGGTCAGGTAACCACTCAGAACAGGTCACCATGCAACAGGTCACCACTCAAGGGATAAATCAGGATATTTATTCCATGAAACAGGCATTAATCAAGAACTTCTTGTGGACAAGTCACTGTTAGGAGATAGACGAATAAGGCACAGTCCCTGAACTCTGGAAATTTCTATGTAATGGGGAGGCATAGCACCTATCACAATTATAATTAGATAATTTTCCATTTTCTGTTTCTTCTTTTAGTTTCAAAGCTCTGTGAGCAGCTAGGACTTTCTATTGATATTATCTAGCAGTTAGCACAGTGCCTGGAATATATAAGGCATCCACAGGTACTTGTAGAATGAATGAGTCCTTCTAATACCAAGTGGAAAGTGGTCATCCTCCCCAGTCCATGTCCATCGTCCTCCTCCCTCAGGCCCTTATCTCTGCCTGGACCCTTGAGAGTCTCCTCTCTCATCAATCAAATCTCCTGCAAGCCTTCTTTCTCACTGCCACTAGAGGGACCTTTCTAAAACCACACCTGATCCTGCTTAAAATCCTGAATGTCATCTCCAGCAGATAACAGTGGTCCTTCATTTTGGTCATGGAGATTCTTTTGAGACTCTGATGAAAGCCATGGGTCATTTTCCCACTTAAAATACACCTACAACACAAGATTCTGTACCGAGTTTCTAGGTGTCTGTGATCTTCCTGAGGCCCATTTCTTAAGCCTGATAGAGGCCTAGGAACTCTACCTTAAGAATCCCAAGATTAAATGCAAACTGTTTAGTAGGACACAAGCTATCTGTCACTTCTGTGTCATCTTCTGGCCCTACCCTCTCCCCCAGCAGTCATACCCCCAACCTCACTTTGCCCACCAGCCATACCATGCTCTCCTGGACTCCATGTATCTTCCTGGAGTTGGTGCTGTCATCTCGTAACCCTGTCCCTTGCCTGCTTGGTGAACTTTAATCACCCTTCAAAAATAAGCTCACCTTTCACCTGTTCTGGGGAGTCTCCTTCAATAGGCCCTAATAAAAATCATCCCTTATTTCCTTGGGTTACCTCTGGTTCTTTCACATACCTCTGAGGTTGTTTGTCTTATTATATTATAAGCATCATTACTTACATGTCACTCCTCTAAACTCTAGAAGTATTACTAATACTACTACTAATAATGGCTACTATTTAATCCAAGCTTATAATTGCATAAGGCCCTGTTCTAACCATTTTATATATATAATTTCTAAAATTTATTAAAAAAAAATTTTTAGCACCTTGATGCTTTATTTTAAACAGAGTTGAAATGAAATATATATTACATCCCCTACTTCCCTAAGGAGTAGCCATTAGGTTTATTTTTATTTTTTATTTTTTATTTTTTTATTGGTGTATAGTTGATTTACAATGTTGTGTTAGTTTCTGCTCTATGGCAAAGTGAATCAGCCATACATATACATATATCCACTCTCTTCTAAACTCCATTTCCATGTAGGTCATTACAGAACTCCGAATAGAGTTCCCTGTGCTATACAGCAGGTTCTTATTAGTTACCTTTTATATATAGTAGTACGTTATATAACATAATTTAAATCTCACAAAAGTCTACGAAGTAGGTATTATTTTTATCTATATTTTATAGTTGAAAAAGCCAAGGCATAGAGAAGTTAAATTTTAATTCCTTGAGTCAAGAAGTTCATCTGAAAACATGCTTATTAAAATGAACTGACTCAAAACGCAGTATTAAAAACATCAGCAAATTACTGAAACGATACTTATAATAGCGGCCATTTGCTGGGCACTGACTACTCTCACTGCACTTGGAAATTTACGTTATCAGTAATAGTAATCATCCTTCAGCAAGGCACATTTTAGTTTCCCCCTTTAACAGTAGGGGGAGAGTTAACCCCTTGACAGAGTGTTTCCTATGAAATCTGAATACAGAATACAGAACAAGTGAGCCTTGGGAAGACTTCTAAGAGGGCTGGTCTGTGGGTGAGGATGATGAAAACAGTTTTGGTGGGTTCTGTAGCTTGGAGAAAGGATGTTAAATAGGGAAGATCACTTGGCCTCTCAGATAGATTCTCACAGTGAGGAGGACCCTGGTGCGGTCACATAGTCTCACCCTCTAAGATCACATAGTCTCACCCTCTAAGATCACATAGTCTCACCCTCTAAGATCACATAGTTAGTCTCACCCTCTAAGATCACATAGTCTTACCCTCTAAGGTCACATAGTCTCACCCTCTAAGGTCACATAGTCTCACTCTGAGCTTTGTAGATTCACAACCTTGAGTATTAGTGCTTCTAAGGATCATCAGTTTTTAGATTTATTTGACTTAAAATCATCAGAAACCAATATATAAAAATTAAAGTGATACTTTATTAATTCATCATCCATTCCCTGAAAAGTACATTCATGCCTTGTTGTCATATCTGCATGAGAAGTTACATCATAACTAAAAGATTGCCAGGAGCACAGAGATTAGAGCTCTGGCAGTTGGTGAGACAATTTTCCAACAAATATTGAGTACCTCTATATGCCACTCACTGCACTGAGGAATACAACAGTGATCAAAAAGGGACAAAGATCCTATGCTCACAGATATTAAATACCAGGGTTGCATCATTAGGTCCTATATGCCTATTGTTCCATCTGCGTTATAGAGACAACCCATCATGTGCTGATAGTGATGGCAAGGAACCCTCTTGTGAGCAGTACAGTCAGCTCTCGGTTAGTGTTTTCTCCCTGACTCCCTTCTCTACCAAGGCTCTATCACTGACCACAAGTTCACTTTATATTTAAGAAATTCTTTCTTGTCAGTTAACCTATGACAAAGGAGGCAAGAATACACAATGGAGAAAAAGACAGTCTCTTCCATAAGTGGTGCTGGGAAAACTGGACAGCTACAGGTAAAAGAATGACATTAGAACACTCCCTAACACCATACACAAAAATAAACTCAAAATGGATTAAAGCCCTAAATGTAAGACTGGATATCATAAAACTCCTAGAAGAAAACCTAGGCAGAACACTCTTTGACATAAATCGCAGCAATAATTTTTTTTGGATCTGTCTCCTAAAGCAAAGGACATAAAAGGAAACATAAACAAATGGGACCCAATTAAACTTAAAGGCTTTTGCACAGCAAAGGAAACCATGTATAAAACGAAAAGATAACCTACTGAATGGGAGAAAATATTTGCAAATAATATGACCGATAAGGGATTAATATCCAAAATATATGAACAGCTCCTACAACTCAACATCAAAAAAAAACAAACTGATTAGAAAATGGACAGAAGACCTGAATAGACATTTTTCCAAAGAGGACATGCAGATGGCCAATAGGCACAGGAAAAGATGATCAACATCACTAATCATCAGGGAAATTCAAATCAAAACCACAGTGAGATATCACCTCACGCGTGTCAGAATAGCTGTCATCAAAAAGAAGACAAATAACAAATGTGGGCGAGGATGTGGAGAAAAGGGAACCCTTGTACACTGTTGGTGGGAATGTAAATTGATGCAGCCACAGTAGAAAACAGTATGGAGGTTCCTCAAAAAACAAAAAATTGGACTACCATAGGATCCAGCAGTTCTACTCCAGTGTATGTATCTGAAAAAACCCCAAAACACTAATTCAAAAAGATACATACAACCCAATGTTCATAGCAGCATTATTTACAATAGACAAGATATGGAAGCAACCTACATGTCCATCAACAGATGAATGGATAAAGAGGATGTGGTTTATATACACAATGGAAAACTACTCAGCTGTAAAAAGAATGAAAATTTTGCCATTTGCAAAAACATGGATGGACTTGGAGGGTGTTATGCTAAGTGAAGTAAGTCAGACAGAGAAAGACAAATATTGCATGACATCACTTATATGTGGAATCTAAAAAATACAACAAACTAGTGAATAAAACAAAAAAGAAGCAGGCTCACATATTTAAAGAACAAACTAGTGGTTACCCGTGGGGAGAGGGAAGGAGGGAGGGGCAACATAGGAGCAGGGGATTAAGAGTTACAAACAATTATGTATAAAATAAGCTACAAGGAAATATTGTACAACATGGGGAATATAGCTAATATTTTTAATAACTATAAAAGGAGTATCACCTTTAAAAATTGTGCATCACTATATTGTATACCTGTAAGTTACATAATATTGTATATCAGCTATACTTCAATAAAAATATATATGTTAAAAAAAGAAATTCTTGAGTGTTGTTTATTCTAACAATTAGAGTATACTGAAGTCTTAGTCCGTTGACATTCTCTCTCTCTTTTTTTTTTTTTTTTTTGGCATATCTTCTCTGTTCTGTTGCATGTTTATTTAGAGTTTCACTCTCAGAGAGGAGGTTTCTGGTCCTGTGCATCACGTACAGAGAGCAGCTTGAGTAGAACTATGCTTCTGCACATGTCTGCATATTGGCAAATAGATAATTGTGTCTATATCTTATAATACAAAGAGGATAGGTTGAAAATGTAGCTTGGGGCCAAATCAGGAGGATTTTGAGGACCAGTACGTGGAGTAGGAACTTTATTCTGTATGTGGTAGAAAGTCATTGCAGGTTTTAGAACAAGAAGTGACATACTCAGATATGAATTTTTAGAAGGTACAAATTTTAAGGACAGAAATTCAGAAAAAGAAATAAACTTTCTTTTTCTAAAGCTTATCCTCATTTTCATTCCATGTCTCTATCCTTCCAGTGCATACAAGTTAATCCCAATTGGTTTAGGATCGTCCACTGTTTCTTCCTGGATTTCCTTGCCAAACAGCTAAATTTAGTAATTTGGGTTTTTCTGATTGTTTTCTCCAATTTTAAGTAATGTCTTCCCTGGCTAGGAGGATAATACATTTCCCAGATATGTTTGTGAATTTTAGAACAGAAGGGACATGTGCGTATTCCTGAAGAGAGCCCAATACAATAACCAGACCCCAGAGTTCTTCTGCCCCCCAGCAAGTACAGAAGCTGCACCATGGAAATGGCTGGGCAGCCTGTACTGGAGCCGGGCAAAGGGTCTAAGTCAATCTCCAGAGTTCTTAGTTGCCAGTGCAAGGGGCAGGGGAGCCTAGCACTGAGATGGTTAAAGTTCTTAGGCAACCTCAATGAGGTTCCTACAGTAATGGAACTTTTTCTTTGTGTTCAAGAAGGATTCTGAGAAATAACTGGGGGGGAGTTGGATTTAGAGTGACCTTGCAGTCCAGAGTGAGGGACGATGCACGATCTGCTCATATTAAAGATTATTTACATCCCTGGAGCATGGATGCAGAATCAAGGCTCATATTACAAATTAATTTTTAGAAAATTAAAGAAATTTGACATCCTCTATACCTATGTGTCCTGAAATTCTGACTTGCTGCATAGCTTAGAATCGAATAAACTACAACCCAGTGACTATGAAGGAAAATTGTTTAATCAATGGAAAGTTAGAGTATGCTACCAAGTAGATGAGAACAGGGCAATGGCCAAGTTCGTTTTCACCAGTTAAAAAGCAGTTTCAGGCAAATATGGCTGTAGTTATCTGAATTATTAAATGTGGAACTCAAAGCAGAATTCTAGCACGGGTGAACCAAATCTTTGGAGAAGCAACAAAGAAACTTAAATGACTAGTTAATGTTGGGGTATACAAATTACCCAAATATTCACTATCTGAGTACCCAAGTTTTGATGATGATGATGGAGAACCAAAGGTCACTTGAAGGAAAACACTCTCCAATGAAGTAATATTCTATAAAACTAGTCCCCATTAAAACAACCTACCCAATTCACAGTAACATTTATGCACGCCAGTTCAATCAAAGCCTTTTATTAGTCAGTCTCTCACTGACTATGACTCACATTAAATGTCCAACTTAAAATTTCATTTTGATGCAAATCAATTGCAGACTGAAATTCCAAATTTTGCAAGATCTGATTTCATGATGTTTCTGTAAGTAAATTTGTAGAATTACTCATATCATACCAGAATTATTGGCAGAATGCCACTTTGCTCTATCTTAGTTTTCTGTTGGAAAAAATCAACATTTGATTCAGTCTACAGTGGTTATAAGAACTGATGCCTAGTTGAATTATAAACTAAATTTATTAAAATAAGCATATCATAAATTAATTTTTTACTCTAAGATAACATCTCAATTTAACTTGTTGTTATTGTTTCTGTTTTGTAATATTTACCATAAAAATTTGATATGTTTCAAAGGGATTCACTTTCAGTGGCTTTTTCTAGTACTGTAATTTGTACCTGCTGTACTAAATAAAGCAGATGGAACTTTATGCAGGCAAAAAGACAGTTCCTCTGTAGCCATTCTGTCTAGGGGACAAATATACATTAAAAGGAAGCAAATGGTGTTGGGGGGAAATGAGATTAGATGGGTAGATTGGGAAAAAAGTACCCACTTACCATAAATCCTCATTATACAATTTTACAACTGACTACTAGAAATGGAGCTTATTTTGAGATACATCGACCACATTTAGCAAGTATCTAGGTTTTCTTGGCATGTACAATGTGCTCAATGTAACGTCTACTAGAGTTTACTAAGCCTTATTTTCTTTGCCTATTTCTCTTATTTATTTTAAATTTATGTTGTACAATGCTGTAACCTATCGCAAAACACAAGTGTGCTATAAATAAAATAAATCAAATACAATAGGTATTAAGGACCTTGCAAGTTGAATCTGCTGCCTATGATTGTTTTGACCTTAAATATAAAGATTTGGGGAATATATAAAGAAGGATAATATTCTGTAACTACTGGTTTCCAGTTTAAAGCTCTGGAAGATTTAACCTTGTCTAATGCAGTGGCTCATGAACTTTTTCCTGGCAGCTATGGCCTGGTTAGATGATAGTTTACAGCCTGACCTTGGGCTAGATTATCCTGCACAGCCTCTGTTCTGTCTTAGCAGCCCTGGGGTCCTTGGCTGGCTAAGTGCAGAAAAACTTAGAATTGACTAGAAGGCTCTCTGGTGCACTCCTGAAACCTAATAATTCCACCAGGATGTCAGCTCAAGGAGACCATTCAGGCTTCAGGGAGCACGGCAATTTCTAAGTGCCAATGATGAGGGGAAGTTGACCCAAAGGAGAAGCTTTGGATGGATTTTCCTTACCCTGTTCTTAAGGGATCCCAGAACATTTTACTAGGATTTTAGACTGAATTGCTTTGAGACACTCAAAAGTAATTTTCCAAATTTTTATAATAAGGCCAAGTCTATAACTTTTTCCCTTGAACCATTTTCAGTTCAAGTGTATGTAGAAAATAAAGCATTTTGCTGAAAAGCCCCTAGATCTAAATTATTTGAATGATGTGGATTCTTACCTGCATACTTTTAGCTTTCATAGGAAGTGTTTTTTTCTTTATGACCCCTAACTGGTATTTCATCACTTTCAAAGTCCCTTGGGGCCCTTGCTTTTCCTTTAGCACTCACTTTTGAATTTCTCAGCCTTTCTTCAAGAGTAGGCCTATCAGTCCCCCCCTTTTTTCCCCCCTACAGCAGCACTTATTTATTCTCTCATCCTCAGATATTTTGTTAAAGTCCTACAGCAGCCAAGGAATTAAGGGGAGATAGAAAGATTTAGAAGCAAAACTTCTTCCCAGAAAAGAAGGCATGAAGTCTGTAAAGGTGCTAAACCATGTAAACAATCCATTGTAATACATAGCAAATGGTGTTCCCTGCCATAAACCTGAACAGGTAAAGTCGTATTCAGAGACGGGGGAAGAAAGTTGGAAAGGTATCATGGTACCGCTTTATGGAAGACATGGCCTTTTGGCACAAGAGCTTGAAAAGTGAGTAGGGAGTGGGATTTGGGTACAAAATTAGAGCATGTCAGCTGCAAGTCGTTCAGGTTTGCTTGAAGGTAGAGGAAGTCCAGGTGGAGAGCTTGAGTAAGGCGGTGTCTTAGAAGACAATCTAAAACATTTTTGATGAGTGTCGTCTAACTGAAATATAATATGAGCCTCCTATGTAATTTGTAATTTTCTAGTAGCAACATTCAAAAGTAAAAAAAAAAAAAATTAATTTTAATCATATCTTTCATTTAACCCAGTAGATCTAAAATATTAACATTTAATATGCAATCAATATAAAATTTATTGAGGAGATATTTACATTCTCTTTTACATACTAAGTCTTTGAAATCCAGTGTGTGTTTTACACTCACAGCCCATGTCAGTCCCTATGAGCTAACTCTCAAAAGCTGCATAATCCCATGCAGTTGGTGGCTCCCTTATTGGACAGTGCAGTTCTTAACTTGAGCTGATTTTAGTTAATGAGGACAAGAACTAAAGAAATAAAGAAACTGAAGAAAATGAGGAGATACCATGCATTTTGCTCAACATGTATTTGTATCATTTGGGCTGAGAAACACGTGCAGCCCCCAAGATGACCTGCCCACTTTCTCCTCCTCCTGCTCTGGGTAACTATTCTCCTTGTTCATCTGGGATCCATAGCTCCTAGCCACAGTCCCTTTGCTTGGGGCCACGACAGCTCAACTTCTGGTTCTAGAAAGGTACATATGACTTAGCCCCAGGCTAATGCGTTCAATTCCTTCCCCTGGAAGTAGTTGTTGGTTGTGACCAATGAAGTCGGAAGAGACACTTTCTGGGCTGTATAGGAAAGGTGCTTCCTCTCTCTATTGAGAAAGCAACCTGAGGTGCATCTCCCTCTCTCTCTGTTTCTCTCTCTCTCTCTCTCTCTGGATGTGAACAAAGGAATGCTAAGCAGTATCTTGTAACTACTTGGGAGCAACGCTGAAGAAAAAGTAGAGAGAACCCTACATCACATCAAGAAGCCTGTTCTAACTCTGTATCCCATGGGAGAGGTTGCTACCCTGTATCCATTTTCTTCTTTCTCCTCAGTAATGGACCTCGATGTTTGATTCTGGCACATTGCCATGCAGAATTAACACTCCATTTCCTGGCCCCCTTTGAAGAGAGGTGTGGCCATGTGACTCAATGTGGCCAGTGAGATGCAAGCAGAAGTGTTCTGTATGACTTGCTGGAGGTCTCATACTTCATGGCTTGAGTTATTAGCTGCTTTCTCGACCATGCTGTGACCTTGAGGTTGGAGATTGTGTGCTGAGGATTAGCAGGGGGCAGATTGGAGCTTGAGTTCCTAGTAAGATCGTGGGGCCTCCATATCATTTTTAACCACATTCCTTTTACATGAGAGAGGGGGTACATGTCTATTTTCCTTCAACCACTGATATTTTGAGTCATTTATATTATAGAACAGCTACATCTGTATTTAATCATGCCCTTCCCCTGGTGAGCAGCAGTGACCTACACAGACAAGATCCACTAAGGGGGAAGGAAAGGTAATAAACAAGTAAACAAGCAGAAGAGAGACTTTCCAGGAGAGAAGGGCTGCTCCATGCAGTCAGGGAGGTCTCCTTGGGGAGCTGTGGCCTGCAGGACAGCACAAGAGGCCCGAGATGGATACAGGAAGAATGGCAGTGCACCTGGAGTGCACAGAGGACATACAGAAACAGGAGTTCACAGGCAGGGCCAGGCCAGATCAGGCCCCCTAGGCCAGGAGAGCAATTCACATTCTTTCCTAAGGGAACTGGGAAGCCACTAAGTAAGTTTTTAAACAGGAGACTAAATGGCCTAGTTTTGTAATTAGCTTTTTGCTTATTTATAATTTACATTTTGATGGATCACTCAGTGTATAAGACAAGAGTAAGAAAACTATTTGCAGTTGAAAATGAAGACTGGTGATGGCTTAGACTAAGATGGTAGCGGTGGAAATGACGATGGACACGTGTATTTTCTTTTTTTGGAGGGTATTTATTTCTATATATATATATAGTTTTTTTTATTGATGTATAGTTGATTTACAATGTTGTGTTAGTTTCAGATGTACAGCAGAATGATTCAGTTATACATATATATGTATATATATATTTTTTTTCTCAGATTCTTTTCCTTTATAGGTTATTACAAAATATTGAGTAGAGTTCTCTGTGCTATACAGTAGGTCCCTGTTGTTTATCTATTTTATACATAGTAGTGTGTATATGTTAATCCCAAACTCCTAATTTATCCCTCCCCTGCCCACCTTTCCCCTTTGGTAACCATAAGTGTGTGGACACGTGTATTTTCATACAATGAAAGCATTAGGTAAACAGAAGAGATATTCCAATAGTTCATTAATCTTGTAGCACTGATTTTTTTCTATGTGATTTAAGTCATTACTACTCTTTTTTGTTACCCAGCAGAGAGTAGAACCTGGAAGGAGTGGGAGAAATACTGAATAGATAATGGCCAGTGGATAAGGAAGGTCAGGGAATCGAACAGTGTGTGAATCCACACTGCTAGGAGAAAGCCTGAGAATACAGGGAAAATGAAACCATGCTGGGAGTACCCAAAGGGTTTGTGACGAGGAGGGAAAAAGAGGATAATGCAGAAAGTAAGGGTGGACATGGGAAAATGGGAATTTGTTCACTTCCAAGTTTTATCTAAGCCCTTCTTGCAGAAAATACTTTAGCTGATAGGCTGAAGATTCCAGAGAATTGGAGAAAGAGACACAGTAAGAAACTGTGTCCCCTGCATTGGCAGGAAGGTTCTTAACCACTGCACAACCAGGGAAGCCCCTACAATGTTGTGTTAGTTTCCACTCTGCAGCAAAGTGAATCAGTTATACGTATACATATATCCACTCTTTTTTAGATTTCCTTCCCATTTAGGTCACCAAGGAGCCTGAGTAGAGTTCCCTGTGCTATACAATAGGTTCTCATTAGTTATCTATTTTATACATAGTAGTGTATATATATTAATCCCTATCTCCCAGTTCATCCCACCCCTCCTTCCCCGCTTGGTAACCATAAGTTTGTTCTCTACATCTGTGACCCTATTTGTGCTTTGCAAACAAGTTCATCTGTACCATTTTTCTAGATTCTGCACATAAGCGATATTATACGATATTTGTTTTTCTCTTTCTGACATACTTCACTCTGTATGACAATCTCTAGGTCCATCCATGTTGCTGCAAATGGCATTATTCATTTTTTTATGGCTGAGTAATATTCCATTACATATATGTACCACATCTTCTTTATCCATTCCTCTGTCGATGGACATTTAGGTTGCTTCCATGTCCTGGCTATTGGAAACAGTGCTACAATGAACATCAGGGTGCATGCATACTTTCGAATTCTGGTTTTCTCCAGATATATGCCTAGAAGTGGGATTGCTGGGTCATATGGTAGCTCTATTTTTAGTGTCTTAAGGAACCTCCATACTGTTCTCCATAGTGGCTGTACCAATTTACATTCCCACCAGCAGTGTAGGAGGATTCCCTTTTCTCCACACCCTCTCCAGCATTTATTGTTTGTAGATTTTTTTGATGATGGACATTCTGACAGGTGTGAGGTGGTACCTCATTGTAGCTTTGATTTGTATTTCTCTAATAATTCGTGAAGTTGAGCATCTTTTCATGTGCCTGTTGGCCATCTGTATGTCTTCTTTGGAGAAATGTCTATTTATGTCTTCCACCCATTTTTGATTGGGTTGTTTGTTTTTTGATATTGAGCTGAATGAGCTGCCTTGAATTCTGAACCACAGACCTTTGAGTTATTTCCATGATGCTCTTGATTCTTCACTATTTGGTTGTGTTTGTCCCAGTTGGCCTGGGACTCTTCTCTTGGGTAAGATTCGTTTCCCCCTTATTCTTCCCATAACCACCATTATCCTTTCCCTTATTTGAGGCAATCTGAGTGATCACTTCCCCTTTCAATTGAAAGAGCCTAGCATAGCAATGAATTAGATGTAATGCACCAATGGTATGTTGGTAAATGTCTAACAACTAACTCTCCAGAGGAAAAAAGAACTAATTTGTAGCCTTTGTCGGTTTCCATGATGTAAATACTGCTACCGTGACTTATTTCAAGTTACCAACATAATGTTACATAACAGTAGAGAACGAGGATGAGGTGTGCGATCAACTCTCGTGAGCCTGGAGGAACTGACCCCAGCATAGCACTGAATCAAACATTCAACAATATAGATCTTGTTCTTTTTCTAATCCTTCCTTATAAAATTCAGTAACTACTTTCTCTGTTATCCCTTTAAAGATCTGCTATTACTGTTATACGGATGTTACCCCCCATTCCCGCTATTTTATGCCAATTAATTTATACGGCAATTTAACTTCCTTTTGTATTTCAGAGGATACGCTTTATGTTTATATTTTTCTATAACCACGTGCACTCTACTTTTGTCATAGTTTTGGTTCCGTTTGAAATCGCTTAGTGCATTTTGAATTGTTCCATTATAAAAGCTGCTTGACTTACTTTCAAAATGAAAGTCTTCAAATGAAATGGGAAAACCTACAAGTACTTCAGTCTTAAAATTGTCCTACACTATACATGGTGATTTGAAATGATTGTGGTACTTTCCTTTTTGTTTTAAGTGTCTCTTTATAAGCAGTAGGGACTCTGAACTTACGAAGCAGAAAATAATTTAAAATTATTGGAGTGCTGTGGGTCTTTAGGGGACCTTCATTCTTTCAAATTGGAATTCCAATTTGTGAAGTGCTCCAGCAAGTTTAAATTGCTGAATGCGCTAGACTCAAGATTCTGGTACAGAGCTCCTTACCAAAGTATGTATTATACATTAAAAATTCTTGAGCTACTTCTAAGAGGACATGGCCAGATTATTAGGTTCTTTTTTTCCTCAATCTGCAATTAAGAACTTACATGATATGTGTGAAGAATGAAAGCACATCCATATTTTAATCTCAAATGTTAACTCTTCCTTAAATTCTGATCCTCCGAGATATAGAGGTTTATATTAGACAATCTGAAATACTATAGACTTGAAGAGATATGAATGAAAATAAGAATTTCATAGGTCTGAACAAACTCATTTTTATGGAAAAAAAACACCCTAATATTATTTCTTGTACCCTATGAATATGGACAATGTAAAAAAAAAATTATATACCTTTAATCTTCCATGTCATTATGGTAACAGTCATTATTATGAAAAATTAATGCAGTCATTTTTTTCCAATTGGAATAAAAATAAATTCACAAAAGCTAGTGTAATAACTCTAGAAAATGTAAGGGTGTGTAGGCAAAAGAGAGTAATGCTTTTTTAATCTTCATAAATCAAATAACAGCTGAGGCTGGTGGCCATGACAGTTTATATTTGTCCATAAAGAAATGGATTCAACAGTTTCAAGGCACTCCTGTGTCCTAATAAACTTAACAAATCATGTTTGAAACCAGTGACTCTGTGTGGGTCCATCCATTATAAAGAAATGGGTTCCCATCCATCGGATTCCAGTGCCATGTCCATCGCTTGGTACATATATGTCCTAAGTGCTATAAGAAACAGGAAAATGAATGTGACTTTTCTCATGTGACTTGGGGGAAAATGCAAATGTAATCTTTCTTTCCTCCAACCCAAATAAAAGTGACTGTTGCCATCATAGCTTCCACCACCATCAACAAAAATAGTAACAAATTAAAAATGATGTATAAGAAAAAAAAACCTATACAGAATACATCATTAATCTGTGGGTGTACATTAGTTGTATGTGGAGTTTTGTAATTTTCTGTCACGTATAGAATTTACCATCCTAAAACATCTGTAAAGTCCAAAATCAGCATTATTTTTATGTTAAAATTATAAACTGGCCTGACATTATTGCCTTACTGGAAGAATTTGAACTTTCAAAATATGTTTCTATCTTATTGGTTTCTTTTTTAAAAAAGCATACACAGATCTGTGGAAAGGATAAAAGATACTTTCATATGAATACAGAAGAACAACTGCTAAGGGAAGAGAAAACAATGTAAATGAAAATGTTTTGAAAAATATCCTTGTTATTCTAAATTCATAATTTGCATGGGACATATTTGCTGGGGCAGAAGATAATGTGCCCTAAACCTTACTTGAAGATTACTTGAGAATTCATTTTTTAAATGTCTGATTTGGAAGTTTTAAATTACTTTCTTCATATGCAGTGGAGAGAGAAGGTTGTTCTCTGAATGACAGGGATTCTTTTAAATTAAGCACAAAAAGCCATCCGTGCATTACACACATGTAGACTTGTCAAACATCCTCAATTCATCTTTTTATTTTTTAATATAAATTCTTTTATTATTTTCTAAACTGGGATTAGCCTTCCAATGCTACTTTAGAGGAAAATAACATATATGGAAGAACAGGGCAGTAAATATACCTTCCTTTGTATAGCCATTTTGGATGTTGGGTTTAAAGAAAATTCAAGAACCTATCATTGTACTGTACATATAACCTGCTTCATCCAACTCTAATATTGAAAAAATGCAGAACAGAGAATAATATAGCATGAAAACTCTTCTTATAGTTTTACAGACTTTTATTCACTGATGCATTGTTTAAAAGTTTTGACTGTAACTCTTCTTGGCCATAGGACTGGTAGGAGAGTGTATAAACCCTCACACATCATTCATGAAAGAAAAACTACTATGTAACTAAGGCACCAGATTAGACCAGATCCAGGAACATTTTCAGCACAGCACAGAACAGAACACGGCATAATGGTACAAGGACCAGAGTCGTCTTTCTTGGAATTTCTCCTTTCGTTTTCTCTCTCACTATTCACACTATATTCCCTCTGAATAGTGAAGTGCTTTCTAAACTCTTAAAGGACCTCACTCATTCTTATCACTTCTTTTACAAGAAGCATATGTTGATCTTATTTCATGAGGTTCTATTTAGGTCTCTATTCATGTAACTGAAAGAAATAAAATATGTGTATGTGCCTTATCTTTCAAAGGCAGATTCTACTTATCATTGACTTTTAGGATGCAAAGAATACAGATGACTTCTGTATGCTCTGAGAAGCAATTAGCATATTGTGAACTCCCAAATGATAAATGACAGCCTTATAAAAGAATCTGGCATCTGATACATTTATATTTCCAATA
The DNA here is from genome assembly GCF_028023285.1 of Balaenoptera ricei. Lineage (NCBI taxonomy): Eukaryota > Metazoa > Chordata > Mammalia > Artiodactyla > Balaenopteridae > Balaenoptera > Balaenoptera ricei. The sequence continues at coordinate 88,552,659 of NC_082650.1, read as the reverse complement.
AAATATCTGTGTGTAAGAAGTCTCTTTTTTAGTAGCAAACACATCAAGACAGAATAGGCCAAAAGGACCAAAGTGATCAAGCAGAGTAAAAGAAGGGAAATCAGAATTCTAGATTTTGAAATACACATGGTGTATGTGTACACACACACACACACACACACGTATCGGTAGGGGGAGAGGGTAATCACTTAGCCTTGTTGGAGATTTCTTCTACAGAGGGAGTTGGGTAAAGCCTGCTCAGAGGGGTAAAAGAGGCCGGGTATGATTGGGCATTCAAGTCATTCTTCAAATGAGCCACCGAATAAAACAGCAACAAAACAATTGTCGACTGGCCCTCAACCCTTTACTGAGCAAATGAAACTTTGGTTATCTTTGTCCTTGGCCACAGCTAGACAAATAGGCCCCATGCTTCTTATGTTAAGAGTAATAGATCTAAACACATTTTATTCATCTTTTTCATAGAAGCAAATGGCAGCATTGATTTACTTGCACTTAGAAATTTAGAATCAGTGGTGAAGATGGACAAAATCTTACTTGAATAGAAGCTCTGTTGCTCCCATCATCACCAATTCCATTTATTTTATACCCAGTGTAGAATGAGAATAAAGAAAAAATTGCCTGGCATGTAGTAAAAGTTCAGTCACTATTTTTAATACAGATTTAATAAGTAAATGGTTAAGCAGAATAAACTAAAATCTCCAACTTATTGTATTAATCTTGGACTAAAACTCTTATTTCCTCAAATCTGCCATTTGGGCCAATACCAGAACCAAACTGAATTTCAGTCTGTAAGAGTAGGAAAAGCCAGAGCCAGTGCTCATATATGTCTGAGTTTGTGTGTGTGTACAGACTTTTTTTTTTAAACAAAGTTGTGCTATTACCAGTTGCTTTGGTCTCTAATCCCATGTATACTCATAGCAAGGTTATTTTTAAGTAGGTACACAGCTGAATCGATTTTTCAATGCGCAGATTCAGCTATGAGATAACAATAATTAGGATGGTAATTAGGATGGTAAAGGTAACATTTGAAATGTGATTTTTTTTCTTTCTGAATTTCCCTCATTCCTTCCTGAAATTATAAACGTGGAATCAAAAGCAATGTGTATACTTCTTTGTGGTTTTTATATTGCTTTGTGTTTGTATATATGAGGGGTGGGGTAGGGGTTAGGGAGTAAGACTGAGAGAGAACGATATCATTTTTGCTTTAAAATTTTTTCTAGGCAATTCATTTAAGTAACAAATTTAAAACTAAAAAAAAATTAGGATATTTACCTATAATGTTAAATCTGAAGCCTTAAGGGCCAGAGATAAGATTTTTACCTGATATAAGGCTTAGAGCAATGGCAGCTGCTAACAGTTATTATGAGGCTACCTGGGGATGTAGTAAAACTACAAGGGAACATCTGTATAATGATGGTTTCTGACAGGACTAGTAGACAGTAACCTGTATTAGATCAGGTCTTTACTGAATGATATTTTTATCTTGAAAGTGAAATTATATGACTCGAGTAATATTGAAGTTTAGGCAGTAGTGTACCAGCAGTAATAGTTTCAGGTCGGATTATTCATATTGTGACTTCACATCCCCTTTGAAGTTGCTACCTGGTGAGTTTTGTTTCCTGGAGCTTAGCCAATTTAAGAGCAGAATGCAAATCAGTTTTAACACAAATCAAAGAAGGACGTTGTCTAGGTAGATGTTCTACACATAGGAACTTTCCAAAGCCCACTTTTCTATGAAGCTTCCACAGTTTGGACAAAGCAGGCTCTTGAGAGGAGAGCGCAGAGGATGTGAAAGGGAAAAGCTACTAGAGATACAGAATGAGCCAGCACTGGCTGGTCACCAAGCTCTGCGTGCCCAGAGAGTCCTGACATCAGCAAAAAGCAAGGAGGACCTGAAGGCTGTCAAGTGCCTTTAATTTGGGGTCATTCAGAAAATGAATTATTCTACAGCTTGTCCAAGTGATAACTAAAGTGCTGGTAAACCAAAAGAACTCAAACTGGTTCCTTTCAGCAATCACACTGAGGTGTGGTTTCTTTTGTAAGAGTCTTCTTTCTCAAGCTTCTGTTCTCAGGAATGTGTTACGTGATCAGTATTGCCTTGTTCCGGATGTGGTCGGAGAAGGGAGTGAGGTCCAGAGTCAGCGAACTATCATTTTAATAAAACTGTAAGGTCGTTTTCTTGTTTTTTTGCTTCTTACCCTGATAGAAAATGGAGTATTCTCCATGAAATGTCTTCTGCTCTGTGAATTACTACCCAAGAAATATTTTAAGGCCATTTTCACTTATGTCTCCCTCCTGGAGTCTCTTTTTGCTAGGTTTATGATTCATGACTTTTCACAACAGATACATTTTTGGGGTGCCATTGTGTGTTCAAGTCATAATATTGAAAACAGAAAATGATAAAACATTTAAAAATACCTGTGTGTCTAGGATTAAACTTTTTTAAATTTTTTAAAATTATAACAGACAAATTTGCTTGGATGTGCATATCTGGATAAATCATTTGCCTCCATTTAGCATTATTGGACTACACAAATAACTGAAATTTAATTATAAATACTTCTTCATATGTAATAAAATTAAGTATATACAGTAAGATAAAATAAATATAATATCACAAATGCTCTCTGGCATTTTATGGTAAAAGGTAAATTTTTGAATTTAATGGAACAGGAAGCAGTTCTGTGTTCCTCTTCCACAGTGACTTGTGAAATGATGCCCACTGACATTAACACCATTTCTTCTGGAGCACTGTGGGTACGTTAGGAACACTTAGAAATGGAAGAAAAACTACAGTCCCACAACTGGAGATAATGCATGGATGTCAGAATTTATTATAACATCTTTTCTCTCATGGAGTCAGAAATGAGACTTGAATGGTTCATTATTGACCCCCCAAAGAGTCAGTTCCTTTGGGAAATATTCACCTAAAAATTATTATTGGTTCAACTATGTTTTGATATTTGCATTTACACCAGCTCTTTTCATGCTTAGAATTCTTTCTACTATTTGTCCACAGTGGTGCTCTTTCATATTAAAGATTTTACATCAGCAATGAAAGATTTCAGGTTTCACTATTGACTCAGCACAAAAAAAGGCATAAACATCTTTTATTATTGCTTTGTTAGGAATGTTATGAAATTATTAATGTGACTGTAACCAGAGTAGCACATATTAATATTCACATTCATTTCTGTGGAAAAGAAGTCTGTCTGGTAAAAATACCATTTAGCTCAATATGATTCTCCTTAGGGAACCTCTCAGAATTATAAATAGGCACATCTATTATAACTTAAGCCAATTTCTGCTAAAATGAGTCAGCAGTTGACCTTAGACTGCTCATCAATAAAATTCTATTCTCTTTACTTTGTAAGATACATACAGCATATTGAATCTTATTTACCAATGGCATCTAATCTTATTTTAAGATAGAGAGGTGCTTTTCAGAATATAACCATAATAATATTCTATATTTGTATGGTGCTTTTGAGTTTACAGAATGCTTTCATATACTTGATTGCATGTCACTCTCTCAATAAGTATTGCTACCCCCTTGAAGTGAAATACCACTAGCCTCCAAATATTAAGAATCTTACTTGAGATTACACAGTCAGTAGTGGTGAAACTAAGAATGGAACCCATGTCTTCCTACTCCTAGTTAAATGTTTTCTCCACTGCACCTTGCTGCCTGGAAAGTAAGCTACATGCGCTTCTGGGACCACTGTGAGTGAATGTTTTCTTATCTAAGTCTAGAGCAGGGAATTTAAAACTAGGTTACGGGGAGCAAGGGAAGGGCAACTTGGCAAGCAAGGTTCTAGCAATCTAATAATCCTTAGCTTTAATCTTAGCCTCAGGAATTCCAGCCCATAAGTTCTCTCTCGTCGAGAGTATAAAATGGTAAAATGGTTCTAAAACTTGGAGTCTTTCAATGATTTGTTTTTCTTATTTCAAAGAAGACCAAGCTGTGTTATCCATTTCTTTGTGTGTAGACTGTGCTGATCCCTTCTTATGAGATCTTGCTTATATTTTGAAAAATGTATCTGTTTCATTCGTGGGTGCTTATTCATTTTTATTCATTAAAGAGACATTTTCCAGGGCCCATTATATTCTACAGTAAAGTCGCTGGGAGTGAAACAACGATGAACAAGGCAGACACATCCCCAACTCCGAGCTTTTACCTACAGATATTTATCATAGTTTTTCACTGCTGACTGCAACATTTTGCTGCAAATTCAGTTAGTTTGGGGAGGAAACATATACTTGGCTAAGCACTTATTTCCTGAGAACTTATATGGGGGAACTGATGTTCTTTTTGTTATGCTTCAATATCAGGAGTCCAAACAAACCATCAAGTTAAGTTACCTTAAACTAGATTTCTTTTTGCTCTTAAATGAAGACTTGAATGGACTCTTCAAGATTCTTTTTTTTAATTAATTTTTATTGGAGTATAGTCACTTTATAATGTTGTGTTAGTTTCTACTGTACAGCAAAATGAATCAGCTATATGTACACATATATCCCCTTTTTTTTTTTTTTTTTTTTTTTTAATTTCCTTACCATTTAGGTCCCCACAGAGCATTGAGTGGAATTCCCTGTGCTAGACAGCAGGTTGTCCTTAGTTATCTATTTTATACATAGTATCAACTGTGTATATATATGTCAATCCCAATCTCCCTATTCTTGTGTGAATTATTCTCTGCTAGTTTTTCTGGACTGCCTGCCCCTACCTGCCACGTTCATCCCACCTCCCATTTCACTCTCCACACCTGTCCCGTCTCCCCCTGACTCAGCAGCCCTACTTCTATGGCTCCCTTTTCTCCCAGAGGAGGCCGGAGCAGTGTGAGGTGGCCTGATGATGAGATGGCAGGTACTTGCCAGCAAGAAAACATACCTGAAACACAGTGTTCTGTGACTTTATGAGCCTTTGCATTCGTTGTCTTGATGAGGAGAATTGTATGAAGGAAATAACCTCTACTGGTGGACACAGGTGTGCTTCAGTGTCTGTACTTTTTCTCAGTCTTCTCTTCTTAGCTCAATCTCATACAAAATCAGGAGAGAGAGAGAGACAAAGAGAGACAGAGACAGTTGGAGACATCGAGATGCTAGTTCCCCTTTCCTGACACTGTGACACCACATTGAAGAGCACCCTGCAGAGGGAGCGTCCTGCAGGAGAAAAAACACTGAGCTTGTAGGTGGGATACCTGGGCTCTGCCACAGACCAGCTGTGTGACCTTTGCAAAACTACTTAACCCTTCAGATCTTAGTTTTCTCACCTAGAAAGTAAGATAATAACCTACTTTGAGTATGTCATAGGATTGTTCTGTGAATTAAGGGACAAGAAGGGCTATGTGAACTATCAAATAGAGCATAAATTAAGATGACATTATTTTAGAACGTAACCCATGGGAAACTTGGGCCAGGTCTGATAGAGCCAGGAAAAGAGATAAGGCTGTAGTTTGTTCTGTTCCTTGACCCGTGGTGCTCATTTTCCTTCCTCCATCTAATGGTCCATCCCTTACCTGTCTTCTCCATCCACTGTGTTCATTTCATTTTCATGATGTTTTCTTCTTCCTGTCCTTCTCATCCCTCTCACTTCTCTCTATAAATCTCCAATTCAATGAGTTCCATTTTGGAATTTCTCTCCTTCTTATTTCTCCATTTACCTCTGGAGCTGCTGTAAAGGTCTACAACAAAAGAAATGTGTATTCATTTTTAATTCTTTGAAATGTAAGTCATATGACAGATGGTGAAGGAAATAGGAAGGGAGCTTCCTCAAAATCAAAGAGCAGTGGGAAAGAGTATCACCACACAGACCTGCACTGAGAGTGTGTGGGGTTGCACGCAACTGGACTTACACAGCACTTGGTGCCATGTTCTGTCCCCCAGAGGGAGGCATACACAGCGGGTGATGGTGATGCTGCCTGGGCTGTACCGTTGCTGGGGAGGCCTTTATCTTCGGGCCTGGATGCTATAACTACATCCTCTCCACGTGTTCCAGAAAGAAGATGGGCAGAATTTCTTAGTACCTCTCTGGTTCCTTCTTGATAAGAGCACGGTTTGGCAGCTTAAGACAAAGAGGTGGATTAGCATTGAGTTCCATTCTCTGTTGCCCAAAACAGCTTTTGATTGTGTGAGAAGGAGCCTGGATGTGAGATGTATTGGCTTCCAGACCTGGTTCCACTATTGATGAGTCACGTGATGGTGATCAACTCTCTTAACCCCTAGTTAGGGTAACTTCTTAACCATACTAGAGGGATCTTGGTGCCCAAGATCCCATAGGATCTTTTTAGTCTTTGAGCCTACAGGGCTTGATATTTAAGAGTGGAGCCTCTGGGACTACACTACCTGAATTTGAGACCAACTCTATGCTTATTGGCTGTGTGGCCTTGGGCACTTAGTTTCTCTCACCTCAGTACAGTGAATTGTAATAATTGTACATAATAATAATGTACTAATGATTGTAATAATGTCCTAAAGGATTATGAGACTGCAGTATGCTGCTACATGTAAAGTGCTGAGAGCACTGCCTGGCACATAGCTGTTGATTTTAAATGTTAGCTGTTAATGTTTTTCACTTATCAAGTGGACAAATGTCTGGATTCCATTGTCGGAGATGGGTGTTTGCTTATAGAGGAGAAGTCCGAGCTGGCAGGCACATTGGCCCCACTATGCTTAAGCAGTAGTGGAACTGGAGAGAGACACCCAGATGTCCTAGGAATTGAGGGACAAGCCTCCCCGCTTATACCTACTTTTCACTGGGTCCTTGGAAACATCGGACTTGAACTTTTTCAGTTTTCAGAGTTTCGTTCATGGAACTGTTTCAAAGCTATACAAATGGCAGACACTAGTTTCCAAAGTTTAAAAGACTGGCTGATCTTCGTAGAGCAAGAAGCAGTTCAAAAGCCCAGATTTCATCCATTATTCTCCCATTCTTCTTCCCACACTTTCTCCTTGCTTCCTGTCTGGGAGGTCAGGTTTTCATCGATTGGTTCTACATTTGGAAAAACCAATACACAAGGAGGTTTTCTATACACAAGGCCAGACAAGGCCACACTGTACCAGCCCCGGCTGTAATCACAGCCCCTGTCTCTCTCCCTGGCCTCTACTGTCTTTCTAAACACCATTTTAAACAAACTCCCTTTTCTATGCTTCACCAAAGTATAAATATGTCACAAAGCCTTATTTATCTTTAAAATTTGGAGTTTAAGAAACAACTATTGATTTCAAAGGAGAAATGAATATTCTTCTGAAAAAAGTTGTATACCACTCCGAGAACCTTAAATCACTTCTAAACAGAGGTTTCCCTTCCTCTTATGATGTGTATAATGTAATGCACCAGTGCATAAACTCATAAACTTTTGCATAGAAAAGATCTTCTCCCTTGCTAATGTCATGGGAATTAAAGCCCTAACTCAAGTAACAGGCAATAATAGATCTGTCATGTCAACCTTCATAAAATGTCAAACAGGTCAACTTTATTGCATGTGTTTGTTAGGGCTGCCATAACAAAATACCACAGGGTGGGTGGCTCAAGCAGCAGACATTTGTTTTCTCAAAGTTCTGGAGGCTAGAAACCCAAGATCAAGGTGTAAGCAGATCTGGTTTCTCCTGAGGCCTCTCTCCTTGGCTAGTAAACATCCCACTCTCACTGTGTCTTCACGTGGTCTTTTCTTTTTGCATGTCTCTCCACCCCTGCCCCATGTCCCTTTCTCCTCGTATAAGGGCACCATTCCTATTGGCCTCATTTTAACTTAGTCACCTCTTTAAAGGCTTTGTCTCCAAACAGGGTTACACTCTGAGGTACTGGGCTTTGGGACTTCAACATATGAATTTGGGGAGGACAATACTCAGTCCATAGCATTTACATAATGAAAGAGCAGAGCAAATAAGTTCCCTGTGGTACACTTGTTTTTGTTTAAAAAGAGACTTCAGATTTATTGTGGTGATCATTTTGCAATATATACAAATATTGAGTCATTATGTTGTATCTCTGAAACCAACATAAATGTCATACATCAATAATACATCAATAAAAACAAATTAATACATAGTTAAATTAATTAGTTAAAATGAGAGTGTTTACAGAAGGTAGGCATACATACTATTTTATATTTAGATGGATAGATTCCCTAGAGGGAAAAAAAAGTAACATGCATAAGAGAAAAAGAGTTCTTCTAGTGAATAGTTAAAATACAATATGAAAGATTTGTTTATTTATTTGTTTAATTCTTACACAGCTTTATGTGCTGAGTTCTGTTCTAAGTACCTCACAAACACTAACTCCTGCAGTCCTTCCCTGATACAGATGTACGAGGTGACGCTACTGATCAATAACAACTCTCTAGATACGATAAAATCCAAACTTTTTATTTGGGCATGTAAGAAAGATTCTTCACTGCCTGCACACCAGTCATGGGGAATTCTTTGCCACAAGCGAAATGCTTCATATGTATTTGCCTTTACACAAGCTATCCCTTCTTCCCTTTACTCTTTAAAAAAAAAAAAAAGGAGAAATCCTTGGTTTTTCATGAACGGTTATTTTTCATCTAATGAAAGGCAATGAGGCAGAGTGGAAGAGGCACAGACTCTAGGTTCAGATAGACCTGAATTTGAATGCATTATTTCAGGCAAGTAATTTACCTTTCAGAACTTCAATATTACAGCTGCAACAAAGATACTACTACTACTGCCCTGCTAGGTTGTGAGAATTAGAAATAATAGCACTGGGAAATACCTGGCAGTCCAGTGGTTAGGACTCCGAGCTTTCACTGCCGAAGCCACGGGTTCCATCCCTGGTTGGGAAACTAAGATCCCGCAAGCTGCGCAGCGTGGCCAAAAATAAATAAATAAATAAACACTTAGACTGTAAAGAAAAAAAGAAATAATAGCACTTTGCACTCTGCCAACCATACCTGCACATGTTTATGTGTGTGCCTAATAGCTCTTATTGTTATATTGTTAATATTAATACTGTGTACACTGGGATCCCTTGAATGCAAGACAGAAGGTGAGATAAAAATTCTGCTAGTAGGTTTTGGTCTAAATTGAACTTTTACTGGTCAACTTAATATTCTCTGTTTTCATATTCAGTAGTGCTAATATTCAACCAGTATATTTGCCATTTTCTCAAATCAAAAATATTTTAGCATTTTTATTTTTTAAATATATGTATGTGATTACATATGGTAATTGTTTTTAATGTTGCATGTATATGTATATTATATTGAGTAACTAGATTTAGCTTCTGTCTAAATTTCAAAAGCAATGTGCTTCATTTTTTTAAACCACTTTATTGAGGTATGATTGACATACAAAAATAACTGCACATATTTAATGTAGACAACTTGATGATTTTGGAGATACGTGTAAACCTATAAAACCATCACCATAATTCATGCCATAAAAATATCCATCACCTCCAAAAGTTCCTACCAACATATTATTTTTGTGTGTATGGTAAGAGCATTTAACAGAAGATCTTCCTTCTTATCATTATTCTAAGGATTTTTTTTTACACTGGTGGATTTTTCAGTTACCCACTTACACACTTAAATGAAAACCTCAAATTCGGGACTTCAGAATAAGAAAATGTGCAGAAACACATGTATCCTTGAACATGCTATTTCATGGAAAAGGAATAACTATGGTATATCAGATGCTCAGCTAAAATCTCCACTGATTTTTACAAATTTACATTTCCACTCACCTGTTCTAAATGTAGGATTCCTGGTCCCCTTCTCTCATCTAATTCAGGATCTGCAGGTGAGGCACCGAAAATGTTTGGAGTCGGGTGTAAATTAAACCTTCACATTACAATGATATCAAGTGTAGGTGTTCTATCGATGTGGGTATGATGTCAACCAAAGGTGAGAGGCTAGACAATTGAAAGGCTGGGAGGAAATAAGAGAACCTGAAATAAAGAAGGATTCAGAAAGCACTTTGGAAAAAATGAATCTCATGTGCACGGAGCCTTTCCTCCCTTTGTTCACATCTACCCACCCCGTCGTCCCTTACCTAATTCAAAACTTACCTCCTCTGATTCCCTACCATCTTTACTCTTCCCTAATCATTGCTTTGTCTTTTCATTCTCTTTTATTCTTTTATATTTATATGAATAATTGTAAATTTGTCAGATACAATGATGTTTTCTACTTCTGTGTTTCTGAACCTCTTAACAGTGGTATGTACTGTAGGTATACAAGTTATTAATTCATTACCATCTGACATGATAAATCATTATTTTTAAATCAGTCTTCCCCATCAGAGTATAAGCTCTGTGAGAACAGGACTTTGTCAGTCTTGTTCATTGCTGTATCCAGAATCTAGAGAAGTGCCTGGAAAAAAACTAGGCACTCAAGCACCTGCAGGGAACCAAGTACTGTTCAGGGTGCTGGTAACATAGATGGATGACAAGCCTCTACTCCCCTGAGTTTATATTCTAGTGTAGAAAAATGGGAATGAACACACACACACACACACACACACACGCACACACACACACGTGCTGTCATCGCTTAGGATAAGTGGTAGAAAGGAAAAGCACTGTGAAGGGATAGGACTGGGAGGGTGGGTGGTGTTTAGATAAGGTGATGAGGGAGGACTCTGGACTCTGGGAAAAAGTGACTTTTGAGCACATTCCTGAATCAAGTGAGAATCTGAGGATTGGGGAGATCAAGTCATTCTGACAAAGGCAGCAGCAACTACAAAGGCTCTGGAACAGAAATAAATTTGGCTTATTTAAGAGAAAAAAAATGCAAATAAGGGAGCACTGGGGAAAGTTGTAAGAGACAAGTCTGGCGTGATTAACAGGGTCAGATCACATAGTGCCGCAGAGTCAACCAGAAGGAGTTTAGATTTTATTTCGCAAGTACTGTGAATCCACTGAATGAATGAATAAATGAAAAAGTGGGTCAGTGGTGCCTAAATACAGTGTGATCCAAGTACATTTGCTTCAGAGCAATTAATTGATTAGTTGCCAAAATGTCATTTTATGCCTGCTAATCACACCCTCTATCAAAACACAAAAGAAGTCCAATCATTTTATGTGAATCTAGCTCAAGGGCTGGGCTCATTGGAGCAAATGATGAGAACCTTAGAGCAACTGGGTATGTAACTACAGCAGATCCATTATTGGTGCTGCCAGAGCAGCAAGGGTACCCACGGAGATGAAGCAGAAATGCCCCAACAGCGACGGGTGTGCCAGTAAATCTCTGCAGTGGAGAGACTTACACCAAAAACTTTATTCCTCTCACTTTTCTTTTCCATTGCTGAGCACATCTCTGCCAACACTTCCTTAGGTGTTACATTACTATTCTGGAGAACAAGCTTTCTTGGTAAACCAACTGCTTTCCAAGTATTTTAGCTGAAAGGGAATATAAACAGACGTTAACCTCACAGGTTCTGGAATCAGAGTGTTTATTAAGCCAACTGGGTGCTCTTGGGCAAGTTAAATTGTCAGTGCCACAGTTTCTGCATCAGTAGATGGGGATAGTAATAATCCTCACAATGTTATTGTGAGGATGAAATTAGATAATTCATTTAAAGCCCTTAATAGAGTTCCTGGTATGAGATCATTGTTCCAGAAACATTAACTATTCTTATTATAACCAGGAAAAGATAATTTTTTTTCCTGACATTCAGTCTTACCAAGGTAAATCATCTAAGTTTCTAAAAGCTAAGTTTGGATCTGCCTCTTTCTAGGAGAGGAAGGCCCATCCTATTCGCATGTTCAGTGGTTTGGGACAAAGCATTACTGTGATAGAAGCCATGAGCATTCTCAGAAACTGAACACATGGCTTGGAGGGAATGTGGAATTATAGAAAGATCTTGAGGTTGGAACCCAAAAGCCATGTACTTGGTCCTTATTGGTGACCTGCTTTACAGGTGATCTTGTGGAGGTTATCTGAGCTTTCTATTCTTCATGGCCTTGGCTGCAGAATGAGGGAAATAATAATATCTCTCTTGCAAGGTTTTCATATGAAGTAAAAGTGATCATTTTCATAAATGTCCCTTGAAATCTTTATAACCCTATTCAAATGTTAGTTATTTTGTTATTAAAAGTTTTGAGCCTTTCGATATTGATTAGAAGATAGTTTCCTGAGATGAAAAGGGATAAGGTCAGTTCTGGCATTTGCTCTCTTTTTTATTGACATATAATAAACTTACAATATTATACTAGTTTCAGGTATGCAACATATCAATTCAATATTTTCATACTTTACAGGTGAATATCACAGTAAGTCTAGCTACCATATGTCATTACACAAAGTTAGTACAATTTTACTGACAATATTCCCTATGCTGTACATTATATCCCTGTGACTTATTTATTTTATAACTGGAAGTTTGTACCTCTTAATCCCCTTCACCTATTTCACTCATCGTCCCCACGCCCCTCCCCTCTGGCAACCATCAGTTTGTTCTCTGTATCTGTGTGTCTGTTTCTGTTTTGTTTGTTCATTTGTTTTGTTTTTTAGATTCCACATAAAAGTGAAATCATGAGGTAATTGTCTTTCTCTGTCTGACTTACTCCACTTAATGTAAGTAAAATCATACTGTCACAAATGGCAAGATTTCATTTTTTTTTATGGCTGAGTAATATTCTGTTGTATATAAATTACCACATCTCCATTATCCAATCATTTATCAATGGACACTATCTTGTTTCCACATCTTGGCTATTGTAAATAATGCTGCAGTTAACATAGGGCTGCATATATCTTTTTGAATTAGTGTTTTTGTTTTCTTTGGAAAAATACTCAGAAGTGGAACTGCTGGATCATATGGCAGTTCTATTTTTAATTTTTTGAGGACACTTCATACTGTTTTCCATAGTAGCTGTCCCAATTTGCATTCCCACCAACAGTACCCAAGGGTTCCCTTTTCTCTACATCCTCACCAGTGCTTGTGATTTATTGTCTTTTTGATGATGGCCATTCTGACAGGTGTGAGGTAATATCTCACTGTGGTTTTGTTTTGCATTTCCCTGATGATTAGCTATATTGAGCATCTTTTCATGGACCTTTGGCAATTATGTCTTCTTCGTGAAAATGTCTAAGTCAGGTCCTATGCCCATTTTTAACAGAGTTGTTTGTGTTTTTGTTGTCGAGTTGTATGAATTCTTTGTATATGTTGCATGTTAACCCCTTATTGACATATTGTTTACAAATATCCTCTCCCATTTACTAAGCAGCTTTTTTTTAAATTTTTGATTAGTTTCTTTCACTGTGCAAAAGTTTTTTTTTTTTAATTTGATGTAGTATCATTTGTTGATTTTTGCTTTTGTTTCCCTTGCCTGAGGAAACAAATCCAAAAAACATTGCTTAAGATTGATGTCAGAGACCATACTGCCTATTTTTTCTTCTAGGAGTTATATGATTTCAGTTCTTATGTTTAAGTCTTAAATACATTTTTAATTTATTGTTGTGCATGGTGTGAGAAAAATAGTCCAATTTGACTCTTTTACATGTAGCTGTCCAGTTTTCCCAACACCATTTACTAAAGAGGTTGTCTTTTCCTCAATGTATATTCTTGCCTCCTTTGTTGTACATTAATTGACCTGTAACGGTGGGCCTACTTCTGGGATTTCTGTTCTGTTCCATTCCATTGATCTATGCATCTGTTTTTAATGCCTGTTTGGATTACTACAGCTTTGTAGTATAGTTTGAAATCAGGGAGTGTGGTACCTCCAGCTTTGTTCTTCTTTCTCAAGATCCTTGGGCTATACAGGATCTTTTGTTTTTCCATAAAAATTTTAGGATTATCTCTTCTAATTCTGTGAAAAATGGCATTGATGGGGATTGCATTGAATCTGTAAATTGCCTTGAATAGTATGTTCACTAACAATATTAATTCTTCCAATCCTTGAACATTGTTTCTCTTCCCATTTGTGTCATCTTCAGTTTGTTCTTATAGTTTTCTGGGTACAGGTCTTGTACCTCTTTGGTTGAATTTATTCCTAGGTGTTTTATTCATTTTGATGAAACTGCAAATGGGATTGTTTCCTCAATTTCTCTTTCTAATAGTTTATTATTATTGTATAGAAATACAACAGATTTCTATATATTAAATTTGTATCCTGAAACATTACTGAATTCATTTATTAGTATTAATAGTTTTTTGGTAGAATCTTTAGGATTTTCTATATATAGTATCATGTCATCTGCAAACAGTGACAGTTTTACATGTTCCTTTCCAATTTAGATTACTTTTATTTACTTATGTTTATTGTCGGATTGCTGTGTCTAGGACTTCCAATGTTATGTTGTATAAAAGTAGTAAGAGTGGGCATTCTTATCTGTTCCTGATCTTAGAGAAAATGCTTTCAGCTTTTCACCATTGAGTATGATGTTGGCTATGGATTTGTCATATATAGCCTTTATTATATTGAGGTATGTTTCCTCTACACCCACTTTCTAGAGAGTTTTTATCATAAACTGATGTTGAATTTTGTCAAAAACTTTTTCTGCATCTACTGAAGTGATCATATGATTTTTTTCCCTTCAATTTGTTAAAATGGTGTATCACATTTATGGATTTGTGGATATTGAACCATTCTTACATCCCTGGGACAAATTCCACTTGATCTTGGTGTGTGATCATTTAATGTATTGTTGAATTCAGTTTGCTAATATATTGTTGAGGATTTTTGCATCCATGTTCATCAGTGATATTGGCCTGTAATTTTCCTTTTTTGTAGTGTCTTTGGTTTTGGTATCAGGGTGATACTGGCCTTGTATAATGTGTTTGGAAGCATTCCTTCCTCTGTAAGGTTTTGGAATACTTTGAGAAGGATAGGTATTAACTCTTCTATAAATGTTTGGTAGAATTCACATGTCAGGGTCTCTGGTCCTGGACTTTTGTTTGTTGAGAATTTTTAAATTACGGATTCAATTTTATTACTGGTAATTGGTTTGCTCATGTTTCTTATTTTTTCCTGATTCAGTCTTGGGAGATTGTAAATTTCTAGGATTTATTTATTTGTTCTGGGCTGTTCATTTTATTGGTATATAATTGTTCATAGTAATCTCTTAAGATCCTTTGTATTTCTGTGATGTCAGTTGTAACTTCTCCTCTTTCATTTCTGATTTTGTTTATTTGGGTCCTCTTTTTTTCTTGATGAATCTGGCTAAAGGCTTATCAATTTTGTTTATTTTTTCAAAGAATCAGCTCTTGGTTTTATTGATCTTTTCTATTGTTATTCTATCTCTATTTCATTTATTTCCACTCTCATCTTTATTATTTCTTTCCTTCTGCTAACATTGGGTTTTGTTTGTTCTTCTTTCTCTGGTTCCATTAGGTGTAAGGTTAGATTTTTTGGGGGGGAGGTTTTTCTTGTTTCCTGAGGTAAACTTGTATCACTATAAACTTCCTTCTTAACACCTGCTTTGGCTGTGTCCTATAGTTTTTTGATCATTGTGTTTTCATTTTCATTTGTCTCCAGTTATTTTTTGATTTCCACTTTGATTTCTTCAATGACCCCTTAGTTGTTTAGCAGCATATATTTTTAGACGATTTTTAGTCTCATGACATTGTGGTTGGAAAAGATACTTGATATGATTTCGGTCTTTTTAAATGTACTGAGCCTTGCTCTGTGGCCTAGGATGTGATCTGTTCTGGAGAATGTTCTGTGTGCACTTAAAAAGAATGTGTGCTCTGCTGCTTTTAGATTAAGTGTTCTGTATATATAACCACTAAGTTCATCTAGTCTAATGTGTCCTTTAAGACCAGGGTTTTCTTATTGATATTCTGTCTGGATTATCTGTTTATGAATATCAGTGATGTGTTAAAATCCCCTGCTATTATTGTGTTACTATAAATTTCTCACTTTATGTCTGTTAATATTTGCTTTATGCATTTAGGTGTTCCTATGTTGGGTGCATATATATTTATAATTGTTATATCTTCTTGTTTGATTGAACCCTTTATCATTATGCAATGTTCTTCTTTGTTTTTTATTACAGTCTTTGTTTTAAAGTCTATTTTGTCTGATATAAATATTGCTACCCCACCTTTCTTTTTGTTTCCACTTGCATGGAATAACTTTTTTCATCCCCTCACGTTCAAGTCTGTGTGTGTCTTTAGATCTAAAGTGAGTGACTTGTAAGCAGCGTATAGATGAGTCTTGTTTCTTTATCCATTCAGCCACTCTATGTCTTTTGACTGAAGCATTTAGTCCAGTTACATTTAAAGTAATTATTGGTAGGTATGTATTTATTGCCCTTTTGTCCATTTTTTCTGGTTGTTATTACAATTTTCTTTGTTGTTGTTCCTTTCTTCTTCTTTTGCTCTTTCTTCTTGTGATTTGATGACTTTCTTTAGTGTTAGTGTTTTATATCTTTTGTTTTGTGAATCCCTTTACTACCTATTGTAGATACAGATGATTTTACTAGTTTTGTCTTTTAACATTCCTACTAGCTTTATAAGTGATCTATTACCTTTACTGTAATTTGCCTTTAGCAATGAGAGTTTTCTATTTATAATTTTTATATTTCTAGTTGTTATTTTTTTTTTCTGCTTAGAGAAATCCCTTTAACATTTTTGGTAATGATGGTTTAGTGATGTTGAATTCTTTTAGCTTCCACTTCTCTGTACAACTCTTTATGTCTCCTTCACATCTGACTGATAGGCTCACCAGGTAGAGTATTCTTGATTGTAGATTTTTCCCTTTCATCACTTTAAATATATCCTGTCACTCCCTTCTGTCCTGCAAAGTTTCTGCTGAAAAGTCAGCTGATAGCTTTAAGGGAGTCCCCTCGTATGTAACTAGTCCCTTTTCTCTTGTTACTCTTAAGGTTCTCTTTTTATCTTTAATATGTTTCATTTTTAACTGACTATAATTTTAAATTCATAATTAATTATAATGTTTCTTGATGTGAACCTGTTTGGATTTATCTTGTTTGGGACTTTCTGTACTTCATGTACCTGGTGTGTTTCTTTTCCCAGGTTAGGAAATTTTTCAGCTATTATTTTATTAAATAAATTACCTGCCCCTTTCTCTCTCTCATCGCCTTCTGGGACCCCTATAATGCAAATGTTAGTGTGCTTGATATTGTCCCAGTAGTCTCTTAAACTGTCCTCAATTTTTCATTCTTTTTTCTTTTCTCAATTTATTTTGGGTGATTTCCATTACTCTGTCTTCCGGTTAACTCATTCATTCCTCTGTATCATCTAATCTACTGTTGATTCCTTCTAGTGTATTTTTTTATTTCAGTTATTGTATTCTTCAGTCTCTGTTTGGTTCTTCTTTATATTTTCTAACTCTTTGTTAAAAATTCTCACTGTAGTTTTGATTTGCATTTCTCTAATGATTAGTGATGTTGAGCATCCTTTCACATGTTTGTTGGCAATCTGTATATCTTCTTTGGAGAAATGTCTATTTAGGTCTTCTGCACATTTTTGGATTGGGTTGAATGAAGTATCACCTCACACTGGTCAGAATGGCCATCATCAAAAAATCTACAAACAATAAATGCTGGAGAGGGTGTGGAGAAAATGGAACCCTCTTGTGCTGTTGGTGGGAATGTAAATTGATGGAACCACTATGGAGAACAGTAGGGAGGTTCATTAAAAAAATAAAAATAGAACTACCATATGACCCAGCAATCCTACTACTGGGCATATACCCTGAGAAAACCATAATTCAAGAAGAGTCATGTACCACAATGTTCATTGCATCACTATTTACAGTAGCCAGGACATGGAAGGAACCTAAGTGTCCATCAACAGAGGAATGGATAAAGAAGATGTGGCACATGTATACAGTGCAATATTACTCAGCCATAAGAAGAAACAAGATTGAGTTATTTGTAGTGCAGTGGATGGACCTAGAGTCTGTCATACAGAGTGAAGTAAGTCAGAAAGAGAAAAACAAATACCATATGCTAACACATATATATGGAATCAAAAAAAAAAAAAAAGGTTCTGAAAAACCTAGGGGCAGGACAGGAATAAAGATGCAGATGTAGAGAATGGACTTGCAGACACGGGGAGGGGGAAGGGTAAGCTGGGAAGAAGTGAGAGAGTGGCATTTACATATATACACTACCAAATGTAAAATAGATAGCTAGTGGGAAGCAGCTGCATAGCACAGGGAGATCAGCTCAGTGCTTTGTGACCACCTAGAGGAGTGGGATAGGAAGGGTGGGAGGGAGACACAAGAGGGAGGAGATATGGGGATATATGTATACATATAGCTGATTCACTTTGTTATACAGCAGCAACTAACACAACAATGTAAAGCAATTATACTCCAATAAAGATGTTAAAAAAGAAAATTCTCACTGTATTCATTCATTCTTCTCCTGAGTTTGTTGAGCATCTTTATGGTCATTACCTGTATCTTTATCATGTAGATTGCTTATCTCCACTTCACTTAGGTCTTCTTCTGGAGTTTTGTCTTGTTCTTTCCTTCAGAACATATTCCTCTTTCTCCTCATTTTGCCTAATTTTCTGTGCTTATTTCTATGTATTAGGTGGGTCAGTTACATTTCTCAATCTTAGAGAAGTGGCTTTATGTAGGAGACATCTTATGGGGCCTGGTAGCACCCTCCCGTCTGGTTACCAGATCTACATGCTCTAAGGATGTCCCTTATTGGGCTGCAGGGGACCTTCTGTTGTGGTTGTGCTGACTACTGTGGGTATGCTGGTAGCCTGGATTGGCCCCTGGCCCAGTTGGTGGCCAGGCCATCTTGTGCAGTAGCTGCCAGCCCACTGGTAGATGGGTTTGGTTCCCAGGGAAGTGGGCTACAGACCCGGGGATCCTGGAGATGGTGGGAAAACTAATAGGCTAGTGGGAGGACTGCAAAATGGCACTTTCCAGCATCAGTGTCTTCATAGTGAATGAGCTCCCAGAAATGACTACCACCAGCATCTTTGTTCTGAAGAGGAGTCCCAGTTGCCTCCTGCCTCTCCAGAAGGCTCTCCAGGATCAGCAAATGGGTCTGACCCAGGCGGCTTTCAAATTACTGCCTCTGCACTGGGACTTGGAGTGTGTGAGATTTTGCATGTGCCCTTTATGAGTAGCGTCTCTGTTTCCTACAACTCTCTGGCTCTCCCATACACAAGCCCCACTGGCCTTCAAAGCCTGACATTCTGGGGGCTTATCTTCCTGGTGTAAGACCTCTGGGCTGGAGAGCCCAGTGTAAGCCTTGGGCCCCCTCACTCCTTGGGGTTCTGCATTGTGATTATCTTCCCATTTGTGGGTCACCAGCCAGGGGCATGAGTCTTACCAACACCATGTCTCTGCCCCTTATACCAGTCTTGTGTTGTTCGCGCTTATATCTTTAGTTGTGAAAAATCTTTTCTCCTAGTCTTCAGGTCCTTCTCATAGGTAGTTGCCTTTTCAATAGTTGGGTATTTTGGTGTGCCCATGGGAGGAGGTGAGCTCAGGGTCTTTCTACTCTACCATCTTGGCTTCACCCCCTGGTGTTTGCTTTCTGAAGTAGAAGTAAAGTGTTGTTTTTAATACTTAAATTGCTAGAACTTTATGTTAACGGTTTTCTGCTCTATGTATACTTTTTTTCTTTTTTAAACCAGAAATAAAATTTTAATCAGAAAAATTTAAAGAGAATACTCTATTGGGTCTGGTATTCTCATGTTCAAGGTATTGATTTCCAATATGAAGTTTAAAGAAACTGGGAAGGAGTAAGAGTGTGCCTGCATTTCATGAAAACAACTATTTTGGTAGTGATAAGTTGAAGACAATTTCTAGATACCCTATCCTTGACATTAGTTTGGCAAGCATATAGCACATATAGCATATCTATAGCCATATAGATGTGGCAGAGAGAACATTATGGCTAATTTTATAACTTCAATCTGTTGTCATCAGTATACAAATGAAATTAAACCCATGTTGACTGATCAAATTACTAAAGAGAGACGTGTGGTTTAGAAAGGAGCAGAGGCCTGAGAGCAGAAACCCTGATGACACCTGAAAAAAAATGCTTAGTGTCAGAGTCCCAGCCCCCAACAAGGTGTTGTCTACATGCAATTTTTATTCAACTGAGGGCTCTAACCAAAGATAGAACGTTTCTGTTCAAAACGGAAATCTAAGCAGCTGTAGAAAAGCTAGTGGCCATTATGATCCGAGAAAAGCAGCTGGGAGATCTGTGGTTGCCTCTGCAAGGCTCCTTTGCTGCATCTCCTTGGAGACCCACAGGCTTTGCTATAGACTAAAACAGAAATCTGCAAGCAGGTGGCTTTGGAGAAACTAGAAGAAGCCAATTCCTAGATCCCCAAGGTGGAATTTTGAAAGCAGTCGGAAATAGAAGTGGAAGAGAAGTTTTTCTAAGCCAAAGCTAGAACCCATTCCCTATGCGGTTTCCAAAGGACTGAGAGCATGCTTTCCTATGGCTATTGATTTGTTAAAGAAATGCAAAAAATACACTCGTTTAAGTAACATAGATGAAAAAATGCTTCACAGAACATATGACTTTGTAGTTTTAACACAGAAATCACTGCTGCTGTTCCATTGTCACAAGACCTTGCCCCATAAATCACTCTATTTCTTCACACACTTCCATCCACATTCTTTCCCAATGAAGAAATAAACTAACAACAACAAATAACACCCTTATTATTTCTCCCTTATCTTAAAATATTTCCCTGGTTCCTCTTGAACTAACACCCATTTCTTAAAGTGCTTTACTGAACAATCTTCATGGGAGGGTCTACACCTGCTGTCTCTGCACTCTCCCCACCTTGGCTGGATCTCACATCCTCCTCTGACTCCTTAGTATTTCCAGCTCCCAGGGCCTTGTCTCAGCTGTTTCTTTCTGAAACTCTCTCTGGGACACTTAGCACTATTGACTACCTACTTGATTTTGAAATTCTCTGCTGGTTTTTCCCAACCTCCTTTGTGTCTGTATCTGTGTGTGTATCTTGCCTTATTCGTAGTATTTTCTCTCTGACCCCCTCCATCCTTCTCATTTTCTCTGATTCCTCCAACTTTTTGTTTCCTAACTCCTAAAAGAGACCATTTCCTAGAGTTCTGATTTTGGCTCCATTCTCTTCTATACATCTATACTTTATTGATTTAAAATAGCATAAGTAGACCATTTTACATTCTTTATATGCCTGTGTTCTTAACTTCATCATTATCAGCATTACCACTCTCTTGTCCATTCTAGAATTATAACTACACGGATATTATCATCAGGTCCATCCTACACTGTATCTCTCTTTCCATGAGACTTCTTGTTTACAGAGTTCCCACTTGGACTCTACTCTTTCTCTGAACAGACTGCTTCAACCACCTTCAGAATATTCCCACCACTCTCCAATTCAGCCTGTCATTTCACCAAATACCAATATATCTTCTTTTGTCTCCTTGTGATTTAAAATTACACAAATAAGGTGTCCAAAAATATGGCATCACCATCACAATTAAAATATCTTAGCCAGGTAAAAAGCTGAGTTCTATTATACGGCTCTCAGTATTTTGAACTCTGTTTAAAGTGTGCCAGCAGGACATGATGACATTCCTACATGTCAGCTTGGTCCACCAGGGAGATTTGCAATCCTTCATGTGGTTTCTACATTCAGAAGTTGAACTTGGGCTTGTCTTGAGGATATATTGCTTCTGTTAATTCACAGATGTTAATCTACTGAGGCCATGTTTTAGTTATAAATATTCTAATGTTGATAGGCAAGTTGTCTCTGAAATTGATGTTTTAGGTTCCCCTTCTGCTTTTCAATATTAAGAATTCTGAGATTGAACTAATGTCTAATTGCAAAGTTTTCTATGGTATCTATGACAGATCCCAAGAACCTCTATACTTTTTCTATATCCTGAAGTGGATTCTGACTCTTTTTTTCTTTGCACCTAAGACATGGACACTTAACCAGTTGCATTATTCCACTTGTACTAAATTCTAAAACATTCCAATCCATACTTTCCATTCCATTTATTTACATAGATAGATAGATAAATTCTTTCTCAGCTTGTCTCAAAATCCTATAAGCCAAAACTTACACTTGCAATATCAATAGACCTTTTATTACCTAGAGTTGAAAGTATTCTTCTATATACTGAAATAATACAGTGAAGATTATTCCTAGTTGAGATTTCAAATAATATTTAGAACCAAGCTAGTCTCCAACCAATAGTTAAAGGTTGAGGGCACAGATAGCTGAATTTTTATAAACACCATTTCTTACAACTAACTGAATCAAGGAAAAGCTGCATTATGAGAACAGAGACATTTGAGAAATCAAATACTTTATTGGCAGCCACCAGAAATAAGTACCTACTTGCTTCAACTTTGCTGGTTGAAGAAATGATAAATTCCACAGAAACCTGAGGAGTTCCAGAAGGAAGCCTTTCTCTGGCAGAGGCTGCAGAATGTGATAAAATGCTTTAACAGAACGTTGGAGTTACATGACCTTCAATGATAATAGCCAAGTAATAAATTAGTCTTCCCAGCTGCTAGTGCCTAATCATAACAACAAACAGTACGTGAAAACTAACACCATGACAGATAGTAATCATGTAACGTAACATGTTTATCCCAGGCACTGAAGGATAAGAGTGCAGAGACCCGAGAGGAGCTCAGTTAAGAATACATGTATTTCATCAAAAACTCCATGTGAAATTAACACTGCATTATTCAAAGACATTGTGAAAACAGTTTTAAATCACACTCTAATCTGGGAAAGTACAAGGGCATTGTCTGATATGCAGATCATCATTGCCATAGTTTTACTGTTATTATCACTGAGTAGGTTTTGAACAACTATACTTTGTGAAACATCATTCATCAGCAAAAAGAGGCATTGTCAGGATTGAGTGGAGACCTTGGCTTTAGGGTCAAAAAATTGCAGAGCCCTTTCTCTTGTCCTTACTTCTTTTACTTCTTCTAATTTTCTTTTTTCACCCTTCCCTTTATTTCACCCATGATTATTTATACTAGGATTGCACACATGCTGGGAATTATAGGAGAAATTGGAGCTGGTGGAAGACATGTCCTTCTCCTTTGAAATCTCTCAGACCTATCATCTACAAGGTGAAGGCCAGTCTTGGAAATGTGGCCCTTAAGTTCCTTCAGTCACTAGCCCCTGGTCACTCCTCCAGCCACAGTGCTTTCTACTTCCTGCTCTTGCATTGTTCTCTGCAACCCCTACCTACCCTTATCTCTCATACATCTTTCTTCTAACTTAGCAATCATATCGGTATCGTCACACATAACTCCACACAACTGAACATAATATGTCATTCCAAAGAACTGGAAATCTCTGTAAATCTCTTTTGATGGGATGCATCATTTGCAATCTCATGGTTTAATTTTCTTCAGCTCACTACCAAAATTTGTGTATGAGTAATTCCAGTGATCCCTCTGGTCTTATGTACAGAGGCCAAGAGGGTTGCCACTAGCTTTGTATATATGTCATCTCCAGCTTTTCATCTGAGAAGTTTCTCAGTTATCTTTACGGTAATTAACTGTTTTGATATGAGAAACAGAACTACCACATATATTTTAACGTTCCCAAAGCTGTGCCCTGAACACATTCAGTTTTTAGTAAATGGTGTTGACTGACTGGCTGGCTGACCAGTGGTGCACTAAGAATAAGCTTAACCTTTTTCCTGGATGCATTAACTTGAACTTTCAGAGCCTCTCTGCGACTTAGCTTGGCTTTCAAGCTAAGTTATTTCACACATATTCTGTGTGAAATATAAAAGCCCAGAGCCCTCAAAATAATTTTCCCTTTTCCATGAGGCAAAAGTGTTTTCATTGAACATTATATTTTTTAGTTGACACAAATCATATTTCTTTTTTCCATAATACTAATGAAAATGGTTAACTTCTTACTTATGAAAAGTCCAGAGTATTTAAAGATCTGAACAAACTATTCATACAAAATTGAAGTATACAATTCATACAAACTATTCATACATATATTCATTCAAACTATTCATACAAACTATTCATGCACACATATATATATATATGATAACTGGATGTCTTGTGTGCTCTCTGCTCTTGAATTAAGTTGTCTAGAGATGGTGATAAGACCTGGGTGTATAAAATTCATCTGCTTGCTGTTTTTATTCTCTAGTTTATAGTTGTTTTTTTTTTTTTTTACAAAACAACACATCTAACAATTAGAAGACTCACCTTCCAGTTGCCATCATTAGTTGTTTTTTCCTTGAGCAAGTACTTTAACCTCCCTGACCTAGTTTCCAAGACTGTAAAATTTTGGAATTGTTGTAAATTATCACCAATTTCTTTTATAGCTCCAGTACTAATGGACAAAGTTAAGGACACCTAAAAGTAGAAAGTAGGTTTTGTATACTTCATAGAATTTTCAATTTCTAAAAATTATGGTGTGCTTGTTAACATGTTCCTAATGTAATATTCAGCAAAATCTAGTATAATAAAGCTGGATTTATTTTATATTATGTTAGAAATATCTTATATGCTCACATATTTCCTTCATTTAAAACATCACCCAAGTTAACACTAAATAATTTGTGTAATTTTTAACATAAAGTAAACCCAGCTAGAAATAAGCCTTATTAAAACAGTATTGTGTAATGGATTATTGTTTAGTGCTCTTATTATCAAAATATTGACTTAAATAGTTAGCTAAAGTCCACTCCATACAAGAAAGCTTTATTTAACCCACACCATCTGGACTCCTCACTATTACAGCATTTCTCTACCCTCGAAGATGTTAAGTTTTCAAACTTAGCCCAGAGGAAGAGGTTCTTCATGCCTGGGTTCTTAGTAAAGAAATATTTTCAATAATACTGGCCCCATGTGTCTAAGATTGCGACTGTCACCATTGTTCTCCCCTTTTTCTACAATAAAAACTCCTTTCCTTTTGAGTTGGAACATAGGGGCTTCCCTGGTGGCACAGTGGTTAAGAATCCACCTGCCAATGCAGGAGACACAGATTCGAGCCCTGGTCCCAGAAGATCCCACATGCCTCGGAACAACTAAGCCCATGTGCCACAACTACTGAAGCCTGTGCAACTAGAGCCCATGCTCCACAATAAAGAGAAGCCACCGCAATGAGAAGCCTGTGCACCACAGCAAAGAGTAGCCCCTGCTCACTGCAACTAGAGAAAGCCCGTGTGCAGCAATGAAGACCCAATGCAGCCAAAAATAAATAAATAAATTTAAAAAACAAAACAAAACAAACAACAATTCCACATGTCCCAGCCTCCCTTTCACTTAAATCTGGCCAAGTTCTGGTCAATGAGACACAAGCAGAAGTGGTATATGTGACTCTAAGGAAGTATCCTTAGGGAAAGGGAGAAAGTTCTCTTTCCATTTATTTTTTCATGCTGGCTGCAATGGAGATGGTCTGCCTGGAGCGGAATCAGTCATCTTTGTGCTTGAACTGGAGGTCACGCATGATGAATTAATAAAAGAGAAGGAATCAGGGTCCCTGACACAGCCCGAGGTGACCTTCATTCAGTTTCTATGTGTAAGAGAATATCATCTGGGGTTTTCTGGCAAACCTAATCCTGTGAGTCTATAATATACGTATATATTTTTAGTGCATCTAAGTGCCAGGTACTGCCGAAGTATTTTCCCTGCATTATATTATTTAAGGTGTTACAACAGCTCTGTGAGGTAAGCATTATCATAAAAGATGTAAAAACTGAGCTTAAAGAGGCCAACTCACCCACATAGAAGCCCTGGACTCTCTCTCATTGACTATGCCCCTACCCTGCTCTGGTTTACATTCTATTAAATATTTATTGGTTTATATTATCATCTTCTTCCCACTCAAATGTATGAGCAGGAATGTTGCTTTGCTTGTTGCCATATCGCCAGAATCTACAGCTGAGCCTGGAACAAGATTAGTTGAATATATATGAGTAGATGACTCAAAATCCCATTCACTTAGCCACGAAATTATATTGCTCTCCCACGTGTAATCTTGTAAGGCCAATTCTGTGTGAGTTACAACTAGGCTACATGTGTTTTACATACCTCAGCATTTTTTGATTTTGGGAAACATGCTCAGAAATTACATAATCTGGAGGGATGTTATCAAGAGAAGAAGAGAGAAACCCAAGACTACACTTTTTAATTCTATTTAGTGGAATTATTTTTATTCTTAAATATAAAAGAAGTTTAATATTTTCTGGCCTCTATAAAGTCTGATGTAGCAGTACAATTAAGTTCCAATATTGACATAGTAAATTTGCAGAAAATCAAATAAGTTTGCAGTAACACATATTGCAACAACCTATTGCAACAAATAAGGTTGCAATAAAACATCAGAAAAAACAGTCAAAACTCATTCTACTTGTCAGTTATTTGCCTGTGAAATGTGCTTGATGATGGCCTTTTCCAATATTGCCCTCCAATTATTTTGCTGAATTGCTGAAAACGTAAATCATATGCAGCTACATTTAAAAAATTAAAGTGGGTGCATGAGTTCCTTCAGCCTGAAATGGAAGAAATGCAAGACTTTGTATTTAAGAGTAATTCAGACCACACTATTTTGAGTTCCCACTTTATGTGGGGCATTGAATTTTTCAAAAGATGACCTAACAAGAGACAGCTAATTTACAACTCTTTCCAAATGAACTTAAAGTTAAAGGTGATTATCTGTTTTATATTTTCCATAAAAATTTTATTTGAAAAGGGGGGAAAAAAGAAGACTCCCCAGTAGAAACTGAAATAAGCCCTTTTCTTTTATTCCTCCAGATTAATGAACATTCATAACATTGCACTCCTTGACTGCACTTCTCTTTTCTTGATTTGGTAGGCGGAATATTTGAAATATTTAATTGGCTAGTTTTCCATATTTCAAATCCCATTACAGACCATGAAAGCACTGGTTTGATAAGAAAACTTAATGTACTGGAAAAGAAGAATGGGTAGTGTTTGACTGAGGGTCTTTGCAAGTAACCTTTATCAGCAAGTCTGAACCAGTTTTTCAACTTGCTGATTTTAGAAATTTCTCATTGATCTGTGGGCCTGAGATGCCTCTTTGCAGCAGTAGATAGCTAATGGGAGGTAGCAGACATTATTTTAGTTTTAAATTTATAAAGGAGAGGAAAAAATGATATTATCTTGTGTAACAAAGTTGATGCATAGCTTGACCAAAGTGTTCCAGTAGTGTGATCAAATAATGTTTCACTTTAACCCACTGGTCTAAGGAGATACCTGAGTAGGTACAAGTTATAAATAAAGCATTCATTTCACAGAGAAGTCACTTTATGTTTTGATGAATGTGGAACAGTTAGCACAAGATTAAAGTGAACACACATAAACAAATTCAGCTATTTGTTCATATCTCACTCCCCCATTTCCCCTTAGAAAGCTTTCAAATGCACACAATTTTCTTCCCTATATACTAATTCTAGGAATGAGATAAGTCCAACAATCAGGAGAGTCATTTTGCTCTTAACCCTCTTATTGAATTTACTTATGGGTAGCATACCTGTGCCTGGTTTCTAAGGAAGCTTTGTTCCAAGTTCATCAACGTGAATGGGAAGCAAGTGTATGGATTGTTTCAACAAACCTTTACTGGCAATTACTAAAGACTTCTGCATGAATTCAGGATTATTTTTGTGTTTTGCTTTTAGAAGGTAATACTTACTGTATATTGGCTTTAGGATAAAGAAATTGTTTACCTAAAATAAATAGACTGCCAGATACTTCTCCAGAAAAGATGAGTTTATTTGGAATCAGCAGAGAATTGTAATTCAGGGTCTTCAACCATGGTGAGCCACTTGCAAGTTCGCTCACGGCAAAAGAAAGAACCCTTTTACAGAGGGGAATGGAAGGTGGGAGGGCTGTAAACAAAGAGTCCATGGCTTTTCATTGGCTGAGTCCTTCCAGGAAAGTAGAGGAGTCTTTATTCTTCCTGCTGGGCTCTGCCATCATCACAGGAAGTGAGAGGTCCACTTCTGGTTCCCTCCGCCCCCCGTTTAAGTGAGGTTTCAGTTTATTAATTTTTTACAGAATCATCAAACGGAACATTCTGTGGCTACACAGCATTGTTCCTTAGGTTTCATGACATTTTTGGAACTATTTATTTCATATTTATCATAAGACTTAGTTTAAAACAGACCCCATTCCTAGCAGAAGTATAAGATATTATAAAATATATTTCGCTGGATACACTCCTGGCCCCTTCTTCTCACCCCTACTTTTTCATATCTTTTCTTGTTTAGTATTGTTATTTTTATCTTTCACTGTATATATTTAAATGTCACCTTAAATCTTTCTGTAACCAGAAGGGTAAAGCTAGAGGAGATAGATAGATGGGTCGATAAGTAGATACTTAGAAAGACAATGAAATAGCATTTACTGTTTCAATGTTTTTGAAGTTTGTAGTTAATTTCTCAGTATTTACCACCTGATATGTTCAAAGCTATATATTGTGGTTCCAAGTAGAATGATATAGTCTCTAATACTGAGGACCTGAAAACATGAGTATGGGTGAAAGAGACCAAGGTAAACAACCACTGTACAGTATTGGATTTGCTACAAATGCTATCTGGACACGGAGAATCCTGGCAGCCCTGAGGTGGAGGTCAAGGATGCTTTCATAGAGGAGATGGCATTTGACCTGGGCTAAGGAAGGAAGGGCGTTGATACAAACAGGAAGAGAAGAACAGTCTTAACAAAGGCACAGAGACGCGGATGTGCACGATGGATTTGAAAATCTTTAATTCCCTTTTTGTTCCAGTTGTCAGTTGGGGCTAGTATTGCATTGGAGAGTCAGCTTGATAATAAATGACCATGTTTGGTACCTGACCTGGCTTCTCAGCAGCCCTTGCATACCTCTGTCAGTCTGCTTGACTAGGTACTGAGTTAAAGCATCCTCCATTCCTGCTGATTCAGATCCATTTTATTTTTCTGCTAGTCCAAAGAGACTGCCTTTATATTGTTGGGCCATGCATTCTATTCAGGAACTACACTGTATTTGTGGAAGGAAATTCTGGCAATGATCAACCTAAGAAGTGACTAAAACCACAGCCAAGCTGGTGATATTAGCTGTACAGACTTGACTCCCCAATTCTGCTGAGGTTTAAAATTAAGAGGAGCACTGCCCAGTGAGCCATGGGGATGACTGTAGAGCATGTTAGGTGTTAATAAGGAAAGAAGCTTCCTGTCCCTATAAAAGGTGCCCCAGAATCACCCCTGTGATAATTTCAAAAAAGAGGGCATAGATATCTCCCCCCAAAATATTTCTTAATTACAAATGGGAAAAGTGGGGAAATCTGGTAGATGCAACCTAAATCAAGTGATTGGAGTTAACTTCACCAGGAATACGACCTATGTGTGTCTTATTATCACATCACTTCTGTGATATTCCTGCCAAAAATGCACAACCTCAATCTACTTTTAAGAAAGGGCACACACATCTAAATTGAGGGAGGTTCTACAAAATAAGTGGGCAGTAGTCTTCACAGTGGTCAAGATCATGAAAGACAAAGAATGAGAACTACCCCAGATTAGAGATTAGGGAGACAGGATAACTAAATGCAGTGCAGGATCCCGGATGGGATGGTGCATCACAGAAGGGACAGTAGAGGTACAAGGGCTGAATTTTGAATAAGGTTTGGAGACCAGTTAAGAGCATGTTCTTTTTTTACTTTATGGCCGCACCGTGTGGCATGTGGGATCTTAGTTCCCCGACCAGGGATCGAACCCAAGCCCCCAGCAGTGGAAACTCAGAGTCCTAACCATTGGGCTGCCAGGGAAGTCCTAATAGTATGTTCTAAGGTTAATTTAGTGACTTAGATTAATTGCACTGTGGTTGTGTCAGATTAATATATAAGGGAAAGCTGGGTGAAGGATATACAGGAATTCTGTGTACTATTTTGCAACATTTTTATGTCTAAAACTATTCCAAAATAAAATGTTAAAAAAAAGAGAGAACCTATAAATTATGATTCTTCCCATTTCCTTTTGTTCTTAGTCCTAGCTTCAAATAAAGGGTGACAGAGTAAACATAAACATAATTATGTGTGTGTGTGTGTGTGTGTGTATGTGCACGTGCATGTATATATATGTATATATGTATAAATGCTGAAGAGGATGTGGAGAAAAGGGAACCCTCTTGCACTGTTGGTGGGAATGTAAATTGATACAGCCACTGTGGAGAACAGTATGGAGGTTCCTTAAAAAACTCAAAATAGAACTACCATATGACCCAGCAATCCCACTACTGGGCATATACCCTGAGAAAACCATAATTCAAAAAGAGTCATGTACCACAATGTTCACTGCAGCACTATTTACAATAGCCAGGACATGGAAGCAACCTAAGTGTCCATCGACAGACGAATGGATAAAGAAGATGTGGCACATATATACAAAGGAATATTACTCAGCCATAAAAAGAAACGAAACAGAGTTATTTGCAGTGAGGTGCATGGACTTAGAGTCTGTCATACAGAGTGAAGTAAGTCAGAAAGAGAAAAACAAATACCATATGCTAACACATACATATGGAATCTAAAAAAAAAAAAAAAAAAAAATGTGGTTCTGAAGAACCTAGGGACAGGACAGGAATAAAGACACAGACATAGAGAATGGACTTGAGGACACGGGAGGGGGAAGAGTAAGCTGGGACGAAGTGAGAGAGTGGCATGGACATATATACACTACCACATGTAAAATAGATAGCTAGTGGGAAGCAGCTGCATAGCACAGGGAGATCAGCTCGGTGCTTTGTGACCACCTAGAGGGGTGGGATAGGCAGGGTGGGAGGGAGACGCAAGAGGGAGGAGATATGGGGATATATGTATATGTATAGCTGATTCACTTTGTTATACAGCAGAAACTAACACAGCATTGTAAAGCAATTATACTCCAATAAAGATGTTAAAAAAAAATCTTTGAACAAAATTCACCAATTACAACAACAACAAAAAAATGTCTATTGCTTTCAAAAGTTAGGGCATTTTCTTTTCAAGAAAATATTTACTAAACTCAAGCTTTTTTGCTGTAACAAAGAATTATAAGACCTACAAGAGACCTAATGTAACCTCTCCCCACAATTCTCATTAGAGACATTTTAAAGACTTAGGGAGAAAAACAAAAAATAAAAAACAAACAAATAAATAAGCATAACAGAGCTTATTAGTGGTGGTCTTGTCCATTCTCTCATAATAATATTCTCGATGATTTAAAGACCTTCTCCCACAGTTAAAACAAAATTTCTGTCATTTATTGTTAGAGGGGGAGAAGTGGGGTGGCTGTCTTTTACACAGTGAAATACATTTCTTAGGTCCTGATAATCCTCAAGCAGAATGTTGCTAACTCATTCATTCTTCTTCACAGTTGACCTAGATTGTTAAAATAAGTTTACATCTCCTGAACCGATTTATCTATCTTGACTTTCTAGAATGCAAGATTATTTTCAAAATATTCTACTGGCAAAGGAGATTACAATAGAAATAAATGTGTATTCTGCCCATCATGTTTTTAAGTTGTTACTAAATATTGACCTTATTTTAAGGATGATAATGGTTTTGGTGACAGAGTATCTTTTTCATCTTCTCCAAAGTCTAGTAAATGCCTGACAATAGTAGACACTTTGTTTAAGTGGATGGATGAATGGGAGGCCTTGGGCCAAAGAATTTGCTTGATTGAGAGGCGCTAATGGGTCTAAACAGAAATGTTTTACATCCCCAAAGACTACTGCCTGGGAACATTTGCATTTGAATAACCAGAATTAGTGAGAAAATTTGCTTAAGTCTATTTCAAGATCAAGGTTCCTATCAAGAAGCTTAGTGATTTGAAGGGCTTTTAACACTTTGTGAAGGGAAGAGTCACTGCAGGGCTTTGTTGGGGTCATGGTGGGCACTGATGCCCCTGCCCAGACAAAGGAGAGCTCAGAGGTAAGTGAGACTGTGTCAATAGTCTGTGCAATGCTTGTGGGTAAGACCAGGGCTGCGTAAATGTCCTCAACCACAGGCCCCACTGTGAGAGACCAGAGGAAAGAGAAAACCCTGGGATATAGAGTCCTCTGAGGAGAGCAATTTCAAGAACATGTAAAAAGAAGCCCCATGTGTGTCCATTCTGCAGAAACAGAAAAACAGCCTAGAAAGCCCTAGAAGGGTCCATGGAGTCCCAAAGTATACAAAATCTATTTGGACCGAATAACTGGAAAGAGCCCGCCCATTGGTCCTGAAAGCAACTGTGTTTAGATTTCAGGGGCAGGGGATCCCAGTGGCTTTGAACTTAATGGTCTTCAGGGAGATGATGAAATCAGCTGTCAATCAACAGAGGAACTGCAGACCTTCGGGTTTAGAGTTGTGACAGCACAGTGCGGCCAGCCTCACGTGCACCTGCAGCCTATCTTGTCCTGAAGCCAGGAAGGGGCTTATTGAGGAAAGGGAAAAAGACACTCAAGGGCATGATCCTTCTTCCTGGAACAAAAGGGGTGTATAAATCATCACACCTCCTTTCAGCCACTCTGGATCCAGTCCAGCCAATGATTGACAAGAGGGAACCCTCAGCTTCTCTGAGTCCTGAGTGGGTGGTGCAGATGCCTCATCCAGAAGGGGTCCCACCAGAGACGTGGTCCTCATAAGCACAGACAAACCTTCTGAGGCTTTGCCTGAGTCCTAGCAGCAATCACTGAGAAGGGAGGGGACTTATCAGTACCACACTGAAGGCGAGTCTGAGGCAA
The DNA here is from genome assembly GCF_028023285.1 of Balaenoptera ricei. Classification (NCBI taxonomy): domain Eukaryota; kingdom Metazoa; phylum Chordata; class Mammalia; order Artiodactyla; family Balaenopteridae; genus Balaenoptera; species Balaenoptera ricei. The sequence continues at coordinate 88,520,040 of NC_082650.1, read as the reverse complement.
TGGCTGGCCTCCTTACCTCAAGTCTCTAGGAGCCATCTGCACAGTGATTGCAATTAAAACTTACGGGGAAAAAGTTTTTATGAAGCAATAGGAAGCACACAGAATAAAATTGGTAAAACCCAGCCTTGAGCATCTGTTTTTCCCGTCCCTTATTCCTGAGTGTAGCAGTCCTAAATTATCTATAGTTGGTAACATGGCTGATAAGGAGGGCTGTGTGACACAGCAGGAATGCAGCGGTTTGTTCAAGGTGGCTTAGCTGCAAGGCAAAGGAAGCAGTGTGTCACCCAGCATCCCATCTGGGCTGCAGCAGATCTCAACGCTGGTCCCGCATGGCCTTCGATTTGGCTGAAAGAGACCGCGGGAGATGGATGATTTGGTGTTAGCATGTTTTCTCCTTTGTACTGCTAGGATGATTCAAAACCCTGACTCACTTCTCTTCGCAGACCCTTTGGCTGTCAGGTGGGAGAGTCCTCTGTCCTTGAGTCCTTCCTGAGGTATATCTGAAAGTAAGATTTGAACCTAGCAGAATTAAGAGTAATGTAACTATATCCTTTTCCCCTGCCACCCCACCCCTTTGGAGCTAGATAGGTATTTAGTTTTAAAAATGCAAAGGTATGAAAGAAGTAATGGAGAATTGGGCTCAGAGTGTCTGACTCTTGCATAGGGATTCAAGGCCTCTGATATCTAGGAGATTCTCTTGAGACACTTCTTTTTGCACTTAACATTAATACCTTTGGGTGTGCGTGTAAAAACCTTATCTCTGTCTGAAAAAAAGATCAAGGTCTTTCAAGCATTATATTGCAAATGAAGCAGCCATTGTTATATCAATATGAACACTTCTGTCCAGAGTGGTTCATAAGTCCTTATTGTTGAATATTTGAACCCATTAATGTCAAGACTGAGTCTTGTACAAATGGGATCTACTCGTATTTTAAATAACAGTCCAATCTTAGAATCCATTAGTAATATTCTTCCACCTATAAAGCTCTATTTGTGTCAGCTTTCTGTATAAACTGCAGCCCTGGGTGTTTGATGTCCTGGTGTAGATATACAAACCAAGAATCTCTTTGGTTCTGGGAAGAGAATCTTGGTAACAGTGAACAGTTACACGTAAGATATAAAAGAAAACAAACTCACAAGGATATGAATAAATGTTACCATAAGGACCTCTGTACTCAGAACCTAAAAGAAATCCTACTGAACTCCGGGGCTAGAGACAGGGGACCCCAGAAGCAAGTTCTGCCTCTTCTTCCTCTTCTTTTGTGCTTGATTTTCCATCGAGAATCTGTCGCCTTTAGAGGAGGCTTTGTTTGGCAAGCCTGGTAGCAAAAGAAGCCTAATTAGGTGAAGACAGTTCAGGAAGGGGGGAGAGTAGCACTCATCGGACAAAGGTGGAGCCAGTGGAAATTTACAGTGTTGCTCACAACAGATTTTCTGTACATCTACAGGGTTCTTAAATATCTTCCCAAACCAGTTCATGAAATACCATCACTCTTACTTGGAGGTGACGTGGATTTCTATCCACATTTGTCTCATGTGTTAAAAGTCCAGAAGCCACCCTAGTAATATAAAACCACTGCTCCAGAACGTCATTATTACACTTCCCAGGGCTGTGTTTGATTCTGTGTCTGTCGCTCCAAATGGCTACAGTGAAACTCTAGGACATTGAAGATACATCTAATGGCCTGAGTTAGAGAAGTTTTAACATAGGTAATTTGTTTCTTTGTCTTAAAATTGCAATGTTGGAAATTGTACAAAATGAATTTTCTGTGCCATTCTGAGGATAAACAGTCTTCATACCAGCCTTCCCAAATGCATCCTCAACAGGAATATTTCTGATTTCCTGGGATCATCTATGTATCCTAGATCGTTGGCTACAAAGATAGGTAGTTTATATTGTGGAGCATTATGTTGATGTCTGATTCTCTTTGGAGAATTTGGAGTCTTCTTCTCCAGATGACATTCACTTCAGTGGCAGACACCATGTGACAACTATTCTTCTTAAAATCAATCAACTAAATATGGCAGACATTTCTATACTTTAAGTTTTTTAAAAAATATCCTTGATTATGGTTAAGAGGAAAACAGGAATGCTGAAGGACACAATGAACACAACTGGAGTCTTCAACTTTGCTAAAAGATTATGTAACTCATAGGTAAATGTTCATGCTGTCCTTGGTTTTATGACTGAATTAGTAAGCAAAATTTAAAGTCGTGGTTGAACTACTTCAATATCTATGTGCATTATTAATGTTCACTTCTTTAGAGATAACTAGAACTATGCTTTCTTGTCACTAAGAAATAAAAGTCAAAATTCCCTGAGATTCTGTAGCCTTTACCTAATAAGAATAATAATATAACAAATATTGTGCTATATGTGTAACATACATTATAGTAATGTGTCTGCAGTAGTCAGAAATGAGATATGAAGAAGGGAGAAGCAACCCGAGTTTTATATTAGTGATGTTATATTAAGACGGAGAAGGCTTTCCTATTATAAGCCTCGTTTTTAAGATGTTTGAAACTTTCCCATAGGAATTTTTCTCATGACAGTTTTTTATTTTGCCTAGTAATGAAAATAGGAGATTGTTTTTTAGTGTTTTTTGAAAGATGTTATCTAGGAGTAAAAGTGTTTTTCTAAACATTAGAACATTTTTAAGGTACTTTTTGTTCTGAAACCTCAAAACAAATAGCTTTTTAATGACCTTCAAACTTGTCTCCAGTGAAGAAGTTTAGTGCCTCTGGTGTATGAGGCAATGTTTGATTTGCAAATAATTAAATAACAAGCATTATCCAATGCTTCCTCTTCAAGTTATCGCATTCCCAAATAGCAGTTAGCCCATTGCACCTTGCAAATGAGGGGAACCTGCAATTAGCCACTCCCAGAATGTGAGTGTTGTGGGTACAGTTTTTGTGCCTGTTAAAAAAGAAGCCAGAGCTGAAAACTAGTTGTTGGACTCTGATATGGCACCTTCGAACATAAGGGAGCTCTGCTAATGAAGGAGAGAGCAGTATCAAGCTGAAACAGTGGCCTGTGTGATCTACATTTGTTTAAAATCTCACTAAGACAGAATCACCCCATTCTTTGAGCTCAACAGATTGAGGTCCACTCAGACGACAAACAGTTGAGATCCAAAACACAAAAGGTCCTGACTTCTTATTAAAATGTTAATTGTGCCATGGGGGTTCAGGGCTGTCCTTCAACCATGAATTTTCACAGCTCGACTTTTTAATGTACAGAGAAGCCATAGTACCAGTGGAACCACAGCATGATAGGAAGATAGAACACATTTATTTAAGTACATGCAACACGTATTTCTTTAAATGCCAAACTTTTGAGAAATGGATTCACACACTTCTTTCCCTTTGTCAGCAGATCACTAGCCACACTCTTACAGTCTCTAATTGGGTTATAGGGTTTGAAATTTTCTTAATTGGGAGTGGAGATGGCCAAGCTGCGTATTTGTCTTCACATTATACTATGTGTATCTTCCAGTCTTTGAAATCTCTATAACCTATACTATGCAGAGCATAAAAAAGGCATTAAAACATTTTATATAAATTTACAAATAAATGAGGTTAAAGCAAAATTTCATGTTCTCTAAATGATGAAAGTCAGTATTTTATGGTGTCTAAATCAGCACCTAAAAAGCCTTAATTTCACCTACTCATGAATTCAGAGAATACCATTCTTTCAACTTTTATGTCAGAATCTAAAAATCAACTTAAACATTAAGCGCTGTTAAGCACTGAACTTAAAAAAGCCACATTACATAATTCACGTTAAGTCACTCCTGCTTCTTTATCATCCTTTCTGCTTCTGCTGTCACTCCTGCTTCTTTATCATCCTTTCTGCTTCTGCTGTCATTGAGGAATTAAGCACAGGCTTCCATTGCTTCTCTCTGGTCAAGTTGACATGTAGTCAAGAGTGGTTAGCTTAGCAAACGCCTGGCCAGGTGGGTGATCCAAGATGTTCTAGAGTCTGGGAACAATGCTTTCTCTGTGAACTCTCATCAGCAGTAGAGGTCCTCTATCCTCACTTACCTAACATCTTTTTGATCTATCTTCAAGTTTCCTCAAAGCCAGAATTTTGTAGAAATTACTACATTTTTGTAATTTCACACGTTGTTCTTCTTGACCATACTTCTAAGGGCATTTGTTTTAAATATTCATGATTTCCAGAGAGAGTACTTTGAATGGGAGGTTTCCACTGATAATTTCTTGGCAGTGTTTAGGAGATAGAAAGATCCCATCCTTTGTATTTCATTTCAGGATATGACATGGATCTTTCCCCTGGTAGTGTATACATTTTCTCTTGATAGTTCGCTAGCCACCCATGACTTAAAAACAATATGTGATGTAGCTGTTGGCTGTGTGATTCTGTGATCACAAAGAGATTTGCTAATTCAGGGTTCTGTTTTCAATTCTTTAGGTCTTTATAGTTACAAAAAAAATTCATGGTGAAAAATCAATTCATACCCTCTTTTTTCTTCTTCATGGAGGATATTAATTACTTTATTTCTTTTGATTTTGGGTCTTCCAAACCCGGAGTCTTAAACCTGGAAATGTTATGATGCAATGGTAAGAGAGAGAATCTTTGATGGATAGTCTTGCCCATGTCACTTGACTCCTCTGACATGGTTTTCTTGTCGATAAAATGGTAGATGTGATCATCGTGATAATATATTGCATTTATATAGAACTTTTAACTTTCTTTAGAGAAAGTATTTTCATTCCCATTAATAATGCTTGGGCCATATATCAACTAAATAAATAATTGGTAAGGATGTCTATTATCTTGAGTTTTTTCACCACAAATCCCAAAAAGGTAGCTAGAACATGCAATTGTTGAATTTCATCAATGAGGATACTGAGTCCCAGGTTAGGCTAAGGATTTCCTCCAGATAACAGTACTGTGGTGGTGCTGAAACCAGAAACTGTGTTTCCTGTTGCCACATCTGTGACTTTAAAAAACAAAGATGACACAATTATGCAGGACAAGGATATTTGTTTTCTCATAAATTCTATAGATGATATAAAAGGGAGGAAAATTGGAAAGGTCTTTTGAAACTAGTTGCAAGTAAATTCAAAGCATAATTTTAATTAGAAGGAAAAAAAACAGATGAAAAGAATATTTACTGACGCCATTATTACAAAGTTTGATTTGGTGTAAGAACTTATCTCTGTCATCAAGTAGGTGCAAAACGTTTGCAGCGTGGCTTTTATTGAATGAGCTTTTTCACTTTCAACACTGCAATGCTGGGATATTGATTCGTTTATAAAGAATTCAGTAGTTGCAGATGAGTGATATTGGGGGCTGGTACAAAATTAGTGTGTTAGTTGAATAAACATACGACCAGGAACCACTTGGTTGAGGTGAACAGATTATTTTCTTAGCTTATATTTTAATTGAATTCAGTTTTTCATAGACTATCTTATTTCACGTCCACGTGTTTGTATGCAGTAATACTTTGTTCTGCCACTACAATCATTTCCATTTCCTCTCTGTGAATATCTACGTTCCCAAATTTGCACATAATACACTGAGGAAGTGAGCAGAGAAACAGTCCCCTAATACTCAGGGCTCCCTTTTTCAGAGTTCTAAGAATATCGTGCCACCCAGATAGTCATTTAGACTATATATATATGTCCAATGAATCCTCATTTTTTCAGTTTCTATGTAGGCAATGATGAATCATAATTTTTGAAGTATGTTTAACCCAAGATTTAAAATTTCTGTTTCTTGAAAATAATAACTCTGATATTAAAAAACAGACTTTTAGCTTTATCCCAGAAATAATGCATCAGACTTTTGAGTGAATTAAGCTTCCACCCCTAAGTGATGCCTCAGTTTCATGTCTCAACAGTAAATTGTTGAGAACTATTCTTCCAGTTTAGGTTAACATTGCAGGCATGTGCTCCAGTTTTTAACTTGGAAAACAGCTGACCCATGACCCAGTGCCAAAAGTATGACTAGACCAGTTTACAGCCAAACCACATTATAATTATAATCGCAAATGGAATAGGGGGAAAAAAGGTTCTATACTACAAATAGCTGCCTTAGACGCTTACTCAGTGATTCTGTGTTGAAATTTTTTGTGCCAGGATTTCTGCCTATAGAAAACTGTTGTGAATCATAGTTGTACATTTTACAATGGTTTATGAAGTATTTTTGGTTGGTAATTTTCAACAGTTTGGTGATTTGACTTCAAGGTGCTAGGAACTCTGTAAGAATTCACAACACTTATCATCTTGTCCCAAAATATGTAGCATAAATTTCCAGGATAAACAGCTGACCTTCCCTTGTGGGTCCAAGACTATATATTCTCTTATAAGTTGTCTTTTTTACTGGGTCTTCTGCAAAATAGTGGCTAAAGCTTAAAGATAACCATTGTCAGTCAGTGGTTAAATGTCAGTTTGCAAAGTCTGCTTTATCACTATAAATCTGCGTAGATTATTTATATAACTTTAGCAAAAGATTATATAAGATTATACCTCCCTTGGTAAATAGCGGAAAGTAATAAAATTAAACATCAGTTTATGACCCCAACCATTATTAATTCAATTCAGTGTGCCATAATGCTACTGTAGTTTAAGAGAAAATATTTAGATGCTACAAAATGACTTTTGATATCCAATAATAAAAGACTTGGAGGATCCATTTAAAATTGGAACTCTCTTATATTCCTGAATCACATATAAATATATGTACAGTTTTAAAGCTATATATAGATTTTCCTTAAAGTTATCCCTTTAGTTTTCTGGTAAGGGGACTATTGTGGTGCAAATTATGAAAGTACTTATGAAGAAATATTCATTTTCTACAAATAAAGACTATGAAAGAATTAATCTTCTGATAATCATATATTAGCTTGATATTATTTCATATAATTTTATTTTTGAATCACAAAACAATTTTTTTATTATAGAGGTAATATAGTCATATGGGAAAAATATAAAGAAGCAAAAAATACTTATAATTCAATACCCTGAAGCAACTACTGTAATTAATTTGTCAAATATATTTTCATCTCTTTTATATGTGTATTTTACACATTTGGAATTAACACTGTACAAAAAGAAACAAAAGCCATTAGAATCAGGAAATGAGCAAGTGAATTTTTAATTGGACAGATCTTGGATACACATTGTTGTTTTATAAATTTACAATGGTCTAACCATATCTCAGGACTGCTTTGTGTCCATATTATCTGAGAACTAGAGTGGAAAGTAGCATATGTTTACATGTGCTCTATTTTATTTCAATAATCCTGCTTTTCTAGGGCTGTGCATCTCAGCTGTTGCAGATTATATCAGACTAGAAACTGGGTACTAGCCCAGATAAACAGTTTTTTTAGAGGGAGGAAAATATCCAATTGGAATGAATTATTTTGTGATTTTGAGATTAACTAACACTCAGTGTTCAAGAAATTTGAAAGTGTTTTAAAAAGAAATGAGAGGAAAAATAACTTTTAGGAGCTTCCCTTACCTACACCCAAGAATGACTGGAAATCTTTCTTAATCTAGTTATAGATAGAACTAAAGTGTATTTTTGCCACTTTAGTAGATATACCATACATAATTCATCAAAAAATTAAAATATATTATAGCAGTTCCCTCCAGTTCCATTCAAAATTTTATCTCCGTATCCTGCAAACCATCTCTTTTTTTTTTTTTTTTTCTGTCCATTGATTCTGCTCTTTTTTTCTTTTAAATTTGTCTAAACAAATATGGGGGACATTTCTGAGGACAAAAAAGGCTTAAAATGATATAAATGAAAATTTTTTTTAAATTTTTATTGGAGTATGGTTGCTTTCCAATGTTGTGTTAACCTCCACTGCACAACAAAATGAATCAGCCATACACAAAGTGAAACTTTATTCTTGAATTTTCTTTCATTTTACTGACACCAATAACACTTTCTCATACTAACACTGAATCAAACTGTGGGACTTCTGCCTCACCATTGCTACATCCTATCAGAATCTCTTCTCAGTGGACAGTTAAGGTCTGCATTGGAAGGCATTAGGAGATTTATTCTTACTTCAAAGTAAAAACATAATTGATAAAATGTTATGTTTCTGTGTTGACTTGCATGCAGTCTTTTTTCTTCTATTGCTAACCTCTTCGATATCACAGGGTTCCTTTTTTCAATCTTCCAGAAGTCTAGTCTTCATCTGAGACCTCTACGAAAATCGTTCTCTCAAATGTTCTTAATGTCCTCTGTGCCCACAGTGACAATTCTCAAGCCACATCTTTTTATTCTCTTAAGTATTTGCCCCTTCCAATCACCTTTTTATGAGATCCTCCCCACGTATTTTCTGTGAGATTTTTTTAAATTAAATTTTATTGGAATATAGTTGATTTGCACTGTTGTGTTAGTTTCAGTTGTACAGCAGAGTGAATCAGTTACACATATACATATATCCACTCTTTTTGAGATTATTTTCTCATATAGGTCATTACAGAATATTGAGTAGAGTTTCCTGTGCCATTGAGCAGGTTCTTATTAGTTATCTACTTTGTATATAGTAGTATGTATATGTCAATCCCAATCTCCCAATCTATCCCTCCCCCAACTTATCCCCTTGGTAACCATAAGTTTGTTTTCTACATCTGTGACTCTATTTCTGTTTTGCAGATAAGTTCATCTGAACCATTTTTATAGATTCCACGTATAAGCGATATTATATGATATTTGTCTTTCTCTTTCTAACTTACTTCACTCTGTATGACAATCTGTCAGGTTTTAATTCCCAAAACCGTGACCTTTCTGGGTGCTCTCCTTGTGCATTCCTAGCTCAGACTGTGCCGTCTCCTATCTCCTCATCGCTGAGAGAGCAGAGGGACGGGAATCTGCTCTGAAGTCACACAGACTCGGGCTCAGTTCCTGGCATAGCCCTGTACCAGTTGAATGGCCTTAGGAAAGTCACCATTTCTGTATTTTAAACATATAATAATAAAGCCAAAGGTAGGCGTCCAGGGGTTACATGGATCTTATACAGATGGAGATATCCAGGTACCTTCCAACTCCAGGCTCTTTTGTTTCCAGGGTCCTCACGATCCCAGATGGAGGCATTAGGTCTATTTGTCAGTACTATCCAACTTTGATATTTCGTTTTAGGATTTTTTCATAAATGTATTTAAAGTATCTACCACAGCACCTAACTTTGAGTAGACACTCTGTAAATGTTAGCTGTTATTTTCATTAGCATGATTATTTTTATTTGCCTATTGACTAATTAATGATGGCAGCTAGCATATTTTAACCTTTAATTATTAATAAATCATGGTGAAGATATTTATACATATTTATAAGCCAGTAGATTGGTTCCCTTAATGTTATTACTTCCCATACTCCTTTCTACTCTCACATTTCCAGTTTAAAAAAACAAATAAGATAATATTTTGCCCATTTTTAATTTTTTTTTCTTTTTGTGATTGAGTTGTAAGAGTTCCTTATATATGTTAGATATTAACCCCTGATCATTTATATGGTTTAAGGGTATTTCCTCCCATTCTGTGGGTTGCCATTTCACTCATGTTTGCTTCCTTCGCTGTGCAGAAGCTTTTTAGCTTATAGAGGCCACTTATCTTTTTTTTGCTTTTGTTGCCTATACTTCTGAAATCATGGTTGCCAGGGGCTGGGGGAGGATGAAATGGAGAGTTTCTGTTCTACAGGGGCAAAGTTTCAATTATCCAAGGTGAATAATTTCCAGAGATCTGCTGTACAACACTGTGCCTGTAGTCAACTGTATATACTGTAGGTCTCATGTTAAGTGTTCTTACCACAGTTTTAAACGTAAATAAGTAAATAAATAAATAATATTACTGGAAATGAAACTGGTGCTACCATTCTTGTAAATGTTACTCAGTGACCCTCAAGAGTAACATATTATTGGTTTTAATGTGTATTTTATGACAAAGTGGCAATGACACTACACCTGTAAGATAATTTCCACTGAAGCTCTCAAGCTCCAAAAGGCAAAGTGGAAATTTGTATGTTCACAAAATAACCTAGCACAGTGTCTGAATCTATTTGATGGTGAATAAGTATTTGTTAAAACAAACAAACAAACAAATGAAGTAATGTGGTCAGAAAGTCCAACTACACTAGGACAAAATCTGTACCAGGTAGTCATTCAACAAATACTTACTGAGCACCTAAGTGTCCAGCACTGTTTTAGGATCTGGGAAGACTGAAATGAATGTAACAATATCACTGTTCTCAGGAAGTTTACATTCTAGTAAGCAAAGACAGGCAAAAAGTGAATTTAAAAATATATACATAAATATATCAGATGTAATAAGTGCTGTGGGCAACAGTAGATCAGAGTAAGGTCAAGGGCATGTAGGAAAGCCTTGGATAGTGTATCACTTCCTATGTAACAAATCACCTCAGATCTTAGTGGCTTAGAGAAAGAATCATGTTATTGCTCATGATTCCATGGTTCAAAGCTCTTTGACTGAGTTCAGCTGGTTGGTTCTTCTGCTGGTCTCCTCTGGTGTCATTCTCGAGGCTACAGTCACCTGACTGCTCAGCCTAGGGATGGATGATCTAATACTGCCTCACTCACATGGCTGGTAGTTGGTGCTGGTTTCTTGTCCTCACATGAAAGCAGAATTTCAGGATGATGAGACTAGAAATTGTAAGAACTTTTGAGGCCTCCAGGCAAAGTCACACATCACTTTTACTGAATTTTTCTGACCAGATCAAGTCACAGGCTTATCAAGATTCAAAGGAAGAGGAAGGAAACTCCACCTCTTGATAAGAAGAATTATTAGAATTTGAGCCCATGTTAACTTACTACAGATGCGGAGTTACTACTTTAAGTTGGATAGTCAGTGACATCTCTGGGAGAATGACATAAGGGCAGAGACCTACATGATGTGAGGGAATAGCAACGTTACTATCTTTGAGGAATACATTCTTGGCCATGATAATTGCCAGCGCAAAATGCCAAGCTGAGAAAACAAAGAGCTCAGTGTGGTTGGAAACGATGGGCAAAGGCATTGTGTTAGGAGAGGAAGGTAAAGACGTAATAACAGGGGCTTTCCTTGTGGTGCAGTGGTTAGGAATCTGCCTGCCAATGCAGGGGACACGGGTTCGAGCCCTGGGCAGGGAAGTTCCCACATGCCATGGAGCAAGTAAGCCCATGCACCACAACTACTGAGCCTGCGCTCTAGAGCCCTCAAGCCACAACTACTGAAGCCTTCATGCCTAGAGCCCGTGCTCTGCAACAAGAGAAGCCATTGCAATGAGAAGCTTGCACACCATGACAAAGAGTAGTCCCCGCTAACTGCAACTAGAGAAAGCCCGTGCACAGCAACGAAGACCCAATGCAGCCAAAAATTAATTAATTAATTAATTAATGTTTTAAAAAGAGATAATGATAGACCAGCTGGTAGAGGTCCTTGTAGGTTATTTTAACTGCTTTGTCATTTACTCCAAGTGAGATGGGAAGAACCACGGATAGAGTTTTGAACAGAGTGACGTGAGTTCACATATGTGTCAGCAGGATCTCTGGCTTCTGTGTTGAAATTGAACTTGAGGATAGATAGCAAGGAAGGAACAAGGAGCCCAGTGATGATATTTATCTAGAGGGGAGATGATAGTGGCTTAAAATAGAAGGGCCGTATCAACAGCATTTTCTGGAATAATTTGTAAAACTAATAAGATAGAAAACATTCTTGGATTATATAGTCTTCCAACCAGATTGTCAACTTTTCTAAGAAAGAAACTGTTAGTTTTCTTTTTGTATGTGTCTTCTACTTTGGCATTTGAAAAGCACTCACTAAATACTTATTGACTGCTTAGTAAAGACTCAGGCCTCACTGCTGGAGTGGACATAATCACTGCAGGATGCTGAGTCTTTCAGAGTTCATCATCAAATGATGTTTGAAGACCAAAAGCAAATAGATAAGCCTATTAAGATTCATTGATACTCTTCAGATTGCATTTCTGCTATATGCTGAAGGACAGCAAATGAATTGGAGCTAAGACAATCTGTCTGGCTCCAACAGCATTAGAAGCCATCCCTTGAAATGTAAATAATTATTAAATTAACTGAACAAACATTGAAGTCCCTACTAAGTGAAAAGCGGTATGTCAGAGATTCAAATCTGAACAAGATACAATTGTCAAAAGCACTAATATTCTAGGGTGGCATGGAGAGTGTTAATTTTATAAATAAAGAAAGTGAGGTGAATTTATCAACTAATATTCTAGTGTTGGACACAAAACATGAATAGGCACAGAGGAGTGTTGGAAAGATCTAAGTGTAGCATGTTCCTAGAACTAGTTCATTTCTAGGCAAAGAATTGGAAATCTGGTGTTAATTATGGCCTGGAGGGGTCACTATTAATTCCAGGTTCAGCCTAGTGGATGATAAGTGTTCTTCCTGCTGGTAGCAAAGTACTCACTTCTAAATTTCACCACAGTGAATGAACTATAAATGCTTTATGTTGGTATTATTCTTTTTAAATTAAAAAATATATATATATGTGTTTGTGTATACTAGTGTATAATACTATATGCAGACATTATGATAATTGATATAAAAATCCTCTATTGTATCTAAATAGAGGATATTTTTAGAAGGAAAAAAGAGCTTATAACTTTTACTCAATATCATGTTTTCAGAATTTGTAATTTCAACTTTTATATCACCTCAAACTATAAATGATCTCACTAGAGATGAGAGATGCTTTATGTCATGAAAAATTGGTATAAATCAATGTTTTTTTTTTTACATGTCATAAGATATATCACTTAAAAAACAGGATGAACACCAGAGCATGACAATCTGTCCTTAGCTAACTTCATCCACTGATAACTCGTACTTTGCTAAAACCATTACATGGGGGCCACATTGTTTGCAAGTGTAAATAGGCATGATATTCAGATCTTTTTATAGGACTGTTCATTACATTCTGCTTTAAAACGGACTACAACTAAATGTATTAAAAAAAATCTCTAATCTGGAAATGAGAAACCCAACTTCGCATCTCACTCTGTGCCTTAAAATAAGCTTCCTGAATTCCCTGCACTTCACTTTCCTCCTCTGTAAAACTAGGTGGTTGGGATAGATCAGTCGTTCTCAGCCTTGGCTGCACACTAGAATCATCTGGGGAACATTAGAAAAGTAATAATGCCCAGACCCCACCTCAGGATTTAAGTTTTAAAGGTCTCCAGGTGACTTTAATATACAGCAAGTGTTGAAAACCAACGGGCTAGGTGATCACTAAGGTTACTTTTAGCAAAACTTCTTAATTTCATGTTTCACTGTGTTTTAACATAGTAATGGTTGCCAGAGATAACAAAGTTCTCAGTATTTCCAATGTCCTGGAAAGTAGAAATTACTCTTAAAGACTGCTTTTTACTCAAAATTGAGAACATTTTTTTATCTGTACTCCAAAATTTTCTGTATTATGAGAATAATTTATACAAAGAAACAATACGCATTATTCATTTTTGTATGACATATACATTAAAAGTGATATAGATTCACCTAATTCTTAGAAGTTAATGACTGTTATGATTGGGAAATAATTACTTTCTTTCAGTGCACATACATTGCAAGAGCAGTGTACTCAGAAGCTGTGTGTAATTTTTTAAAGAATTTCTATTGTAGCTATTTTGGTTTTGAATAAATTGACCATTAAAACCCTGAGATAGGAGAGACCTTCAAGATGGTGGAGGAGTAAGACGTGGAGATCACCTTCTTCTCCACAAATACATCAGAAATACAACTACATCTGGAACAACTCCTACAGAACACCTACTGAACGCTGGCAGAAGGCCTCAGACTTCCCAAAAGGCAAGAAACTCCCCCACGTACCTGGCCGTGTGGCTGACAGGGTCCTCGTGCTCTGGCTGGGTGTCAGGCCTGTGCCTCTGAGGTGGGAGAGCTGAGTTCAGGACACTGGTCCACCAGAGACCTACCAGCTCCATGTAATATCAAAGGGTGAAAGCTCTCCCAGAGATCTCCATCTCAACACCAAGACCCAGCTTCACTCAACAACCAGCAAGCTACAGTGCTGGATACCTTATGCCAAACAACTAGCAAGACAGGAACACAACCCCATGATTAGGAGAGAGGCTGCCTAAAATCATAGTAAGTTCACAGACACCCCAAAACACACCACCAGACGTGGTCCTGCCCACCAGAAACACAAGATCCAGCCTCATCCACCAGAACACAGGCACTAGTCCCCTCCACCAGGAAGCCTACACAACCCACTGAAACAACCTTAGCCACTGGGGGCAGACACCAAAAACAATGGGAACTACAAACCTGCAGGCTGCGAAAAGGAGACCCCAAACACAGTAAGCTAAGCAAAATGAGAAGACAGAGAAACACAGAGCAGATGAAGGAGCAAGGTAAAAACACACCAGAACAAACAAACGAAGAGGAAATAGGCAGTCTACCTGAAAAAGAATTCAGAATAATGGCAGTAAAGGTGATCCAAAATCTTGGAAATAGAATGGAGAAAATACAAGAAACGTTTAACAAGGACCTAGAAGAACTAAAGAGGAAACAAACAAAGATGAACAACACAATATATTAAATTTAAAATTCTCTAGAAGGAATCAGTAGCAGAATGACTGAGACAGAAGAACAGATGAGTGACCTGGAAGATAAAATAGTGGAAATAACTACTGCAGAGCAGAATAAAGAAAAAAGAATAAAAAGAATTGAGGACAGTCTCAGAGACCTCTGGGACAAAATTAAACACAACAACATTTGAATTATAGGGGTCCAGAAGAAGAAGAGAAAAAGAAAGGGACTGAGAAAATATTTGAAGAGATTATAGTTGAAAACTTCCCTAATATGGAAAAGGAAATAGTCAATCAAGTCCAGGAAGCACAGAGAGTCCCATACAGGATAAATCCAAGGAGAAACATGCCAAGAGAAATATTAATCAAACTATCAAAAGTTAAATACAAAGAAAAAATATTAAAAGCAACAAGAGAAAAGCAACAAATAACATACAAGGGAAGCCCCATAAGGTTAACAGCTGATCTTTCAGCAGAAACTCTGCAAGCCAGATGGGAGAGGCAGGACATATTTAAAGTGATGAAAGGGAAAAACCTACAAACAATATTACTCTACCCAGCAAGGATCTCATTCAGATTTGACAGAGAAATTAAAACCTTTACAGACAAGCAAAAGCTAAGAGAATTCAGCACCACCAAACCGGCTTTACAACAAATGCTAAATGAACTTCTCTAGGCAGGAAACACAAGAGAAGGAAAAGATCTACAATAACAAGCCAAAACAATTAAGAAAATGGTAATAGGAACATGCATATTGATAACTACCCTAAATGTAAATGGATTAAATGCTCCAACCAAAAGACAAAGACTGCCTGAATGGATACAAAAACAAGACCCGTATATATGCTGTCTACAAGAGACCATTTCAGACCTAGGGACACATACAGACTGAAAGTGAGGGGATGGAAAAAGATATTCCATGCAAATGGAAATCAAAAGAAAGCTGGAGTAGCAATTCTCATATCAGACAAAACAGACTTTAAAATAAAGACTATTATAAGAGACAAAGAAGGACACTACATAATGATCAAAGGATCAATCCAAGAAGAAGATATAACAATTGTAAGTATTTATGCACCCAACATAGGAGCACCTCAATACATAAGGCAAATGCTAACAGACATAAAAGGGGAAATCGACAGTAACACAATCATAGTAGGGGACTTTAACCCCACTTTCACCAATGGACAGATAATCCAAAATAAAAATAAATAAGGAAACAAGCTTTAAATGATACATTAAACAAGATGGACTTAATTGATATTTATAGGACATTCCATCCAAAAACAACACAGTACACTTTCTTCTCAAGTGCTCATGGAACATTCTCCAGGATAGATTATATCTTGGGTCACAAATCAAGCCTTCATAAGATTAAGAAAATTTAAATCATATCAAGTATCATTTCCGACCACAATGCTATGAGACTAGATATCAACTGCAGGGAAAAATGTGTAAAAAATACAAACACATGGAGGCTAAAAAATACACTACTAAATAACCAAGAAATCACTGAAGAAATCAAAGAGGAAATAAAAAAATACCTAGAAACAAATGAGAATAAAAACACAATGACCCAAAACCTATGGGGTGCAGCGAAAGCAGTTCTAAGAGGGAAGTTTATAGCAATACAATCCGACCTCAAGAAACAAGAAACATCTCAAATAAACAACCTAACCTTACACATAAAGCAATTAGAGAAAGAAGAACAAAAAAAAAAAAACCCAAAGTTAGCAGAAGGAAAGAAATCATAAAGATCAGATCAGAAATAAATGAAAAAGAAATGAAGGAAACAATAGCATAGATCAATAAAACTAAAAACTGGTTCTTTGAGAAGATAAACAAAATTGATAAACCATTAGCCAGACTCATCAAGAAAATAAAGGGAGAAGACTCAAATCAATAGAATTAGAAATGAAAAGGAGAAGTAACAACTGACACTGCAGAAATACAAAGGATTATGAGAGATGACTACAAGCAATGATATGCCAATAAAATGGACAACCTGGAAGAAATGGACAAATTCTTAAAAAGCACAACTTTCCGTGACTGAACAAGGAAGAAATAGAAAATATAAACAGACCAGTCACAAGCACTGAAATTGAGACTGTCATTAAACATCTTCCAACAAACAGAAGCCCAGGACCAGATAGCTTCACAGGCAAATTCTATCAAACATTTAGAGAAGAGCTAACCCCTATCCTTCTCAAACTCTTCCAAAATATAACAGAGGGAGGAACACTCCCAAACTCATTCTATGAGACCACCATCACCCTGATACCAAAACCAGACAAAGATGTCACAAAGAACGAAAACTATAGGCCAATATCACTGATGAACACAGATGCAAAAATCCTCAACAAAATACTAGCAAACAGAATCCAACAGCACATTAAAAGGATCATACACCATGATCAAGTGGGGTTTATCCAAGGAATGCAAGGATTCTTCAATATATGCAAATCAATCAGTGTGATAAACCATATTAACAAATTGAAGGAGAAAAACCATATGATCATCTCAATACATGCAGAAAAAGCTTTTGACAAAATTCAACACCCATTTATGATAAAAGTCCTCCAGAAAGTAGGCATAGATGGAACCTACCTCAACATAATAAAGGCCATATATGCAAACCCACAGCCAGCATTGTCCTCAATGTTGCAAAACTGAAACCATTTCCTCTGAGATCAGGAAGAAGACAAGGTTGTCCACTATTACCACTATTATTCAACATAGTTTTGGAAGTTTTAGCCACAGCAATCGGAGAAGAAAAAGATATAAAAGGAATACAAATTGGAAAAGAAGAAGTAAAGCTTCTTACAAAGTCGTTGTTTGCAAATGACATAATACTATACACAGAGAATCCTAAAGATGCTACCAGGAAACTACTAGAGCTAATCAAGGAATTTGGTAAAGTAGCAGGATACAAAATTAATGCACAGAACTCTCTTGCATTCCTCTACACTAATGATGAAAAATCTGAAAGAGAAATTAAGGAAACACTTCCATTTACCATTACAACAAAAAGAATACAATACCTAGGAATAACCTACCTAAGGAGGCAAAAGACCTGTATGCAGAAAACTGTAAGACATGGATGAAAGAAACTAAAGATGATACAAACAGATGGAGAGATATACCATGTTCTTGGATTGGAAGAATCAACATCGTGAAAATGACTATACTACCCAAAGCAATCTACAGATTCAGTGCAATCCCTATCAAACTACTAATGGCATTTTTCACAGTACTAGAACAAAAAATTTCACAATTTGTATTTGAACACAAAAGACCCCGAATAGCCAAAGCAATCTTGAGAAAGAAAAACAGAGCTGGAGGAATTAGGCTCCCAGACATCAGACTATACTACAAAGGTACAGTAATCAAGGCAGTATGGTACTGGCACAAAAACAGAAACATAGATCAATGGAACAGGATAGAAAGCCCAGAGATAAAGCCACACACATATGGCCACCTTATTTTTGATAAAGGAGGCAAGAATATACAATGGACAAAAGACAGCCTCTTCAATAAGTAGTGCTGGGAAAACTGGACAGCTATATGTAAAGGAATGAAATTAAAACACTCCCTAACACCATACACAAAAATAAACTCAAAATGGATTAAGACCTAAATGTAAGGCCAGACACTATAAAACTCTTAGAGAGAAACATAGGCAGAACACTCTATGACATAAATCACAGCAAGATCCTTTTTGACCCACCTCCTAGAGAAATGGAAATAAAAACACAAATAAACAAATGGGACCTAATGAAACTTAAAAGCTTTTGCACAGCAAAGGAAACCATAAACAAGATGAAAAGACAACCCTCAGAATGGGAGAAAATATTTGCAAATGAAGCAACTGACAAGGGATTAATCTCCAAAATATACAAGCAGCTCATGCACCTCAATATCAAAAAAAACAAACAACCCAATCCAAAAATGCACAGAAGATCTAAATAGACATTTCTCCAAAGAAGACATACAGATTGCCAACAAACACATGAAAGAATGCTCAACATCACTAATCAGTAGAGAAATACAAATCAAAACTACAATGAGGTATCACCTCACACCAGTCAGAATGGCCATCATCAAAAAATCTACAAACAATAAATGCTGGATAAGGTGTGGAGAAAAGGGAACCCTCTTGCACTGTTAGTGGGAATGTAAATTGATACAGCCACTATGGAGAACAGTATTGAGGTTCCCTAAAAAACTAAAAATAGAACTACCATATGACCCAGCAATTCCACTACTGGGCATATACCCTGAGAAAACCATAATTCAGAAAGAGTCATGTACCACAATGTTCATTGAAGCTGTATTTACAATCGCCCGAACATGGAAGCAACCTAAGTGTCCAGCAACAGAGGAATGGATAAAGAAGATGTGGCACATATATACAATGGAATATTACTCAGCCATAAAAAGAAACGAAATTGAGTTATTTGTAGTGAGGTGGATGGACCTAGAGTCTGTCATACAGAATGAAGTAAGTCAGAAAGAGAAAAACAAATACCGTATGCTAACACATATATATGGAATCTAAAAAAAATGGTTCTGAGGAACCTAGGGGCAGGACAAGAATAAAGAGGCAGACATAGAGAATGGACTTGAGGACACGGGAAGGGGGAAATGTAAGCTGGGACGAAGTGAGAGAGTGGCATGGACATATATACACTACCACATGTAAAATAGATAGCTAGTGGGAAGCAGCCGCATAGCACAGGGAGATCAGCTCCGTGCTTTGTGACCACCTAGAGGGGTGAGATAGGGAGGGTGGGAGTGAGACGCAAGAGGGAGGATATAAGGGGATATATGTATATGTATAGCTGATTCACTTTGTTATAAAGCAGAAACTAAGACACCATTGTAAAGCAATTATACTCCAATAAAGATGTTAAAAATTTTTTTAAGTTAAAAAAATTTTTAAAAATAAATAAAAAGAAAAAAAAAAGAAAATCAACTATACTTTAAAATGAAATAAAAATTAAATTAAAAATAGACCCTGAGATAATAAACCTGCTAAAGTTTATAACTTATTCATGATAAATACTTTACACACTGATGTATTATGAAGCAAAATAGATGGTTTTATAAAAGACGGATTTAAGTGGAATATTTAGTTGTTTGGGTATTTCAGAAGGTAAAAGTTTGATTTCTTGAAACAGTTTTGAAATGTGTCACTCTAAGTTTTTGCTATCAGTTTTTTCCTAAACAACTTTTCATTGGAATGAAT
Organism: Balaenoptera ricei; assembly: GCF_028023285.1. Taxonomy (NCBI): domain Eukaryota; kingdom Metazoa; phylum Chordata; class Mammalia; order Artiodactyla; family Balaenopteridae; genus Balaenoptera; species Balaenoptera ricei. The sequence continues at coordinate 88,500,232 of NC_082650.1, read as the reverse complement.
GGATAATCTTTTTCTTTAATCTTAAATGCTAGAGAATGTAGTCACATGCTATATTATTTAACTCTCCCATGAAATCCAGACCCCAACAATGAACTCAGATCCAAAGAGGAATCATGTAGAGTCTTAGGAAATTGGGGAAAGGCCTCAAATAAGTATTAAGGTGAGAAATAATAGATTTTGTGTCATATATTTTCACAGAATTCTGTCCTTGTGGGTATGTACTTTCAAATACTTGGGACAGGCAGACTCTTTTCTTCTTTTAGTCAGCCTAATAATAGGAAGAAAGAGAAGAGGTACAGATGACAGCTAACAGCTAACATGGGTGAATGTAGGTGTAACCAACAAAGAATGTGCTGGTTATATGAAATTTCTGCAGGCCTAGTTATTTTTGAAAACTATTTGAAAAAAAAATTTAATGCCCAGAAAAGACACTATGAAAAAGAAATATGTGATTTTTCAGTAAAACGTGTGTATCATCATTTTGTGTTTGCTTCTGACATCCTCAGTCTGTTATTCTTATTATATCTTTAATGTTCATACATATTTCATTGTATTTGCTTGCCCCATTGATGACAAGCTAGACTTAATAACTAAGAATAATTCACAGATATACCATTAATCATGGCATGCAAATCTATGACATTAGAAGAATAATGTGACTGCTGGAATAGTCCACGTGCTTTAAAACCTTGTTCTGTGCAGACTGGGGAAGCTGTTTTGCTCCACATTAGCTCTTCCACACATCAGTTTGCTTTACAAGGTCTCCCTGAAATCAATCAGACACATGTACCGTGCTTTCGAAGAATTTTGTACAGTAAGAATAGCTTTGGAATGTGTGAAAATACAGGTGACACATACTATAGTTTTTGTAATAGTAGTGACATGTATGCTAGTGATTTTAAAAACTAATTTATAAGAGTTTTATCTGGTTTTAAAATATCAAGAGGTTTTATGAAACAATTTAAAATTTAGCATCAGATGGCATCACACTTATTACTCAGCTCTTGCAAGCAACCAAATATAGAAGTTGGTAGTTACCTCCTCACCTTTCAAAATTTTCACTCCTACTCATCTGATCATATTCTGGTGTTCTGCTACCAGATGCATTATTTTGTGTTTTATAACTTGTATTAAACTGGGGAGAGCACATCAAGCTGTACTCAGTCACTCATAATATTTTCCATTAGTTTCATCAGATAAAGTCAACAAAGGGATAATAATTCCTAAGAAAGGTAAGGAGAAAAGTTATGTAGCCTCAGGAAGGTACCCATCAAAAGGGGCCCAGTGAGATTAGAAACATTTCATGCTTGGGGGGAAATGAAAGATTGAAACATGGAGACCAGTGTCACTTACTTCCCAGTTTTGCCTGGGGCTGGGCCAGGTCAGTACTGCCATCATTGTACAGAGCAGAGTAAATTGACCTACTTTTCTGAAGATGTCATATAAAATTTACATGATCTTCAGAGTCTAGCAACATTATATTGAACATAGACTTTACATCTGACAGCCAAAGGTTAGTAATACTAACATTTTCTTGAGTAAACAAACTTTCATTACCTAGGTATAAATATATCACTTTGTCTCATGAGGTCTTATTTGCAGTAAACTTTTTTCCTGGTAAGACTTTGAATTGGTTTATTGGTCATAGCCACATAATGTGAAAAGTGTAGGTATTGGACTCCATCTTGAAAGCACAAATACTGCATTAAAGTAAAGCTGCCATACAGGATTAATAATGCAATGTTGTGTTTTAAAACATGTCAGATTCTCTTAAATGAGTCTTTCTTCTTTAAACTTTAATCAGCTGAGATAAATGTTTTTTATTTGGTCTTAACTGTTTGTCACAAGACAATAAGAGACAGTCAGCCAATGAAATAAATTGAAGTGCTGCTCTGGTTAGGTAGAATTGGAATTTAATGCGGTTACAGTTGGTTTAGATATAACTGAATATATATATATATATATATATATATATATATATATATATATAATTTTGCATGGTTGTATGACATCATGAGAAAGAAAAGAGACCTACCAAATTTTTAATTGGCTAATACTTAGAAGTATTTGGGTGAACTTAGGTATAATGTTTTTGTACCTCTCCCCAAATATAGTCTATTCCTTTTTAAAAGAAGTTGTAATTAAGAGTATTTTGAGTCATGCATATTAGTGATATCAAGTCATATTTAAATCAAATTAATGAATATTAAAAAGATATTGCATCTAAATCCCAAAAGGGGATAATGTGAATTATATTCTACAGCTCAACTTGGAAGTCCAGCTGTCACAGTGAAATCTCTGTCATTGAAATAGCTCAGAAATAGACTGCATTCATATTTAACCCAATAGCTTTAGGCATTCAGAGATATGGAGTAGATGAGATAAAAAGTACCATATCAAAATTAACATCAAGCCATGTGTTATCCTTCTGGAGTTTTAGAGTCATTTTTAACATAGATAGTAACTTGGTTTGAAATTTAAGCACACACATACACAGAGGTTTGCTACTTGGAGAGTTCCGTGCCTGGGGGAGGGGAGGTGACAATTGGTGCATTCAGTATATAATACGTGTAATGATAATAAAGTTGATTGGTTGAACTCTGTAGCTTTTTTTTTTTTTTTCTTCCTCTTCCTGTAGAGTAGTTCAGCCGGGGGTGGAAGGATTCTCCCCCATCTTCACCCCCCACCAAGAAGGCGTAGGTTGATACCATTTTTATTGTTCTGCTGGGGTGGGAAAGAAACCATATGCTTTAGAATTTTGAATGGCTACACCAAAGGGAAGATTGAAGCAGGCCCTCTTTCCCCCTTCCTACCGGACTTTGAGGTGGGGTTATTCTTCTAAATGTTCTGGCAGACTCGGGGTTAGCTTAATGCTTCCACCCCGGGGCAGAGAGGTGGGTGAGGGGAAGAAACGTCAAGGGCTTCAGAGGCGCTTGGGCTGAGTGAAGCGTGGAGTGGGAAGCTGGTGTCTGAAACCCACCCCTCCCCTGGATGCCAGGCAAAGGTAATGAGAGTCGGAGCCAGCTGATGCCGCCGCTGCTGCTTCCCATTTCCAGGGTGAAATTTTCACAGCAGCTAATTCTAAAGGGAGGAAAAATCCCTAGCCAGCAGAGAAGATTCTATATCACCCAACACAAGCTATCTAACCTTTTAGGCAGGCTTTTCAGAGAAATCCTCGGTTTAAAAGCCAGCGTTCACGATCCAAAAATACAGGACGGGAATCAGAGCTGGTATGCAATGTGAAAAGCCTCCTTACACTCTCTGAGTGTTTGAAACGATCCGATGAGCATAGGAAGTGGCTGCCAGCGCTCTGGCGGCTGCTCGTGCCGCCGCCGCCGCCGCCGTTCCTCGCAGAGGGCTGGACAGAGCCAGTCCCGGTTTCAGCACCTCCGGCGCTGGACAGCTCTCTGCACGCCGCACCGCCGCCCGCCTGCTTTCTCCAAACACTCTCGCTTTGCATTACTGGAGATGCATCTAAATTACGTCCTGTTCAACAACAAGTAGATTTTTTTTTCCCCCCCTGTACGGGAATTACAGTAGACGATTCTCTCAATTAAATTGCATTTTCTTCATTACGGATTTGGCAGTCAGGCGTATTTATCCCGATCTCCCCCCCACCCCCCCACCCTTTGCAGGAACGAGTCTTTGGGAACCTGGTCCACCCAGGGATGTAAAACTGTGCTTACCGATGCATCCCATACGAAATGCTTATGTGATCGTCTCTCTACCTTCGCCATTTTGGCTCAGCAACCTAGAGAAATAGTAAGTAACAAAGGGAAAACACGGCTTTAATGCAAAGGCAGGGACATTTTAAATGGGGAAATGGAAAATGTTGCAGGGTGGCAAAATTGGGTTCGTCTCCTCCTTAGCTACAGTAGCTTGGTGAAATGAATTCTAGTTGGTGTGCTATAACTAAATTCTACTCAATTTTATGTCTTCTAACTTGAAATTTCTGCAGTATAGTTTTGAGGATGTGCTCCAATCATATTGCTAATGTGCTGCAAACTTTCAAATAAAAATACTTGTCAGCTTAACCTTTATTTTAGAACTCTAAAGCTGTTCTGGGGAATTTGTGAGGTTACTGTTGGTAGTAGAATGAAGACCCCAGACACTATAGCCAACCACATTGCATATCTGCGTTGGATATTTTCAGTACAGGTTTTCTGGGGTGTCCTTGGATATTTATTTTTTAAAAATTAAATGAAATTTTTATGAAAGCAGAGACTGTCAGAAACTGTAAAATCATTCCTTAGAAGTATATAGGTTTGTAAAACTAGTTTCTGAAACAGACAGTTGTATAAACTGTCTGAAAGAAAAAATAATATTCTCATCAAATGTACTTTGAAAAATTATTTCAGAAACTGAAGTGCTGAAGAATAATTATTAAGAAAAATGTGACTTTCTGTCTAAATCTGGCCTAAATATGCATCACTCTTTTTACTTATTTTGATAACCAAAAATGTCTATAAAATTGATTGTGCATATCTAAGATTTGGAACACACTTGATCTTAAAGTGCATTTCTTTAAACTTCCAATACTGAAAATATGAAAAACAGCAGATTTTATTAGTTAGTACCATGTTAGTCTCTAAAGAAAGAAATCTCTTTGATCTTTATATATGTTTTAAAAGATATAAGGCTTATTTTTCAAGGTCAAGTATTTAGAGACTAATATTGACATTGTGAAGATTATCTCTATATATTTTGTTCACAGAAAAAAAATCACAAATATATTCTAAGGTCTTACACTTGAAACTTGATTTTCTTCTATATTCTTAGAGACCAAGCTAGTGAAATTAAATGAGAGAATACTTGACTTAGAACAAAGTTGTCAGAAGTCAGAAAGTTTGAAAAATTTTCAATATCTAGGTACCAGATTTGGATAACATAATGGGACGATCAAAGTAAATTTCACCAAAATACATTTTGTGAAATAACTGAACTGTAGTTAGTTGAAGAAAAATAAATACTGATTCAAATTTCAACTAGATAAAATGTAACATGTTAATGTTGACCAAGTTGTAGCTTCAGTTATTTATTTTAGAAAGCCGTAAGTGGGTATATGCCACAATCAAGCATTGAAAACTCCTAAGGCCTTCATTACTTCACAGTGGGAAAGAGGGAGTAGCTAGAATTAGCCATTTTAGAGGTTGAGAATATGTGAACAGAGTGGTTACTGGGTAATTATCTGGTTACTATAACAACTATATTGGCTATTTTTGAGTGTTAGGATAGTTTTGTTGAGTTTAGAAGTTATTTTAATTTATTTTAAAAATTCTCTCTCTTTTTTTTTTTTTTTTTTGCTTCTTTTGTTTAATTTACAGATCATGGAATCCTCTAGTACACCTTCAGTTACCCTAATTGTAGGCAGTGGCCTTTCTTGCTTGGCCTTGATCACCCTAGCAGTTGTCTATGCAGCATTATGGAGGTATGTAATCAATTAATACACTAGAAATGGAATGTTCGGTTATTCAGAGTTAAATCAAGGAATATAATAACTATTATAAGTCTCATGTTTTCTTAATTTACTGAAAGAAGTACTTTGAAAACAGAATTATAATTGCCGTGATTGAGCTATAATAAATGAGCTCAATAACACTAAATACGTGTTTACTTAATTTTCTTGTCTGTATTTTCCTATAATGGGAAAGTAAACAAAACACACACACACTTTTATTCCCAATTCAAGTGATAGTAGCCATCAACAAGTTGCTTACCCCCAAACATGGTACTCTTAATACCCCAAGTTCAGTCTATGTGTTGTTTATATTTATCCCAACTGCTATTGAGCTTGAGAGTTTAATGGTACAGTCAAATTAATTTCTCTGTTATAGAAATATGGCCTCCAAATGCTTAAGTTTTAAACACATGCTTTCAGTGTGTCCCAATGTGTAAAGTCTTCTATAATATTAATGCATTAATACAATACCATAAAGCTTTAGAAAAGACTTCTCAGCTGAATGTTTCCAATAAGTCAGATTTTGACAAACTGATTTTAAAAAGTCATAAAAAAACATAAACAAGGGGAAGTGATTGAAAAATACTGTTCTATAATATGTGAAATTACATCTGTTTGACATTGTATGAAAATTTAGTAGATCTCTAAGATTTGTTCTTGTTCTGTTAATGAGAATTAGACTTGTGAAGTTTATTATGTCTACTGACATATTGATAACTAGTATATAACTAAACTTCCCAATAAATTTTCAAATGTTAAACATTTTTATATCCATTTTGATTACTTTAAAATGTTCTAAAAACAGTTACCATATTAGCAAATAAATAATTATGTATTATTTCCTGAATATTTGAAATATTAAAATTGCAATGGTAGCCAGGCCTAGTATTTTACTTATCTTTTACTTAAGATAAAAAACAATTTCATTGAAAAATTAATTACAATTTAATAAGGAAAGATCATTTGATTTAACATCCTTTTTTTGAAAAAAAATCATTGTTCTCCATTATAATTTTTACTCTTTTGAGGACAAAAATTAATTGTCCAGGATATTATATTGTCAAAGATATTAAGATTTTCATGCTTCATACAAAAATAAAATATGTACACATTCTTAGTCCATTGGTACAGATACATAATAGAGGTCCTGCCTTCCCATGCAGTGTAGTGAAATACCAAATGAGGGAATCTGATAATATATGGCCAGGCTCATGAAATGAAAGAAATGCTTGTTCTAGGCATAGCATTGTAGACAGTAGAATCCAGGGTTCAGGACTCAGTCAAGCAGGCATTGTCCTGGTAATACAAGAGCAAGATAAACAAAGGCTGGGAAGAAGACTTTCTCTCCCACAATTGCCTGAATGGTATTTCTCAGGAAATGAGGCAGTGTTCATGGGCCAGGATACTAGGTAATAGTATCACAATTCATCAATGGCATCATAAGTCATACTCACTGAAGTATTCAGAACCAAGTTCCCTTTCTCAGTACTTAGGGTTCAGCCACCAATTACACCTTCTCTTCACGCCTCAATACATATGGCTAACGCTAGCACAAACACTGCTAGTATAAATGATATATAAAATATAGCAAAGAAGTACAGGATTATTTAGTCTGTAGGGAAGTTTGCTCTAATCAAGAAAATCCAGGAAAATCACCTATTGCAATAGCTTTCTAGGAATTACCACCTGAAAGGATCTATCCAAACTTGACATGAAACTGAGAAGTTTAGAAGACAGTACTAAGAAACAATATAAATGTGAATTCCTAACCGTTAGTGGCCATCAACTCATCGTCTACAGGTAGAAGAATTGAAGTAATATTAATAATTTGATAGAAGTTTCAAGATTCATAAACTATTAAGTGAATCTTGTAGCATGACGAATTCAATGCATTTTGTAAACATTAAATTTACCTAGTAACATTCCTGTATGATAATACTCATGTCAGGATCTTACTGCCTTTTTTTTTCTAATTAAAGGGTTAAGTTTTTTTTGCTTTTCTAATGATGTGTAAAATGTGTGAACATCAGAATTATTTTGTATATAATATACCACTGTGAAACTTGCTGATGTCTCATGTAGCTCATTAGAAATATTCATCAAAAAATGAATCCATTGTTACATTCTCTCCATCTACAGAATGTTCTGTAGAATTACGTTATTACATCACAGAGCAACTGAGCATGTCTTTTAATCCATGTATTGAAATGATGCATTCACAAATTTTGTTTAAAACATAAAGCACATTTATAAAAAGTTTTGAAAGTTGAGACATTTTATAGCAATTTTTAAGGCAATAATGTCACAATGTTAATGAAAATGTAAACATCTAAAGACTCTTCAGGGTGGTCAGTCTAGGTCTTCATTACCACGAATTTTCTATTTACTGAGCAAATAATATCAATGAAAGCCTTTCAGTAATGTCATCTGTGTACTTGTGCTGTCATGGAAGCCTTTAATATCACATAAAGGGTCAACTGTGTGCAGCCCTTAAACGTTTTAATGATACATCCCCCACCCACAAACAAAGAAACAACTTAATATTTGATGATGTTTTCAGCATCCCAGTGTGTGGTTTATTATATTTTTAGATACTGATGATGCAAGGACAAGATTAATCTACTCTTGAGGCCATTTTTTATTGAGGGTCCATCTAGGTTCATTCTGTTTGTTCTGTGAAGAAAGGAAGATTCTTTTATATTAAAAAATTTCTTTGTATATTTTATTATTACTCTTGTTTTTGTTTTGCTTTCTTTTCTGAAACATGTGATGGAATGTAGGACCTCTGCCTAAGTATTCCTCACAAACAGAGAGAAAGAACTTTGATAGATTTTTACCTTCCAAAGAGTGCTTCCAGATCTCTGGCACCCCCATGGAACACTGCACAGGGAAGCCCACGCTGTGGGCTGTAGACAGTGATTTCATGTTCTAACACAAATTGAACAGTCTCAAATACACAGCAAGAACAAATATGTCTTTTTGTTACTGTCACTCAGTGATTTACCACAGGGTACAGTAAAGCAAGATAGCTGCTACCCTTTTAGGGTAAACAGCTGGTAGAACATTTGATTCTGAGCAGTTTTCTCCATGGCTTACATTCTTGATGCGCTTAAAAATTATATGACAGACTGTATATAAACACTTCTTCATACGGGTAAAATATGGCAGGCTCCAACTAATTTTCCAGCCTAATGATGAATTATCATTTGTGGATTGGATTAGATTTTAGCAGTAAAGATTCATTTTCTTTTTTCTTGTTTTGGAACAATTATTCAGAAAAAGAAAAACATAAAGAGTAAGAGCCTAACTATATAAAAATACTTGAGCGAGTGAAGAGGTGGATGAAAATTGTTCATGGTTTCATGAAAGTAAAGGCATCTTCCTAGTAAATAAGGGGGATATTTTAGAATCTGTGTGGGGTTTTTCTTTTTGGTTTTCAGTTTCTACTGGTTGATGTAAATGATAATTAGCATATTACTTATACACAAATAGGAAGGTAATGATACTAATTGATATCATTCTATGAAATTTTATACTTCTAGTAAAAAAAGTTATGGTGATAACAGGTGTTCAATTTAGCTTCTGTCAGAAGTGCCATGTTGTCCACACTAATGTCTAAAGAAAAATAAATTTAAGGTCTCTTGGACATTATATGTCACTATAAAATTGGTTCTCTAAGAATAATCTTCTTTAAAAACAACTTTTTAAATATTTTTTCTCATGTAAAGGCTTCATGTTAGTGTCTTTTTCTGGATGAATTCCACCAATTTGCATAAAAGAGAATTTCTCATCTTTCCGTTGAATTTTAAAGTTGGACACTTTCTCTCTCTGGCTAGGTACATACGCTCTGAGAGGTCCATAATTCTGATTAACTTCTGCCTGTCTATCATCTCATCCAACATCCTCATCCTGGTTGGACAGACTCAGACACATAATAAGGTATGACTGGTGATTATTCTGCTTCTCCTTCTGTGTTTATGTTGTGACATAAAGTTGGCTATTGATAATCTAAACGTTTATTCTTGATAAAATAGGGAACTTCTGATGAAATTATTTTTAAAAATAAAAATATTTTATTTGTTTCTGAATGAAAGTATTGGTTATTCCAGTCCAGAAATATATTCCCTTGGCTTAATTTCTTGGGGGTTGAGAGGCTGTTTATAATAGTAAACATATGTGTTTATTACACATTATGTCAAAGATCTATGAGTTCAAAGCCTTGGAACATCAAAAGCACAAATTTTAATTCATTACCCTAATTGTAATAGAATTTCCTGTGTTTTGATCTAATTTATTAACATACTGATTCCTAAAATTCAACTATAAATTGCTAACTAGTGTAACATAGCGGTTGAAAAATCCACCAAAAAACTTATTTTAGACAATAACTGAAGACAGTATTAGGAGGAAGTGACTCTAGATTTTATGCCTTTCAAAAAGTTTTATTAGGCAAAATGTATTTTGATACTTAAACAGTTTTGTACTTCTTTAACTGTGTAATCACTTTCAGCAGAATGTAAAATATATGACTTGAGTTGAATGACCATGTTTTTTGAGAAATGACTGTCAGTCTTTTTGCTAAATGACTCTGAAATACATTCCAAGAAACCCATAATAGAAATCTTAAATTAACTTACCCCAACCTCAAAGGAATTCTGTTAAAAAATGCTTTGATAATATTTGCTGGTCAGTTTGTGGCTGTTCTTTTCTTAATTTTTTTCCAAATACTAAAGTCAATAATTGAACTTTTCCCCTATAAGCTATCATTTTTAGGACATCCAATGCACTTTTCAGTAGGTACTTTTGATATATTAGATATTTGTAGGACATGCATCAACATCAAAGATTATGGATAGTTTGTTTATTTTGCTAACTTACACTCCTACAAATCTGATTCCTACCCAAAGAATACAATTTTGGGTCTAGAGAGGCCTGGGAAAGTGCTTAGGTGATTCTGATGAAGATTTTGTCTTGACCCATATTACCCTAGGACTGTGGGGAGGTGGGGAGGGGGGATAAGCGGAAGGTGACTAACCATGAAGGACAAAAGCAAAAAAGAGAAAACAGTAAGAGCCCAATAAGGAGCCTTGTAGAAGTAAAAAGCACTTTCACCTTTCACGTATCTGAATGTTTAGTTCTTTTCCCATTTCTTTCCTGTGTCTTCTTAAAAAAAGGTGAGACAATGTAAAGTCTATTAAAATATATTTCAGGGCCACCTTCTGACTATTTAACCTAAATTTAACAAGAAATTCATGGGGAAAGGAAAGTCAGAGGAAGAAAGGAGAAAGACCACAGTGAGGGAGATGCAGTTGGAATTGGGAGGGGAAAAAGAAGTGTGCAGAGTAACCAGCAGAGGGGAAATGGATGGGGGTAGGCACAAGCAAGCTGGGAAGGGAAGGAAAGGGTTGGGGATGAAGGAGGGGAGACACCCCATGAGCCCTGAGCAGTGAAGAATCCCTCATCTCACCCCGTCCTCGCTGTTCACCAGGCAGGACCTCAGATCCTTTAGGAATGCTCCTTCACTTGTTCATACCTGGTCACAATTCTTTAACTGTTTGTCCTTGAACCTCCGTGCAAAGAAGGAGAGCTTTCCTCTGAAGTAGAAATCACTTACTGGGTCTGGGAACCAGAAAAATTCAAGCTAGAGTTAGCTTGAGCTGGTAGTTTGTTTTGTTTTGTTTTTTCCACCAAAGTCTCCCTGTCATTTTTTACCCTCCAAACACTCTTGAGTTATGTCCCTCATTAGAATATGGAAAACTCATTGTCTTCAGTAGGAAATATGCTTTTAAAACTGCTTTAGGCTGTCTGGCAAAGTTTTTACAAGTTCTGAGCCAAATGGTCAAATACTAGAATACAAGGTTTACCACATATTTTAGTGGTTGTTGTGTATTTCTGTTGGATCATTGCTGTTCGATAGAAATACACTGTAGGCCACAAATGCAAGCTATGTATGTAATAGTGATATTTTAGTAGCCACATTAAAATAAGTAAAAATAAACAAGCAAAATCAATTTTAATAATATATTTAACTCAGTATATCCAAAAGATGACCATTTTAACATATAAGTAATATTTTTAAATGTTAATACAATGTTTTAAATTTTTTTTAAAATAAAGTCTTCAGAATCTGGTGTGTGTTTTATACTTATAATACATCACAATTTGGGCCAAGTGCATTTCACGTGCTCAGTGGCTACATGTACCAAGTGACTACCATGTTGTGTAGGTCTAAATGGTAATGATACTTAGAGACTAAAGCAGTCTTGAGAAATTACATTCTGCTTGCCCATTTTGGCTTTTCCAGGTTCTCAATGTCCTGTTTTTTTTTTTTTTTTTTTTTTTTTAATTAAAATGTCTGCTAGATATCTATGAATATTATGAACATCAAAGGCAAGATGAGACAAGTCTAGTTTTACGTTTCATTTCTAATTATGAAGCATGGCCAGCATGGGCTTGGTTTAAAAAAATAAAAGGTCAGTTTAGTTTTGTTTCTGCAGAATAGATTCTATATGGTTTTGGGATCCTAATGGTTCTGTTCCAGATAGACTGTGCTGATTTCTGCTGCTACACTGTTGATGTTTGTGGGGAGGAGTGGGGGATAGGTGGTGGTGATGATAAAGAAAATGAAAAATTATTGTTTTTCTCTCATGCTATGTTAATTTTGCTTTACTAGCTCTGAGTAGATGATCTTGCAAGCCTAGGACAATCCACTATGGAGTGACTAGGAGAGAAAAATATAACACACTAGGATTTTATTCTTAGTCACTCTCAACAATATCAGGTTTCCAGGGGAAATAATCATATATTTTATTAAGATACATGTGCTGAATTCGATTAAATTGACCTCACTTCATTTTAAATATATGTGAAATAGCAGTATGTGAAAAGCCATACCTGCTTCACTGTTTGGAGGATTAATGATGTCTCAAAAAAAAAAAAAAAAGAGAAAAAATACCAAAATGTATTATCCGTACAAACTCATGATCTGTATAAGCTCCAGGACAGTATTTTAAAAAGGTAAAATATTATCAGTGGGTACAGTATATTTTTTAGGGTGTGTGTAGGATCCCATCGCTGCTGTGGGCATTTTGTAATTGATCAAATTCCTATCTTTGATTTCCCTGATAAAGTTTGATTGATGCTTTACCATTCCCCACTTGGAAAAATGGCAACAACTGAGAGGGCTTCTTGATGAACAGGTTCTTTGGTACTGCCTCTGAGAGTTGTCATGGCTAGTTTGTGTGAAAACTGGTATTTGATACTGAGGTCCAGAATGGTTTTGAAGTGTCAGACTGGGATCTTTCTCCAAATTGCTTGTTGAAATATAATTGATTCAATTATCTCACTACTGAGTATCTCTGCTTTCTTTTGAAACAAGCTGAAATGATCCATTGTTTAAAATATGATGTATTCAAATCTTTGAACTATAGATTCAATTGCTGGCAGCAGAGAAAAGAATCAAATGTATTTCTTCTATCTCTTCTTAAAATGCAGTTATAAAATGTAATTATAACTGACTTCATTATATTTCAAGTTATCTTATAAAATGTCATTGCCCTTTGATTTCTCTGTGTATTTTAAATTTCAACCAGGATGTTCCTTTATCACTTGAATGTTGTTTATTTTTAGAATTTCCTTTGTACCTTAAAGTATGCAAATGCTTTTGTTGAGCCATGTAGACTATTTTAGACCTACTATTTTGCAGAAGGTGAAGGTTATTTTGGAAACAGATATATTCAGAGAATAGTTTTCTTAATCACAAAAATATATATTTACCTTCTTCTAAAACACTTTGAGATGATTTATCATATTAACCATTTTATAGCATTCTTTTTAACTGATAGAAGTCAAATTTGGTAAAACAGTTGGGTATTCTTTTTTTTTTTTTTTTTTTGGTTAGATAATGGTGGACACCCAAGAAGATTCTGAGAGAGAACTTCTCCCTACAACCTCACTACCAGGTTATAATGAAAGGAAGCCAAGTCTAGATTCAATCAGACAGTGTGATATTTATTACATAAACATTTATTAGCAAATCAAGAGCAAAACCTGTTCTGTAAACTCAATGAAACTATAGGTCTATGTCATTTTAGATATTTTGACCATGACCACACCGTGTATGCAACATTCACTTCAGGTGGACATAGCAATACTCTAGAGACAGGCTTCTGTGCCTTCAATCAGCATCTTTCAATCAGAAATCCTCCTAATCGAGTGTCTGAGTACAGAATGATTGGGGATAAAACTATGGGCCTCATCTCTATGAAGTACAGGATATAAGTTTCAATGGAATTTTCCATGCAGTCTATTTAGACTAAGAAGTGTTTAACTATATTAGCTCATCTACATATCTTTCAATGCCTTTGTTTTCACCAAGGGAACCCATTGATACATCTACCATAATAATTGACTAGGCACTAGTTCATCAATAAAGACCAATCTCCTGTAGTCAGTTTGATAATAATTGAAGTGTTGATTGTGGATACATCTACCTAAATCCAAAGGACTTGCAGTTGACTCTGCAAGACTCTGGGGTATGACCCTTTCAAATACAATTCCAGCTGACTGCCTTGTTCTGTGCATTCCTGAACAGCTCCTAGGATTAAAGGTTAAACTAACTGGCACATGTATATCAATAGTATCATACTGAGAATACCAAAGTGTTATAAAATAAATTATAGACATCCTGAATAGACATCCTTATTTTGAAAAATAATAACTAAATGTGAGAGGGCAAAGTTAGACCCTAACTTTAGTCCCAGGAGACCTACAAGACCTAGCAAAAGTCCTCATTGACAGATCAAGGAAGCTTCCCAAATTATTTCAGATGTGCAGACATTTCCTTATCACTCTTCAGAAAGAATTTCTCTCATAGTTCTTTATGTATGGACCACTGAATTACATAATAGGCCTGTGTCTTTTCATTCAGTCTTGCAAAAAATATAAAAACTCTGTGTTGGAGCATTTTTTAAAAGTCACATAATCTACAAAGTTTCCTTACTACATCCGGTGCTTATTTATCCTTTATCAAGTGTTGTTATGTTTTTGTTATGTAGTTGCCTAGAGATAATTAGTAAAGATAGGCCAAACTAGAAGGCTGTGGTTATTCTAATGGAAGATGTTTTTGTGTTGTCAGAATTGTGGGGTTTTTTTTTAATAAAATCTTGCATTTTAATACTTTAATTAGGTGAAGGACTTTCTAATTCACTTATTTCTCCCATGACTTTCTTTTGTGAGAGACCGAGATTCTCCACACATTTATTAATACTTCCATGCCTGGCCTCTGAATCTATACGTGTTCAGTTTCTGAGGAGGAATATTGAGTATGTGTTTTCAGCCACCCATTCTGTCCATCCTGATACTGCCTGAAAGAGTCTGCTCTTCTCTTGAGGGTCAGGCTCTCTAGGCTTCCCTGGAGACATCCATCTCTCGGTGGTGAAGGTGAAGAGCAGGCATTTTAAGCCAGAGAGACCCAAGCATCCTACATCTCCTGCTTCCTAGTTGTGTGATCTTGAGCGTGATACTCAGCCTCCCTGGACCTCAGCTTCCTCTCAGTACCTCCCTTACAGTGTTGCTGTCAAGGTTACATGAGAGTACATATGAAGCACTTTGTAAGCACTCCTTTGTAAGCACTCCTGTAACAGTTCTTGTGATCATGGTGATGGTGATGATGGTGATGACTCACGGATATACATCTGATTCTGAATTTCTCTTCTGAGCTTCAGATTTCCTCGTGTCCAATTTTCTGCTCACCACTAAATTTCCCATTTATGTCCCTGCCCCACACTCAAACACATTATATATGAATTGCGTGTACTTTCTGTAGTCTCCAACCCAGTTACATAAGCTGGAACTCTGAGCATTATCCTTGATACCTCCTTCTCCCTCACGTAGTAAATCTAATAAATCAGCCCCCTGTGCCATGTGTACCCTCACATATTTCTCACCTCCAGCTTTTTGCCTCAATCAGGTATGAACTACCTTCACTAATCTTCCAGCATCATTAACCCCACTCTCTACCTTGTAGCTCAAGTGATGGAGCTAAAATTCAAATATGACCACTCCACTCCCCTCGGCAAACATGTATTGTTGTCTGACCTCCTACAGAAGTGATTTTCAAACTGTGCTCAGACACAAGTGGTGAGAATGTGAGGGTTCCTATTCTCTGATTTTCTTGCATTAATATATTGGGGCTCAGGAATAAATTGTATTGAGAAAGAGTTCTATAGCTTATCAAACTTGAGAAACTTTAAACATGACCTGCACTGACCTCTCCATTTTCGGTCTGTTTTACTGACTTTTTTTTTTTTTTTTAGTCTCACCAGCAATACCAAGCTGCTTACAGTTCATCAAAGTCATGGTGATTGCTTGTTCCTCACTCCCCTCCAGCCTGGAGCGCTGTCACTCCCCTGCACCCCACCTGATTTCCCAGACATCTTCATCTGGCTCGTGCTTATCCTTGACACTCTTCCTCCTTTGTGAGCCCCTCTCCCATCCTCCACATTTAGGTACCCCAGCTCTGAGGCTCCATGATTCCTAGTGCAAAACTACTGTCTTGTATTTTGTTACCTGTTTCCAACAAGGCTATACACTTCTTAGGGAACGGCTAGGTTACATTCATTCTTAAATTCATTGCCAACATAGAATCTGAGTACAGTAAATATATAATAAATCTTTATTGAATGAATAAGTAAATTAATTTATCTGAATTCATCATTTAAGCTTATACCTATGGAGCTAACAGCTGTGGTTAGTTTTACAAGGATTAGGGTCCCCCATTCTAGACAGAATTTAAGCCAATGTAGTGATAAAGACTATTTTCCTGGGGCCTGGTTTAAGCTCTAAGTGATCGATGGCATGCTTTAAAGGAAATCTGGTTCTTGGGTTTTAGTTAGAGACTCTGAAATCCAACAGATGTGAATATTCCCACTTGATAAGTCATGTAAAATAATGTTCTTAACCTTCAAAAGGAATGTGCTTATTCATAACTTCTCTCATAGAAGTCACTTCCTGCCAATAACGTCCCAAATCCATGTCTATTTTGTCTCAAATGTGTTTGTGATCCCAATAGCTGAAGCTAAAGCTTCCTATTTAGATTTATTAAAATCTCATTTACTGACTTGCTGTGATGTTTGTAAAAGGATTTGGATATAATAAGCTTAGGTGTGATTCATTTGAGTCTGTTTTGAGGCTTCTTACTAACTTTCCCAGGGTTCTTCTAGGTTCCTGAAAACCTTCATCAAACCACAGAACAGAATGGTAGGTTAGTTTCCTGATTTCCCCAGGCTCCCGGCAGTGAGGATTATTATGCCTTGTTGGTATGGGGCTCACAGACTGAGAGGCATGGGATTGGAGGGACTCTCTTGGCCCACTTTAGCCTTCTTGTCCCCTGACCATACATTTCCAGTTATGTGTGGTAGGAGCCAAGGATCACGTTATCAAAGTCAACTTCAAATTAGGGTAAAAGATCAATATGAAGAATGGGTTTGAAACAAGCAAAGGAGATGGAAGGGACATTAACTTGACAACAAGGAGTGACTGGAATGGTTACAGTAACAGGAGGCAAATAAGCTTGAGGGACAAGGAAGCCCATTTGGACCTTCAGTGTGTGTTCTTAGGTCAGTCTCCAGAGCTGGACAGAACTCCTGGAGAGAGAACATTCCTTCAGCAGGGGAGACTTGTGTGCTGGGAGTTGCTTTGGAGGGTGTCAGACCTACTCTGACTACCTCTGTTCATTCACCCACAAGCAATCGTGCAGAAATGTTCTACAGGCAACGTAGAGACTCCTCCATTTGGCCAATCCCTAGTGTCTATCCCAGCCGCCCCACTTTAGACCTGGCCTTCATGATTTCTCACTGGAGGAGCATAACATTCTTCCAACTTCTGTCTTGCTCCCTTAGCCTTTGTTTACATTAGCATATTACTGTGCAAAAGATCCTAAATTTAAAGGAAAACAAACACCTGCCTGTTTAAGTCATTCTCCTGCTTCCAGCTCTACAGTGGGTCTGTAGAGCTCATGAGATTAACCCCACGTTCTGAACATCACCCACATTCAGGGCTGCCTCTAGTACATAAACTGACTTTGTGGGACACAGAAAGGGCACTCCTTTTGGACAGATGAGTTATAAAAATACTCCTGTCTCTCCAGGCTGAGGTGGCCTCCAGCAGAGCTTCTCATCTCCCACCATTGCTCCCTGCCGGGGGGCCCATCTCTATGCTTCCCAGTGCATCCTAGCCCGTGTGTGCTGGGCCCACCCTTGCCTCTGTCCCTCTGTACTTCGCCTGATAAAGACCTACCACCCTTTGGAAGTTGGCTTATGTAAATCATCCTCGTGAAGCCCTTCAACACCTCCATAGCATGTGGTATATACCTCTATTTTTAACACCAACATTATCCAATAACTTTCATTCACTGATCAACCTTGCCCACTTACTGTGGTTCTCAAGGGTGGTTTTTTTTTCTGCTTTTAGGTTTTAAAACCACTACTGTTAATACTTGTTTAAACATGATATGAAATCAATAAATGTTGAATGAATGAAGCTGTGGCTCTATCGATTAAATGAGGGATAATGTAACAGCAGTAAAGGCACTTGTACATTGGGGGCCTTATTTGGGATAATTGCAACCAAGGTCAATTATTGTTGTTGTTTTGTTATGAGAAAAAGTAGTTGAGAAAAACACCTAAGACTTGTTCTGAGACCTTTCTTTGATGAGAGATGATTAGTTAAAACAGATTTTATCTTTTTTTTCGATTTTGAATTTGTTTTTAATGAGTTTTGGGGGTTTTGGGATGGGGGAGGTATATCATGGCTGGTAGTACTGGGTTGTATATTTTTTTGATATACCAGCCTTGCATAGATGAAAATTCTTCCTATTGGTCATAAATAATTTGGGGACTCCCTGACATTCTGAGTCTAGTCTGGTTTTTTGGTTTAAACGCCATATGATTTACAATAAGCAATGACAAATTTTCCAGTGATTAGAGCATGGCAGGACAGTAGGAAGAGATTGTGATTAGGTCTCAGTAAATCTTAGAAATGACTTGGTTTCACATTCTTACAGTTTCCTCTCTTCAAAGAGACCTAAAATATTTTGCAAAATATTGGGGCAGCTTATAGTGCTGTGCCTGATGATGTCACTCTTTTTCTTGTTTGTTTTGGTGTTTACTTGGAAATTTTTTAAATTAAGGTATAGTTGATATAGAATATTATAAAAGTCTCAGGTGTACAACATAGTGATTCACAATTTTTGAAGGTTATCCTCCATTTATAGTTATTATAAAATATTGGCTATATTCCCTGTGTTGTATAATATATCCTTGTAGCTTATTTTATACATTGTAGTTTGTACCTTTAAATCCCCAACCCCTATTCTTCCCCTCCCCTCTTCCCTCTCTCCACGGTAACCACTAGTTTGTTTTCTACATCTGTGACTCTGTTTCTATTTTGTTAGAGTCATCTGTTTGTTTTATTTTTTAGATTCCACATATAAGTGATATCACATAGTATTTGTCTTTCTCTGTCTGACTTATTTCACTAAGCGTAATATCCTCCAAGTCCATCCATGTTGCTGCAAATGACATTTTTTCATTCCTTTTTATGGCTGGGTAGTATTCCATTCCGTGTGTGTGTGTGTGTGTGTGTGTGTGTGTGTGTGTGCATGCATGCACGCTTGTGTGTGTGTATTTATATATACACATACCACCTCTTCTTAAGCCAGTCATCTGCTGATGAGCACTTGGGTTGCTTCCATTATCTTGGCTATTGTAAATAGTGCTACTATGAACATTGGGATGCATGTATCTTTTCAAATTAGTGTTTTTGTTTTCTTTGGATATATGCCCATAAGTGAGATTGCTGGATCATGTGGTAACTCTATTTTTAGTTTTCTGAGGAACCTCCATGCGGTTTTGCATAGTGGCTACACCAATTTACATTCCCACCAACTCTGTACAAGAGTTCCCTTTTCTCCCATCCTTGCCAACATTTATTTGTGGTCTTTTTGAAGGTCACCAAAAGTCAGATTTTATTTTGATGCAGGGATATCTGAGAGAGAATTTGAGAAGTCGAATGATTCTCCAGGAGTATGACAGAAAGGTTGAAGATTGTTTTTCTCTCCTAGAATCAAACCAGTAGAGATATTACAAATTTCTCCCTATGTATGATTTTTTAACTTTCTCTATTCTCAGTACCTAATATGAAATGGTCAGAAATTTGTCTAATGTCAACAAGGGAACCATGTTGTATAATTATAACTTATAATGTTTATGAGAATTCTGAATACACTCTAAAGTACTAAAGTGCTAAAAAAAAACCACCACATAAAGTGAACTGTTTTAAATCATATTCTCACAAAAGTGAAAGTCCCTTGAGATAAGATGATAATAGAGTTTTCAGTAGTCCATTATGTTAACTTTGTGGCCAAAGAGAACTCTTTTCATAAATACTTCAGAATCTAATTCAAGGGTTGGTAAGGTTGGAGGGTAAAGGGCCATATAATAAATATTTGGGACTTTGTGGGCTATAGCATAGCTGTTGTAGTTCAAAAGCTGCATCAGCATGGATATTAAGACATGGATGTGGTTGGATTTGACATGAAGTCACTGTTTGCCAACCGTGAGCAATTTTGAGTTTTCTAGAAACATCTACTGTACATGTAAATGGAAGAACTACAATGTCAGCTGAGGCCAGCCCATTTTTAGGCTGATGCTTTTATGTAAAAATAACCTTCAGTTCTGAAATCTCCACCCAAGGTTTTGTCTCTATAGCCTGCAGAACTAGAACAGGAGACCTTTGGCAGTTTCTGAAAAGGCCTCTGCAGAGATAAGAAGGAGGGAAATGCACTTTGAATTCCTTCTTTGGAGCAAGAACTAAACACAGAGTTTCTTCATATGGTGACTATTGGTTACCAGTATATACAAAATTAGAAAAAAAACATGAATCCAATCACTCTCGGCCAAGTAAGACCTTTTATGAATTGAAGAAGCTAAAAGCAGCTAACAAATGCCCAGTGCATGAGACAACAAAGCTGGCTCTTTGTAGAAGAAAACTTCTTAAAGTACAGCAATAAATGGTGAAGCCCCTATTAGAGAAAGTCTCTCTCACCTGACAGTCTTGGGCAGAAAAGTAACATCTGACACAGAAAAGAAGGATGGCAGAGTCCAGCTAATTCCCCACTGAATTCAACCATAGACAGAGTCTTTTTTTCATGTCTCAGCCTCCGGTCCTCACTCTAGCCTAAAAATTGTATTATTATTATGTATGTTAGAACATAAGCATTGCTATAGCAAACCTCAGAACTAAAGCACAAACACTAATGCCAGCATGTGACAAAACAAAAATGAGCATGTTTGAAGATAAAACTTAACTCTTTAGTTCTTTTGTGACGCTAGTCAGTTCATTTTAAATCTTAAGCCTCAAAAAAATGAAGTAGGCATATGATTGAGTTGAGTTTAAGTGTTATCTATGAAATTTAAGATTTATGAAATTCAAAGTGTGTAAATTAAAATATTTATAGTTATCTAGGTTGCTAGCGAACTGAATCAAAGACTAAAGTTTCAATTGTAAAGAAGAAATCATTAGCTTAAACAGTAGAAATGTATGATAAAATGATCATTTTTAATTATATATAATTTAAATTATATATTAAATTAAATTTTAATTCACAAATATTCATGATAAGGACCTGGATACATGTTCTATGTCAAACTACAATACACATAGTTTTTACATATCTCTATAGATGTGTCTGTGGTAGATGATACATCAGTATATACACACAACTAAGACTACAAAGGATTTTGAATGAATCTTATCTGTGTCTATTTTACATTCTTATTGTTAATTAAATTCTATTTGTATTTTAAAGTGATTTCTCCTAATGGACAAGAATAGTGTATATTACTTTTAATATAAATTATTATATTTATATATAAATATATACATTATATTTATATTAACTAATATAAATTAGTTCTGGTTTTCTGGGGTTTTTTTCTCATACAGATAACTTACTTTTGTTTCTTTTTGTTAAAGATAAGAGAATCTGTTTCTCTGTTTAGAAACTTTTGTTATATATTTTCCTAATTTCCAAAAGAAAGTTACAAAGTGAATCCTGTATACCTAAGGAAGAACACCTTTTACAGAAACAAAACGGGTAATCAATTTCTGCGAAACAAATTCCCTCCAACTTAATGGCCCTAAAAATAAATAAATATGTGCAGTGCTCCCAGTCTCTGGGTCAGGAATGTGGGTGTGATCTAGGTGGGCAGCTCTGCTCAGCACCTCTCCTGGGGCTGCTATCAGATGTGGGAGAGCCGCGGTCATGTGGAGGCTGGTCGGGGGCGGAGGATGTACTGTTAGGTGTGTCATCACTCAGGTGGAGTGGAGGCTTCCCTTACCCTCACTTGAAGGCTCTTTAAGCTCTACCACCCGCTGGCTACGTGCCTTTTGTCAAGTTACTTATCCATTCTCCACACGCCAGCCTAGTGGTCTTTTTAAATTGTAAATCAGATTGTCTGCTTTAAACCCTTCAGTCAGAAGAAATGAAGCTTCTGTTACAGCTGGAATGAAATCCAGACCCCATAACACAGCCCACAAGCTCCTACCTGAGCTGACCCAAAGTCCTTCTCCCGCTCACCGCTCATATTCATTCCTTCCCCTCCTTCCCTGCATTCCTGTCTCACTGGCCTTCCTTCCAAAACACCATGGAGGGTACCCAGAGAGCCAGCGGCCAGATGATCGTACACCTGGTCTGTGCCCGTTGTCCTGGTCCAAAGACCAGCAGGCCACTCACGCCTGTCCCCCTTTGTATGCTGGGCCTGGCCACGCTTTGTCCCCACCTCCGGCCTTTGTCCCCCATCCCCTCTCTCTGCCTTCATTCCGGGACTAGACTCTTTTTTTTTTTTTTTTTTTTGACATCTTTATTGGAGTAGAATTGCTTTACGATGGTGTGTTCGTTTCTGCTTTATAACAAAGTGAATCAGTTACACATATACATACATCCCCATATCTCCTCCCTCTTGCGTCTCCCTCCCTCCCACCCTCCCTATCCCACCCCTCTAGGTGGTCACAAAGCACCGAGCTGATCCCCCTGTGCTATGCGGCTGCTTCCCACTAACTATCTATTTTACGTTTGGTAGTGTATATATGTCCACGTGGCAGCAGCTCAAATCTAATCTGCTCAGAGAGACCTTCCCTAAAACGCCACTCCCCCAAACCGAAACACTCATAGTTTTCTCATGGCTCTTTTCAAAGAACCCATTCTTTTTCTTCATAACCATCACTGTAACTCGTCATCTTATTTTTAGATACGAGTGGAGGGGACCTTGTCTGCCTTATTCACACTGTGTACCCCCAGCCCAGCCCAGCACCTGGCACATAACAGCCCGCACTCCTCAAATGTCCCTCTACAGATGCAGGGGATGTCTAACTCTCAGTTGTTGAAGTTGCCGTTGTTTCCAAATCTAGAAGTGGGGAGGGGATGTTATGGGGATCAAATAAAATGACACCTAAGAAAGTGTCCAGCACACGATAAGCTTTTAATAGAGATAAAATGTACACACAGGGAGACGTACAGAGAATAAGGCAATGAGTGCTGACCAACATGCACCAGGTAACCAACACCACAATCTAGACAGGGAACATTCCCACCACATAAAAAGTTCTCTGTCCTCTTCCAGCCACCCCTCCCTAGAGACCGCCATCCTTCCGATTTCTGTCATCATACCTCAGTTTTGTCTGTTTTGGAATTTCATACAAGTGGAATCTAATAATGAGTACCTTTGCGTTCAGGGCTTTTTTACTCATCATAGTGTCTCCGAGCTGCATGTTTTGTGTATCAGTAGTTAGTTCTTTTATGTCGCTGAGTGTTATTCCATTGTGTGAATACACCACAATTTTTTAATCCATTCTCCAATTGAGAGACAGTTGGATTATTTACAGGGTATTTTGTTATTATGAATAAAGCTGCTTTAAATTTCCTATAAAATTTTGGGACAGACACGTATTTTCATTTCTCTAGGTTAAATACCTAGGAGTAGAATTGCTGGGTTAAAAAGAAGTTAGAGTATTTTTTAAATTTTATTGGAGTACAGTTGATTTACAATGCTGTGTTAGTTTCAGGTGTACAGCAAAGTGATTCAGTTATACATATGCCTATATTCATTCTTTTTCAGAATCTTTTCTCATGTAGGTTATCACAAAATATTGAGAGGTTAGAGTATTTCTAACAAAACAAAACTGCTGAGCACTTTTCCAAAATTGTTGTACCATTTCATATTTGTACCAGCAATCTATGATAGTCCCAGTGTTCTACACCCTTGCGAACATTTAAATTTACATTTTCCTAATAAGTAATAGGGTTTAGCTCTTTTTCATGTGCTTATTGGCCATTTTATAGCCACCTCTGTGAAGTCTCTGTTTAAGTCCTTTCCTCCCTTTTTAAATTGGATTGTTTCACTTTTTATTATTGCTTTGTAAGAGGTTTTTAAACTAATGTATTCTAAATGCAGCTCTTTTGTTTTATATATAATGTTTATATACCTTTCATATATATGATATATATACGTACATATTATCTTATCCCAGTCTGTGGCTTACCTTTGTATTTTATTAATGGCATTGTTTGCTGAGTAGAAGTTTTTTTATTTTTTTTAAAATCTAGCTTATCATATTTTTCTTTCATAGTTTGTGTTTTGTGAGTATTCTATAAGAGATCTTTGCTCACTCCTCCAGGTCACGAAGATATTCTTCTAAATTATCTTCCAGAAGCCTTATAGTTTTAGCTTTTATGTAGATCTATGGTACATCAAAATAATTTTTGTATATGATCTGATGTAGGGATTGGAGTTCAGTTTTATTCCATATGGATACCCTATTGTCCAGCACTGTCTGTTGAAAGGACTTTCCTTTCCCCTTTGAATTACTTTGGTACCTGCGTAAAAAATTAAATTATAGTAAGTCTGGAAATCAGAGTTTGAGTTCTCTAATTTCATTCTTCTTTTTCAAGATTATTTTATCTAATCTAGATCCTTTGTCTAGATTTGCCTGATCTAGATTCTTTGGGTATCCAAATGAATTTTAGAATCAACCTGTCAATTTCTGCAAAAAAATCTGTTGCGATTTTGTTGGCATTGTGCTTCTGGTTATTGTAGGGAAGAACTGATATCTACTTTCAATAACTATTCTTATTAAATTAGTAGCAGTGGGTATGGATTGGCTTCATGAAGTAGAATTGTTAAGATTTTGTGACCAATTGGATAAGGATACTGAGAAAGAAAGGAGTGTCATAAACTGCAATGTTGTTTTGGCTCTGGTATAATGTTCATGTTTAAACTCAAGAAATAGTTGAGGGGAATCAGTGTCTTGTGTCACTGATGGGGGGGATCTGTGTCCTGCTCTAGGGAAAGTATTCTGCTCCAAACAATTTTTCCCTTGTTCTTTAATCCTTCGCTCTTTTGGGACTTTTCACTTGATTACTTCCTACATACGTTTTCTTTAAAATGTGGAGCGCTTTCCTTCCAAAATGGTGTCTATTTTCATCAAAACATACGCAATTACGGACTGAATTCATCTCTTGAAATTTCTTGAGCTTGTTAATTACCAGCTGAGGCAAAATTGTGTCTAAGATCAAAAGTGCACGGACCACTTTCTCTTTAGGCACGTAGGCCTGTCTCTTGATGTCTTTTATGACTAGGCACAAAAAAAGTGTTTTTAGAGAACTAGAGATTGAGCAGTTATGCATGCTCCCCTCCAGCAAGTCAGAGGCACACTTTTTACATGGGAGCAAAGCAGTTCTCAAATTAAAGGGGAGAAAGGAGCATAAGGGACAGAATCTATGCCAAGCAGACCACTTCTGACTTCATCTGCAATGAGTGAGAACAAATTTAAAAACCCATTAGTGAATATTCAGTCTGGAAACCATTTATGTTTTAAATTTCACTGACTAGGATTTTCTTTTTTTAAAGTATAGGTAGTATTCTGTTATCTGGCTTCCTTTAAATTGCTCAGCATCCAAATATCTGAAAATAACCACTCTTTTGCCTATTAATGCAAACACAATGAATGTTGTTTTTCAAAAGGTAAAATAAGACATTTATCCATGTGTCATTAGTAGAGCCTGGTCCTTTTTTCCTAATAAAGTAATACCATGAGTGTGCCTATTTTTTCCCAAATACTGGAAAGGATGTTGTTGACTATATAGTATGTTTTACTATTGGAAAGCCTTTTCTATTTTTCCCTGTGAGGCTGTTTCAGGAATAGGGAAACAGGAGTGTATAGCATAATCATTTCTATATTTTTTTTCCTTTTACTTTCTATACTGTCAAGAAAAAGTGATGCATTTTCTTTGATGAGTAAATCCTAAAGCTATATATCTTATAGTTATTTCCCGGATTTACCTTGTTGATGTTTTTCATATTCAACAAGGACCGATTTTTTTTTCCCTGAAATGTGTTTATATTCCATCCTGCACCCATTTGCATCCCTGGCAACCCTGCAAACAGCAGTCCTCTCATTTGCGTTTATTAACTGTGGGTTGTAAATAAAAAAAGAAATGCCATCTGAAGTAAACAAAATACTGTTTACCTAGTTCCATGGCTCACAAGCAGTGATAAACTCAGTTGAAAACAAATGACAAAAATGCATTCCACAGATGGGGGAAAAGTTAATTATTTTCCATTTTGTCTGCTGATCAGGTTCAAGATTGAGTTGACTGATCTGCATCAGTGTCTCCAAGGGGGATAGTGTGAGTTTTGTGAGCAAAGTGCATCTTCAGCGTACATTCTCCCCTGGTTGCCCACTTGTAATTTCTTTTGGTGATAACAGAGCTCAGCTATGCACATCAAGGAGAAACACAGTTCTTCGGGGAATCACGCAGAGTGGCTCACACAGTGTCCTTAAAGCTTGTTGGCAGATCTATCTATTTGTAGAGATGGGGTTGTTAGTCTACGGTGGAGGTGGCTGGAGTGTGGTTATGCATCTTCCCCAGCCTCATGTCCAGGCATGAAGAGGATCCTTTTTAAGCCTCCAGAGCCCATTTGTTGGAAAAGAGGGGAATTTGAATGAAATCGCCACAGCTAGCAACATAAAGAAAATGCTTAAGCTCCATTTTCAGAAATGGAATTGTATTCACAGAGAAGGATAAAAAAAGAGACAACTATTTCTGCGGGGAGAATTCTAAGATCAATAAAGAAATTCTTGAGGATTAGAGAAAAACTACCAAGTTTCAGAACTGGAAATATTGTTGATGGAGAAGAGCTGCTTTTTTATATTTTTAAATATAAAAAATAATGCCACGCAGCCATGATTATTTCTTTTTTTATTATTTTTTATTGGAGTATAGTTGCTTTACAATGTTTGTGTTTGTAGTTTCTGCTGTACAGCAAAGTGAATCAGCTATACATATACATATATCCCCTCCTTTTTGGATTTCCTTCCCATTTATGTCACTACAGAGCACTGAGTAGAGTTCTCTGTGCTGTACAGTAGGTTCTCATTAGTTATCTATTTTATACATAGTAGTGTATGTATGTCATTCCCAATCTTGCAGTCATCCCACCTGATTATTTCTTATTCTTGTAACTTTAAGGGAACATGAGTAAGGTATAATATTGGGGTCCTTTTCATAGAATACTGGTAAAAGGGACAACTTGTTGACATAAGAAATGTCTGCATATTGAATCCATGTGTATATGGGAGTGAAGAAAGTTGGGAATTGTGCTGAGTATGAAAATATTAAATACTAAAGTTAATGCATTCAATAAAGTGAATATTACAAAGTCAATAAAGAAATAAATTACCTTTATGTGTCAAAAATGTTAGATCTCACAACCATTTTTCTAAAGACTAAGCAGTGTATAGTCCAGGATCCCAAAGTAGGAATTGTTAAATTATTATAATGGGATGATAATCATTTAAAAGGTGATTTATAAAGGGAAATACATTTAAGAACCAAAGTCCTCATATTGGGAAACTACTGAGACAATAGTGTTTGTCAATTAGGGTAAAGGAGCCAGGGCATTTAGAACCACATGGAGAGTTTTCAACCCTCCTTCCCCACGTCCTCCCCAAACTTTGCCCTCGGGAATGGTGGAAACAGATTGAAAATACCCTGCAGGTGGTTATGATTGGCATTCTGGTTCAGAATCACTGGTCTCGGAGCTTGTGCCAGAAAATGAATAAGTGGGTAAAGAATACAAGGCTGAAGTTTGCCCATCAATACTTCTCCTGTTTCGGTCATTCCGTGTAATCTTCTACTTACCTTAGCTTTACTGTGTGTCAAATAAGGATAAGAATATGCCACAGCAATGTTATGAAGATTAATATTAACTCTTTGACCTTCTTGGAGAAAAGCACAAGATATTAAGAGAAAGGAATCCGGCAAAGCCAAAAATATCATACCATTTCAAATTTGCTTAATAAGAAAGTGAGTCAGTACTTTTGCAGAAAATTAATACAAGCTCTCAGCTCCAAGCAGATGAGACTCAACAATAGCTGGGCCTACACGGGGAACAATTTTAAGTCTTTTTAAAGTCTTCAATGACTAACCTTGTTGCAGCCAACTTTGTCAGCCCTCTGACTGCATTTATTTAATGTATCCCCTGTGCCTGTGTTCAGGAACATATGTTTAGTTTCACCTTGAAAAGTTTAACAAGAATACGCTTATAGATTTTCTCCCTACTTATCTATTTTCAATAATGTCCTAGAGTATAATCCAGCAAATATTATATATACCTATAAATATTATATATACATATAAATATTACATATACTAATGGAATCAGATATAAGAAGGCATTGAATACATCAGAGAATAAAACTAAGTACTGGAGTTCTTTAAGCTGGGTAAGTTTTCCCTTTTTGGTTATAGCAATCCATAGTTTCCTGGCTATAAAATTGCAGTTGGCAACTGGAGAAAGTTAACTAGAAGTTTAAAAAAGTTAATCTTACTTAACTCAAATTCTCAAGATCAGAAACCATCTCTTCCTTAGGGATGCCTTGTATAACATCTATTTTTTTAATAAACAAAATCATATTCATGTATGTATGTGTGTGTGTGTGATGTGCTTTGTGCTGAGTTACAGGGGTTTTTTGGTACTTCTCTACGTTATGGAGGGAGAGAGGATGTATGGGAGGGGAGTATTGAAAGTCAAACTTAAAATAAATTTTAAAATTCTTGTCCTTTTAATACATAGTAGACCAGACTGGATGAGTACAGATTTGGGGGGAAATAGTTTGTGTCTATGTTTTTAAATAGTGAGGCTATAGACTTCCACACGTCTCACTAGGCTTTAGCATTCTTCCTTCCAGAAGTCTCTAATTTAGGCACACATAAATAATAGGCCCTCTGCTACAGTGTATTTACCTTTCTTTAAGGAGTGACATTCCTCATTGGTAGAAGAAATAAGTCTATTCGCTTTGTCTGTCTTAGGACCTCCTTCTAGACACCATTTCAGAGTCAACTTGGCATTAGTACAAAGGGGTCCTTGTCTCAGACCCTAACCCTGTAACTTATCCAGAGATGATCTTAGGCAAGTCTAGCCTGTCTCAACAGCAGTTTTCTTAACAGCAGAATGGAAATATGTGTGTATATGTTTAGTGGAGGCTGGATGGGCAGGGTGGAGTAAGGGCAGCGTCGGACTCTGCTTGGAGGGGTTCAATGGAAACTGCCTTTAAATTCCTTACATCTCTAAGAGCCTAGGTTCTTACCTAGAAGAAAAAAGGATTTTTTGTCCAGTATTTTTGTCCAGTTGTGATTTCCATAAACTCCATCTTAGACCAGCATGTTCCATTCATATATTCTCATTTCCCTGTGTCCTGGTATCAAAATGTGGACATTAGCAGTTGCTATTGTAGTTTTTCCCCAACAATTTAGTGATGATGCATCAATATACCAAAGATGCAAATTATTTTGTTTATTATACATCTGAACCAGTCTAAATTTTATTTAGGAACATTATCTACCTGCAAATGGATGAAATCTGCCCTCAGTCTCTTAAAAATATTTCCTAATGGTAATTGTCGGTAAATACAGTGAAGGACAAAGTTGTGTCTAAAGTCACACCAGTTCACTTGCTTTTGGTGTTTTTGCATCACCCCCACATTCTTTTACAACAGGCTTTTGTATTTGAATAATTATATGCAGATGTACTACTGAATAGGAAAGTGTCTCCAAAAAAATACTTTAAAAGGAAAATGGTAGCAGCAAAGCTAATCTATAGCTGTGGCCTTTCTTAATGAATGCTGCTGGGAAGCTTTTCAGAAACCTGCAGGGAATTGCATGTTTTTGTAAGAGAAAGGTCTCAAGCTGTTAGAACTGATAGAATTTCAGAAATGCCATAAGTTCAGCTTGCAATATTTTTAGGTTTTATTAGGAGACTGAAAAAACTAAGATATTCCTTTTTTTTTTTTTTTAACGTCTTTACTGGAGTATAATTGCTTTACAATGGTGTGTTAGTTTCTGCTGTATAACAAAGTGAATCAGCCATACATAAACATATAACCCCATATCTCCTCCCTCTTGTGTCTCCCTCCCACCTTCCCTATCCCACCCCTCTAGGTGGTCACAAAGCACCAAGCTGATCTCCCTGTGCTATGCGGCTGCTTCCCACTAGCTATCAGTTTTACATTTGGTAGTGCATATATGTCCATGCCACTCTCTCACTTCATCCCAGCTTACCGTTCCCCCTCCCTGTGTCCTCAAGTCCGTTCTCTATGTCTGAGTCTTTATTCCTGTCCTGCCCCTAGGTTCTTCAGAGCCTTTTTTTTTTTTTTTTTAGATTCCATATATATGTGTTAGCATACGGTATTTGTTTTTCTCTTTCTGACTTACTTCACTCTGTATGACAGACTCTAGATCCATCCAACTCACTACAAATAACTCAGTTTCGTTTCTTTTTATGGCTGAGTAATATTCCATTGTATATATGTGCCACATCTTCTTTATCCATTCCTCTGTCGATGGACTCTTAGGTTGCTTCCATGTCCTGGCTATTGTAAACAGAGCTGCAATGAACATTGTGCTACATGACTAAGATATTCCTTTGAAATCAAAGTTCATCTAGACTGAAGAACTGTCAGTTGTATTGAACTGAAAATGAGTTTGACCTCAAAATACAGATTCAGTGACTGCTGAATGTAGTAGAATTGTTATATAAATAGGCCAGTTTCTATATGTTTATTTCATCTATCAGAAAATTGTAGAGTCTCAGTAAAATCATTCAAGTGTTTTATTCAACAACCTGTTTATACTTTTATTCAGGTGCCATGTAAAATGACAAACCCCTAAAAAAGTAAACACATGAGTATATATGAATCCATGTTTCATGTGATGGAATGATTTTCCAAGTCAATATATAATAATGTCTAATATTTGGTCATTAGTGGTAAGTCTTTGGTTTAGGTTACGTAGCATTTATTTGAACCAATCAAATTGAAAATTACGAATGAAGGCCAAAGCATTTTCACACTTTTTTCTTTTTTTGTCTTTTTTTTTTTTTAATCAGTCCTCAATTTTATACACATCAGTGTATACATGTCAATCCCAACTGCGCAATTCAGCACACCACCATCCCACCCCACCGTGATATTCCCCCCTTGGTGTCCATATGTTTCTTCTCTACATCTGTGTCTCAACTTCTGCCCTGCAAACCGGTTCATCTGTACCATTTTTCTAGGTTCCACATACATGCGTTAATATACGATATTTGTTTTTCTCTTTCTGACTTACGTCACTCCGTATGACAGTCTCTAGATCCACCCACGTCTCAACAAATGACTCAATTTCGTTTCTTTTTATGGCTGAGTAATATTCCATTGTATATATGTACCACATCTTCTTTATCCATTCATCTGTCGATGGGCATTTACGTTGCTTCCATGACCTGGCTATTGTAAATACTGCTGCAATGAACTTTGGGGTGCATGTGTCTTTTTGAATTAAGGTTTTCTCTGGGTATATGCCCAGTAGTGGGATTGCTGGATCATATGGTAATTCTATTTTTAGGTTTTAAGGAACCTCCATACTGTTCTCCATAGTGGCTGTATCAATTTGCATTCCCACCAACAGTGCAAGAGGGTTCCCTTTTCTCCACACCCTCTCCAGCATTTGTTGTTTGTAGATTTTCTGATGATGCCCATTCTAACTGGTGTGAGGTGATACCTCATTGTAGTTTTGATTTGCATGTCTCTAATAATTAGTGATGTTGAGCATCTTTTCATGTGCTTTGTGGCCATCTGTATGTCTTCTTTGGAGAAATGTCTATTTAGGTCTTCTGTCCATTTTTGGATTGGGTTGTTTGTTTTTTTAATGTTGAGCTGCATGAGCTGTTTATATATTTTGGAGATTAATCCTTTGTCTGTTGATTCATTTGCAAATATTTTCTCCCATTCTGAGGGTTGTCTTTTTGTATTGTTTATAGTTTCCTTTGCTGTGCAAAAGCTTTTAAGTTTCATTAGGTCCCATTTGTTTATTTTTGTTTTTATTTCCATTACTCTAGGAGGTGGATCAAAAAAGATCTTGCTGTGAGTTATGTCAAAGAGGGTTGTTCCTATGTTTTCCTCTAAGAGTTTTATAGTGTCCGGTCTTACATTTAGGTCTCTAATCCATTTTGAGTTTATTTTTGTGTATGGTGTTAGGGAGTATTCTAATTTCATTCTTTTACATGTAGCTGTCCAGTTTTCCCAGCACCACTTATTGAAGAGACTGTCTTTTCTCCATTGTATATCTTTGCCACCTTTGTCATAGATTAGTTGACCATATGTGCGTGGGTTTATCTCTGGGCTTTCTATCTTGTTCCATTCATTTATGTTTCTGTTTTTGTGCCAGTACCATATTGTCTTGATTACTGTAGCTTTGTAGTATAGTCTGAAGTCAGGGAGTCTGATTCCTCCAGCTCCGTTTTTTTCCCTCAAGACTGCTTTGGCTATTCGGGGTCTTTTGTGTCTCCATACAAATTTTAAGATGATTTGTTCTAGTTCCATAAAAAATGCTATTGGTAATTTGATAGGGATTGCATTGAATCTGTAGATTGCTTTGGGTAGTAGAGTCATTTTCACAATGTTGATTCTTCCAATCCAAGAACATGGTATATCTCTCCATCTATTTGTATCATCTTTAATTTCTTTCATCAGTGTCTTATAATTTTCTGCATACAGGTCTTTTGTCTCCTTAGGTAGGTTTATTCCTAGATATTTTATTCTTTTTGTTGCAATGGTAAACGGGAGTGTTTTCTTAATTTCACTTTCAGATTTTTCATCATTAGTGTGCAGGAGTGCAAGAGATTTCTGTGCATTAATTTTGTATCCTGCAACTTTATCAAATTCATTGATTAGCTCTAGTAGCTTTCTGGTGGCATTTTTAGGATTGTCTATGTATAGTATCATGTCATCTGCAAACAGTGACAGTTTTACTTCTTCTTTTCCGATTTGTATTCCTTTTATTTCTTTTTCTTCTCTGATTGCCATGGCTAGGACTTCCAAAACTGTGTTGAATAATAGTGGTGAGAGTGGACATCCTTGTCTCATTCCTGATCTTAGAGGAAATGCTTTCAAGTTTTCACCATTGAGAATGATGTTTGCTGTGGGTTTGTCATATATGGCCTTTATTATGTTGAGGTAGGTTCCCTCTATGCCCACATTCTGGAGAGTTTTTATCATAAATGGGTGTTGAATTTTGTCAAAAGCTTTTTCTGCATCTATTGAGATGATCATATGGTTTTTATTATTTGTTAATATGGTGTATCACATTGATTGTTTTGTGTATATTGAAGAATCCTTGCCTCCCTGGGATAAATCCCACTTTGTCGTGGTGTATGATACTTTTAATGTCTTGTTGGATTCTGTTTGCTAGTATTTTGTTGAGGATTTTTGCATCTATATTCATCAGTGATATTGGTCTGTAATTTTCTTTTTTTGTAATATCATTGTCTGCTTTTGGTATCAGGGTGATGGTGGCCTCATAGAATGAGTTTGGGAGTGTTCCTTCCTCTGCAATTTTTTGGAAGAGTTTGAGAAGGATGGGTGTTAGCTCTTCTCTAAATGTTTGATAAAATTCAGCTCTGAAGCCATCTGGTCCTGGGCTTTTGTTTGTTGGAAGATTTTTAATCACACTTTCAATTTCATTACTTGTTGGTCTGTTCATATTTTCTATTTCTTCCTGGTTCAGTCTTGGAAGGTTATACCTTTCTAAGAATTTGTCCATTTCTTCCAGGTTGTCCATTTTATTGGCATAGAGTTGCTTGTAGTAGTCTCTTAGGATTCTTTGTATTTGTGCGGTGTCTGTTGTAACTTTTCCTTTTTCATTTCTAATTTTATTGATTTGAGTCCTCTCTGTCTTTTTTTGATGAGTTTGGCTAATGGTTTATCAATTTTCTTTATCTTCTCAACGAAACAGCTTTTAGTTTTATTGATCTTTGCTATTGTTTTCTTTGTTTCTATTTAACTTATTTCCACTCTGATCTTTATGATTCTTTCCTTCTGCTAACTTTGTGTTTTGTTTGTTCTTCTTTCTCTAGTTCCTTTAAGTGTAAGGTTAGATTGTTTACTTGAGATTTTTCTTGTTTCTTTAGGTGGGCTTGTACAGCTATAAACTTCCCTCTTAGAACTGCTTTTGCTGCATCCCATAGGTTTTGGATCATCGTGTTTTCATTGTCATTTGTCTCTAGGCATTTTTGGATTTCCTCTTTGATTTCTTCAGTGATCTCTTGGTTATTTAGTAACGTATTGTTTAGTCTCCATGTGTTTGTGCTTTTCATGTTTTTTCCCCTGTAATTCATTTCTAATCTCATAGCGTTGTGGTCAGAAAAGATGCTTGATATGATTTCAATTTTCTTAAATTTACTGAGGCTTGATTTGTGACCCAAGATGTGATCTATCCTGGAGAATGTTCCGTGCGCACTTGAGAAGAACGTGTAATCTGCTGTTTTTGGATGGAATGTCCTATAAATATCAATTAAATCTATCTGGTCTATTGTGTCATTTAAAGCTTCTGTTTCCTTATTCATTTTCTGTTTGGATGATCTGTCCATTGGTGTAAGTGAGGTGTTAAAGTCCCCCACTATTATTGTGTTACTGTCGATTTCCTCTTTTATAGCTGTTAGCAGTTGCCTTATGTATTGAGGTGCTCCTATGTTGGGTGCATATATATTTATAATTGTTACATCTTCTTCTTGGATTGATCCCTTGATCAATATGTAGTGTTCTTCCTTGTCTCTTGTAACATTCTTTATTTTAAAGTCATTTTATCTGATATGAGTATAGCTACTCCAGCTTTCTTTTGATTTCCATTTGCATGGAATATCTTTTTCCATCCCCTCACTTTCAGTCTGTAGGTGTCCCTAGGTCTGAAGTGGGTCTCTTGTAGACAGCATATACATGGGTCTTGTTTTTGTATCCATTCAGCAAGCCTGTGTCTTTTGGTTGGAGCATTTAATCCATTCACGTCTAAGGTAATTATCGATATGTATGTTCCTATGACCATTTTCATAATTGTTTTGGGTTTGTTTTTCTAGGTCCTTTTCTTCTCTTGTGTTTCCCACTTAGAGAAGTTCCTTTAGCATTTGTTGTAGAGCTGGTTTGGTGGTGCTGAATTCTCTTAGCTTTTGCTTGTTTGTAAAGCCTTTGATTTCTCCATCAAATCTGAATGAGATCCTTGCCGGGTAGAGTAATCTTGTTTGTAGGTTCTTCCCTTTCATCACTTTAAGTATATCATGCCACTCCCTTCTGGCTTGTAAAGTTTCTGCTGAGAAATCAGCTGTTACCCTTATGGGAGTTCCCTTGTATGTTATTTGTCATTTTTCCCTTGCTGCTTTCAATAATTTTTCTTTGTCTTTAATTTTTGCCAATTTGCTTACTGTGTGTCTCAGTGTGTTTCTCCTTGTGTTTATCCTGTATGGGACTCTCTGCACTTCCTGGACTTGGGTGGCTATTTCCTTTCCCATGTTAGGGAAGTTTTAGACTATAATCTCGTCAAATATTTTTTCTGGTCCTTTCTCTCTCTCTTCTCCTTCTGGGACCCCTATAATGCAAATGTTGTTGCATTTAATGTTGTCCCAGAGGTCTCTTTTTTTTTCTTTTTTTTTTTTTATAAATTTATTTATTTATGGCTGTGTTGGGTCTTCGTTTCTGTGCGAGGGCTTCCCCTAGCCGTGGCAAGCGGGGGCCACTCTTCATCGCGGTGCGTGGGCCTCTCACTATCGCGGCCTCTCTTGTTGCGGAGCACAGCCTCCAGACGCGCAGGCTCAGCAGTTGTGGCTCACGGGCCCAGTCGCTCCGCAGCATGTGGGATCCTCCCAGACCAGGGCTCGAACCCGTGTGCCCTGCATTGGCAGGCAGATTCTCAACCACTGCGCCACCAGGGAAGCCCCCAGAGGTCTCTTAGGCTGTCTTTATTTCTTTTCATTCTTTTTTCTTTAGTCTTTTCTGCAGCAGTGAATTCCACCATTCTGTCTTCCAGGTCACTTATCCGTTCTTCTGCCTCAGTTATTCTGCTATTGATTCCTTCTAGTGTAGTTTTCATTTCAGTTATTGTATTGTTCATCTCTGTTTGTTTGTTCTTTAATTCTTCTAGGTCTTTGTTAAACATTTCTTGCATCTTCTCGATCTTTGCCTCCATTCTTACTCTGAGGTCCTTGATCATCTTCACTATCATTATTCTGAATTCTTTTTCTGGAAGGTTGCCTATCTCCACTTCATTTAGTTGTTTTTCTGGGGTTTTATCTTGTTCCTTCATCTGGTATATAGCCCTCTGCCTTTTCATGTTGTCTGTCTTTCTGTGAATGTGGTTTTTGTTCCACAGGCTGCAGGATTGTAATTTTTCTTCATTTTCACACTTTTGAATAAAGGAAAATTTTATAGTATATAGTCAAGTATGACCAGAATTGCAAGAACCTAAGATTAGTTAAGAATTCCATATTCACACTGGTATTTCTTTCTTAGTGCTGGAAAAAATATACCATTATTGAATGTTTATGAAACAATTGAGATTAAATTAGAGGGTTAATATTAACAGATTATAAGTATTTATAGTCAATATTAGCATGCCTTGCCTTCAAAGGCATTCTGTATCTCCTATAAATACATAGGGAGAAAAGTAGCTTTTTTAGAGGAAAAGGTAACATACTGTGCCACAAAGGGCCAGAAATAACCAACCCTTTCTTGTCTTTAAGTCAACACACTTTGAATGGGGTCCAAGATACCGTGGTCTTGTATCAAATTCTGGTGTGTGCCATAGAAAACAGTGCTGTTGTTAGAGTTTCACTGTGGGTCATAGAGATCCTACCTTAAAGAAAAAAGGATAATTTTATTTGCCTGCTAATTCTTGACTATTTTATTTCATTTTTTTTCCTAGACATACATAAATTTTTGGTACCTTAGAAACTAGAAGTCTTCAGTAGAAAAGATAGCAGACTTGAAAGCATGTGAAAGATGAGTATCTTTGAGGAGGAGTTTTATTTTTTTTTCCATCCTCATCCTCCTTGGTCTTATTAGTACCAGTTCTTTACTTACACAAATGATTTTCTCTGTGGGTGGTTAGGACCTTAGTGTGACATGTTATTTTTAATTGCTTCCAACTGTCTTTCCAAAAAATCTATCATTTATTGGCAGGTCCTCAATTTTTCTCATCAATCTCACATGAAAATTCCAACAAATGTTTTAAATATAATAGTGCATCTGAGACTTTACACAAAACATTTTCTAAAAACAGATGTCAAATTTCTCCCAAAGGGAGCCATTTTGGATTTGGTTGACTGAAAATTTTCAGGAATCTATTTATTAAAAAGTAAAGGCTAAAGTTAGAGTTAATTGTAAGTATCATTTATCTTCAGTAAAAAAAAATAGCTCTCAGGAGGTGTTAAAGGAAGCAACAAACATCACTTTGCTATGGCTTTCTTCAGTTAGCTGTTTGTAAGGCAAGGGAGGGAAACAGCTCTGTCTTTATACACTAACAGGAGCAGAACCATCACTGATTCAATGAATGTTCTTCATCTGCTATATTTAAGATAGGTAATTGATTATGCTTCAGAAAAATTTCATTTTTCTTTCAAGGATCATGATGATGAGAAGGGAGATTTTTGCATGGTGGCCCCTAAAGGACTTCTGCATTTTGACACAAGGAATTTGGATGACCCATGAGTGGAACCACAGTTTCTCCTAAGCAGCATTCATAGGTCCTCACAACTTGGAGGCCACAACAATGTAGCAGAGACACGTGTGTTCTATTCGCCTTATGTGTCAGTCTTGTGTATGTTACATTTATGTTTAGCAATCAAGTCTAAATTCAAGAACTGCAACCCTCAAAGTTCCAAACTCATGTTGAAATGTGGGCAGTTCGCTTGTCTGCTTTTTGATTAATTTGAGGAGGCTTCATGGACAAGTGAGTTTTCCGGCAGATTGAATGGTAAGAGAGGTAGATGTGATGTCTCATAGGAATTTGTATACAGCTGATCCTGCATGACACGTGTTTGAACTGCACCAGTCCACTTGTACACCTATTTTTTTTCAGTAGTAAATTCTGTAGTACTACTCCATCCACGGTCGGATGAACCTATGGACGAATAACCCTGATATGGAGGGACCGTGCTTTCAGAGGGCTGACTGTAAGTTATACGCAGGTTTTGGACAGTAAGGAAGGTTGGTGCCCCTCACCCCACGTTGTCAAGGGTCAACTGTAATGTCTTAATGATTGCTTCATTCAAAACCTCTCACTTTACAAATGAGGAAACAGCGAAGTAATTGTTGATCAAAGCAAATAATCAGCAACAGAATCGGATTTCTCCATGTATATGCTGCCCAGGTGAACCTCACTTAGATACCTTTTGTGTAAATAAAACGTTCCTCCCACTCCGTTTATTTCTTTATGTTTCCTAGCAGCCAGTTTAACTCTGGAGTCAAAACTGTAGAGGCTACAAGGAAAATGTCCTTGGACACAGAAATGCACTCATCCAGAGATGACATAAATTGCTATCTTTATTCATTGCTTCTCCCCATTTTTTAAATCAAATCTAAGACAAACATTATGCAAAAACTATATCCAATTAAAATTTCTTGGAAAAGCCAATTTACAAAGTGAGGAGGAATCTCTCTAGGGAAATTTATTTTACTTGCAGTACAGAAGTTAAATACAAGTAGGGTATCTGTGATCTATAGACTAAGGAGACTTATACCTAGAAACCACCATGGCTGTTTCAAGCCCAGCAGGGCTGTGCTAAAAACTCTAGTGTGAGATGATATCTCATTGTAGTTTTGATTTGCATTTCTCTAACGATTAGTGATGTTGAGCATTCTTTCATGTGTTTGTTGGCAATTTGTATATCTTCTTTGGAGAAGTGTCTATTTAGGTCTTCTGCTCATTTTTGGATTGCGTTGTTTGTTTTTTTGATATTGAGCTGCATAAGCTGCTTGTAAATTTTGGAGATTAATCCTTTGTCAGTTGCTTCATTTGCGAATATTTTCTCCCATTCTGAGGGTTGTCTTTTCGTCTTGTTTATGGTTTCCTTTGCTGTGCAAAAGCTCTTAAGTTTCATTAGGTCCCATTTGTTTATATGGCCATCATCAAAAAATCTAGAAACAATAAATGCTGGAGAGGGTGTGGAGAAAAGGGAACCCTCTTGCACTGTTAGTGGGAATGTAAATTGATACAGCCACTATGGAGAACAGTATGGAGGTTCCTTAAAAAACTAAAAATAGAGCTACCATACGACCCAGCAATCCCACTACTAGGTATATACCCTGAGAAAACCATAATTCAAAAAGAGTCATGTACCACAATGTTCATTGCAGCTCTATTTACAATAGCCAGGACATGGAAGCAACCTAAGTGTCCATCAACAGATGAATGGATAAAGAAGATGTGGCACACGTATACAATGGAATATTACTCAGCCATAAAAAGAAAAGAAATTGAGTTATTTCTAGTGAGGTGGATGGACCTAGAGTCTGTCATACAGAGTGAAGTAAGTCAGAAAGAGAAAAACAAATACCATATGCTAACACATATATATGGAATCTAAAAAAAAAAAAAAAAAAGTGGTCACGAAGAACCTAGGGGCAAGACGGGATTAAAGACACAAACCTACTAGAGAATGGACTTGAGGGCATGGGGAGGGGGAAGGGTAAGCTGGGACAAAGTGAGAGAGTGGCATGGACTTATATACACTACCAAATGTAAAATAGATAGCTAGTGGGAAGCAGCCGCATAGCACAGGGAGATCAGCTCAGTGCTTTGTGACCACCTAGAGGGGTGGGAAAGGGAGGGTGGGAGGGAGGGAGATGCAAGAGGGAAGAGATATGGGGATATATGTATATGTATAACTGATTCACTTTGTTATAAAGCAGAAACTAACACACCATTGTAAAGCAATTATACTCCAATAAAGATGAGTATAGTCATCTTTATACTCAAGTATAACTTGAGTATTTTACTACAAAAACCCATGTAGTGCTACATCTGCTGTCTCAGATTCCTGCATGAACTCTTACTTGCATTCTTTCCATAAGTCTTGTCTCAGATGCGCCTGTTAACGGCACACATCCCAGCTCGCCTCAAACACTCACCAAGATTTCCCGTAGGATACAAAAATCACAGCAATGGATTGTGCTGAGAGTTCTTTCCAACATTAAAAAGAAACATCTTTTCATAGTTGCCAGAAAAATATCTACTTGTTTTTATATTAGAGGTCCAAAGATATTCTCAACTGTCTTGTTCATTGTATTCTATTGATGCATTAAATTTCTGGAAAGTCAATTGTGAATTCCAAGAAACATGGTTCCTTTCGTTTCTCTCTTAGTAAGATCACTATCCAAAATATAATTAGCCTCCTTACTCTCTCTCCCTCTTTCTAGCTCTTGCTGAAGTCCAAATAATAGCCTTTCAGCAGAAACAAATAAACTGGAACATTGCCTTAGACAGCGGTTCTCAACCCTGGTTGCTCATCAGAGTTACCCAGTGAGCTTTCTAAAGCTGAGGGTCCTGGGACTGGACCATGAAATTGTCTGAATTAGAACCTCTGAGGGCTGAGGTCAGGGAACGAGGGTCAGACAGAGCATCACAAGTGATGCTTCTCTGCAGCCAGGGCACACAGTTTATAATAGACCCTGTAAGGTGACAAGCATGGTTGACACAAGTGGGATAGTCCATTATCCATAGAGCAGAAGGTAAACATCCGTACACTTCATCCCTCACCACCTAGCCCCACCTACGTAAGGACAGTCTTCATGAGCAGGACTGAAGTTTCTCTCCATGTGATTCTTCCAACAGCACCCATCTTCCAGGTGGAGAAACTGCTTAGCATTATGTATTTCTTAAAAAGAAAATCTGTAAATTTGATTAAAATTTAACTTCATTATGAAAACGTCTCTAAATTTAACCTGATTTAGATGAGTGTTACCAAATTACATGTTCCAAAAATAAGAAATAATTTTAACCCAACATTTTAAAAAATGCAAAATATGACCTTCTGTATTCCAAGAGTTCAGAAACCGGAGCTTATTGGCTAATTTTAAAAATAGAAATTTCTCCTGGTCACTTCCTTTCTTTCTATTTTCCCTGAATGATGTCTCCACATGTGTCCTGAAGGACATTTTCAATTAGCTTAACCCAAATCTATGATGGACTGAGATAAGAGAATCACCTTCCCTTGTGGAAATAACCTGCTCCTATACAGAAGACAAATGACTCCTTCAAGGCAAATGCAGTTTGTTCACCTCAGCCCTGCTTCATTCCATGGCCCATTATTTACATGCTTAATAACTGAAAAAAATTACAGAAATACTTCAAATTACTTGAGTCCTTTCAGAAAATACTTGAAGATAAAAGAGAGTTTGCAGAAGCTTTCTTAGTTTTTTGAAAGAGCAGTGCTTTTATGTCAGTAAGTTTTCTGTTTATATTTTCTGCCTGATAATTTCAAAAAGAGAGGAAATTGAAAAGGAAAATATGGTTCAGAGCTACTGACTGACATGAAATATTTACTGGATAGATAAAGGTAATAATCAGATATTTCTGTGTGTTATCAAAGGACGGTGCAGGGTGTTCATGGTTTCTTGTTGACAGTAACGGATAAAAAAACAAAATCTGAATGTGTTTGGATGTTTCTTTGTTTTTAATTCAAGGGTATTTATTTTAGTTTTTCAGTGCTTATATGCACTTTGCAACAGTGGAGGACTTTGCAAAGTCTCTGGAAGCATTACTTAAATATAGATAGACATTCCCCCTTGAGGGCCAATGCACATTTCTTTCTGTGGAGATCTTGGCACAAAAGGCTAATCTCAGTCTACAAAAGATGTAGTATGACAGAAAGAACATAAAAGTCATTTGTACGTGTCCAGGTATTAATCTGTTCACCAGTTTCAGTGTTACATTTTAGTAAAATACCCAATAATCTTTTCTATTAAATTATTTTTAAAAGCTACATTTATTTATTTATATAAATTATATATAAATATAATTAATATAATTTGAAATATCAAATAAAATGCTTCTTTT
This sequence comes from Balaenoptera ricei, assembly GCF_028023285.1. Taxonomy (NCBI): domain Eukaryota; kingdom Metazoa; phylum Chordata; class Mammalia; order Artiodactyla; family Balaenopteridae; genus Balaenoptera; species Balaenoptera ricei. The sequence goes on along the minus strand of NC_082650.1, from coordinate 88,458,293 downwards.
ATGTAGAAGCCACTGCAGACTTAAAAACTATTGCTGTAATAAAGTAAATGTTATTTAAAACAATTGAAAAAATTGATTTTAGTTCCATTTAATTTTCATGAGATTTAAATCAAGCAATTTTAACTAAGCTTGGGACTCATGTCATCCTGCAATAAGCATCTGATGTTCACTGGTCACTGGGCAGTAAATCCCTTGTCAGGGTTGCCATCACTCTGACAATGGTAAAATCTTGAGTGCAGCCCTGAAAATCATGGCATGAAGGTAATGATGTTACTTTTGTATAATGGTTGGTTCATCAGTAAATAATTTCTGATTCAATATAGTTGTCAGTTTCTGATTTACATTAAACTACTCAAGAATGTATAATATTTATTTACAAACCAGGAAGCATACTCAACTCAAAAATATTTCTATTCACAATTTGTAAAATATGAAGATTTGAAGATTCCTTTTTTTTTGACTAACCGACCTTGGAAAACATTTAGAATGATTTTTTTAGATTTATGTATCATTGTATTATTTTTTCAACTTTTTGAATCTTATTAAAAATCAGACAATAAGGATTTTAACAGTACAGTGACAGTATTTGGATAAGTAACTATGAAGACTTATGATATAGTTTTTATAATGTGAAATTCTATTTTTATGTTTTTGTAATATCCAATTATAATTTTTAAATCCAAGTTCATAACAGAATTATTTGAAAGCAAATGTAATGACTATATCTTATTTTCTTGAGCATTGAACTGAGCACTGACAGTCCCTGACTTAGAATGTTTCGAATTTCAATTTTTCCATTTTAAGATGGTGTGAAAGCCATATGCATTCAGTAGAAACCATACTTTCATTTTTGAATTTTGATCTTTTTCTGGGCTCGTGCTATGCAGTCCGATCTTCTCTTGTGATGTTGGGCAGGGGCAGAGATCCACAGCTCCCAGTCAGCCCTGCGATCACGAGGGTGAACCACCTATACACTGACAACAATTCTGTACCCAGACAACCATTCTGTTTTTCACTTTCAGCACAGTATTCCATAAATTACATGAGATATTCAACACTTTACTATAAAATAGGCTTCGTGTTAGATGATTTTGCCCAACTGTAGGCTGATGTAAGTATCTGAGCACCTTTAAGCTAGGCTGGGCTAAGCTATGATGGTCAGTAGGTTAGGTGTATTAAATGCATTTCTACTTACAATATTTTCAAATTATGATGGGTTTATCAGGAGGTAACCCCCTCATAAATCAAGGAAGATCTGTACACTCAAAGAGCCTGCTTCTTTTTGGCTAGGTAGGAAGTCAAAGTCAGACCCAGTATTACATTAAACGGTTATGACATTATAGCCAGTTGAATTTATTGCTGTTCCTGTTAGACTTCTCTCTAAGCCATCGCCATTTTGACAAGATGACCCCGCTAGCATTTTAAGGTGGCCCGGAGGGCTGGTTTGCTCTCAGACTCCCAGGGCATTGTGGGCGTCCACAGCAACTATTGGCACATCCTGTCCTTGGGGGGGAGCCGTGCCCTTTATTTCTCAGGCTTTGTGACCCCTTGTTCTCAGCTCAGAAGCAGCTCTTTAGATAGAAACTTCCTATTGATTTTTCTGAGCAATCGATACAGTGATTTAACTTTGCTCTTCTGTCATGCATGATTTCTCTCTGTTCATTAGAGGAAAATCTCTAGTCACCTTAATTTTAGGCTACTTTCCTTGCGTTACCCACTCCTAAAATGGGCTGGCAGGGAGTCGGGTTGGTTAGTTAACAGAGTGCTTTACAGAGCACGAGAGGGCTGACACAGTGGGGATGTCACTGAAGCTGTCTGGACCTTGACGTTTTCTTTTCTAAAATGAGATGAACAGATGGTCATGAGGTTCTCTTGGTTCACATATTTCGCATGTGCCGTTGGTCTACTATGCCTGCTACTTATAATCATCATCACCATAAGTATTGTTATTACACCTAACATGTATTCAGTATTTACCTTCTGTGACATATTACGCTAAAAATTTTATATGAATCATCACATTTTCTCCTCCAACAATCCATTCAAATAGGTTCTTTTATCAACCCCCTTTAAAATGAGTATGCTCAAACCTACAAATGTTAACTATCTTTTCCAAGGTCACACAGCTGTTCAGACAGAACCAAGTGTTGAACTTAGGCTTGTCTAACTCCAGAAAGTGTTCTAAGCTACAACAGAATACAGAGGTGTTTATTAGAATATAAAGAAAAATGAAGTATTAAAAATTGTCTTCATTGACTACAGGTGTTCCTTGAGATTTCCTTTGAAGAGGATAAAAAATATTAAAAGGAACCATCATGTAAAAATGTTTTAAATGTAAAGAATTCATCTTAAAGTGATAGTTGTTCCTGTAATTTGAGATAAAAGCTGATGTGTGCATTTTGACAAAGTAGTTTATGCTTACAATTGTTCATTCAAAATGTTATATTTCAAGTAGTTCTCCTTTATTAGAATTTGAATTGCATAAATGCATAGCTATCAAATAATTTTTATATTTCATTAGCATTAGCTTTGAGATTTCTAAAATAGTCAATACTAGCATTAAATCATTTATACCTCCAATCAAATCAAGAAATATCATGATTGCTGTGCGTACAGGAATAATCATTTTGTAGTATCATATGATTTTACAGGAAAGGACTAAGAAATGGTCCAAGAAGTAAAATTTATATCACTACAACGTTTCATTTAGTTAGTATATCATATTCTTGGTGCTTTAGGCTTATTACATAGTATTGCATATATACTAACTTCCTTTCGAAATTTAAAAACAACTGAAGTGTTTTAGAAACTACATTATACTTCACTGTCTTATAGAATCCTTATTTCACTAAATATGAGAAAAAGCATGTGTAGTATTAACACACTGATAAAGACTGTAAAATTAAAATTTGAGAGCAATTTTCTTAATTAAGGGACAGTATTCTAGAACACAAAGGTATAAAGTGCAATGTTTCTCATTTGTATACCTTGGCTCACCAGAGTTGTATGTGTGATTATGGCAGTTTGGGGAGTTTGCGATGGGTCTTTTACTCTTAATGAGCATGGTTCCTCCACTGTGGCTGACATTTTGATGTTAGACTTCCAGCAGTGAATTCTTGTCAAAGTTGGGTTTTAGATCACTAGGCTTTTCATGATTAGAGCTTTGGGTACATAATGTCAAGTACATTCATCAGTTAAATGAATTAATTATAGACGAGCATACTGTTGGTCACACAGCAACAAGAAGAAAGGCTGTAACAGCGATAAGTCTTGGGATGTGGAATACGCCCTTTCCTCTTTGTAAACATCAACCTGATTTGGCCAGTGTCTCTCACGTGAACTTCAGACACTTAGTGTCAAGAGTAGGCTTATGGGCATGATTAAAATGAAATATAAATATTTTTAACAATAAGATGTACCAGTTTACAAGACTTCAATATTGAGAAGAAAAACAACGTGTCTACTATTTTGAAAGAATCTTTAAGAGTAATCAAATTGTCCTTTTAAGGGAAGTAGAGCTGATTATGTACATTTTACTGAGGAGGAACTTAAAGCATGAGGAGACTGAGGAAAACTCCAAATCTGTTTGTGATTTAATTGACAGTCAAATTTTAATACCAGTTTGAACTGTAAGCCTTAATGATATTGCAAATCATTGGGATCTCAAATTCAACTATCTGCCCCACTGTTTGGTTAAAAATGGCACTTTCCCACATTCGTTCAATATAGCACATAGATTATTGCAGTGATGTCTACAAATTTAAGTTGATTTTCTAAATATTATCATTTTTGTTTCATACTGTTTTATTACAGTAGATGAGACTAATAATATTTTAAATGGAAAAATTTACATGAGCTAGGCATTTTTCAGGCAATCCAGTAAATTGGTAGTGTGACAGTTTTCCCTTCATTGGCTTTGGATCAGTTGACAACATTTGCCTTCAAATGATCAGTTACCATAAAGACATGCATAATTTGCATTGAATCGGGAAAGCTAAAAATTGTGTCATTAATGGAAGAATTCTCCAGTATTGTTGTAGTAAACACTAATAAGAACTAGACTAAAGACTTCCTTTCCCCAGAGGAAGGATTCAGTGTGAGAATGTGTAAATATGAAATAAAACTGAATAATAAGGAAAGGGCAACCTCAGTTAACAGGTGTTTAGAGTTGGTCACCATAGGTTAAGAATCGAGGGAGTTGGTTGGCAAAGGACCAGACGGCTGTATAAAAACTATTTTCAAGGGTCTATCTTTTGTGTTGCATGGCTGGGCCATGAGTATGTGTTACATTATTAATACATCCACGAATGAATGAATCAGTGAATGAAAAAAGAGCCATGCAGAGAACAGTGATAAGACTGTTTCGTAGACCAGAGATTAAGGTTAATCCAATATTGCACACCTGAAGTCCAAAAAGTTAAAGAAAATTTTTAAAAACACATTCATCCAGATTCCTTTTCTGTTCATCAATACTATTTTGGGTAATATGTAAATCAACAAGACAGCATCAAACTTCCCTTAATTATGTAGCATTATGGCATTTTATTCTGAATTTTAGTTTCCTATTCAAAGCCAAAACGTCATGGAAAACATATTATTGAACTCATTTCAGGTCAGAAATGATGTAAATCAATCTCTCCCACCCTCCATCTCTCTTTCTCTCTCCCTCTGTCGCCGCCACCCCCGCCACCCCTGCTCTTTACTATGGCTCTGTATCTCACTTGCATTTTCTTGACTTAGCAGAGCCTATTAAGATCTGAATCTCTCCTTGCTTATTAGCAAAATTGCAGTGCACAAAGGCATCATTTCTTATTGTTGCAGATACCACACATCTCTTCTTATCTGAAAGGTGAAAAGTGACTCATAAAAAATATTTCCGAACAAATTAAGAAAAATAATTAAGAATAAAAAAGAAGTAAAGAAAAAAATGACATAAATGAAAAGCAAACACGCGCGCCCACATACATACACACACACACGCACACACACACACACACACACACACACACGAGTCCTGGCCAATAGATACGTGTAGGAAAACTTGGTCCCAATAGTTGTAGAGATTCCCATCTGAACTTGGAATACGTGCTGAGATTTAGTGTTTTAGCTCTCCTTTCTCCCAGGTGCTAGGGGTCCAGAGACAAGTGGTTTTCGTTCCTGCCCTGGAGGAGATGGGCAGGTCAGCAGATAATTAATTAGGACACAGTGTGGCTGTTCTCTAGCTCAGAAGAGAATACAGGAAATCAATCCGCACATCACAAGTGGGAGTGAGGAGGAGACGTTAGGGAAAGCTCCACGGGGGACATGGAACTGGCAAAGCAGTTGACGTATCAATGGGAATTTGCCCAACAAGAAAGACAGACAGAGTGGGGTAAGCAGTACCCAGCATCGCAGTGCAGTCAGGGCCTGGAGTGTGTACTGAACAGAAGGGGGGAAGCTGGGTTGAGATGGGCCCCGAGTGCCATGGTACAGATGTGGGGAGAGAAGTGAACTTGAGAGAAACGATGCCGGCCGCAGTGTACGGGAGGGGCTGGAGCAAGGAGAGACCAGAGATGAGGAAGCAAAGGGCAGCCGATTCCACAGACAAGTGAGAGCTGAGCCCCAGGCAGAGCACCCACAGGGGTGTGGGACTTGGGGGCAGAGGAGGGGACGGGAAGGATTTGCCATCAACCCAGGACTCTCACGCGTTCCCCGATCTGGTATCATCTGGGCACAAGATAAATACTTCTCAGTCATTCCATGAGTCTTAGGTTTCCCCTCTATGTTATATCCCTGGTAACTCTTTGCTTTACTACCATTTTAAAAATAATTATTTTCCATCCAAATCCACCTCTGTGCCTCTGAGGTCTGGTCAGGTTCCGCTAGTCCAAGTTCAGGTTTGCCTGTGGGAACGTGTGTAAATCACGTTCACCACGTTCAATTCTCTCAAAAAGAAAAGGAGACCGCTTAGAATCGTAATTTGATTGATTACATCCAGCATGGTAAAAAAGAGTAAATGCATGCAGTCTAGAAAAACAGAAAATTTAGTTTTATGTAGGTTGTATTATGCACCCAGAAATCCTTAGTGTTGGCTGTTTGCGTTACCCAAGATTTTGAAGACTCAGGCCAGCAGCTGGGGTCAGTGTGTTGAAAACGGAATTGGGCAGTGAGCAGGGGTCAGGAGGGGTCAGCATCAGAAGTGCTTTCTTCCCTTGGTTTTGGTCATTTTCTTTGGAGGCCTATTATGGGAATGTTTGCATGTTAAACACAGAACAATGCGACGGCTTTCAAGTTTATTTTGTGTGACTCTAAGAGACCACTAGTGCTGAGGAAAAGCAAGAAGACAGCCTTGGGTAGCTGTGGAAGGGTTACAGAGACTTCAGGTGTGATGTGGCTCTGTTTCCGCTGCAGAAGGCTGTGCTCCCGGGGCCTTTATCTCCATACGGGCTGAGCGGAGAGCAGTTTGTTCCTGGGGCAAACTTGCATCGCTCAGCAGCTACCCGACGAAACAGATGATGCATTGAATTAGGATACAAAGGGCGTTCTCTATGTCTGTGTCTTTACTCCTGCCCTGCCCCTAGGTTCTTCAGAGCCATTTGTTTGTTTTTTTTAGATTCCATATATATGTGTAAGCATACGGCATTTGTTTTTCTCTTTCTGACTTACTTCACTCTGTATGACAGACTCTAGGTCCACCCACCTCACTACAAATAACTGTTTCATTTCTTTTTATGGCTGAGTAATGTTCCATTGTATATATGTGCCACATCTTCTTTATCCATTCATCTGTCGATGGACATGTAGGTTGCTTCCATGTCCTGGCTATTGTAAACAGAGCTGCAATGAACATTGTGGAACATGACTCTTTTTGAATTATGGTTTTCTCAGGCATGGGAAGGGGGAAGGGGAAGCTGGGACAAAGTGAGAGAGCGGCATGGACATATATACACTACCACATGTAAAATAGATAGTGGGGAGCAGCCGCATAGCACAGGGAGATCAGCCCAGTGCTTTGTGACCACCTAGAGGGGTGGGATAGGGAGGGTAGGAGGGAGACGCCAGAGGGAGGAGATATGAGGATATATGTATATGTATAGCTGATTCACTTTGTTATACAGCAGAAACTAACATACCATTGTAAAGCAATTATACTCCAATAAAGATGTTAAAAAAAAAAAAAAAAAGAAAGAAGCTGGGACCCAGTGGTCATGGAAATATCTTGTCCACTTGGATTATCTGTATTTACGTACATTTACATGGGGGAGAAGTAATTTCTACCCATTTTTTAAATTTTATTATTACCTTGATGTTTCTGCCATTTTCTGTGAAACCTAATTTTAACTGATATGGTTTCTAAACTTACAAGGAGACCAACTGGTTCAAAATCTCTTGGTTTTAAGGCTCAGGCAGCTTGCCAGTCTTTTAAATTTCCTAAAATGCTTTCTTTGCCTGAAAACTGTGAAAATAGAGGGACATTAAAAAATTAGAATTGCAATAAATTAATTAATTAATTAATTTAAAAAAATAATAGAAAGGGCAGCTCTGGATGGTAGCTGTGTGGGAGTCCTGTGGAGGCGTGCTGCTGGTGGATCTCTTCAGAAATTGGCATAAATACGTGAATAGAGACATCCCAAGTCAACAAATCTCTACTGAAACCTACAAGGAGCTGAAATGGGCATTCTGAGCAAAACAATGTCCGGGAGATGAAAAGAATATCCATACACTGAAGTGTTCACAATGCCAAGTTGCACTTCAAAATGTCTGAGAAGAAAGAAACAAACATCAATGTTTGTGATGCTGGTACACAAACCTTTCGCCTCTGGGAAAACTCTTTGGGTTCGAAGCCAAACCAATTTTGTGAGTTTTACCCTTCCATCCCCAGGTCACACACAGCTAAATATTTTCACCTGACTTGCAGTGTTCATGCCAAGAAGCAAAGGACCGTGGAGTTCATTACAGAGCCGCGTGTGCGGTGTGGGAAGCTTGTGCTGAGGAGAAGGTTGTCTTTCATGATGGTAGTTGCATTTCCTTTTTTTATTCTAGCCAAATAGAAAGTTAAATCCAACTAGACAGATGAGGCTGCGCTCTGAAAGAAGTCAATCAGGCAACAGAAAGGGCTTAAAATCCTTCATACATCCCCTTACAGAGGAGGGTCTGGACCGAGCAGCAATAAAACATCAATGGGACCCTTGGCCGAGGAGCGAAACCAAGTCTTAGAAATGTACCAACGCACTGCTTCTCTCCCCATCCCACTCCCTCCCCACTTAGGTTCTGCATTCGGTGGACTGCATAATTAGCTCCTACCCAGTCAGTCCTTGTAGGTTTGGAGGAGAATCGTTCTTGACAAGAGAAAGCGAACGCTTTGGGGGCTGTCATGGATTTAAAGAGACTGACCATTCTGTGCTTCTACTAGGCGCCCCAATGCTGCCATGTAGGCCTGGGATGCCCAGGACATTGAGATCTCACTGTTACTGCCTCTTTCCAGAACCCCACTGACCACGACATGGAGTAGACTGAATTCCTTGTGCAGAAGCTCAGAAGTGCTCCAAGAGCTTGAGTTGTCATTAACTTTATAGTTTCCTCATTCATCTTTACTTCAACTGCAATTCTTTAGGAAAAAATGCTCACGAGACTAAAACTTGAGTGAAAAATAGAAAAGGAGGGAGAGAGGGAGGAAGACATATTGCTGTATTAGTATTGATAATTCTGCATTGGGCTAGAAATCCCAACAGTAGCCTCTATGTAAGGCGTTTTTTAAACTTTACTTTCTTGGGGGGGGGGGGGCGGGGAAGGGGAGGGCAGGACCTGAGATTATGTTCTGTATGATCCAGATACCACTGTGAAACACAGTCAGGAAAGCTTTCCCTGTAAAATTCATGAAATGACCCACCCCTGCATTAATTGTTGATATATTTTGGATAAAGAAGACCCTTAAGATCAAAAAATGATAATTGTAAGTCAAATAGTTCCCAGGGCTAGGTGTAAGTGCAAAATTCAGCAGACATGCAGATATTTTCTCAGCACATGCGATTGTATAAAAATAATTATTTATAGTGATCTCTGAGTATTTTGAGGTTAATGGAATGATTTCTCCTGAGTTTCAATGGTCAATACTTTCTGGAGGAAAGCAGAATACAAAAAAATAAGAAAAACATTGTATTCAAATATATATGCTATAAGGTTTCTCTCAATATCGTTCCACCAAATGCAAGTTAAGTCCTAGCCATTCTTCCTTTTTACTTGAATCGCAACATTTCCATGGTAACCAAGCATTAATTGTGGTTCTTTGCATGGTGTTAAATTGTATTAAATAAGAAAATATCCCTTCATTCAAATTTGGCATTAACACTGGTTGTTCCCATAAGGTAAAAAATGCAGACAGAACTGTGGGAAAAAATAATGAGAAATTAAAAGAGGATTCTCCTACATTTCTAGAGCATCTGGTATTTACCAAATTTCTGTAAAATATCTTTATTTATACGTAGGAAGAGGGAGAGGGCACCATCAGGAAGAGAAAAAAATTGCAACCATTTTAATTACATTCACAAATAACACTAAATATCTAGATATTAGCAAAGGACCAAATGGAGGAGAAGAAATTGAAATAAGCAATCTTATGAAATCAGAGCTGTGGTCAGGGGGCATTCAAATGAGTTTTTAAAAAGAAGCAAATAACCTATCAAGCATAAGTCAGTCCACATCTGAATTAATCTAAAATAAAAATACCCCAGGGCAGGTGGGGAGGAAGGGAGTCCCTGTAAAAGAGGAAGATGGATGAATTCCTGCCAAAGTTTTGGGTTATTTTTTTTCAATTTTATTGAAGTATAGTTGATTTCCAATGTTGTGTTAATTTCTTCTGTACAGCAAAGTGACTCAGTTGTATATACACATTCTTTTTCATATTTTTTCCATTATGGTTTATCACAGGATATTGAATATAGTTCTCTGTGCTGTACAGTAGGACCTTGTTGTTTATCCATTCTATATATACTGGTTTGCATCTGCTAATCCCAAACTCTCAGTCCTTCCCTCCCTTAGCCCCTCCCCCTTGGCAACCACAAGTCTGTTCTCTATGTCTGTGAGTCTGTTTCTGTTTTGTAAATAAGTTCATTCGTATCATTTCTTTTTAGATTCCGCATATAAGTGATATCATATGATATTTCTCTGTCTTACTTCGCTTAGTATGATAAACTCTAGGTCCATCCATGTTGCTGCAAATGGCATTATTTCTTTCTTTTTGATGGCTGAGTAAACTTCCATATATATATATTTAGAATGGAAGTCTTCTTTATCCATTCCTCTGTCAATGGACATTTAGGTTGCTTCCATGTCTTGGCTATTGTAAATAGTGCTGCAGTGAACACTGGGGTGCATGTATCTTTTCAAATTATGGTTTTGTCTGGATATATGCCCAGTAGTGGGATTGCTGGGTCATATGGTAGTTCTATTTTTAGTTTTTTAAGGAACCTCCATACTGTTCTCCGTAGTGACTGTACCAATTTACACTCCCACCAGCAGTGTAGGAGGGTTCCCTTTTCTCCACACCCTCTCCAGCATTTGTTATTTGTGGACTTTTTAATGATGGCCAAAGTTTTGGTTTTTTAATGTACATCATATTATGAGAAGGGTTTAACCCTGCTCCTTCCAGGGCCCAGAGAGGACTTTCCAAGGTCTTCTCATCAGCCACTAGTGGGGAAAAAGCAGCTCTTCTGGGGATGGATTCATTGACAAGATGTAGATGGTATGAATTAGCTCACCTCGCTGCTTTCCCCTCATAGCCTGTCAGCCTAAGGACCTTCCAGCCTTGTGGCGCCTTCTGATTGATAGGGTGCTTTAAGAGCACAAAATCATCACTACAGTCTTAAACCCCTTCTCCGTCCATTCACCCAAAAATGGATTTCGTAGCACTGTTCTCTACCGGTTACCACTGTTCCTCTTGTGAGCAGAGTGCCCCATTGTCCTGCATGTCAAGTATCAGCATAGACACATTGGATGCACTGGTGGAGACAGGACGCCAGATCTCGTGGAGTGATCATGGAGCTAGCACAGTTCAAGCGGGAGCTATGGATTTGTAGAATAAGCATCTCCAAGGGAATTCAAAGGGGTTTGCAGCTGTCATCTCAGAAACTGCCACAACGTGAGCTTTCAGGTAGGACAGTAGCCGCATTTTAGACTTGTGGTCTGCTACTGATGACTTCTAGAGGGCTGTGTTCCCCTCACCTCCAATCACCACCATCATCGCCCCATCGCTGTCATTAGCAAACAGAAGAAACGACGGTTGAGAACACAAGCCAGGGGTCTGGTTCCCTGGCTGCACCTCCTGCTCTGAGACCTTGGGAAAGTTATTTAGTCACTCTTGCTTTAGCTTCAGAATCTGTAAAAGGGAAGTGGTCTTAGCACTCACCTCATAGTATTGTTGTAAGTATTAAATGAGATAATACAAGTGAAGTGCTTAGAACAGTATCTGACATATAACAGGTGTTTGATGGATGGGTTGGCCAAAAAGTTTGTTCGGGTTTTTCCATAAGATGTTACAGAAAAAGCTGAACGAACTTTTTGACCAACCCAATATTACTGTTACTGCTATTTAATTATTGTATCATGTACCAAGAATAAAGTTCTATCCTTGGAGACATTTGTGCTACTTTTTACTAATATCCTCCTCTGCACACACCATGTCTTTTTTCTTATTGATGCTTGATAAACACGTTTTTGACAGAAAACAGGATGTTTCTTAAAAGAATAGGGTTTTGAGGACTTCCCTGGTGGCACAGTGGTTAAGAATCTGCCTGCCAAGGCAGGGGACCAAGGGTTCAATCTCTGGTCCGGGAAGATCCCTCATGCCACGGAGCAACTAAGCCTGTGTGCCACAATTACTGAGCCTGCGCTCTAGAGCCTGTGAGCCACAACTACCGAGCCCAGGCACTGCAACTACTGAAGCCTGCACGCCTAGAGCCTGTGCTCCACAACAAGAGAAGCCATTGCAATGAGAAGCCCTTGAACCGCAACGGAGAGTAGCCCCCGCTTGCCACAACTAGAGAAAGCCCACGCGCAGTAACGAAGACCCAACGCAGCCAAAAATAAATAAAATTAAAAAACGAAAACAACAACAACAAAAAAGAATAGGGTTTTGAGATACAAAATGCATAACCACTTTCACAGAATTCCAATGTCAATGTACCATACAGACACTGTGAAAAAAAATGGCTGGTGTTTAGCATTTTCCTATCATGTGGCATCCTGGAAGGACAATTTTTATATATTCATACATGAAAATTATTCAGACATTATGATCAGTTGCTTTTATGAGAAAGCAAGAAACCCTTTGCTATAACTTCTTCCTCATTTCAAGGCATTAGAAAAGGGTTAATCATCATAGATTTGAATTTAGTGAAATTTGATAAAATCTTCACGGTGCATAGTGGTAGTATATTAGTGATTAATTAATTTGGTATAACAGTTGGTGTATTAGAATTCCTCTATTATCTCATGAATTATTTTCTACCTATTGTTTGATGCCTTGTACTGCTCTTCACTTCACCTAATCTGTTTTTTTGTAGAATAACATTGACAGCTAATCAAAAGCATAAATTGAACAAATTCTATATTAACCCTCCTGCATCTATAACTCTTTTGGACTACATACATGACAACTGGGTTTTCAAAAAATTAGTAAACATTTGTTCATAGTCAGCTACAAGAAATAAATCAGCGTCCTGGTAAACAGTGTGAGTTCCTGGTTCAAATTCCTATGTCTTTGCTTTCCTGCTCTGATTTGGCCTTGATTTCTTCATCTGTAAAATGGGAGTAATAATACTGTCTGTCTTAGATAGACAGTTATTTGATGATTAAAGATAGTAAACTTAGCAGTCCCTAGCATAGAGAAAAGTACTCACTATATTTAAACTCTAATTAATAGCACATTTAGATATGATCCAGAAATAAGGAACTTCATGGAATTCTTGGGAAAGAAAATGAAAGCTTTTTTTTTTCAATGTCCTGATTTTCACAGTCCTATAACAAGAATTCTCTTCCAAGAATTCACTTCTCACTTCCCTTCCTTGATTCCTCGATACCTCAGATAGCACTTTAAATATATGTGTATATTTATCTAGCTGTTTCTTAAATGATACCTCCTTTCCTACATTTAAAATTTGACTCTGATTCTGAACTATTGGATATCAGTTATATATTTCTGTATATCCCAGAGGAACTGATTTTGAAATTTTTGATAAATAGGCTTCATCCTGACATGACCAATGTCAAGGTTAATACCTGCTAGCTTAACCAATTCATTTAAAATGTGGACCGCTTTTGGCCACATAGTAAAATTGCGATGTCTATAGAATCCAGCCCTCTTAAGGAAAGATGCTAAGTTTTTCTTTTGCCTAGAAATTAAAGGGCAACATGGGAGCTTGGGAAGGATCTGTTCACTTGCATTAAACTGAAACTATCTTTGCGTTTCATCTTCTTACACTTGGCAGCTGGTACCCCCTCTTTGTATCTTGCCTCTCCAACAAAACCTCCAAGAAGGCAAAAAATACATTAGAGAAAAGCCTCTTGCTGCTTTAGTCAGCAGCCTCCCACGGTTGTGGGGTGTCTGTGCCCCTGGTTCCTGGCCAGGCTCCCCAGTGACGGGCAGGAGATGCTTTCCTCAGAGGAGATCTGACAGCCAGAGAAGGAGGGATGGCAAGACATGGGACTTTTAAAAATAAACGTTCCTGGTTTTCACTTTGGCTCTCTATTCTGCTGTATGCAGAACAATATTCTTCCTTATAAAAGAAGGCTGAGGCCAGATCGCCTGTATATCTCAATGGGCAAAGCTACAAAATACTTCACATTCGTGGCTCACAAATCTTAAAGCTTTTCCAGACCTCACCAGGTAGAACCGACCTGTCAGCTCCTGTTTGGGGCACCACCCCACGTGGAACCAATGTCACTGTCGTACAGATATTTGTTTCTCTGTGTCTTCCTGAGAAGCAGTATTGCATTATGGTTAAAATTGAGGACTCTGGCCTCCGACTGCCGGGTTTTGGATCCTGGCTCCATCACCTCTGGCTATGTGACCTTCGGCATGTGTTTTCACCTCTCTGTGTCCAATTACCTTATCTATCTATCTATCTACCTATCTATGTCTAATGGGAATAATATCTACCTTATGTTAATACTGTGAAGGTTAAATGAGTTAACATGTGAAAAGCACTTAGCAGAGTGCCTGGCACACAGTAAGTGCCAGCCAAGTGTCTGTGTTACTTTCTTGGAAAGTAACAGATTTTAATCAATTTCTCTCATCCCAAGAACCCAGCATGATGACTGGCACACAATGAGTATCTAACATGATTCTCAAAGACAAAGTTATCTGTGGGCTCCAAAGGGCAAATACCCCAGCAGGCTTTAATGGCAAAAGAAAATTGTATGTTTCTGTGACTACCAAAAAAGAAAAAAAAAAAAAAAGAAAGAAAGCAAGAAAAGAAAAGAAAAAACCAAAATGTATAAGAAACATATTGGATGGGAGGGAGGGAGACGCAAGAGGGAAGAGATATGGGAACATATGTATATGTATAACTGATTCACTTTGTTATAAAGCAGAAACTAACACACCATTGTAAAGTAATTATAATCCAATAAAGATGTTAAAAAAAAAAAAAGAAACATATTGAAAAAAAAAAGGAAAGTAAAAAAAAAAAAAAACAAGTTCTTTGTAACAAGAAACAGAATCTCAGTGGGATCTCCTTTCTTTCAAACTAAAATGTCCTAGTAACCAGCCTTTCCAAATCCCCTCCTGAAATACAGCAGCAGGCCAATTAATTAATATGAAGCTCAGTGGAAAGGACAATGCTACCTGGATAACTAAGCAGTTCAGTCAGCCTGGCAGCATTTAATTGAGCCACAGACCAAGGAACAGCGTTGTTGGTAATTTAGAGCATTCCGGGCCACCGCAGCCTGTGTGCCCAGGCAGGTCTTCTTCAGCTGCTTTTCCGCTCGCTGGTCCAGCGCGCTCCGAGGTAGACAGGAAACAGAGCGCTCTGCCCACAGGGCGGGCCCAACAGCATCTAGCACCAGGCTCTGGCACATATTTATTAGGGGATGTGAACCTATTTTCAGACACATATACCGATTCCCAGAACCCGAGCGCTTTGACTCACTTTCCAGGAAACATGTAATAGAACAAGGGGGGACTGGAGGAGGAAACTGTGGTGCGAGAGCGCCATCGACAGTGTGGTATCCACAGCTAGTGTGTTGCTCCCGTGGGCGCCTCATGTAGAAGAGCTGCACCCAGTGTGGAGCTGTCACCCCTCTAGAGACCCCGGAGGCCCGGCTCAGGTGGGGGAGGGATGGTTCAAGCCCCTGTAGAGTGCTCTCAGCACACGTGCGCTGCCCAGCTCTAGGCTCCCCTGCGTGTGAACACCCCCAGGGGAGGCAGAATGCTCTGAAAGAGAGACCAGGGTCCAGGCTGAGCCAGATGAGGAAGGCCATTGAGAAGGGCTCATTTTGGGAGAATCAGCTCTTTTTTTATTGAAGTATAATTAACTTACAGTGTTCTGTTCATTTCAAGCGTACAGCAAAGTAATTCAGTTACACATATATGTATATGTATATATATGTATATGTGTATATATATATATATACATATACATATATATATATATATATATCCTTTTTCAGATTATTTTCTGTTGTAGGTTATTACAAGATACTGTATTGTTCCCTGTGCTTTACAGTAGGTCCTTGTTGGTTATCTATTTTATATATAGTAGTGTGTATCTGTTAATCCCAAATGCCTAATTTATCCCCTCCCCACTTCCCTCTGGTAACCACAAGTTTGTTTTCTGTGTCTGTGAGTCTATTTCTGTTTCACAAATAAGTTCATTTGTATCATTTTTTTTAGATTCCACATATAAGTGATATCATATGGTATTCGTCTTTATCTGACTTACTTCACTTAGTGTGATAATCTCTAGGTCCATCCATGTTGCTGCAAATGGCATTATTTCATTTTTTATGGCTGAGTAGTATTCCACTGTGTATATGTACCACATCTTCTTTTCCATTCACCTGTCAGTGAACATGTAGGTTATTTCCATGTCTTGGCTACTGTAAATAGTGCTGCAATGAACATTGGGGAGCATGTATCTTTTCAAATTAGAGTTTTCTCCAGAATATGCCCAGGATTGGGGTTGCTGGGTCATATGGTAGCTCTATTTTTAGTTTTTTAAGGAACCTCCATACTGTTTCCACAGTGGCTGCACCAATTTACATTCCCACCAACAGTGTACCAGAGTTCCCTTTTGGGGGAATCTACCCTTTTAGGCAAATACAAAAGCCTTGCCCTGTGTTGGGTGCCAAATGAAGCTACATGATGGAGGGCTATGACAATGAATAAAATCTACTACATTCTGCATGACAGATCATATTCCTGGAGCAAAAAGTAAATTCCCTGGTGGCAAGGCTAAGCTAGCTTCCTTAAGAATTTATCGGTGTCCGGATCCAGGCATGTTCTTGGGAAAGGGGATGAGCAAAGCTCAGTAGTGGGGGATCCCTCCAGCTTATGAGGCTCACAAGGAGTAAAGGGTGGTTCACAGTGGGCATCCATCAAGGCCCTCCCTGGGTACCCAGAGCTTAGAGGCTTAAGATGGCAGTCTGTCTCTCCCAATCCTCCAAGGGGTCTTGCTTCCACTTCCCATCGAGTTTTATCAAAAAAAAGGGCACTAAATGAGAATCTAAAAGAGCAGTTAAAAAGTCCCAACAAACGTATAGTCACACATTCAGAAAACTAAATTTTAAAAAACCATAAATTTAAAGACGGCAGTGAAGAGTCTGAATTACTTTCATAAAAAGTGAATTGAAATGCACTTAGGTCACTCCATATAAGTAATATGACTCTTAAGAATTGATTTTTTAAAAATCTCAATTTCATAAAGTACTTAAAGGACTTAAGTCAGAGTTATGATAAAGAGTTTGCATTTGGGTTTTTCTCATAAAGGACAGGTGGGAGGGTAGAAAATATGTAAAAGGATTAATAATGGGATTATTGAGGTTTAAACTGCCCAATATTTACCAGGTGACCATGAACTGCATAAACTAAATCTGACTTTATGGAGTGGGAGCTTAGCAAGTAATTATATTAATACTTCTTGATCACTAGGTTAGGGTCATGTAAGAGGAATAAAAATGAACATAGCACAATTCCTGCCTTTAAGTAGCTTAAAATATAGAAGCAAAGTCATCTTACCATTCAAAGCATTTTAAGATACGTGGAAGCTGGGAGGTTTAGGTAAAATTCTATGAACCAGCAAAGAAAGGATGGACAGAAAATAAATAGCTAGAGGTGGACTAATGAGGAAAACATGCAAAGGAGAAAATCAAGGCAAGAATAGAACAATGGTTAGCAGTCCGGGGGCTGCTGCAAACACAGGGTGTCGGAAGTAGGATAAAGGGGGATGCACCTGGGAAAATGATTGAAACTTTATTCTCTTGGAGATTGCCAGGGGGACTGGGAGATATATTAAAAGATATATCTTTTTGCTTTTGTTTGGTAACAAGGTAGTGACACAATTAGAAAATGCTTTGAGCAAGAGATTAGATTGTAATGAAAATCAAGTAAGACTGATCTACCAATGATACTGCACAGAGCTGGCAAGCCCAGGGGCTGCAGACAATGCATGCTTCACCCTTCTCTTCAGGGTTTGGAGAATGAGCATCCTGCCACCCAGCTGATTGTGTAACAGCCACCATGTTTGTGCAGGGTCCTTCCATTCAGTGCAGTGGGAGGCTGGGCTTCTCCATCCCATGAGGGAAGACCTGCCGAAGAAGCTGGACATTGTTTTGGTTTCTTGTGGTGCAACCTATATTCAGACCGTGGCTGTGTGAACTTGGGCAGGTTACTGAGCTCTTCACCCATCAGTTTTGTTCTGTGAAGAAAGTTTAGTACATTGGTTGGGATATGGGGAAAAGGCAATAGCTAGCAGCTATGACTACAAATAGGAACTATAGACCATATATTTACTTTGAGTTCATGAATACTCTTTTCAGTAAACTTATGTGTACTCTCCTTCATTAACTATACATTCAAAGAGATTCACAAATATCCCAAAGAAGTCTCAGCACAAGTGGGTAAGGCATTCACATTTTCAACTGTGATATTACTAGACCAAGCAAGTGTGTTCAGGCAGGGTGGTGTCAACTGACAGCTGAGCTTCACACATATTCCCCTACTAAAATCTAGAGCATGAAACACTTCCTAGAGTCTGTAAGCCCTTCCCTGAAGAGAAAAATAATGACAGTGACTCATGGGCTACTGGCTTTTTCCACAAAAGGGGCTCTGGAATGATGCTTCTTTTACCCCAAACTACTTTTACTACTGTTATTTGTAGGTGACAAAGAAACTCTAAGTCCTATTGTTCTTAAGATTTCTATTTGGAGGCTTGTCCAGCAGAGTAGAACTGAAGGTCTATCACCCCTCACCTTGCCTGGCAGTGCTGGCCTGACGAGCGTCCTGAGATTTCCTCGGCTACCCTCCATCTTCCTCCCACTTTTCATCTCTTCTCTCCAGCTGCTGCCTTTATGCATTTACTTTGTGCAGAGTCATCATATTTTTCCACTACATGTGTAGTCCAGCTTTCGTCTGGACGTTATTGGGCAATGAAAATAATTGATCCCTGCTGTGTTCTTGGTAAAGCTCAGAGAATAGAATCATATCAGCTGACTTGATCTGCTTGACTAGCAGCATCATGGTTGCTACACTGGCAACAGGAGAGGGCTGCAAACTGTCAGAATGAAGATTAAGCCTGACCAGGCATCACATGAAATTGGGCCAGGAACCCTGGTTATTGCTTTTCAACATCTGGCCCTTTCTCTGAATCTTTCTAAAAGGAACAGAAATGCAAATTGAAGTGGGACTTTCTTTCTCTTGACATTGTATATCTTGCTTTCAGAAATAACTTGGGTTTACTTAGATTTACTCAAACATTGCCACTTAACCTGACAATTGACTGAAGGGGCTTCCTGAAATGTCTAGTCATGGGTATGTACCAAATTTTTGTGTGCATTGATTTACCCTTCCTCATTAAAAACATTGAGAGAAGAAAAAAAAATGATTGCTCTCATGGCTTTGTTGGTGCAGAAAACCATCAAGGAGAATTGAGAATTGTAAGAAAAACACTAAGGAAATAAAAAGTTAGATTTACCAAATGAAATTGTCAAGAAATTGCAGAAAAAAAGCATTAAGAATACAGTTACTCATTGAAAATAAAGAAATGATTAAAGTTGACAATAAAAAAAGTAACACCTTTGGGGAGTAATAAGGTACTCACAGAAAGCTATAGAATTTATGGGTTCTTCCTTTAGAAGAATTTATGGGTTTGCCCAAGAGGCGTAAATGTTTAAATAATCCATGGGGATTGAGATAGTGGTACCTTTTCCCCATATTAAGAAGTCTAAATACTTCTATTTCCTGCCAGAGGAAATAGAAATGACTTTGCTTCTAGAGAGTGAATGGTTAGGGAAGAGATCATGAACTTCCTCTGATAAATTCATTTGTAGTCTGGCTCCTTTACCTCTGTCTCCACAAACCCACCTTCCTCCAGTAGCCTCACAGTAGCCCCTGCTTCCAAACCATCCTCCACCCCTTTCACATCCTAATCTCTTTTTAATTGAAGTAGAGTTGATTTACAGTGTTGTGTTAGTTTCAGGTGTACAGAAAAGTGATTCAGCTATACATATATATATTTATAAAAGTTTTATATATAATATATATAATATTGATTTTTTATATTTAATATATTTAATATATATTATATATATAATATACTATATATAATATACATATTCTTTTTCAGATTCTTTTCCCTTATAGATTATTAAAAAATATTGACTATAGTTCTCTGTGCTATACAGTAGGTCCTTGTTGGTTATCTATTAATATTTTATATATAGTAGTGTGTATATGTTAATCCAAAACTCCTAATTTATCTCTCCCCCCACTTTCCCCTTTGGTAACCATAAGTTTGTTTTTTATGTCTATGAGTCTATTTCTGTTTTGTGAATAAGTTCATTTGTATCACTTTTTTAGATTCCACATATAAGCGATATCATGTGATATTTGTCTTTCTCTTTCTGACTTACTTCACTTAGTATGATAATCTTTAGGTCCATCCATGTTGCTGCAAATGGCATTATTTCATTCTTTTTTATGGCTGAGTAATATTCCATTGTATATAAGTACCACATCTTCTTTATCCATTCCTGTGTCGATGGACACTTAGGTTGTTAAAGTGGTGCTTTCATGTGACAGTCTCCTACTCCAGAACTACTTGCAGCAGCATATTCAAGCCTCTCTCTGTACTCTGAGGTTCTACATCACCTGTCCACACCCTCCCCATCCAGCCTCTTCCCCACATGGACCTCCTGGAGTCGGGCCTCTCTGCTTACCTCTTCTCTCTAGGCAGATGTCAGCCTAGTTCTACCACCAGCAGACAAATCAAGAGCTTTCCTTCAGTTAAATACCTCCCTAATGAAAGAAGGCAAAGGAATCATGGACTGCTTCCCTGCTTGGCTTCTCCCCAAACTTGGTTTCTCGCTTCTGAAATGTGGGCCTTCCTGTTACCCTGTCCCACTCTTGTTCCACTTGTGCATCTACAAAGCAGGTTTCTGAAAAAAAAAAAAAAGGATGAACAAAAAAAATGACTTCCTAGGGAAAGGCTGGCATTGGCTAAATTTTCCTGACAGTCTTCATTCTTAATCATGCTGTTTTTTTCTTCTGGATCAAGACACCTTTCAGAAATATATCTTTCATTTCTAAACCGTATATTTTCCCATCTGTCTTTAACATTTGCTTGATCTCACTGTCCCTCATCTGATTTGCCCCTATCTTCCTTTCTCTTAATCCTTTGCTTTCATAGTCTCCTCACCTAATTATCCATCCTGATTCCTCCCTCATTAATGCTGGGCTTCTTCCGTCCTCCTTTCAAGGGCTCATTTCTGACAGCAGTGTGGGAGCCCCAAGTTGCAAAGGAGATGCTGTTGACTGTCCCTTTTTAACTGTTGTCACCAAGGCTGTGTGTGCCAGAAACCCCAGGTGCAGGGGGCTGGGCTGTCAGGTAGGTAGAATGATCCAGAGAAGGACCTGCCAAAAAGTGCCCCTGGATCCAAGTGGAGGGGGCCATTGCCGACACAAATATTAAACCAAGAGAAATTGCGTCGGAGTCTTTTCAAAACTGAAATGTGCATAAATGCTGTGTTTAAAAAGCCCCCATATTTAAATCCACCATGGAATCCATCTAACTCTTAGTTTGGGAGCAACTTATTATAAGGAAAGGGAATCAGAATTCTAACTCAAAAAAAAAAGGAGGTAGAATCAAATTCCGTAAAATCTTCACATTCTTCTCAGGTATTAAATTACTATGTAATACCTGTGCTGTTAAATACATAGTGTGCTGGTGACCAACTACGTCAGCCTCTCTGATGAGAGTAAAGTTAGCATGACTAACATGCTGCTGATTTTCTTTAACCTAACGTTTATCAAGCCCACATAATGCAAAAGTTCTATGGAGTTTATTCAGCCATCGCATGTGAGCAGCCATTTCAAAGTTTGTGGCTCTGGATCCCATACTCACATCATATAATGTTTTGTTCATATGAACATAAGGTGCTCTCAAAGAAAACTGAACACAGTTTGAAGGCTGTAGTTTTTGAGCATGTGCGTGTGTAGGGCGTGTATGTTGTGTGTGTGTGGTGTGTGTGTGTGCGTGCTTCACCTCTTCCTTCAAGGTCATGCTGTGTCCGTCACTGAGGACACTATGTCTGCTCTTTGACACTCTCTGCAGAGTGGATAGGACGCTAGGTGAGAAGGGACCTCAAATGCCTCTACTCCCCAAATGGATTAAGATTTCCTCGGGGTGGAGGGGATGATGGGAAAACTTTTAACATGTGGATTCTGTTTAAAAGATGAAATAACTTGCATCAGTGTTCACCACCATTTCTCATGGAAGAAACTATTCCAGTAGGAAAGAAAAATGAGCCGATTGTATGGCGGGCATCAAGCCAGGTACCTTCACAAATGTTGATTTATTGAAACTTCACAACAACCCAGTGGCCGTGTAATTGTCCCCATTTTTTCACTGTGGAGGAGACTGGGGCTCATGAAGACCAAGGTCACACAGATAATATATGACAGAGTCCAAACTGCCCTAGACTGTGATCCCACCCTCTCTTCCATCGTACACTGCTCTCTGAATATGAACTTGCCTCAGTTTCTCCTCTAATAAACCAAATTGGTCTTGTGGATGAAAGTCATCCGTATGATTGCCTGAATTTTTCCTTGAATCTTTTCTATAATTGAGAAACCACAAAGTATTGATATAACTCCGGAAGTCTCAGTGCAATCATTTTGTTTTCTAAGGTCCAGGGAAAGTTACTTTAAAACACATGGCAACTTTCAAGAAACCTGCCTTTAAAAAAAAAAAAAAAAAAAGGTGGAGATGTGAATTCTCAGCATGTTCTGTTATTGGGGCAGCTGAAACTTGCAGTAGCAATAAAACGTGGTTCCTGAGAGTACCTTTTACATTGCGATTGAAACCGTTTACTTTCCTTCAAGTTCATCGCTTTCCATTCTCTAGCAACTGAAATGAAGTTTCACTCCGAACTTCTTCCATTGTTACATCTTGATGGATTGGCTTAAGGTTCAACAATCTAATGGCAATTCTTGCAGATCTGTACTCCCCAAGGGAGTCGTTGGCTTAAATGCTGGTGTACTTTCTGAGCAAGTTTGTGGTTTCGCTTCCCCCCCCCCCCCCCCGCTGTGGTTGTTTATTTATTTTTTTTTAACATCTTTATTGGTGTATAATTGCTTTACAATGGTGTGTTAGTTTCTGCTTTATAACAAAGTGAATCAGCTATACGTATACATATATCCCCATATCTCCTCCTTCTTGCGTCTCCCTCCCTCCCAGCCTCCCTATCCCACCCCTCTAGGTGGTCACAAAGCACGGAGCTGATCTCCCTGTGCTATGTGGCTGCTTCCCACTAGCTATCTATTTGACATTTGGTAGTGTATATATGTCCATGCCACTCTCTCACTTCAACCCAGCTCACCCTTCCCCCTCCCCGTGTCCCCAAGTCTATTCTCTACGTCTACATCTTTATTCCTGTCCTGCCCCTAGGTTCTTCATAACCATTTTTAAAATTTATTTGTTTTAAATTAAAGACCTGCTGCACAATTTCTGTTGACAATGATGACACCTCTATACGTGGGATGATAGAAAAAAATGTTTTCTATCAAGTTAGATTTCTTAGCATGTCAAGGCGCCATGATTGGTACAAGCAGAGCCATCTCTCCTTCAAAGGAGTCCAGTTCCTGTTTGTCCTCCTCCATCTCTATGGCCTTCCACCCCTACCCCCAAAGCAAACCGTCTCCATCATGCATTCATTTCTTTTTGGCCTATTTGCACCTCCCCCCCAAACAACAACCACCAAAGAAAAAGGCAGGTAGCTGATGAAATACTAAAATAAGTGTTGAGAAGGGTGTCTGTCCCATGGCTCCCTGAGTAACACAAGGACATCTCAGAGGGGACCTCCTGAGACAGAGCCCGGTTTTCTGCCCAGGAGTGCAGCACAAATTGTGTGAATTTTAAACCAATCACCAAGGAGGTAGGCGGCCTGGCAGGGAATAAAGAGATGATGCTGAGTGGTAGAGCCTCAGCCGCCTCGCCCGTCACAGCCTGAGAAAGTCACCTGAATGTACCTCCACACACCGGAGGTCCCAACCCAGCTGCCACGCCTGGGACACTTGTGGACCTCAGTCAAGGCCCAGGTTGTCACAACCACCGGAATCCCTTCTTAGCACTTTTATAGATCTCTGACCAAAAGAAAACAGAACAAAACAAAAAAAAGAGGGGGAGTTATTTTTCACTGCCGGTCCCCCTTCCTAATTCAGTAAGAACGGATTTATTTCAGGTTTTGTAGCTCTGCCTCAGCCTTTTCTTTTCAGTTGCATCCCCCAGCCACCTGGTTATACGGCCTGTTTGTGACTCACAGACACTTGCGTGCACGTGGCACCAAAAAGAGCTTCCGCCAGGTGTGCATGGACTTGACCCCCCCCCCCCCCCCAGGCCCAGGCACCTGATCTGCTGTAGATGCATGTGTGCCTTTCCGTCCCATAACCCCGGCCCTGGCCGTGCAGGTTTGGCTCCACTGCAAATATGGCCGGGCAGCCCGAGCCGGGAGCAGTGTCTGGCCTTCAGGTGTGCTTCTGTCTGTAACTAATTGCCTTGCATCCTGTGCACCCTGTTTGCAGACAGTCAGCGGCTGGGTGATCCACGACTGCATGAGGTGCAGCCATTGGAGAATCACCTCATCTTCTTGGTTAACAGGAAGGAAGCCTGTTAAAACCCCACGTGAACACTGAATTTTCTTAGTGAGCGCTTTAATTGTCACCGGTTACTGATGCCCACACACCTCAGGACCGGAATTGTGGAGGATCCGGCCGCGAGTAAACGATTCGGTTCCAGTTGCTAAACTCCCAGGATGAATTGTGCAGAAGATCATCAGAGTGGAAAGGGGGTGATGGGGCCGGATCATTAATATAACTAAGTGATTACAGACCCTTTCTCAGGAGAAAATCAGACAGGAACAGGCCATTGAAATAGAAAATAGAATCACGGAGGAGACTGGCATGAGATCTGTGCTTTGTAGCTAAGAATAGCAAGGTTAATTACAGAAGAGAGGGACAGAAATGGGAAAGCAGCAATCTCACCCAGCAGAAGTTGCTGCAGCGTTAGTTCTAAAATAATTAGTGACAAGGTTGATGGTGGAGTCGTCAAAACATTAACCCTTGAGGGTGGGAGGTGGCAGAGGAAAAAGGAGAGAAGAGAGACACAGGTAGGTCACTGGTGGCTTCAATTCACATTTTCCTTGTCCTGCCATGATGGATGGTAACTACTTAATGCCCTGAGCCACGTTCTAAGTCTTTAATTCTATTTGTCAGTACACGACTAAAGCTCCTTAAATTCAAAATGTGTGACGTTCAAACACACTCATGCAACTCTATCTCCTTTTGACTCTCTGACAAGCATTAAATGCTATAATAAAAAGCAGAGTCTTTATTTCAAACAAATAAGTAAATACATCTCATAGCAAAAGTCTAAACAAACTCTAGTTAAGGAATTTTCTAGTCATTATGAGTCTACCATATATAATAGTGCCCCAGGCAAAATTGTGTGAAACTCCTTAAGGAAATAATATAATAACTTTTTAAAACATACATTAAAGTTAACATCAGACTATCTAAAACGAGCTCATAACAAGGCTGACCTTTACTCAAAATACATTTTCTAAACATCTAGTATTTTTTCCCTTAGGATAATTCTAAGCCAAAGTTTATCATCTTTACCAGAATGATACCCTTTCTGTTCAGCTTTCGCTTTAGTTGTAGCTGATTGCATAGACAGAAAAAGTTTGGCTCAAACATTAAGATTAGCAATGAGGAATAAATATTAAACACTGGAAATGAATTTCTAAAGGAAGCTTGGTCATCCTCTTCTTAATGTTTCTCACATCAGTTTTTGTGAGAATGTCTTCATTTGCTTTTCTGGAAAATAGAAATGAGGGCTATTTTAGCCTGTGGGCATGTGTCGTCCTTGTGATAAGCCTCAGAATTCCATCAACGCTCTCTTTATTGTTACTGTGATTAGTATCATCAGAGCTATTAATAAGCATCACTTGAGTGTCTGCTACATAACAGACATGTGCTAGAGTATTTACACGCTTGGATTATAACTTGTCACTAAATAGGTGGATATTATCCCTGTTTGAAGGAGGAGAGAACAATGGCTAAAGGAGCTTCAGCATTTCACTGAAAGGTATACAATATCCATTGATAAGCAGCAAAACTAGGATTCAAATGTAGAAATCCATAGTTTTCCCAAAATACCTTGTTACTTCTTATTTAAAATTTTCTTAATTATTATTATGAATTCCAACTTCCTTACTACCATTAGCATTAAATAACTGCATTTATTTTTAGTATTCAGAATGGAGTTACTCATCACAATATTTTCCATATTTTTTACCCTGAAGCCCAGTTTACAGAAGCTGCCCAATTTATATGCATTCTTCAGTAAGGTAAGCCTGTAGCAACCCCTAACCTCAGGGCAAACATTCTCTAGAGATAGTGGGAGTGGAATGGAAAATTCTTATTAAGAAATACAATGAGGGGTTGCAAATTGTCCCCCAGGTCACCCCAATTCTCCTTCCCTTATTTAGAAAGCAAATGATATATAAGACCAAGAAAGGCATAGTATGTATGTGTGTGTATATATATATATATATATATATATATATATATATATATATATATACACACATATATATATATATAATTTTTTGGATGCACAGTTCTTTTTGGTTGTTGAAGCATAGTTGATTTACAATATTAAATCAGTTTCAGGTCTACAGTATAGTGGTTCAGTATTTTTATAGGTTATACTCCATTAAATTATTACAAGATAATGGCTATAATTTCCTGTGCTATACAATATAACCTTCTTGCTTATCTATTTTATGCAGAGTACTTGCTAGTTTGTATCTCCTAATCCATACCCCTATCTTGCCCCTCCTCACTCTATCCCCCACTGGTAACCACTAGTTTGTTTTCTATTTCTATGAGTCTGTTTCTGTTTTGCTCTATACATTTGTTTTATTTTTTAGATACCACATATAAGTGATTTCCTCTTTGATTTCTTCATTAATCCATTGTTTTTTAGTAGCATGTTTAGTCTGCAAATGTTTGTTCTTTCCCCCTTATTTTTCTGTAATTGATTTCAGGTTTCATACCATTGTGGTAAAAAAAAAAAAAAATGATTGATATAATTTCCATCCTTTCAAATTTGTTGAGACTTGTTTTGTGGCCTAGCATATGATTTATCCTGGAGAATGTTCCATGTTCACTTGAAAGGAGTGTGTACATAGTATACATTTTTGCTCTTGGAGAATGTCGGAACCAGGTCAAGGAGTCTACAACAGACTGCATTAGTTTACTTGTTTTGTGGGACATCCTTTGTCTGTCTGCTGTCACTTCCATTCCCTGCCCTTTGCACTGCTCTGCTCTGTTCCAGATCCTAGAGAACCAAACTTGTCACACTCCATTGCCTCCTGGCTCCTGGTCAGGATGATCCATGGGAAGCTCTGGAGGAGGATTAGAGAGAGGAGGTGGTGAGAAGACAGGGTCTTTCTCTACTTACAGTGGCTGCACCTCCTCTGTGATTCTGGTTTGCGTTGGGCTGTCCCATTTCCCACCCATCAGTCCCCACATGAGTCCAGCCTCCACTGGAAGGCTCCAGCAGGGGGCTTTGGCCAGCCTTGTCTCAGCATGTGCAGAACCTGGGGTGAGGATACAAAAGGAGGCCCACAACTATGTCCAGTATTTAAAAGTTATAAATCAAATACGACTCAAAGTATTTTCCTTTTTTTTTGTGGCAAATACAATTTCATAATGACAAATTTAAAAATAAAGTCACTTGCTTGGGAATCCACAAGATAAATATCCCTTTTCTCTTGCTCATTAGGGCGGGGGCTTTACTTCCCACACAGGAAACTTGACTGTGTGTCCTTCCTCTTCCCCACGTCTAGGAGCCATGAGAATCCTGTGAGTGGGGATGCCAGGCATTTTGCTTTACTCCAGCCAGTCCAAGCCAAGAGTTCTCTGCCCACAGGTGTCCCCTAATCCCCCAGTCTAGTTGGTGTTGAGCCTTTAAGTTCCTCAGAGGAACCTGGAGCTGGAAGGCCAGGTTCAAGTTCAGAACTCTCAGGCCTCGGGCTTGCTACCCACCCCCTTCCCTTCCTCTCTTGGCTCCTGTCCACACTGTAAGGAGCTTTAAGTGCACCTACATGGACACTGCAGACCCCAGCCAAACTCTGTCCACCACTACCACCCACTCCTCTCTTGAAAATAACTGCCTCCTCTTGGCCACCTCTTGGCTCCAGGGATCTGTGCTGTCCGAGAGAGAACAGACCCAGGTAAAAGGCCTCTTCAGGCCCTGGAGACAAGCTTTATCCTTTTGGGTGGGAAGATCAGGACTTGTTTACCTTGAACATGGTCTAGAAGGGGACAGGGCATGAGATCTAGGAATGTATGTCCTCTTGACTTAGAGGTATTTTTTCTCTCTGGAAGGAAAGTTCTTCCCAGCCAGGAAGGAACATGGCTGGGGAGGAACAGAGAGAGGTCTTCCTAAGTGAGGAGCCCAGAGCAGCTTCCACCTTGCCCAGTTCTAAGGCTTTGAGGAATCCCCCGAGGATGGTGGTGATGGCATCTTTCCACTAATGTCACATCTGGGTTACATCACTGTCCTCTGTTTTTCTCCTTAGCTCTTCTCTCCCCTGTTTAATCAATCTCCTGCATTAAATTCCCTCTACTTGAAATACCTAGAAAGTTTTCTATTTTCCTGACTGTACTCTGATTGATATAGTTCACTGAAAAGCTTTTTTAAAAGTGTTAGATTGCAGTGATCTTTTCTGTGTGCAGTTGGTCATTCTGTGCATTTATCAGAACTAGAGAAAACAGGTCCCATTACAGAGATAGATTCAGAGGTATAAAATGTTTTCTGAAAATTGAAATCTTTTCCTAACATATGCACATTTCATAAGTCATATTTCAAAAGGCTTTATATATTTAGCTGTACCTAAATTTGCATGTGGAGTTACAAGGTAAATAGGACAGATGGAGAAAAATAGAAGGGGAATATTTCAACATGCCAGGCAGAGGGGCAGAAAAGTGATAGTGATTCAACTAAATTCTGCCTCTTACCTAATATAGAGTCTTTGTTGGTGAGCTGCAGCCTTTGGGTTCTCTGCAATCCGCTCTGACACTTCCCACGTTGGATCTCTTTCACGTGTCATTCTACTAGGGCAGTGCACTGCTAGCTCTTAAAATAAGAGTTACACATATGGTACTTATATAATGGAGAGAAAACCTGTGCAGTGGGCCTGGATATGTTCACATTTGTTCTCTTGATAACGCTTCAGGAGAGATGCTGCCTGGGTTATATAATTATTCAGTTCCTAGGTTTGTTGTTCTTTGTTATTTCCTGGAAGGCACAAGAATTTGACATATATCTGATTTCTGACCTTTGCTCCTTTTTACTAAAGAATAAGATTTTTTATTTTTAAAAATTCTAATTTGGGTGCTAAAACTTCTATTCTGTATTCTATATCACCTTGTCCAAATCATCACTGGAAACATAATTACTGAGAAAAATCAAGGATCTGTTTTTCATGTGCTGTTGCTCCTGCTTCTGTGCCTTGGCTTGTAAACCTCTCTCACTGCATCAAGCCTGCTCTGTCTGACCTGGCAGATACTGCCAAGCTTTTACAATAGAGGGAAAAGCAAAGAAATCAACTTGACTGCTTGATGTTACTAAAAACTACAGCCAATTTTCAATTATCCATGTCAGAAGATGCAAGGACCTTTGGAATCAAGATCTAATCTATAAATAACAAACAACAACAGAAACAAAACAACAGAGCTGCGTGTGATCAAGAGTTGCAGACCTTTCCCGTATTTTTTAGTCAGGATTTCTGAAGTAGTCATCATAGCCTCACGGTTGAGAAACAGATCAAGCCTTGCTTGGGTCAGGATTGTGGCGGTAGAGCTGGATTGAGGACCTTGGCCTTCGTTTTTTGGTAACTGGTCATCCTGCTCCTCCACCATCTCCAAACTGACCTTCCTCTCCTGGACACACAGGAAGATAAGAGGGAGAGCCTGAGGCTTCTCACCAGAGGGCTGGGCAATTTAGAATATGGAGGGGAGATTGCGGAGGCTGTTCCCAAGGCTGGGAGAGGCCATATCACCTGGGAAGAATGATGTTCAACCCCTTAAACCACCCAACAAAGAGAGGAGAGAGAGGTGACTGCAGGCATCACTGGTTCCTCTCCCATCCTGGGAGAAGATGCTCCCTCATGCAAACACCAGGGCAGGGAACAGAGTTCCCTAACACTTGCACCTGAACTATTAATAACGTGCAATATTCTACCTTCATGGTTGACTGTACTAGACCATTCTTAATGGAGTCAAAGAAGGAAAGTCAATAACCTGTAAACCATATAATCAACTGCCAAGCCATGAAACACTGATTGTTCATATTTATTGCCTCCGGTTGTCTGTTCTGTTCCAAACGTTAGCACAGCCCTCACTCACATGGGAAGGCTAGACTAGGATGTTTCTGTGAGTCAGGAGATCACGTGGCCATCTTGGAGGAAATCTGAGAAGGGGTTTCCCATTTGATGGAGTAGTAGCATCATGTTTGCATATGTAGAGTGTTAGTGATGTCTTCCAGCTAGTCTGAGTAGTTGTGTTACCCTCATTGCTTCTGTTGGCATTTAAGCTAAACAATAAATTGTGCTTTGTTGGTGACTCCCGCCAAACGAGGAACTTTCTGTCAAAATATTCATGTTACCTAAGTTGATGAATGTCCAAAGTGAGATGGGTTTATTGTTGTTAATAGCTGTAATGAGTACAATCGACAGAATTGCACTACAAATTTCAAGGAATTAAATGGACTCATGATGACTAATCAAGTTAAATAACCAACAGAGATGGTTATTTCTTATAATAATAAGCTACAAACAAGAGACTCAGCAGTGTTTCCAGTCTCATCATTATTTACTTATTTTATTTTTGCTTGCTTACCCCACTTCTCCCATCTCCCAAATGCAAGTTTTGGGATCATGGCAATAATTTTCAAGCATTAATAGGACTTGATGCCTTCCTTAAAAATAATCCAAGCCCTCAACATGTCAGAGAATTATGAGACAGAGACTCTTTCAGCTCAAGTAACATTCCAGCACAGGAGGTGATGAAAACCTTATTATCTGAAAATTACGCCCTATAAAGCGAATGGTCATGTTCTCACTTGAATTCTTCAGAGACAGATGGCCACTCTCATAGTAATAAAAATAATTCTCCTTACTTACCAAGCTTTAATTTCAAAATGTATTCACTGGAATCATGTGGCGTTATCCTCGTACCTGTCCTATGGGGGAGATGAGACCAAGACATGATACTTGATGGCACCCTCAGCAGAAAAGTCTGAACCCACCTTGGGACTTGTCATCACTTTCACGGGACCTCATGGCTCATTAGACTCTACGTTAAGATTATGATTGACCCATTCATAGACATTCTTTGTGAAAATTTGCAGCCGCCTTTTGAAAAGATGTTCAGAGGATATCAAGTGCATGTCCACAGGGTAAAATCGGGGTTTCGTTATATCATAGGCTTAGATTATGGTCTTGCCACGTTGAAACAGCATTTGGCCCAACTCCCATCTTTCTTAGACCTTCACTCAGGGGTAAATGCAGCCTGATTGATGCACAGCCAAATCAACCATGGAAGCTGCACGTTTGGTCGGCAACGCTTGGTACTTTGAGTTTTGTGGTGATGACAGTGGAGGTCATGGTTGTTTCCAATGGAAGTTGTTCATCAACATCTGAACTTGACAGAACCGATATATTCCAGCCCAATAAATACAAAGGAAGTTTTACTCTGTAAATTCCTTTCTGTTTTTTATTAGTAAAATACTATAGACCACTTAGGAAAGCTTACGGAAACTGCTACGTCAAGAAAACCTGGCTTGAGGATGCTTTTTGAGGTTAAGCTACTTAGAGTACGTTCATTTCCTATCACTAGGGCATGAGGAAGGCAAAGGAGGAGCTCTGAAGTTTTCCCCGTCAGCAGTCAGGTGGCTAAAGCTGGTGTGGAGTAGGGGAGGATGTTGGTTTTGGCCTTAAATGAGAGGAGAACAAAACAGTTCCAAAAGATGGCTCATGAAGTGTTCAAGATGAACTCAGAGAGAAGGGCACCAGCTGGTACTTAGGAGAAGGAGCCAAGTGAAGGAACATGAAGGGTACTTTCTGAGTTGTCTTGAAATAGATATTTTAGTTCTGTTTGTTTATGATGCTGTTTTCATTTTTTATTTTTTATAAATTTATTTATTTATTTATTTTTGGCTGCTTTGTGTCTTCGTTGCTGCGCACAGGCTTTCCCCAGTTGCGGCGAGCAGGGGCTGCTCCTCGTTGCGATGTGCGGGCTTCTCATCGCAGTGGCTTCTCTTGTTGCGGAGCACGGGCTCTAGGCGTGCGGGCTTCAGTAGTTGCGGCGCGCAGGCTCAGTAGTTGTGGCACATGGGCTCAGTTGTTGTGACTCTCTGGCTCTAGAGCGCAGGCTCAGTAGTTGTGGCGCACGGGCTTAGTTGCTCCACGGCATGTGGGATGTTCCCAGACCAGGGATCAAACCCATGTCCCCTTCACTGGCAGGCAGATTCTTAACCACTGCACCACCAGGGAAGTCCCTATGATGCTGTTTTTAATAAGAAAGATACATTCAAATAAATTTCTGTCAAATTACTCTTTTAACATCTATCCTTTCTGCCGTTAGTTTTGGCCTTCCACAGAGAGAGCTCATGGTTTGAATCCCTGTTCTTCCACTTACTAAGTATGTTCACTTTTGTTACTTGGCCTCTGGGAGTTTATATGAGTTCAGGCCACTCGGGAGTTACTGTGAGTCACGTGGAACCATACACTAGGCAGTCCATGACACTCGTTAAAAATGGCATGGAAGGCTTTTTATTGAAATAGAGGAGAAGAACAGTTGCAACAGGGCAACGAGATTGATTCAACTCTGCTGAAACAAAAGGCGAGAGGATTATTAAACACTGGAATCAGCGACTGGAAAAGCACTGGGGGTTGATGGGGAAGGTTAGTGACCCTTCCCGCAGAGACTGGGAGGGGCACCACCTTCCTGACAGTTCCATTTCAAAGGGGTGGCTCCCAGGTCCTTGAGAAAGACATTCCTGGGTGGCAGAAGATTTGCATCTCCAAGGGGCAGAGAAAGAGTTACAATTCTAAGTTTCCTAAAGTGAATGCCCTAAGAAAAGGGAGGTGGGGCCTGCAGTCAGAGGAAGCCTGTCTGACATTTAGTCCAGGAGGGGATGGGAAGGCCTTGGTCACCCTTCTCACCAGGTCACCCTTCTCACACTCAGCATTTTTCCATCTCACAAAGTTTTGGCCTTTATTCACTTCCTCTCACATCATCTGCTATCTGATCCTTTTGGAGTCCATTTCTTCTTAAGCTTTTCTTGTTTTTTTTTTTTTGTTGTTGTTGTTTTTGTTTTTTGTTTTGTTTTGTTTTGTTTTGCTGATATTCATTCTAGGTCTTCTCTCCTACACAAAAGACATTATTTTAAAAATGACCCATAAAACTGACCTATCTCTAGAGGACCTTTTGTTTAATGGGAGGCCTGGGAAAAGCAGCTTTTAGTTTTTGAGTTTGGGGTTTGGTTCAGTTGTATACAAGGACCCCATCATTAGCTTGATTATAATCTCCTATGAATCCTGATTCTTCTTTGAAGGACATTTTCCTTGACCTCAGCACGCTTTCCTCAGTCTGTAATTGCTCTCAAGGCTCAGGCTCTGTTATGGCCTCACTGTAGACTTTTATCTTTTATCTGCTTTGACGTTCATTTCTGGTTTTTTTTTTTTCTCCTTTCAATAATATTCTTCTAAGCAAAAATTTTAAACAAATCATAAGTTTAAAGAAAAGGAGTTCATATGCTTATTTTTAAATTTCCAAGTTGAACCGCATTTTTACCACTTTTTATAACTGAATGGCAAAGCAAGTCGAACTTTTTAATCCTTGAGTTATTAATGTTGTAGGTTTTCTCCTCAAAATTATATTGAGTGCATAATTCTATCATGATGGAAAACCCCATTTGTTTTCTCCAGGCTTTGAATCAAAACAAAAATATAACATCCACATGGCTTGAACATAGTCAATAAGTTCAATCCCCTGATTTTAGGATTTCAAAGACTTGTTTAAAGAAAATTTAAATGTTCTCTCTTCTCCTCTCTGGGACAATGTGTTTCTTAGACTCTTTTCCTACTAGCATTGGGAGTATAGTGAAAATACAGCTACTGGATCTTTAAATGAAATTAGATATCTTAGATGCTGCAACTGTCTTCCTTATGTTTTAACTACAGATCTTCCTTGACTTACAGTGGGGTTATGTCCTGATAAACCCATCATACATTGAAAATATTGTAAGTCGAAAATACACTTAATACACCTAACCTACTGACCATCATAGCTTAGCCTAGCCTACCTTAAAGGTGCTCAATCACTTACATCAGCCTACGGTTGGGCAAAATCATCTAACACAAAGCCTGTTTTATAATAAGCAGTTGAATATCTCATGCAATTTATGGAATACTGTACTGAAAGTGAAAAACAGAGTGGCTGTCTGGGTACAGAATCGTTGTCAGTCTATCAGCTGTTCACGATCGTGATCTTGGGGCTGACTGGGGGCTGTGGATCACTGCCCCTGCCCAGCATCATGAGGGACCATGTATCACTAGCCCGGGAAAAGACCAAAATTCAAAATTTCAAGTAGGGTTTCTACTGACTGCTGTCACTTTCACACCATCATAAAGTTTAAAAATTGTAAATTGAACCACTGTAAGTCAGGGACCAGCTGTCTATTGATTTGAACTCATTAAACTCAAGTGAATGTTATTTTTTGCTTCTTTGGTAGTTATATTTTGTCAGTCTTTGTATGTCAAAGCTTTGGAGGTGTAATATTTCTTTATTTTTCTCAGTTTACCTGCCTCTAGAATAAGTGTAGCACTTTCTATCAGCATTGTCAGTTTTGGAGGCATGTACTAGTCTATTCTCTAAAATGGTGTAGTTAATAGAATATTTTGGTGTCCAAATCTGTTGTGTACCATACATGAATCTGTAATTTTCCAATACTTAAGAGGAAGTACAGAGTCATTTAAGAGCACAGGCTGAGTTCTGTGAGTCTGGATCTGAATCTTAACATGACTCATTACATTTTATTAGACTTTGAGTGTGTTGCTTAATCTGTCTGATCCTCACTTTCCTCATCTGTATATAGTAATAATAATAAGTGATAATATTCCCTGGAATGACTATCATAAAGTCTAGAAATAATGCAGCTAAAACACTTAGCACAGTGCCTAGCACATAGCAACCACTCAAAACAAAGCAAAATCAAACAGACAAACAACAACCAA
Organism: Balaenoptera ricei; assembly: GCF_028023285.1. Lineage (NCBI taxonomy): Eukaryota > Metazoa > Chordata > Mammalia > Artiodactyla > Balaenopteridae > Balaenoptera > Balaenoptera ricei. The sequence goes on along the minus strand of NC_082650.1, from coordinate 88,423,235 downwards.
AGAAAAAACAGAATCTTTAATGGTCATCGAATATACAATTTTCCTAAATTTTACTTATCTTAAATATATTTGCTCCTAAGACAAGGGAACATCTTTCAATCTTTCTCTGATTATTAATGTCAAGATATTCACATTGTGACAGCTGCACAATCTACTTTTCTGGTTAATAGAGATGGCTGATTGATAGAGGATGAATTACTTCTCTGTTTGAATTATCAGGTCATCTTTTGTTTTTCTTAAGTTGTTGCCCTTCTGCTATAAAGGAGAGGCTCCTGGGTCACTTTAATCCTCTTTCTAGAACTAAGGTTAGATTTATACTTTTCTACACATAAGTTCCTTCACAGTTCCTCTGGGGCTCATTAAGGTTAGTGTGTCAGGGTGTAGGAGAAAGAACAGGGTGAAACCAACCAGCCCACAGAGGAACCAGACCTAGGGCCATGGTCACTTTGTGGAGCTGCAGGTAAACACTCCACCTGACCACAGGCTCATGTAAGTAATCTATACCGGCTGTTTCTTGACCACAGAGCTTTCTTGACTTTTCAAGCCCTCATACGGTCTGTTAGCATTGATTCTAAATACATGTTGGTTTTGGACTGGGAATTAGTAAATCCCCAGTGAATTTTCTTTTATACCATAGAAATCAGTAGTGTGTCATTGAGTCATCCAGTACCATCATGATATTATCTACATAAGTTCAATGATGTCTTGATGTATGGTCATCCAACATATAGTTTCTTTGTAAAAGCAAGACCAGTAACACTTATCTTTTATTTTGCTTTTATCCAAAGTCTCCAGTCTTTGTCATACATAGAATATAAGGTGCTACCTCTTCTCATTTATGGGAAAAATAAGAACATCTTCTCATTCGTGGCTCAGTAACAAATAGAGGAGTGGACTGGAGATAGAACTGCTTCTGGAGGCTTGCATTCAGGGAGATAAGCCAGACAAATCAGTAACTAGAAAGAGAGCAATGCAAAGACAGAAAGTGTTCATTCATCCAGTGATTCACTCAGTCAATCACTCATTCATTTAGCAACTGAGAGTTTTTTATTTCTTAACACAGGTCAGGCTTGATTCTACATTTATAACAATGAACAGCAACAAAGTTATAGCAAACCGAAGCTTCCTCTTTGGTCCTTTTATCTGAACGTGTGCATGACAGTGTGGAGTGGGAGTAGATAGACAATTAAACGAGCTGTGATAATACAGTGGTGCTTATCCAAGAGGATAGGGCCCAAGAACATAGGAGGCACATGGCAGACTTTGGAGATCCAGCAAGATTTCCCAGAGTGTTCCACCTTATTCATTCCTACTCACCACAACATCATAGCTTCTTACTGTAGCCTCTGTCGCATTGCAGGGCAATGCTACCCCCTCATTCTCCTTACTCTGTGCTTTGTTCTTAAGATATTGTATTCGTTATATTTGTAAAAATAACTCTTTTTTTTTTTTTTTTGCCACCACCAACTTTCTTGCTTTCCCAACTGTGCCCATACTCTAGTTTCAAACTACAGTTCTAAGTCCAGCTGCATTGCATTCTCAGTAATTACTCCTTTTCATTGATGTGTATTTGATTCTAAAAATCTCTTAATGTCATTATCTTCATAAAGTTATGATATTAAAGAGCCAACTGTATTGCAACTGATTAAAAATATAGTTAATTTTTTTATGGATTTCAGAGTCACACTTGTGTTAAGTGCTTCATTTTAAACAAATCTAAAAGATATCGCCATGCTTGAGTAATTCACATTAAAAATAAGTCAGGTTAACAATGTTCACTGCAGCACTATTTACAATAGCCAAGACATGGAAGCAACCTAAGTGTCCATCAACAGATGAATGGATAAAGAAGATGTAGCACGTATATACAATGGAATATTACTCAGCCATAAAAAGAAACGAAATTGAATTATTTGTAGTGAGGTGGATGGACCTAGAGTCTGTCATACAGACTGAAGTAAGTCAGAAAGAGAAAAACAAATACCGTATGCTAACACATATATATGGAATCTAAAAAAAAAAAAAAAACAGGTTCTGAAGAACCTAGGGGCAGGACAGGAATAAAGACGTAGACGTAGAGAATAGACTTGGGGACACGGGGAGGGGGAAGGGTAAGCTGGGATGAAGTGAGAGAGTGGCATGGACGTATATACACTACCAAATGTAAAATAGATAGCTAGTGGGAAGCAGCCGCATAGCACAGGGAGATCAGCTCGGTGCTTTGTGACCACCTAGAGGGGTGAGATAGGGAGGGTGGGAGGGAGGGAGATGCAAGAGGGAAGAGATATGGGGACATATGTATATGTATAACTGAGTCACTTTGTTATAAAGCAGAAACTAACACACCATTGTAAAGCAATTATACTCCAATAAAGATGTTAAAAAATAAATAAATAAAAGTAAAATGGATTGTCAAAAAAAAAAAAGTCAGGTTATAAAAAGTGAAGTATCATAATCTCTGTTTTTTGAATAATTTGAACACTGATACATTTTGAGTTCCTGCAACATCCTATTTAAACTAATAGTCAAAGGGAGCTTACATTGTAACCACATCTCCTGGATGGCTCTTCTTCACCTTTCCCTGACACTTTTGGAAATTCTCTGCTTGACCTGGTTCTGCCTTTATTTGCTGAAGCAAGTAGGAACTTTTTTCCTCAAAAGAAAGAGCACTCCCAAGTTCTAGGTTCAAGATCTGTACTTAAAGATCCCAGAAGGATCGCATTCCTAGCTGTTCTAATTCACTACAATAGCCCAAGCCAACTGGTCATCCCAGTGGAAGAACTCGGGGAACTGGTCCTGCTGATGGGGGAATAGTCGGGTTATGTGGCTGGCACAAATGTTACTCTCTCTTTGCTACAGAGCCCCCAGCCTCAAATACGTTGGTGAGGTGTGCATCCCAACTTACGAATTAAATTTGAAACTGAAGTGTACATTCTGGTGTCAGTATCACACTAGGAAAAATATGAAGCCACGAATCTTGACTTCCATCTGCTAGAAAGGCAGGGAGGAGCAAGGTGAGAATTTTGTTTAGTGAGAAGTTTTAGATGTCTAGGATCTGCTCCAGTTTAATAATTTTAGGTGATATTGGTCATTTCCAATTCAAACAGATCCTCTAATAACATTCAGTGTGAAGGAAAGCAAATGAGACCTGGAATAAATCAAAAGCCATGACTTTGGGTCCTTGCTCTGCCCCTACTGTGTGACTTTGGGAAAGCCACCTACCTCACTTCACAAATATTGTTTATTGCTAAGTGAGAGGGCATTTAGTGGAGACGAGGAAGATATGGTTCAGAGTATATTAAATGGAGTGTAAATATTTGGATTTACTTCAGAGCTTGGCAGAGTAGTAAAATTTATTCCAATCGGTTCACAGACTGCATTTACTCTAGCACAATATATAATATTTTATCAATTAAGAGCATGATAATACATGTCTGTCTTTTATACATTGATACCAAATATAATATTTAGGTTTAACTTTGGCTCTGAGTTATGGGAAAATCCAAAACAAGAGTGATGTAAAAGATATAAAAGTTTATTCCATACTTAATATAAATATAGGCAGCTCTCTGTCATTAGGGACCCAGTTCCTTTGGACTTTTTTCTGTCATACTAAATTTGCAGCTTCCACTCAGTGTCCAAGATGGCTGCTCAAGCTCCAGCCATCATGTAAACCTTCCATCTTACAACAAAAAGGAAAAGGGAAAGAAAAGGATACTTTCCAAAGTTCCCATACTATTTTTGTTTATCTTCCATTGGCAAGAATCTAATCATATGACCTTAAAAGAAAGGATGGAAAATTTCAGTTTTTATTCTGGAGACTTATGTGCCCAGGTATTATCTTTTAACATTCTGTTATGAGTTCAAGGAGTGAACAGATATCGAAGGAAGCTAGTCATCTCTACAACAATAATGATGGATAACTCCTCACACTTAATCACCATCAAGTAACAACATGTATATTCAGGCCAAAATCTCCTTTGAATTTATTAATAACAGAGCTACTTTCTTAATTTTTTCATAGGACAACTATTTACTGGATAAAATCTATGGGCCAGGTATTCCACTGAACATAAAAAAAGAAAACAAATTCCTGATCCTTAAAAGCTATAATCTTTGAAATAAGCATAAAAATAGGAGTTTCCAACAGATACTGTGATAATATAAGAGATAATGATTTTGAATTCATGGAAGAAAAAAAAAAGGTGTTGTGTTATTCTGAGATACAATCATTGTTTGCTATAGTCATGCATTAAATGGGATCCTAGAAACCTGAAAGGATGTGTATTCCTCTCAAAGTGCTTCAATTACTACAAGAGAGTGTTTCATGCATTGAGAGCCTGTAATTGAGAACTGAATATGAATCATAATCTGATTTCTCTTAGAAACATACACTTGGCATATACATATTGAATTGAATAAGATAAATAAGTAGATACTTAGAAAAAGACAGATATGATTTATATAATATTAGCTTGATCTGAACTGATTCAGTTATTTGTATAGTATTTGGTTCATTGGAATCGAGTTGATTCTGCAGCAAAGTTCTCTTCCTTGTGGAATCCTGGCATTAGGACATTGTGGTCAAAGTAGGAGGACAGGTTGCTGGATGTAACTGAATTCTCTTTCTTCTCTCTTTTCTGTTCCAACACTAACTTTGACTATGCCACACCTCTCCTCAGAAGGCAAAAATGTATGGAGAAGAATAGAAGGAGGCAAGGCTGGAGGTGGGGCGAGAGGAACGGGTTTCACCCTCCTAAAATGAGGGGAATGAAATTATAGCTCTAGAGACAACCGGGAACACCTTTCAACTCCTCCCCAATTCTCACCCTCTCCCCCTCAACCTTGAGCCCAGATCTCTCTTGCTTGTACTCTTGCTTGTGTGTAAAAAAGGAGGGAGTTTCTCAGCTCAGCCACATGACTTTAAACTGTATAATTAAAAGTCAGGATATAAGAATAAAAGACTACACTTAAAATATTTAGTGAGATCTATTTTTGACTTAATGGCTTTTTGGATTTCGCTTCTCTTTTCCTGTTGACACATTTTTGCTGTTTTGGGTTTAAATAAAAATTTAAAATATGATAAAAGGAAATGGTATAAGGCATGACATGTCACATTGAAACCAAAGGAGCTTAATAATAAAGTTTTGGCCAACCCAGAAACATTGTGATCCAGCCGTCAACATTTCTAAACAAAGTATGAGGTTATTATGTACTATACTGCTAATGTTTTAATGTTCTGAAAATAACATAAAATAGTTTTTACTTCCTTTTTGCTAGTGTCACTTAAGCTCCAGATTTAAAAGTGAATTGTCCTCATAAAATTTAGCTAATATTCTGTACTGATAAAAGAAAGTAAGTAATGTTAAGAACGTGTTTTATACACACACCAAAAATCCAGCAACTTAAGTTCAGAATTTGAAGTGTCCTTATCCTCTTGACCTTATTCCTTTCAGTAATCTGTACTAAGCATATGCATATGTCATAACTGCTTGCAGATGTGTTTTATACTTAAATAATTTATAGTTTTATGTTCTTGTGTAAAATGTTTATATTGTAACTTGCCTAATACAGGATTTTCCATACACTGGATACTCAAGAAATATTTTGACCCTGAATTCCTTGACGGCAAAACCTATTAAGACATGATAAAGATAAAGATTATCTAGGGTTTGTCTGGGCTGAACTATTCTTTCCCAATAAATGAATGTCTTCCAAAAAGGTATTTATAGTTATTACTTATAAAAGTAATGATACTGGAAATAGTTTGTTTTGCGATCTATTATTTTTGTCCAATCTGGACCACAGCACTCTGACCATAGCTGTCTGTCCCACATGCTGAGAAGCTGAGAACCTAGCCTGGCAGGGTTCCAAACTTTCAGAAGTCATTGTTTATTAAAAGATAAGAAGCAGCTTGAGACACATCTTCAATCTTGCTTCAACATAAGGGTTTTGAGGCAATGTGATTTCAGTATATCCCAACCAATGTGCTGAAATCTTGATTTGTTCCTGGCAATAGTTTGAATTGTTTCCAGGGAGCTGGTTTCTGTCTTCTGAGAGCACAGCAGCAACGGGAGTGTAATAAGAAGTCAAAGCGGGGAGAAAATGGAACCATGTGTGTACTGGATGGTCCGTTGCAAATGGAACCCAGGAAAACACCCAAACAGAAAAACAGCAGAACCAGTATTTCTCGACTTTTGCAGGGGACTGGAATCCTTGACTTCAGAGTTGGATGGGGGCCTATGCTCTAGGTCTTTGATTTTCCAGTGGTGATCAGCTGATACATGCATGATCACTCAGCTGGATAGAGGCTTCAAAGCTGCCTAGCAATTCCACGTCATCTGGCCCTCCAGTTCTCAACAAAGAGAATTCCCAGTCCCTCCATATGTACTCAAACCTCTGATCTCCCTCCTACTTCTATAACTTTAGCAACTGTCTCAATCCTACTCCAGAAAGACTCTGCCAGCCATCACAGAGAAGAATGATCTTACTTTCCCACCACAAATATGCCACCTCATCTACACTTCACCCCGTCGTTCTTCTTCCCTACCTGTTTTAAATTGGGACTTTCTCAAAGGTTCGTTCTTCTCATGTGCTTTAGATTTCATTTCTGTCAGAATTTTCCTGAACTTGATGCAGTCAGTTTTTTCTCATTCCTGATTCACAGTTTCTCTCTCTATTTGATTCTTCACTTAATATTTAAACATACTTTAGTATTTCTCATTGTGAAAATAAATCTCGTACCCATATCCCCTTCTAATAATTATAAAAATACAGATAATGACACCACATATTTATTTAGCACTTAGTATATACCAGACATATTCAAAGACCTTTCCTTTTTTTTTTTTAACATCTTTGTTAGAGTATAATTGCTTTACAATGGTATGTTTGTTAGTTTCTGCTTTATAACAAACTGAATCAGTTATACATATACATATGTCCCCATATCTCTTCCCTCTTGCATCTCCCTCCCTCCCACCCTCCCTATCCCACCCCTCTAGGTAGTCACAAAGCACCGAGCTGATCTCCCTGTGCTATGCAGCTGCTTCCCACTAGCTATCTATTTTACGTTTGGTAGTACATATATATCCATGCCACTCTCTCACTTTGTCCCAGCTTACCCTTCCCCCTCCCTGTATCCTCAAGTCCATTCTCTAGTAGGTCTGTATCTTTATTCCCATCTTGCCCCTAGGTTCTTCTGACCTTTTTTTTTTCTTTTCTTTTTTTAGATTCCATATATATGTATTAGCATATGGTATTTGTTTTTCTCTTTCTGACTTACTTCACTCTGTATGACAGCCTCTAGGTCCATCCACCTCACTACAAATAACTCAGTTTTGTTCCTTTTTATGGCTGAGTAATATTCCATTGTATATATGTGCCACATCTTCTTTATCCATTCATCTGTTGATGGACACTTAAGTTGCTTCCATGTCCTGGCTATTGTAAATAGAGCTGTGATGAACATTTTGGTATATGTCTCTTTTTGAATTATCAAAGACCTTTCCTTGATTAACTTGTTGATGGGAGGGGCAGGGACATCTTGCCGTGCTTACTCTGGAGCCTGCTAAAGGAGCTGGAGATGGGGCCAGCAGAAGGGTGGTCTCTGCACTGAAATCTCACTCTGTCACTAAGAGTTCAGGAGAGAGCGCATGACGGCCCCATCTAAGGTTGTGGAAATGGAAAGGTCAGTGGAGTCGATATATCATTATTAAATATACTCAGATAGGAAGGGGTAATGGATTGGTTGTGGGGGAATTACAAGGCTGACATCTAGATTTCATTCATTCATGAGAATGAGGGTGTTCTTTCAATAATAGCAAACAGAAAAAGAGGAGCTAGCTAAAGAGGAAGGGTGAAGAGTTTATTTTTAGACATATTGGACTGGAAATATCTGGGGTTGGATGGCTCAGAGATAAGGAAGTAGAGATTTGAAAGGTGAGCACAAATGGAACCACCCAATCTCAGGGTTGAAACTGGTTCTTTGGAGAAGTTCTTTGAGATTTCTACAAGTCACTTCTTCTTTGCATTACGCTGTTTTGGCTTGTTTTTTTCCACACCTTTCATTGTTAGCTACTTGATTCTCTTTTCATAGGGGGTTCTATAAAGAAGTATATCAGTTCTATTGGCATTATAAATTAAAATATGAATGCATAGCAGAGGGGTCCATTTTTGTTATTCTTTCCAGGGACCGACTACAACTAGATAAGTTACTATAATGGGTTGAGAATTTGCGTGGATAGTCATTATTGCTAATCCTTTTTAGAACCCACCAAGAGCTAAGCACTTTACATCAATTGTATGTAATTTTAAGGTGACCCTGTGTAGTGGATATTTTCACTTCCATCTGACAAATGAAAGATTGAAGCTGTGAGAAATTGAATACTGTATGCAAGGTCACAGGTCTGGAGTTATTGACTGTCTATGTTGGATGCACATTGGAATCATAAGTGGAGCCTTGACAATTCTAAAATGGCCAGGCTACACACCAGACTGATTGCATCAAAGTCTTAGGGGATCACACTAATAGGTGAGTATTTTTTAGAGCTCCCTAGGTTATAATCCTGTCCAGCCAAAGTTGAGAAATACTAGCCTGCCTCTGAAACCTAGGACCTTTTCACACCATGTGGTCTCTAAATCAAAAGTTGTTTTCACTCCACATTGAAATAGTCTTGTGATACCAAGTGGACAGTTGATTAAACTTGATAAACAGTAAATAAATAAATGTCTTCTTGATATAAAAATGTCTTCTTCTTGTTATCTTCCTCTGCCTTCCAAGTCATCAAAGAAATATTTTCAAAGCCTAGAAACCCCAGCAACAAGGCTACAGAGTTTTATTTTATTTGCTCTGCTGTTACAAGTTGAAGGCAACTTTATACAAGAGTTACTATTATCCCTTTTGAGTGACTGTATATGGTGCTGGCTTAAACCAGAGGATATACACTCACTGAGGAATGATCTCCTCTACAAATACAGATCACAATGTAAGTCAGTTTTTAGAAGTATCTTAGAGCTTATAACACATTTCAAAGATTCCAAGTTATTAGTGAAGCTTTAGATGAACTCTTGGCCTTATTTATCAGTGGCTTAATTTAATTTCATTTTGAATAAAATTGTTATTTCCTAAGTCTGGAGATAACAGTATATAATGAAGCATCTGCTGTGTGTGATGTACAAATGTTTGGATTCCCAAAGGACATATTTCAAAGAACCAGATTTCCCCATTATATGTGACAAACTTTCCAAGGTCTGCAAATTAGGAACATGTTTTTGCAAGATACATATTTTTGACATCTGTGGAACAGATTTTTATCTCTATTGACATCTATCTAGCATTTATTTTCTTTTTAATAGTGCTGCTTTATTTTAATATGAAATTATAAAAATCTAGCAAATAAGAGTTATTACTGTTTGAGGTATTCATATTTACCAACCATTGATATTGTTCCTTTACTCATTAACTATTTCATATTGTACATGACTATTTAGAAATGTCTTGTATTGTTCAATTTTTTTCAAAAAAGATGAATCAGAGAGATAATAATATAATAACATTTCCTCATCAAAGTTTTGTGCCACTGATTTTAAGCGAGTATTAGAACTTTTAATGGTGAGCCAAGAGTTTTCAAGAGAGAACTAAAGTCCATTACATCTCTTCTCTTGATATTTTCCTTTACATCCAAGGGGAACAATGCACAAGCTAAGTATCTGGGTCTATGAGAGATGTTTGTCAGTTTTCTGCAAATGACATTGCTGTTGATGTAGCATGTCACAGCAGCTATGGAATGAGGGAGGCTGAAGAAGTGACATTAACAGAAAGATTCTGATTGAATCCTTAATACCATAAAGTTTTCATTTAATTTTGTGAAATGATGATGCTTAAAGCCACAACACTAACTGGTTTTAATGATTCATTCCATTTGGCATTTGCATATGTGTTGGTGGAATCTATATAACCAGAGCTGTACTTTTTTAAAAACAGCTTTATTAAGGTATAATTTATATACAAAGAACTGCACATACTTAATGTGTGCAATTTGATGAGTTTAAACATACACAAACACTCACTATACCATCACCACAATCAAGGTAGTAGATACCTCCAACACTTTCCAAAGTTGCCCTGTGTCCCTTTCTTGTTTGTTGTTGTTTTTGTTTTTAACAGAACACTTAACATGAAACCTACTGTCTCAACAATTTTTTTTCTTTTTTTAATTAAAGATAGTTAATTTACAATATTATATTAGTTTCAGGTGTACAACATAGTGATTCAATATTTTTGTAGATTATACTCCATTTTAAAAAATATTGACTATATTCCCAGTGCTGTATAAATATATCCTTGTAGCTTACCTATTTTATACATAATAGTTTGTACCTCAACCTCCAGCCCCTATCTTGCCCCTCCCCCATCTCTCTCCCCAATGGCAATCACTAGATGGTTCTCTATATCTGTGAGTCTGTTTCTGTTTTGTTTTACTCATTCATTTATTTTATTTTTTAGATTCCACATATAAATGATAACATACAGCATTGGTCTTTGTCTGATTTATTTCACTAAGCATAATACCTTTCAGGTTCATCCATGTTGTAGCAAATGGCAAATTTCATTCTTTTTTATGGCTGAGTAGATTTATCCATTCATCTGCTGATTGACACTTAGGTTGCTTCCATATCTTGGCTATTGTAGATAATGCTGCTATGAACATTGGGGTGCATGTATCTTTTAGAACTAGTGTTTTCATTTTCTTTGGATATATACCGAGGAGTGGAATTGCTGGATCATATGGCAACTCTATTTTTAGTTTTTTAAGAGAACTTCATACTGTTTTCCATAGAGGCTGCACCAATTTACATTCCCACCAACAGTGTACTAGGGTTCCCTTTTCTCCACATCCTCACCAACATTTATTATTTGTTGTAAAGCTATACTTTTAAATGGTGCATTTTTCTGTTTTATTTGGTGATGATTTGGACAATAAGGACAAATCATTTAATATCCTTTTTGTTTGTTTATAATAACATCTATTTATTTAAAAGCTATACACTTTTATTTCAAAAAGAATTTTTGGTGGCTTGAAAAGATATAGTATAACCACATAAATATGAGTATTAGCAAAATCGGGTCCTTCACGGCACAGACAGCATATTGTAGTGAAAGGAGCATATGTTTCTTCATTTGCTACCTGTACAACTTCAGACACGACTTCACTGAGTTTCATTTCCTCATTTATAAATATTGACCTTGTAACATTGCTGTGAAATTAGTGTTTAAGACAGAGGATGTGCTTGACAACTTAGTTTTCTCCTCATCTTTTAAAATGTAGTAAAATATCTTTAAATAAGTTTGTTTTGCCAAATGAAAATAATTCATGTATTTGATTAAGCTTTTAATTATGATCTATTATTAACATCTATCATTTATTGTGCACTTACTGTATGTGAAGTTATGTACTACCTTTGTGTGAAGCCTTTTTTATCCATTATCTTATTTCACCCTCACAACAATTCATTTTTAGTCTGTAAGAACTACCGTTTTCTGAATATTACAAATAGGAAATTATTAGTGCAGCCTTTAAAGGACTGTCTTTGAAAATCACAATGGTGGTGAGCCATAATTTTTTCCCATAGCAACATTCTTATGTAAAGAGTTATGGATGCATCCCAAAATTATGCTGTATGTGCCTTGTATTGAATACATGTTTTATTCCATGTGAATAGCAAGGGATACACATTTATAATTCATTTATTATGGACAAATCAGTATGTGAATACAGGAAAGTATTAAAATAATTCAAATAAGAATTCGTTCATATTAAGGAATTATTTCAGTTTGTCTAAGATTGTTAAAATGTTGTCATAACTGCAATAATTCTTGATTTCTCTGTAAATGCTGAAATTAAAGTATATGGATACTGTTTTATAGTTTATAAATATTTTCCTGCTTCATCTCAATATTCTGTTTTTCATATTTTTAACAAAATCAGGTTTCTCTGCATTCTATATGTTCCATGGAGGTTTTATTATATCATGTATCTCTCATCAAAAGCATTTTCTCTTTTGCTTTTTTGAAATATTTACAAAATAGTTATCTAAGATTACTTATTTTTAAATGTTAACACCCTTCTCTCTGATTTATTTGAATGTTGGAAATAAGGTAAACACTGTGTTTTATTCTTAGAATTCTTGAAAATCTGCCAAATGAAAAGAGTAAATAATTATATTTCACACTTTGAAAAATTCTTCACCGTAATAATGTAAAATATTTTTCAAGTTGGAATTAAAGAATCATTAAGGTTTGAAATAAACTAGTAAAATAGACATCTTCGATAAACCTAATAAGAAGTAAGAAATATAGATAAGCAATCTTAGAAATGAACAAATGGTATTTCTTAAAACTTATGAGAACATTATAGTATACAACCAGATACTAAGACATTGGAAAATATAAATGAAAAGGATAATTTCCTGGGAAAACATAAATTTCCAAAATTAATTAATTAAAAATTAAATTAATTCAAGAAGAAGTGAATATCCTGATGAGGTCTTTAATTAGAGAGTATTCATGATATTGTAGAACTTTAGAGCTAGGGAAGCCTTTAAAGATCACATAGTAAAGATCTCATGATGCGTGAGAATGTTGAGGTCCAAAGTTTGTGCGGCAACTAAAAAAATTCCATTCATGAGCTCTGGAAATTAGGAAGTCATGGGTTATTCTTGTGGGAGGGCAATTCATGGGAGATGCTTTATGGCAAGAAGAAAATATGTGAGCTGGTAGTAACGCAGTGGATGAACAGCTTAACCTTTCAAGAATTTTGACAATTGGAAAGAGAGAAAGCAACTGGATGAGAAACGAAAAAAAGGCAATAAAAAGGAGGTTGATTAGTTGGTTTGATGGTTGAGGATAGATATTTTAACAGATTTGTAGGCTAGGAGATTATGTATATAAACATATAGGAGCTAACTAAATGGGGAGAGTATAGAGCTGACCAAATGTAGGGTCCGGAGTAGTTACTATGTATCAAGCTCTTTACATAGATCATGCCATTTAACCTTTACAAAAGTCCTACAAAGTAGGTGCTGTCAGCATCCTCATTTTTACAGCAGATGAAGCAGTGTGTGAACCTGCCTCTTAGCTTTATTACACCAGCTCCTGGAAGGGTGAGGGTCTGCTCTGGAAAGGAGGCAGAGGTAGATGAAGCTAAGCGTTCCAGGGAATATGAGATTAACAATACTTTTGATGGTCCATACCTCATCAGTAATGTTGAAGGCAAGCTCATCTGATATAAGAGTAAGGGGGGAAGTTGGGGCCTGAAAAAGATGAAAAAGATTGTGAGGCTTAGGCTATTAATGAGCAAAAAAACATTGTCAAAATGTAGTGTAGTTACGTAGTTAAGGAAGTGCACAAGCTCTGGGGTCAGAGACAATGTCTTAATTGCTCCTCCTCATTCAGTAACCATGAAACATGGGCCAAGTTACTTAGTGTCTCCAAACCCTCATGTGCCAAATGGGGATGGTGATCCTCTGACTACATGTTATTCTCTTTTATGCCATTAGGAAAACCTCTATCCTGCTTTATTCTTCTTTTGAGACTTCCTGGAGGATTCTTTGTATTTGGTTTGCTCCATGACTTAGAATTGGCCTGTCAAACTTAAAAAAAAAAAAAATTTTGATGAGAATTGCATTGAATATATTCATCAATTTGGAGAATATTGACACTTACATGACACTGAGCCTCCCAATTCATGTACATAATATATTTCCCATCTACTCATGTCTTGTTTTGTGTACTTTAATTAAATGTTAGAATTTTCTACATGAAACTCCTGCGCATTTTTGTTAAATGTATTTGAGGTGTTTTATAATTTTGGTTGTTATTGTGAATAGGACCTTTTCTTTCATCTGATAATCTTTCCCTAGTGATTTTGTTTTATAGGTGCAATGTCTTTTCTCAATTTCTGAAGGACTTAATCTGTTTTAGAAGTTTTAATTTTTCTGTTACCTCTATTATCTCTCCTCCCGCCTCACTTTTCTTTTTCTTCACTTGGCTTTTTTTCGTTCTTCCACGTTGGAAGATTTTTTCAATTATCTAATTATCTTTGGCTGTGTAACCATATAAAAAAGTAAGGCCCTAAAAAGTGACTTGAAGCTCTCTACTAGGGTAGATGAACTTATTGAAAGGTAATCTATATGTTAATCAAGGATGAGCCAGTGTATGAAGATTTTTCCCCTTTGGGGGAGAATTTTAACCTCTGACCTGCTGGCATTTGGGGAGTAGAAGTGAGGGGGAAAGAGAGGGAGGGCCCTATGGTTTAATACATACATTTGTATCTGCCTTGTACACTTAACCACGAGACTGGTGTCTGAGTTCAGAACCCAACCCACTGAATTTTCCAAAGACTAAACCTCCCTGTGACAGTGCTAGGCTGCATTGAGCTGGGAAGAAATAGTTTCAGCTACTCTGTATGTAGAGTTTTCAACCAACCTGGCTCTTTTTCAGTCCCATGCAAACCTGGGTCTTCCTTCCAATTTTGGCCCCTACTGTTTCCACGTGTTAAACCCTCTGAAGGTCTGCAGAGTGAATTTGCTCCATTACAGTCAGTATTTCTTCCACCAACCCCTCATCCTACAAGCACTTAGGCTGTAACTTTCTCTGCCACTCTAAGTCAGTTACACCTCCTTCCCTCAGCATCTTCTGAATTTGTCAATGCCTTGAGTTCACTCTTGTCTACTGCTTATTCTCTTTTTTTCCTGTTTAAAACTTTGGCCATTTTAACATGGTTTGGGAGGGAGAAGAGAGACAAATCTGTCATGATTAATTAGAAATTTTGTATTACATCTTCCAATGGATATTGTTGGTATATAAGGAAGTCAGTTTTGTATATTGATATCAGTGTACAGGAAATATAATATTTGTATGTTGATCTTATTTCCAGCCACTTTTTTGATTCTTCTCATTATTTCCAATTGTTTAAAAAATTGATCCTTTTGGGTTTTCTAGTAAGGAGATATATTTCTGCAATGATGAAAATATTGTCTCTTCCTTTCCTATTGCTTTTTCTTGTATTGTTTTGGTGAGGACCTCCTATACAATTTAGAATAGTAGAGGTGACGGTGGGCATGCTTTTATTCATGATGGGAATGCTTCTAATATTTCACTATTAGATATGATTTTCAATCATAAGTTTGGAGAGATCACCCTTATTAAGTAAGAATGTTCTCCTCTATTTGTAATATGTAATGAAGATACCTTAAATGATCATTGGATTTTGAATTTTATCAAATTCTTTCACATTTATTGATATGATCACATGGTTTCTTTAATCTGTTAATATAATAAATTATATTGAAGTCACTTTAAATGTTGAAATCATCCTGCGTTAGTGGGCACACTTATTTGATAGTGATTTATTATCTTTTTTTCTGTATTTCTGGATTTGATCTTTAATTTAATACTTTCACATTTATGTAGATAAGTGAAAGTGGCTCATAGTTTTCATGTTCATTTTGATGTCAATGTTATTCTAGCCTTGTAAAATGAATCAGATGCTTCTAATCTTTTTCTTTGGCCTGAAAATATTTTATAAAATGGGACTTATAGTACATTAAGTTTGTTAGAATTTGACGGTAAATTTTTCTGAAACTTCTGTCACTTCTGTTTTGAAGATTTCTTTTATTACCTTTTACTACCTTTCCATTTTAGCTAAGATTAAATTCTATCTCTCAGGCCAATTTTGATCATTTATGTTTTTCTTGAAGAATGTCCATCTTATGTAGATTTTCAATTTTATATATATATATTACCTGCTATTCTTTTATTATACTTTTAATAACTTTTTTTATTCCTAATGTTATTTATTTTTCTTTCTCCTCCACCCTTTAAAAAATCACAATAGCCAAAGGTGTAGCTCTTTTATTAGCCTCTTGAATCAGCTTGGGTTTTATAAATCAATTTGACTGTTCTAAAATTTTTTCATTTGTAATTTCTGCTTTTGTCTTTATAAAACTCCTTCTTCTGATTTCTTTAAGTGGCCCATTTATTTTCATTTCCTCTTGTTTTCTATCTAAGGCTTTAACTATCCTGAGTACTGTCATAGCAAAATTGCACAAGTTTTGATACTGTTTTTCAGTTCTAAATAGTTTATAATTTGGATTTTAATTTCTCTTTAATTCATTAATTATTTAAAAGTTTTCCCCCCAAGAGGTACAGAATTTTAATTTTGATTTCTAAATTCATTACATTGTAGTTTGTGAAAATGTCCTGTATGTTATCAAATTACTTAAGTTTATTTTATTCTATTTTCTGTCCTAGGACTAGTTACTGCTGTAAATATTCTATTTGTATTTTAAAGAACTGCACATGTTGTTTCTTATGTATAATATTGCAAAGAAAGATGATTAATCACTTTTACTGATTGTTATAGTATTCCATATTACTATTTTCCTCCACTTTTCTGTGACTTTCT
Organism: Balaenoptera ricei; assembly: GCF_028023285.1. Taxonomy (NCBI): domain Eukaryota; kingdom Metazoa; phylum Chordata; class Mammalia; order Artiodactyla; family Balaenopteridae; genus Balaenoptera; species Balaenoptera ricei. The sequence continues at coordinate 88,406,766 of NC_082650.1, read as the reverse complement.
GAGAGCTATAGGTTGTCTTTTATTGTAAACTTAGTTTGACAGTTTGTCCTTGTAGTTTTCTCAGGTTTTGTTTCATATACTTTGGAAACTTGTGATGAGTTTCATAGAAATGTGTTACTTTGGAAACTTCTTTATGTCCTCCTCCTTTTATCAGTATGAAAAGTCCTTCATCTCTTTTAATGCTCTTTTCAATATTAACATTGTGACATCTGATTTTTGCTTATTAGCATTTGCTTAATATAGCTCTTTCATCTCTTTATCCTCAGTCTTCCTGTGTCATTGTGTTTGAGGTCTCTTATAAATTCATTACTGGATTTTTTTTTTTTTTATCCAGGATAAAAGTTCTTAACTTTTAACTAGTGAATCTAAAGCATTCCCATTTATTGTAATTCCTGTAGTTTGGAATTATTCTTATTCTCATTTAATTTTTCTATGTATTATATTTTCTAGTTGTACTTTTGCCTACCTTTAATTGGACTGATAGATTTTTCTTAGTTCAATTTTTCTACTATTTTAAAAATATATTATTTGTTTCCACCTTTTTTTGGTTACCTTAACATTGTTAACATAAATGTTCAAACATGTTTTTCTAACATCTAGAGTTGATCAGTATCTGAAATATTCCTGCAGACAAAAAAAGAGGCTTCAACATACTTTTAAATTCCCCTGCTCCCTTGCAACTTTTATCTCTCACCTTTTAGCCCTCATTGATAGTATTTTGAATTATATATCCAAGTGGCTATATAATGAATATGTATTTTTAATTTTTAATAAGCATTTATTTAGATTTAACATATTTTAATATTGATATTCATGAGACTTCTTTTGTCTCATTCCCTTCTTCTGGATTTTTTATTATTATTGGTTTTTATTGTCTAGCAATTCTTTCAGAGAGAATCTTAAGGTAATAAACTTCAAAGTTCATTTCCATTCTAAAAATGTCTTTATTTCTGCCTCTACTTGAATAACAGTTTTGCTGGGTGTAGAATTCTGCAAAGTTATTTTCCCTTAGAATGTTGAAGATAGCCTATTGTCTTCTTATATCCTGGGTTGCTCACAAGGAATCTGATGTCAATGTGATTCTTATTCCTTTGTAAGTAATCTTTCTTTCGACTCTGACAGCTTTTAAGATTTTCTCTTTATTCTTGATATTCACAGATTTCATCACAGTACATATTGGGGTGTGTGTGTGTGTGTGTGTGTATCTGTCTTTCAGCTAGTGGATCTTTAATGTTCTGAGAAATTTCCCCATAATATTTCTTTAAAGGCTTCCTCCTCCCCAAATTTTCTCTCTTTTTTTTTATTCCAAAAATACTTTTAAACAGATGTAGGAACCTCTGTATCATCCATATATCTTAAATCTCCTAATTTCCATGTCTTAATCTCTGCTCCTAATGGGTAGCTTTGGTCTTGGTATTCTTCATTCCTCCCTCGTCGGCTTTCTGTTTTTCAGGCATTTCTCACAGTACCTAGTCTACCACAGTTTACATATCTTTTCTTTCCAGTTATTTTATGCAACATTTTCTGTTGTCCCTATGGATTTGTGATAAAGAGTGTACGTGAAGGTTACAGGTATAAACTGTCCTCAGTTTGCCAAGTTAAATACCTTTCCAAGTTTTGTAATATTTGTCAACAACACTCTTCATACACAAGCAGGACCAAAGTGTGGTCTGACAGGGAAGGACGAGCCGAAGAAGTGGATGACGAGCTTGGGGAGCTAGTGAGTCTTGTGCTTGTAGTGGCAAAAGCTGTGAAGACCCAGCTATGGTGGAGTTGAGAGCAGACACACACAGGCTGAATAAAGACAGGGTGTGAGAGTGTGGAGGTCATCACAGAGGGTCCAGTGGCAGGAAGAATTGAGCAAGTGACAAGACGTGAACGTTGACAGAAAAGGAAAATCAGAGTTTTGAGTTTATAAGTGGAAAAGTCCCCAGTCCTGTGGGGATCCAAGGATGGGTGATCTCTGTGGCTTACAGATGTGGGATTTAGGTTCTGTGGAAGAAGAATCAGAGAATCCTGAGCCTCAGACTTAGAGTGGCCACCTTCTGGAAACTGATGGGACAAATGTGAAAATAACAGACTTTATTTGAAAATTGCTATTTATAAAAGTTGTACTTTGAAAGACAGCTTAGCAAATATAACACATCAGTAGAAAAATCAGTGTGTGTTTCATGAAATGCATATCTGAGTATACCGATCCTTCACATGATAATGAAGCAAAAGGTAGCTCCCTCTCTCTCAGCATCATAGGATTTTGCTGTACCCTTTGTACAAGATTAGTTTCATAACTTTAGACCTCTTTAGTCCACAGATATACCTTTCTTACATTGAGACAGCTTAATTCCATACTTGGAGCACTTTCTAGTTGTATATGAATTTCATCTGATCATAGTAGAATGCCACCACCCATAGAAATGGGTCTTAATTCTATCGTTACTGTATATTTCCCCACACATATTGTGGCCATATTATTGTCCCGAGAGACATGAATTCTCGTGACAATTCCCGAGAATTTTGGGGTTACTGACCCCAAATTATTTGTATTATGTGTATTTCAATTTACATTAGAATTAAAGGGAGTCTCAGAAATCCCAAAGTAACAAGCATAATATAGCGAGAGCAAATTAAGTCACTGTAGTGAGACCTTGAGCATTTTATTACTTCTTACAAAATTTCAGTGCCTCTAGCACTTATCATTTAAACATTTCTACATTTTGCATTGTTTCATATAACCCTGTACTGATAGTTTATAAATCAATAAACACATACAACTGAGAGGAGACAACCAGTTGGAAGGAAATGACAGGTGAATTAGAAAGTGTAACTAGTCCAGGAATTGAATAGAAGGGTTATCTTTGAAATTCAAATCGGAATCAGGGACCACAGATCAAGAAGGAGCAAAGTAATCAGCCTGCAGATATTTAAACTTCAATATGGAAAAAAGTCTGTGTCTCAAGTACAGGAGGAATCACAGTTGGTTAAAGCTCCTACATTATGGCTGAAACAGGAGTAAAGGGATGAGGAAGAAGGTGCTGGAAAGCCATGACTTTCTCAGACTGAAAGTTATCAATTTCTTTATGGATTGCTTTTTTTTTTACTTTTTATTTTATATTAGAGTTGATTAACAATGTTGTGATTGTTTCAAGTATACAGCAAAGTGATTCAGTTATACATATACATCTATCTATTCTTTTTAAAATTATTTTCCCATTTGGGTTGTTACATAATATTGACCAGAGTTCCCTGTGCTATACAGTAGGTCCTTGTTGGTTATCCATTTTTAATACAACAGTGTGTACATGTCAGTCCCAAACTCCTATCAATTTTGTAAGAATAAACTTAAGTACCAAGTAGATTTAAGTACCACATGAAATAAGGAATCCCGTGCTGAAAAATGGTAATAGTATTTTTAGTACTACTTAAAATAATGATGATTATACTCATAATCGGTTAAGCAGTTGCCATCTGCCTAAAACAGTCCTACTCAGCATCTGTACATTATCCCTCCTCATTAAAACAACCTGGTGAGATAAACATGGTAAAGTTTTTTTTTTTTTATATATGATTAAAAGAACTGAAAAGCTAAATTAACATCTGGTGAATTTCCAAAGAATAAACAAATAATTTGAAAATTTTGGGTTAAATTTTTTTAAAGATATTCTGCTATGGTAGATCGGATTGGAGATGGGAGGATGGGGATTGTAGTTTTATTTCTTTGTTATGAGTTTTTAGTGATTTTTTTTGTAGCTCTATAAGTTTTGCTTTTTTTCAATTTTTGGAAACAGCAAGACTGAAACTGAGAAAAGAAGAAATTAGTTTGGTTACTGGGACTGGTTTATAAGGACCGGCATTTTAACAAGATTTACACAAAGAAATTATACCAGTAGTGAAGTAAGTAGCAGCCTTTACCAAAATGAAGCTGCTCATCTTTGCAGACGAGTCACAAGTAACTAATGGTGGCACATTTAAGTGGTTAAGTTGCACAAAGAAAAAGATCTCTGAAATCATGGCTGTGTACTGCCAGTGACTTGGTTAGCTTTTCAAAATGATTTGATTAGGATATACATTATAGTGTAATAACACAGAGCAATGTATTAAGTACTTTGAAATACATATGCTATTTTTTTCTAGGCTATTAGCCAGACCTCATTTTGTACTTTGCTCTTACACCTTGAATATCACACTTGTATAAAAAAGCATAGTAATTTTTTTCTTTTGAAAGGCTGTGGCGATATAATCTTAACATCAACAGATAATACAACAAAGCATTATTGGTTAAAAAGGAAGGATAAAGAATGTACCAAAAAGAATTATGCAAGATGTCTGTAACTTAAATTAACCCAAAGAAAGGATCATTCCCATAATTATGTTTCAAGAAAAAAATTCAAGTAAAGTAGTAATTTAAATCTCCCTTGAGTTTAAATTTACATTCAGGCTTCACCTCATAAAAAATTGAACACACAAGTGGAATTAGGACATTTTTTTCTATCATAGATAATGCACAGCATAAAGACTCCAGGGTTTCTAATTTCTGTAAATAATTACTCTGTCAGAAAGCAGAGGTAGATATTTGAAGTAAAAGCAATGAGTTGGAGATTAACAACCTTCTGAAGGACACGTGATGCCTGCATATTAAGTGTGAGTCTTTTCTGTTTCCACAGAGCATCTGTACAACCACCACTGCATTTTTGCACTTTTTCTTCCTGGCTTCATTCTGTTGGGTTTTGACTGAGGCGTGGCAATCATATATGGCTGTAACTGGAAAAATTAGGACGCGGCTTATAAGGAAACGCTTTTTGTGCCTTGGATGGGGTAAGCATATTAATATTCTCTTTTGTGCTCTTGTTAAAATGACCTTGAACACTTCTGTAATGAATGAAGCTGGAGGGTGTGATTATCCCCAGGCTACTTTGTCTAATTTGATATGTGGAAGTGGAAATATAGGAAGCTGGTCATATTTGAACATTATTTGAGTGTTTGGAACTTTAGAAAGGAATGAATATTAGATGATCACGTAGCTGGTCGGTTGATAATCAATAGTGCCCACGTGGTAGGAAATGAGACCTGAGGTATCTACAGGCAGGACATCAAAGTGTTCTCTACTAATAGGTTCTGGATACACAAAATGTCTAAAGATGTTCAGGGCTCAAAGCATGACGTTCTAGTCATGTACACTAACCATGTACTGTATTCCCCACAAGAAAACTCTGAGGAGTCCATTTCAATAGAGCTATTCGCATCACAGGAGAAAGCTGTTCAAACTGTGAATGAAACCTCATGGCTAGTCTGTGGGGTCCTCAAAGGAAACACAGAATTGCTGACGGGCTGAGGATGAATTAATTCTTCATTAGGAAAAGTTTCTCTCACATTGACTTATGAAATGGACATCTGGAGGACCTATGTATTTCAAGGGACCAATTCTAATGTTTAATTGGAATTAATAAATTGGTTTAATTATAATTAATTAATTAGTTTAATTCACTTAAGAAACTAGTTTTAGGAAAAAAAAAACAGGATTTTTTCTTATTTGCCTTTGAGTTTCAAAAGACCTGCACTAAAAAAACTGGGGAATTTTGGACCAAATATATAACAAATACCTAATGTACCAGAAGACTGGAGAATAGGATGCTAGAGGGACCCTGAAAAATTACAAATAAGTGGACATATTACCATACCAGAATAATTCATGCTGGAAAAAATAAGACCAAGAACACGAAGATTATCCATCAGTTTTCAGCTAGGGGATGTCATGTCTGCACAGGGAAATGGGAAAACCATTAAGAAGAGATTGGAGAATGTAATGTACTTACAGTTTCTTAAAATTCTTGTCTGGATTTCATGTTAAAGACCTTCTAAAGTTGAATCAGGAATTGATTAGGTCCAAGAACTATAGTATGCAGGGAAATTAAGACTTTCCTTGAAGTATAAAGAGTAGCAATTTTCAGGAAGCTTAACTACCTTATTTAACATCATTACCAAAGATGATATTGAGGAGAAGGGTACACAGCTGGTCTCCAGGGTGACAGCTAATATTAAACTACTCTGGGTAACAAAAAAGCTAAACCAATGGTTCTAGACTGTCAGGAGGTCTGGGAGTGGGCAGAATAGTGGCATATGAGTTTCATGATGGCAAAGTGCAACATAATAATTTAGAAAAATTTTTAATCTAAATTGTATGGAATGAAGACTATTAGCTCTTCAGCTAGGACCCAGAAGAGAATTTTTTTCTAACAAACTCGGTCTGGTCGATCAAAAAAGTCAACTATATGAAAAAGGAAGAAAAGAAGGAGAAGAAGGAGGACAAGAAAGGGGGAGGAAGAGACATTATATATATAATTATAGACATACATATATTTACAAATATATGTGTGTACGTATATATATGTGTATATACACATATATATATATACAGAGAGAGATATACATATACACATACATATAATATCATATATATGCAGAGAGAGAGAGAGACCAGCATTTGTTTAAAAAAACATGATGTGTCCCTCAGAGGTGGTCTTTACAGTTCCCATCATTTAAACCTCGTGAAGGAACGTGATGTCATTTGAAGATTCCCGGAAGAGAATAAGGAAAAATGTTAGGAAGAAAGAAGATGGATGGAGGGGACACAGGAAGATGATTAGATGATGGATTTTTCAACCTGAAAACACAAACATGGACTTCCTGAAAAAAAGGCATGACCGGATAAAACATTAGGTTAGACTGAACCCCATTCACCAAACACAGGGAGTTTCCATTGAACTTGAGCAAGGTAAGCGTGATTCATAGAAACATAAACTAAAAGATGTCAGGTCGGAATTGGTGCAGGAATGCAGGCACTTGAATGCCAAGAGGGACAAAGTATTGCCCGGAGTGATACCTACCTTCTTTTTTTTCATGAAGAAAAACTGGCATAAATTCCCTGAACTTTGTTCAGGATTGTTAAAGGAGGATGAGCAGGAAGCCTAAATATCAATTCCTCGGGCCCTTAACCCTGTTCCTACATTCTTGTTATTATAAGTAAATCATAAAGAATTAAGTGATTTATTCTTTCTGTCTTATTATAAGTACAACTTGATGTGAATCAATATGAGGCCAACTGAATGTTCCATTTCTGTGATATTCCATCACACCAGAACATCCATTTTTTGCCTTTCTGATTTTATAAATATAAATTTCCTTTATAAGAGTGTAAACCCCTAGGGGAAAAAACAATAGATATACTAAATCTCTGTTATGAGTTTCCTTTAGACCCATGTCAAAACCGATGGTAACCTAGCAACATCAGAGAAATGCACTGACATAAAAACCCAGCTGTCGTACTCATGTTTTTGTACTTGGAAGAAATTTTGTAATGGAAACATACTTTATGAAGTGATTCATCTGAAGGTAGTTCCTCTGATTTCAGCACTCCAAGTTTGTTCTGGCTTTGCTTGAGCCAGTGTGCACAGTGGTTGTAGCTGAATGTGAAGTGTGACAATGCTTTTCTTGCAGGTTTACCAGCATTAGTGGTGGCTACATCAGTAGGCTTCACCAGGACAAAAGGATATGGCACTGATCACTAGTAAGTCCGTCCACGGTGATAAATCTTGTTTATAATTAAGTAAATCATCAAATATGCTTCATTAGTCTTGGCTGGCACTGCTGATGGCTTGCACTTTATCACTGAGTCATTAACAGTGGTATAAGTCACATTACTGAGGAATGATGTAAGTGGCTTAAATGCACAAAAGTTAGACATTAAATGCTGCAGGACTATTCAGAATTCTTGTTTCAGTCTCCCATTTCTTTGTAAGACCAGTGTCCTTAATTTCTAAAATATTTCAATATTTACTTTGCATTTTCAATCTCAGATACCTTTTTTAAAGAACTGGATAAACCTTGACATGTTTACATTTTAGAATATGATTCCAATCTGAGCTTCTGATTCACAGATGATGGTATATACTGGTAACCACCAAATTATGTCACGTTAGTTCAAGTTTTGTTGCTATGTTAGGGTAATGCATATTGGAACCTGTAGGTCAGGGACTCAATAGACTCCACACTAGAAAATTCCTGGGCTATGGAAGAAATTAGAAGGGAGAAAAAGGGATGTGGCATCAGCCCACCCTAATCAGAGCTGGAATACTGATAACATTCTATGAGAGAATTTATAAGTCAAGACTACATTTAATATTTCAAATGTAAAACGATGCACTTTCATATTTTACTTCATCTGCTCTTTCAAGTTGAGGAGACAGTAGAGAAATGAGGAAAGAGATGTGCATCTTATTAGAGGCCTACGTCTTAAAGGGAGATGTCCTGTTTAACTGTGCTCAGGTTTGAGATAGGAATCGTTGCTAATGAAGCCCTCCAGTGGGTACATCCAACTGGAGAGTGTGCCAAAAGACACCACTTCACCTGTCACCCAAAAGAAACCTCCAAAGAACTGCAAGAACTCATGTCATCAGAGCACTTGCTTTTCTTATGCAGTCTACAGTACAGAAAAACTCCCTGGTAGCATATGCTGTAGAGCAGTCCTAGGACAGCACCATTACCTTTAAGCCATTGCTTTTCACAGTAGCATACCTCTTTTTGAAAGGCACCATGTTGGGGACATGGAAAGAAGTAGGATTATAGATGGAACAGTTCCAACTTTCAAGGAGTGTATGATTAACAATTAATACAATACGATGAGGAATGTATCAGTTTGGAGATGAATTTACACAAAAATACAGTAGAAATTGAGTGGCAGTCTCAGAGACACCAAACTGAAGCGTTCTATCAGACTAAGGGCTTTTTCTCCAGGTATTTTGTTTTTAAAATAGATGTTAAATCGTTGACCTCAAAGTGGGAAAGTAGAATTTTATCTATCTGCTGTTATGGCCAAGGAGCAATAACTAGATGCAGACTTTGAATCCACACACACGCACACACGCATGCACGTACTGATTTACATAGTAACATTCACCTTATTAAGTGTATATAATTCTGTGAGTTTTAACAAATGCGTAAGTCATGTAACCACCACCACAACCAATATAGAAAAGTTCTTAGAAGAGAGAGAGAACAGTTATTGTTAATTGTTGATTGTTGGTCATTTTAGAGGCAGTCTGCTGATTCTGGGGACTGAGAAATAATATGGAAAAGGTCAGAGGTCAAAGGCAGATGCGTGAAATGGTGGGCGTGGCTGCATCAAGAGGACCTCTTGACGGCCCTCTGCTCTGAGAGAATGAGTCTTTTTACCTAAGCGGTTACCATGTCTCTATCAATGCAAACCTGCATCTCCTGGTGAATCTAGTAATTGAAACAAACACAGCTGTATTTCTTTTTATTCAAAAGCTTATCTTCAGTGATTTTTTTAGTAGTCTAGGAAAAAGTAAAATTAGAAGAAAAAAAAAGCATGCAAAATGTAGATTATCTGTTCTTTGCAATGATGGTTTTTAAACCAATGTCTCCCACTATCTCAATGGCCTCAAAGAAGAACAGGTAAATGGCACGTATAAGACTCTAAAAACACGCTGTTCTTGCTTCAAAGTATATTTGAAAAATTCCATAATGGATGTAAAGCAGCATTTTACAAAACTTAATCATCACCTTTGTACTGAAAGTCAGTATAAAAATCTCACTGCAAGAGTAATTTGTCTAGAATGTTTTAACTGCCCGACAGTAAGACCTTATAATCGAAGCGTCTTTTCTGTGAGAGGTATATAGTATTTCTTACTCACGAAATGCTCTAATTTTAGCTTTTTTCCACATCTTCTGTGCTTTTTTTTTTTGAAACTACAAACCTTTGAAATATGCCAAAATTCCGAGTTATTTGTATCACACTTTAGTGGTTTAACCCTTATCACTAATTTTTGTTAGTTTTTATCTGATGTTATTTTCAGCTGCTGGCTCTCCCTTGAAGGAGGACTTCTCTACGCTTTTGTGGGACCCGCAGCTGCTGTTGTCCTGGTAAACACCGAAATCAACTTAGTTTGTTTTCTTAGCAAAGGAAGGCTACCCCGTTTCCATTAGAGCGACACTTCCGTATTGTGTAGAAATTTTAAAGTTCAATGAATCGTTGCTTAAATTTGAATGTTGACTGCTATTCAGTCCTTTATTATGCTAAAATATTCTTATTTTGAAGGCTGAAGAATATCAAACGTGGGGGTGTGGGATTTCTCTTACAGGAATTTCACATTTGTGACAAAGTTTAAGTTTCGGTAAATTCTTCCTCATTAATGTATAGAATTTCATCATTATTATTTCAGCTTCACACTACTCTGTATGAGCTACATAGTTATTAAGATCTCTTAATAATAACTGTGGCTGATACTAAATAGCAACAAGAAAATATATGTTCGTGGGTCAAAGTTTCTTAGCCTCCGTGCTGCAGACATTTTGGGCTGGACATTTCTTTGTTGTGAGGCTGTCCTGTGTATTTATCAGCACCCTTGGCATCTACCTACTAAATACCAATAATACCCTTCAGTTGTTAACAATCAGAAAATGTCTCCAGACATTTCTCAATGTTCTCTGGGGGCAACATATCCATATGTTATGCATAAGGTTTACAAATTTTTCTTTTCTGAATCAGAAAATAATTCCTTTACATGTTTGTTTATAGGAACATGAAAATTTCCCACTACCTGCCTTTCTTTCTTTCTCTCTGAATTTATTGATTGCAAATCTTTCTTGCCTAATAAATCTTTGAAAAATGTTAGAAAGAAAAGAAACAATCTGAATTAAGTACAAAGATCCATTTCGCTGTACAATTAGATTTCTAATTGAAAAGTTACCCTTTGGTTTCTTGAACGATTCATTCAATAAATTGGAAGCTAGCGATATCTTTCTTAATAACTCTGCGTGACTTTTCTTCCTTTAAAGCTTGTTCTTCCACCTCTAAATTATAAGAGAGCAGGAACTGTTTGTGATTCACAAGAAAAAGAAAATCTAGGCATGAGGGTTAGAAGAGCATAGGGAAAATGAAACTATTGCACACATTTTTGTCTGCTGCATTAAATTCTTATTTAATTAATTGAATTATTTCTCTAGGCTACTAGGTTAACATACCTATAACCGTAAAATGAAGAAACAAAAAGTATGTGTATAATTGAAAGATAAAAGGTCTTTGGAGTGGTGATGAATTCCCTCATGATTAAATTGTAGATTAATAGAATCCATGGAATACACTTTTTTTTTTTAGTTCAAATAATAGACGTACAAAGATGAGTAACTCTTTCTCTTGATCAAATGGTATCTTGTAAGGAAGCTATGAAGAGTGACACCTAAGTTCTTACCTAATGGGTGCTTTGGATCTTCCTTACACCAGTAATTCAGTAGATTTCAGCTTTATGTTCCATATGCCCAAAGCATATTGGAGAAGTGGAAGTTTCTTTTTTTATTAACTGGTCATCCTGCTTCATTTAAAACAGAAGTTTTGTGAACTACTAGTTTCAGTGTAAAGGCTTCACCATTTGCATTGGGGATCGCACCAAGATTCTTTTGACCATGGAGGGTGAGGGACAGGAAGGCAAAAAGGAGAAAATATTTTTCCTTGATTATCTATCTTGGTTCCAGCATTGTACTGGATTCCTTTATCAGGAAGCGCTGGTAGGTTAGAGAACCAGGGGCACTTAGAATAAAGCTGCTACATATAGACCACAGTGGGGCTTCCCTGTTGGTCCAGTGCTAAAGAATCCACCTTACAATGCAGGGGACGTGGGTTCGATCCCTGGTCAGGGAGCTAAGATTCCACATGCCGCGGGGCAACTAAGCCCGTGTGCCACAGCTACTGAGCTCTCGCGCCTCAACAAGAGAGCCCGCGTGCCACAACTACAGAGCCCACGCAACCTGGAGCCTGCGTGCCACAACTAGAGAGAGAAAACCTGCACGCGGCAACGAAAGATCCCGCATGCCTCGTGGAAGATCCCGTAAGATCCTGCATGCCGCAACTAAGACCCGACGCAGCCAAAAATAAATTAAATAAATAAATAAATAATAAATAAATCTTTTTTAAAAAAATAGACCACAGCAATCTCTACAGCTTTTTACAGTTTGACTTGAGAAAGACAAATATGTGTGACTTCATTTCAGCTGTAGTATGCAAAAGACCTTTTGAGTGGATGAGAGAGTCTTGGAAAATGCTGAGAAGTGTTCAGTAGAGCACATTGTAAAAATTAGTGTTAGTGTACATCTTAAAGGATGCTGCTGAGTTGAATAGCCTTTCTCCTTTGTCTCCTTTGTCTAGAAAAGCATGGTGCATTAAAATGCTCCCCACCTCATGGGAGAAATAGCTGCACACTGTGCAGAATTGAGGCGTTCTGTTCTCCCAGCTGGGAGCAACGACAAATCCTTAGCACCTTTGGATGCCAGGGCTCACCCTAGCCATACACTGTGAGACAAAGTCTTTTGATTCCCAGGCATAGGGTAAAACTCATTGACTAATTTATTTTCTTCAAGGATGACTCAGAGAGAAGAACGCCAGCTTGGCATAGTATGGCAATTTAAAAGTTCAGCAGTTGAATGTTAATTTCCTCAGTGTTAGCTGCAAAGCATAGAAATTAAATGTGCTTAATGCACTTTAAAACATTAAAGTCACACACCTTTCCAACTCATGAGAATCCTTTAAGAGACAGACACTAACACCACTGTTAAAGTGTCCCGTTTTCCTTTACACACTTGTAAAATATTTGAGAAGTGCTTCCTATCACTACCATTGTGAGTATATAATTCTGCCGAGGTTGTGAATGGATAAAAGTGGGTTTTCAGGAAAAATCAGGGACCTGATTCCCTTCAATATCATTGAAAGGCCAACCTTTGTTTCTATTTGACAGGTCAACATGGTGATTGGCATTTTGGTATTTAATAAACTTGTTTCAAGAGATGGGATCCTAGATAGAAAGCTGAAACACAGAGCCGGGTAAGCTGCAACTGGTAGATTTTGAAGGGTCTTTACCAGTGCATCCCACACTCCAATCCCAGGTCACCGACTGCATTTGACTGTGCCTTGAATTTTGTTCTTGACAAACTGGTGTGTATGGTAGATTCTGCCATTCAAGTTTCCAATGGGCTATTCCTAAAGAGGTGTGACCAAAATCTGAAAATAATTTAAAAGACCATTAAGAAAATCTGGATTTGTTTGTGCATATTTCCTGTTTGTAAGATAAGAAGATTAAATATTAAGGCTAGCCTTGAAATGCTTGTCCTTGGGTGAGGGTTTCCAAAGACCTCCTAGTTTTAGTCACAAAGGACAGGAGGGTAGATTGAACATAATTTCAGTATGGGACACAAGAGAATCAGGACAAGCAAACCTTAGGAGGGCAAAATATTACATTTTCTTTGATTCATTGTATATATCTGAAAAAGTCTTCCCTTGAAATAATCACTGCTGAAACACTATTCTTATCATATGTATTCATTTTTATGACATGTTCACTATAACTTGCTACAAAGAGTTACTCGTAATTGTCACTTGCACATTTTAACCACTTATAAAATTTTGAAAAGCATCTCCTTTAATTTTACTGTCATTGTAATATCACCATATCTAATGACTTAATAACATTTCATGAGCAGGTTGATAGCAGCTTTTTAAGGTTATATTGTTAGCTCATATAAATTTGTAAAAACCTGAATGAAATATTAATGCCTTTGAATTTCCCTTTGTATCATTTTTTTATAAAAAGTTTATAGCTTTCTCCTTTCTGTTTGACTGTACTTTCATTCAAAACTTAACCCTTAATTGTTCTCATTTCATTAATAATTTATGTATTATTTAATAGGCATAGTATTTTATCACTGACTGGTGGGAATTTCAAGTCCTTTGTGTATTTATAATCTATGTAATGATTTATAAGACAAGATAGTCCAGACATTTTTTTTTCCTAGTAAAAGACTAGGTTTAATGGCTTTCAGTATAAAGTTGGATATCATTCATATCAAGCATTAGAACTTGCAGTGATGAATATAAACATCATTGTAGGCTCCTTTCTGAGGGGGAATCTCTTCCTATCTAGAGACTGTCTTCACTTCAGATGAATCTCTAAAGCAACTTGAAATAGGCAGACTTGAACTTGTACAGACACTGAGCTTTCTATACCATGTGCACTTGAAACTGTCACACTATTACTCATTAGTCTGACGTATGGTTAGAATTGGAGCAATAGCTACTTCAGTTATTTCTTGCGTAGATTAATCATGTTAGAATAAATTGTTCATATTGGTTACTGGATATAGAAACTCAGTTCTGCCACTAGTGGTGCAGACTTGTATAATTATTGTTTTTAATTGGGGGATGGAGTGGGTTAGTGGTTAGGATAAAGCTTTAAAATAGAGAAAGCCACACTCAGTATTTAGCTCTTCAGTTTCCTAGCTGTGTGTGTCTTTGGGCATGTTATTTCATCTTTCTGCAGCTCAGTCTTCTCAACTGTAAAATGGGGATAATAACTCTCGCCTCATAATAGAGTCTATGAAATACAATGTGTATAAAACTTTCATTAGAATTTCTAGAAAATAGCAAGCACTCACTCAGCAGTTGGTGGCTATTGTTATGATGGGTGAAATGAAGAAACCAAGCTGGACAGCTTGCTTGCAAAGGACCCTGAACTTCTGTCAATCAAGCATCCATCATTCCACCATTCATGACACTGAAGTCAGAAAAAGAGACGAGATTATCAGAATGAGCTTAATGCTAAGGATTTAGTAAACTCAGTCAGAATTTTTTTCTCATTTGATTATTTTATACGTAACATCCAGTTTGATTCACACAGCTCTTTGTAAGAGATAACATAGGTTTAGGAGAAATGACAACATTGTCATATTATGAATTTAGAAATTATCCATTTCAATCTACCTATTAATTTTTAAACCTTTATTTCTAAAAATATCATTAGAAGTTACACCTGTTTTAATGGAAAAACTGAGTCAAACAGTTTTTGGGGTTTTTTTTTTTTTTTTTTTTTTTTGGTACAAAGGCCACTCCTGGAGAAATAGAAATGACGTTAATACAAGTTGTAAAAGCAGAATGCTTGTTACTGTTCAAAGCAGAAAAACACTATTAAAAAATTAATGACTCTAGGCTTAAATTTTTTTTTCTATAATAGCAAACCTTATTTTAGCTTAAAGGTTGAAATTTGCTCTCTATTCCAAAGTGTGATTGAATATCTTTTTTTAGAAGATATGAGTATTTGCAGCTAATTTTTAGTTCACAGAGAAGCAGTGGGGCCAGTGATAAAGACTTCAGGGAAGAACAAATAATCAGAATTATCTAAAGAAATATTGGGCAGGAAGCTAATTGATTAACTTAACAATTGATCTCCCTAATTGTAAATATTGACCATTTCAGTTTGTTTATATATATATATATATAAAACAAGTGTTTCTTTTGAAACATTATTATTTAATTAGAATCAAATATGGTACCAAGATGTTCCTCCTCCCATTTTATCTACTTCTTCTATTTCCTTTCTTCTTTTTATCATCAATTATTAGAAACTGCCAAGCATATAGTTTATGCTCAATAAAGATTTATAAAAGAATGAGTGAATGAATATTTAAATAATAGTACAATAGTTTGATAAGTTTTGTAATACCCAAACTAGATTAACTTTTTCTAATACATAAAGTGTATTTACCAAGGGGGAACTTATTGCAAATATCAACACATATAAAATGATAGTTGGAAAGAATGAAAACAAGATACAATGACATGTGTCTATTTAGAACATCTCAAGTAAAATATTTTATTTTCTCTTTTTTTTTTTCTGCAATGGAACTTTCTCATCTACCATTTTAAAGTATATATTGTGGAGACGACTGGTCTAGGCCTTCTCCTGGGAGCAGTTTCACACACATCGGCCATTGGGGCATTCATGAACCAAACTGGGTAGACTATTATTACTTCTTATTTGGAAAAGTCTGGACACCTGTGGCTAGTACATATGCCCTGGGTTGAAACAGTAAAATGAACGGTTTAGGATCATTCTCCACCCCCATATCTAACTCTGAGAGCTTTGATTTTTCTCACGGGATCTATGGATCAATTTACTTAATAGCTTCCAGATTTATCATCTCATCCAAGTGCAATTCACCAGTGAAGGCACCTCTTTGAAAGAAACCAGACTTTCTGAATTAGGAGCCCCTTATGACTTTCTCTGTTCTGCCATTTTTATTTTACACATGGTAATACAGGCCCACCACAATATTATTTTTATGAAAAACCTACTGGGCAAACCTATATTTTAGGCATAAACATCACATGGGAATGGACAAGAGACCACAGAAAATTATTTCAAAGTGTTTTGAAATTGATTCAAGTAATTCTTTTTTGTTTTTTCCTAAAACGATAGGTTTCTAAAAACCAGTCATTTTCAAAGGAATTTTTTCTAAAGAAAAATGTGTCAAGTTTTTCTACATAGTGTGACTTTGCTTCTATGAGATAGTAGATTGAATCTGAATTTACCTGCAATATCCTCTAGACTTGAATAGATCATTTAAAAGCTATTAGGTTGAAAATAAATAAATAAATAAATAAAAGCTATTAGGTTGGAGTCTATGACAAAATGTGCAGAAAGAATATTTTGAACTTGGTGACTATGTTAAATGTGTTTTATTAAAGCAGAAAACTATCACTCTTTTTATTAGCAACTAATATTTCATCAAATTTCATCAGCCCCTATATTCAGATCATCCTAAAATATAGACAGTACATTGATGCTATAAGAAATTTCCAAATATGAATATGTTGAGATAAAAGCTACATCTTCCACAAATGACTAAAAGCCTAAAATACATAGCTCCCTATATTGGACTTCTGAGATACATGTGTACATTTCAGAAGGGTTTAATTGATATTATGTGTTTTCTGTAAGTGACATTGAAAATCTTTGAAGCTAGGAATCCTTACCTGTTTGATTATCAAGGGTCTGAATAAAGGGTTTTCACTGTATGTCCACACAAACACATGCTTTTGTTTAACTCAGTGTATTGGGCAACTTTGATCTGTAGACACAAGGGCCATTTATGGTGTAAATGATGGAAATATGCTTTGCATGTAACAAAGGCCCATATTATTAAGCGGTGAATGTTACAAAAATAATGTGTAGTGTAAATGCATCTTTAACACGACCGAGAGCGTTCTTCTTTGATAAATATACTTTTCTGCATGAAATCGTATTTAAAAGCTAACTTGCAGTGGCAACTTTTTTTTTGGTGACAATTCAATATTTTGTTCTTTTTGTGGGTGTTCTGTTTGTTTGCAGTCAGATGAGTGAGCCTCATAGCGGTTTGACGCTCAAATGTGCCAAGTGTGGAGTAGTTTCAACAACAGCTTTGTCAGCCACCACCGCCAGTAACGCCATGTTAGTCCCAATCATTTACATCTTCTTGTGACAAATCTTTTACCGTGCATGTGAGAAAATGCTACGATGGAAAAAAAAAAAAAAATCGTGTTTGCTAATATTAGAGCTAAGAGCATACTTAAATATTTATAGTTTGCAACGGCTTTTGTAACTATTGTGGGATTGTTTATCAAAAACTAAATAAAACTATCGAATGTTATCTGCTTTGTGGTTTCCAAGTTAATGTCTTGGTGCCACCTACAAGAATGCTTTGTTGAACTGGGGTATGGTTATCGCCTGGGGCATACGTACGTGCAGCTACGTAATGTCGCTTCCTCTGTGTTCCAACAGGGCGTCTCTTTGGAGCTCCTGTGTGGTGTTGCCCCTTCTGGCTCTGACGTGGATGTCTGCAGTTCTGGCCATGACAGACAAACGCTCCATCTTGTTTCAAATACTTTTTGCCGTGTTTGATTCATTGCAAGGCTTTGTGATCGTCATGGTCCATTGCATTCTTCGGAGAGAGGTGAGAAAGATCATTCTGCAAGAGAGAAGAATGATACTTAGAAGAGTATTTTCCATGTTAACAAATAGGATCTTTTCTTTTAATAACTTGATCTTCAGGTTAAAGCTGGTCTCCTCTAAAGACAATCATTTGGGAGTCAACGCTAAAGAGAAATGCTAAGGCAAAGTTCAAGGGGGCTCCTTGGACTCTGAAAGTGACATATTAAAACAGATGGGGTGATGCAAGGGAAAATGCAACCAGAGGTGCCAAGAGCCAGGGACAGTGGGTTCAAGAGAGGCTATGATGAAATCATAGGTGTAGATAAGAGGGTGGGCAGCGTACCTGTAAAATGTAATTGTGATGGTATTTCTTAAACCTGTTCCTTAACTCATGCTTCTACACACAGCATAACCCCATTCCTCATACTTAACAGACTTTGGTTTAGAAAGAAAATGTTGAAGATGAACGAGGGGTTCTTTTGTCTCTGTACTAAGGTGCGGTTAAGGTTACTCAAAGGGGATGATTTTGATATGGATGTCAATGCTCAGAAAATACAAAAAATGGACACAGTGGAGCGTGATTGGGCAGCAATTGTCCCCAAGGACTGTAGGTCTATAATCACAGTGTTTCTCCAGGTCCTGGTGAGGTTTGTTGGCAGCAGTGAAGGAAAGAAGTCATCCTTCATGAGACACTAACCTGCACCAAATCCATCCAGATCAGTGATGGAGTTCAGACTTGAGTTGTTTAGGGATAAAATATTGTTTTCCAACTGGTGCAACGATTATTCTGAGTGCTTGCAAGCACCAATACAGTGTTTACAAGGTTTATGAGTCAGTTGAGCATTTACTCTGGGGACGGTGGTGACTAAAACACACAGTGACACAGTGCCATGCTAGTAATTTTGAGAAGATGGTCTCCACTGTCATTTTGCATTATCTAGCTTGTTTGACAACTTTATTATGATGTGCACATTGAAAAAAGACACATGAGCATCTGAGTATACATCCCATAGCTTTCACTGTGATGAGTGAAGGTAAGCACAGGTTTTTACCTCATTTACCAGATGAGGAGAACAGTATTTCTGAGCTACTTTAGTATAATACAGATGTCAGCAATAAACCCACATGTGTATTCCAAGAACATCGTATGATGAAAAACAATGAAAACAGAAGAATGACTTCACATTGCAAGGGGAAGGGGGGATTTCATCATTTAAAAAATCTGATCTAGCTCTTCATTACCAAGACATCACAAATTTCTACCTAGAATATCAGCATTAAAAATCTTCCAAGTGTTGAATTTTCTATAGACCAAAGTTGCTTAAAAGTTAAAAAAGAAATTGAGCTATGTTCTTCTCCAACCATAACTATCCTGAGAGTCTGCTGTGTTAATGTTATCTCTAATATGTTAATGTTATCTCTAATATGTTTATGTAACAAAATTGTTCAAAGTGTGTAGACACATAGTACATTTTTGATTGATGATTAAGGATGAATAGTGTGGGCTGTAAGCAAGATCCATGATTTATCTGCATGAGATTTTCAGAAGATATTAATACTTTAGGTGTTAAAGAGGAAAAAAATGTCCCAAATCTAAATAAGCCTCTCTTTTTCTTCAGAAATAAGCTCTCTAAAAAGCCTTGGGCTATGATAAAAATATTCAGGTTTTAAAGTGACAGATATTTTGTTGGCTGATTATCAAAGTTGTGCTGCTTACATGAAGAAAAATATTTGGCACAAAAATTCAATTCCATCAGAACTTTCCCATACTTGCTAATTGGACTAATAATTATCAAAAACATGATTTAAGGGTAATTAAATCATATAATAAATGCTTCTGTTAAATAGGTGTCTGTAAATATATATTTTCTGTATTACTTGGGAATAAGAATATGGATATTGGCCCTGTTATTATTGCATTTTCAATGATTAGTTCAAATTAAATAATTTTATAGCTGATAAATTAATAGCAGAGTGTCATGTCTCTCATTCCAACACTGAAATGGAAACTTGCATATCTAGTATTTTTTCATTGACCCTTAAAAATACCCTGTAACAGTGCTATAAATACACAGAGCAGATTTCAGTTATAGGCAAGTCTCTTTCAGAATTCCTCAGTGGAAATTGTTACTGAAAAACCAAAAGAACCCTGTTTAAATTTTGCAAATCCCAAAGACCACATCATAAGGATGTCTCACTGAATTCATAGAAATTCTTTCTGACCTTCTAAATGTGTGTTGCCCGACACCAGCAATGGGTCTATCTCATATTACCTGTGATCACACTGCCCTAGCATTAACCACAGTTCAGGAGAATAAGGCATCTTTCCATATCCTTGCTATCTCCTGTGAACAAACATTTCATAAAAATAGACCAAAGCAAATAGACTCAATAGCTACATGTAAAATATTGTATAATGACTCAAATCTAGTAATCTACTTGATAATCCCATGGGAGATGCTAGGAATACAGTTTTATCTCTACTGCTTTCTTTACTTTAAAATATTTTCGTCACAATAATTCAAGATAATTTGTATGGACTTTTTCTTTCTTTCTTTCTTTTTTATTTGTTTAATATTTATGGTGTTCTTGCTGTATGCCAGCACCTAAGCTAAATGTTTATTTTTTTAATATTTATTTATTTATTTGCCTGTGCCACACGGCTTGTGGGATCTTATTTCCCAACCAGGGATTGAACCCGGGCCCTCGGCAGTGAACGCGCAGAGTTCTAACCACTAGACTGCCAAGGAATTCCCTGGTCTTTTTCTTTCTTAAAAGTATATAAACAATGTAAGGAATATTTCCTTCAATTTAGAAAGGGACTGGGTACAGATAAGCATATTTCTGTTTCTGCGTATTTTTGATACATATTAACATAATATGGTTGTTTGTAGTCTTTAATGATTCATCCAATATGAATTCAAAAGGCTTTGGAAGCAATCTAAGTGTCCATCTACAGAGGAATGGATAAAGAAGCTGTGGCACATATATGCAATGGAATATTCCTCAGCCACAAAAAGAAACGAAATTGAGTTATTTATAGTGAGGTGGATGGACCTAGAGTCTGTCATACAGAGTGAAGGAAGTCAGAAAGAGAAAAACAAATACCGTATGCTAACACATATACATGGAATCTAAAAAAAAAAAATGGTTCTGAGGAACCTAGGGACAGTACAGAAATAAAGATGCAGATGTAGAGAATGGACCTGAGGACACGGGAAGGGGGAAGGGTAAGCTGGGATGAAGTGAGAGAGTGGCATGGACATATATCCACTACCAAATGTAAAATAGATAGCTAGTGGGAAGCAGCCGCATAGCAGAGGGAGATCAGCTCGGTGCTTTGAGACCACCTAGAGGGGTGGGATAGGGAGGGTGGGAAGGATGGAGATGCAAGAGAGAAGAGATATAGGGATATATGTATATGTATAGCTGATTAACTTTGTTATACAGCAGAAACTAACACACCACTGTAAAGCAATTATACTCCAATAAAGATGTTAAAAAAAAAAAAAGTCAAAGATAAAACAACAAAAAAAGGCTTTACCCATATTGACTTTTACAGTCTTCTATGAAGCAGGTGGGTCTGCACAGAGGGGAAGAGAGCCTTGCAGTTTAAGGAGAAAAGAAATGAAACATTGTAACTGTGGCATTTTGAATGTGATATGTGTGGGGCTTCATCCATTTTAAGGGTGGCTTTGCTTTCAGTGGGTCGAATTGGAAAACCTAAATTATTTCAGGTCAGGAGGGGAAGGAGAAAGGATCACCCTACTACCATCTCAACTCAATTATATTTCACTTTTTTTCTAAAAAAGCAAATTGATTCTTTGACCAGCAGTTTGTTGTGACCTCCAGAGCTGATATCTTAATATTTCAGTTTCATAAAATGTGTATTCTTGAAGTACAGGGTCTTCTTCTGAAGCCCCTTTCTCTTTTGAATTGCTTTAGCAGATGTCACTGACAGAAGTGAAAACACCAAGAGGGAATAAGAATATTTTAAAAAATTAAACCATCTGATTTATCACAACACCTTACTTTCAGCAACAAACCTAGATCTTGGAAACTAATACGTGTCATACGTAAGGAGACAGGATCTAACAGAACAAATATAGGTGCTTCCTTCATTTAGCCATCATTTCTTGAGAAGAATTCATTTGCAACAGGCACATGGCGACATAGCCACTATTTACTATTCTCCACATTGCTATGGAAATTCTAACTGCACAAGAGTTATGAAAGCTTTGAAATAGTTCCTGTTGCTAGGAAACCACTTTCCTGGTGCCTGTACATTCTTCTCATCTCTCCTGTCTCTGGCTGTGCCTGGCTCTAAGACAGTCAGACAGCTTGATGTCGGAGGGGTAAAATAATAACATGGTAGCACAAAATAGGCTACAATAAAACCCCTTCACTGAGAGGAAGGGAAAAAGGAAAGTACTTAGATGGATAATTTTGTTGTATCGGTATATGAGGATGCATCAGTCACAGGGGCCAAGCTCATCTTTTCTCTTTCCCCAGCACTGACAGGAGAGCCAGGCTCCGCCAGAGGAGGTCCCAGAAGTTTCATCCAAACGTGGGAAGTGATTTTGTAGCAAATGCTTAAAATAAACATGAACAGTTTTTTCTTTCTTTCTGTTTCTCCCACTCCCTTCCACCATTTTTTTTTTCTGTCAATGTCCCATTTCGTCTTATTGTTTTCATAAAAATACAGATAAACAAAATTATTTCCAAACACATGCCAGTGACTATATGAAGCAGACAAGCCTCCTTAGCTATCTCATCTAAAACCAATATTCTCCCCAAATCATTTTAAAAAATAAATGAGGCCCGTAGTGGTGAAATAACTAGAGAGCAATTTGAAAAGAGGTCGTATCGTATACAAAAAAGTTCAGATGGAGAGTTGCATGAATCTCCCAGCTTGATCTACAGGGAATTTAGGTAGGACTCGTGACCACGGAAGAAGGTACATTGTACAGCCCCCTGAGGAGCAGGGGCTTCAGTGGGTTTTGAAGATGGGGGAGTGGGTGATAGGAGACTTCAGAACTTAACGGGGTCCTGCTTAAGAAAGCGAAAGTTTCAAGTGGAGGAAAATGGAGAGAGGGTCCCGGGCGTACGACTTCCAAGAAATGAAGACTGTGGTGAGTGGTGGAGAGTTGACTCTCCTCTGAGACCACCTGGGGCACATGGGGGCATAAAACAAGTGAAGAGATTTTTTTTTAGTGGCTCTGACTGCAGCATCAAGAGAAAGACAGAACTGACGACATTTAAGGGCAGAGCACTAAGTTATGTTTTAGAGCTTTCTCCTTGAGGTGTGCAGTGGCCTTGGTGAGAGGCCACAGTGTGTCGTGAAGAATAGACTTTAGAGAGTGAGTGAGTTGCCCAGGGTGGGGAGTGTTAGGGTTTTGTCCTTGCTCGGAGGGAAGTTGGGTTAAAGGGAGAGCGAGGTGGGTTGCTAAGAGCTTTATCTTGGTCTGGCTGAATTGAAGCTTTCAAAAGAAATACATTTAAAGATTTTATTTGTTTGTTTTGTTTTTAATAAGACAGAATGTGTGCCTGGAAGTGGGAGGATGGCTAAAGCTACTGCAATAAAGCTGGATTTTAATCGGAACAGAGGGTAGGAAGCACAGAGAGTGCCTTTAAATAGGAGCGTGGACAGGACCCAAGGAAGGACCATATAAAGCCCTCTATACTTTTCCCCAGAAATCACCAGCCTCCCTTCACTCAATAGTCATCTCATCTCTTAGGCAGTAAAATATAAGTCTTATATCTCACTCCAGATTAGGTTTTCCTGATTGGAGCATAATTGCAATTATGTCATGAATATTTCTTTTTATTATTATTATTATTTTTTTTTTTTTTTTTAAATTTTTTATTTTTGGCTGTGTTGGGTCTTCATTTCTGTGTGAGGGCTTTCTCTAGTTGTGGCAAGCGGGGGCCACTCTTCATCGCGGTGCGCGGGCCTCTCACTATCGCGGCTTCTCTTGTTGCGGAGCACAGGCTCCAGACGCGCAGGCTCAGTAGTTGTGACTCAAGGGCTCAGCTGCTCCGTGGCATGTGGGATCTTCCCAGACCAGGGCTCGAACCCGTGTCCCCTGCATTAGCAGGCAGATTCTCAACCACTGCGCCACCAGGGAAGCCCTGTCATGAATATTTCTATCCATCTTAATCTGCATGTGTGGTTCTCCAACTCCATACAGGAGGTTAACAAAAGCATGAAATCAGATTAGTACAATGGCGTCAGTGAACAAGTGAAGACACAGAGAGCTCATGGCAGAGATTGGCAAACTCTGGCATGTCTGCCAGGTAGCACCCAGCCATGGCTTACTGTTACCCAAAATTCTTCGGAGTGCTTTGGCTGCGTGGAAGGGCAAATCTCACCTCTCTCTCTCTTTTCAGACCCCAGGGTCCCAGCTTGCAACAGTGTTAAACTGGCGACAGGAAGTTGAGTATGTTTGGGATAAAGGTTTAAAATTAATATAAGTAATAAGAAGTCATGAATTAAGTTTTTATTTTCTGCCTTGACATGGATGGCACGAGGCTAAGATGAAGTATCTTCAGTGAAGGCATGGGTGGAGGCGTCTGGTGTATGTCTTCCCTTTCTTTCTTTTCTCTTCTGCATGCCGAAGAAATAGTGTTACATTTTTTCAGATCATGTATGTGAAATGCTGTCTGGGGCAGCTTATGGGACCCCCAAATCTGATACAAAAAAGAGTAAAAGCTGTGACAATTTTGAGACTAAGTGAAAGATCCTTTAGGTGTTAGAGAATTCCGATAGAAAATCATTAGGACTGAAATTTGGGACCGAAGTCCATATTTTCTCTTCAACATATAGCAAATGACAAACCATTTTTGTTCATTTCCTTTGCTATCAGAGGGGTCAAATAATATTTTAATAGTGTGTAGTCATTCATGGTGCTTCTGTGAATTGGTATTATACACATGAAATTGACAACACTCTTGTTCATTTAATGGTGAAATTATATGAAATTTCATGTAATTAAAAACCATTTGTACAGATGTGAATCAATAGAAACAGTAGTCGATATTAGATTCAGAAAATAACCAGAACATTTAAGAAACTCCTCTCCTCCCAAACTAACAGTCTCAAAAAATTACAAGAATGTGACTTTATTTCTTTTCCTTGCTTAAAATGATCTTCTGGAATTGGGAAGTCAGGAAGCAAAACTGGAGGTAAAGCTGTCTTCTTAAAAGGTGAAGCGTTGGGGTCTGTAGCTGAATACAGAGCCTGTTTCAAACAGTGCAGCTCTCTCCTGAAGCTTCCTCTAAATTGCAACACTGCCAAGCAATGCTCCATGCTCTTCCCCAGCAATCTCTAGATCTGGCACCGACTTTCACAGTGGCATTGCCAGCTGTCTTCGGAGCGGGGACCAGCAGAGAAGCTCTCACTGGCTGCTGCTGAGATGAAACGAATCACTGTCCCTAGGGGAGGGACAGGAGAGAGACGTGCCCTGTGGACCTCTTTGAACTCTGGTCTCATCCAGGAATCTGTCCACAGGAAAAGGGTTGATAGCTTTCTCAGGAGATTTTAGAGCAGCCCCAGCAGGATCTGGTCGGGATAACGGTGGTGGTGCCTGGCAGGATCCTTTCAGAAGAAAACCTGTTAGCTTATTGTGGTCACCTCACCTTATTTTGGGAGATGTTTCTTGCCACTCTTTTTTATTTCACAACATGAAACCAGGTTTCCTTAAAGTCTCCTAAATATTCCAGGGCTATCCACATATCAATTCTTTGCTACACCCCCGA
This sequence comes from Balaenoptera ricei, assembly GCF_028023285.1. NCBI lineage: Eukaryota > Metazoa > Chordata > Mammalia > Artiodactyla > Balaenopteridae > Balaenoptera > Balaenoptera ricei. The sequence continues at coordinate 88,381,204 of NC_082650.1, read as the reverse complement.
TACTTTTTAACCCTCTGCCTGACCGTCAAGGTGAAAGATCTATGGCAGAGTATTATAAAAAAAAAAAAGGACATTTTGAAATCTAGATTTTAACAGTGCCAAAATTGGTATTAAATATTTAATTATTCTAGACGGGTTTGTTTAAAAATTGTATTTACTGGTCCTACATAAGTTTAAAACATGATTGATATTGGACGAACTCAGGTATAATGATTTTAATATCTAAAAAGAAATTTTAAATTAAATTGGTACCTCAAATAAGTGACTTGTTCTCCACAGTCAGTCAGCTTAAGGAGCTTAAATAGTAAATATCTGAATCTTCTAACAGTTATTTTTCTTCAGTCTTAATCACAAAGCAAGAAAGACACCAAGACTATTATTGGCCAGTGTTGTAAATGCTACTTTTGGCACAGAAAATTTTAATTTCAGCATGCAATAGCCAGATCGAGATTCTGTCTTTTGTTTGTTTTTATGCTTTCTCCTTGTTCGGAATTAAGGTCCTTGTAGACTTGCTTTTTTAAAACTTCTAGTTGTTCTCCAGAAGTACAATACACATTAGTTCACCAAAGGTAAAAGTCTCTTTGTTTACCTGATAGAACATTCATTTAGTTATCAAAATGTTTTCAAATAGCTGCAGATGCATTTTCCAGGTACTGTCCTGTCTGAAACACCCTTTTCTGTGATAACAGTACACAGTACAAAATCTAGTCTAATCATGCTTCCCTGTCAGTGTTGGATAAATATTTAAGGCTAGTTCAGCTAGATTGCCTGAATGCATTTTTAAGATTTTTTTTTAATAGAACAGAGGAGTTTCTCCTGCAAATCTTTCTGAATTAGAAGGAACAGAGGCACTAAAAGTGTCAGAGAATCCAACACTTAAATCATGGCATTTATATGACCATTAAAATGACCTTGAATTTACTGTAGAGTTTTTATGCTTTTCTGTTTTATATTTCTTGTGACTAGCATTGACTGATTCATGTAGCTGACATCATTCTCCAGTATGGAAATGCCTTTAATCCATTGTCATATTTGGGAGTTTGGTAGTTTATGGTTATCGATTTTGTATGTGTGTGTTATGAAAAAGAGATTTCTTTTATATCTCCTTCAAGCAATCAGATAGTGGATTTTGAAGAGAAACTTACAGGAGTTGCTTTTCCGTATTTCATTGTCAGACAAAAATATCCTTGACAACTGCACTCTGAAGGTCTGAAAGTAGAGTGGCTGGTGAGCAAGAGTTAATGTTTCGTTTTACCAAGGGCCACCTTTCATATTTTATAGATGCTGGTGTTCAGAAGCAGATTTGAAACAAATTCATGTGACAAGCTCCTGGAAGGCAACATTTTTAACATATTATTTATCTTCCTTTATAAAGTGCATGCTTCTTTAACAGTTGCCTCAGGGCACAAACAGAAAATTGGCAAGTACCTATTTTTCTGACATTAGTTCTTAGAATTTTTTTTCTGAAACAGATATACTTTCTTAGTGTTTTCCCCCAAATGCAAATTTCTGTGTAACAGAAACAAGAGATCATCTGGCAAACAGGAGACACATTACCCTAGTGTATAATGATCTTCTGATTATTAATTGTATCGCTTTATGACTCACAGCTATGACTTCTTAATCTAAGAAGCATTCGCTTCTAAAGAGTCTAGTTTGTCCATGCCATGTCTCCTCCAAGGGAGAAGCTGGATGAATTAGTTCCAAATGTACATCCAGTTCTTCAGGAAAAGATGATCAGACGAAATTTCACTGAGCCTGAACTTTTACTGATGTGTCTGAAAGAGGAAGTAAGAAATTACCTCACCCGGTTGTATCAGACGACTCCTTGTTCTTTTTTTCCAGAAAGTTCCAGATTTAGAAATATTAGAATATACACACTACTATATATAAAATAGATGAACAACAAGGACCTACTGTATAGCACAGGGAACTCAATATCTTGTAATGACCTATAACAGAAAAGAATCTGAAAAAGGATAGATAGATAGATAGATATGTATAACTGAATCACCCTGCTGTACACCTGAGACTAACACAGCATTGTAAGTTAACTATACTTCAATTAAAAAATGGTTAAAAAAAGAAATATTAGAATCGGAAAATGGAAGGGTCAGAGGATTTGGAGCCCATCCCCCCCGCTTAATTCACAGCCATAGTGGTCGCATCACCAGGATCAGAACCTGAGGGGAGAAATCCACCACGTGGGCAGAGGTCTCATGACGGAACTGCAGCCAGGGCTCAGTGGTGGTAACTAAACTTCATGTCACTTGCCACATCTTGCCGTTTGGGAAAGAGGCTGCTAACGAATTTTTGAAATGGATGAGAGGAGCTGAAAACAGCTTAATAGGCTCAGGGTTTTTTTATGGCCAGTACATAAACTACGCACATCTCACAACCAAACGGTGATAGGATATTTTATATCCATGCTTTGCAAAACTGGACATCATTATGTTTCCCTTGGTGGCCCCTACCGTGGTGCTTCAGGAAAATAGAAGGAATGCCACATCATCTGTGCTTTGTTTGGTAACCCAATAAGACAGATTATAATAAACAAGGAGGGGAGTAACAATAATGTGAAGTCAGAAACGCCAAATACTAGTAAAATGATGTTGCCATTGACTTGACTTACGGTGATGCCCACCGGCAAGCTTGTTAGGGGCCTAATGAGCCGCAGGAGGTGGAGGGACCAGCTGACACAGAGGTACCATGACATCAGAGTAGCTGTCGGTTGATTTGTGTGTTTGTTTGTTATTCATCTATTCAGGTTTATCCACGTGCTGTTTAACAAAGGATTTAACGTTCTTTGAATTTCCTTGTGATGTGTTTGTTCATTGCTCAGAATCCAGTTGTGAATGTATATTAAGGAAGTTTGGCTTTGCTAAGTGGCCTTTTTTTATTCCACGAGAATCAACCAGAAACAGAGTAGTTTTTGTTATCTTTTTGTTTCATTGTGTGTGGGGTTTTTTTTGTTTTGTTTTGTTTTTTTGCACATAAGGGCACATAGTACTTGAAGCAAGGCAAGAAATGGTCTCCCCAATATGCGTTACATAAGACATAAAAGGAAATCCCAGATCAATTTTGGTTGACAGATCATAGAGTCATCTCATTTTTCCCAATGTTTAAAGCTCTTATGAAGATTATGCCATACCGAATAGTAAATCCCCCTTGAAAGACAGGCATATTGTTTGTAGCAGTGGAAATAATCCTGCCCTCTGGCAAGAATGATTAGTTTTGAGCCAGACACAGGCATCGGGACAGCTGAGGAGTTCCCAGCACCTCCCTCTACAGATGATGGCAAATGATGAATTCCCTGGGCATGGACCAGAGTCCAGGTGCGCCAAGTAAACAAAACGGGTATTGGATCATAAAAACAGTGATAATGGTTTTCTCAGTCAATTGCCAATATAGACAGTACCTGGTCATTACCAAGAGAGAAGAAAATGAATGTTTGTCTTTTTTTCACAGGTTCAAGATGCATTTAGATGCCGATTGAGAAACTGTCAGGACCCAATCAATGCCGATTCTTCCAGTTCTTTTCCTAACGGGCATGCTCAAATCATGGTGAGCTTTTAATTCCCCTCTGAGTCTTGATTCAGTCATGATTTCTCAAGGGAATAAGCAAATATTCTTAGTCGTAAAATAGTATCAAAATTCCGTTTTGAACGACCTTGACTGTAGTTCAGTCACAGGCTTGGAACTCTGATACTAGACGACGATTCTGTCTGGACTGGTTAGGAGTCCTGGATCTGTTATTGGACCCTTCATGTGTTGAGTGTGGGGTTTCTGGGTGACACCGGGGGGTATGTTCATCCTCACACAGAGTTAGGGTCACAGTGTGTCCATAGGATCATGTTTGTTTACAGATCAGAACAGGATGGTACCTGCACATCTGGTCTTAAAGCGAGACCTGCAGTGGTTCTCGCCTTGCTTCCCATTCAGACTCCTCAGAGGAGCCGCACTCCAGACCAAGGAAACCAGCATCCTGGGATAGAACCCAGGCATTGGTGGCTCCAGGGGGCAGCCCAAGACGAGAGCCACGGCCCTAAAGCATGAGGGGCAGACACACTCCCAATAGAAGGCCAACCATTGTACATGAGTTCTGACTGTTGTTGGGATAAGGGGTACTTTACACATAACCACTTCCGTATATTTTAGAAATGAAGTAAGGTTTAAACTGTGTCATTAACATCATGGCTTAAATAGAGTTTTCTTAATAATATGTTTGATTAATTATTGATGTGTTTGGATTAGGCAACACAAAAGCAGTCTAAATGACATACTAGTAACTAGTAAGACAGGAGAAAGAATAATTAATTCCTTATTAAAAACAAAGAGATAAATACTGATATCTTGAATCTAAATATTGATTAAGATGGGCTAATTTAATTTCACCATAAAAATAAACTAATTTGTTTACAGTAAAAGTTTGGGGAAAATATGAGGATGCAACTAAACTCTAAGCAGGTTCTAGGCCAGATTAGTATTGTTTAATCTTCAATTTTAATTCCTAAGCCTGAAAGTCTTTTGTCACATTTGCATGAAAATGGATCATCAGAAGAGCCTAGTTTGACTATTAAGGATTTGACAAAGCTGTATTATAAGATATTCAATTACAAACAATATATTCAAAATGAATGCATAAAAATATAAATAACAAAGACATTCATTTAAGTATCTTCATAATATTTCACATTCCAATCTTTTTATCGTGGTTTAAGGAATTGCCTTGAAATTCTGTTTTTTTACATCTGGTGTTAGATGATCATGGGTATAGTTTTGCCTTGTTAAAATCATACACCATGTTTCCATTGATTTTATCCAACATGTGGTCTTTAGAAAATACTCTTGAAAACAATTTGATTATTCCTTGATAAACTTCCTTTGCACAAAACAATATCCTGGTATCTAATAGTCAGATATTTGTTAACTTCAGATAATTTGGTCAGTAAAAGTCACTTGAGGTCTTCATTAAATGACGATTCTATGTCATTATTTCTTGTTACAGACAGACTTTGAAAAGGATGTAGACATTGCTTGTCGATCAGGTAAGAATGTTTGAATATTGAAAATATAATCATTAGATGTTGAATCATTTTTATGATTTTTGATTTTAAAGAAAATGCTGTGGTTTACCCATCACATATTCCTGTAAATGTGTAAATTGAGTCTTTCAACCGGAAGCATTGTAATAGCAGATGTAGGAGAAAGGGGAGGGAATGAGAGAGAGGGAGAATATGAATGGGGAATGCGAGGAAGTGAAGATGGTTGATTGGGAGCACTGTGACCGCAGGAAAGCATTGACCTGGAGACAGAAGCCCTCCATCCACCTATTACTGGTTGTCAGGTGTAAGGCCAGTCAAGTTGATGTCTCTCTGTGCCTCAGTTTCATCGTCCATGCTGGAAGGATGAAATACCATTGTGTGTGTGTGTGTGTATCACAGCTTTGTTGCTGTATTTTCAGAGCATGCGCACACCGTCTTAGAGAGCTGGATCCCAGGGACAGCGTTCCCAACGTCTGTTCTCCAGTCTGTGGACACCCACCAAGAGTAGATGAATAATGTTCCTTTATATTGGGACAAAATATACCTTATTTAACCTTCTATTCGTTGGTTTTCGTGGTGCCTTTGAGAATAAGAGTGAATATCCACTTCACCTAACTATCCAAATATTTGAAAGCAAATACTGCTTAGCCCAATCTAGGTCTTTTTTTTTTTTTCCAGACTAAACAAACCATGTTTCTTCACACATTCCTCAGAGCATCCTCCCAGGCAGACATGGTGCCCCAGGTGTCAATCATTTGAAATTATGGTGCCCAAGTTCCAACTATGCTGCCCACACTTAGCCAGCATTTATCACAGTTGGCTCTTTCCTTGTATTAATGCTATCTACCTTTGCGTCTGATTTCATAGCAGCTGGTACAGTACTAGTGTCCACTGGCTATCATTTAAAATCCCCAAGACTTTTTGTAATAGCTGTCAGGGATTTCCCAGTCTACGATATGTAAAGGTTCTGGGGTTTTTTTGGTTTTTTTTGTTTTTTTGTCCTTGATGAAAAATCTAGCCTTTGCATTTATCTCGATTTGCTACTATCTTACTGGTTTTAGGTTACCATTCTATCCATTTGAAATTGTTTGGCCTTTGAAAGTTTGATAAGAATGCCTTCTGAATCTTCATCCAAACTTTACAGATAAAGGAGTTATATTCATCTTGTTCTCTTTTGTTAAAATACCCATTTTCCCCAGATTCACTGTATTCTGAGATTTAGTATTCTTAATATTAGGCCAGTATCATTGCTTCATTAGAAAAAAATTCTTTTAATTTTTCATTTTCTGTCTGTGCCCTTTTTTAGCTGAGCTTATCAGGAACTTGACCCTGTGTTTTTCTAAAGATTTCCTTCCATGTTGAGGTATATTCAGTGTTAAAGTCTCAATTCCTGGTATCTGAATAATCTTTCTCTAAGTTTTGTTGAAATTCACTTTCCCAAAAGGTGGAGTGTATATCTGCTTATGCAAAATATTCAGGTGCTTTTTGCTTTGTCTTGGTTTTATTTGCATTTTGCCCTTCATAACTTGATTAATTTCTGTCAAAAGTCCCATCACTTCACCATCACATTTGTATGTGTAGGTGGTGTCGATTTGTTTATGCTTTATATTCAAAATTTGGATATCCACTTTAAGTAAGTCAAAGAAACAGTTAAATTTCTCATATAGAGTCGACACTACTTAATAAGAAGAATTATATTTCCCCAAATATTTAAGATACACAAATTTTCAGCAAAGATAGCTGTATCATTGATAAAAATGTGCTACTATAACTGCAAATCATATTACATTCGTACAAACTAAATGTATTTTATACAAATGCAGATTATGAAATCAATATTCAGTACCAAGGTTTACTTTATAGTTTACAAAATACTCATGCAAGTATAAAATTATATGTCCTTAATAAAATGTAATAGGTTTCCATAACTAGCCTTTAAATTGTATTGCTATAAATTTTGGATTAATTTTTGCCTACAGTTAAGGATTAAAAATATTCTTCCTTGAATTTGGAGATATTTTAAGGTATTTTATTTGGAATATTACTAAATCTATTAATTTAACATACTTTATCTCTGAATATTTTCAAGTAAATTGTTCCTGGCAACCACAATTCATTACCTATCTATTATTTTAAGAGGTCTGGAAATAACTTTTTTAAACTGAATTATTCTACTTTTTAAACATTATAGTTAAATATAAAAAGTCACACCAAATTGTGGATTAATAAAAAATACACGATGTAGATTTAACGTCTTTTGTTTGTTTGTTTTGTTTTTTGGGGTTTTTTTCTGCTCTTTTCAAAAAATTTTTATTGGAGTATAGGTGAATAACATCTTGAATATCTAAGAAGAAAGAGACCTAATACAATGATTAAATACAGTATCTCTAAAGATAAAAGATATTACATGAATGATGCATGTCTTGAATTAATTTGAAAGCTTCTCTTCTTTGTAATAGGGAAAGACATTCAGAATCTTCTATTTTGCAAACTCTGCTTTAATGCATAATAATTAGGATGCTATTTGAGAACTGGATAATAATGGGTAAAATTGAATATGTCTGAGACTTTTCATGAGGAGATAATAAACCAAATACTTTATAGCTACCTATGCCTAACGAAACATTCAATAGCAATGGCTCTGCTTGTTGATAGGACAGCACTGGGAGCCCGTGTTGAACCAGCTTGCACACAGTGCTGTTCTCTGTGCTTTCAGCACCACGATGACCAAGAACACGTCTTCAGGATTTCATTCTCTCTGACCTCAAAACCGACAGCTGTCCACAACTAAGCAGGCTTCAAGTCATTCTGCCTCCATTACACATAAAATATGATTTTCTTCTTTCTAGAGAGGCAAAAAAGAGAAAAAACTAAACTATATTTTAGTAAAGAATTCTGAACTCTTCTGTTGATTGGTTTTTCCTTGGTGTGGTTTATGTTTTTATTTTGTTCTCTTTCTTACTACAAGTTATCATGCATTTTTAAGTTTCCTAAGTCATTATTTTGCAGGCTTAAAATGGAATGGGGGTTTTAGAGGCTCATACAGGTTTTTTCTGCTATCATACAGGTTTTTTTTAGAGGCTCATACAGCTTTCTTCTGCTTAAAGTCAGTTGGCACTTTTAATACCCCCTCAAGGGCATTGGAGCTTATGGATTGAGCTTGTTAAAAAATGCCTTACTTTTCCTGCATGGAACTGAAGATGATAAATACTTTTGAACCCTGTATCTACTTGACCATATGGACTTCACAGATAAATACTCATTAGCTTTCAATGGGCATAATTTTTGAAGGGATTTCTGATGTAGTAGGATGAAATTCTCATTGATTACCTCTCTCAATAAGTATTTTAATGAGTAGAACTTGTAGAATACTTTAGGGGAAAACCCTTTAAGAAAAAGTCAAACTCTTGTGAATATATCCATAATTTTATAAAGCCCTTTGCAGTAGATTGATGGAGAAAATCTCTCTGGTAATCTGCCTTTCCCCTGAAAAGTTAGGCTGAGTTATTTAGGGTTAGGGCACTGAGATTTTTGAAAGTCTGTTAATCAGTTTTCCCATATGTTTTATCTGTGGGCTACCTGAGAACTATCAGAGCATATCAGAATCAACACAAAGTGATTGGGTAATTTGGACCATGTGCAAAAAATAGATATGTAATTTTTAATAATTTTTATTTTATTAAGGAAAATGTTTAGTAAAATGAGGGACAACAGAATACAGTAGTTATCGATAAGTGTGCATTAACTTTCTTTTATTTACTTTTATGTTCTAATTCACAGTTCTTCACAAGGATATTGGTCCTTGCCGAGCAGCAACAATAACAGGCACCCTCTCCAGGATTTCTCTAAATGATGATGAAGAAGAAAAGGCAACAAATCCTGAAGGGCTAAGCTATTCAACATTACCTGGAAACGTCATTTCCAAAGTCATTATTCAGCAACCCACAGGTCTGCACATGCCCATGAGTATGAATGAGCTGGGCAATCAATGTTTGAAAAAAGAGAACAGTGAATTGCGGAGAACTGTGTACTTATGTACGGATGATAATTTGAGAGGGGCAGATATGGACATCGTCCATCCTCAAGAAAGAATGATGGAGAGTGACTATATTGTGATGCCCAGAAGTTCTGTTAATACCCAGCCATCAATGAAAGAAGAAAGCAAAATGAATATTGGCATGGAAACCCTGCCCCACGAAAGGCTATTGCACTACAAAGTGAATCCTGAATTCAACATGAATCCTCCTGTCATGGACCAGTTCAATATGAACTTAGAGCAACATCTTGCACCCCAGGAACATATGCAGAATTTGCCCTTTGAGCCTCGCACAGCTGTGAAGAACTTCATGGCCTCTGAGTTGGATGAAAATGCGGGATTATCGAGAAGTGAAACTGGATCAACGATATCAATGAGTTCTTTAGAAGTAAGCAATGGAACAAGCCTTCCCTTGATATTTGAAAGATAGATAGATAGATGATGATAGACTGATAGATAGACTGATTGATTAATAGATAAGAGATAGGTAAATAGATAGATTCATGGGGCACTGCACTGGGGGAGAAGACTCACATTAGCTTTTGCAGTTATGTATTGTCCAAGAATTTGGGGTATGTTGTGATTAAGATTCTGGACATATGCTTTTTCCAGTAGAGCATCAGAATCCCCTTTCTCGAGGTCATATTTTTGAAAAGGAACCCTCTATTATTAAAACGATACCTATCTGTCATAATGGGAACCAAGTAGAGCACTCCTAAACAAACAGAAGATCCTCCTGATGTTTCTTGGGTACCAGAAGTCTTTTGGTGGTTAAAGTAGTTTCTGGATGGCACTGCAAACTTTAACCAAGGTCTGGGTTTTCTGTGTGAGGGCAGCTGTTAAAATAACAAAGTTGGAATGTTTCAATGAGATCTACCATTACACTGATTATAGACTTTATTATTACCTTAGACTGATATCTTTCAGAGGAAATGTTTTTTTCTTAGCTCTTACAGAATTATGACCCTAAATGTTTTGGTCTTAAATTGTGAACTCTTGGGAGGGATGTAAATCAAGTAGATCAAGAGTCAGGACTCTGAGGTCAAACCACATGACTTTTGTGAAAAAGCAAGCTCCCCTCAGCTTCTTTTCTACCCACAAAATGATGTAAAGAGTAGTCAACAGGTATCAATATCACTCATATTGTATTACAATTAATCAAGTAAGATCTAAGTCAAGTAAGACAAGTAATGTCTAGTTTTCTTTTGACATACATCCTGTTACTGTTTTGTATGTGACTCTCATATCTGTCTTGAAGTTTTGCTGTAAACCCACTGCTGATATATTGCATATGTTCAGTATACAATGCAATATATGCATTTTTTAATATGTATTGCCAATTGTCTTAATATAACAGATTATTTCATAAGATACTATAATTGGTTGCCTACTCTTTCCATCAGAAGTTTGCTGATAATGTTCTAATGTTCAAAAGTGCCCAGAGGCAATTGCCCCTTCTTTCTTCCCATAAGGCTGTGCCTTCTACGAGGCCAAGATGAAGAGACACCCTGAAAGGCTGGAGTGACTTGATGTGCGGTGTAATTTTGAGGGTTTTCCCAACTGTGTTGAGGAAATTCTACCCTAGATGGGAATCTAGAATAAATCCTGAAATTCTATCAGTAGATCAGTCTTAAACAGAATAGGGTTTCTGAGGAGAATCATTCCTTGGAACCAAAGGCATAGGGGAAGTAAGTCCAAGTTCACTCCTGAGTGGCTGGAGCTCCCTGTAGACAAGAGCATCCAATCATTCTGAATTAGCAGAATAGCCACTGTTTCCATCTCTAACTTGCATATCCCAGAGGTCTACTAAAATAATGACCACGTAAGCACAAACTACATAACATTTATGCAAAATCACAGAAGTTTTTACAAGAATTTTCAGTGAGTGTGAATATAATAACATAACACTGTAAATAATCTTAAAGACCATATGGAGTCTTCTACATAGAATGGCTCTTTAAAATGTGCTAGAGGGGTTAGAATGGAATTGCATTAAAATATTTTTCTTGTTATAAAAATGCTTTATGTCTAAAAGGCTTAAAACCTTGCTGGGTTTGATATTGTACAGGTTGTATGTGCTTGAACAATAGACTGAATTTCTGAGTGCTGCTTTGTTCAGTGGTAATTTTTCCAAATCTCCATATCCTTATTATTAAGAATAAGCATCATATATAAATGTGATTCAGCCAAAAGATCTGCATTTAAATGACTTAGAAATCACAAGGCTTACATCTTGAAGAGGAAGAAAATTCAGGATTCAGAATGAAATTTCAGTTCCTCATTTTCATTCTTTCATAGAGTTTAATAGTTAGTAATTGCTTAGGGTGACCATTTTAGGAGACAGCTGAATATATAGATGTGGGAATGAATAATAAAAATTAGCATTTATATAGCATCTTTCATTAGCAGATCCTCAAATCACCTTAAAAACGTGAATTAATTCATCTTCGTGACACCTCTGGACAATGGATAAATTGCTCTAATCCTTGAAGTAAAGTCATTTGTTCAAGGTCACAGAGTAAGTGCACAGCAAATCTAGGACCGGAATCTTTCTGTCCTGATCAATTTTACACTGTCTCAAAGAGACAGTCATGTGCCTGAACGTTAGCATGAGAGTAACTTTATAAAGTTCATTTAACCCTGGACAGACACTTGGTCTTATGGAATAAAGACGTGAAATAGATGAAGTGTAGATGTATACAGCTAGCAGATTTTGGAGATAAGACTGTGGCCATGAAGATAAAGTCTGGTGTGGCTTCCTTTGTGGGCGGAGTGAGACACACTCTCTCTGCAGTCAACCAGCAGGCAAGCTGATATTCTGACAATAGAGGAAAAGCAGAAAGATGACTAGAGTATCTACATGGAGTGTGGGGGGCAACAGTAGCCAGGAGGTGTCTTGAGACCTAGAAGACAATACAAAGATGAAAGTGAGTGACTATGTGGCAGCCATGGGACCATAGAACAATCTGAGTCTTCTCTGAGTGAGAAGGGAGGTTCCAACCACAGGGGCATCCTGCCTGGGAAACTGGGATGGCAGAGGATGGCCAGATGCCTCGGGGACTTTTCAGGGATGTAATAAAAAGATGTTCCTAGTAATTCAGGAAGTTGCCTCCAGAGGAGTGGGTGTTCACAACTTGACAAAGTGAGGAGTGGTGGGAGAAGAAAAAGAAGAGGGTAAAACCTGTCAGTTGCAGCCCAGAATGCAGTATTGGTGAGGAAAAGTGCAGGCGAGGAAAAACAAGAGTCAAAGGAGAAAGAAACAAAGCCAAAGAGTGGGTGGAAGTATTTATTCAAATAAGCAGGAGGCAACAAAGCAAGAGGGAGGCTCCCCAACCCTGAAGGCAGTGCCAGCAGAAAAGGTTCCAACCTCCAGGAGAGCTTGTTCAGCTAACCCCCAATTATTCAGCGTAGAAAGTTTAATAAATGCATCAAGTTTTTTGGCATAAAAGCATTTCCAGCTTCTCTCCCGTCTTAATATTGTGTCTTTCTTTCATGTAATATGTTATCTGCCATTCTTCAAACTGTATCCATTCCCAGAATGGACTTGTTAAGCAATTCTGAAAATTTTAGATTTCCACAATTAAGGATTCATTGCAATATGCACATGGTAGAATGTCTCACAATGGCTTCAGTCCTAGATGTCCTCTAATTGCTTAACATTGTCATCAGCATTTAAGTCATTCACCTTCAATTAATGAGCAAAATGTGTTGAGTGCATGGTATGTATATAAAGCAAAAAACTACGAGGTACTGTGAAGCAAGTGGGGAAAAAAGAGGTATCAGTGTTCTCAAGCTATTGAGGACTATGAGATATATCAATAATTTAAACCTTGGGCTGTGGTTCTATTTACTTTTTGAAAAATTATAGATATATCAGTGTAAGAAGATAGGTCAATATTTGTCTTGACTTATTGGAACATTCGATGGCTTGTAGCTGGTAGATCTAAATAGGACACAATTCCTTACTCAAAGCCTTCCCAACTTGTGTGCAAGTCCAGGGTCCACCTTCACCCTTTCTTCCCCTGTGTCTCTCGGGGTTGATACAGGTTCCTACCTGGGTGAGAAGATTGGCCACTAGGAAACATTGTGAGAGATTGGAGATTGGGGAAAAGAATGAATCCAGGGTGTTTTTCCCCCTCTTTCTGCTTTGGGCAGTACCTCATGTCTCCTTAGCTGTTCTGTAGGGCCTCCAGCTTCTGCCAGGTGCCTCAGCCCCCGGGCTTAGGTCGCTGTGTCATCTCCCTTTGTCCATCCAGTCTGGTGGGCAGTGGTGGGCAGTAGCTCCTTCTCCTGTGAATCCCTGGGTTCCCTCGTGGTATATTTTGTGGCTTCTCAGTTCCTCCATCACTGGAATTCCTGTGAAACACTTTGCTCCAATGTAAGCACATTACGTGCTTAGCTTAGCTTTGCCTTAGCTTTTCTCATAACTAAACAGAGTTAGATAGTAAATTGCACAATTTCTTTTTTAAACAAAGTTCTGCTACTCCAGGTTTTCTGAACATTCAGATATAACTTAACAATGTATCTCAAAACATACTCAGATAAATCTCTCTCAATGTATAAATGGGTAAAAAGGGACACCATTCTAGGCTAACTTTTTATACACCATTTTTCCTCTGGACATGAATTATAGAGCTCTCAGCATAATGGTTTTGAAAGGTAAAACATTTTAGCTATAGTGGCACATCGCAGGTGTTTCCCTTATGGCTGTTGTGAACATCAAATTGGATAATGTATGTGAAAAACCTTTTGAACATTGTAAGGAGCACTTCAGATGTAAGATCGTGTGATTATTATTTCATTACCATTATATATTGAATATCGGTAAAGAAACTCGATTGCTGTACTAGGTCAGTATTTAGGAAATTAGACAAAATGTTATGGCCATACTTCTGTCACTAACAGAAACCATTATAGGACTGACCATTGGGCAGAGCATCTTTTTCTTTCTGAAAATTTTTTTCCTCATGTAGCTGTGGTGAAAGAAAGGCTTGCCCTTCTTCAGTGTTTTGTTTTTGCTCCTGGATTAGGAAATTTTGTCTTTTATGCAGGCGTACAAGCAAAATTAGCTCAAATAACTCATTTTTCAAAATTAATGATTCTCGAGTTTCATTTACACAGATATTTTGAATGGATTTGACATCAAAGCTTTCTCCTTGAGTGGGTTCATTGCTCAGTCTGTAATGGAAACTCTTAATGGCAGTCACATTGGCATTTATTAGTCCATGGAATTTATTCCCCACTGTGAATCTTCTAGTATCTTGTCCAACTTAATTTGCAAAGGCACAAACAATTAAGTATTCCCTTTGAGAAATTATTCATCATTCTACAAGGCTTCACTATGGACAGATGCCATTATACACATCCTTGTTAAGTATTCCTCTGAGTAGCCTCATACTGGTGTGCATTTTCTTACTCTGAAATCATCCTAAAGAATTTTCCCCTCTGTTAGTGGTAGGCCTGCATTCTTCTAAATGGTCTCAATCCTCTTGGCTGTCAATAGATCTATTCAAAATGGTTGTCTTTGTGTATATAGCCCACATGCTTATCCAAATTCTCCTGGAGTATTCCTGAGAAAAAGAACAAAACACAAGCAAAATACAAGTCATTCTTTTGGATTTATTTGGCTTTCATAGTGTAGCTCCTTCAATCTTTCATCAATAATTTTGTGAATGTCTACTATTATGCCAGGCCCTCTGATAGATGCCAGGGATATAAAAGTGGCCAAGACAGATGTGGATCCTGTCCCTGTGGTGAATAAACACTATGGAAGAGACAGATGATGAACTGTTAACAAATGAATAATCTAAAAGTGTGTGCTCAGGCCGCGATAATGAGAGGCCCGCGCACTGCAATGAAGAGTGGCCCCCGCTTGCCGCAACTAGAGAAAGCCCTCGCACAGAAACGAAGACCCAACACACCCATAAATAATAAATAAATAAAAGAGTGTGCTGTGCTGGGAAATAACCATGGAGTGTGAGAGACAGGCCTCTTTAGATGAGGGGGTCTGGGAGGCCTTCTGAAGCTCCACAGGGTGAACAACGAAGTTAAGGAGGAACATGGCTTGTGAGGCACCGAAGGATCGGGGGTGTTTCAGACAAAAGAAACTGCAGGTGAAGAGGTCCTGAGGCAGGAAAGAGCTTGGAATATTCTCATAGGATTAGAAGACACGTGTAGCAAGGGGCAAGCTTCTTAAGACCGAGTTGGAATAGGAAGAAGAGACCAGATTTTGCAGAACCTTGTAAAATGAAAGAAAAAATTGAGGACAGTTAGGCAACTGTCATGATCATTTCTCCGTCCATCCATCCATCACTTTGATGGTTTGGAATAGAAAGGATTAGGATCCAGTGGTAGTGGGAGAGGTATAGAAGTGGAGCAGAAAGCTGGAGGACCGTTAGGAGACCATTGAGGTCATCCACACAAAAGATAAGAATGCCTTTGACTGTGGAGGGCAGGTCAAGATGTGTTTTGGATATAGAACAGATGGCACCGCTGGTGGATTTGATGTGCAGGATGAGAGGCAGGGAGGGCTGAAGGCTGACTCCTAAATGCCTGGCTTCACCAACTAGATATGCAACATTTCCTGTGACGGGAAAGGAAAGGGTGTTTGCAACTTAAAAGATGGTATTGAAAACCCTGGGAATGAATGATTTCATCCAAGAGAGAATATAAGAAAAAAGAAAACTATGGAACTCAACATTTAGAAGGCAGGGAGATGAGAAAGAGCGAGAAAAGGAGACTTGGCAGAACTACAGCAAGTAAGAAGGAGGAAAAGAAAACAAAAGGAAAAGCTGAGAGAGATGAGGAAGGGATTGTTAACCTTCAAAAGCTTCCGAGAGTCCGTTAAGATGAGAAGAGAAAATTGACCTTAGAAACCGTCCAGATGGAGTTCATCTGAGACCTTGACAACAAGAATTTTAATGGAATGTTGAGGACAGAACAGAAGTTGGGGTGAGTTCTAAGTGGGAAATTAAGAAAAGGAAAGAGCATAAAAGAAACGTCACCTACTATGACAAAAAGGATGATTTGTATCAAGTTATTTGGGAACTGGGGTATGTACAGAGAAAGGGACTTATATCTTCCTAAAATATGTCAACACCATCCTGGCTTATTTTAAATTTATATGTAGCATTTCTTCAATTAACGACTTATCATAAAAATCATTATGACTTGATCACTTTTCTTCATTGATTCTCATCTTTTAAACATATAACCATTCTTTCTAACCACTTTCCTACCTTACAATAACATTCCAGAGAGCTCAGAGGGACATTTGAATGAGCACGTAAGTCAGTCACAGTTTCCACGGACTTCAGTGCTTTGAAAGACTCTCCAGCACATTGCAAAACAGACTAAGAGATAATGAGTGTTATAATGAGGAAGCGATAAACAGAAGTTAACATTCTGGTCCTTCCATTCCATCACAGATTTCCCAATGCAGATACTTCTTTAAGATAAAGTAGATTTTGCGATGGGAGACCCATCATGAAAGTGAAGTCAGCCACTGTGTTGCATCATGGCTCATAAACTATCTCATGTTAGAATGATTTTAAGTTATTTTATTTGACACAAATTATTGTAAATTTCCATCAGATTTTTCTCTCAAATAAGTAGCATATCGATGCTTTTTTTCTCCTTTAAAATATAATTGACAAGTAAAAGTTCATCTGCCTGACGTTGCTTTATGCTTGCAGAGCGTCTCGATCCCACTGCTGTCAGCCTGGGATTGACTGGATCCCGTAATGTTATTCTTGCTGAGTTCTAGGGACAATCAGCAAACTATCTTGGCTATGAACCATCACCCCTTATACCACTGAGCACTTACTGAGCAACAGTGGAGAAAACACAGGGTTTGCAGGCAGAAGACCTGAGTGGGAATCCCAGCCCATGTGATAACTACCCAGGTGAAGTAGGCAAGTTATTTGAACTCCTCTGGTCCTCAGTTTTCTGTCCTCATTCATAAACGGGGATAATGCATAGTATTTTCCTAACCATCCCACAGGGCAGTTAGCATGTTCAGACGTGAAAGCACTTTATAAAAGGTCTGAACACTTGGTCAGGATTGTGCAGTTATGAATAATGTGCACATTTTATCTCCCTTGGACTCTCAAAGTCCGCCACATGTTTTTCCGCTCTCTAATGTTTAAGTCTTCACTGCTGTATTCTCCAGCCCACCTCCTCACCTTACCCCCAACTATCTTTCGGCTGTTTTGATTGAAATCTGCTTCACGTGTTCATTTCCTAGTCTAATCCTTCAAGGTTGCTAGTTCCGCTATACCCTTAGGTTAGCATGTGATTTTAATAAGGTGAATAGACGAGAGAGAGACTTATTGATGGGAGTACATCCGCTTTCTTTTCCATGTTTCACATCCGCATAGGTGGCATCTGCTCTCATAGGGAAAATCTATCTCTGCTGCTCCTCTGGGTTCCTATCTTTTGTTCTTGCTCCTGAAATCGGGAGCCTTCAGCAATATGCATCTATCCACATTTCCAGTTCTTAGGCAACACAGCTTTGCATTCAACAAAGAAGGTAGCACATGGCTGTTAGGACCTTTGCAACAGAGAAGCCCTCAACACGTGCAGTGGATGGGCCTCTTTGCTGGCTAACTGAACCTTTTTCATTAGGTTTCACTATTTAATTTTCAAATGGAACGCAAGGCGTGTGACTCATGTTCTGTTACTAATTGCTTAACACTGTTTCCATGCGTGGATTTTGCTGTATTAGGAAAGAATTTTGCTTAACGTATACTTACAGAAGTGTCCTGCTGAGTCACAGTGCCAAGAAGGCAAAGCGTCCCAGAGTAGAAGGGAAACCCTGACATGTGGTCTAACATCTCACAGCAAAGCGGGCTGCAGTGCGCTGGAGCCTGGCTCTTACACAGCACAGTCAGACAACAGCAGTGGCAGGGAGATGGCAAAGGAGTGCTGGGTTAAACAGCTTCCCACGCGTGTCTCTTCTTGCAGGATGTCACCAGGGCTGGCCTAGGGTATGCTGGCCACAGGGAGCAAAGTGAGCTCAGGCTGACTTTCCCTTGAATAAAGCAGCACCCTTCTCAGCGCTCTCCACAACAGCACTGAAAGACGCGGTTCTCAGTCTTTAAGCAGCCCCACCAAAATCAAATGATTTCAGAACTTCTAAACTTTTGATTAAACAAAATCTCTCTTTGGGTATGTTGCTGTCTGTTTACTGCAACATGCTTTGTGGGGTTGGTTACCTAGGAAGGTTCCAGGTCTATAGTGACGATTTTAACTCTCACTGGAGAAATTTAGTCATATTTTCCAGTAAACTGCATTAGTTCCTTTCTTTCTCTCCTGATACTCAACAGTTACAAGAATCTCTCACCTGTCTTGGATATGATTCCCTCGTAGGTTATTGAACTTTACGCTATAGCTATTGGGATGGGAGAAGAGGAAAAAATAAAAGAAAAGAAGTTTGTCCAAAGGTTTATATATTTTCCCAACTTCCTGGATATTACAAGTTGTCTAATATTTATTAATTCCCCCTGTATTTCATTCCCACGTCTTCAAAAAAAAGAAAAAGAAAAGAAAAAAAAAGAGAAAAAAAGCCTGTATGGAAACTTTTGATCTCCAACAATTTGGTGCACTCTTTCTATATTTATCAGCTATCTCCTTCTACAGCTAATCATTCTAAGAATCCAGTGACTGCTTAGAGCAGATGTTTAGAACACCTTCCCTGCACTAATATTATATAATCACATTAATTTCATTTTAATCATGTTTCCTGATTTTATCAAGACATATTTATCTGTAACTAGATTTGAGAACTGTTTAACTGAGTCAGAGGTATAGTGAGGTATTTACATCTATATCCATGTCCTGCTGAGGTGTAGACTGTTTGTTATTCGTTTTACTAAATTAGAACAAATACTTCAGTTCCTAATGCCTAGCACTGAGAGGGACTTTCCTGTCCTGGAGGACTACCAAATACCAAGAAATTTATGGGTGAGACCTATATAGAACTTTGGAATATAGACAGAGGGTTGGATAGAATTTGGTAGAAATGAAGATTGCAGGGGCATGGTGCAAGGTCTTGAGAGCTAGATGATTTTCCCACACAGCTTTGAACCCTTTGTGTCTATAAAGTAGTTTTGCTGTAGTCCTAAAGTCTCCCACAAGATTGAATGTTTTGTGTGAATTTTCACTTAATTTTTTTTCCTTATTGAAAAAATTAGAGTTAAGAGGCCAAGAGAAATATGTTGTATATTTGTATTCTTCAATTTTAAAGGAAGTCCAAAGTGAAAATGGAATAATGTGAGTGTAATAGTTTGAAATCATAAAAATGTTCACAGATTCTTATGTGCAGGAAATACTTATAACACAATGAAGCAGGATTATCTTATTCAAAGCAGTAATTTTTGTATTATTTGAATGACTGAACATAACTTTATTGGTTTTTCTTCTTTTTACAAAATATCTAACAGAGAAGAAAATCACGATATTCAGACCTCGACTTTGAGGTAAGTGTTTAAGGATTATTTTTTTAATTTTAATTACTTGAATTCAAAGTTGGTGTATAATTACTTAAACATGTTACCCTGTGCATCTGTGTAGGAGTTCTACTTTTTTTTAAATTAAATGAGAAGTCAAACATTTTTAATTAAAATCCCTACTGTATAACTAGTTGTAGAAAAAAATTTAAGTTCTAACTGCTTTAAATGTATGCTAAGACTGAGATTTTCCAGACAAGTAAAGAATCAATTTCATAAATGCTAAGATAAGCAGGCAATTTATGTTGAGAGTTGAACTTGGTCAATTTTTTTACCTCCCTCAGTTTGTTGGGAGGTAGGAATTTCGGTTTCTTGATTTTTCATATTTAAAACAATCGTGTTTGTTTTACTTCAGTGAGGACGTGAAGAGAGCCATGTGAGGGGCTTTGGCTGGGTAGCTAGGCTTCCTCAGGACTGACTTGCCTTGAGTCAGTGGTACCATAGGATCCCTGTGGTACCTTCCAGACTCTTTTTTCCAATAGCAAGTGTTGGTTCAATGTGCTCCTGTGTTTGTTAAATGCTTTTTCACAGATATAAACAAGACGAAGATGTTCATTTTCCAATTTACATTTAATTTATAATGCTGCTGTAATACTGATGCTAGAAATTACTGAAATCATACTGTTTGAGCAGCTTGTGCTAAGCACAAAATTAATGATGTTGGAGCGTCACATAAAATGCACTTATGCATCTTGTTAATTGGATATGATTCATAGCCTGCTGACATAATTGGATATAATACATTATCAATTTCTCCAGCATATTTGTGCTGTTGTGATTACATAGAGCTTAACACTCTTAGCTGATATTCCTAAAATTACAGAAGCCTCCCAGAACATGGAAACTCATAATTCCATCATTTCATTTAGGTAGATGAGTGTTGTAGCTCAGTAATGCACATCAGGTATCAAAAGGGAGACAATTGTTTTTATTTACTGCAATGGTGAGCAAGTCCTGATTTTACCTTGAATAGAGTCTAAGGAGAATTGGTCTTTTTTATGCATATTTCAGGAGTATTTGTACAAGATACAAAGTAATGATAATGAATCTGACCTCAATGATTACGTGGCACATTTTAGTACTGATGTGGCTCAATTGTAGTAACCTGGCACAGAGCCAATATTTCATTATATTTTAAATTGTTAAGATAAAAGTATCAAGACTATAAATTCAAAGAGAAAATAAGCAAAAGTCTTCACTTTTAGATTCTTTAGTGCCTTTTAGTGGACAGATATTTTGGGGTTTTTTCTATTAATTCTTCAGGTAGCCAAAGAAGAGGATCATCCGGTGTGTGTGTGTGTGTGTGTGTGTGTGTGTGTCTATATATTCCTGAAAACAATCAGTTGTTGTGTTAGTGCAAAGGGATGGAGGTGGGAATTAACCCACTAGGCATCAGTGATAAAATATAGTAAAAATCTAGATCTAAAATTAAGCCTCAGGGCAACCAACTAAAGTTATGTAATTGCCAGCACTGAAAAGTAATCTAATCATACAGTGTCCTTTGGAGCATTAGAAAAATTGTTATTTTTCTTTTGTACTTGTATTTGTATTTTTCACCATGGCAACTGGTAGCAGACTCCCTAAGCAGATCCTGCTTCCTGTGCTTAGGATTCCAACATACAACCAGGATATTATCGAAACATCTGCTGGTAATGAAAGGAAGTGGCAACACTGCAACCCTGGATATTTTCTTGTGCTCTTTAATTGCTTTAGTTATTATGTGATTTCTATAGGTGTCAAATCTTGCCAGAAAAAGTCTTTGAGGTATTACTTCTCTTTTAAGCAACCGTTTAGTAGTCCCCTTCATCCCCTTTGTCTATGTGCAACTACGTTTATGTAGCAGATGTCTCATAGATTGTGTTCAGAAAAATTATGGCTGTATTGAAATGTTTAACACAATCTATCTATCCTTTATGGATGGTCCTTGAAGAAGAGTTCAAGTTGTCCTCTCCCCGTTTTAATTCAGGCTGGATAAATTAAGTATGTTTATGTCCATCTTTCTGATAACCCTCATCCAACCCCAGCAAGCTTTACCACACAATGGCCAACTCAGGCATTTTGTCACTGCCAGACAAACTTTGCCTCCTGGACTCCTGAAAGCATCTTCCCTTCACACACTCCCCAGAATCTACACATGATAACAATATTCTCTTAGCTCACATATCCATAAAACCCTGTGGGTAAGTGTCATACATGGGAAAAGCCCTTTCATGGAGCTGATCTCCAAGACAATATAGAGCAAAGAAAGCAAAAGGTTGACTGGTCATAAAATGGTGGAACATGGATTCTTACTTTCTGGAAAATACACAGAAAATACTGTAGTGATGACCCTATGTTCTGTGACCAAACCTTTTATTGGATTTGTATTCCCAACTCCAAGCAGAGACTTGGTATATCGTAAGCATCCAATAAGGCTTTGTTGAGTGAGTGATGAAAAATTGAATTTTTAATCTGGTTTGCTTTAATAAAAAATGATCAAGCACTATATCTGAGTTGGGGCAGAGAGCAGTGTAGAAAATGGACCACTAGGGAGGTAACACCTCAAAGATAGCCACATAGGACTTCAAAGCTACCCACATCAAATATAACTCAAGGAGCTAGAAACGGCAGGTAGAAATTCCCAGAGGAGGAAAAGGCATAGAGGTTGGTTGAGTGTGGCATGTGCAAGAAACAAGAGGCAAGTCAAAATTCACCATAACATGAGGTCTGTGGAAGAAAAACACAGACAGAGGGGGTAATTTAGAAACCATAGAGTGAAGGGCTTGTGACCATGGAAACAATTACCTGATTTGTTACTAAAAGCTGCTAAGTCTTTTCTGTTGTATTTTGTTTTGTTTATTTTTAGTGAGGAATATTTTGAGGTCTAATCTGGGCTACGGAAAGATGAATATGGCAGTAATAGGAAGGAGAGATTATAGTATGGTGAACGAGGAAGTTGAAATATAAATTAGGAAGTGACTAGTCGAAGAAAGAAGAAATGAAGGTTCAGAGGTGGTAGGAAAGGAAATGGATAAAGGGACACTGCAGAGTCAAGATCAGATCCTTAACTGAGCATAGGGTCAAAGGGCAGGGGAGCAGGAGAAAGATAGCTCTATGGGTCTGAGCCTGGGTTCCTACTAGTACCACAAACAGATCCAGGGAAGCCAAGGAGACATCTAGCTAGGATGAGTTGCATTTTAATACTTTGGAGATTAAGGTGCCTAATATGATGTAAAATCAAAAATATTTGGCAGGTGGTTTAAGTTGTCTGTCTTGGATTGAGGACTAAGCTCAAGGAATTCTTAGGAATGCTATTACAAGCCTCCACTCTGAAACCGTAATAGACATTGTTATCCTTTCCAGTGTTAAAAATGCATGGAGAGAGGTATCTATTTTGTATCTTCTCTTTCAAAACCATGGGGATAAACCTTGTCACATTCTTCCATGGGAACCATGCAGCCTCTTAAACACACCTGAGAATGTTCCTTTGACTTTTCTAGTGAGTCCTCCACTCCCAGTAAACCCATGCTTCTCACTCTGGGCAATGGTGGTGGGCAGCAGGCGCAAGACAGCACCGATCCAGGGTGATCACGAACTATCTTTGTGGGGACTTAATTTTATTGGAAGATTTGGGAGAACATAGTCAAGTAAGATAAAATATTATTTTATACTGATTTTATATCACTGTGAACACAGCTAAGCTATGACATAGAAGATAAAATTTAAATTAATTTCTAAATATCAATAGAAAGCATACGATTTCTTAGAAATGTCCTTTTCATAAAAGGCCCCTTCCTGCTTTGTCCCCGACCCCCAGCAGCGGGTACATTTTGTTAGGCAATCTGCACATTTTGGGAGGAAAAATTTGAGCACTGCAAACTTGGCTAGATCCATCTCTTGTAGCTTCCTAAATTTAAACTGTTGCAAAATTATTTATTTGTAGCCAAGTATACTCTTGAGTGACAGTGACTATATATATATATATATACACACACACACACACCTTATTCAGTCTTTTCAGACCTTTTGTCTGGTTTCTTTTAAGCCCTGAGTACATATTTATTCAAATAGAAACATGTTTGAAATGTAAATAAACACTGTAATGTCAGACAGTTCAATTGGCTACAGGTTCTGTCTTATGGATACATTGGGAGTCTGGCCAAAGAAAAGTACATAAATCATCCCCTTTCCACAATGTGGCTTTGATTTGATAGTCAACCTTAATTCCTGCAGTGTCTCTTGCTTCCTTGACATGGGTTTTCACATCACTGCAGACTAGTATTCAACAGCCCACTCTGGATTGAAGACTGTAAAGCAGTGAGATGAGGAGAGATAAACCTAGTTTTATATGAGTAAATATGGACATTGGCAGCATAGCTATATAAACGCCTAACACTGAAAAGGTAATTCCGGCCAAGTGGTTTCTAATTCCTAACAGCACATGATTTCCCAGCCCCATAATCTAAAGTTTCTAGTCGGGAGATTCTCCAATTTTTTCTAGCAATTTCTTTCCATTTCTAAAAGTTTATATATAGTAAAGCCTATCTTATCTGTAATTCAGACTTAAAGAGATTCCAACTCTATGATTCAAGACTCTGAATTTGGAAGAGAAAACCTTCAGTTTGTTTCAAACCACCTGCAGGCCCTTTATAAGGCACTTGTACGGGAAATAAGGGAGCACAAGGGGACCAGAACAGGGAGGGAGGCTTTTTGTCTGGGGCCAATAAAATGAGTCTTCCCTCCAGTGGGGAGACCTCTTGAATAGAAGGAGAGGGGGCAAGATTGATGATGGCCTTCCAAGGCCTATGTATCTATGTATCTATGACATCTCATTCATTTAATTTATTCCATACCCATCTGTCGAGCACCTGCCAAACACTGTGCTAGGTGTCAGGGATGCAAAGTCACTGCCTACGAGGTGTTCAGAGACAAAATAAGGAGACCAGAATTGCAGTACTATGGGACCATTGCAGGGTGATCAATATCCACAGAGTTTATGGGCTCTCTACAGAAGGCCCCTCACCCACCCCGGACTGTTTCGTCTCCATTTCCATCAGAAAAAATGAGATGGCATAATCACAGACTTGAATGGTCTGATAAAGGATGCTCCCTGAATCTGCAGGGTCCATCTAAGACAGCAAGCAACGTGCAGAGAGAATTCACTTGGATTCAGAATGGATTCCAACCTCCCACCACCTGTGTGAGCTGGGAGCTTTACCGGCCTCTCAAGCTAAGTCTCCTAATCAGTCAAGTGAGATAGGGACCACCACCTCCCAGGGTTATTGTGAGGATTGGGAAAGATAATAATGGCTACTCTGGCTCTTACCTGTGTGCTCCAGTGATGTGATTTATAGCCCATTTTAAGTCTTCAAAACAATCTTACTAGGTTATTCTGACTACTGAAACTGTGGCTAAAGGGAGGTTGAGTTTTGGGCCTCTTACCACACAACTTGAAAGCCATGGAAGTAAGATCGAAATCCAAGTTTGTCCAGACCTAGAGCTGTTAGATTTGATACATCCCAAGTATTTAATCAAGGAGATTGTCTGGGATGTAATAGGAGCTCAAGACATGAAGTTTATTCGCATCCTAATTTTTCTCAAGTATCTGAAATTTCATGAAAGTGCTTTACAGTGTATCACTTTTTCTCTAATTTCAACAATTAAAAGGCTGCCAAGACTGCCTCCCTTGAATCACAAAGATATAAAAGATAAGAGTCCTATGAAAAGAGCTATTCAGGAGACACTACTTTTGTGCAGTTAGGTGGCTGGTCTTCTTGGGATGGAGCTTCAATACAGCTTTGAAAAAGGCTGAGTGATAATAATCTGAGTGCAAGGGAGCATTGCCAAGCATTTTTCTTTATTGCAAAAGATGCCTGTAATATTTGAAAGGTGTTATAACTGAAGGAACCTGAATTTTATATGTATTGCCAATTAGAATATATTTGCTTGCTTAAGTAGAAAATCCACATGAGTTACAGTTTTGTCGCAGAAGTCAATTTCTTTGAGACACAGGATGTTTAGGTCACAAAAGAAAGAAAAAGGTAAACAGATAAACACTAAGGTCTGTAAAAATCCAAAAAGAGCCATCAAAATGAACCAGTAAGATCTATAAGCATGAAAACTTCTTATTAGGTCAGCAAGATGATCAAAGGCATGACTGCTTCAAATAAGTAATTATTTAGGCAAGTAAATAAATCAAGGGAAACCCTTATTATTTGTGACAACTAAACTGCAGCTTAAGTTTTTATCCCAGAACATTACTGGGATAGAAACCATCCAATATTCACTGTGATTCTGGCTTTCTTGTCAATGGAACCTTCCCCACTAAGAAAAGCAGAAAGATGTACTTGAGTTTATGAACAAGACAGAATCATGCATGGAAGGTCAAACTGGGCCCATGACAGATATGTGAGCTGTCCCTTGGCAACCCTAATGTGACATTCCTCTCAGAACCAGCAGGCCATCATTGCTATGGTGCTTTCTGGCTGTGCTAAGATGGCAGTTTCAAATTAGAATGATTATCTGGCATGAGGATGTTTCTAGATAGGAAGGGCCCTGAATTTTAGCATCTAAATTTTTCATTTGTCTTTATATTCATTTCAGGGTCCTTGAGCTTTATTGTTCAGAGTAGCTTTCATGAACTTACAGAGAACACTGCAAACTGCTTTTTGGTTATATCATAGTGGTATCCACCATATACATTTCTGAGAATGTCTTAACAATCCAACTCCTCAAAATAAAATCCAGTCGGTTCAGAATCAGGCACTGCCCATTCAATCAGGATATGATTTAAAAACTCCTATCAGTTAATGTATCCTCATTTCCATGGGATATATTTGACACTTTGTTTGCTTCATTAAACATGCTTTACACATCAGAGATATTTGGTTACAAGAGACAGAGAGTGACTTTGACTGACAGACAAAAGAGAACTTTGTTGGAAGGATATGGAAAAACTCACCTCTTGGCAGGGGACGGTAAAGACCTTGATGGACAGTTCCCCAGTGCAAAGTCGGGACCCTCTGATGAAATAAAAGAAAAGTGGAAGACGACACAGCAAACTCACCACAGGGCCACCTTAGAGCAGGCATGCTGTGCCAGTAGTATCAACCATCTTAGAAGAAAATAAGTCCATCTCTTTGGAAAGGAATGATCTCCTTTAGGAAAGGGGATTTGGGCATAAGATTAAAAATTGTACTAGGAATTCTCTGCATTTTATAAAATGGAAGAAAGAGAACAAACACGATGCAGGAATAACTGATTTGAGAATATGCAACTTAAAAATGAATATGTAAAGATTGGGGAACTGACCTCACTTGGATTTCTCTTAGCAAATTTCCCTGTCACTTACTGCTATAACAGCACCGCTTGTTTTCCTTACCACAGTCTAATTTAACTTGCATTTGAGTTATTATGTGATTAACACCTAGGTCCTCCATTACACCTCAAACTATAAAAGGGCAGGGACTCTACCAGATTTTGCACACCATTGTTACTCCCCCGTTTAGCTCAATATGTGATGTCATGAATACGTATTAACTGACAGAATGAAATATCGTTAGAGAAATGTCAGCACTATGACATCACTCCTACTGCACCCTAGCACAAAGTAACTGTGTGGTTAGACTCGTTATCATGAAAAACACTATTTGTAAGTTAGAGCCAGAGTCAATATTCGGATGACTATAGTTTTGTTTTGTTTTTTTTAAACAACATTCCTCCCCCTCCCCACCCTAAGTTCCCTGAAAGTCATCAGACCCCCCCATCGCCACCCCGCTGTCAGAGTCTGGCTCCTGCCAAAAAAAAAAAAAAGCATTCCTTGTAACACAAATTCATATTTTAGTCAGTGTCTTAGGACCTGGTGCTGCTGGAGATATTTGCCTCCCTAAGGACAGAATGTACTGCATTGTTTGCCAGCTACTTGGTCCTCAATATCCTTCCATCGCGTTGCTTATGCAAATCTCCCTCTCATCAGTCCCCATCAGCTATCACTAGTCAAGTTACGTTTGCCTGGTGTTTCTCTGCAAACCCTGCAAATCTGTTTCTTGTACTCTCCCCAGAACTGCAGGGAAGTTAATCACTCTGTAGCCGGGTGCTGTGTTTCATGCTCCTGTCACCACTGATGGTGCCATGTTCCCACCCTCCCCACCTGATTCATCAACAGCGAACTCCTAGAGCTCAGAGGAGCCAGGGTGGAAATAATCCAGTAGAGCAAGACTTAAAATGGCAGAATTCTCTCTTATGAAAGTAAGCTAGTGAAAATAGAAGAATTAGCTAAACAAAGTATTGCCTAAACACAGATTCATTAAATATAGGAAATTAAAGTTGGCTTAAGAGAGAAGAAGCCTTTTTAAAATATGTTAAAAATTCCATTTGCATTTTTCTTTTGCCATTTTTGTTCTCAAGGAGATAGTGTTCTGCGCAAATGTCTTTTGAGAAGAAAATTGGGCATTATAGATCTTCCTCCAAAGATATATTTCTTTTTTCAAAACAAATCCTGACTTCTGAAAATATTTGTAATTAAAACAATAGACCAAATGTTCAAATCCTAGCTTAGGCATGAATATAGTATACCCATGCAATCCACAAGAGCAAATGGTGAGTTATGAATCACATGCTTAAAAAAACTATAAAATCTTACACAAACATGAAGGCATAATCTTGGAGAAGCACCAAAACATTGAAATTTTTAACTTTAAAAATCACAGTAGAGGAAGGTATTTTGTCCTTTACACTTGTAAATACAGGGAATTTATTACCTAACTCTTCTTTGTTAGTGCTCTTTTAAATGCTCTGTAACAGAAAAAGATTCAGCTCATGATATTATACCTACCCCAAGGTCATTTTTTATTTCTGACTCTATTTGTTGAGTTATGATGAAGTTGGAAGAAGTATATCACCAGGGATGAAGAATATCAATATATTTGTATCTGTGGTTGTAGAAGCTCATCAACCACACAATTTATGCTCTGAATTCTAAGTGTTAAGATTCTGTACCATTTTGTAAACAAATATGTGAAACCTATGGGTCAGATTTTCCTTCTGCGAAGCTCGATCACTATTCACAGGGAAAGTGTAAGATTTTAGATCTCACATTATATTTCAGACACTTTAGTGCTTTGAGTCAGCCTTAAATGGCAGGGCCTGGGATTTTGCTTCCCCTTTAGTACAGCCAGCTAAGATTTTAGTGTTTATAGAAATCAAACATAAAAATGTAATATCTCCCATGACAAACACTGAGAGACTGTGGTGCTTTACAAGTCAAAAATTTTTAACTTTTTTTTTTATATTGTAACAATTTTTGTAAAACAGCTTTAACTTTGAATGATGAAAATCTTACACAGAAATGACTGCTATATTTTTAATGCACCCACAGGAGAAAACTGTTTTTTGGTAATCTTGTAAATGGAAGAAATAGCCAATTCTTCATGTTCCAGAAGTGCTGACCATAAGACAAGGATTTGGTGCAAACCATTTGCATTTGTGGCATCTCCTGGGACCTTCTAGTTCCTCCAAAACTTGATTTCCCTTATTAGCATAGCAAAATACTAAATCTCTTCTTTTAATGCATAAATCAGATTAGAAACGAGAGCCATCTTACTGTCTTTTGCAGAAGGTCATGCATACAAGGAAGAGGCATATGGAACTGTTTCAGGAACTCAATCAGAAATTTCAAACTTTGGACAGATTTCGGGATATACCAAATACAAGCAGTCTGGTGAGTATGCTTTACTTCATCGGTGCCTGATGCCACAATAAAGATGCATCATGTCAGCTGTCACCCCTGCCTTCGGGAAGCTCCCAGTTGTCTTGGGAACACAAGAGTGGCAAACTGAAAACTAAGTAATAATCCCCCGAAGGAGCTTTGAAATGTACTAAGAGGCAAATTAGGTATGACAGAGTCTTTAAGTTTTTTATTCATATTTCAAATGTTCTCAATTATAAGGTCTAATTGGAATTAGTTATATATCAAAAATGTGCTGGATTCACCTGGACCTTTTATCATCAGAGTTAAAAGTCAGTTAATTCAAATTTCCAAGTAGTTGACTAAATATTTTCATTTGAATGCCTGGCATTTTAAGGTCATTAAATGTAATATATATAGCCTATATAATATAGATAGATAATATATATTATAAATATATAATATATAAATAACATATATATATCTGTCTCTCTCTCTCTCTCTCTCTCTCTCTCTCTCTCTCTCTATATATATATATATATATATATATATAGAGAGAGAGAGAGAGAGAGAGAGAGAGAGAGGGAGAAAGAGAGAGAGAGAATTGCTACCTAAAACTAGAGTGGTGGGTTTTGTCTACCAGAGTTTCAGGATACACATCAGCACTGGGAGCTTTGATTGTTGATTGCAGCCATTCTCTTCACTCATTCCCACTACTATAATGCTAGCATAGGATGTAATCAAATAAAATGATGTTTTGCAGCTACTATGTGCATGGCACAATCAAAGCTCCAGAGAAGGCTATATCATTATTCGTGAGAGCACTGGAGCAGGCGTCCAGAAATCAGTATGATGCTTCGACAAGATATTTCAGTTTTATGATGGTGCAAAAGCAATATGCATTCAGTAGAAGTCGTACTTTGAATTTTGAATTTTGATCTTTCCCCAGGCTAGTGAGATGTGGTCCAGTACTCTCTCGTGATGCTGGACACGGGCAGAGATCCACAACCCCCACTCAGCCCCGAGATCACGAGGGTGAACAACCGATACACTGACAACCGTTCTGTACCCAGACAACCATTCTGTTTTTCACTTTCAGTGCAGTATTCCATAAATAATGTGAGATATTCAACACTTTATTATAAAACAGGCTTTGTGTTAGATGATTTTGTCCAACTATAGGCTGATGTAAGTGCCTGAGCACCTTTAAGGTGGGCTGGGCTAAGCTATGATGGTCAGTAGGTTAGGTGTATTGAATGCATTTCAACTTACGATATTTTCAACTTATGATGGGTTTAATGGGACGTATCCCCGTCATAAGTTGAGGAAGATCTGTAGAAGAAAACTCAAGCAAGAGCTATCTGCTTGAGCTTTCTAGCAGATAGTTAGCTTCTGCTAAGAACTCGAGAGCTCAAGAACGATCTTGAGCAAGTTACAAAGCTCAATTTCTGAACCTCAATTTTCTCCTTCTAATTTGGGCATAGAAAAACAGTCATTAGTAATACACTTCCTTCGATCCTCGCACTTTCCAAAGCGGGTGGGACCCTGAGATGCTACAAGCTGAGACTCAGCTCTGAGAGCTGGAGCTGGGACAGCTGTCTGACTCCACGCTTCCCCTCTCCAAGCGTGGCACTCCTTCTTTGCCTCACACTTTTGCAGGCCCTGGCTGGACCTACTCCTCCCAACCTCTGGCGTTCTGAAATACATGTCACTCTAAGGTATTTTGGGTCACTTTCTAATGCTAGTGATTCTTTCATACGTGTATGGGTCTTAATCCTGGCTTCCTGATTAGTATCATTAGCTTATCAACAGCAAGAATTTATGTGTCTTTGTGTTTTTCTTGTATTCTTCTCAGTACTAAGTATGATGCTGGTCATGCATGGTAAGTTACCAGTAAACGACCGCTCTTGATTTCTTGCAGGTCTAATAGTTTAATCTGCATTTGTTAAATGAAGGTTATCAGAAATATATACACTTTAACTCTTCATTGGTCTCTAAAGAGTTTGTGTATATCAGTCTATTTTCCTCCATACAGCAGGAATCATATGTTATGTGGAATCATCAACACAACACTAAGCATAGAGAAAACACTTATATGTAGTGAGTGATTCTTTCTCATCTATGCCCCCCCACCCCAAATATTAGGCTGTCAACTTTTAGTTAGCAGGAAAATGATAATTGCACCATTGAGATTAGACCTAAACTTAGTAGCTGCTCATTTTGAAATGTTGAAAGCTAACATTGAAATAAATTGAAGAAACTTCATTTTGTTTTTTGTTTTTTCTAAGAGAAGGTTATGTTTACCAATCCAGAAGCCTTAGGCAACAGATGCAGCTGGCTGACTGCTATAATATGACTATAATTTCCCCTTGTATGGTCTGGGTATTAAATCATTAATGGCACAAATATCTGTATCTCAGTTTCCTGACAACCAAAATAGTCTACTAATTACAGCACATCTCTGCAGCAGGCGCCTGCCTTTTCTAGAAAGGATTTATAAATATTTATCATTTGGGAGGTTAGGAGTGGGGAGGCTAGTTGTCATTGCTGCTTCACCGTTGTCCTAAATACATGAGAACAGAGAAAAAAATCCGTATCCAGTTCTGATTAATAAGGAACGTGTGAGTGAGTTCACTATCCTTAATTCAGTCATATAATTCATAGTGGCACATTGCTAATGGAACTGCATAATTGGGTGGAGAAAGACATTTTCAAAACACACACCTCAATAAAGTCTGTTTCATCTTTTTTTCCGGCTCCTAACTCACAGCACCTGCCTGGCACCTGCAAATGATGGTAATTATGTAGAATGTGGGGAATCAAAGGGAAACTAAAAGACCATTAAGTCCGTCTCCCTGCTCCAGCCCGGACAGCACCTGCATCCCTACAAGGGGTAGACATTGTTAACAACCCCTCCCTGTGAGTGTCTCCATCAGGATCTCACCCCCGCAAGGAGCAGCTCCAAATTCTCCCTCTTTTAGAATGTAAAATAAACACATTCTCTTTCACTTTGTCCCCGCGATCGCGATCGGTAGACTGGAAGATGGAAGGAAAGAAAGAAGAGAGGGAGGGAAGAAAAGGTGAAGGGAAGGAGGGAAAGAGGAAAGGATGGAGGCGGGAGGGACTTACCAGTCTGCCCGACCCTCAACTCTGGCTGGACACTGCGGGAAACACGCAGGCAGCCCAGGCCATGTTTCCAGTGGCTCTGAATTCTCATATTCCATTAATGTTCTCTATTTATACAGCCTAAGACCACATTCGCATTTTTGGAAGCCTCACGCATGTTGGCTTATACTAAGTTTGTAATTGATTAGGCCTTTATCACACATGCTTCAGTTTAAGTACATCGCCTCTGTTCTATACTTGAGCTCAAAAAGCAAACCAACCAACGTAAAACAGTTACATCAAGTCAGGAACTTGTACCAACTCTGATTGAATTTTATATCAGCATTTAGGCCTCCACTGAAAGCTTTCCTGGCCTGGGTGGCTCTCCCTGTGGAATTCAGTGACCCCCATGGGCTGTTCCAAGGTTGATCGTTCCTTGGACCGTTGAACAGTTTACACTTTCCACGTGAGAATCCATCCACCCCAAGCACAGAGGAAGATGGGTGGCCCGTGGGCACCAGCCCCCTCACTCCCTGGGGCTCCTGTTCCCACCCTGATTGCTGGGTGTGGTGGTTCTTCTCCACTCAAGGGTGTCCACACACTTGGGAACAGTGGTCAGAACTACAGCTCAGCAGGGAGTACCATGGGATGCCAGAGGAGATGAACCACATTAACTAATCTATTACCCACTAATAGAAGCTCTTGGAAATTCGATCAGTCCCGTACTGGCAATAATACTCTTTGAAATTAGAATCTAGACATCCTGACAGAGTTTAAAATGGGCCTTTTTAGTTCCTGTATCCATGGTGCTTGATCTTTAAAATATAAAAGGAAAATCACACTTGTTCCAAACATAATGAAACCTTTATTTTTAAAGCCAGTGAACTAACACTTTACATATCTTGAATCCTTTTAGGATTGAACTTATTCAACTTTCTGTCAAACCTAGGATTCCCAGAAAGCTCCTTGAGACAGCCTTCCTCCAAGATGGATAAATCCACCCCATGGCTTTCCATCGACGACTGATGGCTCAGATACCTGTAATGCCACCTAAGGTCCAACCATTCTTCATTGCCTACAAAATAAATTCCAAATTGGGAAGTAGCCTGGCAGGCGAAGCCCCTTATGATCTGGCTTTCAATTCACCTTTGCCTGTTTTTTTCTGATATTCTTTTTCACTCCAGCTAAAATGAATTGGCACTGTTCTGAGATGTCCCCATCTCCACGCTCTCTGGATTTGTACTTCTTGGTACACGTGCCTTTCCAGCCACCCGATCTCCAGCCACACATATGTCTTAATGACAAAGCTCATTCTTCTATGCCAGCCTTAATGTCGCTTTTCTCAGAAAGTTCTCTGTGCTCCACAAAGGGAAGCCATATTTCCACCCTCCGAACTCCCTCAGCACTTTTTCCGGATCGTAGATGTGGATATAACTGTATATTTTATACCTTCATTTAACTATAGACACCTTTATGATATGTATGATTACTATCTAGTGAGCATTTATTAAAATCAGGCATCATACTAAGCCCCTCCATGTTTTTTTATCTTTGCAGCCTCACAAAGTAGGTAATGAGCTGCACCTTTGGCCAACTCCTTTGGCCCAAAAGACAAAGCATATCTCTCTTTTGCAAATAATAAAGTTGAGATTCAGAGAAATGGTATAAATTGTTCAAGGTCACATTCATATGGAATGGAGTAACTGGAATTTGGACCTGTGTGTATTGGGCTTTAAACCTATGCTCCCTGGTGGACCATGTGCTTTTCACCAAGTGATTTATCACCTTACTCTCCCTAGCACCTAATATGATGCCAGCACAGAGCAGCTGATAAATAAACATGGGTTGAAGGGAAGCAAGGAAGGAGAGAGGGAAAGAAAAGAGGGAGAGAGAGAAAAGGGGAGAGTTACAAGACTATATAGTTCATGAGACTTTAAGGTATTAGACTAAATCAGAATTAATCCACTGTACATATCCCCAAAGTTAACTTTTTATTAAATCTTTACTTATTAGCTATTTTTTTTCTTGTGTGTCATCATGATTAAGGCTAATAAGTGCTGAAAACATCTAATGTGTTGAGAATTTTAATAACATAATTTCTAGTTATAAGTATTTCTGTAAGTCGCCTCTTTTGCCTATCCCAACCAGAGAATGATTTTTAATATACTGAATGGAATCCAAATAATTATTCAAGTACCTGTTTTATGTTCCCCCTGCTAATAGATTGTAGTCAGTTGAAGGCCAGAATTTGTGGGGGGATGAGGGGGGGAAGGGAGAGGGAGTAAAGGACACATTTAACAACTATAGTTGTTTTAGCTTAAGTTTTTTCTAAGGAGATTTCAGTCATGATTTCCTTCTTGTTCTTTGATGTTATTCAGGTTAGTGTATCCTATTCAAAGCCCCTCATTTTACAGAAATTTTTAAATCACACTTCTTTAAAATAGAGAAATTTTACTGCTAACTTTCAGCAAATACCAGACTATAAAAACCACAAATGATGTCTGCTCATGCAGTCATCGAGCACCTATAACATGGAAGGTCTCGGTGGTGGCATAATTAGGCAGATCTTAAATCTTAGGTAATTAGAGGGTGTGGACTATGAAACTTAAGAAGAAATGACTTGTAGACATTTTTTTTAAATGCTTATATTGCTGGATATGTTTTCCGAAAAAGGTGTGCTCTTTGAAAGGATTTGTGCTAGTGTGCCACCCAAGTATATAGAAAATTGTGGGGAATATACATCAGATAAAAAAATAGATTACACAAGCAGCATTTTCATATTCTAAAAAGGATAATTTCTTGCAGAAAAACTAAACAAATACAGTGATCTAAAATTTCATTTTATGAAATATGGCTAGTTTGGTTTACAGTTTTTAATGTTACATAACATGCCCTATGACATAGCCTCAATTTTTTTTATCCCTCCAAAGATTCTGACAAAATACTTAAATTTTCTACATGTAATCTTAGCAGTAACTTAACGCTCCTCCCTACCTGAACATGTAGCCATCCTGACCCTTCACAAGATGCCACAAAACAAAACATCATCTACCTTGCCTTCTATAATACTATTCACTTCCTTTGATTGCTGGAAAATTTTAGGGTAACTCAAAAACGGTGTTCATCAATTTGTTCAATGAAAGAAAACTGAAATCAAAACCATTTCCTGCAGCTGGCCACAATTTCAAATCATCTCTGAATCACATAAACTGGATTAAGCTTAGGAACAGGCTCTCTTCCTGGAAATTTCAACAAGCAGCAATCCTAGTCATCACATAAATGACTCTCTTCCCCTCTCTTCTCGACAGGAAAACCCAGCACCAAACAAGAATCCATGGGACACTTTCAAAAACCCCAGTGAATACCAACATTACACCACAATCAATGTCTTAGATACAGAGGCAAAGGACACCTTGGAACTGAGGCCAGCAGAGTGGGAGAAATGTCTGAATTTGCCTCTGGATGTGCAGGAGGGGGACTTTCAAACAGAAGTTTAACAAAATCAAAATGGACTGAGGTGGAGACAAAATGTATTGCACTGACACTTAAGACTTGGGAAGCCTGACATTTCTATCAGGACAGTGTGACTCTCATGTCAGCACCTCCACATGCCAAATGTCAGTGGTGTTTGCTTTGGTAACTTCTCCCTAGTCAGGCGAGTGGAGAGAAGCCCAGGTGTACAGTCCTGACCACCCTGTGTTGTAAGTACCCGTGGAATGGATTTGTAGGGTAAACTTTATAGATAAACCTCAAGCAACGATTCATGTTGTAACCGCTTCATATGGTTTAGTTTTCAAAAAACTTCACCATGAAGCACAATGTATATATTTATGCAGTTTTTAAAGTTTATAACAGTCTGTTTGGCCATTACTACACTTTTTACTTTATAATATAAAAGCAAAGTTTTTGTCATTAAATGAATGTTTGTTGAGCTACATTCTTCATTGCTTTAAATGCAATAAAGTAATAATCTCACTTTTATATGAATAATATATTTCACATCTTTATTATTGCAGTTTTCTCTAGAAAGCTCTGAGTAGCTTTCTCTGCTGCAGCTGTGTATAAAATATTTAAAATGTTGTATGGTGTAAATAAACTTTTGTCTACATATCAGTTTTTTAGTGCATTTTATTTTGGATTTGTTGAACGGAAATTTACATATTTATAAAGTTTTGTTTCACTACAGATACTGAAAATGTATTCATGGTTTTAATAGCATACCGTTATTACTCCTCTGAGGCTAATGATTTCTCCAATGTAATAGTAGTAATAGTGCTTCTGTATATTCTACTCACACACCCTTTGGAACAATGTACCATGTGAATGGGGCTTGTCAGAAATCTGCTGCCATCATACTCTTACATAAATATTACGTTTTTTCTCTCTCATGGCCAAAAAAGATAACTTCTGGTAGGAAACAGTAAGTTACCATACAAAAAATAATACAGGGACAATGTTTATTATAAGTAATGAAGTTCACTGCATGTTTCACAGAAGAAACTACTTGTACTACCATTCTTCATAGCATATGGGGAAAATGAACTTATTCGGGATTTTTTTAAAAACTGTATCTGTACATTCTCTAGCAGAAGGAGAGGGGAGTGAATGTATTGGCAGATGATTTATCTGTGATTTGAGGAGTCTGACATGAGCTTACTGCAGCAGGCTCCCTGGTGCCCTGTCTGGTGTTAGAGCCACACAGTAATGTAACCCCCCCTTCAGGGTGACACCAGAGGAACCCGGGGGCCAGGGGGGCAGGTTGGGAAGAGGACTTCAGCAATTTCCTCATCCTTTCGGGGATGATGAGATTGTGCTTTTCAGTCTGAGGGAAGTAAAGGGAGTGGGGAGGAGATTGGGGGCTTCGAAATTTCTAAGATGTTTATTTAGTTTGCTGGTTAAGCCTGGGCTGTACAGTCTTCTGTGGTCTGGCCGAGACTCAGATGGGCTCCTGCTGCCAGTGACCGAGGGGAACCCCGGCCCACAGGCCACGAGGCAGACACCAAGGTGCTTCAACCTCAAGGGCGCCTCTGAGCTCGAGCCTTAAAACCCAACTCCTGTCAGATACCCTTCCTGTGCTCCATGTAAAGACGTGAGAAGTCTACTTTTAATCAGATTTTAAAAATAAAAGTGACATCATTATGCAAAAAAGAGTACAACATAACGAAGGACTGGTTTTTCAATAAAAATAAACTTGATGCTAATGATAATGTAATTGTAATATTTAATGCCTATTAAATTGATCAGATGACTTTCCGGTGGCAGGAATAATATTTAGTAAATTTCTCTCACTTTCTCTCTCTCTCTATTATATATAAACACACATATATATGCATGTGTGTATATGTATACATATACATATACACACATATACATATGCACATATATGTATATAAAATCCATAACACTCAGCTCCAGCTCAATACCCTGTAGATGGAATGAAAATAATATATACAGTTCCCCATTTCAAACTGTAAAATCTTGATGAAAAAGAAAAAAAAAACTCAATAAGCGTATGTTTGAAAACAAATTCTATATGTTTAAAGACATAAATTCAATATATTATAGTAATATTTCTTCTAAAACCATAATATTCATGGCCATAAAACAAAAACTTATACTTTTTGCCATTTTTCTCTAGTTCTAATAACTCTAAATATTAGATTAATATATGAAAGCTAACCAAAAGTTGCATACTTAAAAATGTTAGTGTAAATTTACTCTAAGAAGGATGCCGAGTTGTAGTGGTGCTTTCTGTTTTTAAATCTGTAAGAAAAAATATGCAGGTCAGTAAGTATCAAGGAATCATCATTTTAAGGCAGCCCTCTTCTAGTACACGCCTTTGAAGTTTCCACTGCACTTACACACGTACTCTGCCAAAGTGGGTGCAGCTGTCACCTAGATAGTGCTGGGCACATCCCTCTGAGCCAACTCAGGGCCTGCCAGGGTCCTTGTGCCCTTGAACTGGAAGGTCTCCCCTTCCACATGACCGGATTTTCCTTTTGCTTCAGGATAACGTCATATTTCTTCTTCACGAAGTTATCCATGATTTTCCAAACTAGAAAATAATTTCTCCTGTGAACTCTTACAGCACTGCTTCTGTACCTCTCCTAGGATTTTTGAAATCTTCTTTCTTGTTACTTATACACATTTCTGATATCCTCTGATGGGCTGTAAGTGCCTGGAGGGCAGGATTCACATCTGATCCATTTTTGTATCTGTAAGGGACCTACCACAATAATGTGCACACAATAAGTACTTGTTGAATTATTTGTGGAATTTATTTTAGAATTGCTTACAGTCATATATATCGTCACACATCCAAAAGAGTTTACTGAACAATTATTATGTGTTTATTTCTATAAGCCCTCTGTTTTAGGTAGCTCA
Organism: Balaenoptera ricei; assembly: GCF_028023285.1. NCBI lineage: Eukaryota > Metazoa > Chordata > Mammalia > Artiodactyla > Balaenopteridae > Balaenoptera > Balaenoptera ricei. Next base: position 88,342,462 of record NC_082650.1, on the reverse strand, counting down.
CAATATACTGAAGATATGAGATACATATGTGAAACAAGTATTAATATTATTTAAATATTAAGAAGCTCTTATTACCCTATATTGTCTTTTTGTCCTTAAGATTACCACATGGGGCAGTAATTAATTACTCTAAAGATGGGGCTCAGAAGAGGCTAAGTGAGCTACCTAAGATCACCATAAGTAAATGACAGACCCACTATTAGAGCCCAGGTCTTCTGACTTCTACTTTGGGACCATTCTCCTGATGCCACGGTATTTCCACTTGTTCCTTCTACGTTATTAAATCCCCAAATCAAATAACAACAAGTTCCATGGAAACGTTTTTCAGGTGAATCATAGAGGCAGAAAACTGAAAACATGCATTAGCTGTCATGGGGGTGCTGAGGCTGGAGCTGATTGTAGCAGAAAAGCATGGCTTATCCAAAATAACAGGTGATTTTAAACAGATTTGGATCTAGAGTCCATTGTGTGGCTCTATTTGCACCTGCTTTACTTCTCAAACCCACTTGAAATGTACTTAATTTTTCCCCAGTTTTGTTATTACCTGCACACATGCAGCTGGAGACAGAAGAGAGAAGCCAACCTGAATTTTCAGGTTGGATTCAGACACCTGGTAAAAATATATAGCTGCAAGAACTTTTTTTAAATAGGCATAATCCAAAACCCACTGCTTCAAAAAATTCAGCTTGTAATTTTTGAATCACTCTTAGCTTCTTAGGAAAACTTTATTAGTTTTAGTTTTCCAGAGTTATTGTCAAAATCAATTCATGAAATCCTACAATGTTGTAGCACTTCATTGAAGAATATGAGACAAACATGTTTCCAGCATGTCAATCAACACAGAGTTTCACATGATGAAAAAATCATCTTGCCCCTGAGATATTTCTGTAGTTATCTGTAACTGGGATATTACAACAGAAAAGAGGTTTAATAAGAACAGAGAACCAGAAGAACATAGAGACTGAAGAAATTTTGGTGACCAATGAAAATGGCTATCATCTTTTAGGTGTCAAAAAACAAATCCAGACTTAGGTAAGGAGAACCTTTATTTGAAAAGACTATTGCAGTAGGGCAGAGGGGCTGTTGCAGTAAGGAGAACACTCCAACTGTGAGATCCAGAACATCCCAGATGGCAGGTAGGAAGGGGAGAGTCAGCAAGACATGAAGGAACTGCGTGGGAGAGTAGGATGAGTGGACAGTGGGACCAAGTAACACTGGGAATGTCTTTCTCGGTGGCTAGCCAATTCTGGGACAGACAGGCAGGGGAGGTGGTTCCATTTTCCCTGCTTGGTTAATCTCCTGATAGTTGTTTAAACTCAAGGATGGTCCAAAGTTCAGGAGCCTGGGGAAAGGAAGATGCCCAATTGAAGTTTGGTCAAGTTAACAAGTATTTTGTTCAGATTGGTCCATGGGCACAAACAGTTCTGCTAGTAATCTCGAGACAAAGCATAGGAATTTGGACAGTCTGTTTCTGACTTTTGTCATAAGTAGACAAGATGTTCATCTGAGAGTCTTGTCTAAGTAATATCAGCAGGGTGGTTCTTTGCATTTTGTAAGACATTTTTTTTTGCAACACAAAAGGGTGGGGGATTTCTTAACCACTGCCATTTCCCAAAGTCATAGGGCTCAGGTAAAGTTCAACACTGTCACAGTGAAAGAAAATAAGCCCACTGGAATGAGAAGAATTATTCAAAAATAGTCCATGTGCAGCCAGCAGTGATTAAAGAAACAATTTTTCTCATGTTAGACAATAGTCATGGCTCTTTCTGTTTTTGCAGATGACATGATACTAAACATAGAAAATCCTAAAGATGTCACCAGAAAACTTCTAGAACTAATCAATGAATTTAGTAAGGTTGCAGGATACAAAATTAATGTACAGAAATCTCTGGCATTCCTATACACTAACAACAAAAAATCAGAAAGAGAAATCAAGGAAACAGTCCCATTTGCCATCGCAACAAAAAGAATAAAATACCTAGGAATAAACCTACCTAAGGAGGCAAAAGACTTGTACTTAAAAAACTATAAAACACTGATGAAAGAAATCAAAGATGACATATACAGATGGAAAAATATATGATGTTCCTGGATTGGAAGAATCAATACTGTGAGAATGACTATATTACACAAAACAATCTACAGATTCAATGCAATCCCTATCAAATTACCAATGATATTCTTCACAGAATTAGAACAAAAAATTTTACAAATTGTATGGAAACACAAAAGACCCCGAATAGACAGAGCAATCTTGAGAAAGAAAAGTGTAGCTGGAGGAATCAGGCTACCTGACCTCAAAATATACTACAAAGCTACAGTAATCAAGACAGTTTGGTACTGGCACAAAAACAGAAATATAGATCAATGGAACAGGACAGAAAGCCCAGAGATAAACCCATGCACATATGGTCACCTAATCTATGACAAAGGAGGCAAGAACATACAATGGAGAAAAGACAGCCTCTTCAATAAGTGGTGCTGGGAGAACTGGACAGCTATATGTAAAAGAATGAAATTAGAACACTATCTAACACCATACACAAAAAATAAACTCCAAATTGATTAAAGAGCTAAATGTAAGACAGGACACTATAAAACTTTTAGAGGAAAACAGGAAAAACACTTTTTGACATAAGCCAGAGCAAGATCTTTTTTGACCCACCTCCTAGAGAAATGGAAATAAAAATAAACAAATGGGACCTAATTAAACTTAAAAGATTTTGCACAGCAAAGAAAACCATAAACAAGATGAAAAGACAACCCTCAGAATGGGAGAAAATATTTGCAAATGAAGCAACGGACAAAGGATTAATCTCCAAAATATACAAACAGCCCATGGAGCTCAATATCAAAAAAAACAAAAAACCCAATTAAAAAATGGATGGGAGACCTAAAGAGATATTTCACCAAAGAAGACATACAGATGGCCAAGAGGCACATGAAAAGATGCTCAACATCACTATTAGAGAAATGCAAATCAAACTACAATGAGGTATCCCCTCACACCAGTCAGAATGGCCATCATCAAAAAATCTACAAACAATAAATGCTGGAAAGGGTGTGGAGAAAAGGGAACCCTCTTGTACTGTTGGTGGGAATGTAAATTGATACAGCCACTATGGAGAACAGTATGGACGTTCCTTAAAAAACTAAAAATAGAAGTATCATACGACACAGCAATCCCACTACTGGGCATATACCCTGAGAAAACCATAATTCAAATAGTGCCATGTACCACAATGTTCATTACAGCTCTATTTACAATAGCCAGGACATGGAAGCAACCTATGTGTCCATCATCGGATGAATGGATAAAGAAGGTGTGGCACATATGTACAATGGAATATTACTCAGCCATAAAAAGAAACGAAATTGGGTTATTTGTACTGAGGTGGATGGACATAGAGTCTGTCATACAGAGTGAAGTAAGTCAGAAAGAGAAAAACAAATACCGTATGCTAACACATATATATGGAATCTAAAAAAAGAAAAAAGAAAAAGTTTCTAAGGAACCTAGGGGCAGGACAGGAATAAAGACACAGACGTAGAGAATGGACTTGAGGACACAGGGAAGGGGGAAAGGTAAGCTGGGACAAAGTGAGAGAGTGGCATGGACATATATACACTACCAAATGTAGAATAGATAGCTAGTGGGAAGCAGCTGCATAGCACAGGGAGATCAGCTTGGTGCTTTGTGACCACCTAGATGGGTGGGATAGGGAGGGTAGGAGGGAGACACAAGAGGGAGGAGATATGGGGATATATGTATATGTATAGCTGATTCACTTTGTTATACAGCAGAAACTAACACACCATTGTAAAGCAATTATACTCCAATAAAGATATTAGAAAAAAAATCTACAAACAATAAATGCTGGAGAGGGTGTGGAGAAAAGGGAACCCTTTTGCACTGTTGATGGGAATGTAACTTGATACAGCCACTATGGAGAACAGTATGGAGTTTCCTTAAAAAACTAAAAATAGAACTACTGTATGATCCAGCAATTCCACTACTGGGAATATACCCTGAGAAAACCATAACTCAAAAGGACACATGCATCCCCATGTTCATTGCAGCATTATTTACAATAGCCAGGACATGGAAGCAACCTAAATGTCCAATGATTGATGAATGGTTGAAGAAGATGTGGTACATATATACAATGGAATATTACTCAGCCATAAAAAGGAATGAAATTGGGTCATTTGTAGAGATGTGGATGGACCTAGAGTCTGTCATACAGAATGAAGTAAGCCAGAAAGAGAAAAACAAATATTGTATATTAATGCATATGTGTGGAATCTAGAAAAATGGTACAGATGAACCTATTTGTAGGGCAGGAATAGAGTCGTAGATGTAGAGAATGGACATGTGGACACGGCAGGGAAAGGGAGGGTGGGATGAATTGGGAGATTAGGTTTGACATAAATACACTACCATGCGTAAAATAGAGAGCTAGTGGGAACCTGCTGTACAGCACAGGGAGCTCAGCTCGGTGCTCTGTGATGACCTAGATGGGGGCGGAGAGGAAGGAGGGAGGGAGGTCCAAGAGGGAGGGGATATAGGTATACATGTAGCTGATTCACTTTATTGTATGGCAGAAACTAACACAACATTGGAAAGCAATTTTCCTCCAATTAAAAAAAAAAATAACTGTCCATGTTCAGCCAGCAGTGATTAAAGAAAAGATTTTTCTCATATTGACAATAGTCATGACTCTTTAAACAAAAAGTATTCCAAAGTGAAAGTGTTAAATATTCCAAACTAGGTGAGAACACCTAATTTTCTTTAATTCTGAGCTCACCAATCATCTCTTCATTTGGACTCCTTGTATCTTTACACCACACAATGTGCTGGTTCGGAAATACTGATCTTTCTGAAATGTAAAAAATGGCACTTTGGTTTGTAATTCAGATAGAGCTGGGATGTGGGTGCAGATTGCTGTTTGGCCTTACCCAAAAGAAATGCAAACTTGCCCCTCTCTTTATGAGGAGGTAACTTTCCACTCGAAGCAAGGCTTCTGCTGAAGTTAGGCTCTTGCCCTGCCTTCTTTGAAGATCACATTTCAAAGACTTGGTCCAGGTGCTTTAGAAAGACATTCCTGTACTGTAAAACCTTCGAGAAGCTTTTAAAAAGACCTACATCTCACAGAGGCAGGTAGAGAACTTAACGATTCCAAGTTCTCTAAAGTAAAAGCTCCAAGAAGAGACAGGTCAGGGGCCTAGAGTCAAGGAGAATCCTGTGTGAAGTTTGGTCAAGCGAGGGGGGTGTTAAGATCTTCCTGGTCACAGGTAAATTCATCCACTGACACCTAAAAACCAACTAAACTGTTAAGACATCTACGAGCTTAATCCACTAGAGTTCAGTCCCCTCAAAGCATCAACCACTTCTCACCCTTACAAAAGACAGCAATTCATCATGAAAACGATTCTTCTGGAAGCACCCACCGATGTCAGAGACCTCGGAGCCTCTTGAGAAGTGTTCAATTACAGCTTCCTCCTCACCAAAACCACTAAACTCCAAGAACAGGAGCCAGCTTGCTTTTAATAAGCAATTTTCAACTAAAGAGGAGAGTCAGAAAGATTAGAAGTGAAGGTCAGCATGTCAATTCCTGTTCTTTTGTTTAATCAGCTCAGAGGTTGTGTCAACTTTTCAGACGAATGCCTAGCATCATCTAGTATCTCTCCCTTTTTCTCTCTCTCAAATCTAGAATTGCATTTCTAAAATGCATAGAGAATTTTATATGTAGACTGGAAGATAATTTTATGTAGTAATTAAGTTGTGCTTCACTCTGAGGTGAACTTGAGGTGATTTATAAAAAATATATACATTAAAATGTTTATTCAACAAATATTTAGATACTGTGGTAGGAGATGGTGATTCAACAGTGAACAAAGCATGGTCCTCGTTTTCAAGAGACTTAGTATCTTTGGGAACAGACAGACCAACAAAGAGAATTATAGTAATTTAATGGACTTATGCTCTAGGAAAAGACACTGATACATAAATAAAAAACAGGAGGAAGGACAATCAAGGTGACATAGAGGCTAACTTAACACCTAAAATGTATACCTCAAGGTTCTAGACTCTTCTCTGGAGCTACACCAAGTGATGGCTCTGAGCTTCCTAGTAACCAGTGCAAATATAGAACCTGCAGGAAATTCCCTGGTGGTCCAGTGGTTAGGACTCTGTGCTTTCACTGCTGAAGGTGTGGGTTCAATCCCTGGTTGGGGAACTAAGATCCCACAAACCAGCTGCACGGTGCAACTTGTGGAATCTTATATATATATATATATATATATATATATATATATATATATATATATATATATAAACTGCAATTAGTTATGTAGTTCACAGTGTCCCTAAGACCCTTAGATAAAGCCAACATCTCCTCTGTAGACACAAAAGGCCAAGAGGTGCTTTTCATGAACCCTCATGCTGCATTACATGGTGAATTCCATACCAGTAGCCTCCTCAATTCCCTGAGTTTTACAGACATAATTCTCATGTCTCTCTCTCTCTCTTTTTTTACACAAAGCCTGTAATATTTTTAATATACCACATATAGGAGATCATAAAAATACTTCTGATTATTTTTTGTACAATTTTTAAAGGTTACACCTCATTTACGGTTATTAAAAAACATTGGCTATATTCCCCGTGTTGTATACAACACAACCCTGTAGCCTGTCTTACACCCAGTAGTTTGTACCTCCCACTTCCCCATCCCAATGTTGTCTCTCCCCTTCCCTCTCCACACTGGTAACCACTAGTTTGTTCTCTATATCTGTGAGTCTGCTTCTTTTTTGTTATACTCACTAGTTTGTTGTATTTTTTAGATTCCACATATAAGTGATATCATACAGTTTTTGTCTTTCTCTGTCTGATGTATGTCTCTCCTTGAAGGGTAATATGATGGTTAATTTATGTCTCAACTTGACTAGACCACAGTATTTGGTCAAACACCAGTCTATATATCATGGTGAATGTATTTTTTGGAAGAGATTAACATTCAAATTAGTAAAACTTTGAGTAAAGTAGATTACCCTCCATAATATGGGTAGGCCTTATGAAATCAGTGGAAGGCCTTAAGAGACTCCCCAAGGGAAAGGAAGTTCTTTCCCCAGATGGCCTTCGGACTAAAGCTGTAGCGTCAACTCTTCTATGGGTCTCCAGCTGCTGGTCTGCCCTGCAGATTCAGACTCACTAGCCTCCACGATCGCATGAATCAATTTCTTAAAATAAATCTCTCTCTGTAAAACATTTACACACACACACACACACACTCTATTGGTTCTCTTTCTTTAGAGAATCCTAATACAAATAAATACTTAACAACACCCAAATACAGTCACCAAAACCAGTTTTTCACAGTCAAAACATTGTGCTACAAATACAAAGCTCCCCCAAGATCTGGCTGAATCCAAAAAGAGAACATCACTCTACTTCAAGAAATCACCCATGAAGATGACTTTCCAAAACAGAGGTTTTGGTAATAATCTTAAGCTCTTTCTGCGTGCTTGCAAATACTTTATGTGTAAATATTAGTTTAATCCACAAAATAAGCCTAGGAGGCAAGTTCTATCATTATTTCCATTTTACAAATAAAGACACTGGGATGCATCACTCCTCCAACATGACACGAGGCAGAGCCAGGACGCATCCTCACAGCTTGGCCCCAGAATCTAAGCTCGCAGTTATTCTGCTGAAAACTGAATAGTGCTCAGGGGGTAGAAAGTTGAAGGGTAAACTCACTGGCAAGTGTTTGGGATGAATGAAGGACAGATCTGCAGAATCAAGCAGAGAGACATGGGTATCCAGAAGACCACTCCCCTTCCATACAGAAGGATGCTGAGGCAGAATTGCCAAGAGCTTCCCTGGAGCACAAGACTGGGTTTGGTTCAACACAAGGGCACATGACAGAATGAGATCCCAGGGTTGACATCAAAGTACGTTTTGCTTAGAGAATATTATCAGGGTACTAAAGCATGCCATGTTCATATATATACAGAGAGAGAAAGAGAGAGAGAGAGCACTGACCACCCGATGCCTTTAATGGGAACATGCCCAGGGATTCTCACATCTGAGCCTGAGGAGGTGGGAGATGGGGATGGTCCACGGATTCCACGTGGCTGCTCCTTGCTGACTCTCCCCTTCACAGGAGGAGAGGGAAACTCAGCACCAGAAGCGACTGGTTGGCCCTTCTTTTGCCGCCTAACCTCCCCAGTGACCCGAGGATCAGGAAAGCAGAATAAAGAACCAAGCGAACTCATGGCAAGGCATCTTCATCCCGGGGTCCAGCCATCTCATCACCTCAGCAGACAGACTTCCCTGAAAAAGAGAGATGTTCCCACAGATCACTCTGAGCAAATGGCCTCCACCACGTGGCCATTGTGAGGACGACTTTTCTTTATTCTTGTTTCAGGATCTTGGAGTACAGCCAGCTTTTGGGTACCATTCCTTTTCCTTTTCCTTTCCAGAATTCCTTAGACCCAACTTGCAGACAGATCAGCCATATCAAACGGCCCAATCCGTGAGAGATCTTGGACAAAGCCCTTTCTTTGCACAATTTCATTCTCGGGCATTTATCATAGAGGTGAGAACTGGACCTACTTTTCTTCATGGAGCCTGGTGGAAATATAATGCACATACTTTTTGTGCTTTGAATTGAGGCTCTCCCATCCCTATCATGGTTCCCCAGTTTCACCAGTCTGTGTCCTCATTTGCTGGGAAGCCCATCTGCTAGATGCCTATGAGACTGTCCGGGGCTGGCTGCCGTAGTCCGACCATGCCTGGGGTGAAGCGGCAGCCTCAGTGAGGGCCAGGTTCTCTCTTCTTGCCATGGAAAGGCCTAGAGGAAGAGTCCACAAGCACCTCTGTCCCTGCCAAGTTCGGCAGCAAATTACAGACAACTTCACAGAAATCTATCCTGTGACCTACTGGACAAGTCCCAGGCGTTTGTCCTCAGCACAGCTCCTTTGACTGAGCAGATCACTTATCTGATGAAAAAACTGTATTAGAATCTTAAAAATACTTGAATTGTAAGCAGGGTTGTGCAGTTTTTTAAAATATTTTTTATGATGGTATCAAAAGACCAGCATATCCTAGAGATTGTTTGGTATATTTCTTTTTAAAGGCAATTGTGTAAGCGCTATTTTGGAGCAGCCAAGAAAATGTTAGTAAGCACATGGCATCCAGGTTTCTCAGGAGACCAAGCAGAGACCCTCTGCCCCAGTGTTTCCCCTACACATTTTCTGGGATGTGGCAGAGCACATCTTCCCGTTGACACCAACATCGTGACAACCATGTGTTTACATAGCAAGATGCTAGACCTTGTCCGTAACTTCCAATGCTTCACTTCACTGCAGCTGTGCAGAGACCTTCCTCACCCCATCTGAATTAGTGTAATTAACTTCCAATGTTATAATTCTAGCATAATAGGTGTTTTTTTCAGAATTTATCATTTGACACTCAATTAGAGAATTCTCTAAAAATTATTTCATCATTAAAAGAAATCATCTTGCTTCCTTTAACTATGCATCCAAGAAAAGCCTGTAGGCATTCCCAGGCATCTGCCTAGTTGCACATCATCATCTTGCAAAATTGTATAGTCAGGTGAGGGCCGCCCTGAAAATACTTGCTATGTTCAGGGTGAAAGAGGTTAAACAAACTATTCTACTTCCTGTTCACAGCCACAAATGCAGGAATATAGGTCACTTAGAAATGACTCCTTTTCTCCTAAGTTGCAAGTTATACAAGCCCAGATGTTTCAAATTTTTGTATATCAAAGTCTTTCTGCTGTTCAAAAATTTATAAAAAGCCTTTTCCAGAAGGCTTCAAAAATGTAAATTAGAGAATAAATATCAATTTGCCACTTTGCATCGTGACCTGTGTTTTCCAGCAACACACGATTAACACCACGACCATTATTTTTAGGGGCTGGTGGATGAGGAGGGGGAAAAAGAAAGAGAAGCAGAGGGAGGTAGGAAGACAGGGAGAGAGAGGCGATCAGGATGAGAATTGAGAGCTAGGTTGAGAGCAAGAGAAAAGGCATATGTAGAAAGCACTTCGGGAAAAGAAAACAAACGTATGCTTCTCTGCTGGCCAAAAGCATGAAGACTTATGGAGATCACAATGCATCTAGTCCTTGGCAAAAACACTGCGCCAAAATAAAGGCCAAGAAGCCGGGCAGAGGGCGGGAGGGGAGGAAGGTAGGCAGGTGATGAGGCTGCAGAGGACACACCGAGATACTGACTGGGATTTTAAGCTGTGGGGTCCTTTGTCAAGACTGGTGTCCAGGGAACTTCCAGCTGTGGGCCAGATGTTGCTATGAACAAGGAATAAAGCTTCTTTTTTTTTTTTTTTAAACATCTTTATTGAAGTATAATTGCTTCACAATGGTGTGTTAGTTTCTGCTTTATAACAAAGTGAATCAGCAACACATATACACACGTTCCCATATCTCCTCCCTCCTGCATCTCCCTCCCTCCCACCCTCCCCATCCCACCCCCCCAGGCGGTCACAAAGCACTGAGCTGATCTCCCTGTGCTATGCGGCTGCTTCCCACTAGCTATCTATTTTACATTTGGTAGTGTATATATGTCCATGACACTCTCTCACCCTGTCACATCTCACCCCTCCCCCTCCCCATATCCTCAAGTCCATTCTTTAGTAGGTCTGTGCCTTTATTCCCATCTTGCCACTAGGTTCTTCATGACCTTTTTTTTTTTTTTTCCTTAGATTCCATATATATGTGTTAGCATACTGTATTTGTTTTTCTCTTTCTGACTTACTTCACTCTGTATGACAGACTCTAACTCCATCCACCTCATTACAAATACCTCCATTTCATTTCTTTTTATGGCTGAGTAATATTCCATTGTATATATGTGCCACATCTTCTTTATCCATTCATCTGATGATGGACACTTAGGTTGCTTCCATGTCCTGGCTATTGTAAATAGAGCTGCAATGAACATTTTGGTACATGACTCTTTTTGAATTATGGTTTTCTCAGGGTATATGCCCAGTAGTGGGATTGCTGGGTCGTATGGTAGTTCTATTTTTAGTTTTTTAAGGAACCTCCATACTGTTCTCCATAGTGGCTGTATCAATTTACATTCCCACCAACAGTGCAAGAGGGTTCCCTTTTCTCCACACCCTCTCCAGCATTTATTGTTTCTAGATTTTTTGATGATGGCCATTCTGACCAGTGTGAGATGATATCTCATTGTAGTTTTGATTTGCATTTCTCTAATGATTAATGATGTTGAGCATTCTTTCATGTGTCTGTTGGCCATCTGTATATCTTCTTTGGAGAAATGTCTATTTAGGTGTTATGCCCAATTCTGGATTGAGTTGTTTGTTTTTTTGTTATTGAGCTGCATGAGCTGCTTGTAAATCTTGGAGATTAATCCTTTGTCAGTTGCTTCATTTGCAAATATTTTCTCCCATTCTGAGGGTTGTCTTTTGGTCTTGTTTATGGTTTCCTTTGCTGTGCAAAAGCTTTTAAGTTTCATTAGGTCCCATTTGTTTATTTGTGTTTTTATTTCCATTTCTCTAGGAGCTGGGTCAAAAAGGATCTTGCTGTGATTTATGTCATAGAGTGTTCTGCCTATGTTTTCCTCTAAGAGTTTGATAGTGTCTGGCTTTACACTTAGGTCTTTAATCAATTTTGAGTTTATTTTTGTGTATGGTGTCAGGGAGTGTTTTAATTTCATACTTTTACATGTACCTGTCCAATTTTCCCAGCACCACTTATTGAAGAGGCTGTCTTTTCTCCACTGTATATGCTTGCCTCCTTTATCAAAGATAAGGTGACCATATGTGTGTGGGTTTATCTCTGGGCTTTCTATCCTGTACCATTGATCTATATTTCTGTTTTTGTGCCAGTACCAAACTGTCTTGATTATTGTAGCTTTGTAATATAGTCTGAAGTCAGGGAGCCTGATTCTTCCAGCTCCATTTTTCGTTCTCAAGATTGCTTTGGCTATTCGGGGTCTTTTGTGTTTCCATACAAATTGTGAAATTTTTTGTTCTAGTTCTGTGAAAAAACCCGGTGGTAGTTTGATAGGAATTGCATTGAATCTGTAGATTGCTTTGGGTGGTAGAGTCATTTTCACAATGTTGATTCTTCCAATCCAAGAACATGGTATATCTCTCCATCTATTTGTATCATCTTTAATTTCTTTCATCAGTGTCCTATAATTTTCTGCATACAGGTCTTTTGTCTCCTTAGGTAGGTTTATTCCTAGATATTTTATTCTTTTTGTTACAATGGTAAACAGGAGTGTTTTCTTAATTTCACTTTCAGATTTTTCATCATTAGTGTATAGGAATGCAAGAGATTTCTGTGCATTAATTTTGTATCCTGCTACTTTACCAAATTCATTGATTAGCTTTAGTAGTTTTCTGGTGGCAGTTTTAGGATTCTCTATGTATAGTATCATGTCATCTGCAAACAGTGACAGCTTTACTTCTTCTTTCCGATTTGAAGTCCTTTTATTTCTTTGTCTTCTGTGATTGCTGTGTCTAACACTTCCAAAACTATGTTGAATAATAGTGGTGAGAGTGGGCAACTTTGTCTTGTTCCTGATCTTAGTGGAAATGGTTTCAGTTTTTCACCATTGAGGACAATGTTGGCTCTGGGTCTGTCATAGATGGCCTTTATTATGTTGAGGAAAGTTCCCTCTATGCCTACTTTCTGCAGGTCTTTTATCATAAATGGGTGTTGAATTTTGTCAAAAGCTTTCTCTGCATCTATTGAGATGATCATATGGTTTTTCTCCTTCAGTTTGTTAATATGATGTATCACGTTGATTGATTTGCGTATATTGAAGAATCCTTGCATTCTTGGAATAAACCCCACTTGATCATGGTGTATAATCCTTTTAATGTGCTGTTGGATTCTGTTTGCTAGTATTTTGTTGAGGATTTTTGCATCTATGTTCATCAGTGAAATTGGCCTGTAGTTTTCTTTCTTTGTGACATCTTTGTCTGGTTTTGGTATCAGGGTGATGGTGGCCTCGTAGAATGAGTTTGAGAGTGTTCCTCCCTCTGCAATATTTTGGAAGAGTTTGAGAAGGATAGTTGTTAGCTCTTCTCTAAATGTTTGATAGAATTCGCCTGTGAAGCCATCTAGTCCTGGGCTTTTGTTTGTTGGAAGATTTTTAATCACAGTTTCAATTTCAGTGCTTGTGATTGGTCTGTTCATATTTTCTATTTCTTCCTGGTTCAGTCTCGGCAGGTTGTGCATTTCTAAGAATCTGTCCATTTCTTCCAGGTTGTCCATTTTATTGGCATAGAGTTGCTTGTAGTAATCTCTCATGATCGTTTGTATTTCTGCAGTGTCAGTGGTTACTTCTCCTTTTTCATTTCTAATTCTATTGATTTGAGTCTTCTCCCTTTTTCTCTTGATGCGTCTGGCTAATTGGTTTATCAATTTTGTTTATCTTCTCGAAGAACCAGCTTTTAGTTTCATTGATTTTTGCTATTGTTTCCTTCATTTCTTTTTCATTTATTTCTGATGTGATCTTAATGATTTCTTTCCTTCTGCTAACTTTGGGTTTTTTTTGCTCTTCTTTCTCTAATTGCTTTAGGTGCAAGGTTAGGTTGTTTATTCGAGATGTTTCCTGTTTCGTGAGGTAGGCTTGTATTGCTATAAACTTCCCTCTTAGCACTGCTTTTGCTGTGTCCCATAGGTTTTGGGTCGTCGTATCTCCATTGTCATTTGTTTCTAGGTATTTTTTGATTTCCCCTTTGATTTCTTCAGTGATCACTTCGTTATTAAGTAGTGTATTGTGTAGCTTCCATGTGTTTGTATTTTTTACAGATCTTTTCCTGTAATTGATATCTAGTCTCATAGCATTGTGGTCGGAAAAGATACTTGATACGATTTCAATTTTCTTAAATTTACTGAGGCTTGATTTGTGACCCAAGATATGATCTATCCTGGAGAATGTTCCATGAGCACTTGAGAAAAATGTGTATTCTGTTGTTTTTGGGTGGAATGTCCTATAAATATCAATTAAGTCCATCTTGTTTAATGTATCATTTAAAGCTTGTGTTTCCTTATTTATTTTCATTTTGGATGATCTGTCCATTGGTGAAAGTGGGGTGTTACTATGCTTGTGTTACTGTTGATTTCCCCTTTTATGGCTGTTAGTATTTGCCTTATGTATTGAGGTGCTCCTATGTTGGGTGCATAAATATTTACAATTGTTATACCTTCCTCTTGGATCGATCCCTTGATCATTATATAGTGTCCTTCTTTGTCTCTTGTAATAGTCTTTATTTTAAAGTCTATTTTGTCTGATATGAGAATTGCTACTCCAGCTTTCTTTTGATTTCCATTTGCATGGAAATAGCTTTTTCCATCCCCTCACTTTCAGTCTGTATGTGTCTCTAGGTCTGAAGTGGGTCTCTTGTAGACAGCATATATATGGATCTTGCTTTTGTATCCATTCAGCCAGTCTGTGTCTTTTGGTGGGAGCATTTAATCCATTTACATTCAAGGTAATTATCGATATGTATGTTCCTATTCCCATTTTCTTAGATATTTTGTGTTTGTTATTGTAGGTGTTTTCCTTCTCTTGTGTTTCTTGCCTAGAGAAGTTCCTTTAGCATTTGTTGTAAAGCTGGTATGGTGGTGCTGAACTCTCTCAGCTTTTGCTTGTCTGTAAAGGTTTTAATTTCTCCATCAAATCTGAATGAGATCCTTGCTGGGTGGAGTAACCTTGGTTGTAGGTTTTTCTCCTTCATGACTTTAAGTATATCCTGCCACTCCCTTCTGGCTTGCAGAGTTTCTGCTGAAAGATCAGCTGTTAACCTTATGGGGATTCCCTTGTGTGTTATTTGTTGTTTTTCCCTTGCTGCTTTTAATATGTTTTCTTTATATTTAATTTTTGATAGTTTGATTAATATGTGTCTTGGCATGTTTCTCCTTGGATTTATCCTGTATGGGACTCTCTGTGCTTCCAGGACTTGATTAACTATTTCCTTTCCCATATTAGGGAAGTTTTCAACTATAATCTCTTCAAATATTTTCTCAGTCCCTTTCTTTTTCTCTTCTTCTTCTGGGACCCCTATAATTCGAATGTTGGTGCATTTAATGTTGTCCCAGAAGTCTCTGAGACTGTCCTCAGTTCTTTTCATTCTTTTTTCTTTATTCTGCTCTGTAGTAGTTATTTCCACTATTTTATCTTCCAGGTCACTTATCCATTCTTCTGCCTCAGTTATTCTGCTATTGATCCCATCTAGAGTATTTTTAATTTCATTTATTGTGTTTTTCATCATTGCTTGGTTCCTCTTTATTTCTTCTACATCCTTGTTAAATGTTTCTTGCATTTTGTCTATTCTATTTCCAAGATTTTGGATCATCTTTACTATCATTATTCTGAATTCTTTTTCAGGTAGACTGTCTATTTCCTCTTCATTTGTTAGGTCTGGTGTGTTTTGACCCTGCTCCTTCACCTGCTGTGTGGTTTTTTGTCTTCTCATTTTGCTTATCTTACTGTGTTTGGGGTCTCCTTTTCACAGGCTGCAGGTTCGTAGTTCCCGTTGTTTTTGGTATCTGTCCCCAGTGGCTAAGGTGGGTTCAGTGGGTTGTGTAGGCTTCCTGGTGGAGGGGACTAGTGCCTGTGTTCTGGTGGATGAGGTTGGATCTTGTCTTTCTGGTGGGCACGTCCACATCTGGTGGTGTGTTTTGGGGTGTCTTTGGCCTTATTATGATTTTAGGCAGCCTCTCTGCTAATGGATGGGGCTGTGTTCCTGTCTTGCTAGTTGTTTGGCATAGGGTGTCCAGCACTGTAGCATGCTGGTCGTTGAGTGAAGCTGGGTCTTGATGTTGAGATGGAGATCTCTGAGAGATTTTCGCCGTTTGGTATTACGTGGAGCTGGGAGGTCTCTTGTGGACCAGTGTCCTGAAGTTGGCTCTCCCACCTCAGAGGCACAGCCCTGATGCCTGGCTGGAGCACCAAGAGCCTTTCATCCACACGGCTCAGAATAAAAGGGAGAAAAAAATAGAAAGAAAGAAAGAAAGAAAGAGGATAAAATAAAATAAAGCTATTATAATAAAAAATAAGAAAAAAATTATTAAGAATAAATGTATTCAGAAAATTTTTTTTTAATTTTTAAAAATAGATTTATTATTTTTATAGTAAAAAATAAGAAAAAAATTATTAAGAAAAAAATTTATTAAGAAAAAAATTTTTAATTTTTTAAAATAAAAAATATGAAAAAACTTATTAAAATTTTTTTTTAACTTCTAAAAATAGAAAATACGGAAACAATTATTAAGAAAACATTTATTAGGAAAAAAAAATTTTTAGGTTAAAAAAAAAAAAAAGAAAAAAACACGGACAGATGTAACCCTAGGACTAATGGTGAAAGCAAAGCTATACAGACAAAATCTCACCCAGAAGCATACACCTATATACTCACAAAAAAAGGAAAAGGGGAAAAATTAATATATCCTGCTCCCAAAGTCCACCTCTTGAATTTGGGATGATTCGTTGTCTATTCAGGTATTTCAGAGATGCAGGGCACATCAAATTGACTGTGGAGATTTAATCCGCTGCTCCTGAGGCTGCTGGGAGAGATTTCCCTTTCTCTTCTTTGTTCGTACAGCTCCCGGGGTTCAGCTTTGGATTTGGACCCACCTCTGCGTGTAGGTCGCCTGAGGGCGTCCGTTCCCCGCCCAGACAGAACGGGGTTAAAGGAGCAGCTGCTTCGGGGACTCTGGCTCACTCAGGCCGGGGGGAGGGAGCGGTACGGAGGAGGCGGGGCGAGCCTGCGGCGGCAGAGGCCGGCGTGACGTTGCAGCAGCCCGAGGCGCGCCGTGCGTTCTCCTGGCGAAGTTGCCCCTGGATCACGGGACCCTGGCAGTGGCGAGCTGCACAGGCTCCCGGGAGGGGCGGTGTGGAGAGTGACCTGTGCTCGCACACAGGCTTCTTGGTGGCGGCAGCAGCAGCCCCAGCGTCGCCTGCCCATCTCTGGGGTCCGCGCTGATAACCGTGGCTCGCCCCTGTCTCTGGGGTCCGCGCTGTTAGCCGCAGCTCACGCCCGTTTCTGAAGTTCATTTAGGCGGCGCTCATGGTTTATAAGTCATATAAAAGTGTCCCTTGCTTCTGTCTCGGGGGAGAAGTTCATAGTACATGCCTCATTTACAATTTGACAAAGCCCTTGAAAATTTATAGCTTTTTTTCTTTTACTAAATTTTTGTTTTTAGTGAAAGTGAAACTATGAATGCTCCTACACTCTAATGAAAGAAAAGAGAAGAAAGTTAGCACTTCATGATCACCATCACACACTATCACATTACAGGAGACAGCACTGAGTCCATTGCTGTTTTTGTAACATAATCTGGTTACATAATCTTACAGGAGATGTGATATGAAAATGCCTTCTTTCTTTGAAGAGAGTAAGAGGCTATTGAAATATATGATAAGACTGACCTGGCCCAGTGTAAATACCCAGTAGCAGCAAGGATTTACTCCTTTTTCTGAGAATAAAGAAATATTTTTCTTTTCTGACTAGGATAACAAATACAGTTAAGAACTAAGTTATTGAAAAGTAGATTATCAGGTAGCCAACTCATTTCCTGATGTGATCAGCAAAGCTGAAAGGGTACTTGGGGACATTGGTGAGGAAGGATTGGAAGTGACAGAAAGCCACAACTCACCAATACTGCTTGGTGACAGGGAGCACAGACCCTTGTGAGGTGTGCTCATTTATTTCCTCTGCCTTATCTGCAAAAGGTCTGTTCCCCGTTTGATTACAAGCTGAATCTGGCTTCTCAAATCAATTCTTCTAACATAAAGTGATGGTGTTCAGTTAAGTGACTGTTTTTACCTAGTCGGTTACTCGTGAGCTGAGCCCCGCGTGACTGCTTCTCCTCTGGAGAGCTCTAAGGCTCAAAGGGTCACAGCAGCCATCGTCAAATCTTCCCTGACCCCGAATCTCACCTTATCTACCATACCAAGTCTGGGAACATTCTAGAAAAGCTTCTCCAGCGCAGTGACTGACTCCAGGTTCCCCACACACAATGGAACATTTGCAAACTATGCAGCAATCATCCCTGTTTTGTTGACCTCAGAATTTGATTTATTATTTCCAAAAGCAACACAAGGATCTCTTATTTTTTAGAAAAAGAACATTGTACAAAAAGAAAAAATCTGCCAATGTTTGTTTGAAATTACATCCATAGGTAGGTTTATTGGACCTTGAACTGCTCAAGTAATGCAGAGAATTCCCTTCAGCTACTTACTGTCCCACAATGAGAGCTAGTGATGACCTTTAAAAATGTTATCTAACCACATAATAATAAAAGTTATTGAAATAACATCAATATTTCTCCTACCTGCAGTCTAGGTCTTTCTGGAACACTTCCAAAGATTTTCAGAGAATAGAATTTATTTACCAAAAAGTATGTTCTAAGTTTTTCTTTTATGTAAAGACAGGTATTTGAATTATTTAAATTGTTAAGATTACTTAGAGCAAGGCTTGTGTTCAGATATAGCGTCAGCCTATAACGTCTCTGCCAACAGCACTAAGTACATAAGTAGATAATCACTGTCACAAAGCAATTTAGATCTCCAGCAAAACATTGAGGAAGATGTGCCCATCACAGACTTGTCTTCTTTTGGCAAATTGCTTCCAATCAAATGGTTGAAGTTAGAGTTTCTTTTTTGTGAGTGTGGTTTCTATTTTTTTTTTAATTTTTATTGGAGTATAGTTGCTTTACAATGTTGTGTTAGTTTCTACTGTACAGCAAAGTGAATCAACGCTATGTATACATATATCCTCTCCTCCTTGGATTTCCTTCCCATTTAGGTCACCACAGAGCACTGAGTAGAGTTCCCTGTGCTGTACAGTAGGTTCTCATTAGTTATCCATTTATACATAGTATCAATAGTGTCATAATATGAGCATTATGTCAGTCCCCATCTCCCAATTCATCCCACACCCCCCTTTCCCCCTTGGTGTCCATACGTTTTTTCTCTACGTCTCTGTCTCTATGTCTGATTTGTAAATAAGATCATCTATACCAATTTTTTTCAGATTCTACATATATGCATTAATATACAACACTTGTTTTTCTCTTTCTGACTTACTTCACTCTGTATGAGAGTCTCTGGTTCCATCCACATCATAGAGATGGTTTCACCACCATTTTGGGATCAGTGTAGCCCCCAACTGAATTCTCCAGTTTCCAAAAGAAAATAAAACATGTTCATTAAAAACTCAAAATACTAGCTGCACAACTTACTGCAGAACAAAAACTTCCCATAGCAGCACACCCCACACTCCCCCCTCATCATCACCCAAGTATTGCAAAACATAAAACAAGAAGGAAACATGATGACAAGGTAACTGCCTCTCAAGTATCACCTACTACAGAGGGAAAGATATTTAAGAAAACAATTAAGGTTACAAAACGTTTCTGACAAACTGGTTCCGATTCCTGCTTTTCTTTAGCCATGGAGCGGATGCTCGCCTGTCCTCTGGGAGTTTGACCCACCTGCAGCCATACAGACCCCAGAGCTGTGGCTGCCAGAGCGATGGGGCTTGTGTCATGCTTCTGCCATGTACAGAAATCATTTTCAGGTTTTTTTTTTTTAAATCACAAAGTTCCTCTTATGCCTAAAGGACCTCAAAGTACCCGTTTCTTTGTGCATCGTCAGAGGAGAGCTGGCATGCCTTGCAGAGTTCTCGGAGGCAGGAAGACAAGGCTGCAGGGCTGTGAAGAGTGAACAGTCAGCCCCAGGGGTCTTGCACGCACACTGGCTCCCCAGTTCTTCTTGTGCTCAAAACCTCTTAAAAATTCTTGACTATCTCCCAAATAGTTTTTATTAAAATATCTGAAATATACATATTAGAAATCTAAATTGCTTATTTTAATTTTTACTTATTTAAAAATAACAATAGTAAATCCATAACCTGTTAGCATAAATCACATATTTTAGGAATAATTTACTTTCCAAAACCGAATAAAATTTAATGAGAAGAATAGCAGTATTTTACACTTTTTGCAGATCTTTTGAATGCCTGGCTGAATAGAAGAGAGCTGGATTCTCAGATCCATTCTGCATTCCTTCAACGTAACCCTTCAGTGTGTTCTGACATGTTGTTTTGGTTGAAGTAGATGAAGAAAATCAGGTTCCACACAGATGTGTGATTGGAAAGGGAAGAAGTCATTAAATAATCTTTTTAGATACTTCTGGATAGTCTTCTTTTACACTATACCAAAACTCAGCAGCAACAGTATCTTAAAAGTTAGTTGCAAGACTATACTACAAAGCTACAGTAATCAAGACAATATGGTACTGGCACAAAAACTGAAATATAGATCAATGGAACAAGATAGAAAGCCCAGAGATAAACCCATGCACCTATGGTCAACTAATCTATGACAAAGGAGGCAAGAATATATAATGGAGAAAAGATAGTCTCTTCAGCAAGTTGTGTTGGGAAAGCTGGACAGCTCCATGTAAAAGAATGAAATTAGAACACTCCCTAATTCCATACACAAAAGTAAACTCAAAATGGATTAAAGACCTAAATGTAAGGCCAGACATTATAAAACTCTTAGAAGAAAACATAGGCAGAACACTCTATGACATAAATCACAGCAAGATCTTTTTGACCCACTTCCCAGAGAAATGGAAATAAAAACAAAAATAAACAAATGGGACCTAATGAAACTTAAAAGCTTTTGCACAGCAAAGGAGACCATAAACAAGACGAAAAGTCAACCCTCAGAATGGGAGAAATATTTGCAAATGAAGAAACTGACAAAGGATTAATCTCCAAAATTTACAAGCAGCTCATGCAGCTCAATATCAAAAAAACAAACAACCCAATCCAAAATTGGGCAGAAGATCTAAACAGACATTTCTCCAAAGAAGATATACAGATTGCCAACAAACACATGAAAGAATGCTCAACATCACTAATCATTTGTTTTGCAAATCAAAACTACAACGAGGTATCACCTCACACCAATTAGAATGGGCATCATCAGAAAATCTACAAACAACCAATGCTGGAGAGGGTGTGGAGAAAAGGGTACCCTCTTGCACTGTTGGTGGGAATGTAAATTGATACAGCCACTATGGTGAACAGTATGGAGGTTCCTTAAAAAACTAAAAATAGAATTACCATATGACCCAGCAATCCCACTACTGGGCATATACCCAGAGAAAACCATAATTCAAAAAGACACATGCACCCCAATGTTCATTGCAGCACTATTTACAACAGCCAGGTCATGGAAGCAACCTAAATGCCCATCGACAGATGAATGGATAAAGAAGATGTGGTACATATATACAATGGAATATTACTCAGCCATAAAAAGGAATGAAATTGGGACATTTGTAGAGATGTGGATGGATCTAGAGACTGCCATACAGAGTGAAGTAAGTCAGAAAGAGAAAAACAAATGTCGTACATTAATGCATATATGTGGAATCTAGAAAAATGGTTCAGATGAACCGGTTTGCAGGGCAGAAATAGAGACACAGATGTAGAGAACAAACGTATGGACACCAAGGGGGGAAAGTGGCAGGGGAGGGGTGGTGTGATGAATTGGGAGATTGGGATTGACACGTATACACTAATATGTATAAAATAGATAGCTAATAAGAACCTGCTGTATAAAAAAATAAATAAAATAAAATTCAAATATTCAAAAAAAAAGCTAGTTGCAATGCCAAATCTGAAATCATTGTTGTAAAATTTTCATGTTCTCTTACATTAAAATGTATTGGTCTGTCTTGTACTTTGAATGCGTCCTGTACTCTGAACGATTTTGTAATATCATACATTGATCATTTAGAAAATATTGGACAAGTTATGCAGCTCTTCCTAGTGTTAAAACACTTCATCTATGTACTATCAAAAGATCACATTTATTCATATCACCACCAGTCTCATCGAATAAGTCTCTAAGTGTAGGGAAGCTATAAAGTTTGCGGTGGCAGACCTGAGTTTTCCAAAATTCTAGTTTTCACTTGAATGCTAAAATTTTATCATTGGCAACAAATACTGTCAGTCAGTTTCCTGGAAGTGGCAGGTTTGCTTTGTTCAGTTTCAAGAAAATGTCTCCCAAATACTTAAGGGGGTACTTATTTATAATTCATTCTTTCAAGTAAACATGTCGCTTCCTGAATCAAGTAGCTCTTTCAGTTTGTAACTCAGCTGCAAAGTGAGTTACAGGTTGGTAGTATTCTACCCTACACGATACTAAAAGGACACGTACTCAGGGTCAAGATGTAGCACAATTTTTACAGATTCATTAATACCATTCTTATGTGAAATTGGCTTTGTGCTCCGTTTTGCTTTTATTCATTTTTGTTTTGTTTTCCTACTGAGAATGCCTTGCAGTGAAGAACAATAGAATGACTTGTAGTAACGTTTGGTGCCACTGATTTTATTTGCACTAAAAATCACCAGAAGTTTTACCACTGTTGCGTTTACACCATTAATGTGCAAATATCACCACAGTGGGAAAGGCAACTAATGTCTTGGTGTCACTGTGAGAGCATCAGTCCTAAAAGATGTGTTCTTGTCATTATGAAGGATCTACTAGAGCCATCCATTCATTCAGCAAGTAGGTATTGAATGTCCCCTATGAGCTGGGAACTCTTCTGAGAACTGAGGACCCAACAGCAAAAACAAATATGGTCCCAGACATTGTGGAGCTTGTAGTCTTGTGGTGGAGACTGCTGTTAATCAGGAATTCCTAAAATAAATAAATTTCATGAAGAAGAGAAGTGCTAGGACACAGTGCCCTGAGAGCACAGAAGAGGAGAATTTGACCTGGTTGCAAACTTCAGGAGCATGTCCATAAATAGTGGTGATGGAGCAGCAACGTGATGATGAAGAGCTGCCCCATGTGACCTGAGTGGATGCAGGGGGTAGAGAGAATGGCATGTGCAAAGGCCCTGTGGTCGATGGTAAGATGGAGAATGAAGTGTCCAAAGAAGGGCGTGTGCACATTTGAGGCTCCACCAAATGGAGCATGGTAGGTAATGGTATGCAACTGTTTTATCCCAAGAGAAAACGGGGGAAGCTTTGAAGTATTTTAAACATGAGAGTGATCGTGTTCTGATCTGTCTTTTGAAAACATTACTCTGGACATGACGTAGAGATGGGCTGGGTGGGGGTGGATGGGAAAGGCACGTTAGGAGGTGGCAGAGTAAGTGAAAGGTGAAAGTCACCTAGCTGAAAAGATGGAGAGAAGAGACTGGATTTAAGGGAGTAAAGTCGACAGAACTTAGGATGGGTGGGATTGTGTAGGAAGAGGAAGGTGCAAAGACGCCACCTGATGTCTAGATTCTGCAACAAGATGGATGGCGGTGGCAATCACCGAAGAGACGATACCTGAAGAAGGTCTCCAGGAAGAGGGGTAAGTGAGGGGCTAGAGAGCATGGGTTTAATTGGGGGCTTAATTAATTTTAGATGTCTTTGGAGACCGTCAACAGACGAGGGGGACTCAGTCTACAACCCAGAGGAAAGGCTTGCACTGGAGAAACACATGTGTGAACAGTCAGCCATGGAGGT
Source organism: Balaenoptera ricei (assembly GCF_028023285.1). Lineage (NCBI taxonomy): Eukaryota > Metazoa > Chordata > Mammalia > Artiodactyla > Balaenopteridae > Balaenoptera > Balaenoptera ricei. Next base: position 88,318,890 of record NC_082650.1, on the reverse strand, counting down.
CCTTGCACCTGTGGAGTAGATGTTGCCCCTAGAGTGGAATCAGGGGACATGAGAGCCCAGGAAACCGTGACCTCTAACACAACAGTGAGGAGGGAGAGGGAAGGGAGACCTGAGAGGGTCACAGACGGAACAGCCGAAGGGCGGGGAGGAAACAGTCAGATGCCGGGAAGTGCATTCCACACAGCAACTTTATGTCAGGGGGAGAAACGGCCAGCATACGTTTCCACCTTTCCACGTAGGGATGCTCTAGAGTTCCCTGGAGACACAGGTGAACCTATAAGTGAGATTGAAAGTTGCTCTTCTCTAATGGCTTGTTCTCCAGTGTTTATCAAATCCAAGCAGGAGCTTACCCATCACGGACAGCCCATCATGAAAACCTTAATATAAAGGTCAAGTGACTCTCACTCACCCCCAATGTCCCTAACTCCTGTGAGGAACTGTGAGAAGAGTTGAGAGTGACACATCCAAAGACATTCTACAATGTGCTAAGATGCAGTCATAAAGCTGGGTGTCTTATGGAAAGAAGAATAAGACTGTAAAAAAAATAATAAATTACACTCAAGTTCAAGAGGGCAAGGGTGTTGTTTAAAGTTAATCCCCAGTAAATGATATTTTTGATAAGTATAATGCGAATTCAGGAATAACAATATGGCAAAGATAGCCGGTTGCCTGACAGAAATTCCTTTTCCTTTTCTTTCTTTAACAAAGCCTAGATTTTTAATTGGTCACAGTGTTACCCCAGCCTCTTTGTGGGTGTGTGTGGCCATGGCATGTGAGAAGATACTGTATTACATGGGGCTTCTAGAAAGTCTCATTGAAAGGAAAGGTTGCCCTTCCTGGCTCCTTCCAGCTGGCTGAAATGCAAATGTGAAGGCTGTCACTAGCCAGTGACACATCATGGGCTGTGAAAACAAATACTAAGCATAAAAGGAGAAGAAAGAGAGGAGGCACCTGGGTCCCTGACAACCTGAGCCCCCATAAGAGTTCTTGCTGCCACTGGACTTCTTTCACTTGTCTGGAAGAGAAATGTCCAGACAGTTTAAGCATTGTTTTGATGGGCTTCGAGTATATGCATTTAGACCTGGTCTTAACGAGCTTAAGGTTGTGACCTGAGAAGAAATTACAGCAGATGTAAAATCCAGGTGAGACTTTAAGGGTGAGGAGGGGTGATCAGAAACTGATAGTTTAACAGAATAATGTTCCAAAAGAACATTAAGTACAATAGATGCAAAGAAGGCCTCCATTCTCTAAAATTAATCGACTCTGGAGTATTAAATTTAATATAAGTAAATCGAATAACTTTTGCATTCCATGTTTTTTATTTGTTTTCCATAAGGTTTAAGATCTTCTCATTCTACCCCAACATCTTCCGTTTCATAGCATAGAGTTAAAAGATAGCTTCTAAGATTAATAGGAAAATTCAGAATTTAGATTTCATAAGAGAGGCAAGAAGATGGTGATAGAGCACCAAGCCCTCTACAGGGACACAAGCTTTGGGGAACAGTGAATGGTGCAGAGAAACGCTGAACTCGGAGCCTCTGAGAGTGTTCACTGAGGGATAACAGAGCCTGGGAGATGTGCCCGGAGAGATGGGCAAGCGTCCCAGGAATTCCAGAAACTATACATCAGTGAGCTTAGCATCGGTCTCCAGCAGAATGCTGGAATGGGTGATTAAATGAATGGCTTAGAATTTTAGAGAAAAAGAAGGAGTGGAACTGATGATCCCCATGTACCAGGGTAGAAGGCTGCACACTCCTTCTTCTGTGTGTGTTGTTGTTTACCAGGACCCCCTCACGCCTCCCTCTGCCGCCTATGCAGTCTCCTCACCAGGAGATCTCACGTGCATTCTTGCTTTTAACTACAACAATTCAAGGGTAGCCAACAAGACAGTGAAACCCCACTCGTACAAGAGACAGTAAAATGTTTTAATACAATCACGCAGGCAGCATTACAATGTGTAAATGTCAGGCCAGTTCTGTCTGTGGAAAAAGGGAGGAATACTTTCTTGATTCTCTATTCAGTATTCCTTAGCTCTTTCTTCCTCCCCTTGGAAATGAATACCAAGTTCACAAGGGCAAAATAAAGAGCAAATAGTCAAGATGGAAGGGTGGGGAGAGCAGACCAGTCGTGTGGGAAAGGAAGCAGTACCAGGGATAACAACTGAAAGCATATATTTAGTGTAAGGCATTTGACATAAAGAACCTCTGCGTGCAATTATGGCTTTGTTCTGACTAAAATCTGAGCAATTACTGATGAATTCATGGGTGGCGAGCACTTTCTGGTGTGGCACAAAAGCAGCACGGAATAAAGAATAGGACCAGTAGCACCTGGAGGAAAAGAAAGAATTATCTGCACCCCATCTGACTGTACAGTTTCACCAGTTTCATAATGAAAAACGTCTAGACTTGGATGTGGTTATTTAGAGATTCCCCATCACTGGGTTGAACTTAAGCGTATTTAGTTCTAATTTCCTAGCGTGAGGTCTGCTATTTTCAACTCCTTCTTCTATTCTCTTCTTAAAATCCTGAAGAAAGAAGCCACCCCCTCCCCGAAGGTGTTGTTACAGGTGAAGACATCTGGATAAGTAAAGACTTTGCTGCCAAGAGTTAGCAAGGCAGGGAAGCTGTACGGCTTCCAGACGCTGCCCTCAAGACTCGTGAGACCCATGCTGGTCACTAGGAATCCACGGATGGATGACACGATGGATACATTCTGAACTCCTGTCTGCCTTTGCTGACGCAGACTCACAAGGCAACGGGATTGCACACCTTGTCTTTCCCAGCACTGTCCGCTGCCTCAGTGGTCTCTTCATCCAGCCCGTCTAATCAAGCTGGATGCCCTGGAGCGAGCCAGCACCCCTCTCTGCCCACACCTCTCCCCCATCCCACTTCCATCAGCCACCGCGTCCTATCGATACCACCTTTAAAACTCTTATCAGTCAATTCCATTATCTCCTCTCCCTCTGCCACCACCCCGGTTCAGTCTTCTATCCATTTCTGTCTGCAGTTATCTTTCTAAAACAAAAATCTAATTATTTCACAGCCGTACTTTAGCAAACCTTCCGCTGTGCCATTCTGCCCACAGGACGAAGGCCAGCTCTTTAGCAAGGCTCTTAAAGCTATGAAGAATTAAGTTCTGCTTTTCCAGCCTCATCTCTCACCCGATCTCTCCCTCCCTCTTTTCACACACACACGCGCGCGCGCACACACACACACACACACACACACACACGCACTCCCTTCTTATCCGCTAATGACCTAAGGCAAATTTTCTGAATATAAACAACAAACGTTTACCCTCAGAGCCCCAGCACAAGGCTTTCCCTGTGGGTCTGAAGGTACTGTGCTGTTGTCTATATAAACACCACCAACACCAGGAATAACACTCCTGATTCCCAGGCCCAGCTCTAACATCACCATCACCAAGAAGTCCTCCCTGACTGCTGAAGGTCATATCAATAGATACCTCCTTTGTCTTCCCATAGCACTTTGCAATGCCGGCTTGGTTGTTTTCTGAGTGCCTGCAATGGACAAGGACTGTTCAGAGCCTCAGGGATTCAGAACTGGAATGAATAATGCAGGTCTGAGGCCAGGCCATGGGGTGAGAGTATTGGTAGTTGTACAGGACACTCTAGGAGGGTCACTCAGAGGGTGAGGAGGAGCGTGGGGCTGACAGGGAGGGAGAAAGAAAGAAAGGGTTTCCAGTAGCTTGGTTCTTTGGCCTGTGTTCCATTATCAGTGGCTTTGACAAAGACAGAGAAGGCACAGCAAAGAACTCAGCAGATGATACAAAACAGCGGAAATGCCTGAGATAGCAAAACACAGAATAAGAATAAAACACATACCAGTAGGTTTGATCTCCAAGCTAACACAGTGGAATATGCACGGGTAATTTGAAGGTATGCACTTTATATTCAAAACGCTGCACAAGGACAGGTGTTCTGGGAGGAGTGGGGGCTGATTTAACAGTAATTTACATAAATTGGATTTAGTTGACTAGCTGATATCTACTGACTATAGATTTTGTTCCAAGTGCAGCACTAAGTACTTTATATGCAGTGTCACAGCCGTACTATCACCAGCCTCATTTTACAGCTGAGGAAACTGAGGGGCAGACTGTTTAGTCTAAGGTCATATAAGTAGAAACGATGGCTCTAAGATGTGAAACCAAGCCTTCTGACTCTGGGTCCTTACAAGCAATCACTAGGCAAGGCTCTCTGGCATGAGTAGTGCTAAGCCAGTTGTAGAATGTGCTTAATTTAAATAGCAAATGCAATATTGGGTTGTATTAATAGAAATATATTGTTCAGATCAAAGGAGGTAATTTTCAGCTGTAGCTGATTTCTTCCTAATCAACTCAAGTGTGGATGCTGAGCTTAGTTTTGGAACTGAATTTTTTTTTAATTAAATTTATTTATTTTTGGCTACATTGCTGCGAGCGGGCTTTCTCTAGTTGCAGCGAGTGGTGGCTTCTCTTGTTGCGGAGCACAGGCTCTAGGCAGGGGGGCTTCAGCAGTTGTGGCACCCAGGCTCAGTAATTGTGGCTCGTGGGCTCTAGAGTGCAGGCTCAGTAGTTGCGGCACACAGGCTTAGTTGCTCCGCGGCATATAGGATCTTCTCGGACCAGGGCTCAAACCTGTGTCCCCTGCATTGGCAGGTGGATTCTTAACCACTGCACCACCAGGGAAGCCCCTGGAACTGCATTTTAAAAAGAACATGGACAAAAGCAGAAAGCACTCAGTGGAAGACGATTAGGAATATATATGTCCTGAAATTCAGATATTTAACTGAAAGTTTGAAGCTCTGAAGATAACTAGCCTGGAGAAAAGAAAACTCACAGGAAATATGTTAGCTTTCTCCAGCTGTTTAAAAAGAACCAGTCACATAGGTGAGGACTATATTTGCATTGCTATAATAGGCAAAATTAGGACCAAAGATTAAAATGAAAACACATCTTTTTACTCATTGTAATGAAAACAATTATAGTATTTAGAGTTGTGTAGAACAGTTCTCCTCATAAATGAGTAAGCTTCCTGTGACAGAAGGATTCAATGGAAATCTAGTTGAGAACAGGGAGGGTGGTGTAGACAGGGTTTCTGTATTACATGGAAGGTTAACCAAATGGCCCCTAAATTCCGATCTCTTCTACCTACTCTAAGGTTTGTTTTTCAGAGTCTAATTTGAAAATACTACAGTTAAGTAGAGCTGCTGCATAGCAGGTTTTTATACAGGGCTGGCAAAGAGCAGAGGCTCCATAATTATGCCTTCAGTGATCTGGTTGTGGATGATACTTGTTTATGTTAAAAGACTTTCCATGGCCAACAAAATGTGTTGATGTGTTTCTGTAAATGAGAACGTGGTCATTTTTAAAATGTCCATTGACAGATGAATGGATAAAGAAGATGTGGTACATATATATAATGGAATATTACTCAGCCATGAAAAGAAATGAAACTGAGCCATTTGTAGAAATGTGGATGGACCTAGAGTCTACCATACAGAGTGAAGTAAGTCAGAAAGAGAAAAACATATATCGTATATTAACGCATACATGTAGAATCTGGAAAGATGGTACAGATGAACCAATTTGCAGGGCAGGAATAGAAACGCAGACATAGAGAACAGGCATGTGGACACAGGAGGGGAAGGGGAGGGTGGGACGAACTGGAAGATTAGGTTTGACGTAAAAACACTACCATGTGTAAAATAGCTAGCTAGTGGGAACCTGTGGTATAGCATAGAGAGCTCAGCTCGGTGCTCTGTGATGACCTAGAGGGGTGGGATGGGCTTGGGGGAGGGAGGTTCAAGAGGGAAGGGATATATGTACACATATAGCTGATTCACTTCATTGTACAGCAGAAACTAACACAACACTGTAAAGCAACTATACTCCAATAAAACAAAACAAAACACTGTCTCCCAAAATCCTGTGCTATTCCTCTGACCCAGAGGTGGGGTCTGCATCCCTAGCCCCAGAATCTGTGCAGGCTAGTGGCTGCCTCAACCAATAGCGTTCAGTGGAGGTGACACCGTGTGACATCTGAGGCAGGGCTGTAAAGAGGCTGTGAGTGTCTGCCTGTTTGCTTGGATGCTTGCAAACATCCCAAGCGTCCACATGAGATGGACTGCCCTGTGGCCGCCATGCTGTGAAGAAGCCATGCCACATGGAGAGACCATATTGTCAACACACTGTGACTGGTGTGGGTCTTTGTCCCCCAGCCCAGAAGTGTGAGTGAAAGAGCCTCCAGGCAAGTCAATGCACAGCCCCCAACCCTTGAGTCCTCCCAGCTGAAGTTCCAGGCAGGGAGCAGAGACAAGCCATCCCTGCTGTGCCCTGTCCAAGTTCCTGACCCCCAGACTCTCTGACCATCATCAAATGATGATGGTTTCAGACCACTAAGTTTTGAGTTGTTTGTTACACAGCAATAATGACTGAGACAGAATAACATTTCACATTCATAAGCAACATTTCTGGATCTATGTGGGGGGAAAATCAATTACTACAGTAAGCATGCCACGAATAAAGGTAGTCAAGAGGTGCTGATGGTGTATGGGAGGGGGCATTCTACATTGGCGTTTGGCTTAATACAGACCTTTTTATACTCAAGAAAACCCATTTTGAAGTAATCCCCAGTTGGAGGATAGTAAAGGATATTTAAACTATATTACTCATTCATTCATTCATTTTACATTGATTGACACTGATTTTACACGGGGTAACCGGGATATTACGAAGGAATGCGAGATAGTTTGTGCAAATTCTTAAATAGCTCAGGCTTCTCTGCTAGAACCCTTCCACGGATTGGCTACGACATCCACTTTAGGGTCCTCTGTATTTTAACTTTCCTTTCAGAAAACCTTTGGTAACCAGAAGTCAGATGCTCTTGCTGTAATAAAAAAAACCCAAACTGATTGTATTTGAACCATCTCATCTTAGACCAGAGTTAGGAAACCATCAAAACATCAGACCATTCTCATAAACTGTCAGATTCCCAGCACCTAAGTCATTCATGGCTTTTCTCTAATAAACACATGAGCTGTGTTTCTGTAGGAGCGTTCAGAAGGGTGACACCATCCAAGGTGGACACGGTTTCCTCCCAATTAGAATATTGACTCTACAAATCCTTGAATAATCGCTCTTTGCATAAGAGATGATCAAGGCTCCAGAGCCACTTCACTGCTACTTGCTTCATTATTTTACCGGGGGATGAAATAGACTTAATAGAAGATAATTATATTTGGCTTTGGGGCTCCAAAGAAAGAAAGAGATCAGTATTACATTTGTTCCTTCCTAATCCCCTAACTCTTCTCAAGACTTCAAAAGATAATTGCCTGTAATTCAGAAAGTTCATGAGTTAATTTACTTAAGACCCTAGAAACACGCATAAGACCCAAGGAAGACCTCAAGACACCCTCTATGATCTTTTCCCTAACAGGATTATTGAAGACAAGATTATTTTAAAGATGCTGTGCTAAAATGATATGAAAAAAAATTTTTTCGGTTTGCATATGTCTACACAAAGTAGAAATGAAACAATGTATTTTATAGTGTCGGTGCTAAGTAATATGTGTTTTAGCATTTTTTATTATAGAAGTAATACATGTGTGTGATTCTTTTTTAAAAGGCAAAAGTGTTTATGGTAAACAGCAAAAAACCCTCCTTACTCACCAGCCAGTGTACCCTAAAAATTTCTCCAGAAACAACTGCTGTAAAGGCTTGTATCACATATAAACATTTATGTATTCTGTGGTTTTCTTTATATTGTCTTCTTCAAATTGTGTCTGAACAATGTATTTTGAATATATTTCCTGCAAAAAATGTACATCCCTAGTATGTATGTATGTGTATATGTATACACATACATATATATACATACATATACATATATATAATATATAATAGATTCTTAGGACTCCATTTTATGGCTATACAATAATTTATGTCACTAGTACCCTATTAATGGACAATTATGTTATCAGATTTTTGCTCTTGTTATCAATACTTTATTGAGGGTCCTTTAACCTATATGTTTTCATACATCAGGAGTACATTCTAAGATAAATTCCAGCTAGGTCAGAAGGTATATTTATTTTTAAAATATTCTAGCTGGGCCATGTGCTTTACATCCATGAGGATAAAAATATTAATTCCTAGATGAAATTTACAGCAAAACATGAATTTAATTTTATTTGAAATGGGACAGAACTTATAATCAATGATTTACCTCCAAAATATGGAGGATCTTAAAATGAATTCTTTCATTTCCCTTAAAACAAAAGAGGTTTCAATTCCTTGCTTGAACATTTTACAAAAGGATTGTCACGCACAATAAATAAACCCTGAATCTATTTCAAAAAGATACATTTTGAATGGTGCTTCGTGTTTACATATTTCACAAACTGCAGAAAATAAATGCTGTCCGTGAAACAGGGTAGAAAAGAAATCCTTCATAGGAGTTAATTATTTGGACCACAACAAAAAATAAAATCTCATTCCCAGTGGAAGAAAATGTGCACTGCTAAGTCTGACTGCTGGTACTGCTGGACAATTGGAGCAAACACATCATAAGTATGATTGCATATAAAACAGTGCCGTGAACATGGACCACCACGTGCTCAGATATTCAAAAGTAATTTCATGGTTGCTATAGTCTAAGATAAATTTTCTTGGGCTTACCCAGTCATGCATGCATCAGGTAAGGCTCTCAGCCAAAACAAACTGCACTTCAATATAAGACGGGAAACCAAAGCCCGCAGTAGGTCCCTTTTCAATCTTGTTCTTTTTCAAATCTTAATTTTCCTGCTTCCTCCATTCTCTTGATTTCCTCTCTCACTCTCTCTCTCTCTCAATTAATATAGGAATTTCTCTAAGAAAAGTTTCTAACTATATTATAGCCAGTATATTTTGTATATACAAGATATATCTATATTTCCTTCTTTAAATGTGAATATTTAATCACCTCCTTTCCTCCTTTGGGAGCTTTGGTCTCACTGTCAGAATTGCTAAATAGGAAGGTACAGGCAGCTTGTGATGGCTCCCTTGTCAATCTCAGTGGGCATGAGCAGTCACTGGAGCTTGCAGCACCAGTTGCTAGGCAACTTGTTCATCTTCTGAACCTGATATTTCAGTTCAGCAGCAGTAAACGTCTGCTATGTTATGGCCTTTCAGAACTACCTTCATTACATAATATCTACCATTCTAATAAAGGAGTTCCAAGTGTTGAGGGGTGTGAAGGTAGCAAGGAAAATCAGTGCAGCTATGGCACTGAGATAATGTCAAATGAGACTTTCTGCACATAAAAAGTATAAAATGATGACATATTTAACACTCAGTCCTTCCTGGCAGAGCATTAAGGAAGCATCATGCAAGAGCCATTTCCTTGATGATATCAAATCAACTCTTGTTATCAATCTAGAAAAGTTTCTAACTGCCACTCTAATGAAGGTGAAACAGCAATGGCCTAGAGAAATAGGAAGAATGTTAACGTTCGTATATAATAAATGATGCTAGTGTGTCTAGCCAAGTATTTGTCCAAAGGACAATTCTTGGGAACAGACTTTATGGAACTACATTGAAGTCTGCCAAGCAGCAGCTATGCAAGCATTTCAAGTTGCCAATCTTGCTGGAACATTTTCCTAAATAAATATCTGATATTTTATGCCCCTCACTGGAAATGATTTCAAATAGTACACTTTATCCTTGAGTTTATTTTAGAAGAAACAAATAATTATTTTAATAAGATGGCTCAAAGCAGTTTTGTTTACTTAGCCACTCTGTGTCCAAGTTTTCCTTATTTATAAAATAGAAGGGTATTAATTAGAATATAGGTTTGGATACAGTAACAACAATAAAATCCCCAAGTAACAGTATCTTAAAGAAGACAGAAAGTTATTTTTCTCCCACATAACAGTTTGCTAGGAAAGTCTCAGGCTGAGATAGTGTCTTCTGTTTTTTGTCTTCCCGTCTTCAACTTGCAGCTTCTGTCTCCTGGTCTAAGATGCTAAATGATAGTACCTTACACGCCTTCCCTCAAGGCACTCCTAGGATCTACTTCTGTCTACACTCCATTGGACAGAACCCACTCACACCCAACCACAAGGGAAACTGGGAAACCTGGCTGTCAATTAAGAGGACGTGTGTCTGTCCAGCTACAATGCAGGGTGGCTCTTATTAAGGAAAAGGGAAAGTGTGGATAGTGGGGGACAACCAGCTCTTCTCTGCCATATGAAGAAACAAAAACAATCCTCAACAGTGTCACAGAGAAGAAGTAATAAAGTTATCTTAAACTGTAAAAATAACATTTCTCTTACAAGTTTTAATTATACCCCAGGAATGGAATAGGCAGAGAGAATAACTAAAACAAAATGAATTCACCCTTTTACCTCACTTCTTTCAGAAATGGTTCAGTACCCTGAAGAAAATGGGCCAAAAGCAATTTGGGGCGACAGGTATGTTAATTCTCTTGAGTATGCTGATGGTCTCACCTGTGAATACAGATATCGAACTTAACCAATTGTACACCTTAAATATGTGCAGTTTGTTGTATGCCAATTATCCCACAATAAAGTGGTTTTTCTTAAAAAATCATAAAATATGAACAAAAATGCATTTAAATAAATGCCATGGCTTTTCTTAGGGAAATAACTGCAAAGAGGGTTAAACTCAAGGTGATGCTCTCATCAATTAAGCTCTCCAGTGATGCAGAAAAACCAAAAATGTGACCTATTGCTAACACAACAGTACAAAGTATATGGAAAAAACCAGGAGGAGGAAATGGATCACTGAGAACCCTTGAGCAAAACGAGATTTATTCCGTAATTCAGTGTGTGTGTGTGTTCATGATCTCTCCTGAGTCACCAACGTGAGAATCTACTGCATTCAGATCAGGGTCAAGGTAATCGTGATGAAGTGTAGGAAAAACACTCCTTATAGGGAAAAAACCAAAAACAAAAACAGGAGAACGTGCTTTCTTTTGGAACAGGAGTCAGAAACTTCAGGCGGCAGACAATTGGCAAAAACAAGAGTGAAGCAAATGAGCTTTATTTTTCTATAAAGATAGATAGTAGAAGGAGGAAGACCAGGGGACCAAAGCCTTCCTGTTTACAGTGAAAAGGTATATTTGTAAAGGTTGGTGAACTGACTGGTCCCTTTGCCTGTCACTTTTCTTAGTCTCAATTTTTCTTATTAATTCTCATCTTTATGTATTTTGTATTCATTCATTCATTCATTCAAACATTTCTGAGCACCAACTTTTCGTGTGCCAAACACTTTGCTAAGTGCTGGGGATAAAATTAAATAAATAAATGCAACCCTGAGGAAGCCCACAATGTGGAAAAAGAGCGAGGTAAGCATAAAATCTCTCCAGCTCAGCTTACCCATTTATTTCTGAATCTTTGCGATGCCCTTGTAAAAAATATATATTTACTATATATTTTAAGCAAGCCCAGAGAAGTAAGTGGTAGAAAAGTAGAAGACTGTCTTCTGCCCCAGAACCAAAATTCCTCTTGTCTGCATATCATATGGAGTTATTTTTTCTCTGTATTTTAGAATATCAAATTGGGTGGACTTGGCCTCTGCATATCTTTGGCGTCTTTTCATTCCATGATATGGTAATATAAATAGAAGAAGACAGATTGAAGAGCAGTAAGGCATGCATACATTTCAAACATAAAATAAAATAAAAGCTAAAACCCTTATATTAGAGCCAGGAGAATGGTGAGATTTTATGTTAAGGGATGATCCTTAGCAAAACAAATGTTTTATTTTACACCTCATGTTATTGTTTTCTGTGTTGCTTTATCCTTCATCTTCTATTAATAAACAGATCTGAAATAGGATTTACTATATTAGATGACCTGTCCATAATGGTACCACATCATTTCAAATATAAACCTATCTTTTTTTCAGAGGGGCTAAGAAATCTGTCCTCAGAAGGGGATGAGCTCAGGGTTGACATTCTTTGCTTCTTAGTTGGGCGGCACGTTTTGGATCCTTTACATTTGGATGAGACATGAACGTGTGGGCTTGTGAAGTGTGGTAGAGACAAGCTGATCACAAGGAGGACGTCTAAATGTCAATGGTGACAACACCTTAGGTGAAAATAGTCTTACATCAGTGCAGCAAATCTACAACAAGCCCAAGATTTTATAACGTTAATTAGCTAAAGTAATTGATGTAGAAAGGGCGATTCATTATTTATTTATTTATTTATTTATTTATTTATTTAATTTTTGGCTGCGTTGGGTCTTTGTTGCTGCGCGCGGGCTTTCTCTAGTTGCGGCGAGTGGGGGCTACACTTCATGGCGGTGCACAGGCTTCTCATTGCGGTGGCTTCTCTTGTTGCGGAGCACGGGCTCTGGGCACGCAGGCTCAGTAGTTGTGGCTCACAGGCTCTAGCGTGCAGGCTCAGTAGTTGTGACGCACGGGCTTAGTTGCTCCATGGCATGTGGGATCTTCCCAGACCAGGGCTCGAACCTGTGTCCCCTGCATTGGCAAGTGGATTCTTAACCACTGCACCACCAGAGAAGTCTGTGATTCATCATTTTAATTTTGTATACCTCCTTACCCTTTCTTTTCCATGTCATCAAATTTTCCATGTAATTAACATTTTTCTAAACTCTTTGTAAGCCATCATCCACTTGGTGCTTTGCAACCCCTTTATAACTTGTTGGTTATAACATCTTCATTTTAAAACTTCCATTGACTCATCAGTATGTATTTAAAATAGTTTGACCTTGCAGAGCATTCACTGTAGGCTGGAGGAGATTCTTCCATGCATTGCACTTTTCTGATTAAGGAAGACAATTGATTATAGATTAAAGTAGTGACTGTGCTTCCACAAGCAGATGGGAACATCTGACGTTCACAGGTGCTGCCTTTTGTCCTTTGTAACCCAAAACATAACTTGCATGCTCCCAACTTTCTCCAAATTATCAACACTGCCATGAGAAATTTGAGTTCCCGAGGAGTAAACACATTTTTCAAAGGCAAAAACAAGTTTTCACCCAATCCATCAAAACCTATCTTCACTACTGAAATAAAGTTTTCAAGGAAGTTAAATAGAAAAGCTAATAACACGAACTCCAATGCAGCACTGGTCCTGCTGCACATAATTTTTCGAAAAACTGATGATTATCTTAATTTGAAATAAAAGCTAAATCCTCCTCCTCCCCTTGATCCATGGTTGTTATCCCCCAAAACAGCTGTGGATTCATAAAAGAGAAAATAATGCCTACAGTTGCTATTTTGCAAGTTGTAAAATCTTGACTAAGTTACATATTGATTAATGTGGAGTCTTTCCCCACAAAGCTGCAGGTTTTCAGGTATTTTGGAACCTATGTGGAAATGCTACCATGGGCCTTTGTGGGGCAAACTGGAGGCAGACAGTGCAGGGGACACTGCTGCAGCCCTATCTCAGGTTCCCTAGGGAGCTCATCTCAGCCATGGGGCTTATTAACAGTCCAGAGTTTATTTGCATTTTAATAGGGGACCCTTGAAGAAAGTCCTTCAGTTCAGAAGAAATAAACTAAAATGGTAGATTAGGGTTTATGTTTTATGAATGCTTGCTAGATATACATCAATTAAATCACAGAGATGCTCGCTAAATCTCTAAAATACAGAAGAAACTATGTTAACTGAAATTATATATGCCAACAGGGTGGTCAAATAATTCCCCAGAGTATAGGTCATATTTTGGCAGCTTCTATGTTTCAATGTTGCTGACATCCTGCACGTTACCAACCCACATAAATTTCTAAAAATGTTACTTGCTGTATTCAACAAATAACCACTGTGTCATGAGCTGTGCAAGGTGTCGGGACTTCGAGAACAAGGCAGGTGTGGTCTTCCAGGCAATTCTAGCAATGATCTGAAGGCTAGTGGGAAGGGACATAGATGTCTCGGTGGAAAGTGGTCCAAAAGAGGCCTGAACAAGTGGGGCCGGAAGGAAATGTGGGTTAATTCATCAAATAAAATTAAGTTGGTAATTACTGGTTACCCCAAGATAAGGCAAGCTTCTCCCTAAATCTCTCCCACTCTGTCCCTGCCCCCAATTTTTCACATACGTGTGTATGAGTTTTAAATAACATAACAGATGTTTCTTAAAGCACAAAGACTGTGTCTTATGAAATAGCAATACTAGTGGAGCTCAATCAAGGTTAAATAATAATAAACAGTAACAACAAATCCAGAGCTGTTAATCTCCTGCACCAACATTTGTCAAGCAAAACGATTACATGTTTTATGACCTGGACTAGTAAAAGTGTCACTTTTATGAAGCATTACAAATTATATCATAAAAATTAGAAACTGAATGGCCTTTATAAGTCACATCGTCTTGCCCCTCTGCCCTGGGGTGGCAGCCTAGAGAATTGTGCAATGTGCTCAGTTACCCCGTAGAGGCGCTGTAGGGAGCTCTTACACAGTTCACTCTTAACTTACAGGCCCCCAAGGTCTCAAAATTCAAACCTGTACTTTAGCCTTTTTTGAAGCTGATAAAGCAAGAAAGATTGGTCTTTTTTTGGAGAGAACATCTCCTTCCTTGTAGAACTGGGGATGAGGCTGTCAAAATATCAAGGATTCCCTGCTGACAGTTTTGTCTAGCTCTACAAACTACGCAAGTCAAAACTGGAGTCTCATATGTATCCCCGGAGTCAATCAGCTTTTTCTGAAGCTCGAAGGTCTTGCTAGGTGGCACCGGATGGCTGTTTAAAGCCTCAGACCTCCCCAGCAGGAATAAGGGATCTGGAGAACGCTGTTCTGATGGGCACAGGGCTTAACTTGATGCCTGTTGTCCTGGCATAATTATTATTAGTGCCTCCTTTTACTTTCCAAGGTCTCCTAGTTTGGAAAATGAATTATATATAGTTCCCATATAAATTGAAGGAAGAAGGCTGTTGACCTCACCCCCTGTGACCAGGCCTCAGTATGTTGGCAAAACAGGTATTCAGGGGCAAATGCATACCCAAAGGGTCTTGCTTCTGCTGTAAAATTTGCTGAGTGACGCCTGCTTTTGCAATTCCATTTGGACGATGCAACTTTCTCATGCATGTAAAAAGATGGTGGTCGTCTTCACAAGCATCGTCTACAAACATAAAGACCAGCCATATCGTGTATTCTCAATATATTGCTGTCCACTAGAGAATGTAAGTTCCTTGAGGGCAGGGACTTTGTTTGTTTTGCTTAGCACTGTATCGCTAGTACCTAGAATAGCCCGTGGCATAGGGCAGGTGCTCAACAAAAACTTCCGGAATAGATGATTCAAGAAATCAATGCTGTCCTTCACAACTTTCCAGTGGACCATGTTACATGTGAATATAATATCAAAAGAAACCACGTTTCTTTTGCATAGTTATTACTCTTTCATTGTAACACTCCACTGGCCACATTAAACATCCATTGCCATTTTAACGTCAAGAAATCAAGCATCTTTTCTTCTGGTCCCCTTTTCCTTTCTCTCTGGTAAGTTTGTCTAGAAACCCTGAGACTTCACAAATAGAGGTTGCCTAGAACAAATAGAGGTTGCCTAGAACTAAATATGAAGACCGTGGCTTGTCCCTTCCCCTACGTTGAGTCACTTGTTAGAGCTAACACCAAGGATCTTTTTCCAGATGGGGGAGAAATCTGGTAACAAAATAAGACCTGTTAGTGATGTTCATTCATTTTTATTTACTAAGACTAGAGTTTATTACCTCTGCAAATTGCAGAGCTGTGACCTAAATGTATGTGTGTTTCTTTAGGAAAAAAAAAAAGGAAATTCCAATCAGAACATAATTTATTGAGCTAGATGTTGGTATCTTCTTCTTCTTTTCAAAAGTTTATATACCATTTACTTTCCCACCATGTTCACCCCATGCAAATCCTCTAAGGGTGGTGCATATCAACAAAAGTCATTTTTCATTTAGAATATTTTTCCAGAATTAGAAAATGTCTGGAGGATCACAGAAAGATCTAGTATAGGTCTTATCTATGCATAACAAACCAAAACTACACATCTTGATCGAAGTCAGCAGGGTCTGTCTTTGAAGTACATCCTCCTCTACAGTTCTCCAGCCAGAAACATGGGTCATCTTCTTTCTAAAGGTCTGGTCCCAAAGACTGAGATGCAGACCGGCAGAAGAAAGTGAATAAGTATATCAGTTTGGAATATTTCATTTCCATGTGACAGAAACCCAGCTGGAGCTTAGCAAATAAGATAAACTAATGAATTCTCAGAATCTAAGGAACAGCTGAACAAACTCCTGCACCGGCAGAGAGACCTCAGGACACCAACTCCTTTTCTAACCCCACTTTTCTGCTTATTGGCTTCATTCTTCTTTCTCACTATCGGGCTTTCTCAATGTGGAGAGGAAACATGACGTCTTTTTCAGGGAAATGGGTCACTGTGACTGGATCCAGGTAATTCACACACACACACACACACACACACACACACACACACACACACACACTGTGATTGAGTATCTCAATAAATCTTACATACAAGGCTGGCAAATGAGAATAAAATTCTATACTTAGATAACTTTATATAGATAAACTAAAGCTGCATTTGGTAAAGAAGTCGCGGTCACAGGATGTTTGTTATTTTGTATGTTGCATGGTGGACTTGTTTTTGTCCCACTTATGATGGTCTTAGAGCGACTTTTTCTGATGTTGATATTCTCTGACATTGTTTACGTCCAACAAGAGAGCAATATGGCCTTGATGTGAGACTCAGACCAGCTTACAAGAAAGGCCCCTCCGTGAGTGTTTTTGGATCTCAGGAGCTACGCTTTTTTTCTTTCTCAAAGCTTTAATAACTAGGCAATCAATAGAGATGTCACTAATGGTTGGGAATAGCCAGACTGCCGAGGACAGAGTTTTGCATAACTAGTGAGGAAATGGACATACACAAACTTAGAGAAAAAGGGCCTTGAAGGAAAAAGTGGGAAAACTAGTGGCTTGAAAATATCCATAGGCAGATGGATAGGAGTCGATGAAATAGGATTTAATAAATGCACAAGGTGCCTGAGGGGGTGAGAGGGAATGGAATAAAGAATTCACTTCTTGTTCTGGGGTGGAAGCGAAGAATATGATGAATAAAAGCAGAAAGTTTGATATGGAAAAGAAAATTTGTAAATAACTTATGTGGTGGACCTGTCTTGATATGCAATCATCTACAAAGAGTAAAGAGGATAAGAATGGAATTGGAATTGGAGGACAATAGAAATGCACCATGCTCACGGTACCACGAGCAGTGTATCCAATGATCATTTAAAGGTGAAGAAAGGGTTACTGAATGCAGGTGTGGGTCCCGCTAAAGTCAAGTCTTATGAATTGGTGGTGGGACTGGCTGTGTCCTGACTCTTAATTGGTGATGATGTTGACATTATCATAGCACCGTGCTGGGTAACGGTAATTTATCCGTAGGCTTAAGACTAAGAGATAGTATTGGTATTAAAATATTTGAAATATCTAGACAAGGTTGATTCCTTTTATTGTTTCTTCTGAAATTGTGCCTGAACTAATTACTTTTTAGGAGCAAATTCTATCCCTTTTTTGTCCTAGTGTGCCAAATATCCTACTATGCTACTATTTCCATGTTTTGATCTATAAGATGTTCATGTCATACTACAAAGTTAATGAGATCCAGAGAATTGTAGAAATGTTCAAATATATAAGTGCCCCAATTCCAAAGAACTTCATATTAATCCATCATATCAGCTGATATGATTAAGTGTTATTCAGTGTTCTCAAACATAGGCTAGGAAAGAAGAAATAGATGAAGATTATAATAACAGGACTTGACATGGACCCACTTAATTGCCATTAAGTCAGGCTTTTTATATCCTTTATCAAATTACCACTAGGCTTATGCTAACATGCAAAAGGAGATGTTAAATAAAGCAGATTTTCTGTTTTGCTAGTGGCTAGAGAAATATATCAGGTCTTAAATCACACATACATTAAGTTGATTTGTTTTTCTTTCTTTTCCACCTCTAAACTATGTAGTATGGTAGATATTGTATGACAAATGACATTATTCAAATATAAAAGTCTAGTGTTTATTACTGAGAATTCAGCCCAGTAGATATTTTAAAACTTGCTTGACTCCATAAATTCTAAGTTCTGAGTCCCGTTTTCCTTTTTAAATCTCTAGATCTGGTAAGTGGGCTGTCCTCAGTAGAAATGGAGCTTTTAAAATTTGAACCAAATGTTTAGACTTTGAAAGATAAGGTCTAAATTTCCTCAGTAATCCAAAGAGTTTTCTTAATTCAAGTTTTGAAAACCTGGACCTACCTAACATCAAAGAATAAGTTGGTTCTTGTAGTTTTAACTGTGGCATCTTCTATTTGTATCTCATAGTAAAGTTGATCATTAAATAAAGTAATAATGGCCAATTACTATGGTTTATGAAAAAATATTAAAAATCAGTTATAACTTCAAATTGTCCTCATCAGAAATCTAAAACTTCCAAATGCAGATGTAGTGTGACTAATAGTTCCTAGACAGGACTATAAGGCCTTATTTGAAGATCATGGACCGGGTGAGTTTTACTTTATTCCATATGGATCCCAGTACACAACCAAGTCAAGGGATTAGGATGACTTTTACCCTGACTTAGCCTCTAAATAAAAATAGTTTTCCTACACTGCCAAAATCTACGGCAATCTCATGCATTTAAAACTGTTGTGACCTTTCCTTGAAGTTTTCTTCCTTGAAATTCTTACTTACTTTAATGTTAGTTGTGTTAATTTAAGCTAGCTGGATTAAACTGGAGTCTGAGAGGGGTGATTTTTAATTAACTGCTCCAAGGAAAGGAACTATGACTCCGTGGAGATTTCTGCAGGACTCACTTGGGCCATTGTCTCAGCACACAGCAGCTGAGATGGAGGATTAATTGCCCTGCTTTCAGAGCAATGGTTTAAAAAATTACATTAGTTGAATAGAATATTGCTTTGAAAGGCACAGCTGTATGTTTAAAAAAACCACAAACCGGGACTTAGGTTAGGGAGAGACTTTATTCGGAAGGATTATTGCAAGATGGGGGGGGGGGCTTCCCTGGTGGTGCAGTGGTTGAGAATCCGCCTGCCAATGCCGGGGACACGGGTTCGAGCCCTGGTCTGGGAAGATCTCACATGCCGTGGAGCGGCTGGGCCCGTGAGCCACGACTACTGAGTCTGCGCGTCTGGAGTCTGTGCTCCGCAACAAGAGAGGCTGCGACAGTGAGAGGCCTGCGCACCACGATGAAGAGTGGCCCCCGCTTGCCGCAACTAGAGAAAGCCCTCGCACAGAAACGAAGACCCAACACAGCCAAAAATAAATAAATTAATTAATTAATTTTAAAAAAACAAAAAAAAGAGGGGGGACTAAGAACTACGGCCATGGGGAAGATGCTCTGACTGTCAGATCTGGAAACCAGAGGGCGCCTGCTGTAGGGCAGTGGACGGATGTGAATGTGGGGTGGACATGGCAGTGACAAGACAGTAGGTCAGAGAATGCACCACTCAGGGTCAGCCGACTCTTAGGAGGGGCTGACGCAGGCTGAGGGTGGACCAAAGTTCAGGGGTCTGGGGGAAGGAGAGAAGCTTAACTAAAGTTCAATCATATCAGATTCATGCGTATTTTGCTGCAATTGATTAGTAGAGACAAAGCAGTTTAGCTAATCATTTACGAGGCAGAGTGGGAATTTGGAGGGTCCTTGTCTGGTCTCATCAGAGGTAAACAAGGCGGGTAGCCCTGAACTCAGTCATACAGGGAAGAGTGGGTCTTTCCATTTAGCAGTTTTCCCAAACACAAAAGGGTGGGTGGATTTCTTAACCATAGCTGTTTTCCAGGGTCCCAGGGTTTGGGGAAAGTTCGACTTTATCAGTGCACAGATGTAATATTCAGGGGTTTTTTCCCTCTATTGTATGTGAGGCAACACAAATTTCACAGAAGCTTCTCTTACTCTGTGGTAGGCAGAATTCTAAGCTGGTCCCCAAGATCCCTGCCTCTCTGTGCAAACACTCTATATCATCCCCTCCCCTTGAGAATGGGCAAGACCGTTAATGTAGCAGAATCTCATTCCCAGGATTATGTTACTTTATTTGGTAAAAGAGACTTTACAGATGTCATTAAGGTCCATAATCAGCTTGCCTCTTCCCTCCATCAGAAAGAATGCAGGAAACCTTCCTGTCAATCATATTTTAGCATAAATATCTCCACTAAGCTTTCCTATCATTTGCCTGCTCTGCAGGGCCTGGGCAGCTCAGTATAAACACTCCTCTGGTGCTGTAGGAGATTAAATTGGAACTAGAAGGTTGAAAACAGAATGAACACTTTGCTTCACCCAGCAGTGAAGAGTCCCACTCTGAATTGCCACTGGGCCTTTTGCATCATTGAACTTCTTTCTTAAAATCAGTGAGATATGTTTCTTTTTTAAGGTCTTAAGCATGGAGTTACCAAAAATGAGAAATAAATGGAGCTAGCTGACTGGGAACAGCTGGTTGAGTGTGGGTCCTTCAACACCTTTTTTTCAGACTGTGTGTCTCTGGGCAAGTTCTGAACTTCTCTGTGCCTCCCGTTCCTTGTCTGCAAAGTAGGAACAATGATACTCTATTCTCATGAGGTTATAAGAATAAATGAGATAATCTGTTTCTTTGTATACTATCTATATGGCTTAACTAGGAGAATAACTGCTAGTTGAAATTATATAAAAAAGCATTCATAAATAAGCAATAAAGGATTTTAGTTTTGTTTTTGTGGTTTGTGTTAAATTTTCTCCCTTGATTTGAATGTGCCCTTAGTTTAAAATTCCTGATGTTTTGTCATTGTTTTTGCTGTTGTTGTTGTTGATTGTTGGTATTGGTTACCCTGGGATTTAGTTTTGTTTTACTTTTTTTTTTTTTTTTAAGGGTTTTTAAATTATTTATTTATTTATTTATTTATGGCTGTGTTGGGTCTTCGTTTCTGTGCGAGGGCTTTCTCCAGCTGCGGCAAGCGGGGGCCACTCTTCATGGCGGTGCGCGGGCCTCTCACTATCGCGGCCTCCCCTGTGGAGCACTGGCTCCAGACGCGCAGGCTCAGTAGTTGTGGCTCACGGGCCCAGTTGCTCCGCGGCATGTGGGATCCTCCCAGACCAGGGCTCGAACCCGCGTCCCCTGCACTGGCAGGCAGATTCTCAACCACTGCACCACCAGGGAAGCCCCTGTTTTACTTTTTTGCTTTCATTTTTGTTTTTTAATTCCAATAGAGGTGTAAAGGTAAAGATTTGAGAGAGAGCTTTCACACCATTTTGCTCATAAAATGCTAAGTTTATTCAAGAAAAAAGAAGGGCACGGTGTGTTTAGAGGCAACAATGAGACAACGAAAGACTCTTACAGGCTGCCGAGGGGACTTATAGGTCTGAGGTTAAAAGATAGAACAAGTCTTACATTAGAACAGAATGGATTTGAGTGGATTTGAAGGCCTTGGCTGTTAGGGCAAAGTTGATGGAATTGCTCTTATAACTGTGATCTTAACTGACTTAAGAGCAGAAAGGTAAAAAAATAAAATTTGAAGAAAATTTTTTCCATAGAGACCAGAAAAATATTCAGCCTTAATTCAGTTTGCTGCTCTTTTTTCCTCGGAGGGCAGTAACCTAGGAAGCCTTCACAAGTGAATTTATGGGTTCCAGTTTGCTTTTCATTGGCTACATTAGATTTGCTGCTCAATTAAGAATGTTATCCACCCATTCAACTTTCCAAATGAACACAGGAGCAACTGTATAAATGTTAAATGCTAGAAAATTTTTTGGAATTTGTATTTGATATTAAATAACAACTCCTACCAGCTGGTTCTTGCTTGGCCAACCAAAAGCTTCAGAAAAACGCTCTTATTGAAAGATAGATCTATAGTCTTAAAGTAGACACTGAAATCCATTTATCACTGAAGGTTCTCCCTTAATCAATCAGAGAATTGAAAAATGTAATGAAAAGGAATTTAGAGATTAAAAATGGCCAGCATCATATATATTCTTTGGATATTCAGATGTATGAGGGGGGAAAAAAAGGCAGAGGGACACAGAAGGGGGAAGCAAGATGCAAGGAACAATTCCTTGGGAGCTTGCCAGCTGTAGCTCCTCCTGTAAAGGACACCTCCTTCAGGGTTCAACCTGACGGGGTGATCATTGCCTCAGACCTGCCATCTGCCTTAGGATGAAGCTACGTTCTGTCCTACATCTGTGATCATAAAAGGCAGTCCAGGGTTATTTCATAACCAATGGAAATATTTATGGGCTTTGTTGCCAAAGACAATTTGTATGTGTGTGTGACAGTATGTATGATGTTCTGGAGACAGAAACTCCAATCCAGGCATTTCATCCTGGCCTTTTCTTGCTACAGATGAGATACGGGTGTAGGCGGGCAGAATAATTCATTGCCGATGACAAAACCCTGATCACAACGTATAATGCCCAAGTTGATTGTCTGTGCAGGCAACTTTAGTTATTATTATGCCATTTCAGAGCACTTTATAATTAAGTTTCAGATGAAAATCCTTGTGGAAATGATTCACTAGCTTTCTATTTTGTTTTTCTTTTCTTTCTTTTTTCTCACTGCAGTTCTTCAGTTTCCCCTACCTGTATTTTATGACATTCCCCACTGCTATAAACTAATGCTCCTAGTTCATTTTTCAGCCTTTCCATTAATTTGGTATTTACTCCTTACTCAGATTCCCTAATAAAAGTGCTAATTATGATCATATCTAATAGTGACTAGGGAGGCACCCCACCAGCTCTTTCCTACCTCCAGCTGGACCCACTCACATCCATCATCAGGGTTTGGTTTGTCAGCCAGATTGCAATATTCCCAGCTGCCCTTCTCCAAGCCTGCTAAACCCAGTTTGGGAAATAAATCCAATTCACAAGACACTCTATCAATTATTCCAGCAAACCTCAGACGCAGAGCCACATTCTGTGTATTTACTAATGTAATACCGTTGGGAAAGAATCAAAGCTGAAGATGAAATCGAATTTATTCTTACCTGTTCTCATAATTATTTTACTTATTGCTCCTATATGTACAGATTTTTCTACAATCATCTGGCCTAATATTAAGTTCATGTGTTTACCTATCTTTCATGAAGCTGCAAATTCTAGCTGCAGTTCTAGGCTGCATGGAATTCTTGCCTTTTATGAGCTCCAATATTGATTCACAAAATGCGTCAAAACAAAGATTGATCTCTTGACTCTATTTTAATGTTCTTGAGCATGCTGATTATTTTCCTGAAAGCTATTTTGACAAATTCTTTCCTACTCTAAAATAATTTTAAATATTTTTGCTAATTGATTTAATGAGCACAATCCACATACTTTTAAAAAATCTTCTTATTCACTGCACAATGTTTACCTTATTTATTAGAAACTTTTCTTCTTTCAAATTTTACTTTAGTTATCCAGACACTATGTTAGCCATTTAATTTTTTAAAAATATGTTCTGTTTTAGTGTGATATTAAGACCCTGGAAAAACAATTCACTGTACCACAGAAGAAAGACAAGAAGAAAATATCAATGTAATTAGCTTCCTTCAATAACCAGGGGCCCCCGTGGGAAATTCTTGCCTTGTTGAAATCAGAGTATCCCTACTTTACTTATGATGTTTAGAACAACTCCATGTTTTTTCCAACTTTCCTCATTTCCTGATTACACGGAGATGAACAGCTCTTTTCTATCCCTACAATTCTGTCAACAGGCTCACTCCAAAGGTCAGTTTGGGTTCACATCAGCTGTACTCCACGTATGTGTCAGCTCTATTCACGCAACTGAGTCTTTAAGGTTGTGTTGCCATCAAAGTGATTTGTTGTTCAATCCACAGCTTCCAATACAACAGTTTGGAAGAGTTGTGCCCCTAGAAGTTCAGAAGCGCCTCCAGTTTTCCCCACAGAACTGTGTCTCCTCTCACCTAAGTTTTGAGGATGTAATTCTGATCCAGTACTGGCTGTCCTCACTTTGCAAGAACTCTAGTCGCCACAGCTTAGTTTAAAAAGCAGCAGACCCCAACCACACAGTTCAAATTTCAGTTACCATGTTGTCATCACCGTGAGAAGTTGCATAAAGTACACACTTCGCTACAAGCCGCTGTCCACAGATCACCAGGTAAATAACAGACGCGCGTCAGGATCATGACCAAACACCTGGCTTCTTTCAAAGTCTGTCACTGCAGATCCCGTCTCGTTCACAGTTAGGAAAGCACGTGCTTGTGTTGCCCCCTTGTCTCTCATTCTAGGTAATTAGTAGTAGGTTCCACTACTGAGACTTCTCGTTTGGATATAAATGATTCTCAAATTATGAAGATTATTAGCGTTACTGCTGTTAAGGAGATTAATGAGCCTATAGATGAAATGATATTTCATGCTGTATATGCATCAGGATAGTAACATCATGGCACCCCTTTTATTCTCCCGGTGGTGCCTCCAGGTGGTTCCTGAAGACATCTGGTTCCTTCCAAGTGACTTGTTCCAAAAATGGATAATCAAAGAGGGAAGTGGCCAACAAAGATGAAAGTGCTGACTTGAGGACACAGGGGGGAAGGGGAAGCTGGGATGAAGTAAGAGAGTAGAACTGACATGTATACAGTACCAAATGTAAAATGGATGGCTAGTGGGAAGCAGCCACATAGCACAGGGAGATCAACTCGATGCTTTGTGACCCCCTAGAGGGGTGGGATAGGGAGGGTGGGAGGGAGGCTCAAGAGGGAGGGGATATAGGGATATATGTATATGTATAGCTGATTCACTTTGTTATACAGTAGAAACTGACACACCATTGTAAAGCAATTATACTCCAGTAAAGAAGTGAAGAAAAAAAATGCAAGTGCAGCAAAGAAATGAGGAGCGATTACACTGGGAGAGCTATTTCACTGGAACTTGCATGGAGTCACAGCTGACTGTGGGGACACTGGCACAGCCACCATTGGGGAGGCTCTAGACCTACAGCCGGAGAGCCTAGTGGAGGTGAGGCTGTGGACAGACAGGTGTGGACAGACAAGAAGAAGACGGTGGTGAGGAAAAGGAGGACGATGTCTTACAGGAAGTGACGCTGTCAAAAATGTCTCACTAAAGAAATTCTTGGAGATATTTCACAACATTGAAAGGGAAAAGGAGACAATATGGGAAGCTGATCCAGATTTACTAAGGAATGTGATAATCGGCCAAGGCGGTTAGTTATATGACAACAATAAGGGCATCACTGTTCAAGCTACCCTTGGTAAGTTCTTTACAAATAAATGAAACTTTCATTATTAATGTTTCTAATTTTTTTTTGATGTGGACCATTTTTAAACTCTTTATTGAATTTGTTACAATATTGCTTCTGTTTTTTGTTTTTGGATTTTTGGCCGTGAGGCATGTGGGATCTTAACTCCCCAACCAGGGATCGAACCTGCACCCCTTGCATTGGAAGGCAGGGTCTTAACCACTGGACTGCCAGGGAAGTTCCCTCTGATATTTTAAATAGCAGTATGTTAAATAAATATTAGTTTTAGTATTTAAAAACATCTCCCTATATACTTAAAACCAACGATAAGAGAGTTTTAAGTGTTTTGATGACAGTTTCTAATAGCACAGAACGATCATAAATTTTCCCAATTATGATTCAGAGCTCCACGCTTGGTGTCAGTTGGCTCAGCCATTTAATGTTCCTTCACAACTGTGCAAAGTAAGGACAACCTGTAATAATTTAAAAAATTTCAACACCAATAGCTAAAAGGAACCTATGGTTTTCCGAACTAGGGAGACAGGAAACATGTTTATTTATTCATTGGTCTTAGTCTACACTGTCCTTATGGACATTCAATTTTACTATTTCAGCATGAAATAGCATATTGCCAATGTAAGTCCCCACATTTTTTCCCCAAAGCTTAATCTAAATGCGGCACAGGTTCTGATTTTCTTCCTTCCTGTTACAGAACTCAAGCAGCTTACACTCCTGGTAACAAAGTTGTGTATTGCTCTCACATGAGTACAGTTGTCTGCATAACCCAGGAAACAGAAGATGAGATTCTAAAAGGAGCTCTCATGGCTTACGATGGACTGAGTTCCACAGGATGCTTGCACTGAACCGCACCAAGAGAGCTCCATGTACACAAGTTTGAGCCCAACCGCAGTGGGAAGAGCTTTAGTCAGCTTGAGGGGAAAGAAAGCTCAGAGACAGTGGATGGAATCTTTTCCTCAAATTTTTGGATTGTCTAAATTAAACTTGCCACTCAAAGTATGAACACAGGAGTAGGGGCAAGATGGCGGAAGAGTAAGACGCGGAGATCACCTTCCTTCCCACAGATACAGTAGAAATACATCTACACGTGGAACTGCTCCTACAGAACACCCACTGAACGCTGGCAGAAGACGTCAGACCTCCCAAAAGGCAAGAAAATCCCCACGTACTTGGGTAGGGTAAAGAAAAAAGAAATAACAGAGACAAAAGAATAGGGACGGGACCTGCGCCAGTGGGAGGGAGCCGTGAAGGAGGAAAGGTTTCCAGGCACTAGGAAGCCCCTTTGTGGGCAGAGACTGCGGGTGGCAGAGGGGGGAAGCTTCGGAGCCGCGGAGGAGAGCACAGCCACAGGGGTGCGGAGGGCAAAGCGGAGAGACTCCCGCACAGAGGCTCAGCGTCAACCAGCACTCACCAGCCCGAGAGGCTTGTCTGCTCACCCGCCGGGGCGGGCGGGGGCTGGGAGCTGAGGCTCGGGCTTTGGTGCTAGCCGGGAGGGAGTCCGGGAAAAAGTCTGCAGCTGCCGAAGAGGCAAGAGACTTTTTCTTGCCTCTTTGTTTCGCGGCGCGCAAGGAGAGGGGATTCAGAGCGCTGCCTAAACGAAATCCAGAGACGGGTGCGAGTCGCGGCTATCAGCGCGGATCCCACAGCAACAGGGGCGCAGAGGGAAAAACGGAGAGATTCCCGCACAGAGGCTCAGCGCCGAGCAGCGCTCACCAGCCCGAGAGGCTTGTCTGCTCACCCGCCGGGGCGGGCGGGGCTGGGAGCTGAGGCTCGGGCTTCAGTGGGATCGCAGGGAGAGGACTGGGGTTGGCGGCGTGAACACAGCCTGAAGGGGTTGGCGTGCCGCGGCGAGCCGGGAGGGAGCTGGAGAGGAGGTCTGCAGCCGCCGAAGAGGCAAGAGACTTTTTCTTGCTTCTTTGTTTCGCGGCGCGAAAGGAGAGGGGATTCAGAGCGCCGCCTAGACGAACTCCAGAGGCGGGCGCGAGCCGCGGCTAACAGCGCGGACCCCAGAGACGGGCGCGAGCCGCGGCCATCAGCGTGGACCCCAGAGATTGGTAGGAGATGCTAAGGCTGCTGCTGCCGCCACCAAGAAGCCTGTGTGCGAGCACAGGTCACTCTCCACACCACCCCTCCCGGGAGCCGGTGCAGCTCGCCACTGCCAGGCTCCCGTGATCCGGGGACAACATCCCCGGGAGAACACACGGCGCGCCTCAGGCTGCTGCAACGTCACGACGCCTCTGACGCCACAGGCTCGCCCCGCCTCCTCCGTACCGCTCCCTCCCCCGGCCTGAGTAAGCCAGAGCCCCCGAAGCAGCTGCTCCTTTAACCCCGTTCTGTCTGGGCGGGGAACGGACGCCCTCAGGCGACGTACATGCAGAGGCGGGTCCAAATCCAAAGCTGAACGCTGCGAGCTGTACGAACAAAGAAGAGAAAGGGAAATCTCTCCCAGCAGCCTCAGAAGCAGCGGATTAAAGCTCCACAAACAACTTGATGTGCCTGCATCTGTTGAATACCTGAATAGACAACGAATCATCCCAAATTCAAAAAGTGGACTTTAGGAGCAGGATATATTAATTTCCCCTTTTCATTTTTTTTGTGAGTGTATATGTGTATGCTTCTGGGTGAGATTTTGTCTGTATAGCTTTGCTTTCACCATTAGACCTAGGGTTAGGTCCGTCCATTTTTTTTTTTTACTTAAAAAAAATTTTTTTTTCCTAATATATGTTTTCTTAATAATTTTTTCCATATTTTCTATTTTAAGAAATTAAAAAAATTTTTAATAAGTTTTTTCATATTTTTTATTTTAAAAAATTAAAATTTTTTTTCTTAATAAATTTTTTTTCTTAAAAATTTTTTCTTATTTTTTACTATAAAAAATTAATCTATTTTTAAAATTAAAAAAAATTTTTTTCTGAATACATTTACTCTTAATAATTTTTTTTCTTATTTTTTATTATAATAGCTTTATTTTATTTTATTTTATCCTCTTTCTTTCTTTCTATTTTTTTTCTCCCTTATATTCTGAGCTGTGTGGATGAAAGGCTCTTGGTGCTCCAGCCAGGCATCAGGGCTGTGCCTCTGAGGTGGGAGAGCCAACTTCAGGACACTGGTCCACAAGAGACCTCCCAGCTCCACGTAATACCAAACGGCGAAAATCTCTCAGAGATCTCCATCTCAACATCAAGACCCAGCATCACTCAATGACCAGCAAGCTACAGGGCTGGACACCCTATGCCAAACAACTAGCAAGACAGGAACACAGCCCCATCCATTAGCAGGGAGGCTGCCTAAAATCATAAGGCCACAGACACCCCAAAACACACCACCAGACGTGGACGTGCCCACCAGAAAGACAAGATTCAACCTCATCCACCAGAACACAGGCAATAGTCCCCTCCACCAGGAAGCCTACACAACCCACTGAACCAACCTTACCCACTGGGGACAGATACCAAAAACAATGGGAACTACGAACCTGCAGCCTGTGAAAAGGAGACCCCAAACACAGTAAGATAAGCAAAATGAGACGACAGAAAAACACACAGCAGATGAAGGAGCAGGGTCAAAACACACCAGACCTAACAAATAAAGAGGAAATAGGTACTCTACCTGAAAAAGAATTCAGAATAATGATAGTAAGGATGATCCAAAATCTTGGAAATAGAATAGACAAAATGCAAGAAACATTTAACAAGGACGTAGAAGAACTAAAGAGGAACCAAGCAACGATGAAAAACACAATAAATGAAATTAAAAATACTCTAGACGGGATCAATAGCAGAATAACTGAGGCAGAAGAAAGGATAAGTGACCTGGAAGATAAAATGGTGGAAATAACTACTGCAGAGCAGGATAAAGAAAAAAGAATGAAAAGAACTGAGGACAGTCTCAGAGACCTCTGGGACAACATTAAACGCACCAACATTCGAATTATAGGGGTCCCAGAAGAAGAAGAGAAAAAGAAAGGGACTGAGAAAATATTTGAAGAGATTATAGTTGAAAATTTCCCTAATATGGGAAAGGAAATAGTTAATCAAGTCCAGGAAGAACAGAGAGTCCCATACAGGATAAACCCAAGGAGAAACACGCCAAGACACATATTAATCAAACTGTCAAAAATTAAATATAAAGAAAACATATTAAAAGCAGCAAGGGAAAAACAACAAATAACACACAAGGGAATCCCCATAAGGTTAACAGCTGATCTTTCAGCAGAAACTCTGCAAGCCAGAAGGGAGTGGCAGGATATACTTAAAGTCATGAAGGAGAAAAACCTACAACCAAGATTACTCTACCCAGCAAGGATCTCATTCAGATGTGATGGAGAAATTAAAACCTTTACAGACAAGCAAAAGCTGAGAGAGTTCAGCACCACCATACCAGCTATACAACAAATGCTAAAGGAACTTCTCTAGGCAAGAAACACAAGAGAAGGAAAACACCTACAATAACAAACACAAAACATTTAAGAAAATGGGAATAGGAACATACATATCGATAATTACCTTGAATGTAAATGGATTAAATGCTCCCACCAAAAGACACAGACTGGCTGAATGGATACAAAAACAAGACCCATATATATGCTGTCTACAAGAGACCCACTTCAGACCTAGAGACACATACAGACTGAAAGTGAGGGGATGGAAAAAGATATTCCATGCAAATGGAAATCAAAAGAAAGCTGGAGCAGCAATTCTCATATCAGACAAAATAGACTTTAAAATAAAGAATATTATAAGAGACAAAGAAGGACACTATATAATGATCAAGGGATCGATCCAAGAGGAAGGTATAACAATTGTAAATATTTATGCACCCAACATAGGAGCACCTCAATACATAAGGCAAATACTAACAGCCATAAAAGGGGAAATCGACAGGAACACAATCATAGTAGGGGACTTTAACACCCCACTTTCACCAATGGACAGATCATCCAAAATGAAAATAAATAAGGAAACACAAGCTTTAAATGATACATTAAACAAGATGGACTTAATTGATATTTATAGGACATTCCACCCAAAAACAACAGAATACACATTTTTCTCAAGTGCGCATGGAACATTCTCCAGGATAGATCATATCTTGGGTCACAAATCAAGCCTTGGTAAATTTAAGAAAATTGAAATCATATCAAGTATCTTTTCCGACCACAACGCTATGAGACTAGATATCAATTACAGGAAAAGATCTGTAAAAAATACAAACACATGGAGGCTACACAATACACTACTTAATAACGAAGTGATCACTGAAGAAATCAAAGGGGAAATCAAAAAATACCTAGAAACAAATGACAATGGAGATATGACGACCCAAAACCTATGGGACGCAGCAAAAGCAGTGCTAAGAGGGAAGTTTATAGCAATACAAGCCTACCTCAAGAAACAGGAAACATCTCGAATAAACAACCTAACCTTGCAACTAAAGCAATTAGAGAAAGAAGAACAAAAAAACCCCAAAGCTAGGAGAAGGAAAGAAATCATAAAGATCAGGTCAGAAATAAATGAAAAAGAAATGAAGGAAACAATAGCAAAAATCAATAAAACTAAAAGCTGGTTCTTTGAGAAGATAAACAAAATTGATAAACCATTAGCCAGACTCATCAAGAGAAAAAGGGAGAAGACTCAAATCAATAGAATTAGAAATGAAAAAGGAGAAGTAACCACTGACACTGCAGAAATACAAAAGATCATGAGAGATTACTACAAGCAACTCTACACCAATAAAATGGACAACCTGGAAGAAATGGACAGATTCTTAGAAATGCACAAACTGCCGAGACTGAACCAGGAAGAAATAGAAAATATGAACAGACCAATCACAAGCACTGAAATTGAAACTGTGATTAAAAATCTTCCAACAAACAAAAGCCCAGGACCAGATGGCTTCACAGGTGAATTCTATCAAACATTTAGAGAAGAGCTAACACCTATCCTTCTCAAACTCTTCAAAAATATTGCAGAGGGAGGAACACTCCCAAACTCATTCTACGAGGCCACCATCACCCTGATACCAGACAAAGATGTCACAAAGAAAGAAAACTACAGGCCAATATCACTGATGAACATAGATGCAAAAATCCTCAACAAAATACTCGCAAACAGAATCCAACAGCACATTAAAAGGATCATACACCATGATCAAGTGGGGTTTATCCCAGGAATGCAAGGATTCTTCAATATACGCAAATCAATCAATGTGATAGACCATATTAACAAATTGAAGGAGAAAAACCATATGATCATCTCAATAGATGCAGAGAAAGCTTTTGACAAAATTCAACACCCATTTATGATAAAAGCCCTGCAGAAAGTAGGCATAGAGGGAACTTTCCTCAACATAATAAAGGCCATATATGACAAACCCACAGCCAACATTGTCCTCAATGGTGAAAAACTGAAACCATTTCCACTAAGATCAGGAACAAGACAAGGTTGCCCACTCTCACCACTATTATTCAACATAGTTTTGGAAGATTTAGCCACAGCAATCAGAGAAGACAAAGAAATAAAAGGAATCCAAATTGGAAAAGAAGAAGTAAAGCTGTCACTGTTTGCAGATGACATGATACTATATATAGAGAATCCTAAAGATGCTACCAGAAAACTCCTAGAGCTAATCAATGAATTTGGTAAAGTAGCAGGATACAAAATTAATGCACAGAAATCTCTTGCATTTCTATACACTAATGACGAAAAATCTGAAAGTGAAATTAAGAAAACACTCCTGTTTACCATTGCAACAAAAAGAATAAAATATCTAGGAATAAACCTACCTAAGGAGACAAAAGACCTGTATGCAGAAAATTATAAGACACTGATGAAAGCAATTAAAGATGATACAAATAGATGGAAAGATATACCATGTTCCTGGATTGGAAGAATCAACATTGTGAAAATGACTCTACTACCCAAAGCAATCTACAGATTCAATGCAATCCCTATCAAACTACCAATGGCATTTTTCACAGAACTAGAACAAAAAATTTCACAATTTGTATGGAAGCACAAAAGACCCCGAATAGCCAAAGCAATCTTGAGAACGAAAAATGGAGCTGGGGGAATCAGGCTCCCTGACTTCAGAGTATATTACAAAGCTACAGTAATCAAGACAGTTTGGTACTGGCACAAAAACAGAAATATAGATCAATGGAACAGGATAGAAAGCCCAGAGATAAACCCACACACATATGGTCACCTTATCTTTGATAAAGGAAGCAAGCATATACAGTGGAGAAAAGACAGCCTCTTCAATAAGTGGTGCTGGGAAAATTGGACAGATACATGTAAAAGTATGAAATTAGAACACTCCCTGACACCATGCACAAAAATAAACTCAAAATGGATTAAAGACCTAAGTGTAAGACCAGACACTATCAAACCCTTAGATGAAAACATAGGCAGAACACTCTATGACATACATCACAGCAAGCTTCTTTTTGACCCAGCTCCCAGAGAAATGGAAATAAGAACACAAATAAACAAATGGGACCTAATGAAACTTAAAAGCTTTTGCACAGCAAAGGAAACCATAAACAAGACCAAAAGACAACCATCAGAATGGGAGAAAATATTTGCAAATGAAGCAACTGACAAAGGATTAATCTCCAAGATTTACAAGCAGCTCATGCAGCTCAATAACAAAAAAACGAACAACCCAATCCAAAAATGGGCAGAAGACCTAAATAGACATTTCTCCAAAGAAGATATACAGATGGCCTACAGACACATGAAAGAATGCTCAACATTATTAATCATTAGAGAAATGCAAATCAAAACTACAATGAGATATCATCTCACACCGGTCAGAATGGCCATCATCAAAAAATCTAGAAACAATAAATGCTGGAGAGGGTGTGGAGGAAAGGGAACTCTCTTGCACTGTTGGTGGGAATGTAAATTGATACAGCCACTATGGAGAACAGTATGGAGGTTTCTTAAAAAACTAAAAATAGAACTACCATACGATCCAGCAATCCCACTACTGGGCATATACCCTGAGAAAACCATAGTTCAAAAAGAGTCATGTACCAAAATGTTCATTGCAGCTCTATTTACAATAGCCAGGACATGGAAGCAACCTAAATGTCCATCAACAGATGAATGGATAAAGAAGATGTGGCACATATATACAATGGAATATTACTCAGCCATAAAAAGAAATGAAATGGAGGTATTTGTAATGAGGTGGATGGAGTTAGAGTCTGTCATACAGAGTGAAGTAAGTCAGAAAGAGAAAAACAAATACAGTATGCTAACACATATATACGGAATCTAAGGAGAAAAAAAAAAAGGCCATGAAGAACCTAGTGGCAAGACGGAAATAAAGACACAGACCTACTAGAGAATGGACTTGAGGATATGGGGAGGGGGTTGGGTGAGATGTGACAGGGTGAGAGAGTGTCATGGACATATATACACTACCAAATGTAAAATAGATAGCTAGTGGGAAGCAGCTGCATAGCACCGGGAGATCAGCTCGGTGCTTTGTGACCACCTAGAGGGGTGGGATGGGGAGCGTGGGAGGGAGGGAGATGCAAGAGGGAAGAGATATGGGAACATATTGTATATGTATAACTGATTAACTTTGTTATAAAGCAGAAGCTAACACACCATTGTAAGGCAATTATACTTCAATAAAGATGTTTAAAAAAAAAAAAAAGTATGAACACAGATTGTCTCTTGTTTATTCAGAGACTCACAATGGCCCAAAGAGCAAGTGGTTGCCAAAGGGACAGAGTGACTAGAAAAGAACGAGAAGTTCTTATCCTGCAATACCTTTTATTCCTAAGAATGTTATTTGGAACCCCAGATTCATTTTCTCCTACTGTCAGCATTATACACAGTGAACATGCCAGCCCACAGAAACCTATTTAACCCAAAGTTCCCCTCAAAAGAGACGCTAATTGTTACATTTTTCTAAAGATTATTTTACTCAATAAGCTGATGACAAGGAATATAGCCAGAACACAGGAGGGGTATAAAAAGTCTACGGAAACTGTATTTATTTATTTATTTTTAATTAATTAATTAATTTTTGGCTGTACTGGGTCTTCATTGCTGTGTGCAGGCTTTCTCTAGTTGCGGTGAGCTGGGGCTACTCTTTGCTGCGGTGTGTGGGCTTCTCATTGAGGTGGCTTGTCTTGTTGCAGACCATGGGGTCTAGGCATGTGGGCTTCAGTAGTTGCGGCACGTGGGCTCAGTAGTTGTGGCTCATGGGCTCTAGAGTGAAGGCTCAGTAGTTGTGGCGCACAGGCTTAGTTGCTCCGCGGCATGTGGGATCCTCCCAGACCAGGGCTCGAACCCATGTCCCCTGCATTGGCAGGCAGATTCTTAACCACTGTACCACCAGGGAAGTCCCCAGAAACTGTCTTTAACTTGCATTATTTTGCTTAGGAAACCCAGATGAACAATAAAAATATCACTTGTAATTTGACCACCCACAGATAACCATGCTTAATATTTTGATGCTTATTATCTGAGACTTATTTCTATACACATGTGTATAAATGTGTGTAATGTTAATTTCTAACAAAGGTATGATCATACTATGAATTTTACTTTGAAACCTGCTTTTCCTCACTTAACATATTACAGATATCATAGTGAGAAATATGTATCTACATGATAATTATTAAAGGCTTTACATATTCTATCAGTGAAGCACAACTTGGCAAAGGACTTTCTCATTAACAGCGGACTAGGTGATACAGAAGAACTCATACATGATCTGGAAGATAGAATAATGGAAATCACCCAATCGGAACAGCAAAAAGAAAAACAAATTTTTAAAAATGAGAAGAGTTTAAAGCATCTCTGAGACAACAACAAGCATACCAACATTTGCATTATAGGGGTCCCAGAAGGAGAAGACAAGAAGGGATCAAAAATGCATTTGAGGAAATTATGGCTGAAATGCTCCGAACCTGAAGAAGGAAACATATATCCAGGTACAGGGAGCACAGAGGGTCTCAAACAAGATAAACCCAAACAGACGCACACCAAGACATATCATAGTTAAAATGGCAAAACTTAAAGATAAAGAGAGAATTCTAAAGGCAGCAAGATTAAAACAAAGAGAACAAGGGAACCTTCATAAGGCTATTAGCTGATTTTTCTACAGAAATGTTGCAGGCCTGAAGGGAGTGGTGTATTCAAAGTGCTGAAAGGGAAACACCTGCAACCTAGGACACTCTACCCAGCAAGATTATCATTCAGAATTGAAGGAGAGATGAAGAACTTCTCAGACAAGCAAAAGCTAAAAATGTTCAACTCTACTAAACCTACCCTAAAAGAAATGTTAAAGGGTCTTCTCTAAGTGGAAAAGAAAATGTTACAACAAGAAGTAAAAAGTTATAGGAAAGGGAAAATCCCCTACTAAAGGAAAATATATAGTGAAGGCTATGGATAAACCACTTAAATAAGATAGTACAGAGATTAAAAGACAAAAATTGTAAAATCAAGTACAGTTGTATAACTACAATAAACAGATAAGGGATAAACATGACGGTATAAAAATAAAATAAAAAACACAAAACTTGGGGGAAAATGGTTCAAGATAGCAGAGTAGAAGGATGTGTGCTCACTCCCTCTTGCGAGAGCACCAGAATCACAACTAACTGCTGAACAATCATTGACAGGAAGACACTGGAACTCATGAAAAAAGATACCCCACATCCAAAGACAGAGGAGAAAGTGCAATGAGACGGTAGAGGGGCGCAATCACAAAAAAATCAAATCCCATAACCACTGGGTGGGTGACTCACAAAATGGAGAACAATTATACCACAGAAGTCCACCCACTGGAGTGAAGGTACTGAGCCTCACGTCACTCTTCCCAACCTGGGGGTCCAACAGTGGGAGGAGGAATTCCAAGAGAATCAGACTTCGAAGGCTAGTGGACTTGACTACAGGACTTTGACAGGACTAGGGGAAACAGAGACTCCACTCTTGAAGGGCACAAACAAAGTAGTGTGCACAACAGGACCCAAGGGGAAGGAGCAGTAACCATATAGGGGACTGAACCAGACCTACCTGCTGGTGTTGGAGGGTCTCCTGCAGAGGCAAGGGGTAGCTGTGGCTCACCGTGAGGACAAGGACACTGGCAGCAGAAGCTCTGGGAAGTACTCCTGGACATGAGCCCTCCCAGAGTCTGTCATTAGCCCCACCAAAGAGCCTGTAGCCTCCAGTGCTGAGTCACCTCAGGCCAAGCAACCAACATGGAGAGAACTCAGCCACACCCATCAGCAGACAAGTGGATTAAAGTTTTTCTGAGCTTTGCCCACCAGAGTAACACCAAGCTCTACCCACCACCAGTCCCTCCCATCAGGAAACTTGCACAAGCCTCTTAGATAGCCTCATACACCAGAGGGCAGACAGCAGAAGCAAGAACCACAATCCTACAGCCTGTGGAAAAAAAACCACATTCACAGAAAGACAGACAAAATGAAAAGGCAGAGAACTTTGTACCAGATGAAGGAACAAGATAAAACCCCAGAACAACAACTAAATGAAGTGGAGCTAGGCAACCTTCCAGAAAAAGAAACCAGAATAATGATAGTGAAGATGATCCAGGACCTTGGAAAAAGAATGGAGGCAAAGATCAAGAAGATGCAAGAAATGTTTAACAAAGACCTAGAAGAATTAAAGAACAAACACGTAGAAGAATTAAAGAACAAACAAAGAGAGATGAACAATACAATAACTGAAATGAAAAATACACCAGAAGGAATCAGTAGCAGAATAACTGAGGCAGAAGAACAGATAAGTGACCTGGAAGACAAAATGGTGGAATTCACTGTCATGGAACAGAATAAAGAAAAAAGAATGAAAAGAAATGAAGACAGCCTAAGAGACCTCCAGGACAACGTTAAACGCACCAACAGTTGCATTATAGGGGTCCCAGAAGGAGAAGAGAGAGAGAAAGGACCCCAGAAAATATTTGAAGAGATTATAGTCGAAAACTTCCCTAAAATGGGAAAGGAAATAGCCACCCAAGTCCAGGAAGTGCAGAGAGTCCCAGGCAGGATAAACCCAAGGAGAAACACGCCGAGACACATAGTAATCAAAGTGGCAAAAATTAAAGACAAAGAAAAATTATTGAAAGCAACAAGGGAAAAACAACAAATAACATACAAGGGAACTCCCATAAGGTTAACAGCTGATTTCTCAGCAGAAACTCTACAAGCCAGAAAGGCATGGCATGATATATTTAAAGTGATGAAAAGGAAGAACCTACAACCAAAATTACTCTACCCAGCAAGGATCTCATTCAGATTTGACAGAGAAATTAAAACCTTAACAGACAAGCAAAAGCTAAGAGAATTCAGCACCACCAAACCAACTTTACAACAAATGCTAAAGGAACTTCTATAGGCAGGAAACACAAGAGAAGGAAAAGACCTACAATAACAACCCAAAACAATTGAGAAAATGGTAATAGGAACATACATATCAATAACTACCTTAAATATAAATGGATTAAATGCTCCAACCAAAAGGCATAGACTGGCTGAATCGATACCAAAACAAGACCCAAATATTTGCTGTCTACAAGAGACCCACTTTGGGGGCTTCCCTGGTGGCGCAGTGGTTGAGAATCTGCCTGCCAATGCAAGGGACATGGGTTCGAGCTCTGGTCTGGGAAGATCCCACATGCTGCAGAGCAACTATAGGCCCGTGAGCCACAACTACTGAGCCTGTGCGTCTGGAGCCTGTGCTCCGCAACAAGAGGCCGCGATAGTGAGAGGCCTGTGCACCGTGATGAAGAGTGGCCCCCACTTGCCGCAACTAGAGAAAGCCCTCACACAGAAACGAAGACCCAACACAGCCAAAAATAAATAAATAAATACATAAATTAAAAAAAAAAAAAAAGAGACCCACTTCAGACCTAGAGACACATACAGACTGAAAGTGAGGGAATGGAAAAAGATATTCCATGCAAATGGAAATCAAAAGAACACTGGAGTAGCAATACTCATATCAGATAAAATAGACTTTAAAACAAAGAATGTTAGAAGAGACAAGGAAGGACACTACATAATGATCAAGGGTTCAATCCAAGAAGAAGATATAACAATTATAAATATATATGCACCCAACATCGGAACAGCACAATACATAAAACAAATGCTAACAGCTATAAAAGAGGAAATCAACAGTAACACAAAAATAGTGGGGGACTTTAACACCACACTTACACCAATGGACAGATATCCAGAGAGAAAATTAATAAGGAAACATAAGCTTTAAATGACACAATAGACCAGATAGATTTAATTGATATTTATAGGACATTCCATCTGAAAACAGCAGATTACACTTTCTTCTCCCATGCACATGGAACATTCTCCAGGATAGGTCACATCTTGAGTCACAAATCAAGCCTTGGTAAATTTAAGGAAATTGAAATCATATCAAGCATCTTTTCCAACCACAATGTTATGAGATTAGAAATCAATTATAGGGAAAGAAATGTAAAAAACACAAATACATGGAGACTAAACAATACGGTGCTAAATAATCAAGAGATCGCTAAAGAAATCAAAGAGGAAATCAAAAAATACCTAGAAACAAAGGACAATGAAAACACAAAGATCCAAAACCTATGGGATGCAGTGAACGCAGTTCTAAGAGGGAAGTTTATAGCAATACAATCCTACCTCAAGAAACAAGAAGAATCTCAAATAAACAATCTAACATTACACATAAAGGAAACAGAGAAAGAAGAACAAACAAAACCCAAAGTTAGTAGAAGGAAAGAAATCATAAAGATCACAGAAGAAATAAATGAAATAGAAACAAAGAGAACAAGAGCAAAGATAAGAGCAAAACTATTAGCAAACAATAGCAAATCAACAGCTGGTTCTTTGAGAAGATAAACAATATTGATAAACCACTAGCCACACTCATCAAGGAAAAGAGGGAGAGGACTCATATCAATAAAATTAGAAATGAAAAAGGAGAAACTACAATGGACACCTCAGAAATACAAAGCATCCTAACAGACTACTACAAGCAACTCTATGCCAATAAAATGGACAACCTGGAAGAAATGGACAAATTCTTAGAAAGGTATAACCTCCCAAGACTGAACCAGGAAGAAATAGAAAATATGAACAGACCAATCACAAGCACTGAAATTGAAACTATGATTAAAAATCTTCCAAAAGATAAAAGCCCAGGACCAGATGGCTTCACAGGCGAATTCCTTTTTTTTTTTTAATCAGTCATCAATTTTATACACATCATTGTATACATGTCAATCCCAATCATCACAGGCGAATTCTATCAAACATTTAGAGAACAGCTAAGACTCATCCTTCTCAAACTCTTCCAAAATATAGCAGAGGGAGGAACACTCCCAAACTCATTCTACTAGGCAACCATCACCCTGATACCAAAACAAGACAAAGATACTACAGAAAAAGAATATTACAGAACAATATCACTTATGAATATAAATGCAAAAAACCTCAACAGAATACGAGCAAACAGAATCCAACAACACATTAAAAGGATCATACACCATGATCAAATGGGGTTTATCCCGGGGATGCAAGGATTCTTCAATATACAAAAATCAATCAATGTGATATGCCATATTAACAAATTGAAGATTAAAAACCACATGATCATCTCAATAGAGGCAGAAAAATCTTTTGACAAAATTCAACACCCATTTATGATAAAAACTCTCCAGAAAGTGGGCATAGAGGGAACCTACCTCAACATAATAAAGGCCATATATGACAAACCCACAGCAAATATTCTCAATGGTGAAAAACCGATAGCATCTGGAAGTCCTAGCCATGGCAATCAGAGAAGGAAAAGAAATAAAAGGAATCCAAATTGGAAAAGAAGAAGTAAAACTGTCACTGTTTGCAGATGACATGATACTGTACATAGAGAATCCTAAAGATGCCACCTAACTACTACAGCTAATCAATGAATTTGGTAAAGTTGCAGGATACAAAATTAATGCACAGAAATCTCTTGCATTCCTATACACTAACAATGAAATATCAGAAGGAGAAATTAAGGAAACAATCCCATTCACCATTGCAACGAAAAGAATAAATACCTAGTAATAAACTTACCTAAGGAGGTAAAAGACCTGTACTCAGAAAACTATAAGACACTGATGAAAGAAATCAAAGATGACACAAACAGATGGAGAGATATAACATGTTCTTGGATTGGAAGAATCAATATTGTGACCCAATGCAATCCCTATCAAATTACCCTATCCCTATCATATTACCAATGGCATTTTTTACAGAACTAGAACAAAAAAATTCTTAAAATTTGTATAGAGACACAAAAGATCCCAAATAGCCAAAGCAATCTTGAGGGAAATAAACGGATCTGGAGGAATCAGACTCCCTGACTTCCGACTATACTACAAAGCTACAATAATGAAGACAATATGGTACTGGCACAAAAACAGAAATGTAGATCAATGGAAAAGGATAGAAAGCCCAGAGATAAACCCACACACCTATGGTCAACTAACCTATGACAAAGGAGGCAAGAATATACAATGGAGAAAAGACAGCCTCTTCAATAAGTGGTGCTGGAAAAACCGGACAGCTACATGTAAAAGAATGAAATTAGATCACTCCGTAACACCATACACAAAAATAAACTTAAAATGGGTTAAAGACCTAAATCTAAGACTGGACACTCTAAAATTCTAGAGGAAAACATAGGAAGAACACTCTTTGACATGAATCACAGCAAGATATTTTGACCCACCTCCTAGAGTAATGAAAATAAAAACAAAAATAAACAAATGGGACCTAATGAAACTTAAAAGTTTTTGCACAGCAAAGGAAACTATAAACAATACAAAAAGACAACCCTCAGAATGGGAGGAAATATTTGCAAATGAATCAACAGACAAAGGATTAATCTCCAAACTATATAAACAGCTCATGCAGATCAACATTAAAAAAACAAACAACCCAATCCAAAAATGGGCAGAAGACCTAAATAGACATTTCTCCAAAGAAGACATACAGATGGCCAAGAGGCACATGAAAAGATGCTCAACATCACTAACTATTAGAGAAATGCAAATCAAAACTACAATGAGGTATCACCTCATACTGGTTAGAATGGGCATCATCAGAAAATCTACAAACAACAAATGCTGGAGAGGGTGTGGAGAAAAGGGAACACTCTTGCACTGCTGGTGGGAATGTAAATTGATACAGCCACTATGGTGAATAGTATGGAGGTTCCTTAAAAAACTAAAAATAGAATTACCATATGACCCAGCAATCCCACTACTGGACATATACCCAGAGAAAACTGTAATTCAAAAAGACACATGCACCCCAATGTTCATTGCAGCACTATTTGCAATAGCCAGGTCATGGAAGCAAACTAAATGCCCATCAATAGACGAATGGATAAAGAAGTTGTGGTACATATATACGATGGAATATTACTCAGCCATAAAAAGAAACGAAATTGGGTCATTTGTAGAGATGTGGATGGACCTAGAGACCGTCATACAGAGCGAAGTAAGTCAGAAAGAGAAAAACAAATATCGTACATTAACGCATATATGTGGAACCTAGAAAAATGGTACAGATGAACTGGTTTGCAGGGCAGAAATAGAGACACAGATGTAGAGAACAAATGTATGGACACCCAGGAGGGAAAGTGGGGAGGGGGGGGGGGGCTCGTGGTGGGATGAATTGGGAGATTGGGATTGACATATATACACTAATATGTATAAAATAGATAACTAATAATAACCTGCTGTATTAAAAAAACAATAAAAATTAAATTAAAAAAAGAAAAAGAAAAACGTGGGAAATGAGAATAAAAAACATAGATCTGCAGAATGTGTTTGAACTTAAATGACTATTAGTTTAAAACAAGTAGATATAGTTATAAGATAACATGTAGGGACCCCATGGTAACCACAAATCAAAAGCCTACAAATAGACACACAAAAACTAGAGAGAAAGGAACACAAACATACCACTAAAGGAAATCATCAAACCACAAGGAATGAAACAAAAAGAAGAAAAGAACAGAAAATAACTAGGAAAACAAATAACAAAATGCAATAATTATACACCTGTCAATAACCACTTTAAATGTCAACAGACCAGAATGTTTATTTTTTATTATAAACATACACATATGTATATCATTGAATATCTGTCTTCACATATTTCTTTCCTCTGGATAGATTGTTTTAGAATTAAAATGTTAAGTCCAAGTATGCTGTAGTTATACGATCTATTAATATCATACAATTAAGTTTTTATTTCAGATATTGTAATTTTTTAGTTCTAGGATTTCCATTTGATTCTTTTTACTGAAATTTCTTAATTTCTTCCCATTGCTTCCATATGTTTCTGTAGATTTGTTAACATATTAAACATGCTAATTTTATCATCTGAGTGATCTGCTATTCTGTTTCTGTTAACCATATTTTCCTCTTGACTATGAATTACATTTTCTGTTTTATCATATACCTAGAAAATTTTTTAATTGTATACTAAGCTTTGTAGATGGTACATTGTGGAGGTTTTTAAGCAAGAGTTATCTGAGGGTTCCGTTTTGTTTTGTTTTTGTTCTCAATTAAATGCAATTGAACCTAGTACTACCTAATACATTATGTTTATCTGGGTTTGTTTCTGAGCTATTCCATCCTACTGATCTATTTGTGCACTTGGCTTCCAGTAAAAAACTGTGTTAACTTCCTCTGAAAAGTATTGAGTTTTGTTCCTGCAAATAATTAAACTGTTGGCAGATCACATTGAGAGTGTGGAGGTGTGGTTTCAGGCTTTGTTAAATAAAGCTGGTACATTTCAGTTCTGCCCTTTCTCCTGAGACATGGGTCTCATTCCTAAACCACGGCCTTCTGGATTCCATGGAAAGCCTGGGGTGTTTCCCAAACATTGGTGGGAATCAAACTCCAAACTCTATCTCTCCAGCATCAGGGTAGCTGCTAAAATCTCTGTACCGCTTCTTTTTTTCAGCCTTCCAGCAGCTGTTTTCCCCTGGGGCATCCTGGCATCTTCCACACATGTGGAAGGATTTGAGAAGTTAGTACACAGATTTGGGGGCTCCCCCTTGTGTCTCTTTCTTTTCTGGAATTTCTTCCCCTCGCTTCCTGGCGCCATGGCCACAGCTACTTGCCAGGAAGCATGGGAAATGTAGTCTCTGTTTCTGGTGCCATGCATTCACATTTTAATTACATTTTAACATATATTAGTCTATCAAGGTAAAAAATAAACTACGTTTATTGATAGCCACACATAACGTGAAAGGTTAGTATATTTCTACCTCCTCTTCCTTCCAATCCCCAAGTTTTTGTTGAAATAATCTGTCTCTAAAAAAAGAAAAATCCAACAATGAGAAGAATACAGCATCACTTCTCTATTATTTCAGCAAATAAAATCATAACCTGGTTATACACAAGAGGAAATATCAAACAGAAATTTAGAAAGTTTCTACAGAATAACTGACCTTCAAAAATGTCAAGGTCATTAAAGTCAATTAGACTGAGGAATTCTTCTAGACTGAAGGAAGCCAGGGAGATACGACAATTGGGTACAATGTGTGGTCCTGAATTAAACCTTTTGTTATGAGGGCATTGACAATGGGCAAAACTTGAATTTGGGACAAGGATATTCAGGAATTTGTCATGTTATTCATGCAACACTTGAGAGTTGGAAATTATTTGAAAATAAAATGTTTTTTAAAAAATAAATAAAAAGAAACATCCAGATTATCATGATTATTATTTTTCTTTTCAGATAGTACATATATTCTAATTCAATACATTATGTTTTTGGCATTTTAAGCTATGTTAACAATTTTAGACTTACACTTTTTCCATTTCTAATTTATGATTAACATTCCTCTATGTGCAATAACTTCAGGAGAGGTAAGCAAATAAAGCATTTTTTGAGCTGTTGTTTATCTGCAAATGTCTTTCCTGCTACTGCAGTGAACAATGGCTTTTCAGGCAGTATAGCTTTTATGCCACAACTGCTGACATTTCTTCCTCCTCTTTTAGTGTTGAGTCTCATAGAAGTATGTCAAAATGGATTTTTTGCCTTCTATAAGATTTTCTGACTAGATATTTGAACGATTTCCCCTTTGTTTCTGAAATTCAATTTAGTAGACTATGTCTCATCATTAATTTTATTTGGATTTTATGACCCCTTTATTATGAAGACCAAATCTTTTTAAAACTCCTGGAAATCATATTATATCTATGAATATTTTAAATTTTTTGGCTTGTTTGTCTGGGTACTTTTTCTTCATTTGCGGCAGTGTTTTCCCAAATTTTCATATCATTAAAATCACTCCATGTTCATATTTTGAAAAATAGGTAAACCTCAGTCGAATCCCCAACATACTCAACTAGCATCTCTGAGGATGGGGCTCAGGACGCAGCATTTTAAATGTGTCCAGGTGGATATCACACTCATAAACATTAGGGAAACATTTTTGTATTTTTCT
Organism: Balaenoptera ricei; assembly: GCF_028023285.1. Lineage (NCBI taxonomy): Eukaryota > Metazoa > Chordata > Mammalia > Artiodactyla > Balaenopteridae > Balaenoptera > Balaenoptera ricei. The sequence goes on along the minus strand of NC_082650.1, from coordinate 88,274,177 downwards.
TTATGCCTATATTTGACTTTTCTGCATCTATCCTCTGTGTCCTTTGTACCTTAGTCCTTTATTTTTTTTCCTTTATCTTCTCCGAGACTTTCTTGAGCTGCTTTCCTAGTTCACTGATCCAGTTTTCTGTGGTATCTACTCTGCTGTTCAATGACTGATTTTTCAAATTCAGTACTCACAAGTCACCTGAAATAAAACTGTCCCAGTTTCTGATTCTTCTGTTTATATAAATGCAAGAGCACTTGTGTCCTGTCAAGTAGACACATTAGATTTTTTTAAAACTTGGTCCTTTTTCTTGAAGAAGTCAGTTCCTCAGGGGCCATTTTGTCTGCCTTGACTTCTCCTTTTGAACTAGTGAATCATTTCCTATGTACCGTGTCTATATTGTGATTTTGTTGTACTTACAACCCATGGAGGGATGGACTTATCCACTTTTAGGGATGATATGCCCATGTGTTTATGCAGACCAAAAGGGGAAAGAGAAACTGATGTTTCTATAGTTTTTTTGTCTGCATAGTATTTATTCAGTGAAACAACGATCAAGAGTACACTTCACTTGGCTTCGCTTGGGATGGATCTTGCTTTGAGAAGGACAGCTGCATCCCCAGAGAGCTTAGAGATTCTCAATAAATAGTATCAAGAAAATAAATAAATGTTTCTTCACAGCTCTTCCTTATTGGAGATGGAGGAAAACAGGGGTGGTAGCAAAACTTCTCTGTGTATATATTTTTATATTATTTTTATTTTTGAAACATATGAAAGTATTATTCATTCAAAACCTAAATAAAGTTAAGGTAAAAAATAGTATAAAAAATTTAAAGGAAGGTGGTAGGAATGGTGTGAACAGCCCTAGGGAAAGTACTAGATTTTTTTTAAACAATAAAAATTATTTTCTTTAACAAGAGAACCAAGTGGTCACTCAATTCTAGTTTGTTTAGATTTTTGAAAGATCAGCTTTTAAATACAGGTTTCTGAAAATTCCTTTGGGATTTTCTCTAATGTATTAGCTCTTTATTAAAGTAACTATGCCCCATTTCTATTTGCACTGCTCTATTAAGAAGCCCATTCCTGTTTCAGTTAAGCAACAAGGTTAGGCAGAGGAAAATCAGAGAACTTAATCAATACACTTAGAACATGACAAGTGTACCAATTTCTGGCCCCGTGTTTCCTAAATAAAGACCTTTAATATATATATTTTATTATCGGGCGTGCCAAGTCTCACACATCATGTTGGAATTTTCAAATAGTTGCGTATGTTCTTAAAAAACAACCTCCCCTGGATGGTAGAGTGAAATTCTGAGACATAAAGTCCTATCCTGGCTCCAAACTGTATAAATTAAAGGAATATTGATCTTAAAATACCAGTACAGTAAATAATTGAAGCGTTAGCCAGCACTGCCAGTGGTATTGTTGGTTTTGTCTTCATAATGCTCTCCCAGGCAAGCACTTAAACAGCCAAACCCATTAGCTCTTTATAGAGATCAACTCTGTCTGCTTAGACAGATTTCTTTAAGCATATAGATCTCTTTCTTGAGTCTGATTACTTGCTCTGGCGTAGTGATGACAAAATTCACCATATTATCTGAACACCCATTTAAAGTAGCTATAAACACCTGCCTCCAAGATGAATACAGGTGCAAGAGAGGCACAGTTTTCTTATTGCCTCTTATTTTTCTGTTATGCACACTAGTTTGAAGTCAAGAACAGAGTATTCATTGGAGAAATGGCAGGACATGAATTCAGTGCCATTAATTGCCTTACCACCAAAAACACCAACACTTTTCTCCTTTGACTAACAAATTGAAAATAGTCTTCATTTTATAAGATTCTTTCAGAAGATGATATTTTAAACAACAACAACAAAATATTGGAACATGGGCAATTACAATTCTGCAGGATAAATGGCTATAGCTCCTCCTTGTGAAAATAATTGCAGATTTAAGTTGAAATCACTTATTAGTGAAAATAATGGGAGGATATTGATCAATACAAGATGTGACCATTATTTCACATTATTTAGTCTAAAAACAATAGTCCTTTTGGTGATGCAGCTTTCTTGAGATGATGTTATTTGGTGGGGCAGGGGGAGCAAAAAGCAGAGGGCTGGAAGTAAAGAGGCTGAAACAAACCACCCAGCAGGGTGTCTGGCACATAGCAACTTAGTGAGTGTTCATTGAATCAAAATCAGAATTGGGGGTCGGGACCTGTCAATCACCACTTGTGATCTTGGATGTTTTGCTCTCTAACACACAGTTTTCTCATTCACAGTGGTGTATGCCTCTCAGAATAACATGTTACAGTGTATACGAACATTTGAATCGTTTAAAGGGAACATACATTTTACAATCTGCTTCACTTAGAAATTATTCTTGTTCTGAGATATCAGAGACGGTGTTGGAACAAGCCCAGTGTTCAACTATTTGCTTAAATTTACACGCTTGTGTGGGCAAAACATTAATGCAATGGATAGGATTCCACCATTACGTAGATAGACCAAAAATAAACTGAATTCTGCAATTTTCTGTTTGTTTCAACAGGATTCTCAAGCTCCAGGCAACAAAGGGCTTCCATGTGTCAGTTCAGCCGTCCTAGCACCTGAACAGCCTGTTAGGAGTGGGATAGGAGCCAGGGTTTCTGCTAGGATCTAGCTGTCCCTGGGATGGGGTCTGTGCACCCCGTACACACAAGACGTTCTCCCCATCCCGTACACACGATGCTGTGTCTCCTCACCGTTTGCCTTGACTTTCAGAGTGTCTCCCAGATCCTACCCCCTGCTGCAGTCAGTACCTCTTCTGAGCCCCAAGTTTTCTTGAATTGGGCCCGGATGCCCTACCCCACTTCCTGCCTAGTTTCCTCCTAACAAAGTTCAGACTCCATTCTCTTACTCACCTCCCCCTACTCTCCATCCAGCCATGCCAAGGCACTGGGCAAAGATGTGATTAACCCTGAATTAACCTGGGAGTGACACATCACCACTCACCTGACTACTCATTAATAGACCCAATAATCATCTCGAGCTCACGTGCAGCTGTTACCCTTGAGTCCTCTTTCACTGATAAAATTGAAGCAACTAGAAGAGAACTTCCAGACCCCTACCTGCATCTCCACCTACATGCTCTGCCTTCTTATTTGTAACTAAGAGTGAACTACCGCTGCATCTATCTGAAACCAGGCCATCCACATAGACATAGGACCCCATCTCTTCTTTCCTCCTTAAGGGCATTGTTCTAGCAATTCTCTTCTACCTCTCCCACATCAACACATTTATTTTCTCTGCTAGTCTATTACCACGAAAATGCACTGTTATTTCTCCGGTACTATGAAAAACAAAAACAAAAACAAACAAACAAACTTTCCTTTGTCTCTCTGCTGCCAGATAGCACTATATTGTTTTGCTTTCCTAGAGCAAAATTCCTTGAAAGCACTATCTACACTGTCTCCAACTGCCCTCCTATTCTCTCTTAATACATTCCAATGTGTCTTTTATGCCCAGCTTCACCAAAATCACTCTTGTCTCGGTCACCTATAACAACCACATTACCAGTTTTCATTTCTCAATCCTCCCCCTCCTCAGTCTATGGGCAGCATTTGACGTGGGTGAGTGCGCCCCCTCCTGGATACACTTGGCAACTCCACTCTCCAGTGGAAGAGTCATCTGTCACCTGGGATGAGAAAACCCAGGAAACCCCTAGGCATTCTTTCAGAATACACCCAGGATCTGACTGTTCGTCCCACCTCCACTGCTGACACCCAACTGGAGCCACCATCACCTCCCTCTTGGATGTTTGTGATGACCTCCTAACTGGTCGTTCTGTTTCCACCCCTGCAGCATTACAATCTCTTTTCAACATCAGCCAGAGCACTCCCTTTAAACCGAAGTCAGATGATGTCTCTCTGTTCAGGCTCTTCCAGTTGTTTCCAATCTCGCTCAATGTAAAACCAAAGGCTTTAAAATCTCTTACAAGGATCTGCGGGATGTGATCGCCAATTCTGTTCCCTGAGACACTCCCCTCAGCTGTTCTGCTCCAGCATATGGGCCTTACAGTTTTTCTCAAACGTATTCCCGGAAGAACCCCTCTCTCTCTGTGGTGCCACCCCCTTCTGATCGCTCATTTCTGCCTCCAGTTTTCTGTGGATGTATCTGCTTGGAGGCACCCAAAGACGTGCAGAACCCCAGCTGCAAGGGAGTCTCCAGGTGTGATTTGTAGCCAGCTAGTTTCTGTAGTATAGCAGGGGATGGAATGGTACTGTGTACCAATCCGGTTAATGTGCCACAGGAATGCAATAATAACTAGGGGTTAGTGGAGAGAAAAGGTAGTGGAAATTAGTCATAATTTAGGCTACATCAGTGCAAGAAAATAGAGAGGTTGCCTTTGGGCACAAAATCAATAAAGTAGCATACTTACATTAAAAACAATAACATTAATTACACATGATAATTTGAATAGTATCATAGATAAATCTTACATGAACTATGCAAACAGAGTGCTAGACTTAACAGGTCCTTTATAAAATATATATGCTATCTCACCATTTACAGAAGTGATATATAAAATTTCCTTTTCAAAATCTCACAGAATTTTAAGAACCTTCTCTGGTGAGATTTTTTAATGGGCTTACTTCCAGGTGGGAAACAAAGATTCATAATGACTGGCTCAATGTCACGTGCCCGGCCAGAGATAAATTCCAAGAACTTGGTGTCTCTATTCATAAGACAATATTTGATTCTGCTTTAAGTGAAGAGATTGTGAGTGTTCAAAATAAAGCACAAGGAGAGCATATTAAATGAAAGTGGGCAATATATATTAGTCATTTCTTCATGGCAGGCTTAATAATTCAGTAATTCTAGGATCTAACAGTAACATCAAAGTACTGACTTGCTATTACTTTCTGCTACGGTTGCATTTCTTCCACACCACCACACAGGTTCTTTCAGATTCCACTCAGTCACTGATGGAACTTCCAACCCAGCTCAAAAATGCCTTACTACTGGATTATTTCCAGGATTCTCATGGCACTTTCCTTGAAAGTAGGTTTGTGGCTCTGTTCAATATTTTCTACACCTTCCAAACCATCATCAATCACAATGCTCTATCTCAAATGTATTTCATACATTCTTTTTCCTGGGACCAGCAAAAATAATTTAACTTAAATTTCTCCATTGACTTCTAAGGGATAGGATGGCAGAAGCTACTGCTGTACTTTCTTCCTAAAAAGCTATTTTATTTTTATAACACTTATAATTTCTTCTGCATAGTTGAATGAATACATATTGGTGTTAATAATGGGGAAATTGAAGAAACTTGCTTTGATGGCTTTACTGAAGGAGATAAATGAAAATGATAAGTTCTCAGCCTAACAAGTAATGCTTCAAGGAGCTTTTGCTACATTTTCACCTGTTGACAACAGCTGCTGACGATTGTTTTAAAAAACCAATTGATAAACATTTATTACACATTTACTAAATAGGAAGAACATTTTGGATAAGGAAATGCAAATAATAGTAATATTTTGTTGTAAATTTTAAATATAAAGAAGATAACATTGCACCTTAATATCTTAGTGCTAACTAACCACTAGGGGATAGAGATCAATCCCGGCTGGGGCACTGATTTGGGATATAGGAAGCATTCCTGCCTTTGGGAGATCTAAAAAGTATAGATCTGGAAGAAGAGGATTCTAAGTCAATGGAATGTGGTGACCAGAGACTTGCCTGGAAGTTAGAGTGAAAGTTGTTCGGGAGTTAATAAGCAGAGAGGTCATTTTTTTAATATAAATTTATTTATTTAATTTATTTATTTCGTTGTGTTGGGTCTTCGTAGCTGTGCGTGGGCTTTCTCTAGTTGCAGAGAGCGAGGGCTTCTCTTGCTGGGAAGCACAGGCTCTAGGCGCACGGGCTTCAGTAGTTGTGGCACGAGGGCTCTAGATTGCAGGCTCAGTAGTTGTGGCGCATGGGCTTAGTAGCTCCGCGGCATGTAGGATCTTCCTGGACCAGGGCTCAAACCCGTGTCCCGTGCATTGGCAGGCGGATTCTTTTTTTTTTTTTTTAAACATCTTTATTGGAGTATAATTGCTTTACAATGGTGTGTTAGTTTCTGCTTTATAACAAAGTGAATCAGTTATACATACACATATGTCCCCATATCTCTTCCTTCTTGCGTCTCCCTCCTTCCCACCCTCCCCACCCCACCCCTCAGTCACAAAGCACTGAGCTGATCTCCCTGTGCTATGTGGCTGCTTCACACTAGCTGTCTATTTTACGTTTGGTAGTGTATATATGTCCATGCCACTCTCTCACTTTGTCCCAGCTTACCCTTCCCCCTCACCGTATCCTCAAGTCCATTCTCTAGTAGGTCTGCGTTTTATTCCCATCTTGCCACTAGGTTCTTCATGACCATTTTTTTTTTTTTTTTTTAGATTCCATATATATGTGTTAGCATATGGTATTTGTTTTTCTCTTTCTGACTTACTTCACTCTGTATGACAGTCTCTAGGTCGATCCACCTCACTACAGATAACTCAGTTTTGTTTCTTTTTATGGCTGAGTAATATTCCATTGTATATATGTGCCACATCTTCTTTATCCATTCATCTGTTGATGGGCACTTAGGTTGCTTCCATGTCCTGGCTATTGTAAATAGAGCTGCAATGAACATTTTGGTACATGACTCTTTTTGAATTATGGTTTTCTCAGGGTATATGCCCAGTAGTGGGATTGCTGGGTCGTATGGTAGTTCTATTTTTAGTTTTTTAAGGAACCTCCATACTGTTCTCCATAGTGGCTGTATCAATTTACATTCCCACCAACAGTGCAAGAGGGTTCCCTTTTCTCCACACCCTCTCCAGCATTTACTGTTTGTAGATTTTTTGATGATGGACATTCTGACCAGTGTGAGATGATATCTCATTGTAGTTTTGATTTGCTTTGCTCTAATGATTACTGATGTTGAGTATCCTTTCATGTGTTTGTTGGCAATCTGTATATCTTCTTTGGAGAAATGTCTATTTAGGTCTTCTGCCCATTTTTGGATGGGATTGTTTGGTTTTTCGATATTGAGCTGCATGAGCTGCTTGTAAATTTTAGAGATTAATCGTTTGTTAGTTGCTTAATTTGCAAATATTTTCTCCCATTCTGAGGGTTGTCTTTTCATCTTGTTTATGGTTTCCTTTGCTGTGCAAAAGCTTTTAAGTTTCATTAGGTCCCATTTGTTTATTTTTGTTTTTCTTTCCATTTCTCTAGGAGGTGGGTCAAAAAGGATCTTGCTGTGATGTATGTCATAGAGTGTTCTGCCTATGTTTTCCTCTAAGAGTTTTATAGTGTCTGGCCTTACATTTAGGTCTTTAATCCATTTTGAGTTTATTTTTGTGTATGGTGTTAGGGAGTGTTCTAATTTCATTCTTTTGCATGTAGCTGTCCAGTTTTCCCAGCACCACTATTGAAGAGGACGTCTTTTCTCCACTGTATATTCTTGCCTCCTTTATCAAAGATAAGGTGACCATATGTGTGTGGGTTTATCTCTGGGCTTTCTATCCTGTTCCATGGATCTATATTTCTGTTTTTGTGCCAGTACCATACTGCCTTGATTACTGTAGCTTTGTAGTATAGTCTGAAGTCCAGGAACCTGATTCCTCCAGCTCCGTTTTTCCTTCCCAGTATTGCTTTGACTATTCAGGGTCTTTTGTGTTTCCATACAAATTGTGAAATTTTTTATTCTAGTTCTGTGAAAAATGCGAGTGGTAGTTTGATAGGGATTGCATTGAAACTGTAGATTGCTTTGGGTACTAGAGTCATTTTCACAATGTTGATTCTTCCAATCCAAGAACATGGTATATCTCTCCATCTATTTGTATCACCTTTAATTTCTTTCATCAGTGTCTTAAAATTTTCTGCATACAGGTCTTTTGTCTCCTTAGGTAGGTTTATTCCTAGATATTTTATTCTTTTTGTTCCAATGGTAAATGGGAGTGTTTTCTTAATTTCACTTTCAGATTTTTCATCATTAGTGTATAGGAATGCAAGAGATTTCTGTGCATTAATTTTGTATCCTGCAACTTTACCAAATTCATTGATTACCTCTAGTAGTTTTCTGGTAGCATCTTTAGGATTCTCTATGTATAGTATCATGTCATCTGCAAACAGTGACAATTTTACTTCTTCTTTTTCCATTTGGATTCCTTTTATTTCTTTTTCTTCTCTGATTGCAGTGGCTAAATCTTCCAAAACTATGTTGAATAATAGTGGTGAGAGTGGGCGACATTGTCTTGTTCCTGATCTTAGTGGAAATGGTTTCAGTTTTTCACCATTGAGGACAATGTTGGCTGTGGGTTTGTCATATATGGCCTTTATTATGTTGAATAAAGTTCCCTCTATGCCTACTATCTGGAGGGTTTTTATCATAAATGGGTGTTGTATTTTGTCAAAAGCTTTCTCTGCATCTATTGAGAAGATCATATGGTTTTCCTCTTTCAATTTGTTAATATGGTGTATCACATTGATTGATTTGCATATATTGAAGAATCCTTGCACTCCTGGGATAAACCCCACTTGATCATGGTGTATGATCCTTTTAATGTGCTGTTGGATTCTGTTTGCTAGTATTTTGTTGAGGATTTTTGCATCTATGTTCATCAGTGATATTGGCCTGTAGTTTTCTTTCTTTGTGACATCTTTGTCTGGTTTTGCTATCAGGGTGATAGTAGCCTCGTAGAATGAGTTTGGGAGTGTTCCTCCCTCTGCTATATTTTGGAAGAGTTTGAGAAGGATAGATTTAGCTCTTCTCTAAATGTTTGATAGAATTTGCCTGTGAAGCCATCTGGTCCTGGGCTTTTGTTTGTTGGAAGATTTTAAATCACAGTTTCAATTTCAGTGCTTGTGATTGGTCTGTTCATATTTTCTATTTCTTCCTGGTTCAGTCTCAGAAGGTTGTGCATTTCTAAGAATTTGTCCATTTCTGCCAGGTTGTCCATTTTATTGGCAAAGAGTTGCTTGTAGTAATCTCTCATGATCCTTTGTATTTCTGCAGTGTCAGTTGTTACTTCTCCTTTTTCATTTCTAATTCTATTGATTTGCGTCTTCTCCCTTTTTTTCTTGATGAGTCTGGCTAATGGTTTATCAATTTGGTTTATCTTTTCAAAGAACCAGCTTTTAGTTTTATTGATCTTTGCTATAGTTTCCTTCATTTCTTTTTCATTTATTTCTGATCTTATCTTTATGATTTCTTTCCTTCTGCTAACTTTGGGGGTTTTTGTTCTTTCTCTAATTGCTTTACGTGTAAGGTTAGCTTGTTTATTTGAGATGTTTCTTGTTTCTTAAGGCACGATTGTATTGCTATAAAATTCCCTCTTAGAACTGCTTTTGCTGCATCCCATAGGTTTTGGGTCATCGTGTTTTCATTGTCTTTTGTTTCTAGGTATTTTTTTATTTCCTCTTTGATTTCTTCAGTGATTTGTTGGTTATTATGTACCGTATTGTTTAGTCTCCATGTGTTTGTGTTTTTAAAGTTTATTTCCCTGTAATTTATTTCTAATCTCATAGCATTGTGGTTGGAAAAGATGCTTGATATGATTTCAATTTCCTTAAATTTACCAAGGCTTGATTTGTGACCCAAGATGTGATCTGTCCTGGAGAATGTTCCATGTGCATGGGAGAAGAAAGTGTAATCTGCTGTTTTTGGATGGAATGTCCTATAAATATCAATTAAATCTATCTGGTGTATTGTGTCATTTAAACTTGTGTTTCCTTATTAATTTTCTCTCTGGATATCTGTCCATTGGTGTAAGTGTGGGGTTAAAGTCTCCCACTATTTTTGTGTTACTGTTGATTTCCTCTTTTATAGCTGTTAGCATTTTTTTTATGTATTGTGGTGCTCCGATGTTGGGTGCATATATATTTATAATTGTTATATCTTCTTCTTGGATTGAGCCTTTGATCATTATGTAGTGTCCTTCCTTGTCTCTTGTAACATTCTTTATTTTAAAGTCTATTTTATCTGATATGAGTATTGTTACTCCAGTGTTCTTTTGTTTTCCATTTTCATGGAATATCTTTTTCCATCCCCTCACTTTCAGTCTGTATGTGTCCCTAGGTCTGAAGTGGGTCTCTTATAGAGAGCATATATACGGGTCTTGTTTTTTTTTCCATTCAGCCAGTCTATGTGTTTTGGTTGGAGCAATTAATCTATTTACATTTAAGGTAGTTATCGATATGTATGTTCCTATCACCATTTTCTTAACTGTTTTGGGTTGTTATTTTAGGTCTTTTCCTTTTCTTGTGTTTCCTGCCTACAGAATTTCCTTTAGCGTTTGTTGTAAAGCTGGTTTGGTGGTGCTGAATTCTCTTAGCTTTTGCTTGTCTGTAAAAGTTTTAATTTCTCCGTCAAATCTGAATGAGATCCTTGCTGGGTAGAGTAATCTTGGTTGTAGCTTTTTCCCTTTCATCACTTTAAATATGTCCTGCCACTCCCTTCTGGCTTGTAGAGTTTCTGCTGAAAGATCAGCTTTTAACCTTATGGGGATTCCCTTGTGTGTTATTTGTTGTTTTTCCCTTGCTGCTTTTAATATTTGTTCTTTGTATTTAGTTTTTGATAGTTTGATTAATATGTGTCTTGGCATGTTTCTTCTTGGATTTATCCTGTAGGGGACTCTCTGTGCTTCCTGGACTTGATTAACTATTTCCTTTCCCATATTAGGGAAGTTTTCAACTATAATCTCTTCAAATATTTTCTCAGTCCCTTTCTTTTTCTCTTCTTCTTCTGTGACCCCTATAATTTGAATGTTGGTGGGTTTAAAATTGTCCCAGCAGTCTCTTAGACTGTCCTCTCTTCTTTTCATTCTTTTTTCTTTATTCTGCTCTGCAGTAGTTATTTCCACTATTTTATCTTCCAGGTCACTTAGCTGTTCTTCTGCCTCAGTTATTCTGCTATTGATCCCTTCTAGAGAATTTTTAATTTCATTTATTGTGTTGTTCATCACTGTTTGTTTGCTCTTTAGTTCTTTTAGGTCCTTGTTAAACGTTTCTTGTATTTTCTCCATTCTATTTCCAAGATTTTGGGTCATCTTTACTCTCATTATTCTGAATTATTTTTCAGGTAGACTGCCTATTTCCTCTTCATTTGTTAGGTCTGGTGGGTTTTTGCCTTGCTGCTTCATCTGCTGTGTGTTTCTCTGTCTTCTCATTTTGCTTAACTTACTATGTTTGTGTTCTCCTTTTTGCAGGCTGCAGGTTCGTAGTTCCCAGTGTTTTTGTTTGTCTCCAGTGGCTAAGGTTGTTTCAGTGGGTTGTGTAGGCTTCCTGGTGGAGGGGACGAGTGCCTGTGTTCTGGTGAATGAGGCTGGATCTTGTCTTTCTGGTGGGCAGATCCAAGTCTGGTGGTGTGTTTCGGGGTGTCTGTGGCCTTTTTATGATTTTAGGCAGCCTCTCTGCCAATGGATGGGGTTGTGTTCCTGTCCTTCTAGTTGTTTGGCATAGGGTGTCCAGCACTGTAGCTTGCTGCTCATTGAGTGGAGCTGGGTCTTGGCTTTGAGATGGAGATCTCTGGGAGATTTTCGCCGTTTGATATTACGTGGAGCTGGGAGGTCTCTTGTGGACCAGTGTCCTGAACTTGGCTCTCCCACCTCAGAGGCACAGCCCTGACACCTGGCTGGAGCACCAAGAGCCTGTCATCCACACAGGTGGCACAAGGTGGCCATCCCTGGTTTCACATCTACATGATCTCAGGCACAAACCTCCTTGTTTTTCCATTTTGTCTTTAAGTTACTTGTTGAAACAACGGGCCCACAGTCCCCAGGACTGTCGTGGCTTCGGCTGCTGGGGCCCCTACAGAGCCAGCAGCCTCAGTGAGGCCGCCCTCCCCTTGGACTCTGGGGCAGTTCAGTGACAGTGGAGGGAAGAGACCAGCAGGCGGGTTCTTAACCACTGCACCACCAGGGAAGCCCAGAGAGGCCATTTTGACTGAAACTGTGGTTGATGTAATAGTTGAACAGATTAGAACTGGAAACTCAGGTTAAATCCAAATCTGAGTCCTGAGTACAAAGCTAAGGAATTTAGACATCATATTTAGATACTTATAAATCAGGGTCATAAACTGGTGGTCCATGGGCTTTAACAGCAGCAAATGTTTTCCACTTGACCTCACCTGATGGCTTTTGGGTTTGCAAATCCTGCTCTGAAGAGCAGAGCACCATTTAAAGCATTTTCATAAAAGAGCAACATATGGGAATTAGTAGTTTCAGAAGAGGAGCCTGGCTGCGGTGTTCAATAAGAACCAGAACGTAGATAAACTGGAATGAAGGAAATCTACTAGCAGGTGACAATAGCAATTTAAAGATGGCATGATAAAGGTCTGAACCAGCATGGTAATGGTGAGAAAGGAGAGGGGAATTCCTGAGGGCAGTCAATTTAATTACTTACAAATATTTTTGGAATATCAAATACGGTGGTCAAAAGTCTTTGCCCTAAGAGGGCTTATAATTTATTGTGGGATACAGACTGTAATCAAATAATAACACAAATGATTACAAAATTGTAAATACTATAAGTACTTCAAAGGGTAGAACATGCTGGGAGCCTTGACAGAGTAAGATTAGAGAGAGAAATTTCAATTAAACCTTGAGCGTAGATCTGGAGGATCAGCTGGAATTAATCAGATAGGCAGGGTTGGTAAGAAGGTTCTAGGTAGAAGATACAGGCAATGAAAAGTCCTGTGATGGGAAAAGCACAGCAAACAGTAAACACTGAGGTGAGGTCAGTGTGACTCAGTGCAGAGAGGGGGTGTGCACGTGGAGGAGCCAGACCATGCAAGCTCTTGTGAAGGAGATTGGGCTTAATCATAGGAAAAACTGGAATATCATTTGACTTTTTGGATGCAGCTGGGTGATAGCTGCATTTTAAAAGAACATGCTGGCTGTAGCAAGGGGAAATGAATTGCAGGAAGGCATGGGGAGGGGTTTAAACCCAAATACTGCTGGCAACGCTAAGCTTTAAACAGAAGAAACACGTGGGTGAAATAAGATATTTAAGCACTTCCTAAAATATATTTCATAAAACACCAATGCAAAATGTCCTAAGGGGAAACTGTTCCATGATCCAGGAACTTTGGGAAGTGTTGCATATTATATCCCCCTCTTAGAAATCTGCAGTGAATATAGCATATTAAAGACTAGTGCTGTGAAAGAATCCAGCTAGAAAAAAAAAAAAACAAGGCATGTTTAACTTTGCAAAACCCAGAATATCACAATTGTATCTAACATTGAAACTTATTGCACACAGAATACCTCTTGGGAAATACAGATATGGGCTGATTTCTTGTAGACACAGAACTGGATTTTAGTTGATGGCTCTGACTAGTTTTTCATATTGCTATTATAGAGAAATATTTTTCTACTTCAGTTTTTAAGAATAATATTGAAGAGAGAAAAAGAAGAATATTTAGTCCATTAGGCTATTGCAATGATATAAAAATGAAATAATTGTAGAAGTATAAGAAAATTGAATAATAATGATGGGTTTGCTTCTAAGGACCAGTTGTTGGGGGGAAGTAATAAAATCAATTATTACATATTTCTAAAAATAAGAAATGGAAGTTTGAGCAGCAGCAAGCCTCCAAGACATCCTAAGGAGCCATACCTTTTGCTATTTATGCTCCACTCAGCACCCTCCCATGATGAATCACACTACTGGTGACCATTAACACAGAGCGGGAGTGGCTGTAAATTTCAAGGTGAGGTTATAACAAACACCGCAACTTCCCCCTTGGACGTTTGGGTTCTCAGATGGTTGCTTACTCTGGGGGAAGCCAGTGGTTGTGCAGTGAGGACACTCAAGCTACCCACTGGAGAGACCTGGGTGCCAGGAGCCAGCATTAAACTGCCAGCTAAGTGAGCCATCTTACAGCAGGGGCCCCAGCCCCAGGCATACTTTGATGATACTGCAGCTTCTGCTGACATCTGACGGCAACTGCTTGAGACCCTCCAGAGAGGACCTGCCCCGGCAAGCCCTTCCCAAACCCCTGACCTACAAAAACAATGAAAGATAAACAATTACATAATAGGGAAGAATCTTTGTGTTCTATTGCAAGTTCATCACTGAAGGAAAGTTGCCTATAACCTTAAGGTGTACACAATGGCCCATCTCTGAGAACCCTGTCTCACAGGTGATGAGCGTTCAGCTAAAATACCTTTGTTTAGCCCACAGGAAACATCCTGACCAGGCCCACCTGTGAATGGCTGCAGGAAGGAAGATATTAACACATCCCCTCTGGAGTCTGACGGCAACTAAGAAATATTTGACTTTACTCCCTCCCCTTTCAGTATAAAAGAAACCCGAATTCTAACTCAGGCAAGATGTTTCTTTGGGGCACGGGTCCACCATCTTCTCCGTTTGCTGGTTTTCTGAATAAAGTCTCTATTCCTTGTCCCGACAACTCGTCTCTCGATTTATTGGCCTGTCGTGCGGCGATCAGTATGAGCTTGGGCTTGGTAACAATTATTGTCATTTTATGTCACTAAATTTTGGGGTGTTTTTGAAAGCAGCAATAAGAAACTAACTTCTAAATACAAGTCATAGGGCGATATTTTGCCAATTAAGCGTTAATGCTTGTAGAAGCATTTTATTTGCCTTCCAACATAGTTTATACTATGCTCTTCAGAAATAAAGCTCCAAGGATGTCACCTGATCATCTGCAGGAAAAAATTTAAAGACCTCATGATATAACTCATAGGAACTGACAGATCACATCACAAATGCTAATGTATAACCCTTCTTCTTTGGTGGAGGCATATTGTCACAGAAGTGGGTCTTTAGAAGACTGTCAAATCTTGAATAGGATAACCTTCTCTGATGATGAAAATGATTTAAAGGCTTTGAAAACTCTGCTAGCCACTGTGAACTGAGTGAAAAATTTTACAAGGTGAAGAGGATGAATCTCATACTTTGCAAGGTCTTCCCTTAATAACATTCACCAAACTCTTTCCAGTCCTATATTCTATATTATCTACTCAATTAGGTATAATAACGCAGGCCTGGGGTAGAGTCTAACTCATTTCCACGATCCTGACACTTCACTTTATCTATTAGTCTCAATCTCATCCCTCACTTCTTACCCTGATGTTTCTAACAGAGAAAAAATGGTCTTGGATTTTTTCCTTCCTCTTTTTCCCCCACTCCCAACCACTTTAGGAAGTCTTATTTGAGTAAGAGCATTGCTCCAAATCAGAGACGCTTGGGCGAAATGTGAGAAGGCATAGCTACTGACAATCTGTAAGTACAACCAGCCTTTGGATAACTGAGATTTGACTACTTTAATTTTAAGTATATTCAATTTTATTTATTTTAAAATTATCTTAACTAAGAAACTCTGTGGAAATTTTATATTGATCCTACGGTTGAAAAAAATACAAAGTTTCATATATTTTTATTTATAAAAAGGATATTCAACTTCCAGTTTCATCTCTGACATGTAAAGAGCTTGGAAGTTGTTGCTCTGATTCTTACAAGAAAAAAAAGTCAAACAAACTGAAAATCTGACTTTTCTTGGACCCATTAGAGACTTGAGGTCACAGGGCAAACCACCACCTCAAGATCTGGAGAGATAAGGTGGTGAGATATCTCTGGAGAGATAAGAGAATACAGAGAATCACAGAGGAGACCAGTTTACTTGGAACAGAAGCAGCTGGAGCCATAAACTGGTAGAAGCAGTTAAATTGTAATTTTGGTGAATTGCTGGAGGCTGAGTGTGGGCTAACTTGAGAAGGAGGATACCTGACACATTTTCATGAACTTTACTTCCAGGAACCCCACCAGGTTCTCACAGGGAAGATTCCAGGAAAACCCCCTTACATTTCCGGGAGGGGGAGGAGGAAAGTAACCATTCTGAAATACATTCTGAGTTTTTCCCTAAAATGAAGGGCTACTCTCCAAGAAAAAGGCTTTATAAGCTCCTTATCCTACTTGGGAGAAGGGCAACTACCCAACTCCAGCCTCCTCTACCCTCCTGTCTCACTTAAGGGGAGAAAAAAAGGCTCAAGAACACTTGTGAAAGTCATAGTTCAGGGTCGTGAGCCCAGTGAAAGACTGAGGTTTAATCACAATATTATAGACCCTCTCACCTCTCCCACACCTACCACCATGGCAGAGCTCCAGCAAACAGTGGACCACAGCTGAAAGTGCTGCTAGCAACAGACTCTATTTAAGAGAATTTCTTAGGGAAACAGACAAAAGAGGGAGGGGGAGGAGCAAAAACAAGGACACTAGAGGAAACCGAAAACTTTGGCACCTACAACTATAGCAAATATTAAACAAACCCCAGGTAACATAAAACCTCATAGTAAATTACCTGATACATCATGTTTGACTGTCAGCAAAAAATTACAAGGCATGCTAAAAGGCAAAAAAAAAAAAAAATCCACAGTCTGAAGAGACAAAGATCAGAACCAAACTCAAATATGACAGATTTTGGGATATCAGATAAGTTATTTAAAGTCAGGATAATTACTATGTTAAGGGCTCTACTAGAAAAAAAAATAGAAAATATGCAAGAACACACAGGCAATATAAGCAGGGAGATGGGAACTCTAAGAATTTATCAAAAGGAAATACCAAAAATCAGAAGCTCTGTAATAGGAATGAAGAATGCTTTTGATGCACTCATCAGTAGATTGAATACGGCAGAGGAAAGAATCTGTGAGCTTGAAAATATGTCAATAGAAACTTCCAAAACTGAAATGCAAAGATAAAAAAGAATGAAAAAACAGAACAGAATATTCAAGAACTGTGGGACAATTTCAAAAGGTGTAACATACACTAACTTGGAATACCAGAAGGAAAAGAAAGAAGCAGAGGAAATATTTAAGGTACTAATAGCTGAGAATTTTCCAAAATTAATAACAAACACCAAACCACACATCCAGGAAGCTCAGAGAACATGAAACAAAGTAAAATAAACAAAAGTAGACTTATCATATTCAAATTGCAGGAAACCAAAGACAAAGAGAAAATCTTGAAACAAGTCAAAAGTCAAGATGTTGGGTGAAATACTGAACCATAGTGAAGCAAGGATATGAATTATATTGAACTTCTTATCAGAAAATATGCAAGCAAGAGGAAAGTAGAATGAAATATTTACAGGGTTGAAGGAAAAAACCACTAACCTAGAATTGTGTGCCAGTGAATTTATCCCTAAAAAGTGAAAGAGAAATAAAGCCTTTCTGAAACAAATAAAAACCGCCTGTGAGAAATGTTAAAAGAAGTTCTTCCTGGATGAAGAAAATGATATAGGTCAGAAATAGGGATCTACGTAAAGAAAGGAAGAGCAGCAAAGATGGTAAAAATCTTTTAGATTTTTTATTTTTCTTATTCTTAATTGATCTAATAGGTAACTGTTCAAAATAATAGTATTGGGTGATGATAGCATATGGGTAAGTGAAGTGGACAACAAGGTAATATGGGGTGGGAGGGAGAAGTTGGGAATATTCTGTTATAAGGTACTGTGTTAATTGAGGTGATACAGTTTTATTTGAGAGTTGACTTAGATTAGTTGTATACATATATTGCAAACTGTAGGGCAACCAATAAATTTTTTTTAAAAAAAGAAATGTAACTGATGTGGTAAGAGAGGAGAAAAATGGAATCATATAAAATGCTCAATCCAAACCAGATAGGGCAGAAAAGAAGGAAAGAAAGAAAGAAAACTAGTATAACAAATAGAAAACAGTTACAAATATGGTAAATATTTATTTAATTATACGAATAATCAAATTGTGATCTAAATATAAAATGTGAATAATCTAAATATACCAATTAAAAGACAGAGACTGGCAGAGGAGACTTTAAAAATGACCCAACTATATGTTGTCTACAAGAAACCCACTTATATAAAGCAATAGGTTGAAAGTAAAGTAATAAAGATAAACCATGCTAACACTAGTCAAAAGAAAGCTAGAGTAGCTATATTAATTTCAGACTAAGCAAACCTCAGACAAGGAAAATTATGAGGAATATAGAGGGACATAACATAATAATAAGGGGGTTAATTTTTAAGAAGACCTAATGATCCTAAATGTGGATGAACCTAACAACAGAGCATCAAAATACATGAGAAAATACCTAATAGAACTTCAAGGAAAAATAGACAAATCAACTATTACAACTGGAGATTTCAACATCCTTCTTTCAGTAATCAATAGATCAAGCATGCAAAAAATCAGTAAGGATACAGTTGAACTGAATAGCACTTTCTAGCTATAGCTGTAATTGACATTTATAGAATACTCCATCCAACAAGAGAAGAATATACATTCTTCTCAAGCTGACATGAAATATGGCCTAAGACAGACGATGTTCTGGGCCATAAAAATACCTTAAGAAATTTAAAAGAATAGAAATCATCCAGATATGTTCTCAGGCCTCAATGTAATTAAATTAGAAATCAATAACAGAAAGGCAGCTTAAAAATCCAAAATGTTTGTAGATTAAATAATACACTTATAAATAACATATAGGTCAAAGAAAAGTCTCAAAAGAAATTTTAAAATATTTTGAACTTAAATAACAAAATACAACCTCAAAATTTGTGAAATGCAGCAAAAGCAGTGTTTAGAGGAAAATTTATTGTATAAATGTAAATATTAGAAAAGAAGAATGATCTAAAAATTTATAATCTTAGGAAACTTGGGTGAGAGAGAGAGAAAGAAGAAGAATTTAAACCAAAAACATGCAGAAGAAAAGAAATAAGTAGAGTAGAAATTGGTAAAACTGAAAGCAGAAAAATTAGTTTTAAAAATCAAAATCAAAAGCTGGTTCTTTGGAAAGCTCAGTAAAATTAATAAAGCTCTAGCCAGGGTAGCTAAGAAGAGAAAGAGAAAAGACATAAATTACTAATAATATAAATAAAAAAGGCTCATCACTACTGATCTCATGGACATTAAAGTGATAATAAAATATTATGAACAACATCATGTCCCTAAATTTGATAACTCAGATGAAATAGACCAATTCCTTGAAAGATACAAATTAGCAGAACACATAAGGAGAAAGAGAAAAACCTCAATAGTTCCATATCTATTAAAGAAGTTGAGTCAAATACCAGGCCCAGATGGTTTCACTGATAAATTTTATAAACATTTAAGGAAGAAATAATACTAATTCACCACAGTCTCTCCCAGAAAATAGAAGCAGAAGAAATGCTTCCTAACTCATTCTATAAGGCCAGCATTACTCTAAAACCAAAACCAGATAGTCATTAAAAGAGAGGAAAACTGCAAACCAGTATCTTGCATGAAGATAGATGCAAAAATCCTCAACAAAACATTAGCAAATAACATCCAACAATGTATAAAAAGACTTATACACTGTGGACCAAGTGAGATTTATTCCAGGCGGGCATGACTGGTTCAACATTCAAACATCAATCGATATAATCTACCACATGAACAGGTTAAAGAAGAAAAAGCATAAGATCATATCAACTGAAGCAAAAATGCATATGACAAAATCCAACCCTCAGTCACAATAAAAACTCTCAGCAACTAAGAATAGAGGGGAATTTCTTCAACTCAAATTAAAAACACCTACCAAAAAACCCTACAGGTAACATCGTTACTTACAGTGAGAAACTGGATGCCGTCTCCCTAAACTGGGGAGAAGGAAAGGATGTCCTCTGTCACCATTCCTATTTAACACTGTGCTGAAAGTCCTAGACAATGCAATAAGACAAGACAAGGAAATACAATGTATACAGACCAGGAAAGGAGAAAAACACTGCCTTTTTTTCAAATGACATGATTGTCTATGTAGAAAATCCCAAAGAATTGAAAACAGAACCCTTGGAACTAATATATGTAATTATAGAAAGGTTGCTGGATACAAGGTTTATCAATGAAAATTGATGGCTTTCCTATATATCAGAAATGAACACTTGTAATTTGAAATTAAAAATGCAATACTACCATTTACAATAGCACCCAAAAAATGAAGTACATAAGACTAAATCTAACAAAACATCCAGAATTTGTGTATTGTCAGAGAAATGCAAATCAAAACTACAATGAGGTATCACCTCACACTGGTCAGAATGGTCAGCATCAAAAAGTCTACAAATAATTAATGCTGGAGAGGGTGTGGAGAAAAGAAAACCTTCCTACACTGTTAGTGGGAATGTAAACTGGTGCAGCCACTATGTAGAACAGTATGGAGCTTCCTTAAAAAACTAAAAATAGAGTTGTCATATGATCCAGCAATCCCACTCCTGGGCATATATCCAGAAAAGAGGAAAACTCTAATTCAAAATGATACATGCACCCCAATGTTCATAGCAGTACTATTTACAATATTTAAGACATGGAAGCAACCTAAGTGTCCATCGACAGATGAATGGATAAAGAAGATGTGGTCTATATATACAGTGGAATATTATTCAGCCATAAAAAAGAATGAAATAATGCCATTTGCAGCAGTATGGATGGACTCAGAGGTTATCATACTAAGTGAAGTACGTCAGACAAAGACAAATATCATATGATATCACTTATACGTGAAATCTAAAAAAATGATACAAATAAACTTATGTACAAAACAGAAACAGACTCACAGACATAGAAAACTTATGATTACCAAAGAGGAAGGGGACAGGGGATAAATTTGTAGTTTCAGGTTAACAGATACCCACTACTATATATAAAATAGATAGGGACTTCTCTGGTGGTCCAGTGGGTAAGGCTCCATGCTCCCAATGCAGGGGGCCGGGGTTTGATCCCTGGTTGGGGAACTTGATCCCACATGCATACCACAACTAAGAGTCCACATGCCACAGCTAAGAAGTCTGCATGCTGCAGCTAAAAATATCCCGCATGCAGCAACGAAGATATTGTGTGCTGCCACTAAGACCCAGCAAAACCAAAATAAATTTTAAAATTTAAAAATTTAAAATAAAATAAACAAACCTACCGTATAGCAGAGGGAACTATATTCAATATCTTGTAATAGCCTATAATGGAAAAGAATCTGAAAAAGAATATATATAACTTATATATATATGTAGATATATAACTAAATTACTTTGCTATACACCTGAAACTAACACAACATTGTAAAGCAACTATACTTCAATAAAAATAATAAGATAAAATAAAAGGAATATCTAAATAAATGAAGAGGTATTTCATAGTCATTGATTGGAAAACTCAATATTGTTAAGATGTTAATTCTTCCCAACTTGACCTATAGATTCAAAGTAATGCTCATAAATATCCCAGCTAGCTATTTTATGTATAACTGATTTGATTCTAATGTTTATATGGAAATGCTAAAGACCTGGAGTAACCAATATAACACTGAAGAAGAATAAAGTTGAAGGTCTGACACTATCTGATTCAAGACATATAATCTACAGTAATCAGAACAGTGTGGTTATTGGTGAAAGAATGTAGATCAATGGAATAGAATAGATTTTTTCACAAAAATCATTTTAAAAGGAATCATAGACCTAAACATAAAGTGCAAAACTATAAGAATTCTAGAAGGAAACAGAGAAGAAAACCTAGGTGTTCTTGTGTTTGGCAAGGAATTTTTAAATGCAGTACCAAAGCACATCCATGAAAGAAAAATGTTGGACTCTATTAAAATTTAAAACTTCTGCTCTGTGAAAGACACTACTAAGAGAATGAAAAGACAAGCTGCAGACTGGGTGATAATACTGGCAAAACACATGTCTGCTAAAGGACTGATATCTACAATATACAAAGAACTCTTAAAACTCAACAATAAGAACACATACAACCCATTTGGAAAATGGGCAAAAGATCTGGACACCTCACTAAAGAAGATATACAGATGACAAATAAGCATATGAAAACATGCTCAACATCATTTGTTATCAGAAAATTGCAAATTAAAACAACAGTGATATATCACTACTATTAGAATGGATAAAATCCAAAAACCTGACAATAGCAAATGCACAAATTTACATATTTAGATTTAAGAAACTATAGACAAATTTCTTACAATTGCCCTGTTCAAACGAGTGAATCATTAAGAAGGGGCTGAAGAAAGTGCTTGGTGATAAAGTCCATTTTCCTCTGAAGGCTTTCGAAAATCCTTTGTATCTTGGGAACAAAAGCAGATATGGAATGTACTTAGTTATAGTGTTGGGTAGAGAACACACATACACAGAGTTTCTGCATGTCTGAATGTCTGATGGGGAAAGTGGGGATTAGGTGATATTTTTTGAGCCAAAAATAGCAAATAGATACTGCTGAGCCACAAAACAAGCCAAAATTCTCAGGCTTGCTAACACCAAAGCTGTCAGACAGCAACAGGGCCAGCCATTCAGAGCATAAGATGTGACAACATGAATTACATGGTTGTGTGAAATGTACAAAGTAGCAAAACTCATCTTCCCTGTTCCCTTCCCTCCTAAGGCATCATCTTTATTCAGAATTCCCTGGTTCCTTTATTTCCCAAATTAGTACTGATAGGCAGAGAAAACGGGAAGGTCATTTGCAGGTGGCTTTACATTTTAAAAAGACATGGAAAACTGGATAATAAAATTAAGAATTTCTGTTCATCAAAAAACACTAATAAGAGAGTATAAAGGCAGCACATGGAGTTGAAAAAGATATTCATAACACGTATATCTGAAGAAATCTATCCTGAATATACAAAGAACTCCTACAGTTCAATAGGGAAAGAACACACGAGCCCAGTCGAAAATGGACAAAAATTCCCAAACAAATATTTTACAAAAGGGGATATCCAAAAAGCCAACGAATGTATGAAAAGGTGTTCAACTTCTTCAGTCATCACAGAAACGCAAGTTAAAACCACAAATAGATTTCACCACATACCTACAATGATGGTGAAAAGGAAAATAAACAAGCAAATGATAGTGGAAAATAAGCATTGGTGGGGAAGTAGAGAAACCGGAATGTTCGGACAATACTGTTGCAAGTGTAAATTTGTATAACCACTTTGTCAATCTCGTTGGCATTCTCTATTAAAACTGCCCGTGCTGGGAGGAGGGAGTTAAAGCAACTGGGTTTTGATCCATTCACTGCCCTTACCAAGGGGAGCTCTTGGGAGAAAGGCTCTTGGGGTCATCCAGTGTAATCTGCTCTATAACTAGACCTCCAGATAAATAGACTAATGATATTTGGGAGAAGTGACCTTAAATCTGAAATGCCCTTGGCAGGATGTCCTAGTTAAGGATTACCCATAGAAAAAGAACCCAGGATACGTGAGAAATGGCCCTCTGGAGAACCTCACCTAAGCTACACAGCTCCGTGGCTTCACGTATTTAAATGCTCCTGACTTGTGAGGCGACCCCGCAAATGTAATAGAGATCTCATCTATTATTCTGGGCCAGCAGGACATGTTGGGCAAGGAAAGACAAGACCGGGGAAGCCACCCTTGATGCCCTGAACCCTCTCTGCTCTTTCTGAAATTGTCAATCGCCTTCAAATTGAAATTATTTAATAAAGCTTGCTGAGGGATAAGATCTCTGTGGCTCATGTGAGTCTGATTTGATAATTCCTTCCTGTGTGTTAATTTATACAATCAGACACGATAGCTACACTCATAGATGAATGCCAAACAGAAGTCATTCAGATGTTCAGCTAAGGCCCAGGGGTGTTATATTCATATTAGGACTATTCTTAATCCAAAATGCCTATAAAATATCCAAATGCCTATACAGAAAAATGGACAAACTGTGGTATGTTCACATAATGAAATGTTATTCAGCAACTAATAAATTCAACTACATGAGTTAGTATGGATGGATCTCAGAAAAGTGATGTTGACTGAATTAAACAAGAGTTCTGTGTGTTTCTAAAAGCACAACAGGCAAAATTAATGTAAGATGTTAAGGGTCAGGTCATGCTACCCTGTTGGAGGCTTGCAGTACCTCAGGAGAGCATGAGGGGATTTCCTGGTAAGGTTTTATGTCTTGATCCAAGTGCTGGTGAGTTCAGTTTGTAAGAATTTATTGAGCTGTATGCTTATGACAAGTGAACCACAGGAAGAAAGGATCACTGGTGAGAGCAACACCCATAAATGGGTCTTTGAGGGTTAAGATGGTTAAAAAAAAATTTTAGGAAGTTTTACTGGATATCGGTCATAGAATTCTCTCACTGCTGCCCCTTCAAGAAGCTTCTGTTCTCTTGGGACCAGTGAGTGAGTCCTGATCTCAGGGCAACTTCCGGTTTTCCTAGATGGATTACTGTGTCTCATATGAACGTGGAGCATCTAGTCTCCTCTTAGAAATACACAGTGCGAATTTCTAAGATAAATACACACTGCATTTATCCTGGAAATAAATAATGGCTCATGGTATTCAGATTAAATACTTTATCGGTAGCTGTCTTATAAAAGAAGGTGGCAAAGAATGTATTGTGGAGTTTGAGTGATGAATCATACATAAACTCAAAGTTTAGTGAACAAAGAGAAGGCTTCCTGTGGAGTAAAAATGGTTCTGGGAAAACAGTACATTCTCAGGCTGTGAGCTTTAAAAATAGGGATAAGCACCTAGAGGGCTATGGCAAACTGTAAACCTCAGAGTGGAGAGTGCACCTACTGATGAGGTGAGGTGGGAGTCTGTACCTCAGTGTTCTGATGATTTAATGCACATAAACCATGAAAATATTGTAGTGTTGAATAAATACATGCTTCAAATACATCCGCCCCCCAAAAAAAGAAGCTTCTGAAGAGATTTATATGAATTTCAGTGGTTTTTAAAGCCAAATTATTTATCTATTCAATGTGACAACATGTGGAAATGAGTGATGAGATGGGAACACCATAGCATTATAATTGAAAAGAAAGAAAACTTTTCCAACAGATATAAATGAAAAAAACTTTAGAGATAGCAAGGCACCTAATTATTGACATTTCTAAGCCTCTGCGTTTTGGTTTTAAGAAAATATCCAAATTGATACTGTCATATTTTATTCCATATTGTTAGTGAATATTCAACTCTTAGTCTATTTTTTAGTAGCTCCTAAGAAGCTTCAAACATTATTGCTAAATTAATAATTCCAAATACATATTCCTGCCTTCTGAAATGATGACAGTGGTGACAATGATGATGGTGGTAGCAACTGTAACAACAACAAATATACTTTAAACCCCTAATCTATAAGATACTGTGCTAGAACCTTCTAATACAAGGGTTCTTGAGTAAAAATCCAATAAAATCCAGGGATCCATAAATTTGAATGGGAAAAAATACATCTTAATTTTCCCTAGCCTTTAACATAAATTTAGCACTTCTTTCAACAGAAATTTAGCATTTCTTTCAATAGAAATCACAAATATTTTCATCACACATTACACTTATGACAGATACCTTGAAATACTTGTTTATGCTTATTACTACATTGAAATTATGAGTTATTTGACTTGTCCTCACATCTTATTATTTCATGTATAAAGAACCATGTATACTAGTGTGGCACACAATTTTTAATATTTTGATAACTGTATTTCAAAATGATTTGTTTTCCTTTAATTCTATGTATTTTATTTTATGAATTGAAAAATGTTATCTTCAATTACACCAAAGGGTTCCATGGCACCTAAAAGGTTAAGGACCCCTAAAATGTCTCATTTAATTCTTATAACCTTATGACATTGATAATATTATCATCTTCATTTTAGAACTAAGGAAAGTGAAGCATGGAAAGTCGAATGACTTTCCCAAGTTCACAAGACTAATAAATCTCAGGGCTAAAATTAGAGCCTAAATTCATCTGTCTTCAGAACCTGTCCTCTTGACTACTGGTCTACGTAGGCTGTTAGAAATTTAAGTCCTAGTACAGTGGCTTTCAAACCATGTCTACAGATCCCTGGGGTGAAGCGGTAGAGACCAAACATCAGGCAGAACAGTGCTTTGCTGATAGCTTGAAGTTCCACTTAAATTTTTGCTTTTAAAACTTATGTCCTCTAATATTAAAAAAAAAGTTCTCAACCATGGCCCTAAAAGTAACATAAAAATATACAAATATTAGTCACAAGTGAAGGTTTTAAAAAAATCAGTTTTTAGACAGATATTTTTGTTATCAACCAATTCGCTCAGCCAAGGCCCCAAATAAATCATTTTGCTGAGTAATTTGATCCCTCAAAATCTTAATCTGAGAACCAACTGTGTTTTTACAGTTCTGATGGAACATCTCCAGCCTTGACCCCTCAAAGCCAGCGATAGAACAAGGGAAGAATCCTGTACTTCCCAAGATTGCACCCACTCCATCCAACCCCAAGCCCAAGACCTTAAGTTTATTGAATTTTTTTTTTTTACAAAACTTTCAGAACTGGTAGACTTGGCCATGCTGAAAATATCTGATGATTGACAGCAGGCTAGACTTGGCTGTAGTATATGTTTAATATACAGTCACTCAACTGCATTTTAATTTTATTTTTGTTGTTAAATTAAGCTGCTTGGCTTGATTACTTCCTGTGAGATTTCTGTGAGTTGCATGGAACAATTTCAAGATTATAGATAAGGCAGAGTTAACTTTATGAAGACACGTTGTATATTTGGAAATGGTACCATATTCAATTAGGAGGGCTTACATTGAGGCAAGAAAGATACACATACATAAAAACATTGGATTTTTCCTTTTAGGATATTATTCAGGTTCAGAAGGAGTGGAGATTGATTAGGAAAAAAAGAGAAGCCTTTTTGAGATTTATCCCTTTTGTGATGGGTCAGAAGGAAGTACAGGGGCTGACTAGGTCAGAATTGAGAAAAAACACTGACCCAGTATTATTGTCTCTGCCATTAAACATATCTGAGTGACCAACAGAGATGCCATTCAGCACTATTAACTATCCCATTAAGTATTAAGTGTATCTTTTAACATTGTATCCCAGTGCTCTAGGGTATAAAGAAATGAATGAAAAATAATTTGGGAAACAGACGCTGCTGGATGAGGGAACGAATATGATGAGATCGGAGAATGATAGACCATAGTTTACCCAAAAATCTTGTGAGTAAAACAGAGCATCTCTGTGCAGGCTTTTCACTGATCCTGGGTTTCTTATAACTGCAACAAGAAGAAAAGTCCTCTTTACTCCTTGACTTGCCAGAAGCTTAAGTACATATCTGCTCTCAGATGAATCTCTCATTACCTTGTAGTCTCTCCTCTCCACCCCGATTCCCTACAAAACAAGAGAATACAAATGATCTGCATGTAGTCCTGGGCGCTTTACTGGGCACTTTAAGCACAGATTAATCCTTATAAACTAGTCAGATGGTTATTATATAAACAAAAACAGCATAGAAGGTGGATTTGATTATCTTAGCCTCTCCTTTCTTTTATAGATTAATCAGTAATTACGAGCCTTAAGAATGGTGTCCTCTCTCTCTGTCCCACATGAAAATATCAGACAAATATCAGAGGAGAGACACAGTTTAGCAAACATCTGAGTCGGTGAGAATTCCAGCAAGTGCCATGTCATGAGAGATGGACAGGGACCCAGGCAGGGGCTGGGGCGGAACTGCAGCAACAAGACAGGGAAGCAGAAACCGCGCTGCAAAGGGAGCCCGGGCAGCAGCTATGACTCAGGAGGACGACCCTCAGGCATCCCTGCAACATCATCAACATCTCCACTTCCTATACGATCCGTCTCAGCATCTTGTCACCAAACATTTCCCAGCCACCTCTTTCCACGTTCATATTTCACCAGCATGCTCTCAACCCCAAATTGCCACAGAGTGAGATACACAAAACCCCCTTCTTTGAAAGGGATCCCCTTTATGTACTGTGGTAGCCCCAGAACCTACAACAGTGCTACCACACAGTGGATTCTCAATATGTGTGTTAAAATAATGAATGATTTGCAAATCACTCAAAATAACTTGATCTCCCTGCGCATTCATAGGGTATATGCGCCCTGCAGTCAATCAGATGCAAATATGGATTAAATGAAGGTATGTGTGGGTCAGTTTGTGTGCATGGCAATGTTAACATGAACCTTTTGGGCAAGGACTTACATCCTCAATGGGGGAAGGATAATCCAAAACAAGATAAGCCATGCAACTCAGCATGTGCTATTTGATGAAGTGAATGATATATATGTGTGTGTGTGTGTGTGTGTGTGTGTGTGTGTCTGTATATGTATACATGTATGTATATATATATTTAACATATTTTCTATATATTTTTTACAGATTTTTTTGATGTGAACCATTTTTAAAGTCTTTATTGATTTTGTTACAATATTGCTTCTGTTTTATGTTTTGATTTTGTGGCCACGAGGCATGTGGGATCTTAGCTCCCCGACCAGGGATTGAACCCACACCCCCTGCATTGGAAGGCAAAGTCCTAACCACTGGACCGCCAGGGAAGTCCCTATTTTCTATATTTACCTGAGGAAACCATCACAGGCAGGTAAATCCAAGAAGGAAAGCTTCATGATAAGAATGACAATAACAATTCAGTTTTTAAGCAAGTGCTTTATGTATATCATTGATTCAAATAATTTCTCACTCCCTTATAAAGTATGTGCTCTTATTATCTCCATTATACAGGTGAGGAAGCTGAGGGTCAGGTGGTGAAGGAGCTTTCCTCGGAACACACAGCTAGCAAATGTGGACCCAGCTCTAGAGCCCAGACTCTTAACTACTGGGTTGCATATAAAGGAGTGTAGACATAGATTTATTATTAGTAGTACTATTGTTGTTCACTAATGTAATAATTATTAATAATACTATTGATGATAGCTTCTAATATAGACTGAGTGCTTCCTGTGTGCCAGGCACTGCACTAAATGCTTTACATATTTTATTTAGTCCATATAACAATTTTACCAGGTCGGTCAGTCATAAAACCCACTTGACAGAGGACGACGCTGAGACCCAGCTTCAGCAATCTGCTCACGTTTCATGGGCAGTGATGACGTACAGGGTGAGCCGGACTAACTCAAGAGCCTACCCACCTAAGTGCTACGACAGAGACCAGTCCTTCTCAGTGGGCATCTTCAGAGACTAAACCAAGCAGTGACAGAAAGAAGGGCACCTTGTGAGCATTTCCATCCAACTGTATTTTCCACCCCGTCTAAAGCAATATGAACTCTCTGAAGCTTCTATTTGAATGGAGACTGTCCCCTGCAGTTGAAAGAAAGTGGTTTGGGGCTGTTAAACAGAGCAGCTCTCTTCGATATGTAATTCATTGTTGTACAGAAATTGTCACCTTCGAGGTCTGAAATCCGGGCCGGGGCAGTAACCAGAAGTCCCTTCACAGAGCAGTATGGATGGCCTTGAAGCAGGTACACGTCGGCTGGAGACATGGGTATTCCTCTCATGACATGTACCTGTGCAGTCATGTCAAAAATAAGATATTACAGTGAGGAGACCAAATGATGCTGTCCAGTCATCATGAAAAGATTTTTTTTCTTATGTTGTGTGTTGTGTCTTTTATTGTTGTTAAAATCACTAAATTTTTACAAAGCTTCTGTGTGCCTTGGTTGCCTCATCTGTCAAGGGAGATAATAGTACCTACTCCTCAGGGTTGATGTAAGGATTTAAATGAGATAATGAGATAACCTTTCATAGGTCCTTTGTACAGTGCCTCGCACAGAGTAAACACCTAGTAAATTTTATGTACATCTATGTATACTTACTATAATCCAGCCCAATAATTAGTAATAATAATTACATCATCGATTATCATGTGCACCACAGAACCATAAGGACCTGCCAGTTGAGAGAAGGAAACCAGGAAGAAAATGATTTTGTGGGAGTGGAGGGAATCCCAGGCCATATAAAGAATTTAGAGAGTAAAAGAATGGGATTCTGAAGAAAAACAATCACAAGTTAAAAGCAAGTATGAGTTTTGACCCATGGAGGATAAATATCCCCCTTCTGAAAAATTATTAGGAAACAATGTTCAATGAAACACCTAGGCACTAGCTGGAGTGTTTCATTGCCACTCCTGGAAGGAAGAGCAAAATCAAGGTAGTTAGAAACTCTCTTGAGGGGTAACTATGAAGTGTGCCATCTTCCTGGGACATCGTCTTGGAGGAAGCAAAGTGATTCCTGTTTACCTCAAATGGCTGTGTATGGACCAATGTCTTGACACCTCCTAGACTGTTATGGATGTGAATATTGGCAAAAGGAGAGGCTACTTGCAGTGAAGTCTCAAACCGTCCCCCTGATGCTCAACACTGCCCATGGATGACAGTCTCCTTCACAGAATTGGGAAGATTCATTGGCTAATTGTAGACTCAAAGTTCAGTGGAAAACTTACCTGGCAGTGAGGTAGCGCCCTGGGACCATACATGAGGAACCTTGCTGCTCACGAGGGTGGCTGTCTTACTGTTCTTGGAGAGTGGCACGTTTTTGTATTTAAAAAAATATGAAATCAGGGAACTGCTGATGGGGGAGGCTGTGCATGTGTGGGGACAGGGGGCAAAGGTACTTTATGCTCAATTTTGCTGTGAACTGAAAACTACTCTAAAAAATAAATCTATTTTTTTACAAAGGGCATGTGGAAATTATAACGAAGGTATTCAAATGTTATGCAAACTTTATTGGAGGATACACATAGATTTTTAAAAATCAAATGGTCAGGAGGTTCCATAAAACTCAGGGTGGAGAACAAAACGTGAGTTAAAATCTTTCTATTGTTCCTTTTCCTACCAACTACGTAGTCTAAAAATAATTTGTGTCATTCTCTGTATTTTATGGAATTTTATGCCTTTCAGACTTTGCAAGTGTTCTTTTGAAGTCTATTCTTGTAGGTCTTCCCACCCACCTTGGTAACCTCACACACTGATGCTTCAACCTCTCAAAACAATAGGGACAAAGGATTGCTATGTTATACCACAGTAGCCTCAGTGCTCAGGGTCTCTCCCATTCCTTACATGGTTTTCTATGTAGGGTGGTCTGAGCTCCTAGAAAAGATTCTCCCAGATGCCTCTTCCCCCTATTAAAAGAATGAACCCAAACTGTCCCAGAGTTTGACAAAACTCATAAAGCTCACCTCTTGGTTCGTCAGCCTCATCTCTTTTCAGATTTCTGTATCAGCAAAGAATTTTTGGTTCCTTCAGGCAATAAAATTGTACCTTCATGAATCAATAGAAATGGTTCATGATATGGGCTTCATGAGTCTTGTCAAACTCTCTGGGACAGCTTGGGTTCATTTCCATAATGAGGAAATGGGAAAATTTTGGAAGGGACAAGGAACATAATTCTCAAGACTTCAAAGACATGAGTGTTAAACAACAATTGGGGGCACAAATAAGATGTTTCAAGTCTTCTTCCAGTTGATGGTGATGATAGTAAATGAGATGGTTAATTTTATGTGTCAACTTGTCTGGGCCATGGTGCCCAAATATTTGGCCAAATATTATACTGGATATTTCTGTGAGGATGTATTTTAGGTAAGATTAACATTTAAATTGGTGGATGGACTTTGACTAAAACAGATTGCCCTCCATAATGTAGGTGGAGTTTATCCAATCAGTTGAAGGCCTGAATACAACAAAAACTGACCTCCCCTGAGCAAAGAATTCTGCAAGCGTACAGCCTTTGGACTTGAACTGCAGCAATGGCTCTTCCTTGGGTCTCTAACCTGCCAGACTACTTTGCAGATTTTGGACTTGCCAGCCTCCATAATCCTGTGAGGCAATTCCTTAAAAAAAAAAACTATATATATTCAAATCCTATTCACTCTATTCCTCTGGGGAGAGCCCTGACAAATACAGTAAAAAAAAAGAAAAATTATATTATAATGAAGTAAAAATAGAATACAGTTGACCCTCAAACAATACAGGGGTTAGGGGTGCCAACCCTTCGCATACAACTATAGAGTAAGTCCTCTGTTTCCGTGGTTCCACATCCTTGGATTCAACCAACTGCAGATTGTGTAGTACTGTGGTATGTAATTATTGGAAAAAATTACATGGTTATGTGGACCTTGCACATTTCAAACTCCTGTTGCTCGAGGGTCAACTGTATGTGTGTCTTTGATAAAAATATATGGCATCAGAATGATGGACTTTTGTCAAGGGATGGATTGTATCACATAAAGTACAATTAATACATGATCCACAGGAAATTTATTGGCCTCAATTAGAGAACCCAAAATGGATAAAAGAGAAGAGGGAATATATATATATATAATATATATATACACACATTCACACAAATACATTTTTATTGGTTTTCTTAATTAGCACTTTATTGAATTTTCTAATGGCCCTGTCTGGTTTATGATTTTTATTAATAATCTGTAAGATATAGAAGGAAGGAAAGACAGGGTATTAATCCAGCTTTAACCACTCATTTCATTCAAGCTCCTGATTTCAGCTTATAGATAACTATTTTTCAATCCTCTCTACCCATATTCTTTTTCTTCTTTCTGTATTACCATTCTAGAGCTATCAATACCTTTTTAAATAAGCATATTGACACTGTGTGACACTTCAACTGTTCAATTTTTCAAACATCATATCCCAAGTTCAGTGGCAGAATTACTGTGAAATTAATGATGCTTAACTTTCAGAGACGCTCACTCCCATAGGTCATTTTCAAAGCCTTTGGAGGAGCCCTAGCATTGATTTTGTGAAATTAGGAAAACTAATGTATTTTAGCGTTCTTTTTCTTTAAAAAGAATTCCTAGAATTATATTAAGCTTCAGGATCCCCAAACCAGGATGTGCTTCAGCCCCACATGCATGCTAGCTTAATAAATCCATAGATAAATTGAAACTGGGTAGGCTATTTAATTTACAGTATGATGGAATCAGGAATTTTTAAATCTTCAGCCTCTAAAAGAATGAGTCAACATCCCAAGATTAATTTATCAGAATTAAGGTAATGTCCTGGTATTAACTACAAATAATCAATTGCTTGGATGCAGAATGGAAAAGAAAAGAGATATGAAAACCTCTAAGATGGTGGCATAAACACACTAGGAGTCCACAAGAATGACACAACCACTGTAAACCTAATGCAAACTCATATTATAGAAATATTATGTCCTGATAAAAAAAGATTAAATAGCCTCACTCTTCTATGTGCTGGGCAGATACTAAAGGATCAGATTCAATTCTAGTTTCCTGACCTGAATAGCTTGGCTACCAAACAGGGATCCCAGGATAGTGGGCTGGACAACCCAAGGAAAATGCTGAGGAGAGGAGGTCTGTTTCCACTGGATGATACTCAGGAGAGGATAAGACACAGGCAGTGCATTTAACTCATTGAATTAAAGTTATACAGAATAGGGAGTAGGTGCTTTCTTCATTGCAGAGGACAAGAGCAGAATCAACAGATGAAAACCAGATGAGTAGACACATTCAGCTGTTGAAATGGGCTGCCTCAAGAAATAGTAAGTCTCACTGGTTTTACATGGCTGCTTTAAGGACTGTAGACTGTCTTATTTTTTCAAGTTTTTGCTTCCTGAAAGATTATTTATCCCTGTTCACTGCCATGTGACCTGCAGTATCTTCTTGTGGGTGTGCACTTCCCTGATCCACGTTGAGGTTTTGTCAATGATCGTGAGGGGGTGTGATGTACCCCAGTATTTCTCACACTTTAATGTGTCTAAAAATAGGTGAAGATCCTGTCAAAATCAAGGTTCATATTCAGTAGGTCTAGAGGGGTTCTGAGATACTGTATTTCTAACAAACTCCCAAGTGACGTCACAGCTGCTGGTGGTCAGACCAAACTTTGAGTAGCAAGGCTTTATGCAGCACCTAAGCTTGAAGAGGCATTATGAGTTTCCTGTGTCTCTCTTGCTTTTTCCCCTTGGCCACAAAGCCAGCGTGTCCTGAATTTGGGAACTTTTTCAGCCTCAGTCCTGCAAAGAGAAGACATGTGCAGAGCCAGAGCCACCAACATCAGAATGAATATGAAACATATGTTTTGGGATTATCACTACAGAAACACTGACTAATGCAAGATTCATCTATGAAGGATCACATAGAGGGCATTCCTGAAAAGAGGGTGAGTCTGGACTTAATTCCTAGTGTCTTTGCAAATCTGTATTCTAATCATCCATAGACTACAGTTTGAACATGTTCATGTGCACCAGTAATCAGCAAATTAGTAAAATGCTAGGGTTGATTGACACTTCTGCTTCTCTCCTTGCTCCCATATTCAGGTGATGAATCTGACATTTGAAGGCCTCTAAGCCTTCAGGTCAAAAAAGAGAAGTTCCCCTCCTGCACTGTTGGTGGGAATGTAAATTTGTGCAGCTACTATGGAGAACAGTATGAAGGTTCCTTAAAAAACTAAAAATAGAGCTGTCATATGATCCAGCAATCCCACTTCTGGGCATATATCCAGAAAAGATGAAAACTCTAATTCAAAAAGGTATATGCACTCCAATGTTCAAAGCAGCACTATTTAAAATAGCCAAGACATGGAAGCAACCTAGGTGTCTATCAATGGATGAATGGATAAAGAAGATGTGGTACATATATATATACATATATATGTAGTATATCTATATTATTTATTTTTATATATTTATTTATTTATATAAAAATATATATATATACACACACACAGTGGAATACTAGTCAGCCATAAAAAGGAATGAAATAATGTCATTTGCAGCAACATGGATGGACTTAGAGATTATTATACTAAATGAAGTAAGTCAGACAGAGAAAGATAAATATTATATGATATCACTTATATGAGGAATCTAAAAAATAATACAAATGAATCTAGTTATAAAACAGAAACAGACTCACAGTTATAGAAAACAAACTTATGGTTATCAAAGGAGAAAGGGAAAGGAGGGGATAAGTTAGGAGTTTGGGGCTAACATATATACATTACTATATATAAAATAGATAAACAACCAGGACCTGCTGTATAACACAGGGAACTATATTCAATACCCTGTAATAACCTATAATGGAAAAGCATCTGAAAAAAATTATATATGTATACATATATATATATAACTGAATCACAATTCTGTATACCTGAAATAACACAATATTGTAAATCAACTATATTTCCATTTTAAAAAATGAGAAGTTCCCCATCCTGTGGCAAAATCATGAAACGTTCATTGTCACATTGTCACATGAGTCTAGATTTTAGATAAGCTTCGTAGGTATGAGGTTGAGAGGGTGACTATGGGATTTTACTGGTCCCAAGAAGCTTAGAATTGCCTTGAGTAACCATGAAAATGGCCTGAACAAGAGAAAACCGCACTTTCCTCAAAGAGGTCTGAAAGGAAAACTCTCCACATTCAGCTCTTCTAAACAAGCAGGCACACTCATGAGATTACAACATTAACAGCACGGAGGAAAAGCTGTTGCCAACCTCATACTCAAACCATTGAATTAATGTTGTCTTATCTTAATTAAACTTATTATTATAACCCTGCACTAAGTATTGCTGTCTTGTCTTTCCAGTATTCCCAGGAGTGCTGGGGGAACATGCCAGCCCAGCAATATTCCATGAAATCAATTACATAGAGAAATTTGCTAAAGTATGCTCTAATGTGAATGCTGTTCCTATACTTACTCTTTGGATTTTATGGTTAGTTTTTAAATTAGTTGGAGCAATAGTAATACCTTTTTAAGAAAGCAAATTCCTGAATGAAGCCTCTAAACAGAATCTACTGATTTAATATTTAATACATTAATAAACAATTCATCTGGTTCATGACCATTAATGCGTGATCACCATTTGTCAGAGCCTTGTGGAATATCCCATCACCAACCAAAAATGTGTTGTTAATATTTCCTTTGTTCTGTATTACCAACTCTGGAATTTTGCAATGTATCAATTACATATCTGGCTAAGTAGCAACACTGCTGAGTGATTATTGACCATATATCATAGAACCTGAAAACAATTATCCTTTCATCCTGAAATATAAGGATATGAATCTTTAAATGCTCTAGAAGATCGTATCTTTCAAGTGTTTATGTAAATTGTTAAATTCCCTCATGAAGAATGGTTTTCACTTTACTGTGAACATAACTGTACCTGTGCTCTTAATGAGCAATTTATTTACATTGGTAGATGTAATTACCTGTTTCATCACCTAAAATAAATGTCGAATTTCTAGAGCAAATTTCCCCCCCAAAGCTAAAGATGTTTATCATGTATCATGTCATAAACTGAGAATGCCTGTGAGGTACTTCACAGTAACCATCAACATCAAACTACACTCAGGGAAGTCAAAGCTAGAGGGATAGGACAATGGTGGTTAAACTAGAGGAACACCCTTATGATTAAGTAAGTACTTTATTCCAAAATTAATGTTATAGTTAGTTCTAGACTTCATTTGTCTTTTTGTTTGTTTGTTTGTTTCTTGTTGGTCTGTTTCCTTAATTAGCACTTAGAGACAGTTGTACAGTAGCTCCTCAAGGGAAGAGGAAAGAGAACCTTGAGTTTTCTGTGCATCCTGGGTAATGACTCACCGTTTGACTTTGAACTAAGGTTCATGCTAACGCAATCTTCTACTCTGTCAAGATTACGCTCCATAGGAAAAATTATATTTATTTACTTCTCTAGAGAGCTACAAATTTTAATTAATGCTTCTAAAGAGCATTTGACCTCCTTGAACATGTGCTAGCGTTTGTATAATGATCTCTATTTTTGGTTTGGTCATATTTTTTAAATTACTTTAAAAATTACTTCCATGGCAGATAATACAATAAGGTGTTAGGTAGGTTAAAATTAAAACAAGACTACTCATTTCTAATGTTAGACTACATTACACTGCACATAAGTTAAGGATGCTCCATGACCTTCAACAAAGATGTAATAGAAACCTAAAAGCTCCAACCACTTGAAAAGGGGTTATGACTGTCTCCTTGGCATTTCTGTAAAGCACTGCTCTCTGTGACATGAATTTTATCATTACCAAACCAATAGCAGAAACAACTGCATTCCAAAATATTTTTAAATGCAAACAGCTACCACTGTTAAATAAAATCTGTCATGATTTTTACTCTGTAATTCAAATATTACTGATTCCTCATAAGGATTTAAGAATAGGAACAAATTTCTTATCCCCCAATGCATGATATGGGTATTGTTTATGAAGATAATGCCTCAAATTTAAACCCATAATTTTAAAAGGTTGCTTTCTCTGATATTATGCCTTATTCATCTTTTTTCATCACAAGGGCAAAATCTGCCTCAAACAATTTTCTCATTTATCTCTAGACCTCATTCTTATCTTCATCATGTTTGTTTTCTTAACAAGACTACTTAAGTAGTTTTTCCCTTATCTCTTCCTAAATATTATAGAAAACAACTACCAACTAATATTAACAATGAGACATACTTTCAGCTTTAATTCTAAATATTTATATAAATAATACAAAAATTACTAGAAAAATAATTCTCAGTTGCCTATTTCAACTAGATTATACCTGCAATATACCAGTCCCAATCTGTTGGTTATGTATGCCAATGGTTTTCATTATACTTTCTACAAGTTATGTTTAATTATAAAATATATATTAAATATGCAGAAAATACAGGGTACAGTAAGGGAGCTATATCATGTACTCATTTCCCAAGGCTAGAAAATATTAACATTCTACCATAATCTACAAATCTGATTTTGTTACTCCCTTCTGAGAAGTAACCACCATTGTGAAGTTGTTACGTAGCCTTCCCATCCATGCTTTCACATGCATACATTTCTGTAGACAATATAGAGCAGAGGTATGCAAACTATAGTCTGTGTATCAAATCCAGTCATGGCCTGTTCTGTATGGCCATAAATTAGAATAGTTTTTATATCTTTAAAAGGTTAGAAAAAAAAAAAAGCATATATACAGCAGAGACTATATGTGGCTCACAAAGCCTAAAATATTTACTATTTAGCCCTTTTCAGAAAATTTTACTAGTCCCTAATATCGAGTATTAGTTTGCATTTTTTAAATGGATATACATGATGTCATGTTAAAGAGGTCTTCTGAAACTTCCTTTCTTAAACTCACATTGTTTTTGAAAATTATCAATGTGGATATCTATAGAAATATTTCATATTTTCAAATTGCTGCAGAGTTAAAATACCACTGAAAATGCCACAATTTATTGTGTAACACCCCTACGGACAGACATTTGTGTTCTGCTCAATTTTTGGTCATTAAACATATATCTGAAATATATACTATCATACACATCTCCTTGTACACATGTAGGAGGTCTCCTGTGCTGTGTGTTCCTGGAAGTAGCATTGCAGCGATGAGGTCTGTGCATCTTCAACTTTGCCTAAGATTGACAATTACTATTTAAACTAGCTTCACTGAAGGAAACAATCCCATTTACTATCGCATCAAAGAGAATAAAATACTTAGGAATAAACCTACCTAAGGAGGTAAAAGACCTGTACTCAGAAAACTATGAGATGCTGATGAAAGAAATTGAAGAGAATTCCCTGGTGGTCCAGTGGTTAGGACTCCGTGTTTCCACTGCCAGGGGTCCGGGTTTGATCCCTGGTTGGGGAACTAAGATCCTGCAAGCCTCGAGGCACAGCCAAAAAAAAAAAGGAAATTGAAGATGACACAAACAGATGGAAAGATATACTGTGTTTTTGGATTGGAAGAACCAATATTGTTAAAATGACCATACTACCCAAGGCAATCTACAGGTTCAATGAAATCCCTATCAAATTACCAATGGCATTTTTCATAGAACTAGAACAAAAAAATTTTTAATGTGTATGGAAACACACAAGACATCGAATTACCGAAACAATCTTGAGAAAGAAGAACAGAGCTGGAGGAATCATGCTTTCTGACTTCAGACTATACTACAAAGCTACAGTAATCAAAACAGTATGATACTGGCACAAAAACAGACACATAGATCAATAGAACAGCATAGAAAACCCAGAGATAAACCCAGACACTTATGGTCAATTAATCTATGACAAAGGAGGCAAGAATATACAATGGAGAAAAGATAATCTTTTTAATAAGTGGTGCTGGGAAAACTGGACAGTTATATATAAAAGAATGAAATTAGAGCATTCTCTAACACCATATATAAAGATAAACTCAATATGGTTTAAAGACCTAAATATAAGACCAGAAATCATAAAACTCCTAGAGGAAAACATAGGCAGAACACTCTTTGACATAAACTGCAGCAATTTTTTTTTTTTGGAACCGTCTTCTAAAGCAAAGGAAACAAAAGCAAAAATAAACAAATGAGACCTAATTAAACCTAACAGCTTTTGCACAACAAAGGAAACCATTGACAAAATGAAAAGACAACCTACTGAATGGGAGAACATATTTGCAAATGATATGACTGATAAGGGGTTAATATCCAACATATATAAATAGTTCATACAACTCAACAACAAAAGATCAAACAAACAACCTGATTTAAAAATAGGCAGAAGAACTGAGTAGACATTTTTCCAAAGAGGAAATGCAGACGGCCAACAGGCACATCAAAAAATGCTCAACATCACTAATCATCGGGGAAATGCATATCAAAACCACAATGAGATAACATCTCACATCTGTCAGAATGGCTATCATCAAAAAGAACACAAATAACAAATATTGATGAGAATGTGGAGAAAAGGGAACCCTCCTACACTGTTGGTGGGAATGTAAATTGGTTCAGCCACTGTGAAAAACAATATGGAGGTTTCTCAAAAAACTAAAAGTAGAACTGCCATATGACCCAGCAATCCCACTCCTGGATATTTACCTAAAAAAACAACAAGAACACTAATTCAAAAAGATACATACACCCCAGTGTTTGTAGCAGCATTATTTACAAT
Organism: Balaenoptera ricei; assembly: GCF_028023285.1. Classification (NCBI taxonomy): domain Eukaryota; kingdom Metazoa; phylum Chordata; class Mammalia; order Artiodactyla; family Balaenopteridae; genus Balaenoptera; species Balaenoptera ricei. The sequence continues at coordinate 88,234,455 of NC_082650.1, read as the reverse complement.
TGACAAGGTATGGAAGCAAAACTAGGTGTTCATCAACAGTTGAATGGGCGCATGCGTGGTCCTTCCGCAATGTCGGCACCGAGTCCACAGCGAAGGCGACGAGAAGTTAGTTTCCTTAGGACCAAGGAGGCGCCCTCGCACCTGCAAGACAACTTGTTGCCCCATCCATAGGAAGGAATAAGCTTCCTGTTACGGCTGCAACTGCTAAGAAGCCAGCCTTGCTGCGGTTTCTCCCAGACTGCGGTTTCTCCCAGTGTTTTAGATACTGTGTGGATGAAAGGCTCTTGGTGCTCCAGCCAGGCATCAGGGCTGTGCCTCTGAGGTGGGAGAGCCAACTTCAGGACACTGGTCCACAAGAGACCTACCAGCTCCACGTAATACCAAACGGCAAAAATCTCTCAGAGATCTCCATCTCAACATCAAGACCCAGCATCACTCAATGACCAGCAAGCTACAGGGCTGGACACCCTATGCCAAACAACTAGCAAGACAGGAACACAGCCCCATCCATTAGCAGGGAGGCTGCCTAAAATCATAAGGCCACAGACACCCCAAAACACACCACCAGACGTGGACGTGCCCACCAGAAAGACAAGATTCAACCTCATCCACCAGAACACAGGCAATAGTCCCCTCCACCAGGAAGCCTACACAACCCACTGAACCAACCTTACCCACTGGGGACAGATACCAAAAACAATGGGAACTACGAACCTGCAGCCTGTGAAAAGGAGACCCCAAACACAGTAAGATAAGCAAAATGAGACGACAGAAAAACACACAGCAGATGAAGGAGCAGGGTCAAAACACACCAGACCTAACAAATAAAGAGGAAATAGGTACTCTACCTGAAAAAGAATTCAGAATAATGATAGTAAGGATGATCCAAAATCTTGGAAATAGAATAGACAAAATGCAAGAAACATTTAACAAGGATGTAGAAGAACTAAAGAGGAACCAAGCAACGATGAAAAACACAATAAATGAAATTAAAAATACTCTAGATGGGATCAATAGCAGAATAACTGAGGCAGAAGAAAGGATAAGTGACCTGGAAGATAAAATGGTGGAAATAACTACTGCAGAGCAGGATAAAGAAAAAAGAATGAAAAGAACTGAGGACAGTCTCAGAGACCTCTGGGACAACATTAAACGCACCAACATTCGAATTATAGGGGTCCCAGAAGAAGAAGAGAAAAAGAAAGGGACTGAGAAAATATTTGAAGAGATTATAGTTGAAAACTTCCCTAATATGGGAAAGGAAATAGTTAATCAAGTCCAGGAAGCACAGAGAGTCCCATACAGGATAAACCCAAGGAGAAACACGCCAAGACACATATTAATCAAACTGTCAAAAATTAAATATAAAGAAAACATATTAAAAGCAGCAAGGGAAAAACAACAAATAACACACAAGGGAATCCCCATAAGGTTAACATCTGATCTTTCAGCAGAAACTCTGCAAGCCAGAAGGGAGTGGCAGGATATACTTAAAGTCATGAAGGAGAAAAACCTACAACCAAGATTACTCTACCCAGCAAGGATCTCATTCAGATGTGATGGAGAAATTAAAACCTTTACAGACAAGCAAAAGCTGAGAGAGTTCAGCACCACCAAACCAGCTTTACAACAAATGCTAAAGGAACTTCTCTAGGCAAGAAACACAAGAGAAGGAAAACACCTACAATAACAAACCCAAAACATTTAAGAAAATGGGAATAGGAACATACATATCGATAATTACCTTGAATGTAAATGGATTAAATGCTCCCACCAAAAGACACAGACTGGCTGAATGGATACAAAAACAAGACCCATATATATGCTGTCTACAAGAGACCCACTTCAGACCTAGAGACACATACAGACTGAAAGTGAGGGGATGGAAAAAGATATTCCATGCAAATGGAAATCAAAAGAAAGCTGGAGTAGCAATTCTCATATCAGACAAAATAGACTTTAAAATAAAGAATATTATAAGAGACAAAGAAGGACACTATATAATGATCAAGGGATCGATCCAAGAGGAAGGTATAACAATTGTAAATATTTATGCACCCAACATAGGAGCACCTCAATACATAAGGCAAATACTAACAGCCATAAAAGGGGAAATTGACAGCAACACAATCATAGTAGGGGACTTTAACACCCCACTTTCACCAATGGACAGATCATCCAAAATGAAAATAAATAAGGAAACACAAGCTTTAAATGATACATTAAACAAGATGGACTTAATTGATATTTATAGGACATTCCACCCAAAAACAACAGAATACACATTTTTCTCAAGTGCGCATGGAACATTCTCCAGGATAGATCATATCTTGGGTCACAAATCAAGCCTTGGTAAATTTAAGAAAATTGAAATCGTATCAAGTATCTTTTCCGACCACAATGCTATGAGACTAGATATCAATTACAGGAAAAGATGTGTAAAAAATACAAACACATGGAGGCTACACAATACACTACTTAATAACGAAGTGATCACTGAAGAAATCAAAGGGGAAATCAAAAAATACCTAGAAACAAATGACAATGGAGATACGACGACCCAAAACCTATGGGACTCAGCAAAAGCAGTGCTAAGAGGGAAGTTTATAGCAATACAAGCCTACCTCAAGAAACAGGAAACATCTCGAATAAACAACCTAACCTTGCACCTAAAGCAATTAGAGAAAGAAGAACAAAAAAACCCCAAAGCTAGCAGAAGGAAAGAAATGATAAAGATCAGGTCAGAAATAAATGAAAAAGAAATGAAGGAAACAATAGCAAAAATCAATAAAACTAAAAGCTGGTTCTTTGAGAAGATAAACCAAATTGATAAACCATTAGCCAGACTTATCAAGAGAAATAGGGAGAAGACTCAAATCAATAGAATTAGAAATGAAAAAGGAGAAGTAACCACTGACACTGCAGAAATACAAAAGATCATGAGAGATTACTACAAGCAACTCTACGCCAATAAAATGGACAACCTGGAAGAAATGGACAGATTCTTAGAAATGCACAAACTGCTGAGACTGAACCAGGAAGAAATAGAAAATATGAACAGACCAATCACAAGCACTGAAATTGAAACTGTGATTAAAAACCTTCCAACAAACAAAAGCCCAGGACCAGATGGCTTCACAGGTGAATTCTATCAAACATTTAGAGAAGAGCTAACACCTATCCTTCTCAAACTCTTCAAAAATATTGCAGAGGGAGGAACACTCCCAAACTCATTCTACGAGGCCACCATCACCCTGATACCAAAACCAGACAAAGATGTCACAAAGAAAGAAAACTACAGGCCAATATCACTGATGAACATAGATGCAAAAATCCTCAACAAAATACTAGCAAACAGAATCCAACAGCACATTAAAAGGATCATACACCATGATCAAGTGGGGTTTATCCCAGGAATGCAAGGATTCTTCAATATACGTAAATCAATGTGATACACCATATTAACAAATTGAAGGAGAAAAACCATATGATCATCTCAATAGATGCAGAGAAAGCTTTCGACAAAATTCAACACTCATTTATGATAAAAGCCCTGCAGAAAGTAGGCATAGAGGGAACTTTCCTCAACATAATAAAGGCCATATATGACAAACCCACAGCCAACATTGTCCTCAATGGTGAAAAACTGAAACCATTTCCACTAAGATCAGGAACAAGACAAGGTTGCCCACTCTCACCACTATTATTCAACATAGTTTTGGAAGTGTTAGCCGCAGCAATCAGAGAAGAAAAAGAAATAAAAGGAATCCAAATCGGAAAAGAAGAAGTAAAGCTGTCACTGTTTGCAGATGACATGATACTATACATAGAGAATCCTAAAGATGCTACCAGAAAACTCCTAGAGCTAATCAATGAATTTGGTAAAGTAGCAGGATACAAAATTAATGCACAGAAATCTCTTGCATTCCTATACACTAATGACGAAAAATCTGAAAGTGAAATTAAGAAAACACTCCCGTTTACCATTGCAACAAAAAGAATAAAATATCTAGGAATAAACCTACCTAAGGAGACAAAAGACCTGTATGCAGAAAATTATAAGACACTGATGAAAGCAATTAAAGATGATACAAATAGATGGAAAGATATACCATGTTCCTGGATTGGAAGAATCAACATTGTGAAAATGACTCTACTACCCAAAGCAATCTACAGATTCAATGCAATCCCTATCAAACTACCAATGGCATTTTTCACAGAACTAAAACAAAAAATTTCACAATTTGTATGGAAACACAAAAGACCCCGAATAGCCAAAGCAATCTTGAGAACGAAAAATGGAGCTGGGGGAATCAGGCTCCCTGACTTCAGACTATATTACAAAGCTACAATAATCAAGACAGTTTGGTACTGGCACAAAAACAGAAATATTGATCAATGGAACAGGATAGAAAGCCCAGAGATAAACCCACGCACATATGGTCACCTTATCTTTGATAAAGGAGGCAAGGATATACAGTGGAGAAAAGACAGCCTCTTCAATAAGTGGTGCTGGGAAAATTGGACAGATACATGTAAAAGTATGAAATTAGAACACTCCCTGACACCATGCACAAAAATAAACTCAAAATGGATTAAAGACCTAAGTGTAAGACCAGACACTATCAAACTCTTAGAGGAAAACATAGGCAGAACACTCTATGACATACATCACAGCAAGATTCTTTTTGACCCAGCTCCCAGAGAAATGGAAATAAGAACACAAATAAACAAATGGGACCTAATGAAACTTAAAAGCTTTTGCACAGCAAAGGAAACCATAAACAAGACCAAAAGACAACCATCAGAATGGGAGAAAATATTTGCAAATGAAGCAACTGACAAAGGATTAATCTCCAAGATTTACAAGCAGCTCATGCAGCTCAATAACAAAAAAACGAACAACCGAATCCAAAAATGGGCAGAAGACCTAAATAGACATTTCTCCAAAGAAGATATACAGATGGCCTACAGACACATGAAAGAATGCTCAACATTATTAATCATTAGAGAAATGCAAATCAAAACTACAATGAGATATCATCTCACACCGGTCAGAATGGCCATCATCAAAAAATCTAGAAACAATAAATGCTGGAGAGGGTGTGGAGGAAAGGGAACTCTCTTGCACTGTTGGTGGGAATGTAAATTGATACAGCCACTATGGAGAACAGTATGGAGGTTCCTTAAAAAACTACAAATAGAACTACCATACGATCCAGCAATCCCACTACTGGGCATATACCCTGAGAAAACCATAGTTCAAAAAGAGTCATGTACCAAAATGTTCATTGCAGCTCTATTTACAATAGCCAGGACATGGAAGCAACCTAAATGTCCATCGACAGATGAATGGATAAAGAAGATGTGGCACATATATACAATGGAATATTACTCAGCCATAAAAAGAAATGAAATGGAGGTATTTGTAATGAGGTGGATGGAGTTAGAGTCTGTCACACAGAGTGAAGTAGAAAGAGAAAAACAAATACAGTATGCTAACACATATATACGGAATCTAAGGGGAAAAAAAGCCATGAAGAACCTAGTGGCAAGACGGGAATAAAGACACAGACCTACTAGAGAATGGACTTGAGGATATGGGGAGGGGGTGGGGTGAGATGTGACAGGGTGAGAGAGTGTCATGGACATATATACACTACCAAATGTAAAATAGATAGCTAGTGGGAAGCAGCCGCATAGCACAGGGTGATCAGCTCGGTGCTTTGTGACCACCTAGAGGGGTGGGATGGGGAGGGTGGGAGGGAGGGAGATGCAAGAGGGAAGAGATATGGGAACATATTGTATATGTATAACTGATTAACTTTGTTATAAAGCAGAAGCTAACACACCATTGTAAGGCAATTATACTTCAATAAAGATGTTTAAAAAAAATAAAAAAAATAAAAAAAAAACAGTTGAATGGATAAAGAAGATATGGTATAGTATATATATATATATATATATATATATATATATATATATACACACACACACACACACACACACACAATGTAATATTACTCAGCCATAAAAAAGAATCATATTTTGCCATTTACAGCAACATGGATGGACTTGGAGGTTATTATGCAGACAGAGAAAGACAAATACTATATAATATTTATATGTGGAATCTAAAAAATACAACAAACTAGTGAATAAAACAAAAAAGAAGCAGACTCACAGATATAAAGAACTAGTGGTTACCAGTGGAGAGAGGAAAGAGGGGAGAGACAATATAAGGGTCTGAGATTATTTTTAAAGGGTTATTATGGGATTATATGAAATCTGTGAAACTTTTGAAGATTGTAAAGTACTACAGAATTTAAGGAATCTTTCCTTCAATAAAAAATAAATTTTAAAAATCTTTGTTGATTACATTCTCAGCAGCAAGGTATGATTGCTGTCATTTCAATACTTGGTATTATCACACTTGTTTAAGTTTTGTCAGTGGTAACCCCTTGTTTTACATGCCCTTTATTGATTACCAGTGCACCAGTTTTCAACTTACTGACTCTCAGTTTTAAACCCATCCTTTCTGTCCTGCTCTGTGATACTGGAGGTGTACCCTCTAAACTTTCATCCTTTTATGGCTCCATCAGTAGAGGTCACTGAAGGGAGTGTAAAACCACAGCAAGAAGAAGGGGTGTCCCTCCCTCGATCCAGTGTGCTTTTCTAGTCTAGCACAGCAGCCAGCAAATTGGTACACAAGAGGCCTGGTGGTGTGTACTCAATTCAGTGGCCTGCCTGGTCTGATTCCAGCCTACCCATGCCCTTAGGCAAGCTTCTCAGCCACCTGGCTAGCCCATGTCCTCCAGCAAGTTTCTTCCCATTGGCAGCTTTAGAGAGAAGAGAGACAGAGTCATCTAAGCTCTTAATTCCTTTCTTGTTCATTCTCCCTCAGCTTAGAGGTGGTAGCTGCTTTCCTCATTTGTGACTTCTGTACCCTTAGAGTCGTTTTTAGCTTCTATTATCAGTTAACCACTTTTTGAGAGCTAGTTGTTTGTATTAAAATCTCCCTGTTCAAATGATTGGTATGATTAATGTCTCCTGAGTGGATCCTGACTGTACAATGAGTGAGGATGAACATATTTTCAACCCTCAGTTATTGGCCCTTCAATTTTCTTCTCTGAATCATGGGTATGTAGGTAGACAGACAGATAAATAGGTAGGTAGATAGTAAGAAAGAAAGAAAGAAAGAAAGAAAGAAAGAAAGAAAGAAAGAAAGAAAGAAAGAAAGAAAGAAAGGAAGGGAGGAAGAAAGAAAGAAAGGAAGAAAGAAAGAAAGAAAGAAAGAAAGGAAGAGAAAGAAAGAAAGAAAGAAAAGAAAGAGAGAGAGAGAGAGAAAGAAAGAAAGAAAGAAAGAAAAAGAAAGAAAGAGAAAAAAGGAAGGAAGGAAGGAAGAAAGAGAGAGAGAGGGAAAGAGAGGAAGGAAGGAAGGAAGGAGAGAGATGTGCCTCTTTTCTTGGGGGAAGGTAGATGTCCTTTATGTATTTGGGATACTAATCTTTTATCAGATCTATGGTTTACAAATATTTTCACCAAAGCTGTAACTTTTCTTCACATTCAGTGATGTCTTTTGACATAGAGAAATTGATCAATATTTTCATTTATGATTTGTGCATATTGTGTTTTATTTAAAAAACTTCATTATCCTTATGTCATAAAGATTGTCTCCTATTTTTCTCATGGAAGTTTTAGAATTTCTTTTTTTTATATTTAAGTCTTTAATATACCTGCAATTTTGGGGTAAGCAAAGTATAAGTTGAGAGTAGTATTTTACCTTTTTTCATAGAGATAGTGATTTTTGTCTCAGCACCATATGGAGAAAGAACATATTGAATAGTTATTCTTTCTCTACTAATGTATAGTGCAACCTCAGCATTTAACAAGTTATTATAAACATGAGCTTATTCCTAGATTTCAAAATTCTGTTCATTTTGACCTATTTACCTAATCTAGTATTAATATCCACAGTTTTAATTATGATGACTTTATAAGTTTTTTAATCTGATAGAATAAATAAACACTCCTCCATCTCCTCTTATTTCTTCTCCTTTAAAATTGTCTTGGCTAAAGATATGGAAGCAACCTAAATGTATATTGATAGACGAATGTATAAAGAAGATGTGGTATGTATACAATGGACTATTACTCAGCCACAAAGAGAATAAAAGTTTGCCATTTGCTACAACATGCATGTACCTAGAGGTATTACACTAAGTGAAATAAGTCAGATAAAGAATTACTGTAGGACTTCACCTATATGTGGAACCTAAAAAACAAAACAAACAAACAAACATAACAGAACAGAAACAGATTCATAGATACAGAGGACACTCTGGTGGTCACCAGAGGGGAAAGCAATGTGAAGAATGAGTGAAATAGGTCAGGGAGATTCAGAGGTACAAACTTCCAGTTATACAAGAAATAAGTCACAGGGATGTCATGTATAGCATAAGGAATACAGTTAATATTATTATAATTACTGTATGGTGACAGATGGTAACTAGACTTATCACGATGATCATTTTGTATTGTACAAAAATATTGAATCACTTTGTTGTACACCTGAAACTAATATGATATTGTAAGTCAATTGTATTTCAATTTAAAAACACATTAATTAATCAGTTAAATTATCTTGGCTATTCTTTGCCCTTCAATCTTCCATCCAAATTTAGGATAATCTTATCAAGTTCCAAGAAAAGTATTTTGGGGATTTATATGAATAGTATTGAATTTATTAATTAATTCAGGCAAAATAGAAACAGTTACAATGTTGAGTCTTTCCACACACAGCATGGTATTTCTCTCCACTTATTAAGGTCTACCTTCAGTAAAGGTTTAAGATTTTTTCCATAATAAACCTGAATGATTTTTGTTATATTTATTCCTAGATACAGTGAAAGTAATTAAACAAGGAGGCTGTTAGAATGAGGTAGCCCCAATGCCTTTTTGAGAAAATTTGAGAAAATGAAACTTAAGAACAATCAGTCACAAACAGCCAACCAGCCTTTCCCAAATAAGGTAACTGCTTACGCTATAGCCAATCAAACAATTTGTTGGCTTGGCTTCCATATCTTCTCTATAAAAATCTCTCCCCCTAGCTCCTAGTGGTGGAACACTCCTAACCACTTCTGGTTTGGCGCTGCCTAGTTCAAACTGATGTATGCTCAAATAAACTCTTGAAAATTTTAATGTGCTTCAGTTCATCTTTCAATGATACCATACAGAGTTTTGGGTTTTTTTGGGGTTTTTTTTGCTATATCGAAATAGTTTTTAAAATCACACATTCTAATTGGTTTTCATGATATATAGAAATGAGATTATTTTTTGGTGGTGATTTCTGTATTCAGCAAACTTGTTGGTCTCATTTCTCAGTTGTCACACTTTGTCTGTAGATTCTCTTGGATTTTCTAGGCAGTTAATCACACCATCTGTAACATTTTGCTTTACATTTTATTTCACATGAAATAGTGGAACATTCCTAAAGACCAAAGTATTTAATCATCAAATGGGATTCACTAACTATTAAGCATCTTCTCTAAAAAGAAAAGTTTCTTCCAGAAATGAAGTTTAGCAGCATTGAGAGCCCTCCTGTGGACACAAGTCAAGTAAATCTCACTTATATTTTGTTTTTTAAACCAGATCAGTTCAGGTATTAACTGATTTAATCACCCTTGTCAGTTGTTAGTTAAGCTGAAAACTTCTGAAACTTAATTTACCTGTGCTTTAACAGAGTAGCAGGTTGCTGTGGCACTCTCTGTGTGCCCTTAATCAAAGATATAGAAGAAGAATTACTTCCTTTATCTTTTCTTAGTTATCAGTCTCTCTAAATTTATGTCTAAAGGAAACTAAATAAAGCTTTCAAGGGTGACCATCCAGACCAAAATAATAATAATAATAATAATAATAATAGCTAGAAATAATCAATAAACATAAAAATCAGCTTTGCTAGTAATAAAAATGGAAATTAAAATATTGCTTTAACCCATATAAAATTGTTACAATTTTGGTTTTGGTGTTGGTTTGGATTTTTAAGGAGTAAGAAGGGTAAGAGGGTTTTTTCATATTGTTTGGTTTCAGGGAAAAGGAAGTCTCATGGATTTCCCATGGAGGTATATGCTGGTGAGCAACCAGGCAACATTTACAAAAAGAGTTTAAAATCGTAAATGCCATTGGATTCAAGAATTTCCCCTTTATCTTTATTTTAAAGAAAGAGTCAGATCTGTGGTAAAGATGGAGATAAAAGGAGGCGGATTGTGGTGTTATTTATAACGACAAAAATGACATATCTAACAAGAAAGAATTTGTTAAATAAATTGTGGTACATTCGTAGGACAAAATACTATCTAGCCATTTTAAATCATATCATAAAAGGCTATTTCATGAACTAGAAGTAATTTTCCTAATATACTGCTAACGTTTTAAAAATCATATGTATAATATAATATCAGTTTGAATCAGACTCTATGTACGTAGGAATAATAACTTTCACTTATAATGGGCCAGGCATATGTGTGTATAAATCTATTTAATCTTCACCACAGTCTTATGAAAATGCTATTATTATCATCATTTTATAGATGCAGAAACCAAAATACAGGGAGATTCAGTTATTTGCTTAAGATTAGACAGTAAGAGGCAAAGCTGGACACACACATGCGCACACACACACACACACACACACACATGCCAGAACATAACACATAGTTCTCTCTAAGCGGTGGGAGTGTACATCGTTTTTGTTTTCCTATTTGTGCATGTTTTATATACTCCAAATTTCCCAAAATGAGCAGTTATTAGTAAATCCCATAAATTATATAACTATAAAGATGAATATTAATGTTTCTTGTGAGAGCTGAAGGAAAAAAAGCCTCCTTAGTCATAGGTAATACAAAAGCATATCCTTCTTCACATATATTTTTGGTACTAAATTCTGGAAACTTAGTGCAGCCTCTGTATTGATTTATATTTTCCTGTGCATATTGTTTCTATGAAAACAAAAACAAAAAATTGTAAGCCATTCCCATGCAGCAGCTTTATACCGCCATCAGTTACAGTTGATGTTGGGGGGGAGTTTCCCACCCCTCACACCCTGAAAATAACTGAAGTCAGGCTACAGCTCTGCCTGTGTTCACTCATTACCCTTAGCCAGAAAGCAATAAGTTCTGTAAGGAAAAATATTGCCCCATTAAACAAAGTGTCACCACTGAAGAGCAATCATTCTTTTTTATTTTCCCCATGAGGTTATCTTAATAACTCACTCGTAACAGTTATCTCCCAGGAAACATCTAGTTCATAGAGTAATACTGTTAAACAATATGAATCTGGTGCAAATAGCACAGGATGAATGTTTATAACTGTGAAGGGTCCATACTTATTAAAAATATACACAAGGAAAAGACCACTGCAAGCTACTGCCAACTGTTGGTGGAAAACTAATTTATTCTTGCCTTTTCAGGGCTTTTCACTCCTCCATATGAATGAATTTGTTATATTACAAGCTATCTTTCATCACACCAAAGGAAACAAAGTAAACCTAACTGACAAACCCACACTTGATTTGTGAGACCAAAGATTTGTGAGAAATAATGACTAATTGGCATTTTATTCAATCATCATTTTAATATCACTGGACCATTATTCCCTAATGAAGGGAGTGAATTCATTTGACTGCTTTTCCTCCAACATGGGGTTGGCGGGAGAATTTCCAAAGACAGTTACAATGAAATCTTTGCAAACTATAAATTCTTGTTGCTATGGGGACTCTACACTCATACACATGCATTGGTGCCCACAGGATGGATCATTTGCTCAAATGACCTAAGCCCCATACCACCTACATTCTTGTTTTTACATTTATTGCTTTCCCCTCAATTGGCATTTGTTTATGCTATAGACTTACTGACAGAATTATCATTGAGGTCAAAATAAATTTGTGTCATTCATTGTAGAGCAAAAAGAAAAGAAAGTGTTATTGAAAACATTTACCAAACCTTGGCACCTGACAAAGTTTGAAATAACTCACACTGAAAACCAGTGCTTTTAAACTCAGTATATTTTGTTTCTTCAATCCAATACTAGTTTTTCACTGATGAACTGTTTTTAAGAAAGGAATGAAGGTCATGGAAAGGAAAATGCATATCTAGTTGCATACCAATCACCTGATTTGGGATGATTATTGTATTTTCCAAAGCAAGGTTGTATTTCATTTTCTTGTAGATATTAGAATTAAGATTTGCTGTAATCATCACAGTGTGTTAAATATCTATTGCTGTGTAACTACTTACTCCAACATTTTGTGGCTTCAAACAACAAAATTTATTATCTCAGTTTCTGTAGATCAGGAAACTAGATGAACCTTAGCTACATCCCCTGCTTCAGGGTCTCTCACAGGCTGTAATAAAGCTGGTGGCCAGGCTGCCCAACTAGGGAAGAATCCACCTGCAAGCTCATTCATGTAGGTGATGGCAGGAATTAATTCCTTGTGGGTTTTGGACTGAGGGCCCTTCCAATAGCCAGAGGCCACCCTTGGCTTCTTGCCACATGAGCGTCCTCAACACAGCAGCTTGTTTCCTTAAAGTGAGAAACCTGAGAATGCAACAGAGAACCTTCTAGCAGGAAAGAGCATCTCACCAAGATGGAAGGCAGAGTCTTTGGTCTCATAATCGTGGAAGTGACATCCTATCACTTTAATGTGCTCTGCTTTTTAGAAACAAGTCACTAGGTCCAGTCCATACTCAAAAGAGGGGATTACACAAAGGCATGAACACTATCTTGGAAGTCTGCTCACCAGACACAATTATAAGTTGTGAATTAAAACATGCTCAGATTGAGAAGTATTACGAGCAGGAGAAGAATATATGAGTCCAAAATATGCCACGTTGGCATGTGGGTTATTTTAAGCTGATGGCAATCAAGACCTAACAAACTCATGAAGAGTTGGGTTTTTGTTTGTTTGTTTGTTTTTTTAACCTCTTCCTTAACTGCCTAAAAGAGTTTATACAGGGGGCCTGGACCAGGAAAAGAGCTATTACCAGAGATAACTTTTTACATACGAAAGCCATCTGAGGGCAAACATTTGTTTAACTGTTGTTTGCTCTTCCTCTTCCTGTGAGCTGTCTTCCTCCTTTTTGAAGTCGCATACCCCTATCCCCTTCTCCTGAGCTCAGGATGGTATATAAACCTCAATTAACTGTCTGAGCACCTCATATCCTTGGAGTTCCCATATTTACAAAATTAAATTTGTTTTTTCCTCCCATTAATTTGTCTTATGTCAATTTAATTTTTAGACCAACCAAAGAACCTAGAAGAGTAGAAGGCTAAAGTTTTCCTCACCTACAGTTACAGACACATCTCATTTTACTGCATTTCACTTTATGGTGCTTTACAGATATTGCATTTTTCACGAGTTGAAGGTCTGTGGCAACTCTGCATGGAGCAAGTCTATTGGTGCCATTTTCCCAACAGCATTTGCTCACTAGTGTCTCTGTCATATTTTTGTAATTTTGGAATATTTCAAACTTTTTCATTATTATTATATTTGCTATGGTGATCTGTGATCAATGATCTTTGATGTTACTAGTATAATTGTTTTGGGACACCATGAACTGTGCCCATATGAGATGACAAATTTAATCAACAAATGTTTTTTGTGTTCTGACTGCTCTACCCACCAGCCATTCTCCCATCTCTTTCCTCCTTGGGCCTCCCTATTCCCTGAGACACAACAATATTGAAATGAGGCCAATTTAAAAAACCCACAATGGCCTCCAAGTGTTCAAGTGAAAAGAAGAGTCACACATCTCTCACTTTAAATCAAAAGCTAGAAATGATTAAGTTTAGTGAGGAAGGCACGTCCAAAGCCAAGACAGACTGAAAGCTAAGCCTCTTGTGCCAAACAGGTAACTGAGTTGTGGATGCAAATGAAAAGTTCTTGAAGGAAATTAAAAATGCTACCCCAGTGAACACACAAATGATAAGAAAGTGAAACAGCCTTATTGCTGATATGGAGATAGCAATCTCCTAGTGTCTGGATAGAAGATCAAACAAGCCACAACATTTCCTTAAGCCAAAGCCTGATCCAGAGCCAGATCCTAACTCCCTTCAATTCTCTGAAGGCTGAGAGAGGTTAGGAAACTATAGAAGAAAAATTTGAAGTTGCAGAGGTTGGTTAGTGAAGTTTAAAGAAAGTACAAGGTGAAGCAGCAAGTGCTGATATAGAAGCTGCAGCAAGTTATCCAAAAGATCTAGCTAAGATAATTAATAAAGGTGGCTACACAAACAACAGATTTTCAATGTAGATGAAACAATCTTCTATTGGAAGAAGATGCCATCTAGGATTTTCATAGCTAGAGAGGAGAAGTCAGTGCTTGGCTTCAAAGCTTCAAAGGACAGGCTGACTCTCTTGTTATGGGCTAATGCAGTTGGTGACTTAACTTGAGGCCAGTGCTCATTCACCATTGTGAAAATCCCAGGGCCCTTAAGAATTATTCTAATTCTACTCTGCCTGTGCTCTATAAATGGAACAACAAAGGCTGGATGACAGCACATCTGTTTACAACATGGTTTACTGAATATTTTAAGCCCACTGTACCGCTCAGAAAAGAAGATTTCTTTCAAAATATTACTGTTCATTAATAATGCACCTGGTCACCCAAGAGCTCTGATGGAAATGTACAATGAGATTCATGTTGTTTTTATGCCTGGTAACACAGCATCCATTTGTCAGCCCATGGATCAAGGAGTGATTTTGACTTTCAAGTCTCATGATTTAAGAAATGTATTTTGTAAGGCTATAACTGCCACAGATAGAGATTCTTCTGATGGATCTGGGAAAAGTAAATTGAAAACTTTCTGGAAAGGATTCACCATTCTAGGTGACATTAAGAACATTCACGATTCATGGGAAGAGGTCAAAATATCAACATTAACAGGAGTTTGGAAGAAGTTGATTCCAACCCTCAGGGATCACTTGAAGGGGTTCAGACTTCAGTGGGGGAAGTAACTGCAGATGTGGTGGAAACAGCAAGAGAACTAGAATTAGAAGTGGAGCCTGAAGGTGTGACTGAATTGCTGCAATCTCATGATAAATTTGAATGGATGAGGAGTTACTTTCTATGGATGAGCACAGAAAACGTTTTCTTGAGATGGAATCTACTCCTGGTGAAGATTGTTGAAATGACAACACAGGATTTAGAATATGACATAAACTTAGTTGATAAAGCAGTGGCAGGGTTTGAAAGGATTGACTCCAATTTTGAAAGAAGTTCTCCTGTGGGTAAAATATTATCAAACAGCATTGCGTGCTACAGAGAAATCATTAATGAAAGAAAGAGTCAATCGATGTGTCAAACATCACTGCTGTCCTGTTTTAAGAAATTGCCCCGGCTGCCCCAACCTTCAGAAGTGACCACCTTGATCAGTCAGCAGCCACCAACATCGGGGCAAGACCCTCCACCAGCAAAAAGGTTCAGACTCTCTGAAGACTCAGATGATGGTTAGAGTTTTTTCACAATAAAGTATTTTTTAATTAAGGTATGTCATTGTTTTTTTAGACATAATGCTATTGCACACTTAATAGACTACAGTATAGTGTAAATATAACTTTTATATGCCCTGGGAAACCAAAAAATGTGTGTGAGCAACTTTATTGCAATATTTACTTTATAGTGGTGGTCTGGAAATGAACCTGCAATACCTCAGAGGTATGTTTGTACAAACCAAATCCTTATTTCTTTTTATTTCCATTTTAAAGGTAAGTTTCATCAAAAGTATACAATCATTCCAAGGTATTAAACACACACATGCTCGTGCACACACACACACAGAAGACAGAGGGAGATCAACGTGGAATTTAGAGTTCCAAGATAGGAGAAAATAAAGCATGGCGTTTCTTAAAAATGCTTTTTAAGTGATGCTTAGGACAGAGATAGAAGCCACCTGACTTTCATAACTGCTTCCCTCTGCCCAGCTATGTGGATTTATCACCTGGTTCAGGGCATGTAATCACACTGGGCTTGATCCCCACCATTCCTCCATCATAATTGTTCCCGAATTCTGCAACACTTTACACCCCCAAGTACAGGAGACAACTGCATGATGAGGCTGAGGTGAGAGAGAGTTTGTGAGCCAGTCTCTTTACCACTTCTTTAGGTTTTGCTTAAAGCATAAGTCTCATTTCTTTATTTAGACAGAATTTATGGCACAAACCCTTCTCTACTCACCTTCCAATGTGTACTTCCAGAATCACCTAGGTGTCCAGCATTCCACCAAGCCTTGTGAGTGGTTAAAAACTATAGATATGACCCTTGCCCTTTAAACTAGTTTGGGGAATAAGCCATGTATACCTGCGACCAGGGGAAAATAATTTAAGACCAATTTAAAATTAAATCCAGAACACTGGATTATAAATCAGCGGGTCCTCTACAAAAATGTGGTTAAAATACTAGAGCATTGCAATCCATTGTTAGTTTCATTCAAAGTAAATGCCATTGTGATGGGTCATATATTCCAAAGAAGACTGCAACAATACCCCCTACACCACATCCTCTTCTAGACCCTTGCTACTCTCTGTCAAGAGGCTTCATTTATGCTCCTTTCCTTTGGACCTAAGTAGGCTTCTGAGACTGCCTCAACCAACAGAGAAGGGAAGATAGATATCAGTGACTTCTAAGCCAAGGTCATATCAGTGCCTTGTGCTCTCCCCTTGTTTTCTTGGGATGTTTGCTCTTGGAAATCAGTTATCACTTGTGCGAAAGCCCAAGCAGCCCACGGGGAGGCCTACATGGAAAGGAAGCCAGGCCTTGGTCTCCCTGCTCTGGCTGAGCTTCCCGTCACCTGCCAGCACCAATTTCACATCCATGTTCCATCCGTGAGCCATCTTGGACGTGACCCTCTAGCCCCTCACTGAGTCACCCCTAGTGACACAAAGTGGACCCATCCCACCATCCATGCCCAATTGTAGATTTGTGAGCAAAATTAATATTGTTGTTTTAAGCCACTAAATTTTGGCTGGTTTTTTTCTCAGCAGTAGGCACATGGAATACCACATAGTACCAAACTTCACTTTCACTTGTAATCATCTAGGCTTCCTTCAGTAGAAAAAGGGATTTAGTTACATTAAAGCCCTGGAGAATGAACATAAGTCACAATCTGTCTTGATTAGGCCCAATCACACAAATAGCAACTGTTACCAGTGTGCCATTTATAGTTACTCAATATATATTAAACCATTTTATAAATACTATGCAACAAAATTAATGTGCAGATCTAGGAAATACTCTTCTATAGTTTTGTCAAGACCAGTGTATGCCCAGAGTGGGTAGGTCTTAAATGTTAAAAACATCCATCTTCCTGAAAAACGGGAATAGATTTTTTGATCTGTAAGAATTTAGAGAAGGGGAAAATGAATCAGGGTTGGAATAGTCAGGGAATACATCCTAAAGGAAGTGGAACTTGGGCTTTGTGTTGAAGAGGGGGTTGCATTTGGACAGGCCACACGGAATGTGTACTGAATAGGGGAAATACCATGCACAGATGCCACAGAGTGGGATACAGGCCCAGGGTCTTTTCTAGACCAACTTGTCTAGAAGAGCAGAAAAACCTTAAGAAGGGGTGAATGAAAAAAAGGAGAGACCAGATTGCTTACAAAGCTGAAATGTAAACTCCTTTAGCACTGGTTTTAAATCTGGGTAACAGTTCCAGTAATTGCTGTCAATTTGCCTGTTGTATTTAGATGCATTAATTAGGAATCCAAATAAATCTCTTTTTAATGGATTTTCTCCCTCTCTGCTTCGGAGATGTGCAACAGCATGCTTTTTATCAAAAGGGAGTTAACTCTTTTTTTTCTCAAGCAGCTCCTTAAAATTTTAAAAACGTATATTGGTTATGTTTCTGTCTCTAAAGTCAAGCCCATATTTCGGTAACAGGAAGGGCTCAATGGTTTAAATTAAGTTCTCTGTTGTCCCAGGCTTTCTTATCAGTCCTAATAGCTTGAGTCAAAACCATTGACAACTGCGTATATCGGCTGATGGGCAGTTTCAGAGCTGAAGGAAGATAACCCCAGTTTTGTTACAGTCAACTTACCTCTGGCCCCTACCCCCATTTCAGAATCCTATTTCTAGTATCAAGGTGGACCTTCCCACGCTTTTGTGTTTACACATCCAGTCGTTTACCCATTAACTCCTATGTCCTAGGCACTAGCCCAGTCACCACTGTCTGTGGCCAAGTCTCTGAAGCAATGGTTTTTTGGCCTCTGGGAACGCTTGCCAACTTCCAAGGTCTTTGAGGTAGCCTGATAAATAGCTCTCTCTTACTGTTCAAATTCTGAACCCAATACGATCAATTCGTGGCAGGTCAGAATGTCACGCAGGTAAATCTGGATTGGAGGTTGCAGTTTATATCTGAGGACGAAAGGATTTCTCGGAAATAAACAGAGGTACCTTGTCTTGACCAGAGAAGTTCCGCTCATTATGTCTTGTATTACATCCCCAATTTGATGGGAGCAGAATGGTGTGTAGCCCTAGCTTCCAAGACCAAAGGGAACAGAAAGGCTAGAGCTACACATGCCCAGTTTCTCTCCACAGACTTCCAAAAAGAGATTGTTGAGAAAGATCAGAAATCTAGAGAATTGCTTGCACATAGGCTAGGAGTCATCAAATCATGGCCCATGGGCCCAAATTTGTCCCATCACATGTTTTTGTACAGCCTGCAAGCTGAAAATAGGTTGTACATTTTTTTAATGATTGAAGAAACTCAAAAGAGGGATAATATTTTTTGACCCAGGAACACTACAGGAAGCTTACATTTCAGTGTTCATAAATAAAATTTTATCGGAACACAACCGTGCCCTTTTGTTTACAGATCGTGTGTGGCTGCTGTCACCGTACAGGGGCAGAGTTGAGTGTTTGTGACAGACTGTGTGGCACATAAAGCCTAAAATATTTGCTCTTTGACCCTTCACAGAAAAAGTTTGCTGACCCTTGACAAAGAAGGAAAAATCTGAGTGGAGAAGAATCATTCTCCCTGGAATTTTTACTGAAGATGGATCCCCTTCTATGTTTCTGTCCGTGATATGGGATCAACATTCTCTCAGCCCCACTGTTCAAAACCTTCCAGGCATTTTACGACTTTCCTTAACTACCTTATCTATCTAACCACCACTTGTTTTCTGTTTATTTTCCTTTTAAATTATCTTTGAAATTTTCTTTCCATTTTTCCTGCTAGTTCCCTAGCGTCACCATTTCACACCAGGATCCCTGCAACAGTTTTCCAATTAGACATCTTAAGTCCACTATCTCCACAGTCTTTCCGAATTGAAAATAACATTAGAGACTTTCTATTCAACCCCCTCATTAGCAAAATGAGGACACTCTTACTCTGTGAGGCAAAATGACTTCCTCAAATTTGCAAATCTAACTTGTGATAGAGCAGGACGGGGCCCCAGGTCTCCAAACAACAGTTCAGTGATCCTTCTACCATGGCATGCTCACTCCTCACATTGCCCTGCACATGAAATTTCCAAGTCAAGTTTATAATCTAGACCAGGAATCAGAAATTATAGTCTGTGGGCCAAATTGTGCTTTCCACCTGCTTTTTGGAAATTAGGTTTTATTGGAGCACAGCCATGATCATTTGCTTACTTATTGTCTATGGCTGCTTTTTCACTATTGGCTGTGGTGGAGTTGAGTAAGTTATACCAAAGGCTGTATAGCTCACAAAGCCTAAAATATTTACTATCTAGTCCTTCAGAGAAAATATTTGCAGAGTCCTGATCTAGACTCACTCTAAGGGCTCCACCTTATTTCTCATCACTCTCTGTGGCACTGATGACTTTCCGTTCCCTATATTTATTCTCACCTTCTCTAATTTTTTTAAGCTAAGCACATGACAGCCTGAAATGAAGACTACACTTCTCAGCTTCCCTTGTGTCTTGTGGCCAATGAAATTCGTGAGAATTCAGTGGACTTGTGCATGCAATTTCCAGGAATTGTCCTCAAAGGAAGGAAGTGCTTTAAAGGACAAAAGTGTGCCCTTTTCTTCCAGCTGGAGTGATGCCCAGATGACTGGAAAAGCCAGCATGCACAATCAAATGATTTTGACAGGGAGCTAGTATATGGCAGAGCCACACGATGGAAAGATCCTGGGTTCTTGGCATCAGAGTGTTTCTATCGTCCTCAGATCATATAGCTCAGGCGTTTTACGTGAGTGGGAAATGCAATTCTATGTTAAACAAATTTCTCTTGCAGACAAGCTGATATTTTTAGAACCTGTTGAATCAGTTATGCTCATTCCCACACCTCCATTCTTTTGCTCATGCTGGACTGGCCCCTTGTCCTCTCCATCTGACCACATTTTATGAACTAGTCAAAGCAGTTGATGCTGTATCTACATCCTGCAGTATTTTTCTTCTCTTTTCCTATTTAAAAGTAAGTGCAATGGATTTGGACAACTGAGATTACACACTGCGTTACATTCTTTGAGTCATGTGTTTTGATCTTTTATGCTCAATGAGAATGTAGACTTTTAAAGGACTGCGATAATTTCTTTTGTTTTATCTTTATTTCCAGGGTCTCCATACTATAGGTAACCTCAAATTATTTAATGGATTTATTCGAATAAATTTTGGCAAAAGTGAGCCATACGTACTCATGAGCTCATAAGCTCTCATTCTTTAAACGCAGAATGTCTTCCAAAACCTGAGTCATAATGTACAAACCAGCCAAAGGAATATCTGTCCCAGGATAGGTCATTCGAAAATGCATATGATGGACGTTTAGGCAAAGAGTTACGTGCTGCCTAGTAAAGGCATCTTGAGACAATGCACATCACCTTTAGGTATGGTAGCTTGGCCACGCTCTCACAGAAGTCAGTGGGTCAATTCTATGTTCAAATTCTTCCTTTATGATTTATGAGATGCTCTGAGGCCCTGGAAGCTACACAGCCATACCTTCTGCCTAAGTGATAGCACATTAGACAAATACATTTAAACACTGGAACTAAAAGCTACTCGGATACTGTTTATACTCGTCCCAGTTCAGGAAGCAAACAGAAATGCACTGGCTTGTCAAGGACTCAAACGTCAGAGCTCCAACGTTTCCTGAGCCAACATGCAGGCAGTTTGCCCCCTGTGGAGCTGCAGAAGGTAGATTAACCCTTGTTTATCTACAAGGTATAGGGCCATTTATGCAAACCCATCCTGCAGTTCATACATGGTGATGGACAATCTGTATCTGCACACTAGTTGGAAGCAGAGCTCCTAGAACGTTCTTACAAATGAATGGATTCCAGTACCCGTCAAAAGCCTATCTACAGGTAAGTGCCAGGAGCCCCTGAAGGGAGAAGTGAGTGAAAACCACATAAGCATTGATCTGAGCGGATGCATGTTGCTTGCTCCCAGTTTTCTGCACTCACCATTTACGGCCAGGCTCCCCTGGGGAGGCAGACAGTTGCCTATCTGCAGAGGGAGTGAGATTATGGAAGAAGCAGAAGCTTGTCAGGTGGCATGGGAACAGAGGGGCTCGCAAGTCTTTTGTTTGTTGTAGTAAATTTTTTCCTGTCCAGATCCCCAAAGGTTTATTCTCCCAGTTTCACAGAACATTTTGTTCAAATCTTCTTGATTTCTTCATTAGTCATTGTTACTTTTTTGAAGTTCTTGTCAGAAAATTTCTTTTTCTTAACGAGAATATGTCATTAAGTTATGACTGTTTGTATCATTTCCACCAACCTTGGTTTGAGAAAGAAACCTTATTCCTTCACCTGGCTTCTCATCTTCAGCCCAGACCTGCCTGCTTTAGAAAATTAGAAAATCCAAAGCCCACAGATCATTCTGAGACCTCAGCCCCAATGGAAAGAGGAACAAAAGGCACTCATTGCCTTCTATTTTAAGGTAGCAGTTCTTCTTAGATGTCTTAGGTCACCTGTACATTTCTGCCCCATCTACCCCTAGATATCCTATTACAGTCCACTCCCCATATTTCTCCTCCCCATCTTCATCAGGGACTTCTCCAACAGTTAAATTTATCTTATTCACTGTAAACACTTTTCCTTCCTTCATGAGCCTTCCCTTCACTGATTATGTTAGGAAAATATAATTAAAAACAAAATATTCCCTAGTGGCACAGTGGTTAAGAATCCGCCTGCCAATGCAGGGGACATGGGTTTGATCCCTGGTCTGGGAAGATCCCATGTGCCGTGGAGCAACTAAGCCCGGGCCCCACAACTACTGAGCCTGCGCTCTAGAGCCCACGTGCCACAACTACTGAAGCCTGCATGCTCTAGAGTCCACGTGCCACAACTACTGAGTCCATGTGCGCAACTACTGAAGCCCATGCACCTAGAGCCCGTGCTCTGCAACGAGAGAAGCCACCGCAATAAGAAGCCCATGCACTGCAACGAAGAGTAGCCCCCGCTTGCCTCAACTAGAGAAAGCCCACACACAACAACGAAGACCCAACACAGACAAAAAAAAAAAAAAAAAACTTCTCCCAACGCAGAAAACCTTCCCACAAAGGGAGAGGAGAAAGAAAACAGTTTCATTATGGAATAAGCATTAAACCAGAATGTGATGTGCATCACAGGCAGTCCACTAATAGATACAAAGACAGAGAAATTGCACCCTTTATACAACTGAGCAGATACAGCCCATTCCATATATTTGCAAGATAATAACTAGTGCTTACGTAAGAGGACTCGACAGCACCATTTGTTACACAGAGTTCATCCTGACTGTACCTGGTTACTGGGGTGACCATCTGTGTTAGATAATTGGCTTTTTCCAGGGGGAAAACAATCTCATCTTTTTGTGACAGGAGGCTGTTTTGCAACTTGTAGCCAGGCACCCCCAAAGTTAGGCTCTAGCCCTCCCACAGAAATGGAGAGACTGGACAGTATTGCTCTTGATATTTACATTCCAAAGGATGGTTTCCAGGTCCTTGAGAAAGTCAGTCCTGGGTCATAAAGCTAACCAAAGTCCTATCTAGTACTCAAACGTATTTATAAAATTTTAAATAAAGAAGAAAGAGCTTACTAAAGTAAATGCTCAAAAAACTAGAGGGGGGAAAGTTTCTTCCCTTATTTTCTACAGAGGGAATTGGGTCTCTCATTTTAAATTTGTATTTGTCCTCACAATTATACCTTAACTTTAATCTCCTTGTTCTAACTAATGCAATCATGTGTGATGAGGGAGGAGAGATTTGAAGGCCAGTGATGGAAAAGCTCCAAAAAGGAGATTGTAGAGAAAACCAGGGAGAAAAGAGGCATAGACTTTACTCTGAGGCAGGAGGAAAATATGGTACTTGAACGTGGTTCAGAAACACTCACTGGCTGTCACTCATAGGTGAAGTGTTAGGTGGGATTCTTGGGTCCCACCCTAGACATTTGCATTCAGTAAGTTTTGGGAACTTAAGTTTAGGCTCCAAAACATAGAATTAAAGAAAGAAAAAGCTTTCCCAGAGAGATCACAATGGCAGAGTAGGAGGACATAGAACTCACCTCCCTCCACAAACACATCAAAAATACATCTACATCTATATTTCTCACTGAAAATAACCTGGGGACAGGCAGAAAGAGTCCTGTACTACCAAGGCTGTAAGAAAGATTCACACAGAATCAGGTAGGAAGGGAGGAGAAGACATCAGGTCAGGACCTGGGCCCCTGGGAGGGGACTCAGAGGAAAAAGGAGATTCACAGCTGGAAAACCACCCTGGGGAGTGAGTGGCTTGAGCCACACATTGGGCACCCAGCCCTGGGGTCCAACACCAGAAAAGAGGAGTCCACATAGCTGGTTAGAAAACCAGTGGGACTGACATGGGGCTGTAAGAAACCTACATTCCTCTCATGAAGAAAACACTCAAGTAGCAAAATGGCAAGAAGTACATACCTATCAATATCATTTTAAATGTCAGTGGAGTAAATGCTCCAAACAAAAGACATAGGGTGGATGATTTGTTTTAAAAAGAGAAATCTATAGGCTGCTTACAAGAGACTCACTTCAGAGCTAAAGACACACACAGACTGAATTTGAGGGGAAGGAAAAAGATATTTCATGCACATGGAACAGACAATAAAGCAGGGATAGCAATACTCATATCTGACCAAGTAGACTTTAAAAGAAAGTCTATAACAAAAGGCAAAGAAGGGTATTATACAATGATAAAGGGATCAATACAAGAAGAAGCTATTACACTCAACATATATGCACCCAGTACTGGAGCACCTAAATATATAAAGCAAATAGTAACAGACACAAAGAGAAAAATGTACAATAATATATACAATAATAGTCTGGGACTTTAACACCCCCTGACATCAATGGACAGATCATCCAGACAGAAAATCAATGAAGAAACAGTGGTCTTAAATGACACAACAGACCAGTTTGACTTAGATATCTACAGGACATTCCATCTAAAAGCAGCAGGATACACATTCTTTTCATGCACACATGAAACATTCTCTAGGATAGATCACATGTTAGGCCACAAAACAAGTCTCAACAAATTTAAGAAGATATGAATTACATTAGATTTTTTTTTCTGACCACGACAGTTTGAAACTAGAAATTAATTACAGGAAGAAAAATGGGAAAGACATAAACACATGGAGACTAAGCAACATTCTACTAAGAAACCAAATGGTCAGTGAAGAAATCAAAGAGGAAATCAGAAAATACCTTGAGACAAATGAAAATGGAAACACCTCTTTCCAAAATCTGTGGAATGCAACAAAAGCTTCTAACAGAGAAGTTTATAGCAATACATGCCTACCTCAAGAAATAGGAAAAATCTCAAATAAACAATCTAACCTACCATTTAAAGGAATTAGAAAGTGAAGAAAAAACAAAGCCCAAAGTAAGCAAAAGGAAGGGAGTAATAAAAATTAGAGAGGAAATAAATAAAATAGTGACAAAAAATAGAAAAGATCAGTGAAACCAAGAGGTGGTTTTTTTGGAAAGAAAAACAAAATTGATAAATCTTAGCCAGGATCACCAAGAAAAAAAGAGAAAGGCCCCAAATAAATGAAATAAGAAATGAAAGAAGACAAATAACAACTGATATCACAGAGGTACAAAAAAAAAAAAAAACATAAAAGAATACCATGAATGGTTATATGCCAACAAACTGTACAACATAGAAGAAATGGACAAACTTCTAGAAACATACAAGCTTCCAAGACTGAATCAGGAGGAAACAGGTAATCTGAACAGACCCATCACTAGTGGTAGTATTGAAATCATAACCAAAAAACTTCCAGAAAACAAAAGCCCAGGACTGGACAGCTTCACAGGAGAATTCTACAAAATATGTAAAGAAAAGCTAATACCTATCCTCCTTAAACTATTCCAATAAAATGAAGAGAATAAAACACTTCCTAATTCATTCTATGCTGCCATTACCCTGATACCAAAACCAGACAACGACATTACAAAAAAAGAAAATTACAGGTCAATATCCCTACTGACTGTAGGTGCAAAACTCCTCAGCAAAATATTAGCTAACCAAATTCAACAATATATAAAAGGGATCATACACCATGATAAGTGGGATTTATCCCAGGGATACAAGGATGGTTCAATATCTGCAAATCAATCAATATGATACACCACATTAACAAAAGCAAGGATAAAAATCACATGATCAACTCAATAGATGCAGAAGAAGCATTTGACAAAAAATTACTATCCATTCATGATAAAAACTCTCATCAAAATTGGTGTAGAGGGAAGATATATTATATTTCAATATAATAAATGTTGTTTATGACGAACATGCAGCTAACATTATACTCAATGATGGAAAGCTGAAATCTTTTCCTCTAAAGTCAGGAACAAGAAAAGGATACCCATTCTCATCACTTCTATTTAACATAATATTGGAAGTCCCAGCCATAGCAATTAGACAAGAAAAAGAAATAAAATGCATCCAAGTGGGAAGAAAAGAAGTAAAACTGTCACTATTTGCAGATGACATGATATAGATATAGATCTAGAAAACTCTAAAGTCTCCACCAAAAAATAATTAGAACTAATAAATGAATTAAGTAAAGTTGCAGGGTACAAGATTAATATACAGAAATCTGTTGCTTTTCTATACACTAATAGTGAACTATCAGAAAGAGAAAGCAAAAAAACAGTCCTACATAAAATCACATCAAAAAGAATAAAATACATAGGAATAAACTTAACCAAGTAGGTAAAAGACCTGTACACTGAAAGCTATAAAACATTGATGAAGGAAATTGAAGATGACACAAAGAAATGTAAAGATAGCCTGTGTTTATGGATTTGAAGAATTTGAAGAATTAATATTATTAAACTTTCCATACAACCAAAGCAATACACTAGTTTAATGCAATCCCCATCAAAATACCTATGATATTTTTCACAGAACTAGACAAATAATCCTAAAATTTATATAGAACCACAAAAGTCCCTGAATTGCCAATGTAACTTGAGAAAAAAAGCACAACGCTGGAGATATCATGATCCCTGATTTCAGACTACACTACAAAGCTACAGTAATCAAAACAGCATGGTACTGCTATAAAAACAGCCACATAGATCAATGGAACAGAATAGAGAGCCCAGAAATAAACCCATGCACTTATGGTCAATTAATCTATGATAAAGGAGGCCATAATACACAATGGAGAAAAGACAGTCTCTCCAATAAATGGTGCTAGGAAACCTGGACAGCTGCATGTAAGATAATGAAATTAGACAATTTTCTTACACTATATACTCAAAATGGATTAATGACCTAAATGTAAGACCAGAAACCATAAAATTCCTATAAAAGAACATAGGCAGAATGCTCTTTGATATAAATCATAGCAATATTTTTTTCAATCTCCTAAGGAAGATGAAACAAAAGCAAAAATAAATAAATGGGACCTAATTAAACTTAAAAGCTTTTGCACAGCAAAGGAAACCTTTGAAAAAACAAAAAGACAACCTCTGAATGGGAGAAAACATTTACAAATAATAAGGGGTTAATATCCAAAATATAAAAAACAGCTCGTATAACTCAACATCAAAAAAATAACCTGTTTAAAAAATGGGCAGAAGATCTTTAATAGACATTTTTCCAAAGAAGATATACAGATGACTAACAGGCATATGAAAAGATGTTCAAAATCACTAATCATAAGGGAAATGCAAATCAAAACCACAATGAAATATCACCTCACACCTGTCAGAATGGCCATAATCAAAAAGAACACAAATAACCAATGTTGGTGAGGGTGTGGAGAAAAGGGAACCCTCCTACACTGTTGGTGGGAATGTAAATTGCTGCAACCACTGTGGAAAACAGTATGGAGGTTTCTCAAAAAACTAAAAATAGAAGTACCGTATAACCCAGCAAACTCACTGCTGGGTATTTATCTGAAAAAAACAAAACAAAACAAAAACATACTAATTTGAAAAGATACATGCACCCCAACGTTCATAGCAGCATAATTTACAATATCCAAGATACAGAAGCAACCTAAGCATTCATCAACAGAGGAATGAATAAAAAAGGTGTGTTATATATTTGCACAATGTAATATTACTCAGGATAAAAAGAAATAAGATTTTGCCGTTTGCAACAGCATGTATGGACCTAGAGAGTATCGTGCTTAGTGAAATAAGTCAGACAGAGAAAAAAAACCACTGCATGTTATCATTTATATATAGAAGCTAAGAAATAAAACAAATGAATGAATATAATAAAAGAGGAACAGACTCAGATATAGAGAACAAAATAGTGGTTACCAGTTGGGAGAGGGAAGGGGACTAGGGCAAGACAGGTGTAGGAGATTAAGAGATACTAACTACTATGGACGAAATAAATAAGTAACAATTATATATTGTACAGCACAGGGAAATATAGCCATTAATTTGTAATAACTTTATATGGAGTGTAATCATTAAAATAGTGAATCATTATGTCTCACACCTGAAACTAATATTATAAATCAACTATATGTCTATAAAAATTAATTAATTAATTAAAGAGAAAAAGGTTTTCCAAATGATTTTGATGTACAGCCAGATATAAGAACAGCTGACTTGGGGTATAATAATGTGAGCATTGCTCTCATTTTTCCCTTGGGTCAGTCCTACAGAGTTTGCCCTAAGATCTTGGAGAAATGGAGATAGAAATAAATAAAATATGTAATACTAGTAGTGTGTTAAAAACTAAATAAATAAGCAAAGGCCATTCCATTTGAAAATTTTAAAAATGGAATTAAAAAAATCTTTTTTTTCCACCACAGAAAATACAGCCTCATTTTTAGATTCCACATACAAGTGACGTCATACTGTATTTGTAGAAACAGAGAGCAGAATGGTGGTTACCAGGGACTGGGGAGGGAGGAATTGGGGAAATATTGGTCAAAGGGCATAAACTTGCAGTTAGAAGATGAATACATTCTGGTGCACAGCACTGTGATTGTAGCTAACAATACTGTATTATATACTTCAAAGTTGCTAAGAAACTAAATCTTAAGTGTTCTTATCACAAAAAAGAAATGACAATGGTGGGACATGTTGGAGGTGATAGCTAATGCTACAGTGGTAATTATATTGTGATAGACAAATGTATCAATTCCACACATTGTACAGCATAAACTTATACAATGTTGTATATCAATTATATCTCAACAAAAAATTATAAAAAGAGAGCTGCTCCTGCAGATGGTTTCTACTTCCCTCCCATCTATGTCATGGGGTTTGAGGGGTGGACATCAGCAAGGCCCCAGGGCTTCAGAGGAGGCTGGCAGAGATAACAACCACAGAGGTCTGTAAGAGTCACAAGGAAAGGAC
Source organism: Balaenoptera ricei (assembly GCF_028023285.1). Classification (NCBI taxonomy): domain Eukaryota; kingdom Metazoa; phylum Chordata; class Mammalia; order Artiodactyla; family Balaenopteridae; genus Balaenoptera; species Balaenoptera ricei. The sequence continues at coordinate 88,205,639 of NC_082650.1, read as the reverse complement.
ACTTCCAGGAGACGGGAAAGACTTGAGTGGGAAGGGGACATCCAGGGATCTCTAGGTGGAGGCTCAGATCAGCTACCATTATCCTTACCCTCATCCTCTTGATCGTCTTCATCCAGACTCTTTTTTTTTTTAATGTAGATTTTTTTTTTAAATTTTACCTTTATTTATTTTTAATTTTTTTTTTTGGCCTCGCAGCATGCGGTATCTTAGTTCCCCAACCAGGGATTGAACCCGCACCCCCTGCTGTGGAAGCCCAGAGTCCCAACCACTGGACCTCCAGGGAAGTCCCCAGACTTTTGATTTATGGTGAAAAGCTAAAGGTGAAGGCACCACTTCTGCTGACAAATGACTGACAGCAACAATTAATCACAAAGCTCAGTTGAAGGCTGCATTTTCTGAGTACCATTTGGACCCTAGGAGGTTAATAAAATATGAATTTCCTAGCATTTGTAGATAGACTACAAAGCCTACAAAAGATGTTTTCAAGATTTCCTGGTAAGGCGGCCAGCAGCACTGTTCACTACCATGTTCTGTCTAAAAAATAGATGGTCTAAAAGTAGTGTCTTGATCACAGTGGGATGGGTGGAGAGGTGCAAGGGCAAGATAAGAGTGCATGGGGATACTATCATAAAGCAATATGATTTAATAAACAGCACAGAGGAAAAGCAAAAGGATGTGACATCCAGTAAAAGGATTTAAATGCAGATGGTCTGGGATCAGAGAGAAACCACAAATGCTTTTTGGAGCCTACTATAGGTAATATGATCATTTTATAAGCCTATCCACCAACCAGAAATATATCCATCCAAAATCACAAAATTGGAGTAAATACTAGTTCACATCAGTGTAGTAATGAAAATAAAACAAAAGAAATGGTAGTGACTCCTATTCTCAAATGAAATTCAGCCTCTTCTGGTAATTAGTAGGATATCCAGTTTCTCCAGCAATAACATCACACTGAGCAAACGGGCTACTGGAAATGTACCTGTAAAGATGCTGTGAGAAAAACTGCCATAGGTTGAGCACCTATAGTGTGCCAGGTGGGAGACTAAGTATCCTACACAGGTTATCTCAGAAACGCTCAGAGTAATTCTAAGAATTAGGTGTTATTTACATTTTACACATATCGAGTCTAAATTTCTGAGAAATAAATTGCCCAGAATTGTACAACTAGGGATGGTGGAGGCAGAATTGAATGTGAGGGCTTCTGGACACAAATCCCTTTGCATTTTCACCCTGCTTTCTAGTATCGATTCTGTGGATTATGCATCCTCTAGGCTTCTACTCTATAATTTGATTCTAAATGGTCGTGAGATAGAGGAATTGTCTGATTAGTCCTTTTCTCATTTGACATGCAATCCCTAATGACTTTAATTACCCAATATCTTCAAAAGGGCAATCTTACATTCTTATTTCCAGTGGTCTCTGAGCTTAATGTTCCCCTATCTGTATAAGTTTTTGAAGGACTAATATATTAATATATTGCATATATTATAACACTTGTGCCAAGATAAAATCATTTTACAATGAGATTAAATAAATATTTTCCATATAACACTTTCAGTATTTTTAAGTTTTATTTATCCACTCTGCCCAAATATATTGAGTACAATGAGATGAAATATGTTGCCTTACTTTTGAAAACCTTGGTTTAATATTTTGTTATACATTAATTAGATTCCAGGTCAGTTTTGAAATTCAGTTTATTTTGATATTTATGTGAGACATTTTTTATTTGGCCATGGCAGTCATTAAAAGCAAATATTCAACTGGTAAATATGCTTTTTCGCTGATTTCATCCTACTACTGTCCTTGAAAACTCATTAGACAGTGTTACTTGTTTATATTTTTCACAAGTGGTTTCAAATACCAAATAACATGAAATATTTTTAAATTGTCTAGAAAATTCTGTTTCCAATTTTCTTAAATGTGTGTAGAGGGTGTGTGTGTGTATAAGTTTGTATATATATTTATATCAATGGCACATATTGCTAAATGGTGAAAAGATATCCAGATGTTTATTTTCAATATATTTTCTCTATAGTACAAAAGGCAGTTATTTTCTCACTTACTGTTATTACAAAACTTACATGTGGATAATGTGAAAGTATCTGGTGGACCTTGTTAGACCTAAGCAAATGGTCGCTGTTTCTAACCATGGAGTGAGGCTGACAAAGAGCTCCTACCGCGAGTGTCACTCTGACAGTTTCTTGTGCGCACAGATGCTTATATTATTGATATCATTTTCAAGCTATAACCTCCATATTAATATTTAAACCTCTTTTCTGTTTCTTGAGGTATATTTATTAAAACTCAGTAATAAGCTCTGTAAATCCATTTATCCAGTAATGTTACTGTGTGGCAGGGCCCTGATTAGACATGTGAGCGACCTCTGTCAGCCCAATTCTCAGGGCAAAACTAAACTGTCTGTGCAGCAAATCTTACTTACTGTGTATAACCCATCCTGGTGCAAAATGTAGGGACCACTCAGGGCAGCCTGAGTGACACCCATCTATAGGTGACACTTCGTAAAGCTTAATTCCTTATAAAAAATTAAAAATAAACACAAGTAGATGTTCCAATATTTTCTCCATACAGCATAAGTGGTGCCCATACACCTTCCCAGAGACTGCTGTGTGGTGAACTCCCACTTAGATGCCCAATCAACACCCCAATACAACTTATCCAAAGCAGAATGTCTCTTTTTTATATTCTGCCACAAACCAAAAGGTACCCCTTTCCTGTGTTCCTACCTTTAAATATTAAAGGAAAAATGCCCCAAATCAAGAAACATTTGTCAGCACTTACTAGATGCCAGCATTGTGCCAGACAACACAATGCAAGTTCAACCCAAAATGTCAATATCCTTAATCTGCAATGTACTTTTATAAACTGATAAGAAAAACTGATAATTTCCAAGAAATGTATGAAAAAGATTTGATTTCATTAGTAATTAAATAAGTACATCTTCTTAAAAAAGGGAGGCCACTTTTCATCCATCAAGTTACACAAGATATTTTAAATGGCAGTACTCTATATTAGTGATGAAGAGAATGTTCTTTGTATAATACCATTTGACAAAGTTTGTCAAGGATTTTAGAAACGTTTGTGCCATTTTAAACCATGATTAACAATGTCATTTTCATAAATTTATTCTAAAGAAATACTCATAAAAGTATGGAAAGATTGATTTAAAAATTAGTCTAGCAAAACGTTAGAGACAATTTAAATATCCAACAATTGGAGATTAGGTAAATCAACTGCAGTGGATCCAAAAGATGGACAAGTATGTGATTATTAAAATCAGATTCTGAAAGAATATTTAATGATATGATATAATTGTAAGTGAAAAAAGACAGGATATAAAAGGATATAAAGTAAATAAAGGAAGATCTCAATTTTGTAGGAAAAAAAAATCTCAAAAAATAAGAATAGAAGGAAACACATTTTTTTTTCACATTTTTTAAAATTTATTTATTTATTTACTTATGGCTGTGTTGGGTCTTCGTTTCTGTGCGAGGGCTTTCTCTAGTTCTGGCAAGTGGGGGCCACTCTTCGTCGCGGTGCGTGGGCCTCTCACTATAGTGGCCTCTCTTGTTGCAGAGCACAGGCTCCAGACGCGCAGGCTCAGTAATTATGGCTCACGGGCCCAGTTGCTCCGTGGCATGTGGGATCTTCCCAGACCAGGGCTCGAACCCGTGTCCCCTGCATTGGCAGGCAGATTCTCAACCACTGCGCCACCAGGGAAGCCCAAGGAAACACATTTTTAACAATGTATGTCTCTGTGTAATAAAGTTACAAGTGGTTTCTACTTAAATTTTTTATGCCCTTTCATATTCTAACAAATTTCTACAATGAATATATATGTATGTACACATATGTATATATACACACATATATGCATATATATTATATATATATTATATTATATATATACACACACACATTCTATTCACTATAGACATTTAAAAATTTTGAAATGCTTTTGGATAGTCTCCGATATGCACCCAAATCAAATCCTGTATTTTGTGTACATGTGTATATACAGGATTTAATTTTGCAGCATACCATAGAAAATCCCAGTACATGGCCTAAGCAAGACAAAGATTTATTTCTTTCACTTGACTGAGGTCTGGAGGAGGGGAATCTGGAGTCTGGCAGGTCCAGGGTTACCAGTGGCTGAGGCTTCTCATACCTTTCGGTTCCACCAGTAGAACATGGCTTCCTTGCTCAGGGTCACCTTACCGTCCATTCCATCTGCATTCCTGGCAGGAAGAGGGATGAAAGGGGGTGGCAAAGGGCACACCTCCTACCAAGTCAGGCCCTGTGAGGAGCCTTTTGGGAATCCCTACCCAGTAACATCTCATGGCCACCATATCTGCAAGCTGTGACCTGGAGACTTTATGTAGACATACGTCACTGCTTGGAGTAAATTCTGGGTTTTCTTCTAAGGAAGTAGGAAAGAATGGCATTTGCATAGGCAATCTGTGGGCTGTACTACACTGATGATAATAAAACTGCCTTTTAAATTTTTCTGTAAAGCCTGATGGTGGCAGAACAGCAAAAAGAATCTATGTGAGGAAAGAAAGGATGGAGGAGAAAAGAGGAGATGCAGATAAAAATAAAGAGTCACAGAAATGAAGGATTATTCTGATGCTCATTAGAAGGGAAAGAGAGGGCTCAACAATGGCTTAACTCCCAACCATGCTAAATTTCTTATACACCCTATACCACTTTCCAAAAATAAATTCAAAGGAAATGAATTGAGAAGGAGAGAAAAATCTGAAAGGCAATGGCATTCAGTCTTCCTTGTCACTTTCCAGGATTCCCAGGAATTAAAGTAAATCTTGGGAACACAGCGCATATGGCTAAATTAGAGTCTGGTTCTTCTGTTTCTCCCTATGTAAAACAGAGAAGGCTAGAATTCCCGTAATGTGTAATTTGTATCTTAAAAATATCAGTGCAATCCAGTCTCCTACTCCATGGGATTAATATCTCTATACAATATTTGCTATTAAACACATTTCTTGCTTTTCATATGAGTTTGCTATATAAATATGAATAATATTTAAATGTATATGCAATTTTAAATGGATATATATTTATATAGAAATATGTAGAAAATTACATATAAAGATATATATTATAAATATATATATATGTATTTTTCTAGCCATGTGAGCCATTTTTCAAAATAATCTCAAGGGCATATTATGAATTATCAAAGAAAAGTATTTTGAATTCATTTTGAAGTTAAAAGTTAAACTTTAAATCAGGCATATGATTCTAGAAAACTTGGAGCACAGAGATTAACAGAAAGCCTTAAAACTAAATAAACACAAAGGATTACCCCAGCTTATCCAGTTATATTGCTGAAGAAGTGACAAGAAAATTAAAGAACTTCCTATATAAATTGTAGATTAGCTAACTGAAAAACATTAGCATTTCTGAGTAAACAAGATGGTCAAAAAATCCAAAGAGAATTTGATGCCTGGGTCTAAAATGGAACCACAATGCTTATTCTAGAGAGAACAATTAGAAGATGCTCAAAATTAAAACATGGAGGTCTTCTATTTCTTCAGAAATGAAGTTGAGTATATGACAGTGACATCCCCTTCCATGCCATCCCACTGTTCTGTGTTGTTATTTTCCTTTTTTTTTTTTTTAATTTGAGAAGTGTGAGATTGTGTATATATTGGCAGAGAGCCTAGTTTGCAGAGGAAACATAGGAATAAAAATATCTATGGGGCTTCCCTGGTGGCGCAGTGGTTGAGAATCTGCCTGCCAATGCAGGGGACACGGGTTCGAGCCCTGGTCTGGGAAGATCCCACATGCCGCAGAGCAACTAGGTCCGTGAGCCACAACTACTGAGCCTGCGCGTCTGGAGCCTGTGCTCAGGCCCAGACAGTGAGAGGCCCGCGCTCCGCGATGAAGAGTGGCCCCTGCTCGCCACAACTAGAGAAAGCCCTCGCACAGAAACGAAGACCCAACACAGCCATAAATAAATAAATAAATAAATATTTTTTTAAAAAAATCTATGAACACCTGCTGACATTTCCACGATCAACAGAGCATTTCCATGATGCTCCCCTAAAAGTGACAGCCCTCCCTGTTCTAAGGTTTAAGGTCTGTGATCAGAAATCCACTACTACCAAACAGGGAGCTGCCCTTTTGATGCTAAGCAATAGGATGTTGATGATCACAGGAATTTAATTTCCCCACTTAATGTCAGTAGTAAATTTGCTTAAGGCAGGACAACACCATTATCAAAGAACAGCTAGCAGATCATTGAAAAGCTACTAAATTATGCCATGGAACCTTTGAATTTATTATCACTTTACATTCTACTGACTCATTCATCTATAGCACCAGAAAGCTCCTAAATTCTGAATCCTTCTTACCTGATCATTCAGAATCAAGCAATCAAACAGCATTTATCAGAAGCCTTCTGGCACATTGTGCAATACTGGGAATTTTACCAACAGACTTCTTTATAAATATGATCCCTGATCTCTGAAAACTTTCCTTGTGAAAATAAAGCCTTGTGAAAACGTTAAAAAGAATTTTAACAGCTGTCTGTTGTTGTATATCGTTCCTTGTCACACATTGTCCTAAATGCGTCACAAAAACCCAACAAAGTCGACACAATTATCATCTTCATTAGGTAAAGTGACTGGCCCAAGATTACAAAACTGATAATAAGTGATACCAGTTTCAAATACAACTCAAATAACACTGCCCTGGACCCATATAGAGCATAAAGGACCAAAGTATCTAAATTGTGTATCAGTGTAGCACAACCACTGTACATTTGTTCTAAAACATGATGTTTATGTGTATTTGCAACATAAATATATTTTATAAATACAATATATGCAACAACCAAACAAAAGCACAAAAAACCTTAAACTGAAACAAGTCCACATTGATTAACTTCATTTAATCAACTAGGTTAAGACAAAATTTTCCTAATCAGTGCTCAATAAATAGCTTCCATTATTATTATTAATAATAACAATATTATTATTATTATTATTATTAAAGTAGTGTGCTTTCAGGGGTTGAATAATATGGGAAGTGGGGGGTTTCCTGATTGGATATCACCCCAAGTCTCAGATCCAAAATAAATGCCCGTTCCTTCCCAGCAGATACAACTAGACATCTAGAAGTAATCCAACCCAGAATACCACCCCAAAATGTGTAAAAATTAAAATTAATTTTCTTTCTTTACTGTGAGACAGGCAGATACTACAATGCCAGCTGATAATGCAAGAAGGCCTTTGCTTCCTTCAGTCTATCTAATAATGGACTAATTTTCCCAAACCTAGGAATATGTCCCCAGCCCAGCTAACTCTGGACCCCTGGGTCTCCCTGGCTGTCTCATCTGTAATGTACCAAGTCTGAATGGCTGAGGACTTAAGAATAATCATAGATGAAGTGTCAAGGAGGATACACAAGAGCATACACAAGAGCATAGATGTCAGGTCACATGGGATTAGAATAGAGTTACTATTCTTCTGGATCTGAGAGCAGCTTTATCCAACATAACAATCTTCAGGATACAAAATAAAGCCACTAAACTATACTCTGTATTTTCAAGTCGTAAAATTCATCACTAATGTAAAAAATAATAGTTTAAATTTGTCCATAAATCACCCTCAGTAACAATTTGCAAAACAAAAACAAAAGGTAAAATATACTCTCTAGACTGAATTTATGGTTTGTCTGCGTCATAAGACAAAAATGTATCCTGACGAGTTCTCTGAATTGTCAGTTTATTGTACTACTGAACTTTGAAGTGATTTATCTTCTGGATATAAGGCGAATACTTGCATCTTGACTCATTTTTATAGCTACGTTACTCAATTGTTATGACCCAGAATTTAGCATTCTGGTATACGCACAATAAACTCTTGGAATCTTGTAAACATTTTATTTCTGTTCCTTCACAACAACTAAAAGGTGCTAATTCTACAAACTTTCTTTGTATAGTTGGGGTCACACATACGGAATTAGAAGTCAAAGTAGATGAAACATTTTGGAGTATAGGTATCAGAAATGGTAAAATACTATATTGACCATGTTTACATAATTTGTTCATTATATTATTAGTTTTTTAAAGGGGAAAAATTAATATTTATGTTTAGACAAACACAAAAAGTCAACTTGCAGTTCTCAGCCTGCACCAAAAGATGATGATTTAAGCTAAAAAAAAGCTAATTTTATAATTTTTGGATTCAACTATTTCTATTTTAAAATATTTAATAGCTATTGTCTCATTAATATACAAAAAGAACTTTAAGTATGAATATAAAGTAAATTTACTTTTCTTAGATTTAATAATAAATATTCAACTTCCTAATGTATATTTACTAATTCTTTCACTAAAACCTAACTCTAAATACTTCAGTGCCAACAGTATGGGAATTGAAATAGTTTCTTTAATTTTTTAATGGTTTTGGAGGCAATTTATTGGAACAAAGGAACAAGACATGGATTTTAGATTTAAACAGACCTTGAGGAAGCGAGGGAGAAAGATACATACATACATACATAGTACATACATACATATATCATACATACATAAAATATTTTGTCTTGGTTTTATGGATTCTATTTCATTTAGCTCTTTGATAAAACCTCTATTTATCCTTTTGGTTTTAAACACAGTTATTTTATCATTTTTTTCATATTGCTATATTGTTCCCTGTTCTTGGGATTAAATTCTTTCTCTCCTGGTGGTGGACTTTGTTGTGTACTTTGTGATGTTTTTCTGTGAGCTCCTCTTTGACAGAAAGCACTTTCCCGATTATAAGGCTTCCCGAAGACCAATTTTATTTTTAAGCTGAGGTACAATTTATATATATTAAAATACACAAATCTTGAGTGTTCAGCTTAGTTAGTTTTTGCATATGTAATATATACCTAAACTATTACACAAGTAAAGACATAGAATGTTTCCTGCATCCTTGTGGTCCCTATCCATCAATATTCACTGAAAGGTAACTACTATAAGTCTTGATATGGTAGTTAGCTATACATGATATAGGTAACTAATATGCTAGTATAAGTATTTCTTCTTAGGAAAGAAGTATGTTAGGAGGTGTCCAGTTTTATTCTTCTTTTTATAGCTTCTTTCCTTATTCTAGGTCCTTTGAATTTCTACCTATATAGAATCAGCTTGTCAATTTCCATCAAAAAACCTTGTTAGAATTGTGACTGTGATTGAATTGAATATACAGATCAGTTTATGGAGAATTGACATATAATCAATATTAAATTTTCTAATCCATGAACATGGTAAATCATTGTTTCTTTGGCCTTCCTTAATTTCTTTCAGCAATATCATATAGTTTTTCGTGCCCTTTTACTAGATTTATTTCTATCTATATGATTTTTGGTGCTATTGTAAATGATATTGCTTTTAATTTAATTTTAATTGTTTGTTTGTTGTTAACACAATAGATTGACCTATACCTTGCAACCTAACTTCCTTGTTTCTAATATTGATATTTTGTTTACGGGTTTTTTAAAATTTCTGTGAATGTAATCGTGTCATTGTGAATAATAGCAGTTTTCCTTCTTCCTTTCTAGCCATTATACCTTTTTCTTTTCTTGCTTTACTGCACTTCTAATACAAATGTTAAATAGAAGTGGTGAGAATGGACATCTTTTTCTTGTTCCCAATCTCAGGAGGAAGCTTCCAATATTTCACTACTAAGTATGTTGTTTTCTGTAGATTTTTTAATAGATAGCCTTTGTAAGATTTAGAAATTCCTAGTTTTCTAGACATATGTTGAATTTTAACAAATATTTATCTGCATTTATTGAGATAATAAAATTATTTTTATCCTTTAATCTATTGATGTGGTGAATTCTATTTATTAATTTTTTTAAATTATTAAATCATACTCACATTTCTGGAATAAATCCATATTGCAAATTTTTAAATTAGCCATGTTCATGGCTCTATGGAGTTCACTATCTCCAGGCAATTTTTTATATTACTGTCTGAGTTTGGGCTTGTGGTACCATGAGGATAATCCAAATGACAATCTATACTTAGTAATCTATAATCATTTTGTATGTGGATACATGAGTATGTATAATATGATACATACTTGTGTATGTATGCATGATAAATATGATGGATTTCTATTATTCTGATTATAACTCACTTCTCTAAACAGAGCTTAAAGGAGCTTAATAAAAAACAAACTTTAAAAAGTAGAAAAAAATTTACATTTTTAAAAAATTTGTTGATTTTTACCCAGTAGGGTTCCTTGGGCATTGACTTGGGCATGAGACTGATGAGAGATAAGTAAATGAAGGAGAATTTAGGAAGAGAGTTACAGGCATGAGTAGGAAGCAAAGTATGGAAAGCAGATAATGGCAAGAGTACCACCATCCTTTGCTCTCTCATGGAGAAACCAGAAGAAAACCTTCCACAGCTCCTGGTAAGTGGGCCTCATATTACTGTAGTACCGTGCAATAGTGAATGTTTATAGTGATAATCCTAAGTCATCTAGAAAATATTAAATTATGTTTAGTTTGTTCTGATTACGAAGATGTAACGTTCTCTTCCAAATATTTTATGTGAAATGGTTGACATTCCAAGTCTGAAAAAGAGGCAAACTTTTCGTATATATATAGTTATATATAAAATTATATCTTTATATATCATATATAAAGGTATATATAGTTATGTACAATATAAATAATGTTATAAAGGTTTAAGTTAATATATAGTTATATATAATTTTATATATGTAGATGTTTATATATATAGTTATTTACTTACATAATTATGTAGACTAGAGTTCAGCTATTTAGGATTCAGTCTCAGTTTTTAGAATAACTGAATTTACCTTTCTTATAGCCATGAGCTCATTCTTTGTCACTCTGTTCTTTTAAAAGTAAATACATTGTACTCACTAGCTAAGAGATTTCACCTAGCAATTTCAGTGATGGTTTGAATAAACAACAGCTGTCAAAATGGTATCGATTTACCTGCTCTCCCATCCTTACAACCATAAAAGCATTTCCTTTTACACAAGAGTGTACTGAGGAATAATTAGTAAGTGTTTTTAAAAACAATTTGAAGGTATGAAAGATTACTCCAAAATGCTAATTTTGATTATTATCGTAACAGCTAAAAGGCAAGAAGAAGAATATAATGCAGTGAACCTCATTGTTGGCTTAATACAGATGTCCTCAACCATCTGTGAAAGGGATAAAGAAAAATATCTATTGGGCCCAATAGCAAAAGCAAGGTAACAATTGTAAAACTGAGGAGGGCTAGAGTTTTGCATTAGAGAATCCTAATTGGATTCTTCACCATTTGCCTGGCAGAGCATAGTCTTCAAAACAAATAAGCCTTCCATCTTCAAATGTATCCTGAATTTTCAGCAAAATTCTATTAGGCTCTAAAGCCCATCCTAGAGTAAAATCCAAAGTTTATAGGACCTGAGATATCAAAGATGGCAAATGTAACTTTGTGGTAGCATATACCTGTTTATGTACCCTGGATATTTCGCATCCACAGAATAGGTGTATGTCCATATGAATGTTTCCTCTACCACCTACAAGGTGATAACTTCCAAATGTGTATCTGTAACTCAGACATCTCCTCTGAGCTCCAGACTCACGTGTTTATTGTGATATCAAACAGACAGCTGTTGATATCTCCAACTGAATGTCTTACAGGCATCTCAAATTTCATGTATCTCAAATACAGTGCCTACAATACTCAACCCCCCAGTTTTTCTCCTGTGTGTCCCCCATATTCCCATAGATGGTACCACCATTCACCGGGTGCTCAAACCCGAGGGCTGTTTTTAATCCCTCTTTCCTTCTCATCCCTAGTGTCTAATCTACCTCCAAGCCCTATCAACTCAACGACAAAAATATCTTGAGTCTCTTCCTCTCAGCTGCCACTGCTTCAATGACTCTTGTTCAAGTTATTACAATATCTGTGTATAATTCTGCCAACTTTGCTACAGCTATTTTCAATACAATAGCCAGAGCAATCTTTCAAAAAAATAAATCTGACCATGTCACACTCCTGTTAAAAGCATTCCAATTATTCCCATTTCACTTTGAACAAAATAAAATAATTTAACATGACCTACAAGACTGCGATCGGGCCCAGCCCCATCTCTCCTGCTCCTATTCTTGAACTCCTGTTCCAGCCACACTGGTCTTCTTTAGATTCTCAAACACAGTAAGCTCTTTCCTTCCTCAAGGTCGTCACAAAGGCTGTTCCTTCTACCTGAAACACTCTTTCCTCTGACCTCCGACTTCTCTGATCTTATGACTAATCTACAATATCACCTCCTCAGGGAAGCTTCTATTAACCCTATGCTGTCTAAAATAGTTTTCTCACCCCCCATAACATTTCCCAGTAGTCTCTCTTATTGCATGCTTTTATTTCCTCTTCACAGCATCTAGTACAATTTGTAAGGTATTTACTTGTTTGCTTACTTATTTTCTTATCTCTCCCCAAAAAAACAAGTTCCATGAGGATTGGGATTAGCACTCTTTTGCCCACCTTTGTGATTACAGTGCTGTGGACTTGAGACATGCCTGTGTGGGAGTGCTGAAGGATGTGTGTTTATGGAAGATAGAGACTCTTCAGTTAAACCTGCTTCTCACTGCACTCAGTTCAGAGGCTGACTCTTAGAAGGGGAAGTTGATGGTGGGAAGTTAGAGAGGGCAGCTGGAACTCTTTCTAGGGGTTGAATGTTCACCATATGCTAAGTCTCCTCTTTTTACTTTCCGTATCCTATCTCTTCTCACTTAGCAAATAGCTGGTTCTTCTTCCTTTGCTGCTGCAAAAATTATCTTCTCCTCAGAGGCTCTCCATGGTGCTTTATCCTGCATTGCCAATCAGTCGGGGTGTCCGTGTCACTCTCCCCAGCCTGCCTACCTGTAACAGCTCCATCATTTCCCCCACCTGTTTCCAACACACTAATCAAGAAATACCACTCACTTCCCCTTCTGTCTGTCTCTTTCTATAGATGCTTTATAGGACAGTTTATGCTATTTCGAAAACCTAGAACAAGCTCCCATCTGCCATCTGTTAAACCATCATTCCTCCTTCATTAAAAATCTTTCTTAGGGCTTCCCTGGTGGCGCAGTGGTTAAGAATCTGCCTGCCAATGCAGGAGACACGGGTTCGTGCCCTGGTCTGGGAAGATCCCACATGCCGCGGAGCAGCTAAGCCCGTGAGCCACAACTACTGAGCCTGCGCATCTGGAGCCTGTGCTCCGCAACGGGAGAGGCCGCGACAGTGAGAGGCCCGCGCACCGCGATGAAGAGTGGCCCCTGCTCTCCGCAACTGGAGAAAGCCCTCACACAGAAACGAAGACCCAACACAGCCAAAAATAAATAAATAAATAAATAAATAAAAAAAAAAAAAAAAAATCTTTCTTAAATTCAAGCTCATTTCAGAAAAAGTATGAGTCTAAGAAGGAGTGAGTCTCACATTTAGATTCATATGTCTGACACTGTTCTGTATTATCTACCTGGGTCTACTTAACAGGAAAAAAATAAAAAATAAATTCCAAAATAGAAAAGCAGAATTATAGCATGTATATATTTTAAATACATGTGACCGTATTTATACAGACACATATTCTGTTTGCGACATGCTGCAGTTTTGCAAAGTTATTTCTTTCCAAAATTCTGCAAAGACTAGAACTATGTTTTCCTTCTGCACACTGCCTAGCACACTGAGGATACACAATAAACATACGTGTGTGTTATAAATATGCTAATGTACAAATTGCAGATAAATGCATATGAAGTTTGAGAAGAGTTTCAGATTGGCAATTTTTCTCAAACATAACCACTGGCTTACTTCTACTGATTGAGAAGGTATCTCTACACAACAGTGTCAAGTTGGCTGACAAGTAGCTCTCCTCCTGAAGTACTTAAAACATTTCATGTTCTTAATGAGACTATATTCACCAAAGTAGGATAAAGAATTCTGACAGTTCCACAATGGGGGTACAATACATCATTAATGTCAGACTAGAAAAAGGGGAAGATTTCACCATGTATTTACCAGTCCTTTAAGTCCCAGACCAAACACTATCCTAATTGTGGAAATCACTGGCTAGACATCAGGACCACATTTTTTAAATGTGGGAACTGATAACAGACCATGAGTTTATTATGAGTCAGCACTGAGTTCTTTAAAAATTCATACTTGGAGGAGTTGGCCAGATGAGAGTAGGCACTGATTCCCGTTTACTTGTACAGGCTTAAGGTTGATCTCCATATTTTAAGAGCAGTTTAGAGAATTTGAAAAAGATGCTGGAAAAGGCAGACCAAAATTATGGGTGGGATGATTAAAGCCTATTAAGAAAGAATAAAGGATTTGGGTTGTTTAATCTTCAAAAAAGAAGGTAATGGGATGACTGCTACTTTAAAAAGTAGAAAATTTTTATATAAAGGGTACTTCCTAGTATTTCCATACTATGAGGGCTATATAAGGTGGGAAGTGGATTTAAATTGTGATTGAGAAGAGATTTACACTAGAGATAAGAGAGTTTTGTTGATAGAGATCAACACGTTCAAAAAGAGGCTTCTGCAGACATTAGTACAATCTCCATCCTCAGAAAGCCTTGGAGCACGATGCATGGTAATCTATCTCAGGTTGCTTTGACATCAGAGACAACTGTCCTAGCAGTTTGCACTTAAGAATTGGTATTCTTTGATTCTACTTTCAGTGACTCTGGGAAACTTTTTCCTTAAAAATAACAACTTTTTATTTAAATAGTATATGGACTACTGACTATTTTAAAACACTAGTACTTAGTATTAGAAATCTCTGCGATGTGAAGAAAGAACAAGATGTGAAAATGAGGCAATGAAGAAGGGGCAGTAACTTTTCTATGATTACAGGTTAATTGTAAAGAAAGCACATCTCTTTCTCATTCTTCTTTCCCCTGTAATTCTGAATGTCAATTCTGATGCAGTATGAATCCTGAGAGTGAGGAGGTAGGAACAGTTATCACTAAATTTAATCTCTGGAAAAGTTTACAGATGGAAAACTTCATAATTGAACTTGTCACAAATATTGTACTTTGAAGAAGTGGCATTAACTAGACACAGAGGCGTCCTCATTCCCAATCTGTAGGACCATTCAAGAGTGATGGGGTCACCCCTATATCATGGATAGAAATTCCACTGTCCTCCATCTGGTTCTGACATTTCCTTCCACAGAAAGTGTGTGCTGGCTCAGTTCCAGTCTGACCTTTAGCTTTCCCTGTAATGAAAACTCCCCAGTCATATCTGCAACAGCAACAGGAAGTTCCTGAGCTTGACCTTTACCTGACACAGGAAGGACGTTGTGTTACAACAGTACTCTGTACAGATGTTACACTTGTGAAGAGATGAACTACTCATTCACAAAGACAATGTTTCAGGCTAAGTCATTAAGAATTATAAAGAGCTCTTAAAATCTAAATGAAGTCTGTCAGCAGTAAATATATACACTTACACCAAGTTACCAAAAATTTCACCCTATTTATGGCAGATATTTTACAATTATAATCAGAGTGGGTAAAATAAACACACGTGCATTTATCTAGTTAAGTTTTTCAATTTTGCTGATCTTCAGTTTTTCCAT
The DNA here is from genome assembly GCF_028023285.1 of Balaenoptera ricei. Taxonomy (NCBI): domain Eukaryota; kingdom Metazoa; phylum Chordata; class Mammalia; order Artiodactyla; family Balaenopteridae; genus Balaenoptera; species Balaenoptera ricei. Next base: position 88,190,002 of record NC_082650.1, on the reverse strand, counting down.
TTGGGAATTTATATTACAGCTGATTTCTGAGAACTTTCCAATTAAAAAATTTTAAAAGGCTCAATTCAGTGACTTCCTTTTGATTAATATAGTGAATCCAGAGACCACAAAATGTCTTCTATGTTAGCTCCTTTAAGTACAGTTTCTGCTTGCTCTTAGCCAGAAAGTTCATTCAGGAAACTGATCTGTACAAACATTGTGACAATCCAAGGAAAACATCCCACACAGGCCTCATCACCATGGCCAGCTCTCAGAATCAAGGTACTCACCCTGGAGAAAGACGAGGGGGAGCAAAAACTGTGAAGCAACAAAAGGATTTCTCTAGTTGGCTTAAAATTTCTAGCAATGATAGGAGAAATGAAAGAATAATTGAGAAGGGAAATGTTGGAAAAATACAGTCACACACATTATGTGACATATATCTAAATTTTGAAAAAGAAAAAGATCAATTATTTGACTATTTACACATTCTAGAAATATGATTTTATTTCTAAAAAGATACAAATAGTTGACTGAATTAAGTTGTCCTTTAAATGCATCCACGAGGTCAATGACTTAAAGGTAACCTCAGCTCTTGCTAACATTTCAAGTTGTTTGCAAGAATTAAAGCATACTTCTTTTCTCTTTTATGAAGCTTGACTAATTACCACCTAGATTTCCAGACAGTTAAAATATCCTAAGGATAGAAAAACGATAAGTGTTGGTGAGGGGGTGAAGAAAAGGGAACCCTTATATACAGTTGGTGGGAATGTAAATTGGTGCAGCCACTATGGAGAACAGTATGGAGGTTCCTTAAAAAACTAAAAATAAAGCTATACTGTGATCCAGCAATGTGCCTTCTGATGATATAGCCAAAGAAAATGAAATCAGTATCTTGAAAATATATCTGCACTCCCAGGTTCTTTGTAGCATTATTCATTATAGTCAAGATATAAGTGTCCATCAATGGATGGATGAAGAAGAAATTGTGGCTATATACACATATATATATGTGTGTGTGTGTGTGTGTGTGTGTGTATAGCCACAGCCTTAAAGAAGGAGATTCTGTCATTTGCAACAATATGGATGAACCTGGAGACTGTTATGTTGTACAGCTGTTAGCATAACTAACACCATCTTGGGCCCTTCAGCTCTTCCTGGTTCTTCCTCTGACTACCTGGGACTTTACTGTGTAGTAAATCTCTTCTCTGTTGTCAAGGGCTTTGTAGTTAATAGATACTGTTTAATGTTCATTAGGTAGCCCATATGCTCTGTTAGTCTTTGAACAATAAGATTTTTCGCTTACATGTTCCCAGCACTCATGAGTCTAGTTACCCATCATAGATCAGATGCAGTCTTGACTTAGGAATGCATGCCCTGTCTCTGAGCACATACCCTCATGCCTAAGTTTGACTATAAAGTTGTCCCAGTGGCCCCTTGGTGGTGCAGAGAATTGCTGAGTAGCAGAGGGATCACTGTCTGCCTGATTCCACACTGTATGTAAGTTACTCAATAATAAACTGATCCATTGATTATAGGGAGCTGGCTCCTTCATTTTTCAGTTTCAAGATACCTTCTCAGTTTGGTGGGCACGTTTCATTCTCTCCATCCTTGGATCTATGCTAAAAGAAATAAGCCAGACATAGAAAGAAAAAAACTGCATGATCCCATTATACATGGAATCTAAAAATGTCAAATACATAGAAGCAGAGAATAGAACAGTGATTACCAGAGGCAGGGAGGTGGGAAAAATGGGGAAAGGTTGGTGAAAGGGCACAGTTGCATTGATGTAGGACGAATGAGTCTAGAGATCTAGTGTACAGCATGATGACTGTAGTTAGGAAGACTGTACTGAACATGGAAATGTGCTAAGAGGATAGATTTCAGGAGCTCTCACTACACACATGAAAATGGTAACTATGGGGGAAGATATGTTAATTAACTTGACTGTGGCAATCATTTCACTATGTGTATGTATATCAAATCATCACCTTAAACATATACAATTTTTTTAAAAAATATATAAATAAATAACAGAGCAGGAGAGGGATGAATTAGGAGTTTGGGATTAACATTTACACACTACCATATATAAAATAGATAACCAACAAGGACCTACTGTATAGCACAGGGAACTATACTTCATACTTTGTAATAGCCTATAAGGGAAAAGAACATGAAAAAGAACATATATATATATATGTATATATATATATATATATACATATATACATATATATAGAGAGAGAGAGAGAGAAAGCTGAATCACTTTGCTCTACACCTGAAACTAACACAACATTGTAAATCAACTATACTTCAATCAGTCAACATAAATAACATAAATAATAAATTAAGTAAATATCCTAAAAAAACAAAATTCAAAAGAACATCCTAATATTCACCTCTATTTCATGCCATATCAACACTCAAATACTCCCAAATAAGATAACATATTAGTTTGTTTCCAAAACTGTTTATACAGGTTTTTTGAATGTGAATTTTTGTAAAAGAGAGCTATGGATTCCTGAAGTTGGTGGTATAAACAAGTCAGGGACAAAGAAGAAAGTGGATGGAGAATGGAGATAAGGCTCAGTGACTCAGACTCTTGGTGGCAGATGGCAGAAGCCAGATCAAACTAGCCAAAGCATGAGAGATATATTGGCATGGATAACTAAGAAATCCTTGACCTATTTCAAGCATGATATCATCCCATACATGAGGCTGTGTCTTTTTACCCTCTGATTTCCTCTGTGTTTGCTTTATTCCAGAAAGATTCAATCACGTGGTAGCAAAGATGATCCCCAGCAGCTCCAGGGTTAGAGCTAAGAAATCCAGGAAAAAGAAAGACACACTCTATCCCCCAGTATCCCTGTCAATCTGTATCAATGATGTGTCCATCGTTGAGCCAACCACTTTGTCCAGAATTATGAGGGAACACTGATCAGCCTGGGGTTGTATGCTTCCATGTCAATGAAAGTGAGGCTGGGTGTTGAATTCTCACTATAATGACAAGAATTTGGGGATTTTAGCTCCAAAGAGGAAAAAGGTAAAGGATAGATCATCCCTTCCTCTCCACCCCCAATACCCTCATAACACACAAAAATAGCTGATGTATTGTGCAGGGCTAAAGTACGTATTATTCTATTATTTGCCTGTAGTCCCTCTGCCTCCTCTTAACTCTTCTTTCTTCCTTTCTTACTCTCTCTCCTTTTCTCCCTCCTGCCCTCACCCTTTCATCCCTCCCTCTTTTCCTCCATCCCTCCTTCCTTTCTTGCTTTGTTCCCTTTTTCCCTTCCTTCCTCAAAATAACGTGCGTATATATTTTAGAAGTCAAATACTATTATTGTAAGGCTTACAGCAAAAAACACCAGTGTCCTGCCCTATCCTTCCTCACAATTTACTTCCACCACCAAAAGATAATCCTTTTAAACTATATTATCTTTTTATTCTATTGTTTTATTTCCCATTTCTAAACAGCAGGCTTATAAATAGTATATCATTATTTTTTAGATATTGTCAATTGGCACCCTACACAGAAGTACATTTTTTAAATCTCTTATATGACCAAATACATATACATCTTACCCCATTCTCACAATGTGGTTATATCATAATTTTTATTAAGTCAATATTCATTTTTAACAAAATTGTGATTACGTATACATTGTTACAGCTCATTCACATAGTACATATATGATTATATTTTCTTTCTTTCTCACATTTGCTCTTCATTTACTTTTCTCTAGTGTTTCTATTTGACTGGGGTGTTTTTGTTTGTTTGTTACTGTTGCTTATTCGTTTGCTTGGTCTTGTTTGCTTGCTTTGTCTTCTGTGCATTCATCACAAATTTATATATTTTAAAAATCTCCTAACAAACTCTCAGATTCATCTCAGTACAAACCCATCAGGTATGTCACCAGTTCATGGTGGTCTCTGGGGGGGGACTTCCGTGTAGTGGCCCCTTGTCCTCCTACTCTAGCCCATGCTTGTCCAGCTGAAGCCCTGGCACTTCCCTCCACCCGCATGCTTGGAATTCCCTTCGCCCACTCCCTTTGTTAGAACCCTTTGTCCTTCGACCCCACATCTCTCCCACATGGTTTACCCTCTGGTTTTGGTGGAGCGCTTCCTCTGCCAACTTCCAGAAAATATACAGAAGATAACTTTGTGAGACCCCACATGTATAAAGAGCCTTTGTTCTGCCCTCACATTTGACTGGTGGGTTTGAGTGTGAATTAGGCAGACCCTTCACTTGGAAAGCTGTATAGCAGGTCCATCGATGATCTCTTCTGTCCCATTACTTTGGTTTCCCTGACTAGAGCCCTTACCTGTCAAATATTAGACCTCCTGAATGGATCCTCTGCTTTTTAAATATATATTCTCCTATTTTCCATCACTTGTGTTCCTACTTATCCTCTGTTCCTACTTTCTGAAACATGTCTTCAATTTTTTTTTTTTTTTTTTTTTGGCTGTGTTGGGTCTTCGTTGCTGCACGCAGGCTTTCTCTAGTTGCAGCGAGCGGGGGCTACTCTTCATTGTGGTGCGTGGGCTTCTCATTGCAGTGGCTTCTCTTGCTGCGGAGCACGGGTTCTAGGCGCACGGGCTTCAGTAGTTATGGCATGTGGGCTCAGTAGTTGTGGCTCATGGGCTCTAGAGCACAGGCTCAGTAGCTGTGGTGCACGGGCTTAGAAACCACCCTTTCACTTGCTTTCACCTCCAAATGATCTCCAGCCATCATTGATCTCTACTACTAGTGTTATTTTTCTTTCTTCTCCATCTTCTCTCTTCCTCCTCTTCTCATTCTTTTTTCCTCTTCTTCCCTTTTTTCCTTCTTTATATTTTTTGTCTGATTCCTCCCATGAGAATATAAGCTCCATGAGGACAGGGTTTTGCTCTGTTTTGTTCTCAACATACTACCTAATTCCTAGAACAATACCTGACAAAAAGCCAGTATGTACTTGCTGGGGAAAAATGACAACATACTAGAAAAAATAGAAAATTTAAGTAAACAGAAACAAAAATAATTTATTTGCAAAGATCACAAATAATCTCTCTATCCAAAGCTAATAATTATTAACACTTGAGTGATATCCTTTTCTTTGCAGATATATACCATATATCCTTCCAGAAGAATATAGTCCTTCACAGTCCTTCTAAGGAGACAGAAATATAAATTACAATACAACACACCAAGTACTATGACTGAACAAAATGCTAAGAAGCAGAAAAGATAAATAATTAATTCTGCCTGGCAGAGTTAGGAGGTATAATAAACGCTGAACTTAAAATATAAGTAGAACTTGTCAGATTTCTATGGGATATTTTAAAGAAAATCCCAAACCTCCTATCACCCTGCTATATAATTATTTTCCTCTTATTACAATAAATAATATTAATAAGTATATGGCCACTGTTCTGAAACAGGGCATGTCAAAGATTACTGCACCCATTTCTTTTCTGTGAGATGTTTGCATGTTTTCACTAAGGAAGGAAGACTAGTACATCCAAATTTCTATTGTACATAGAATGTTGAGAAAATACAGATAAAATATCATTTAGTATTATATATCTGGTTGCTTAGCATTATTGGATGAGTCAAAAGAAACCTTCCACAAAAACCGAGGGGAAATGTTTCAACTGCAAAATAAAAAATTGTCAATCATGATCTCTTTTAGAAAATTATAATGCAGCATCAGTTACATCTTTAAAGGAATTTGTAAATATATATATATTTTTAAATCCTGGCATTCGTTTAGATTTTATTCCCTGCCATCATTTAGCCCTTATCACAGAGCCCTCAAATAGCAGACTACAAATGGGGTCACCCGAATATATTCTATTTTAGTGCAGCAGGAAGAGGCAGAGATGTCCCAGTTTAGTCAATCCTGTTTTTGGTTTTGCAAGTCACACACCAGCCCTTCAGTTCATGAAGTTTCTCTCTATGTCTGGAATAAAGGCCTCCTTTTCCTGTAGAGCACTTCAACGATGTCAACCCAGAGAAGAGAAAACTGATGGGACTGATTTCCTCTGCTGGATGTTGTGAGCAAGACGGTGTTAAACTGACAAGCTTAAGGATTCAAATGAAATATCCCAATTAAAGTGCAGCTGAAATGTGAAGACTAGTACCCCTAGCAATATATATGCAAACAAAAGAAAGGAAGAAAAGAGCATAAGTGTGACCAATGTAACACAAGAAAGAGCATGGGGGAGAAACTTCAAATGAGGAGTTTTCAAACTCTAAAGGGAGGTCATAGACAACAGAATGGAGATGAGAGATAACATAGTCATACAATAGACTTAACGCACTCCCCTAACGAGACAGAGCCCCGCAGTATTTCAGCCCAAAGAACCTCTTAAAGAGGGTAAGAGGCAAGGAACAGCTTCTTTATAAGATTGCCTGGTTCATCTCAGAATATAACGTTTTCATTTTCCTGAAGTCATCTTCAAAAGCCTATTTCAGTGTAGAGGTGACCCCTGAACAACATTCGTTTGAACTGCATGGGTGTATTTATATGTGGATTTTTTTTCAATAGATATATGTCCTTCCATTGCCCACAGTCTCCCTCCTTCAATTGTGCCTATTTGTCCTCTTAAATCACTTGCAAGAAAGTGAGAAGAAGAGAGTGAACAAGCCCAACTTAATAATGTAGAAATCAGAGTGTGATAAATGGCCCATAGAAAGATCCAGAAGAAGCAGCCGTGGTGAGCAAAGCCAGGAGTACCTGGAAGATGTCAATGAGCAAGGAATCCTAAAAGCCTGAAGTCAAAAACTGAATGTGCACTGCTGTGTTCAGTGTGCAGATATTTTGTCTTTTGCCTGCGTTTTGTTGACTCACACACTATTTAAAATTTAATTGAGTTAGTTACCACCATTAACAGATCTAGAGATTTTACATAAAAATACAACTTTCTGATTCACCTGGGACTCTGTAGATCTAATCCTGGCTGCCCTGACTGAATGATCTGTGCAAAGTCACCCTCTCCGTGCCTGAATTTCTTCATCTACAAATTGAGGGTAATAATATACTTCACTTTATAGAATTTTTGTGAAGATTAAATGACAATGAACAGAAAGTACTTGGAACAGTACTTAGCACAGTGTAGTGATAGTACTTGCTTTATATTTGACAAAGTGAGGCTTGGAATCTTGAGGTGAGCATTAAAAAGGACACAGGAAAATGACAAATTGATCAGCAAGGCATATTTTGTGAACTAGATAAACAACTGAGTTATACAGACTTTCAACCCAATGATTTGCTTTAAGAATGAATTGCATGTGCTCAAGGAAATGAAGAATCCCTTTTGAAGCATCTTCCGTTTCAAAATTCTATACACATTGAAATAACAGCATAAAGAAGCAGAAATTTCATCTTGCAAGTAACTAAAGAAGCATACTTCAAAATATGTCAGTCTTATTCAAGTGAACTTTTTTGGGGGGGTGGGGAATTGAGGTAACACTGGCTTATAACAGTGTATAAGTTTCGCATGTACAACATTACGTTTCTGCTTCTATATACATGACAGGGTGCTCACCACCTAAAGTTTGGTTTCCAACCATTACCATACAGTTAACCCCCTTTACCTGTTACACCCTCTTCCCACCCCTGTCCCCTTTGGCAACCACTATTCTCCTCTCTGTGTGCCTATGTGTTTGTTTTTGTTTGGTTTGTTCATTTTATTTATTTTTTTAATTCCATATAGGAGTGAGATCACACGGTCTTTGTCTTTCCCTGTCTGACTTATTTCACTTAACATAAAGCCCTCAAGGTCCATCTGTGTTGTCATAAATGGCAAGATTTCATCTTTTTTATGGCTGAATATTATTCAGGTGATATATATATATATATATATATATATATATATATATATATATATATATATATATATATATACACATATATATATACACCACATCTTCTTTATCCTTTCATCCATAGATGGGCGCTTAGGTTTTTTCCATATCTAAGTTACTGTAAACAATGTTGCAATAAACATAGGGGTGCATATATTTTTTCTAATTAGCGTTTTCATATCCTTCAAATAAATACTCAGAAGTGAAATAGCTGGATAATATGGTAGTTCTACTCATAATTTTTTGAGGAACCTCCATACTGTTCTCCACGATGGCTGTATCAAGTTACATTCCCACCAACAGTTTATGAGGGTTCTCTTTCCTCCACACTCTCTCCAGCACTTGTTATTTCTGACCTTTTTGATAATAGCCATTCTGATGGATGTGAGGTGATATCTCATAGTGGTTTTGACTTGCATTTCCCTAATAATTAATAATGTTGAGCACCTTGTCATGTGCCTATGAGCCATTTTTCTTCTTGGAAAAATGCCAGTTCAGATCCTCTGCCCATTTCTTAATCAGCTTGGGTTTTTCTGTTGTTGTTGTTGTTCTTGAGTTGTGTAAGTTCTTTGCATATTTTGGATATTAATCCCTTATTGAATATATGATTTGCAAATAATCTTCTCCCATTTGGTAGGCTATCTTTTCATTTTGTTGATCATATCTTTTTCTGTGCAGAAGCTTTTTTTTTTTTATGCAGTCCCATTTATTTATTTTTGTTTGTTTCCCTTGCCTGAAAAGACAAATCCAGAAAGATACTGCTAAGACAAATTACAAAGAATGTATTGCCTATGTTTTCTTCTAAGAGTTTTATGGTTTCGGGTCTTACATTCAAGTCTTTAATGTATTCTGGGTTAATTTTTGTGTGTGGTGTAAGGTAGTAATTTAGTTTCTTTCTTTTGATGTGTGGCAGTCCTGTTTTCCCAACATTGTTTACTGAAGAGACTATCTTTCTCCATTGTATATTCTTTGCTCCTTTGTTGTAAATTAGTTGTTGGTATCTATATGGTTTTATTTCTGAGCTCTCTATTCTGTTCCATTGATCTGTGTGTCTGTTTTCTGCCAATATCATGCTGTTTTGGTTAATACAGCTTTGCAGTATAATTTAAAATCAGAGCGTGTGATCCCTCTAGCTTTGTTCTTTTTCCTCAGGATTGCTTTGGCTATTTGCTGTCTTTTGTGATTCTACACAGATTTTAAGTTTTCTGTTCTATTTCTGTGAAAAATATCACTGGGATTTTAATAGGGATTGCATTGATCTGTAGATTGCTGTAAGTAATGTGGACATTTTAACAATTTAATCCTTCCAATCCATGAGCACAGAATATTTTTCCATTTCTTTCTGTCTTCTTCAATTTCTTTCAACAATATCTTATCGTTCTTAGTGTACAATTTTCAGTGTTTAAATTTATTCCTGGTATTTTATTATTTTTTTGAGTTTGTAAATGAGAATTTTTTTTTTTATTGTAGTATAGTTGATTTACAATGTTGTGCTAGTTTCAGGTGTATGACACAGTGATTTAGATATACATATATATACATGTTTATATATTATCTGTATTCAGATTTATATATATATGTATAAAGAATATATATATTCTTCTTCAGATTCTTTTTCACTATAGGTTATTACAAGATATTGAATATAGTTCCCTGTGCTAGACAGTAGGTCCTTGTTGTTTATTTATTTTATATATAGTAATGTGTATCTGTTAATCCCAAACTCCTAATTTATTCTCCCCACCCCTTTCTTCTTTGGTAACCATGTGTTTGTTTCTGTGTCTGTGAATCTGTTTCTGTTTTGTAAATAAGTTCATTTGTATCATTTTTTTTTAGATTCCACATATAAGTGATATCATGTGATATTTGTCTTTCTCTGTCTGACTTACTTAGTGTCATTATCTCTAGGTTGCTTCAAATAGCATTATTTCATTCTTTTTTTATGGCTGAGTAATATTCTATTGTATATATAGACTGCATCTCTGTAACCATTCCTCTGTTGATGAACACTTAGGTTGTTTCCATGTCTTGGCTATTGTAAATAGTGCTGCAATGAACATTGGGGTGCATGTATCTTTTAGAATTATAGTTTTGTCTGAGTATATGCCCAGGAGTGGGATTGCTGGATCATATGGTAGTTCTATTTTTAGTCTTTTAAGGGACCTCCATACTGTTCTCCATAGTGGCTGCACCAACTTACATTCCCACCAACAGTGTAGGAGGGCTCCTTTTCTCCACACCCTCTCCAGCATTTATTATTTGTAGACTTCTTGATGATGGCCATTCTGACTGGTGTGAGGTGGTACCTCATTGTAGTTTTGATTTGCATTTCTTTAATAATTAATGATGTCGAGCATCTTTTCATTTGTCTGTTGGCCATCTGTATGCCAAAGAAATCCTGAGGAAAAAGAACAAAGCTGAAGGCACAACCTTCCCAGACTTTAGACACTACTACAAAGTTACAGTAATCAAAACAGTATGGTATTGGCACAAAACAGACATATGAATCAATGGAATGGAATAAAGAGCCCAGAAGTAAACCCACACACCTACAGTCAATTAATCTTCAACAAAGGAGGCAACCAACAAGGACCTACTGCATAGCAGAGGGAACTCTGCTCAATGCTATGTGGCAGCCTAGAAGGGAGAGGAGTTTGTGGAGAATGGATACATGTATATGTATGGCTGAGTCACCTTGCTGTTCACCTGAAACTATCACAACATTGTTAATCAGCTATACTCCAATATAAAATAGTGTTTAAAAAAAAGAATATACAATGGGGAAAAGATAATCTCTTCAGCAAGAGGTGTTGGGAAAGCTGGACAGCTGAATGTAAATCAGTGAAGTTAGAACACACCCTCACACCATACACAAAAATAAACTCAAAATGGCTTCAAGACGTTAATATAAACATGACACATAAAACTCCTAAAAGATAACATAGACAAAACATTCTCTGACATAAATCCTAGCAATACTTTCTTAGATTAGTCTCCCGAGGCAAAGGAAATAAAAGCAAAAATAAACAAGTGGAACCTAGTCAAACTCACAAGCTTTTGCACAGAAAAGGACACCATAAAGAAAATGAAAAGACAACCTACAGAATGGGAGAAAATATTTGCAAATGTTGCAACCAACAAGGGCATAATTTCCAAAATATACAACAGCTCATACAGCTCAATATCAAAAAACAAACAACTCAATCAAAAACTGGGCAGAAGACCAAAATAGACATTTCTCCAAAGAAGACATAGAGATTCTTTTCTTAATTTTTCATTCTGCTAGTTTGTTATTAGTGCATAGAAATTCAACAGATTTTCATATTGATTTTCTACCCTGGAACTTTACAGTATTCATTTAACATTTCTAATGGTTCTTTTGGTGGCATCTTTAGGGTTTTATACATATAAAATCATGTTATCTGCAAATGATGACATTTTTTCTTCCTCCCCAGTTTGGATGCCTTTCTTTTCCCTTGCCTAATTGCTGTGGCTAAGACTATGTTGAACAAGAGTGGCAAGAGTGAGCGTCCTTGTCTTGTTCCAGATCTTAGAGAGATACCTTTCAGTTATTCACCATTGAGTATGATGTTAAATGTGGATTTCTTGTATATGGCCTTTTTTATGTTGGGGTACTTTCCTTATATACTCACCTTGTTGAGAGTTTTTATCATAAATGGGTATTGAATCTCATCAAATGCTTTTTCTGCATCTATTGAGATGATCATTTGATTTTTATACTTCATTTTGTTAATGGGGCGTGTCATGTTAATTAATTTGCAGATCTGAACCATCCTACATCCCTGGAATAAATCCCTCTTGATCATGGTGTATGATCCTATAATGTATTGTATTTGGTTTGCTAATATTATGTGGAAATATCTGCATCTATGCTCATCAGAGATATTGACCTGTAATTTTTTGTGTGTGTGGTGTCCTTGTCTGGTATTGATATCAGGGTGTTGTTAACCATGCAAAGTGAGTTAGGAAATATTCCCTCCTCTTCAATTTTTTTGGAAGAATTTGAAAAGAATAGGTATTAAATCTTCTTTGAATGTTTGGTAGAATTCACCTGGAAGGTACCCAGTCCTGGATATTTGTTTTTTGAGAGGCTTTTTAAATTACCATCTCAATCTCCTTACTAGTGATTGTTTCTACTTAGATTTTCTATTTCTTTATGATTCAGTCTTGAAAGGTTGTATGAGTCTAAGGATTTATTGATTTCTTCCACGGTGACCAATTTGTTGGTGGATAGCTATTCATAGTATTCTCTTATAATCCTTTGTATTTCTGTGGTATCTGTTGTAATTTCTCCTCTTTCATTTCTGATTTTATTTATCTGAGTTTTCTCTCTTTTTATCTTTGTGAGTCTAGCTAAAAGTTTTTCCATTTTGTTTATCTTTCCAAAGAACCAACTCATAGTTTCATTGATCTTTCATGTGTGGTTTTTTTTTTTTTTTTTTGGTCTCCATTCTATTTATTTCTGCTCTGATCTTTATTAATTCCTTCCTTACACTGACTTTGGGCTCTGTTTTTTTAATTCTTTACCTACTTCCTTTAGGTGTAATGTTAGATTGTTTGAGTTTCATAGGCCTGAACTGCTATAAAATTCCCTCTCAGTATCACTTTTGCTGCATTCTATAGAATATTGATATATTGTATTTTCATTTTCATTTTTCTTTAGTCATTTTTTTACTTCTCTTTTCATTTCTCATTAACCCAAGAGTTTTTCTGTAGCATGTTGTTCAGTCTCCACATATTTGTGATTTTCCCAGCTTTCTTCTTGCAGTTGATTTCTAGTTTTATACCACTGAAGACAGAAAGGATGTTGGATAGGCTTTCAATCTTCTTAAATTTACTGAGACTTGTTTTGTGTCCAACATATGTTCTATCCTTGAGAATGTTCCATGCACATTTGAGAAGAATGTGTATTCTGCTGCATTTGGATGGAGTGTTGTATATAAATCTATTAAGTCTATCTGGTCTAATCTTTCATTTAAGGCTGCTGTTTCCTTGTTGACTTTCTGTGCAGATGATATATCCATTGATATAAGTGGGGTGTTAAAGTCCCCCAGTATTATTGTGTGGTGTACATTTCTTCCTTTAGGTCTGGCAATAATTGCTTTATATATTTTGATGTTCCTATGTTAGGTGCATATATATTAATAACTGTTATACTTTCTTGATGCATTATGCCCTTTATCATAAAGTGTCCATCTTTGTCTCTTGTTACTTCTTTTGGCTTGAAGTCTAATTTGTCTGATATGAGAATGGCTATACCTGGTTTCTTTTGGCTGCCATCTGCTTCTAGTATCATCTTCCATCCCTTCTTTTTTGAGCCTCTGTTTGTCTTTAGAGCTGAGGTGTGTTTCCTGGAGGAGGTATATACTTGGATCTTGTTTTTTAATCCACCCAGCCACTCTGTGTCTTCTGACTGGTGAATGAAATCCATTTACAATTCAGATGATTATTGATAGATGAGGACTTAGTGGTGCCATTTTGTCTTTTGTGTTCTGGTTGCTCTGTATCTCCATTTTTTCTTTGTCCTTGTGTTCCTGTTTGCCATTTTAGTTTGGTGGTTTTCTATAATTTTTTTCAGGTTCCCCTCTTTTCTATGTTTCCTGTCTCTGCTCTAGGTTTGTGTTTTGTGGTTACCATGAGGTTTGTATAAAATAGTCCTTTTATATAAAAAATAGTCCTTTTATGCAAAAAAAATCATCATAGATAAAAATAGTCCTTTTTCTGCTGATAAAAATTTATCTTTATTTGCCTATACAAGTTCCACCCATTTTCTCTTCCTCTTTTATGTTTTTATTGTCTCAAATAATCTCTTTTTATGTTGGGAGTTTGTTATCAAATTGAAGTAAGTATTGTTATTTTTACTGCTTTTTCTCCCTTTAATCTATATGCTATAATTAACTGTTTAACAACCTCTTCTGATATAGAGTTGCAATTTTCTGATTCTGTCTCTCTATTTATCACCTTACTTAAAGTTTTCTGTACTTTTGCCCTTTCATTTAAAGGAGAAGAGCTCCTTTCAAATACCCTGTAAGGCAGGTCTGGTAATGATGAACTCCCTCAGCTTTTGTTTGCCTGGGAAAGCCTTTATTTCTCCTTCATATCTAAAAGATAACTTTCCTGGATAGAGTATTCTTGGTTGACCATTTTTACTTTCAATATTTTGAGTATGTCATTCCACTCTCTCCTGGTCTATAGAGTTTCTGCTGAGAAAGCCATCATTTGTTCCCTGGCTGCTTTAAAATTCTTTCTTTGTCATTGACTTTTGACAGTTTTAATATAATGTGTCTTAGAAATGCTCTTTGTGCATTGTGGTAATTAGGTGTTCTCTTAGCTTCCTGGACTTGCATACCCAGTTCCTTCCCAGGTTTGGGAAGTTCTCAGCTATTATTTCTTTAAATAAAGTCTCTGCTCCCTTCTCCCTCTGGGATACCCATTATCTTTATGCTGAACTTCCCAATGAAGTTGGATAGTTCTCATAGAATTTCTTCATTTTTTAAGATCTTAGTTCTATTTCCTTTTCTCCTGTATCATTTCTATCATTGAGTTCACTAATTCTCTCTTTCATATGATCTGCTCTGTTTCCAGTGCTTTCTAATGCATTCTTTATCTCATTTATTGAGCTCTTCAGCTCCAGAATTTTTGTTTGGTTCTTTTTAGTGTTTCCATCTCTTTGGTAAGTACTCCTTCTGTTCATTAACTTTATTCCTGAGCTCACTAAACTTTCTTTCTGACTTTTCTTATAGCTCATTGAATCTCTTCATGACAGCTATTTTGAATTCTCTATCAGTTAGATCACAATATTCTGTAAATTTAAGTTTGGCTTCTGGAGAATTATCATTTTCTTTTTGTGATACTGTGATACCATGTTTTATCATGTGCTTGATAAGTTGTTCCTCTTTTGGTGCATTTGAAGTAGTGAACACCTTTCTTCCTTATTCAGAGGGGTTTGTTTTGGTTTGGTTTGGTTTTGGTTTTTTTCACTTGATTCTAACAATTCAACAGCTTGATAACTAGATGTCTTTATTTTTCAGTAGGTGGCGCTATAGCACAAGTTTTTGGTTTCTCTTACTTAGGCTTCCTCATCTGCACTTTTTACCCTCCATCGCCTCTGCCAGAAATGTCACCTGGTGCCCTTGTTGTACCTGAGCTTCCACGGTTGCTGGTGCCTTGTTGCTGCCAGTATCACTGCTGTCACTGGTGTCACCACCTGGGGCACCAGGACAGTGGGTGCCTCTGCTGTGTCTAGGGTTACCTGGGTTGTGGGCTCTCCTCAGCTGTTCCTCCTCCATATATTCCAATCCACCCACCTTCAGAAGTATGGATGTGTGGAATTCTCTGGTGGCCTAGTGTGTTGGACAGAGGAACCTTTGTTGAGTTATGGATGTTTTACTGTTTGTAAATTGAAGGGAATAAGACAGCATCTCACACCACCATGATGCTGATGTCACTCCTCCTGTAAGTGAGTTCTTAATAAAAGAAAGCATCTGGAGCAACATTACAGAGGCAAAATGTCCTTAACACTCAACACAAGGTTAGAAGGTTAGAACTTCTAAAACTTACACTAAAATTTTAACAAAGAGACTTATAATTACACTATTTTTAAAACAAATTTCAAAACAATATGCCACAGTAAATGAATGTCTTTTATAGTCAAATTGTTATCTAAAATCTAAAAAGAAATCATGCATATTTATAGGCATTTATTTATATTTATATAAACATTTATCTTTTATAGGCATTTATATGTAAGAGAGAAAAATGGTAAAATGATATGTAAAAATTAAGTATATGATATATATATTAAGTAAAAAATGGTAAAATGATATGTAAAAATTAAGTATATGATATACACATATTAAATATATGATATACATATATTTTAACAGAACCCAGGAGAACATTTGGATTGTTGAATAATCAGTACACTAGATGACAGTTAAAGGATTAATAACCTTAATATATAATGAGCACTTATAAATCAATAATAAGAAGTCAAACACCATAAAATTTTGAATTTATTTAAGTACATAATCATTTCTAAAAGCATAAAAACAATAAGCAAAAACATTTTGGCCTCACTAGCAATTTAAAAAAAAACAAATTACACAATTAATAGAATTTTATATTTTGCCTACAAATTGGGAGAGATTTTTAAAATTTAACAAGGGCTCTAGTAAAGGGAACTCTCATCCATTGTTGGTACCAATTTCTACAAATTATGGAGGATAGTATATGAATAGGTGTCAAAGGCCTTAAGAATATCCCTATTCTTGGGTCTAAAATTCCACTTTTAGTAACTTGCCCAAAGAAAAGAAGTCACCAAATGGGAGAAAATGAGAGCTTATAGCTTATGACCTGTGGGTTGGCAGTTCACCAGCAAGCAGTCCTTATCTAGGGAGGAAGACACTAAGCTCATTCTCATGACAGATGGACATGACGATGATTGCCTTGCTCTGACTCCATTACTTTAATCTTCTGGTGGCATGCCTTAAAACCCATTAAATTGGGCTGGATGACCATCAGAACGTGAACATCTTATTCCTAACCCTTAATTCTCCTGAGTTCATTCCTGAATAGCACCCAGAAAATGTAGGGAACAACAGATGTGACCTACTACCAAGACCATGACACAAAAGAGAAGTCAAAACCCAGAAGTCACAGAAAGAAATATTGGTTAACTTGACACACAGAGCACCTTTAGATTTCTACACCTCAAAAAAATTCATAAACTATGGGAGACAAGTGAAGAGATGGAAGAGATATATTTGCCACATACATGTCAAAGACCAAATATTCTTAATATTCCAAAAGTTCTTATAGATCAATATAAAAAAGAGCAAAACTCTAATTTTAAAAATGGGCAAAAGACATGTATTCACTGCTCAAATAAAAATAAATATAATTTTTAAAGCATATCAGAGGAAATCAACCTTAATCATAGTTAAACAAATGCAAATTAAAACCATGAGACAACATTTTTCACCTCTCACACTAACAAAGACCAAGCTTGATAATCTTTTGTGTTAGTAATACAGTATTGACACAGAATCTATCACACATCACCGATGTCTGCACAAGTTAATATAATATCTATGGAGGTCAAATCAAAAAGATTTATTACTATTTAATATGAACATACACTTTGATCCACAATTTTACCTCTATGAATTGATCAACAAATATACTTACACATGTGCTTAAGATGAAATCATTCATTGCCACACTGTTTACAGTAGCAAAAGACTGGAAGCAATCGAAATATTCATTAGCAATAGATTTTTAAAATAAAAAATATATTTATACAATAATATATTATGATGTAATTAAAAAGAAAAGATAGGTATATATGTATTATATATATATATATATATATATATATATATATATATATATATAATACATATATACTGATAGAGAATGAGCTCCATGATCTATTAAATTTTTTTAAAAAAGAGGTGCAGAAGAATGTACACATTTTGCTTCCATTTGTTTGTGTAAAGTGATAAAGCACGTTTCATCAGCATAGACTATCTCTAGAAGGATTTACAAGAAACGTTGCTACTGATAAAAACAGCTAAGTTTTACAGAGCACTTACAATAGGCCAGGCATTGTTCTAAACAATTTAGTTATATAATTTAATCATCAAAGAAGTTCAGGGGCTTCCCTGGTGGCGCAGTGGTTGAGAGTCCGCCTGCCAATGCAGGGGACACGGGTTCGAGCCCTGGTCTGGGAAGATCCCACATGCCGCGGAGCAACTGGGCCCGTGAGCCATAATTACTGAGCCTGCGCGTCTGGAGCCTGTGCTCCGCAGCAAGAGAGGCCGCGATAGTAAGAGGCCCGCGCACCGCGATGAAGAGTGGCCCCCGCTTGCCACAACTAGAGAAAGCCCTCGCACAGAAACGAAGACCCAACACAGCCATAAATTAAAAAAAAAAAAAAAAAAAAGAAGTTCAATGTGTTAGGTACAATTATTATCCCCATTTTCCAGGTGAGGAAACTGAGGCAGAGAGATTAGTAACATGTCTAAGTTCTTACACACAGCAACTGCAAGGGGAAGAAAATGTAGGAGTCAGGGTTGGTAAGAATATCTACTCTCTGCTCTATTGCTTGTGCAGCTACTACATTTTCAAAATATAAAAATTAAAATTATAAAAACATTACACAAAGTCTACAACACATCTGGAAAAACAGGAGGAAAAAAGCCCAAAGTTCTGATAACGTCTAATGAAGGAAGACTGACCATACCAGATGGTAATGCCTGCTATAAACAGAAAAATTTACGCAGTGAAGAATTAACAGAGAGACCAGTGTAACAGGGGAAAAAAATAATAATAATAAAGCTTAGAAGTCAATCCTAGCAAAATAAGAACTTAATGTATTATTTTAAATACATGAAGATGTGGGAAGATTTTTGCCTTTGGGTAAATTGACTAATTGTTTGGAAGAACATTCATTCAAGTTGTCATCTGGCATCATATGCTAAATATATTATAAATAAATTGAAGAAATAAATGTTAAAGTGAAGCATAAAAACAAGAAATACATATACAGTCGGCTCTCCTTATCTGTGGATGCAGAATCAGCAGATAAGGTAACTATGGGACTTGAGCATCCATGGATTTTGGTACCCATGGGTGGGTCCTGACATCCCCTGTGAATACTGAGGGATGACCGTGTGTGTGTGTGTGTGTGTGTGTGTGTGTGTGTGTGTGTGTGTGTGTATGAACTCCACGGGTCCACTTATACACAGATTTCTTTGATAAATACGTACGATAGTACTACATGATCTGAGGTTGGTCGACGTCCCTTACCCTGGCGTTGTTCAAAGATCAACTGTTTGTATATCTAGGAGGACCTGATCTCTAGGTAAGGAAAGACTTTCTTACTGTAAAGCACAATGGAAGAAATAATCTAGAGAGGACAAGGCAATTTTGCCAACAGCAAAATTCTAAACCTGCACATTTAAAATATCGTAAACAAAATGCAAGGCTATGAATTGGGAATGATTGTTCACCACAAATATAATAATAAGTTATTAGCATTATATACAAAACATGATTATCAATAAGTAAAACAATAAGATGTTAGACAAAAAGCCAAGAAAGGAAACTAACTGACCATAGAAGAAAAATACTCATCACACACAATTCATTTAATTCTATCTTTGATGTAGGTATAATTACTTTCCCCATTTTACAAATGAAAACTGACACTCAGATTAAGAAGTTTTGCCAAAGTCCTATAGCCAATAACCGGCGAGCTGAGATCTGATGTCAAAACTTACTTTACTCCAAAGCCCATGCTTTTAATCCTAAAGCCCCACTCTCTGGACGTCGATGTGTTTCACTATATAGATACACAGTATAGCAGTAAGAGTGTGTCACTATCAAAAGCAAAGCTGAAAAAGATGGTTTCATGCATGTACTTAATAAATTGATACAATGTTTCTCTATGTCTAGTGTCAAAATAAGGTCATTATACCTAATCAGTACAAGGACATATACTTACCAGTTTCCTAGTGAAATAATTCAACAAAATCCATGTGAGAGTTTATGTTTTGGAAGCAAAAATGGAAAAACAGATGTAGATATATCCATGGGAAAGGACTAAATGCATTTCTGGTTGAATATTGCTCTGTCCTATGTAGCACAGTTTTTTAGGAAGCCAGAGGCCAAGTAGCAAAGGCACCACTAGGCATGTATTATTACCAAGAAGAAACTGAAATTATAATAACATTTGCAATATCTAATTTGAATTTTTCATTTGTTTGCATTATTTAAAACAATTTTATAACCACATAAAACCTAAGGGTGTTTCTCGTTTAAACGTTAATATCTTTATTCTGAGTTAAATCAGCTTCTCTGCCAGATTGTTGGTCCAAAGTGCTGGTGTTATTGAAGTTAACTGATTGCTGGACAAAGAAAGGTAATGTCAACTTTGGTAGCAGAGGTTATCTCTGAAGCTTTTACGAATTCTTGCCAAACCCAAGATCTATTTCCATTTTAAGACATCTGCTACTCTGCAAATGGACTCTCTCCTCCTTCCCCCTCATCTTTTCCAGAATCATCAGTTTCTTTCAACCAAGAATTCTCATCATTCCTGATACTGCTGCTTTATGTTGTGGAGCCTCACTCCATAGGGGGAAATCTTAATCTATATATAGATATACACATAGAGATAGCCAGCCAGATAGATAGATAAAACATTTTCTATTCCAAAATTCACAGGCAGCATTGGAAGGGATAATCATCTTTACTGCAGATTCTACCAGGATCACTTTGTGTCTGAGAGAAAGAAAAACTCTGTGGATGGTTGAATTGTTTAAACCTATCCACTTAGCTCAGGTAAATTTATTGGTGGATGAATGGATAAGTGGTAGGGATAAGAAGGAGGGTATTAAGTGCCAAATTTAAGCTTCAACAATAGCTTTTGCTGCCAACTGGCATGACTCCAAATATCCCCTCACCGAACAGATGGTATGCAAGCTGTACCCGTGGAAAATATGACACCTTTTAAAATGCATACAATGAATTAGATATTATGGAGTTGAACCTGAAAGTTTAAACTGTTTTTATCTTATTATTATACCTCTACTAATAAAACTTCATAGAATATTGAATATTATTAGTGCACCCACTTAGCCAATATGTGTCAAGAAATTTAGGTCAAGTTCTTGAAATATACTATGGATATGACAACATATATTTTTTATTGATCAAATATGCTAATATCTAAATGAGGGCTCAAAGGGAAAAATAGAGAGGCATGTTGGGTTTATTTCATTCTGGGTACTAGAAAAATTCAAAGAACATGGAAAAATATAGATTATAGGAAGCATAGATGTTTAAACTATTAAACAAATGCACAGATAAGCATTTTATTAAAAGTTATCTAATTATTTTCCTTTCTCTTGGGTTCTTTAGAAGATTATGGTCCAAGTGTTGTTCTTGATGCTGTAGGCCACAGTGTCTTTTTAAATACCAGTATATTGCATCAGACTTTTTCATCTGTTTCATAAATATAAAATACAATTATGTTCATCAAATACATTCATAGAAATGCCTTGATAAGAAGTGGACAGTACCAAGGGTTTAGTCATAGCAAATGATAATCCTGGGTGTCACAAAATCGTCAATTTCAGAAGCACTGATGAGTTATGACAGCAATCAAGTCCTCATCACTGGGGATATTTTTATTTGTGCACATTTGGTGTTATGCTTTAAATACCTGCCGTTTGTAGAAACACTTACAAGTGATCATATTCAATACAAAATAATAAAACAGATGCTGCTCTCTCTTGAACATGCCAAAACACACTTGGTCCAAGTGACAAGGGCCAAATTTCACCCTTGGAAAGTCATGTGCTGCTGGGTCCCCAGTATTTCAGGATTCATCAAGGCTAATTATTCATCTCAATTCCACATTCTCCCAAATGGGGAATTCTGAGAGTCTATTATTTTCATCACGCCAAGGCTAGGGTAAAAAGAGCAAACGAAGCTTAAATAAACTCAGAAAACGGATCAAAGATCAGCATGTAGAAGATGTTTTTCATTTCTAATTTACTGATTTTTTTTTTAAATGCAAGATTCAAAATGTCCAGAGGATAATAGGAAAGTAGCCTTCCCTGTCCTCCAGGTTCTTTTGCCAAAGGCATCAGTTTCTTGTGGCTCTTTCCACAGGTGTTTCTATGCCTAAGCAAACAAACATGTAATATTCCCTTTTTTTTAACCAAATGGGGTTTACTATATGCATTACCCTCCATCTTGCTTTTTTAAATTAATTTTTTTCAGAGATTGTTTCATGTCAGTACATAAAGAAAACTTTCTTTTTTCATTACATGATAGTCAATTGTATAAATATCCAATTAATTGTTAAAATTCCCTATTGATGAATGTTTAGATTATGTCTCATCTTGTACAACTATGAACAAAGGAAGTGCTCTCTCTATATATATATTACTTACAGCTTAGGAATCCACCTAGATCCTAAACCTTATAAGTGTTTAATATTTGGTTGCATTCTTAGCACAGACACAAATTTTCCTACTTTAAACAATTTCATCTGGTGATTTTACCTTTTACAATCCTTTCCAACTCTAACTGCCAAGTATAACAATAGGCTCTCAGTGAACATTACTTAAGAGTGATGTGGCCAATCCAAAAATGGGCAGAAGACCTAAATAGACATTTCTCCAGAGAAGACATCCAGATGGCCAAGAAGCACATGAAAGGATGCTCAACATCACTAATCATTAGAGAAATGCAAATCAAAACCACAATGAGGTATCACCTCACATTGGTCAGAATGGCCATCATCAAAAAATCTACAAACAATAAATGCTGGAGAGGGTGTGGAGAAAAGGGAACCCTCTTGCACTGTTGGTGGGAATGTAAATTGATACAGCCACTATGGAGAACAGTATGGAGATTCCTTAAAAAACTAAAAATGAACTTCATATGACCCAGCAATCCCAGTACTGAGCATATACCATGAGAAAACCATAATTCAAAAAGATACGTGTACCCCAATGTTCATTGCAGCCCTATATACAATAGCCAGGACATGCAAGCAACCTAAATGTCCATTGACAGACGAATGGATAAAGAAGATGTGGCACATATATACAATGGAATATTACTTAGCCATAAAAAGAAACGAAATTGAGTTATTTGTAATGAGGTGGATGGATCTAGAGTCTGTCATACAGAATGAAGTAAGTCAGAAAGAGAAAAACAAATAGGTGTGAGGTTGAACCTAGTGGCAGAGCAGGAATAAAGATGAAGTTTTAGAGAACGGACTTGAGAACACAGGGTGGAAGGGGAAGCTGGGATGAAGTGAGAGAGAAGCACTGACGTATATACACTACCAAATGTAAAATGGATGGCTAGTGAGAAGCTGCTGCATAACACAGGGAGATCAGCTTGATGATTTGTGACCACCTAGAGGGATGGTATAGGGAGGGTGGGAGGGAGGCTCAAGAGGGAGGGGATATGGGGATATATGTATACATATAGCTGATTTACTTTGTTGTACAGCAGACACTGACACAACATTGTAAAGCAATTATACTCCAATAAAGATATTTTTAAAAAGTGGCTTAGCAAAATGAAAAGACAACAATGAATGGGAGAAGATATTTGTAAATGATATGACTGATAAAGGGTTAATATCCAGCATATATAAACAGCTCATACAACTCAACATCAAAAAAACAAACAACCTGTTTTAAAAATGGGCAGAAGAATTGAATAGATATCTTGCCAAAGAGGAAATGCAGATGGCCAACAGGCACATGAAAAGATGCTCCATGTTGCTAATCATCAAGGAAATGCAAATCAAAACCACAATGAGATATCAACCTCACACCTTCAAAATGGCTATCATCAAAAAGAACACAAATAACAAATGTTGGTGAGGATGTGGAGAAAAGGGAACCCTCCTACACTGTTGGTGGGAATGTAAGTTGGTTCAGTCACTGAGGAAAACAGTATGGAGATTTTTCAAAAAACTAAAAATAGAATTACCATATGGTCCAGGAATCCCACTCCTGGGCATATATCCAGAAAAGATGAAAACTCTAATTCAAAAAGATACATGCACCCCAATGTTCATAGCAGTGTTATTTACAATTGCCAAGGTATGGAAACAACCTAAGTGTCCATCAACAGATGAATGGATAAAGAAGATATATATATATAATGGAATACTACTCAGCCATAGAAAGAATGAAATTTTGTCATCTGCAGCAACATGGATGGATTTGGAAGGTATTATGCTAAGTGAAATAAGTCAGAGAGAGAAAGACAAATACTGTATAATGTCACTTATATGTGGAATCTAAAAAATATTACAAACTAGTGAATAAAACAAAAAAGAAGCACACTAACAGATATAGAGAACAGATATAGAGAACTAGTGGTTACTAGTGGAGAGAGAGAAGGGGGAGGGGGAAGACAGGAGTGGGAGATTTTAAAAAAGGGGTTATTACGGGATTATATGAAATCATGTGTGTGAAACTTTTGAAAATTGTAAAGAACTATAAAATTTAAAGAATCTTTCATTCAATAAAAAAAGGTGTTCAAGGAAAAAAAAAAGAGTGATGTGGCATATTAAACTTCATTAAAATTCTAAATGACATCACCAATACTCAGAATACTGCTTCATTCGAGGATCTGTTTGACCCTAATTAGTGAAAATCAACTTGACTTTCTTTGTATTTCCTGGCAGAAAAAAAGGGAAAGGGAGTAAACCACATTAATTGTGGATTTGTGACCCGAGTTACAGCTGACCTTCCCCATGTGCGAACTCTTGCAGCATCAGTATCAGGTGGGTTAACATTTAACTCTTCCACATAGGGCATAATTCAGAGACCTTTTCAAGCTACTCTGGTTCAACTCTGGTTCACTTAAGTTGCAAAATAATTTGCCGGAAGGATAGTGAGAGCTTATAGAACTGTCTAAAAGACAAGGCTTGGAAAACGGAAACTAATGCAACTCCAAGAGCTCAGAAAACAGAAGAACAATATCTGCACAAGACGCCACCTCAGGTAATCCAGATGGCATGTCTGTGGGCCACTGTGGCCACTGCCCTCTGGGGCCCCTCAGCAGCCACCAGTGAATCCCCACCGTCCCTCAGCAGTGGTTTTCAATCTTTCTTATCTGCGTCCACATGAAGGGATATATTTCTTATAGTGTTCTATTATGGCCATACATATAAATGAAACCTGTTTCATTAAAGCAAGACTCTTCCAATGTGCAAGGCATTCCAATATCATATATTCCCCTCTACTTCATTTTTTAAACTCTGGTTACAACCCACTAAATTAATTTCAAGACCCTGTATAGGTCAGTTTGAAAAGCACTGCTCTAGAGAGATTGATTTAGATAACAGTATCACTATGGATAATAAAATGAACAAGCTTGTGGATGAGGTGAGAAGTAAAGAAAGTCAAAGACCATTTTGCATCCGGAAGGGGACAGGGTAGAAAGAATGGAAAATGATCTTACACTCACATCCTTCATCAGCAAAGTGAAACTAACCCGACTCTAATTTAATATCATACCAAAGATAAACCCACACCCATCACTGCATAGCACGGAAGCAGTAAAACTCATGGCTTGTCTGACAAGGAAGGAAGGAAGAAAGGAAGGAAGGAAGGAAGAGAGAAAGAAACAAAAGCAGAGAAAGAGAAAAGAGAAGGAGGACAGAAGAGAGAAGGAAGGAAGGAAGGAAGGAAGGAAGGAAGGAAGAAAGGGAGGGAGGGAGGGAGGGAGGGAGGGAAGGCAATGTTTTAAGTGTTCTTTGTTGGAGTAATCCAGCAGCTGAAATTCCATATAACTGCCCTGAAAAGTCCTCATTTATTTCAGAGGTAACACTGGCTTTCCTCATGCCCTTTTCACCTCCGCTTTGCAAGCTCTTTCACCCACCATTGCTTAGGCTGCAGTCTGCTTGTCTGACGTGAGCTGTCAACATACTCAGTCATAAAATTAAAAAGAGTATTCTTGTAGGATCCAGCTGTTTCCAAACACATCCACCTAGATCCTAGACTAACTTCTTGCCACACCGCATGCCAAGAAATAAATCTAAACTCAAGGTAGACGTCATGTGCTGAGGCCCACGACATACCTAACCTCGGGCTCATGTTCGTGCTCTGTCTCTGGTAGATGACATTTTCCTCAGTCTCTCCCTCTTGTTCTCATCAAGCGGCAGCCACCTGTCTTCTGGGAACAGTCAGCCTTCCTGCAAGGTTTCAGCCTTGGCATTTATCCCCTCCACAGTTCTAAAGTTAGTGGAGAAATAGAAATATTTCATTGTCTTGACTATGCCTCCACTTTTTCAAATTACTCCCAGGAAATGTCAATACCAGGAGAAATATTTTGGAGACTGACTGCATTAAGATTGTGCAGAAGAGTGGCCTTTCCTAATGAAATTATCCGGGACACCCACATAGGCCGTGAGTCCTCCTCGCTCAAGGAAAGCACTGCGTCACAGGCCTTCCTGCTCAGAGGAAATCACAGCCTCCAGTCTGTCGGGTGCCCTCAGTGGTCCAGGAAGGGCTGGCTGGGGTCTCCACGCTGGTCACCATGCTCTGTGTAGCAGGTGCTACTCACGGTGATTCTTTTTCAACTTTGGAGCAAAACCCTTGCACTCTACTTCTATGTTCAGTCACATTTGTAATAATGGAAGGAAAAATAAGTGACTTTTTGAACTCCTGTTACATGTCAGTCAGGGAGAACAAATATAGCTCCCTCTGACAGCTATGAAGTTAGACTAAAGAATTTCTCAGCAGTTCAGGGGTGTGAATTTGCACATTCTTTAAGCTGGTTATTTCCTGGGTGTACTGTCTCTGCAGATAAAACGTGAAACACGACGTGGAAGCATACTTGGCATTCACAGGTGACAACCAGATTCCTGTAAGTCTAATTATAGCATAAAGGATTATCAGCGAAGGGCTGGGTTCCTAAATGTAACAGGTGGTGAGGCTGCATCTTCACTGTGTCACTTTCCTCTCACTTGTCCTCAGCCCCAATGACATAACCTCAGCCCACAATGCAGGCTGGAGGGACAGTATGTTACCAAACACAAAAAATATCAGACTTTGGGATCAGAAAGAAAGCATGAGACGTAGAAAAAGTGTGTTTCCCTAACAGAAAAAAAAAAAAAAAAAGCAAAGTGAATAAATGCAAATTGCTTCTAAATGTTAATTCTGATTCTTCTTCAAATCCATAAATAAAATGTTAAACCTATGGTTTCCTGATTTGATTTTGTTTTTTCTATTATTCTTTCATTTTGTCTTGATAATCTGATTTTACAAAATATCAGTTCTCCTATTTTACTTCAGCAAATTATTTTGAATGAAATAATTCAATGGGCAGCATTTTCAAATAATAATTAATAGCTGATAACAAAGACTTCCATTTCATGTCAGAGAATATCTATTTTGTAAAGATGATTTCAAATTACTTCTGTTGTACCTGCTTAGTGCTCAATGTTTGAGAGTATGTATGATACTTGTATGATTTTGTTCACAAATGTGTGAGGTCGACATTTATCCCATGTTATCAAAAGTCAGTTTCATTTTCAAGTTCTCGATCTCATTTATCACTATCTTTCTTTACGCCCAGTAAGTTAAATACATGATTTTCTCATTTTAAAGACATTCAGATACAAAGGTAAGCTTCATTCAGTTTCCCCACCTCCAAAAAAAAAAAAATTAGTATTAATCCTCTGCTTTATGTCCTTGTTGGCCTCAGTCCCAGACTTTCGGGTTATCTTTTATAACCTGGAATCATCATACACAGCTCTGTAGATCCCCTAATCCTATCCACGCTCTAACCCCTCTGAGACCTTCTAAGCTGGGAATTCTGTAACTTACAGCTTAATATCAGCAAAATATCCTTCACCCTCAAACTCACAACAGAGCCTTTGCTTTACTCTCTGCTTGAACTGAAATCTGACCCCACCCTGAGGACTATGCCAGTAGCTGCTCCAGTAGGACCTTTTTCCTCCAATGTTGCATATACTTCAGGGTCTGGAGGTAGGGTGGGTCCTCCTTGTTCCCTGTGGACACCTTCAGACAATTTTCTTGCCTCTTTTCTTATAAATCTCTACCCCACTGAAGCACATGTCACCTGTGGGAGCTGTCTACTGAGACTCTAGTCAACCCTCTTCCAGGTGTTAGCACCTTGTTTGTGACTTTCCTAGTTGTTACTGAAAGTCAGGTCAGCTGCTTGCTGCTTGAAAGCCAATACTCAAGAGGCAAGGTTAGTGGAAAAGAAAACTTGTTTTATTTCAGAGGCCGGCAACCGGGCGAGAGGGCAGACTTATATCCAAAGGCCGACTTCCCCCTGCCAGTCAGCGGGCAAGAGATTTTATTTTATTTTTTTTTTTAATTTTTTATTTAAATTAACTTTTATTGGAGCATAGTTGATTTACAATGTTGTGTTATTTTCTGCTGTAAAGCAAAGCAAATCTGTTATACATATATCGACTTCTTTTAGATTCTTTTCCCGTCATTACAGAGTACTGAGTAGAGTTTTCTTTGCTATACAGTAGGTCCTTATTAGTTATCTTATATATAGTAGTGTGTATATGTCAGTCTCAATCTCCCAGTTTATCCCTCCCCCCTCCCCTTTCCCCCTTTGGTAAGTGTAAGTCTGTTTTCTACATCTGTGACTCCATTTTTTGTTTTGTAAATAAGTTCATTCGTACCGTTTTTTTAGATTCCACATGTAAGTGATATAATATGATATTTGTGTTTCTCTGTCTGACTTATTCCACTCAGTACTGCAATCTCTGGATCCATCCATGTCGCTGCAAATGGACAAGAGCTTTTAAAGTGGAGTTTCAGGGGTGCACAGGCAGAGGCAGCTACGACAGTCATCTTGAAATTGGTCATGCCCTGGTCAGGTCAGTGTCATCTTGATTGTTTTAAATACAGTTAGTTTTCAGTTCCAGGGTCGATTTGTTCCCATTTCCTTGAGGCCAGTTCTCCGAACTGTGGCAGCTTATGTCATGGTTATAGTCTGGTCATCATGCACTTAACTTCTTCCACCTGGTGAAGGTTTCAGTATCTATAAAAGAGCTCAAAAGACATGGCTCAGAGTATTGTCTATAACCCTTGAGGAGGAATTAAATGTCCTTGACTTTGATTAATGACTATATTATTATTTGGTCTTATTTGACTGCTTTCCTTTGCTTCTGAATTTTCTCATTTCTCTGATTAAACTTATTCTTTGGCTAAAGTTTTTCTACAGACAAAAGGCGGGTGGAGGACATGGGGGGAAGGACCATAGGGTCCTGCTCCATTTCACTGTTACCACTACTGCTATGGTGACTCTTCATTATTTCAGTATCAACATGAATGGTCCCATCCAAACACTGGCCTCTCAATTTCTTTATTTTGTCTCCTCCAGTGGTCTTGCCGCATGGTCCCCTCCACCATGCATCCCTTGGCCAAACGTCAACACTGACATCAGCAGCAGTTCCTGACTGTCCACCGCAGGGATCTGCCTTTCCGATCACCACCATTCATCTTTCCAGCCAACTTCCTTGGACTCACTCCCTCTGTCCTATTTATCCTACCACTTTTCCACTGTTCATCTCCCCCCCTCACCTGCTTATCAAGTTAGATTCCATGATCATTTTAATCCCTCTCTTGTATTTACTCACAACTTCCTTGACTTCGTCATGTAGGTCGGCAAAATCTGAACTTGATTAAACTCAGTTCTCTCTTTACTCCAGGCTTGTTCTTGAGCTGTAGACATTGGCTTACAAAAAACACACATGTGTACAAATTAGATCCACTTTATTCCTCCAAACCTTAAGCGGGCCCTCAAGCATACCTCGTAATCCTACTATATTCTTGTAATCAGTTTACTCTCTGATAATGCATCTCCTTTTTCCTCAAAACTCCAACTATTTCTTTCATTTCCATGAGCTCAGCTGAACTTGACATCATTTGTTAGTTTATTAGCAAATAAAAGCCATCAAAAGGGAAATCAAATATGAATTAGAATAAAGGAAGATGAGAAAAAACTGTATGGAATTTCAGGTATTGGTATGAAGTCATTCCTTAAAAATTTTTTTTCCTGGCTCTGTTTTCTGAAAGCGTATAGAAAACAATGACACCCAACAATGACACCTCAGCAGCAATGTGCATCCATGTGCCCCAGTAAGAGGAACCTGGGTTCCTTGGAGAAATGGCCAGTTCCAGGTGTGAAGTAGGAAGGAAGTAGGAGGTGGAGTAGGAAAGAACACCTTGTGCCAGAAAATAAGAAGTCAGCCTGAAGGAGGTGACACTGGCTGGATCTGGGACATTTTGATCATCCAAAAGAATAATGGCAGTAAAAAGTACTACACATTGGATTAAGATAAACTATCCAGGAGATCATGCTGAATAAATAGATAAATAAATAGATAAGATAAATAAATAAATAGAAGATTGCCAGTTACTAAAAGTAGAAGGAATGATAGAGTTATACATCACCATTTGCAAACCACCTTGTCAGTAACTGTTTCAAGGAAGAAACATCAATGAATGTATTTTTTTAATTTAATTTAATTTTATTTTTTTATACAGCAAGTTCTTATTAGTTATCTATTTTATACATATTAGTGTATATATGTCAATCCCAATCTCCCAATTCATCCCACCACCACCCTTTACCCCTGCTTTCCCCCCTTGGTGTCCGTACATTTGTTCTCTACATCTGTGTCTCTATTCCTGCCCTGCAAATTGGTTCATCTGTACCATTTTTCTAGATTCCACATATATGCATTAATATACAATATTTGTTTTTCTTTTTCTGACCTACTTCACTCTGTATGACAGTCTCTAGGTCCATCCACATCTCTGCAAATGACCCAGTTTCATTCCTTTTTATGGCTGAGTAATATTCCATTGTATATATGTACCACATCTTCTTTATCCATTTGTCTGTCGATCGGCACTTAGGTTGCTTCTGTGACCTGGCTATTGTAAATAGTGCTGCAATGAACACTGGGGTGCATGTGTCTTTCTGAATTATGGTTTTCTCTGGGTATATGCCCAGTAGTGGGATCGCTGGGTCATATGGTACAATGAATGTTAATGAAACAAATCTTTAGGGAAAGTTTGTTGAATAATAAGATATCTACACAACCTCAAAGTATCTCCTGAAATATTCTGTTGATTACAAAGGGAGATAAAACTTCCTTTAAAATAAAATGGAGAACTCTTGCAGACAAAACCTTAACTAAGTAGTTTTATTAACTTGCTCGTGTTGCTATAATGGAATACCATAGACTGCGTGGCTTGAGAAACAGGCATTTATTTTCTCACATTTCTGGAGGCTGGAGGTCCCAGATCAAAGTGCCAGCAGGGTTGGTTTATAGTGAGGTCTCTCTTCTTGGCTTGCAGACAACCACCTTCTTGCTGTGTCCTCACGTGGCCTTCCCTCTGTGCACACATGCTCCTGGTGTCCCTTCCTCCTCTTATAAGGACATCAGTCCTATAGAGTCAGGGCCCCACTCTTCTGACTTCATTTAACCTTAATTATCTCCATATAAAGGCCCAATCTTCCAATACAGTCTTATTGGGGGTTAAAGGCTCAACATATGAGTTGGGGAGGGACATGATTCAGTCTGTAAATGTGGTGAAATTTAACATCACCAATGATGGGAGAAATTGACAACATGTGACTCCTGATGTGACAACTAGAAGGACACAGCATCACTTAGTAGCATTCTCGCCAGAAATGTTAACCGGAATTGATCATGAGGAGTCAGTCAGATAGATAAAAATGAGGAACATTGTACAAACAACTCTTCAAAACTGTCAATTTCATGAAAATTGAAGAAAGGCTGAGGAAGCTTTTCAAATGAAAGGAACTGTTCCACATCAAGGAGACCAAAGCCACAGAACGACTAGATGCAGTGTAAGAACCCAAGTTGCTGTAGAGACACTGCTGGGAACACTTGCAAAATCTGAATGCAGGCTGCCTTTTAGATAAAATATTGCATCAGTGTTGCAACAGTGCCAAATTTCCTGAATATTTTCATTGTGTTATGACTAGGTAAGAAAACATCCTGCTTTTAGGAAATAGATGCTGAAGCTTTTAGGAATAAAGGATCATGACATCTGCAATCTATTCTCCAGTTGTTTATAAAAATAATAATAATACATCAAAGATATGTAGAGAGATAAAGCAAGCGTGGTAAAAATGTTAACAATTGATACATCTAAGGGAAATGTTCTTGAAACTTTCCATAGACTTGAAATTTTTTTAATGTAAAAAGTTAAAAAAAAAAGAGAAGAAGACAACCAAACATATGGAAGTAAATAATGCAGGTAGCTTCATTAGCTGCCACAAAATTCCACTAAAAGTGACTTTTAAACAGTATAAATCCACAAGGACAAAGAGACGAGCAGGAGTAGCAGATCTTGGGAAACAGGGAAGCAGGTGAATGAGTAGTAATTGACTTAACAGATCCAAAGAGCTGAATCTGAAGCCAGTGGTGGGTACAGCCAGCCAGTTTACCCTACAGAATCCCTCCAAAGACTCAGACATTGGCAGTACCAGCTGCCTCTGAGGATGAGATTAAAAACAAAAGAATCCCTTCCCCAATTGCAGCCCACCAACTGCTTCTCTCCCACCTCGCGGAAGACCAGAGGTTTATCCCCCTAGAGATGGTAATGCAGAGTGTGTCTGGGCTGGCAGACTCCAGGGACTTTGAGAGCAGGAAGATGTTACTGAAAACAAGTGATTTAGAAAAGTTTACTTGCATACAGGTCCTGTCTTCTTCAAGCTGTGTACCCAGGACCGTTCATCATATTCTGATTGGGCATACTTCTTAAATTCATCCAAAACTTTAAAAATATTGGAAGAAATCACTAGCCAGAGAGAAGCCAATTTAAAACGTTACTGGCAACCTTATAAAAGTCAATAGGTCCACAGAATTTACTAGTAAGTTTTGTGAAATTTTAATAACTGTCTTGCTACATAAACTGTTCCAGAATGTTTATTAAAAAATGAGCAAAGACCTTGAATAAAAATTTCTCCAAAGAAGACATACAAATGGCCAAGAGGTAGATAAAAAGATGCTCAACTTTACTAATCATCAAGGAAATGCAAATCAAAACCACAGTGAGATACCACCTCACACCTATCAGGATGACTGTCCTAAAAAAATAAAAAAGTTTAAGTGTTGGGGAGGACATGGAGAACCCTTGTACACTGTTTGTGGGAACGTAAAATGGCACAGCTGATATGGAGGTTTCCCAGAAAACTAAAAATAGAGCCACCACATGATCCAGCAATCCCTTTTCTGGGTATTTATCCCAAAGAATTGAAATCAAGATCTTGAAAAGAGATTTGCACCCCCATGTTCACTGCAGCTCTATTCACAATAGCCAAGACATAGAAACAACCAAAGTGTCCACTGATGGATGAATGAATGAATCAAATGTGGTATATACACACAATGGAATACTATTTAGCCTTTAAAAAAAAGAAACTCCTGTCATATATGACAAGACGGATGAAACTGGACACTATGCAAAATGAAATGAGCCAGTCACAGAAGGACAAGTGGATGAACACTGCATGATTCCACTTATATGAACTCTCTAAAATAGGCAAACTCAGAGAAGCAGAGAATGGTATTTGCCAGGGGTTGGGGGCAGGGAGAAGTCGGGGTTGCTATCCAATGGGTATAAAGTTTCAGTTACGCAAAACGAAGAAGTTCTAGAGATCCGCTGTATGATGTCATCCCTATAGTTAACAATACTGTATTGTTCACTTCAAATTTTATTAAGAAGTTAGATCTAGTGTTAAATGATCTTACCACCACAACAGAAAGCATGCAGTCACCTGAGTTTATGTTACCAAACTGGTAAAAACGTAATAACAACACCTAAAAAAAGATAAAACTAAAACTACAGTTCATCATCATCATGAATATAGTTTTAAAAATAATAAACAAAATGCTATTCTATCAAACTCAACACTGTATAAAAAAATGATACCCCATGGCAAGTAGGACTTATTCCATGAAAGCGAAGATGGTTTAACATTAGGGACTTGTTCATATAACATTTCCTATTCATAGATCAAAAAGAAAAGCGCAGACTAACAAATTGTGTTGACAGATACCTAAAGCCATTTGCTAAATTCCAGCAAACACTTATTTTTTTTTTATTTTTATTTATTATTTATTTATTATGTTTATTTTTGGCTGTGTTGGGTCTTCGTTTCTGTGCAAGGGCCTTCTCCAGCTGCGGCGAGTGGGGGACACCCTTCATCGCGGTGTGCAGGCCTGTCACTATCGCGGCCTCTCCTGTTGCGGAGCAGAGGCTCCAGACGCTCAGGCTCAGTAGTTGTGGCTCACGGGCCCAGCCGCCCCACGGTATGCGGGATCCTCCCAGACCAGGGCTCGAACCCATGTCCCCTGCATTGGCAGGCAGACTCTCAACCACTGCGCCACCAGGGAAGCCCCCAAACACTTATTTTTAAACAACTAACTCCCTAATAAGATAGGAATAGCAGACTACTTCCTTAACGTGACATAGAAAGTGTATATTAACCCAGTAGCCAACTTCAGGTATAACTGAGAAACATTCAAGGAATTACTTTAAAATGAGTAATGATGCACAGATAAGATGCACACAGCTGCTCCTAGGGCTTGACACTATCTAAAATTTCTGACTGACACAATAAAAACCTTAAATCAGAAGTATAATATTTTAAAAGATTCTCTGCCTAGAAAACCCAAACGAATCAACTGAGGAATAACTAAAGTATTAAGAGAAGACACAAAAGTAACCTGTTAGAAAAATAATAGCTTTCTTTAAATACCAAGAACATCCATTTAGAAAATGTAATGGATGAAAGTTTATTAGCACAAGAGAATTTGATTTATGTAGGAATAAACATTTGAAAATGTGTGCAGGATCTATACTGCATAAACTACTGAATATTTCTCAGAAACATAACAGAATCTGACTCAATGGAAAGACTTAACATGGTAGATTTCAATCCCTTTCAAATAATTGTTCTAATGAATTTCAAATTAAATCCTCATTAATTTTTTTAAAAATGAAAAAGTGATTCAAAAGTTCATTCAGTTGGAAGAATAAACAGGATAGAAGATGTAAAAAAAGTTATAAAAATGTAATGAGGAGATTTTGTTCATCAATTAAAACTGAGTACGAATTTAGTGGATAACCTGAGAACAGACATAATGAGTGAACTATCACAGAAGTCAGAAGCAGACACTCATGTGAACCAGAATTTAGCAGGTGATAACAGTGGAATTGTGAATCAGTAAGGCTGGATAATTGCCTGTCTAGATATTTTAAACTAGTTCCTCACTTTACAGCCTCATTCAAAATATAGTCCAGATGAATTAAAGAAATAACAGTAATAAATGAATACAAAAATAAATAAGTATATTATAAAAGAGCCAAGTGAAAATACATGTGAATTGCACAAAGCACAAGGGAAAACAGGGTTTCCTAAGTAAAATTTAATTGAAGGAAGGAATCCTAAATAAAAATTTCACTGTAGTGACAGATTTCACTACAAAACAATCCAAACCTCCTATATAACAAAAGCCATTGTAAATAACATGAAAGACAGATGACTCGAAGGGAAATACATCTATTGGGAAATTTGTAGACATCTTTAATTTATAAAGAACTCAACAAACAAAATGGCAAATAAAGAGAGTAAAAACACTAAAAAAAGGATAATGGACACAAAAGAAGAAAGGCAAATGAACAGTAAATGTAAGAAATTTTCTTTTCTACATTGTAATACTAATCTAGCCTACCAAATTTGTGACTGTATATATATATATATATATACCTGTCCATCTACCTGTTTATATCCAAGATGGGCAGGAATGCAAGGAAACATACTTTTTATAATCTACTATGTAGAGAGGGGATTGTAAATCTTTTCTGTAACAGGCCCGATAGTAAATATTTCCAGCTTTGTGGATCACGTGGTCTCTGTTTGCTCTGCTATCACAAGTGCAACCATAGACAAATGGACATGGATGTGTTCTGATAAAACTTTATTTGCAAATACAGGCATTGGGTCAGATCTGGTAAGAAAGACCTCTATTTTAGAGGAAGAAGTTGCAACAATTCTTAGAACACTTTGTTCAATATATATTGAAAGCCTTAAAATTTGCATACAATTTGACCCAGCAATTTCCTTCTAGGAATGCATTCTGTAAAGACCATTATACTTATGAGTACTGATATTTGTTAGAGAATGTCTCTAATGTCTAATGATGTGTTTTTAAATAAACAAATCCTGCTTTACAATGGATAACTATGCCATAACCCAAAATTATGTCATAGAAAAATATTAATGACATCGGAAATATTTATAACCAATTGAAAAACAGGTTTCCACAGAGTATATACAATATGACCGTAAATGTTTTGTACATATGTGTGTGTGCACACACACACACACACCACAGAGATTGAAGAACAGAAATGCAAATCACAGCATCTGAGTTAAAATTCAGGTTCCACAATTATCTGTATGAATTCAGTCAAGTCATTTAGTCTCTTTAAGCCTCATTTTCCTCATCTGTGAAATGGAAGGAGTAATTGTACTTAACTCACTGAGGTATCATGAAAATTAAATGACACAATACATTCGAATACTTAGAATAACTCAATATATGCATATATGCACATAGATACGTGTGTATATGTATATCCAAAAATCCAGCATATTTATCTTGATTCTTGTTATCCTCTCAGCTCTTTGATGTATTTTCTGACTTTCATACAATATGTATATATTATTTTGTAATTATATGAAAATGTTAAATTTTTGCATGTGAGAATTTCATAAGCTACTTTCAATATCATAGCAAAGTGAAATTGTCCATTAAGAAATATTCTTTTCAAGAATTCAGTAAATTTTGAGGAGCACTGAGTTTGCCCAAAGAGCAAAACCTATATCTGATTTTCAAGAAGCAATTTCACAGACTGCTGATGCCCTTTTCCCTGAGAGGAAGAAAGTTAAAGACGCTTTTATCTCAAGTGAGGCAGATGTGGACCTTAGGCTGGTAGCACATGTCTCACTGGTAGCTGACAGTCAGCGTGGCCTGACCTAAGGTGAGGATGTGAAATATTCTTCACCCAGTGTCAAGAGCTCACGTCCTGGCAGGAAACACCCCTGAGAGCAGATCTGTGATCTGCTGTGACCCTTGCTTCTTATTTGAATAAATCAGTAGAACCAAACATGTTTTCTGTAGGATATGAGTTCAAAAGTGGCCTCCCTGCATGGCAGACTCTTCCTCTATCCCCAACTATATTTTTATGTAAAATCATATTGTGATGTTCATCAGTATGGGTTCATCAATGGGGAGGATGTTGTTAATGGGGGAAGCTATGCATTTTGGGATGCGGGCATATCACAAATCTCTGCGCCTTCCTCTCCATTTTGCTGTGAACCTAAAACTGCTCTACAAAAGTCTCTGCAAAAATTCCAGTGACCTGCCAGGATCCTACCATTTATCCAACACTAAGTTACCCACTGCCAGGTCAGGGTGCCTTGCACTAGGTTCTGAAGATATAAATGCGAATAAAGATGGTCCCTGTAAATAGCGGACATGAACAAAAAAAGACATAAAAAAATCATAAGGATAATTAATTATATATGAGATTCTGTCTTCCAATAACCCTGTAAGGTAAATACTGTTACCTGCATATTACAGATGAGCCTTACAGATGTTGAGGGACTTGCCTGCAATCGCAAAGCTAATTAGTGGCCAAGATAGGGTTTCAGTACAAATCTGATCGCAGAGCCCGAGCTCTGTGACACTGCACAGCATCGAATTGTGTAGAAGTCCGTTCACTCATTCAGCGAACAGTTATAGACACGACTGCCAGGCCTTAGGTAGGGATCTTGATAATAGCTTAACTCAGAAAAATAGGAAGGGAGGGGAAAAAAGGGCAGGACAAGTGATTAGAGGCAGAAGCGAGAACTTGACTGAAGACAGGCACAGGTCTATGTCCCGAATAAACACACGGCATTCATGGAATCAAATAGGTCCATCGCCTGCCCCTGAGCTCCAGACATTCTGCGTGGCGTCGAGGGGGGGCGGAGATCCAGTCCCTGCCAGGGTCTGCCCTACCACTCGCTGCTGTGACCTCAGCAGCAAAAGCTTGTGCGAGAGGAAGGGAAAGCGATTTCTGAGCTAATACCACGTGATAAGTTTACAGGTGTGAAATGAATCAGTTCTGTGCAGGGGGCATCAGAATGGGAAGTGGGAGGTCAGAAACACTCCATGGAAAAAAGTGATTGAGCCTGGAAGAATGAGGAAAGTTTTATAAGGAGCTGTTTTGGATCAATCTGCCCCAGTTACCCCGCTTGGATTTCTTGTACACACAACCCTGTAATCCAGGGGTTTCTTACCACTCTGAATCTGTGAATGCAGGTGAATCGATGTCAGGGTGAAGGCTGCAAGATAAACCTTTCAAAACTAGAAAGCCTTATGTGTGTCTTTCCATATTGCTTTAGTCTTTACATAAAGTGCTTGTTATATATGGCCTCATTACATGAAGCTTCAGAGTGTGTGTGTGTGTGTGTGTGTGTGTGTGTGTGTTTGTGCATATACGTACATATATAAAATCACGCCAACCTCAGCATTTTTTTTTTTAAGGTATACAATCCGATTTTATTTTCCCCACCAGGGTATCCATGTATTAAGGGATTACCAGTTTACAGCAAACTAAACCTTTTTTGCAAGGGTCACATAGTTGGGGGAGGTAACCCTGGAAATGGTTTTTATTTTTATTTTTTATTTTTTTTATTTATTTAACATCTTTATTGGAGTATAATTGCTTTACAATGTTGTGTTAGTTTCTGCTTTATAACAAAGTGAATCAGCTATGCATATACATATGTTCCCATATCTCCTCCCTCTTACGTCTCTCTCCGACCCTCCCTATCCCACCCCTCTAGGTGGTCACAAAGCACCGAGCTGATGTCCCTGTGCTATGCGGCTGCTTCCCACTAGCTATCTATTTTCCATTTGGTAGTATATGTAAGTCCATGCCACTCTCTCACTTCATCCCAGCTTACCAATCATCCCAACCTCAGAATTTTTGCAAAATGTCATAGGCATTGATAATATCAGTATTAGTACTAAATGTAGACCCTCGTAACAGTCAAGCTGCCCCTCCTGGTCTCCTTCACGCCTTGGTGCCCTGACATAGGCTGCATCCACTGCTACCTTGTAGCCTCTATGCCCTGCTCACTTTCCTCTCTTTTCAACCAAATCTTTATAGAAAACGATTCCAATAAGCTGGTGACTTAGAAGCCACAGTAACAGATGAGTTTTCACACACACATGTACAGAAATAGTTTTCATATTTCCTTAGGAAAATACATACTGGATATATTTTTCAAAGAACTTGAAGAACTTCCACAGTTATCTCATCATAACATTCTGAGAAAGAATATCATGGCAGCCCACCCACTTCCATTTCACAGATGAAGAACCAGACAGAGGAAGGTTACAACGATGGCCCAAAACTGTGCCTAATATCAGAAACTGGACATGGAACACTTGTTTCCCAAATCTTAGATTTTTCCTCTTTCTCTCTGTCATCTAACCTTAACTTTCAAGGTTGCTATATACATAGATAAGAAAAACAACATTTTGTTCCTAAATGTATGTTCTATTTTACAGACAAGTGTTGTCAAACATACTTGGCATTTTTTGCGTTTGATACAAGAAGCTATTAGAATTAGTAAAAGTTTAGTGCTGAGTATTTTCCCTATTCTAAACTTTTATATTGATGTAAAGCACCAATAAGTCGATTTTGTTAACTTCAGAAAACCCATTACCTTGATTGTTCATGAAACTATGGTAGTTCTTTGAAAATACTTTTTGTGGTCTTATTTAACACATTTTCATGACAAGCAATGAAATATTTCTCAGAATTTGGCCCATCTCAAATCAATGAGTCATGTGCTTATCTTAGGTGTTGTCACCTCCATGTGGGGCTTCAGGGTAACTGATGAATATAGGATCGTATCGGCAGACTTGATCTGGAAAAGGTTTAGAGATGACATCAGATTGCTGAACACCTTGGTTGTGTCAGAAAAATTTTGCCATCAAGGTCGAAATTACAACTAGATTGACACAAGCCTGTGGGACAGGTTACCCCGTCATTCTTTAACTATAATGAGAGCTGGTCTGGGAATAGTTTCTATATCACCTAGTGTATTGGTTTGCTAGGGCTGCCATAACAAAGTACCGCAAACTGAGTAGCTTACAGAACAGAAATGTATAGTCTCACAGTTCTGGAGGCTAGAAGTCCAAGATCAAGGTGTTGGAAGTGTTGGTTCCTTCTAAGGGCAGTGAGGAAAGATCTGTTCCAGGCCTCTCTCCTAGCTTTTGGTGGTTTTCTGACATGTTTGATGTTCTTTGGCTTTTGCTGCATCACCCCAATATCTGCCTTTATTTCCACATGGCATTCTCCCTGTGTGTGTATATCTGTGTCTAAATTTTCCCTATTTATTGATATAAGGATACCAGTAAAATTGGACTGTGGGGTTCTACCCTACTCCAGCATGATCTCATTTTAATTTATTACCACTGCCATGACCCTACTCCAGAAAAGGTAATAGGGGTTTAGGGCTTCAGCATATGAATTTTTGAGGGACACAATTCAGCCTATAATCTCTGGGAATAGAACTCATGTTCCAAACAAAATGCCCAATGGATGGGACTTAGGCGCTGGCTGTGTTTTTTCCTACTCTTACAAAGGAGGCTGGGATCTTTGGTTCATTGCCATGGGTCGATTAGAGTCAGACAAAAGAAAAAAAAAGACCACAGAGTCCCTATGGTGAGAAGTGTGTGGCCCTGGCCAGTGTAGGTAGGTGAAATAGCATGTAGGCATCTTGGCAGACAACATCATCACTATTGGAATCACCCAAATGCACAACCTCTTGAAGTGACTCAAACTCCTTTTATTTACCAGGTAGAGCAATGTTACTGCTGCTTAGAGAGTAGTAGAATTCCCTTCAATTTAGAAGCTATTTATAATCCCCTGGAGCCATGTGTTTTTTGACAATGATGAATGGAGATTGTTATCACTCTCTCTTCTCAGTGTCCAGTGAGGCCAAGAATGTGGTAAATAAAAATTTCACATATTCTCTTTCGAATTATATAGACTTAAATGTACAGATCTGTGTTAGTTTTCTAATGCTGCATAACAAATTATCACATAGTTAGTATATTAAAACAGTACTCATTTATTATCTCACAGTTCTGTAGGCCAAAAGTCCAGCACAGTGTGGCTGGATTCTCTGTCCAGGGTCTCACCAGACTGGAACCAATGTACCAGGCAGAGCTGCAGTTCTCACCTGGGGCTCAGCATCTTAACCCAAGCTCACTAGTGGTTGGCAGAATTCCTCTCTGGCCTCCTCCTCCTTCAAGCCAGCAACAAAATATGGAGTCAACATGCTTTGAATTCCTCTGGCTTTTTCTCTTCTATTTCCTCTCCAGCTTTCAAAGGGCTCGTGTGTCACAATGGGTGCACTCAGAAAATCCAAGATAATCTCCCTATTTTAAAGTCAACTGATTAGTAACCTTAATTACAACTGCAGAGTCTCTGTCCAGCAGTACGTAGACAACTATTTGATGGGATAAATAGGGAATGGGAATCATAGGAGACAGCTTTGGAATTTTTCCTCCCACAAGGTCTAAAAAACTCAAGCTAATGGCATTAATTTGTGGCTAATTGATATTCAAACTTGTTCTTTTAAGCAACTATGGAGAGAGGGTGAAACATAAAAAGAGAGAGAGAGGAAAGTAAAATAATAAACAAACATAACTGCTAACCATATTGAATTTTTTGCCTTGATTCTGGTTTTAAA
Source organism: Balaenoptera ricei (assembly GCF_028023285.1). Taxonomy (NCBI): domain Eukaryota; kingdom Metazoa; phylum Chordata; class Mammalia; order Artiodactyla; family Balaenopteridae; genus Balaenoptera; species Balaenoptera ricei. The sequence continues at coordinate 88,148,751 of NC_082650.1, read as the reverse complement.
AATAAAACCCTGAGTGATAGACTGAAAGCAAGTTGGGAAGAAAGTTTAGGTCTGGAAACTCTTAGCTCTACATATAGTGGTGGTATTGGCGTAGGTAATTTAATCTCTGAGACTCAGTTTTCCCTTCAGATAAAAGTGAATATTATTAATATTTTATAGGATTGTTATGAGAATCAAATGAGATAATTTCCAGAAAGTATTTTTTAATTGTAAAGCCAGAAGCAAATGTGAGTTGTTGATATTATCACAGAAAGTTTAAGTCTACTTCAGAGAGAATCAGAGTACCCAGCCCCTCATTCCCTTAACTGAATAATCGCCCTGGAGGATAAGTGAATTCTGACAAAAAAGAAATCCAAACTTTAGTTGAAACTTGTCCAGCATTCATGCCAGGGGATATTCCTGTGAGTGCATGAGTGGGTGAGCACATGTTTCGGGGCGATACACCATGTTAAAATTGTACTCTTCTAATTCAGTAAGCAAGATAATAAGGCTAGGGAACATTCTGATGAAAATAATTTAACAAAAAGGCCTTAAAAAAATCTGAAAGCCTCTCCTAGAACCAAGCAAGGAGGGGTGAAGCCCTAACAAAGGAAAAAAGAGCAAAGAATTTTCAGCACTCAAGCAACCCATCTCTTGTCCTTGTCTGCTCAGAAGACCTCCGCAGACCTGTCTGAATGGTTTGGGTCAACTTCGTTTGCTAAGAAACAAACAGAAGTCATCACTCAAATGAACGTTTAGGTGCCTGTTACCCTCCTATTACACCTCTGGTGACCTACCTCATGCCACACTATCACTAACACTTATTTCTACCCTAAACAATTGCATCCTAAAAATTCTCTTATTTATGCACTTAACTAACTCTGATATAACATGCATTATGAACAAGGCACTGTTCTAAATTCTTTATTAATATTAACTCATAATGATAAGTCATTTTGATAACAACCCTATAACGTTGAAAATATTATTATCCCTATTTATAGAAAAACAAAATATAGTTATTTATTTCAAAATTTTTTTCTTCATACAAAAAGGAGAGCTTTTTTCCCCAAGTGGTTTTCTCTCTTCTTTCTATCACTTCTACAGTTTATATCAAGAAAGAATTTGAAATGCAGTTGCTTAAGGATTTATCCTAGTACAAATGACAAAACAAAGTCAGACTGATTTCAGTAAAATCTGTGAAGCGAACAGGTTAGACCCATACAAGATACACCGTGATTAGAGGTGGTATTGTGATTTTCTAAATAGTGTCAGTTTTAGTGAAGGTAAGTTTCCTCCCCACACAATAAAATGTGCCAAGTTGTCTTTTTTTGATTTACTATGTCTCCTGAACAGTACGGCTCTTTCTACATTTTAAAAGCACATGCAGTTCAAATGCTTTGATTTTATTCTTCCTTCTTTCTGATAAACATGATGGAAATCTGCCATTTCCATTTCTAAGCACACTCTTGGTATATTTTCTCATATTTTATTTTCCCAGCAAAATTTTCTAAAATTTCTCTCCATTTATTGTGCTATTTCAAGGTTAGGGAAAAAAGAAAAAAGAAAAAAATCCAAAGTGATCCATTGCTCTGCCTTACTCTCCCCTTAGACACACAACTGACTTGAGTGTGATGCTGTCTAGTAAATATGCCTGGTGTCAGCTGAGGCTGCATAACAAATACCATAAGCTGAATGGCTTATTGACAACAGAAATTCATTTCTCACTGTTCTGGCTGCTGGAAATCCCAGATCAGGGTGCCCCAAGGTCGTGTTCTGGTGAGGACCATCTTGTGAGCTGCAGATAACTGACTTCTCATTGTGTCCTCAGAAGCAAGCCCACCTAATACTAATTACCTCCCAAAGACTCCACCTCTTTATACCATTAATTGGGGGGTAGGTTTTCAACTGTGAATTTTGGAGGGGACACAAGCATTCAGTGTATGACAATGGGTTTATTCTGAAAGCTCACAGGTGCAAGTAACAGAGATAGCAAATGGCCAGGAGCAGGGCTGATACTCCTCATTTAAACAGAAAGGTAGTTTTGAGAAGCGTTTTGATAAATTTAAATTTATTTTGAAATTTTATATTTCAAGTTCCAGATTTGTGCCAATTACTTGAAATCCATATAACATCATTATCAACCTTAACCAGTGGGTAAAAATGTATTGCATGTAAGGGCACATGACATTTGAGATCAAATCTCCTTCTTTGAAAAGTTAATGTACCTGGCACTAAAATTAGATAAATTTTCTTTAAGAGTTCAGGGGAAAGTGTATTCATTAAGAGCCAAGCTGTCAAAAAATATGAATATTTTATGACCATTTTATTTGCCTCTCACACAAATGTATTTGAGGTTGTTCTTATGACAATAGTTAACAAGCAACCACCACACAGTTGGCATTAAGTGCTGCTGCCTCCAGGCCAGCCTGAAAACTGTGTGCGACAGGGTCCCACATAAAGATAGCCCTTTATGCTAAATTTGAGAATTCATTCATTGGGCCCATTCTGACCCAGGCTCCAAGCTTTCCAATAACATACGCAGAGTATTTTACAAATGTAAATCACCTTCTGAGTGTAAGGTGATACAACTACAGAAATAATAATAACAGCTAATGTTTATTTCATGCTTACTATGTTCCAGACACTCTTATAAACACTTTACAACTATTAATTCTTATCTTTCTTTTAAAAATGAGCAAATTGAATCCTGAGAGGTTAAGTTGCCCAGGGTCACAAAGCTAGTAAGTGGGAATCAGCATTGGAATCCTGGCAGTCTGTTCACAAGTCCATATTCCTAACGACACAATTCTGAATCAAAATTCTATCTCTTACAATGAAGAGGCAATGACACCTCTACTCCTTAAAAGTTACACCTAAACCTCCTGCATACTATCTATAACAGTCCTTAATGAAAAAACTCACTCCTGAATATTTATGTGTTAGTTATATATTGCTGTTTAACAAACTACCTCAAAATTTGCCACCTTAAAACACCAAGAACGTATTATCACACGATTTCTGAGGGTCAGGAATATGAGAGCGGCTCAGCTGGGAGTTCTGGCTCAGGGTCTCCATGTGTCCTCAAGCAGTCATCTGAGCATTCCACCAGGGCCGAGGACCTGCTTCACGATGGTTCACTCACATGGCTGTTGGCCTCAGTTTCTTACCTCATATGTCTTCATGAGTCTACCTGAGTGTCCTCATGACACTACAGCTGGCTTCCCCCAGAGAAAGTGATCTAAAAAGATAGAGGAAGGCAGAGGCCATGAATCTTGTAACCTAGCCACGGAGGTCATGTTCCATTACTTCTCTTTTAGCCCATCATTAGACCTAAATCACTAAGCCCAACCCAAACTCAAAAGGAAGAGAATTAGGCTCCCCCTTTGAAGGGAATATTGAGGAATTTTGCACATATTTTAAACCCACCACTTATATCTATCTCATTGCAAATATTCTAAATGATTCTGGCTCTGGGTCATGTTTTCTTCCTGCTATCTTGACTTTATTGCAATGTGCCCACAAATGCTGAGCTCATCAGCACTGGATGCTCCCCTCAACCTAGCCCAGGTCACCATTCATACCTTTTGGAAGGGTCTCCATCAGAAGAAACATGACAGCAAGCCCTTCTCTACAGCCATGTGATTCCCTGAATATCCTGTTCCTATTGCCTTGACCAAGTTGACAAATAAGCAAAACTTGTTTCAGACCCCAAGTGCCAGAAATTCTCCCTGGATCACAGGATCCTCCTCCTACCTGCCCTGGTCCAGACTCCTCCGCTCAGGTATGCCAGGTAGTCAGCTTGACTTTCCACCCGCTCATCCTCTAGCACCATCTCCTCAAAGCCTCACTCTCAGCTGGCACTGAAGCGTAGACCCTCTCAATATGATCCAGAGCTTCTCAGCCTTGGCACTATTAACATTTGATCCTGAGTAATGCTCGTGTGTGTGTGTGGAGGGCCATCGTGTGTCCTGTAGGATGTTCAGCTGCATCTCTGGCCTCTACCCATGAGCAGCAACCCCCAGATGTGATAAAAGTGTCTCCAGACATTGCCAACTATTCCCTGGGAGAAAAAAGTGCCCTTGGTTGAGAATCACTGATCCTAGCTATTATGACTGAAATTGACTGAGTAAAATATGGGAGCTTTATCAGATAAAATATGTGCAGAATGTTGACCTAAAACAAATATACTGCCAGATATTCCTCTAGCAAAACTGGTTTTATTCGGGATCAGCAGAGAATTGCAGTTTGGGCTCTGCAACCATGGCGAGTGACCGTCCAAGTCCCCAGCAAAAATAGAGGTCTTTCATAGAGGGGAAAGGAAGCTGGGAGCGCTGGAGTAAACAAAGCATCTACAGCTTTCATTGGCTGAGTCCTTGACAGGAAAGAAGAGGAGTCTTTCTTCTCCCCACTGGGCTCTGCCATCATCACAGGGTGTGAGAGCACCCCCTGCTGGCGTCCTGACTCTAGTTAGTTTTTTACAAGTGATATCCCATTCTTCACTTATAAGAAGTAACCAATGAAATTTGGAGTTAAGCAAGAAAGATTTCAATACAAATTTAGTTTAGGTGGTTGTCTCTTCAGCTGCTACTTGACCTTCCTTCTACTAGCTGGTTTCTGGAAGAGAGGAGGATCTCTACACAGAGGTTATGTTATGTTTTCTCAAGGTTACAAATACTTAAGAAATCTGGAACAAGATGGAGGAAAAGTAGAATAAGGATAGTAGAAAAAGCAAACTTGTTTTTCCATGATAAAATTATTTTAGGATATCTATTGAATGCTCATCCTTCTGTTTAAGGGAACTTTTACTGCATGGTAACCATGTACAAGTTGGTTGGCTAACCATTTTGCTCAAAATAGGAACTCATTTAATTCTTTTAACAACACATGCAGTAGACACTATCATCCTCCTTGTGGCACATGAAGAAGCTGAGGCAGAGATATTATCTTGCTTAATAGCTAGTTTTTAAAAATGCTTTAAAGATCTCTCTTCTGCTCTCTCTTCCGTCAGGGCTTTGTTTTTGTTCACTAGCACTTTTCACTTTTCTCTACAGTGATTCATGCTAAGCACTGAAAACTTAAAAAAGAAAAAAAAAAAAAAGAATCACAGAAGTTCATGGGTACACCTAGCTCTCCATTATCTGAAGGGAAAAAATAGAACCTAGAGTCAGTAAGAAAAGGAAAGTAACCCGACCAGAGATGCCAGCACAGGAGTGAACAGGGAAGTGACTTTGCCTTCAAGGGGATGGGGGGACTGATGAGCAAGGCTGGGAGGAGACCAAGATGGGACGGTGAAGACAAGGTAAAGAGAAGCACTTCTGCCAAAAGAAGAGGACAGATATACTTAAAACACAACCTGGATTTAGTAGAAACTCGACCCATTGCCTTGAATGGAAAGAGGAATTTATCTAAGAAAACTGCTGTTGGCATTAGAATGTTCCTAAGAAAATGTAATGCATTGGATGACTCCATAAACAATTGAGTGTCTACTTTTTGTGTCCAATCATGCCCTGTATCCTCGCTTGCCCTTCTCAAAGGCCTTCAGCAGCGCTCTACTGCCTCCTTAGCCCAGTAATAAAGGTCTTCTATAATCTGACCCCATCCTACTTTCTCAGCCCAATCTTTGCTCAGGATGCACAGAGTTGAGACACTTCCATTTTCCATGAAATGCCTTCTCCACCTCTAAATGCCTAGTTTCCTCTGCTTAAAATGCCCTTTTCCCAGGATCTGCTCTGTTAAAATTTTAACACCCTTCAAGGCCCAGGTCAGACGTCTCCTCCTCCACAACTCAATCTCTGGTTAACTCCGGTTGGAAGTGCCCACTGGCTCTGACAACTACAGTGATCACCTTATACCTCTTTGAGGAACTTTTGGGATTTTCCGTGTATTATAAGGAGCTGTGCATCTGTCTATCCAGGCACTAAACAGTAAACCTCTTAAGGGGATGAACAAGTTTTATTCATTTTTGTCTACAAACTTTGAAAATCATATATACTCAATAAATGTTTGTTGAATTAAATTGAAATTTGAGGGTTTGACACCTTCATTTTAAAGATTAAGCAAAACCTAAAAGTCAGCAGAAAAATTTCCATTTTCTGAAATGCTGCCAAGTGCCTTAATAATCTTGGCATTTGTAGAACATTTTTCATTTCTGAAGTGCTTTATAAATAATCTCTACTTAACACTTCAGTGGTCCCAGCCTTGGTGTATCACGTAATAGGATGACGATTTCATACCCCTTGGGATAATGCTGGGAAGACATCCCACAAAGGGTGAAGTTAGGTGCTTTCCAGAGCACAGGGAAGCAAGAAGCCAGCAGGTTCCACATGAAGTAGCTGTCAGTCACCACACAGGTGCCAAAGGTGGTGGCAATAAGCACAATGAAAGGCAAAGCTTCCTCTTCTGTTTCCCTTTCTTCCTTCTTACTATAGATGACATCATCTTCCTATGTCTAAGTGCTCATTTTTATAAATTCAAGAAAATAATTCAAGTTCTCTTTAGTCTAACAATCTATTGTTGTACAAAGTCAATGGGCCAAATCTGAAAATATGAATTAGTGTGTATGGTTGTGTTAGAGAGAGAGAGGAAAAAAAAATATTACATTCAGTGAAGAGCATGATATCACAGCTGTCAGCCAATTTTAAGTCAAACTTTATGTAAACATTTAGATGTTTGGAACAAATATTTTAGAAAACAAATTATTCCTTTTAACACAATGAATTACCATGCTTGTTCTCTCCACAGTAACCATTAATTCACAAAAAATTAGATTCTACATAATTTTCAGGAGTATATCTACTAACTAAATTAGAGCACAATAAGTAAATCAGTAGTAAAAATTAGAAACACCTTACATATCCAACAATATAAAATTGTTTATTAAATGTAACAATAAAGTATGCTTTGTTCTTACACTAGAACACTATGTAGCCATCAAAAATTGTGTTATAAAAATTAGTGTGTTGTGAAAAAATATTCACAGCATATTATTAAGCAAAAAAAATGAACACTTGTGAATTCTGATAAATAATTCATTTGATTATGATTATGAATCCTAATATTTTTGAGGTTGTTTTAATGACAATATTTTATAGGTAACCACCACTATGATCCTAAGACAGTTGGGCTTAATGCTTGATTTCAGAGGTGATTCATTGGGTCATTACCAACTAGGTCCCTGATAATGTACAAAAGGTTGTTTGTCAACCTAAATCAGGAAGTTAAACAGAAGAAAAAAGAGGAAGAAAGAAAGAAGTACAGAAGGAAGGAAGGAAGGGGAGAAAGAAGGAAAGAAAGAAAGGAGGGGGAGGGCGGGAGGGAGGAAGGAAGGGAAGAAGAAAAAGAGAAAGTTAAAATTCAAAAAGGTAGAAGGGAGGACTTGAGAAAGAAAAAAAAGCAGAAATAAATAAAATATAAAACAAAAAATTAGGAATTTTTAAAAGCCAAAAATTGATTCTTGGAAAAGCTAATCAAATCAATAAATCTCTGGAAAAATTGATCAAGATGAAAAAGAGGGAAGACATAAATTGCCAATTTTAAGAAGTAAACAAAGGACTTCACTAGAGATCCTACAGATAGTAAAAAGATAATTAGATTGAATGAGCAAAATCCTTTAAAAATCCAATTTGCCAAAACTGGCACAATAAAAAACAAAATCTAAATGTTCCTACAGTTATAATCTACTATAGTCTATAATTTAAAAGCTTTTCACAAAGAAATCGCCAGAACCAGATGACTTCATTAGTGAATTCTTACAAATATTTAACACCAAGCTTTTGCAAACTCTTCCAGAGATTTATAGAAGAGTGTACACTTTCTAAGTATTTTGTGAGGTTGGCATAGCCTTGATATCAATACTTGGCAAGCATATTCCAGAAAGGAACATTGCAGTGAGATTTCTCCTACAACACAGATGTGAAACACCTACAAAAGTTAGTAACTCAACTCTGTAATATATAAATATTGTGATCAAGTTGGATTTAATCCATGAATGTAAGTTTTTTCAATATTAAATTAATTAATGTAATTAACCATATTAACAAAATAAGGAGAAAAACCAACAGAAAAACATTTGATAAAAATGTAAAACTCATTATAAGTGTAGATACAAAAAATATATATATAATTTTATTAAATTAGGAATGAAAAGGAAACTTCTTGTTACTTATTACTTATCATTGATTAGTATAATGTAATCAATGATATTACCTAAAAAAGGACTACACAGCAAATGTCTTACTTAAAGTTGAAAGAGTGTAAGTTTTACCCTCTGACATAGAGAATAAAATAAGAAAGCCTGCTATCATGACTTTATTCAACAACATAAGAGAAGTCCTCATTACCGCAAAAAGAAAAACAAAGAAAAGTTACAAGGACTGGAAAGGAAGAAATATGACTGTCATTATTCATAGATAATAAGATTATGTACATGGAAAAATTTAAAGGATCTATGAAAAACTATTAGACTTAAGTTAAATTAACAAGGTAACTAACTATAAGGACAATATAAAAATTAATTGTTATCCTATGTACTAGACAAAAACAAATAGAAAATTAACTTTAAAAATAATTTACAATAAGTCAAAAATATCAACTACCTGGGAATTAATTTACTGAGAGAGATGTAAAACCACTACAGAAAAAACTAAAAACAAATTTAAGAAGGCCAAAATAAATGGAGGGATATACCATATTCATGGATTGGAAGAGTCAATATTTTTAAGATATTAATTTTTCTCCATTTTCTCTATAGATTCAATGCAATCCCATTCAAAATTTCAGCAGACATTTTTGTGAAAATTGTTGAACTGATTCTAAATTTTTTACAGAAATTGAAAGGAGCAAGGATAGAGAAGACCATCTTGATGAAAAATAAAATTAAAAGACTTCTACTACTAAATATTAAGACATTACATTACCAAATATCAAGACCTATTGTAAAGATTTAGTAATTAAACACTATGATGTTGATACAAGGATAAACAAATAGACCATTGGAACAAAATTAAGAGTCTAGAAAGAGTCTAAATAAATCATCACCTAATTTTCAATAAAGGTGCCAATGCAATGCAGTAGGGAAAGGAAGGACTTTTCAGCAAGTGGTGCTAAATCGGTTGGAAATCCACATGGGGAAAAAAAATGAATCTTAATTCCACCTCTACCACACATAAAAATCAATCTCAGATGGATCATAGATCAAAATGTGAATGATAAAACAACAAAGTTGTTAGATAAGAACATAGAAAAATGGCTTCACAAACTTGGAAAAACAAAGATTTCTTAAGCGAGAAGGAAAAAGTAATACCCAAAAAAGGTAAAAATTCAGGCTTCATTAAAAAGCATCTCAATTCATCAAAAGACATCATTAAGAGTGTAAAAAATCAAACCAAAACTCCAACATATAAAGGGCTTGGAAGTCATCATCTCCACCCTTAAACAAGAAAAACATAAACAAACTGAATATAAACAAGTTTGCTTAATCCATCAGAGGAATGGGATTGCAGGGCAAACAGTGACTTCAAAATGTGAAGAATGTGTGTGATGAATTGGGACATTGGGATTGACATATATACACTAATATGTATAAAATGGATAACTAATAAGAACCTGCTGTATAAAAATTAAATAAAATAAAATTCAAAAAAAACCATAATGTGAAGAAACAGGCACACGCTGAACAATATAGTGACTGAGATCAGCTTACCCTGAGCAGAAGTCACTGGAGCCATAAACTTGCAGCAACACTTAAATAGTGATTTTAGCAAATTGATGGAATGTAGAGTGTGACAAAGCAATCTAACTGTATTACATATTTATGAAACAACCTCAATGAAGGAGGTGGGTGTTAAACTAAATAACTTTGCAAATGAGTTTCATCTTTATAAGACTAAAGGCAAAAGAAACTGTACTCTATATAAAGTTGAGTCATGGATGAACAATTCTGATACCACTATCCTTGTGTACCAGAACTGAACAATTAAATGGATGGATGGTGGGAGGTGGGATCCAGGTTTCTTACTGTTGGAGTCGGAGGTTATTGAGAAGCAAGTGGAAGAGGCTGGAATGATCCATGCTGTAATGGATTAGACACTGTGTATAAACTCATTTAGCTGAGCATGAACTCATCAGTAATGAACTCATTTAGCTAATGCAGATAGCAATGTTTACACACAGAAACATTTATAAATGTGTGCATATACACATGTTAGTATATGCACATATACAGCCTTGCTCTATCAGCTGAAAGGGCGTAGAAGCAGTGACTCTCCAGTAGCAATGATCCCACCTAGTGCCCTCCCTCTAATAAAAGGAATCAGGGATCCTTGAAGAAATGGCTGATTCTAGAACTTGAACAGAAAATACATAAGATGACACCTGCGCATCTCTGTAGAGCCAGAAAATAAGGAAGTGCTCCCAAAAAAATAGCCCACAATATTGGGGGTACATCAAAGGGACACAGGAGCCAATTGAAAGAGCTCTCAATGGCCAGAGCTGGAACAATTTGAGCAACAAAATAAAATGGTGTTAGATTATAACCCAAAATATAAAACAAATATCTTTGAGTTCATATTGATATAAATGAAGTAAGTTAATAAATGGAGGAGAAGAGACAAATCTCCCATGTGGAAGATTTCTAGATAATTTCTGTAGATACTCCGCTCTCAAGGATAAGGAGCATAGCAACTTAACTTCCCAATCCTGAAGGGTGGGCTGCACACAGTGACTTCCCCCCAAAAGGAGAAAACACTTAACTGAGGAGGAACCTAGTGAACACCACCTCAGCCAGCTGATCAGGTTATCACCGCCAGCAATAAGTCATGCATTCTTGATATGATGTGATGAAAAGGCCACTTTACCTCTCTGATCTTCCTCCGCAAAGCCCATGGTGCCAGTTTAATCTGTTAATCCCAAACTCCTAATTTATCCCTCCCCATCCTTCCCCTTTGGTAAACATAAGATGTTTTCCATGTCTGTGAATGTGTTTCTGTTTTGTAAATTGACTGTATCTTCTTCTATGTATACCCTTAAGTACAAAATGCAAAATAAGAAAAACATCGGACACACTCCAGTAGAGGGGTATTATACAATTTATCTGACCAGTACTCTTCAGGACTCTCAAGGAAATCAAAAACAAGGAAAAGTCTAACAAACTGTCACAACCAAGAGGAACCTAAGGAGACATGACAACTAAACGTAGTGTGATAACCCAGATAGGATCCTGGAACAGAAAAAGGATGTTAGTAAAAAAACTAAGTAAATCTGAATAAAATAGGAAATTTAGTTAATATTTATGTATCAATATTGGTTCATTAATTTTAACAAATGAACCATACTAATGTAGGATTTAATAATAGAGGGAACTGGGTATGGGATATACAGGAATTCTGTGTACTATCTTTGCAATTTTTCTGTCAATCTAAAACAGTTCTAAAATAAAATTCACCTTTAAAGTAATTTGCACCATAGAATGGGACAAATATTTGTAATACTTATATTCAGGAAAGGACTTACATATAGAAAACATGAAGAACAAACTTGTATATAGAATATATAAAGAAAAAGCCAAATTGATGAGGAAAAATAAAAATGGTCAAGTGAATTGAGTAGGTATTTCACAAAATAGAATATGCAAATTGCCAGTAAGTATATAAAAATGTCCTCAACATCATTAGTCATCAAGAGAAGGTAAATTAAGACTATAATAAGAAACCACCTCACACACATCTGCATGGTTATAATTTTAAAAACTAACAGCACTAAGTGTTGGTGGGACGTGTACCAAAGAAATTGTAATCACAGCTGCTGGGGAGGTTACTGGCACAGCTACTTTGGAAAATTAATTGCTGTCTATTAAAGCTGAATATAGTTATTCTGTAGCACCAAACTAGAAACAACCCAAATGCCATCAATAAATAGAACAAATAAATAAATGTTGGTATGTTCACATAATGGGATGTTATACAACGAAAGAGGGTATTTTATTGCTGTATAAGCATATGGATGAATCTCACAGAAACGAACAAAATGAGCCAGACACAGAAGACTAAGATATCATTTATATAAAGTTCAAAAAATAGGCCCACAGAATCTGGGGTGATAGAAGTCAGATGAGTGTCACCTTAGGGGGAGAATGACTGAAGGGGGCTTGAGACAGGTTTCTGGGTTAATGGCAGTTTTCTGTCTTGGTTTGGGCAGTGAATATATGTGCTTGTTCACTCTGAAGAAATTAATGGAGCCCTTACTTTACGTTTGTGTGCTTTACTGCATGCATATCATACTTCAACAAGATAAGTTACAGAAACAACTACACTGAGACATCATATCTCACCCACCAGTTTGTTAGAAATTCAAAAGCTGCACAATGTACTCTGATGGTGAGGTTGTGAAGGAAAGGACCCTCCAGGCAGTGCTCATGGGAACGCTACATGTCATCACCCCACGGAGGAGACTTTGATGCTGTTATGGGCTGAACTGTAGCCTCTCAAAATTCACATGCTGGAGCTCCAAGCCCCAGTACCTCAGAACATAACTGTGTTTAGAAATAGAGCCTTCAAAAGGATGACTAAGTTAAAATGAGGCCATTAGAGTGCACCCTAATCTAATCTGACTGATGCCCTTAAAAGAAGAGGAAATTTGGACACAGAAAAGTAGCTGCACAGAAGAGAGACCGTGTGAGAACACAGCTGGAAGGCGGCCACCTGCAAGCCAAGGAGAGAGGCCTCAGGAGAAACCGAACCTGCAGACACCTTGATCTCGGAGTTTCAGCTTCCAAACTGTGAGAAAATAAATTTCTACTGTTTAAACCAACCAATCTGTGAAAATTTGCTATGGCAAACCTAGCAAACTAACACACTATCTAACAGCATTGTAAGGGTATCCCAAAAGCCTTAGAGCATTTTTAAGCTTTATTAACTTAGGAACAATAAATGCTATAGCCTACAAAAAGTAATTTGAATGTTTATTTATATTCTTATATACTCACTTACTGTTGTGAATTTTAAGTAATAATTTTTATTTACTTTTCAGGCTCTCTCATAGATGACACAAACATTGATTGAAAAATTAAAATTAGAAAATTATTTTTCCAACTGACAAGATTAAGCATGTAAATGAAATTTAAATAATTGAGCCATCAAGTGATAAGTTTTTGTAAGTTTTTAACATTTATATTTCTGACATTGTTAAACCTTAAAACACACTGAGCTTGTGGAACACTTTGTGTATGCATCTACCCTTTGATCCAGGGTTCCCACTTCTGTCTGTCCCAAAGTTAGACTGGTCAAAATATGTAAAGATAAATCCACAGGGGGTTATATTTTAGTACTATTTGTCATGGAGGAACCAGGAATAGAAGCTAGACATCTCTGAATTAATCTTGTTTCATATATTTTATTTTGAAGCCTTGCAAATACTTTATATATTTAGAAGTTCAAGTTAAATTTAAAACAGCAATTCCTAAAAACTGAAAGTAACATAAAAAATATATTGTGTATCCAGTTGATGTAATAACCATACAAAGGCAACTAATTCAAATGACTTTAAGGCATAGAAATTTGACTGTATTTTCTTTTTTTAATTTTTTTTAAATTGAAGTATAGTTAATTTTACAACGTTTTGTTGTCAGGTATACAGCAAAATGATTCAGTTAAATATATATATTCTTTTTCAGATTCTTTTCCATTATAGGTTATTACAAGATATTGAATATAGCTCCCTCTGAATATAGTTCCCAGTAGGTCCTTGTGTTTATCTATTTTATATATAGTAGTACGTATCTGTTAATCCCAAACTCCTAATTTATCCCTCCCCTCCTTTCCCCTTTGGTAACCATAAGATTGTTTTCCATGTCTATGATTCTGTTTCTGTTCTGTAAATTGACTGTATATTCTTGTATATATACCCATAAGAACAAAATGCAAAAAAAAATTTAACTGTTATAGGAATCATATTATTTATATTTTCAGTGCTAGTGTTGGTATTTTTATTCTGAGTATTATTTCCTTGAGTTAGATAAGGAAAATGGATAATTATGTTGGTGTTCATGAGAACTGGGATATGGGGCATGTGGTAAAGAAAATACAAATGTAACATCAACAGATCCTTACTGTCCCAAATTTGAATTGGAAATGTCTAAATGGATTCATTGTTTCATTTCAAATGTCCACTGAAAACACCTGTTAGGATACAATAATCCATGGATGTCTCACAGTTCTGCACATCTTATGAGCAGAGCTACTGACTGCCCTTTGTTTCCAACTATCATTTCAAGGATGCTTCTATAGAGAACAGCTTTGGAAGACGGAAACAGAGTTTTCCTCCAGAGCACAGGGCAAAAATTCTTATTGCCCTTGAGAAAATATCCAGGTTTCCTAAACTCAGCACAATACACTCAGCTCCTGTGCAGTATCACCTGGCCCACTGTGTGGGAAATGGGGAAATGGGAGATACTGAAGTAAAAATGCTGATACTCTAGCTACTTCTGCTGAATTGAGTAATAAACTTTTCTTCATCTTTGACCCAGGAATCTCTTGTCTTCCACCAATATTCATGAAACTTTGGAAGGCAAATTTCATAAATTACAAATAGGTAAAAATCTCAAAACCTTCATAGTTCTTAAAACGCCTAGAAACAGGATCCTGCATGGTAGCAAAGAATAACTCTAACACCTGGATTGTTGTGTCTAAATACCATTTCCCACTAAAAGGAACCAGGGCTCCTTGGAGAAGTGGCTTCTTCCAGGTCTGGGCAAGAAGTATGTTAGAATGATCCTGGAGCATCTTGGTATTCCAGAAAACAGAACAAAACAAAATGAGGTTACCAAAGACTACTAGGGTCATGTCAGAAGTACTCAGGAGTCAATTTGAATAGGCTCCTACAGAACAATTTGAGCATCAAAAAGTATACTAACGGCAGTAGATTAAAACATATAAAATATGTTTAAGTCTATGAGTACATAATGATAAATTTTTTTAAAAATCCCATTGATCACCTTTGTAGTATACAAGAAACCAAAGCATAATTTTGAAAACTGGTAAATAAAGTGAAAGAATCTAACATTTTTCTGCTTCCTCTATATGTACTATGCTTCAGCATAAGCAAATAGTTAATGAGGGGAAGTATCTCCTTATATAACTATTCCAGCTATTAAATGAATTTTCACAGCACTGTTTTACAGATATCATGGCAGAAACATAAACAACCAGACTTTATGTACCTCCTGATGGAAGTACACACCACCACCTATGAAGTAATTTTGCCAAAAAAATGAAATAGAATGCCGATGAAACCTCTAGCTCTAAATACCAATTTATAGTAAATAAGGGACAGAAGAACACGGTAAAGGAATGCAATCAGCAATTTTTACAGGACAAATACCTAGTTTATTAACAACAAAAAATCAGCAAGAGAAGAAAAAAAGGATGAGACGCCTATAGATGAAACAAGACTTTGTGTTGTTTTTTTTTTTAAAGGAATTCCTTTATTTTTATTTTTTTTTATTTATTTACTTATTTATTTTTGGCTGCGTTGGGTCTTCGTTTCTGTGCGAGGGCTTTCTCCAGTTGCGGCAAGCAGGGGCCACTCTTCATCGCAGTGCGCGGGCCACTCATTATCGCGGCCTCTCTTGTTGCAGAGCACAGGCTCCAGACGCGCAGGCTCAGTAGCTGTGGCTCACGGGCCCAGCCGCTCCGCGGCATGTGGGATCCTCCCAGACCAGGGCTCGAACCCGTGTCTCCTGCACTGGCAGGCAGACTCTCAACCACTGCGCCACCAGGGAAGCCCAAGACTTTGTTTTGATACCAAGTCAAACAAAGAAACAAAAACAAAATTAACATTTACAGAACAATAGGTGGAGAATGACCACTAGATAGGTGACATCAAAGAATTACTGTTTATTTGGGGGGAACATGTAATGATAATACAGTGGCTATATTTTAAAAGGGAAGTCCTTGCCTTTCAGATACATTCTGAAATACACACAGGTGAGAGACGATGTCTGGGATTTACTTCCAAGTAATCCCACGTGGAGAGAAGAAATTAAGAGAAAGAGTGAACATTGTGCTGATGGGCTCTGGGTACCTGAGAGTTCATTATAATATTCTCTGCTTTTGTGATTGTTTGATATTTTTCATACTGAGGAGTTGTTATAAACAGGAGTAAATTTTTTTCAGTAAAAATAATGATGGTGAAATAACGAACAAAAGAATTCATAAGGGGAAATCCATCCTAAAGTATGGATTTCTAAATCTAGTGTTCAACTCTGTCATTTACCACAGACAAAATTTTCCCATCTTTAGATGATGCAAAATATGGTACTCTGAAATGAATTAGACTCTTTAACAGTTTGCTTGCAGCATTTAATTTTTTATATATATATATATTAAAAAAACTGCTGATGTGAAACACTGCTCTGGCATAATTCACTTTACAATTACCCAGGAGCACTTCATAGCCTAAGTTAATTTCATAGGAATAAGTTACCCAAGGAATTAATTACCAACCAATTTATGACTTCTTCATATCGTCTAAGCTGCTGAAGAAACTGGTTACCTGGAAAATTATGTAATTTTGGAATACTTGTCAAATTTAATTTAGATTGAGTTGTAAGGCAGAATTAACAAGCATTTTCCTACTTCTTGTGCCTAAAGAGCCACAGGTGTGTCTTCTACAGGACAGTTGATTGTAATATGTTGGTGGAATCCTACTCTCTGCAGCTGTGCAGTCAAGGCTACCAGAATTTAACATCTCAAAGGATATAGCTGCAGAAATCTCTACTGAACTTAGCAGCTGTCAAGAGCTAATTGCCTGGTAGCATACCTGGTTTTCTCACATCATAGCAATTGATTTGAGATTTGGACTGGTGCTTGATGTGTTACATCAAGGGTATACTCATTCTTAAAAGCAAGACCCAGATTAATGCAAAATCAAAGTCTTTTCCATTTGCTTTATTCACCAATTTGGTAGGAATAAATCTGGCTGTCCCGATACCAAGAGAGTGATCTCTGGAGGCTCAAAGGGTGCCTTTATGTTTTATGTCAAAATATAAACATTGATATTCAAATACTGTCTTCTGATTCCCCATTAATTTGCCTCTTTCAAGTTTTGCCCTCCCTATGGCTGCCAGACTTAGCAAATAAAAATATAAGACACTCAGTTAAACTTGAACTTTGGATAAACAACTTTTTTTTTAGTATAATCATGTCCCATGAATATTTAATATAAGTATGTCTCATGCAATATTTGGGACACACATGTTGAAAAGGCATTTCTTGTTCATCTGATTTTCAAATTTAACTGGGTGTCCTGTATTTTATCTGGCAACCCTGGCCCTCCCCATCATCAGCCATAAAGTTTCTGAAACTTTCAAAGGAGATGAGAATTTCTACATTATTTTGGTTGGTCCTATTCTTGCTGAATGGAAAATTGCAAGAGTCTGGTGCAATGCCTCAAGGGAATCATTGTTAAGAGATAGCCAACTGCATACATTCTTTCAAACTCAATCTCAAGAACCAATTTTCACCTGAGAAGCAAAATCCTCAGAGCAGCTTTGTTGGTTTCATAGTAGATTCACTTGGAAAGAGTTAAATCCATTGTTGGGTAACTTGCCGTCCTATACAAAGTGTGTTACTAACGTTCCTCTGTATCTTGGGGCAACCACAATCTTCCTAGGGAATTACCTGGCCGTCCAGTGGTTAGGACTCCATGCTCTCACTGCCAAGGGCCCGGGTTCAATCCCTGGTCAGGGAACTAAGATCCCACAAGCCAAGCAGCCAAAACAAACAAACAAACAAAAATGAATGAACAAACAATCTTGCTAAAGAAATAAATCTTCAGAGAAAGAGAGTTGCTTCTCAAATACTGAGTACACAGATCACCTGGGAATCTTGTTAAAATGCAGATTCTGGTTCAATAGGGATGAATTCTGCAGTTCTAACAGATCCAATGTTGCTGGTCTATATACCACTATTTAAGAAGCAAGGGACTAGAGTAAAGCAATCCATGTAAGAGATGTTGTGCAAGGCTTGATACCAAGAGAAGCTGCTAAATGCCAGTGACCCAGCTCTCAGAAGGATCTTGAGAATCAGGGTAAGTGAATCATGCCTAAAGCCGGGAATATAGCCAAAATTTAATTAAATAGTGATGGAGAATGTACTGAAGTCATCTCTAATTATATATAACCCTTGTTTGAGATAAGTAACAGAAATAAATAATAGAAACCTGGGTCAGAGAACTGATACCAATGGAAAATATTTTGAAAGATAAGCAGTCCACACTTATCTGGATCAGGGGTTCTTACCTTGAGGTCCACAGTGTCTGAGTGGCTCAGGAATATATCTGGGGAGAGCTCAAGAACCTCCTGACATGTTATACAAAATTGGGTACTAATAATGCAGGGCTGACATTTAAAATATTTAAGAACCAGTGTGGTTCAGGCACCACTGATAGGAGTATATCCTTGACCAAATAGTTGCCAGCCAGTATGTGGTCACAGTGTAGCCCATCTGAATAGCCACTCTGTTTATATGTTTTCTCTGTTTATAAGTTTTTCTGTTTATATATTGATTGTTTCTGTAACTTTCCTCAGATTCTCAAAGGAGTCAGTGATCCAGAAAAGGTCCTAAACCACTGCTGTCAATGAATTGTATCCAATAATGGAAAGGAATACACATCAGTAGCTGAACATATTAAGTGATTGATGAATGTTAGTATATGGTTATTTATCAGTATAATTTTTATTATTTTTTTATTGAGGTATAGTTGCTTTACAATGTTGTGATAGTTTCTGCTGTACAGCAAAGTGAATCAGCTATATGTATACATATATCCGCTCTGTTTTGGATTTCCTTCCCATTTAGGTCACCACAGAGCACTGAGTAGAGTTCCCTGTGCTATACAGCAGGTTCTCATTAGTTATCTATTTTATATATAGTAGTGTGTATATGTCAATCCTAATCTCCCAATTCATCCCACCCCCCTTTTCCCCTCTTTGGTGTCCATACGTTTGTTCTCTAGGTCTGTGTCTCTATTTCTGCTTTGCAAATAGGTTCACCTGTATCATTTTTCTAGATTCCACATATATGCACTAAATGGAGAAAAGTCTCTTCAATAAGTGGGGCTGGGAAAACTGGACAGCTACATGTAAAAGAATGAAATTAGAACACTCCCTAACACCGTACACAAAAATAAACTCAAAATGGATTAAAGACCTAAATGTAAGACCAGACACTAAAAAACTTTTAGAGGAAAATGTAGGAAGAACACTCTTTGACATAAATCACAGCAAGATCCTTTTTGACCCACCTCCTAGAGCAATGGAAATAAAAACAAAAATAAACAAATGGAACCTAATGAAACAAAAGCTTTTGCACAGCAAAGGAAACAATAAACAAGACAAAAAGACAACCCCCAGAATGGGAGAAAATATTTGCCAATGAAGCAACTGACAAGGGATTAATCTCCAAAATATACAAACAGCTCATGAAGCTCAATATCAAAAAAACAAACAAACCAATCCAAAAATGGGCAGAAGACCTAAATAGATATTTCTCCAAAGAAGATATACAGAGTGCCAACAAACACATGAAAAGATGCTCAACATCATTAATCATTAGAGAAATGCAAATCAAAACTGCAATGAGGTATCACCTCACACCAGTCAGAATGACCATCATTAAAAAAATCTACAAACAATAAATGCTGGAGAGGGTGTAGAGAAATGGGAACCCTCCTACACTGTTGGTGGGAATGTAAATTGATACAGCCGCTATGGAGAACAATATGGAGTTTCCTTAAAAAACTAAAAATAGAACTACCATCTCAGTATAATTTCTAAATCGCTTTCACTGAGTCAGATTTTAGAGTTAAATTGTCAGCTTTCACTTCGGAATGACATAAGAAAGACTCTCATGAATCATTTGCTGGGTTTTCCTAAAGTCCGTAGCTACTACACCTCACTGTCTGGCTCACATAAAGCAGTTGTAAATTAATTCACTGAAAGTCAACTCGGGGAAGGTCTAGTCTGCAAGGTTGCTTTTTTTTAACTGTTGCATTTTTATTAACTAGTACTCTTTTTGTTTTTACAACATCATTATAAGGACTTTTTCAGTTGTCTTCACCCTAGCTCCCCACTGTTGTAGAGGGTTGGGGGGTCAAAGAGAAGAGACACTCGATTTCTAGGCATCTATCCAGAGCACGCCTCAAATAGGTGTGGTCCTGGTCTTCCATTTGATTTTTCTCTTACTCCCATCTTTTCTGTCCCTCTTTTCTCTTTCCTACCCTCACAACCTAGCTCTGAGACTTTTTTAAAATTAATTTTTATTGGAGTAGAGTTGATTTACAATGCTGTTAGTTTCAGGTGTACAGCAGTTATACATATACATATATCGACTCTTTTTTTAGATTCTTTTCCATACAGGCCATTACAGAGTATTGAGAAGAGTTCCCTGTGCTATACAGTAGGTCCTTATTAGTTATCTATTTTTTATATAATAGCATGTAGCTCTGAGTCTTGATAGGTATCTACCAGGTTTCACTGTGTTCCAGACCCACACTGTTCCTTTTTAACATAAATATTATCATGTTTAAAAACTGCATGAAGAGAAGACGCCTTCAAGATGGTGGAGGAGTAAGACGCGGAGATCACCTTCCTCCCCACAAATACATCAGAAATACATCTACATGTGGAACAACTCCTACAGAACACCTACTGAACGCTGGCAGAAGACCTCAACTTCCCAAAAGGCAAGAAACTCCCCACATACCTGGGTAGGGCAAAAGAAAAAAGAAATAACAGAGACAAAAGAATAGGGACGGGACCTGCACCAGTGGGAGGGAGCTGTGAGGGAGGAAAGGTTTCCACACACTAGGAGCCCCTTCGTGGGCGGAGACTGCGGGTGGCGGAGGGGGAAGCTTCGGCGCCACGGAGGAGAGCGCAGCCACAGGGGCGCGGAGGGCAAAGCGGAGAGATTCCCACACAGAGGATCGGTGCCGAGCAGCGCTCACCAGCCCGAGAGGCTTGTCTGCTCAGCCGCCGGGGCGGGCGGGGCTGGGAGCTGAGGCTCGGGCTGCGGTCGGATCGCAGGGAGAGGACTGGGGTTGGCGGCGTGAACACAGCCTGAAGGGGCTAGTGCACCACAGCTGGCTGGGAGGGAGACCGGGAAAAAGTCTGCAGCTGCCGAACAGGCAAGAGACCATTGTTTCCTGGTGCGCGCAAGGAGAGGGGATTCAGAGAGCCGCCTAAACGAGCTCCAGAGACGGGCGCGAGCCGCAGCCATCAGCGCGGACCCCAGAGACGGGCATGAGATGCTGGGGCTGCTGCCGCCGCCACCAAGAAGCCTGTGTGTGAGCACAGGTCACTCTCCACACCGCCCCTCCCGGGAGCCGGTGCAGCCCGCCACTGCCAGGCTCCCGTGATCCAGGGACAACTTCCCCGGGAGAACGCATGGCGCGCCTCAGGCTGCTGCAACGTCACGACGCCTCTGCCGCTGCAGGCTCGCCCCGCCTCCTCCGTACCCCTCCCTCCCCCCGGCCTGAGTGAGCCAGAGCCCCCAAAGCAGCTGCCCCTTTAACCCCGTCCTGTGTGAGCAAAGAACAGACGCCCTCAGGCGACCTACACGCAGAGGCGGGTCCAAATCCAAAGCTGAACTGGGGAGATGTGCGAACAAAGAAGAGAAAGGGAAATCTCTCCCAGCAGCCTCAGGAGCAGCGGATTAAATCGCCACAATCAACTTGATGTACCTGCACCTGTGGAATACCTGAATAGGCAACAAACAGTATGGTACTGGCACAAAAACAGAAATATAGATCAATGGAACAGGATAGCAAGCCCAGAGATATACCCATACACATATGGTCACCTTATCTTTGATAAAGGAGGCAAGCATATACAATGGAGAAAAGACAGCCTCTTCAATAAGTGGCACTGGGAAAACTGGACAGCTACATGTAAAAGAATGAAATTAGAACACTCCCTAACACCATACACAAAAATAAACTCAAAATGGATTAAGACTTAAATGTAAGACCAGACACTATAAAACTCTTAGAGGAAAACATAGGCAGAACACTCTATGACATAAATCACAGCAAGATCCTTTTTGACCCACCTCCTAGAGAAATGGAAAGAAAAACAAAAATAAACAAATGGGACCTAATGAAACTTAAAAGCTTTCGCACAGCAAAGGAAACCATAAACAAGACCAAAAGACAACCCTCAGAATGGGAGAAAATATTTGCAAATGAAGCAGCTGACAAAGGATTAATCTCCAAAATATACAAGCAGCTCTTGCAGCTCAATATCAAAAAAACAAACAGCCCAATCCAAAACTGGGCAGAAGACCTAAATAGACATTTCTCCAAAGAAGATATACAGATTGCCAACAAACACATGAAAGGATGCTCAACATCACTAATCATTAGAGAAATGCAAATCAAAACAACGAGGTATCACCTCACACCAGTCAGAATGGGCATCATTGGAAAATCTACAAACAACTGCTGGAAAGGGTGTGGAGAAAAGGGAACCCTCCTACACTGTTGGTGGGAATGTAAATTGATACAGCCACTGTGGAGAACAGTATGGAGGTTTCTTAAAAAACTAAAAATAAAACTACCATACGACCCAGCAATCCCACTACTGGGCATATACCCTGAGAAAACCATAATTCAAAAAGAGTCATGTACCACAATGTTCACTGCAGCTCTATTTACAATAGCCAGGACATGGAAGCAACCTAAGTGTCCATCAACAGATGAATGGATAAAGAAGATGTGGCACACATATACAATGGAATATTACTCAGCCATAAAAAGAAACGAAATTGAGTTATTTCTAGTGAGGTGGATGGACCTAGAGTCTGTCATACAGAGTGAAGGAAGTCAGAAAGAGAAAAACAAATACCATATGCTAACACATATATATGGAATCTAAAAAAAAAAAAAAAAAAAAAAGAGTGGTTCTGAAGAACCTAGGGCAGGACAGGAATAAAGACGTAGAGAATGGACTTGAGGACACAGGGAGGGGGAAGGGTAAGCTGGGACTAAGTGAGAGAGTGGCATGGACATATATACACTACCAAATGTAAAATAGATAGCTACTGGGAAGCAGCTGCATAGCACAAGGGGATCAGCTCGGTGCTCTGTGACCACCTAGAGAGGTGGGATAGGGAGGGTGGGAGGGAGACGCAAGAGGGAGGAGATATGGGGATATATGTATATGTATAGCTGATTCACTTTGTCATACGGCAGAAACTAACACACCATTGTAAAACAATTATACTCCAGTAAAGATGTTAAAAAAAAATTACTATAAATAAATAAATAAATAACTGCATGAAGATTGGACTTCTACTTCTGGGAAGAAGGAGTAAATAAACTTTTCCCTATTCCCCCTCTAAGTATAACTAAAAACCCCTGTATGTCATATATAAAACAAGGGTAAGATCTTTTCTGGTAGGTTCCAGTTTCTGACACATAATGGGGCACATCTTTAAATCTGATGCTAAATTAGTTTTCCTAATTAAAACTTTTTATCCTCTTTAAAATGATTTCACTAAGATTTTTACATTTTTTAATCTATTGGTAACATATATATATGACTCTCTGGAGGTGGAATGATATGGTATAGGTAAAAATCTTGTAGAGATATGTGATGGTTTGTTATAAAGGGGCAATATTTAAAAAGCATTGTCGCTCATAATTAAACATAGTGTTTGGCCCTCTTAGCAAAGAAGAGTCAATTTTCAGTTAATATAATAGGTTCAGGCCTTTGATTCTTCAGTGTTTTAATGACCAGAAGTTGAAGCCAAAATATTTTGGCATACTTCATCAAGATGATCAAAAGACACAGATGACAGCATTCACAATCTAAATGTTCTCCAGGTTTTATTCAACCTCTGAGAAGTCCTCTAACTGCAGGAATACGATAACTCCAATCTACAGACCTATCCTCTTGGCTTTTTGTCAGGGTTTCCCTTTTGCAAAATTAAATGGGTTAAACTGGCTAGCTGTTCAGCCATTCTTCTTCCTGGGCACTCAGCTGGACTACAATTTCCAGACTCCTTTGCCCTTAGGCATGTCATGTGACTGAGTTCTAGCCAATGGAATTGGAAGAAAGAGCTGTGTGACACCCCTAGGCCTGGACCAGTTTACCACTTGATCCCTTAGGTTCTTGTCGCCTCTAGCTTCATGTACAGTCACTTAGAAGCCACACATGAAAGATGGTAGAGTCACAGAATGGAAGGAATCTGGATCCTGGAATCGTAGCTTAGGAAAACAGCTGCTTGCCAATCAGAAACACTTGTTTTAGACTTCCTATGAACAAGAAATAAATTTCTCTTGGATTTAGCGACTGAAATTTGTGGGTTTATCTGTTATAGCAGTTACCACTATGCTAAATAATGCAGAAGGTTTTACCTTCCGTACCTGCCCCCCTACCCATCCCCCGCTTTGTTCATGCTTCCCCTCTTCAACACCCTCCTTCTTTCCTTTATTCCCACACAGGTCACCACCCAGTCTCCAGCTCCTGAGCCTGGGCAGGCTTGAGGGCAATGCCCCTTCAGGCCCCAGAGAGCTCTCCTTTTCCAATGTTGCACATGAGGCATCTTTGGAAGGAAGAGGGTTGATTGAGTCCTTGCTGAGGAAGAATTCAAGCCCAGCCTGAGCTCCTGGGAGCAGAAAGAAGGCCGGAAATGAGAAAGGTGGAGCCCTGGGTCCCACACAGACCCTGAGGGCTGGAGGCAATTCTGCACACCTTTGTGGCCGCAGTTCATGCCTGCAGGCAGAGGCTTGCCAGACATCCAAGAAAGAGAAGCCTAACCCCTGGGCTCAGGTGGGGTGCACTTCTTCAGGCAGGGTTGTTATTATCTGGGCCGTGGGCTTAAGACTGCTGAGATTTCCTCTTCTTTTTCTTTCCGGAACCACCTTGTCGACCTCCTGTTGTGAACCTATGAAAAGAAAACCACAAAACAAACAAAACCAAAAACCACACCTCTCTGCTACAGGGGAAGCTAGTCAACCTTTAAATTAGAAAGCCCGAGTTGCTGATACTCTGCCTCTGACTATTCTGCGTGAGCCTGGCTCCCTGCCATTAGGAGTGATTCAGGAACTCTGTCTTAAGAAAGAAGGGTCTGGAACAAAAAGAGACAAGGGAGACAGAGAAAACACAGCGGACCATGAAAAGAAGCCAGGATGAGGAAAAAAGAGGAAAGATGCAGTCTTACTTTTGTCACTGCTGGAGACACAGGAGAGAAACGAGCTTTGAAATGACCTGACTGTTTTTAGTTGTGCGTGTGTAGATGACAAATGTCAGGTGAAATGCAGTTTTTCAGTAATAGTTTTGAGAATAAAGGTGATGGGTTCTTTTTTAAAGAGTAGCCGATACATAGTAGGTGCTTAATACATTGTAAATAAAGGAATATCAAAAAGAAACCAAAGCAATTTTTTTTTTAACAAACCAAAAATGGAAAATTGCTACTTCTCATATGACTTCAAGATATTCTTTAAATTCCTCGGAGGGTGATACCAATAATATCTTTTTATATCAAGAAATCTCATTAACAACGTTTGATATGGGCAAATTCATTTTAGTACCATTTTGTTCGTAAATCAGAGGCTGGATTGGCATAGAAGGTGATTCAAAATTCATAATTTAAGCAGATTTGGCCAGTTATCACGTAGACTGAATAATCTTCCTTTCCTCATGGAGCTAAAATAAAACCCTTTTGGTTTAGTTTCTGTCATTTTTCTTTGGTGCTTTGATTGGAACCTACTATTATTTCTTCTGTTCTGCTTTGTTATAGTTTCTTACCTCGCCTCAACCTCTTATATTGAAATATAAACCCATTTCAATCTAAAAGAAGAAGAAGAAATACAACTTTACCCAGTCAAGAGGCAGAGGAGACTTACTTTAAGTAAATAACACAACATTCCAGTGCATGGTCAATATTACACCACAGCAGATACACTAGTACCAGAATAAGTATTGCAGACCAAGGACAAGCCTAGGCAAAAACCAAAGCAGATGGCTTCTATCGTAACCCATCGAGAAGAACCATGGAAGTATGACGTATTGGCCTTGAATACTAATCCTAAATCCAATGATAATTAAATAGCTGCATGGCCCTGGGTTAGTTAGCTCTCAGCACGTCATTTCCTCACCTGTAAAATCAGAAGTTTTGAAAGGTTCCAAGTTCCCTCCAGTGAAGGAGTTGACTCAACCCAGTTTGTACCTTCGGAATCTTTGCCTAAAATAGAAATATTCCTTCCAGCTTTGACATAGGAAGCATTTCATTTGTTTGCACAAGATACTCACAACCAGATTTGGGGTCTCCAGAGAATGAGTCATTAAAAAGAGATTTGTGAAAAACCATACAATGTAAGAAGCGAAACGTGCGTTTTCTCTGCTTTGTGACTGTCTAAATTGACAGCATTGGGAAGGTCATGTTAAATACGTTTCTGTGAACATAATGTTAATATGTGCATGTGTAACGTATGTTATGTCATATAGCACTCTAGTTAGCTTTCTCCCTTGCCTGTCCATCCTGCCTTCCTCCTTAATATAAATCATTATTCTCCCTATTATGCACTGTGGACGAGACCAAAAATGATTTAGACAAAGGCTCACCTTTCAGATGCTTATAGCTGAGAAGGTTTATGTGTGTGTGAGTATACATTGTCCATTTATATATGTAAATATATTTTTACTTGGCATTTTATATATATATATATATTTGATATAGTTACCTGATGTGTGTGTGTGTATAAATCTTCTCATCTATAAGCATCTTATATAAGCAAATATATAAAAGAGAGAGAGAGAGAAAAGGTAGGAAGTTATTTCCAGGTAAGGGATGAAAATGATCCTAACTTAGCCTGATGACTGTAGCAGTGGGGATGGGTCAGCAGGTATGAGGACTAACTCTACAGTGTTTGACAACCTGGCACAAAGGTGAGTAATTGCGGGGAAAGGACCGCTATTGAGCCCCAGGGCCCGGGAGGATGATGGAGTCCCCACCAGCGTTCGGTTTAGAAGGATGTGTGATGAGGTGAGGTCAGGGCGGAGTACACTCGAGGAACACACACAATCAACAGAAGCACAGACAGAGTCGCTTGGGGTGGAGAGACTTGAGCACTTCATCCCCCCCCCCCCTCCATGTTCTGGAATATTACAAAATGGAAAAATACCAAAACAGAGTATATGTAAAATTTTCTGTATGAAAAATTAATGCTTTTAAAAACACATATAAATCAGAACTACTTTTTGTATGACCATGGAGATAATGTCAAAAAGCCTACATTTGCAGTGGAAGAGGAAGCCCTTAGTCAATTCTAAATGTGGCCAAGAAGGAAAGCCAGTGCATGACGGTGGCTGGGGCTCTCGGAAGCAAGGAGGAATTGGCTAGTGACTTGGTAAAGCAATGTGAATGATTTAAGTGGCTGTTCTCTAAGTATTTAAAACAATTGTGAATTGGCTTAAGAAGGTTGACATTATTGCCAAATTTATTACTTGTATTTTTTAATTAACTTGCTTTTGTTTTATTTATGTGAAATTACTTTTTTTGACTGAAGTATAGTTGATTTACAATGTTATCTTAGTTTTACGTGTACAGCAAAATGATTCAGTTATATATATTCTTTTTCAGACTTTTTCCATTATAGTTTATTACAAGATATTGAATATAGATCTCTGTGCTATACAGTAGGACGTTGCTGGTTACCTATTTTATGTATAGTACTGTGTATCTGTTAATCAGAAACTCCAAATTTATATCCCCCCCTCCTTTTCCCTTTGGTAACCAAAGTTTGTTTTCTATTGCCTGTGAGTCTGTTTTATAAATAAGTTCATTTGGATCAATTTTTTAGATTCCACATATAAGGGATATCATATGAAATTGTCTTTCTCTGTCTGACTTACCTCACTTACTATGTTAGTCTCTAGGTCCACCCGTGTTGATTCAAATGGCATTATTTCATTCTTTTTTATGGCTGAGTAATATTCCATTGTGTGTGTGTGTGTGTGTGTGTGTGTGTGTGTGTGTATTCCATATATGTATATATATATTCCATTCATCTGTCAATGGGCATTTAGATTTCTTCCATGTCTTGGCTATTGTAAACAGTGCTGCCATGAACATTGGGGTGCATGTATCTTTTTGAATTAGTTTTCATCTTTTCTGGATATATGCTCAGGAGTGGGGTTGCTGGATCATATGGTAATTCTATTTTTAGTTTTTTAAGGAACATCCATACTGTTCTCCATAGTGCATGTACCAATTTATATTCCCATCAACAGCATAGGAGGGTTCCCTTTTCTCCACACCCTCTCCAGCATTTATTATTTGTAGACTTTTTGATGATGGCCTTTCTGAGAGGTATGAGGTGTTACCTCATTATATGTTTGATTTGCATTTCTCTAATAATTAGCGATGTTGAGCATCTTTTCACGTGCCTCTTATTCACTATATGTCTTCTTTAGAGAAATCTCAACTTTGATCTTCTGCCCATTTTTTGATAGGTTGATTTTTTTTTTTGATATTGAACTGTATGAGCTCTGTATATTTTGGAAATTAATTCCTTGTCGGTAGCATTGTTTGCAAATATTT
Organism: Balaenoptera ricei; assembly: GCF_028023285.1. Taxonomy (NCBI): domain Eukaryota; kingdom Metazoa; phylum Chordata; class Mammalia; order Artiodactyla; family Balaenopteridae; genus Balaenoptera; species Balaenoptera ricei. Next base: position 88,120,174 of record NC_082650.1, on the reverse strand, counting down.
TCTCCCATTCTGTAGGTTGCTTTTTCATTTTTTGATAGTTTCCTTTGCTGTACAAAGCTTTTAAGTTTAATTAGGTCTCATTTGTTTATTTTTGTTTTTGTTTTCATTACTGTAGGAGGTGGATCCAAAAAGATATTGCTGTGATTTACGTCAAAGAGTGTTCTGCCTAGGTTTTCCTCTAGGAATTTTACAGTATCTGGTCTTACATTTAGGTCTTTAATCCATTTGAGTTTACTTTTGTATATGGTGTTAGAGAATGCCTTAGTTTATTCTTTTATATGTAGGTGTCCAGTTTTCCCAGCACCACTTATTGAAGAGATTTTCTTTTCTCCATTGTATAATCTTGACTCCTTTGTCATAGATTATTTGACCATAAGTGCATGGGTATATTTCTGGGCTTTCTATCCTGTTCCATTGATCTACGTGTCTGTTTTTGTGCCACTACCATACTCTCTTTATTACTCTAGCTTTGTAAGAGTATAGTCTGAAGTCAGGGAACCTGATTCCTCCAGCTCCATTCTTCTTTCTCAAGATTGTTTTGGTGATTTGGAGTCTTTTGTGTTTCCATACAAATTTTAAAATTATTTGTTCTAGTGAAGAATGCCATTGGTAATTTGACAGGGATTGCATTGAATCTGTAGATTGCCTTGGGTAGTATGTTCATTTTAATAATATTGATTCTTCCAATCCAAGAAAATGGTATATCTTTCCATCTCTTCATGTTGTCTTCAATTTCGTTCATCAGCATCTTATAGTTTTTGGATTACAGGTCTTTTGCGTCCTTAGGTAGGTTTATTCCTAGGGATTTTATTCTTTTCGATGCAATAGTAAATGGGGTTGTTTCCTTAATTTCTCTTTCTGATAGTTCATTGTTAGTTTATACAAATGCAACAGATTTCTGTATATTAATTTTGTATCCTGCAATTTTACCAAATTCATTGAGCTCTAACAGTTTTTTGGTGGTGACTTTAGGATTTTCTGTGTATAGTATCATGTCATCTGCAAAGAGTGACAGTTTTACTTCTTCCTTTCATATATGGATTCCTTTTATTTCTTTTTCTTCTCTGATTGCTGTAGCTAGGACTTCCAAAACTATGTTAAATAAAAGTGGCGAGAGTGGACATCCTTGTCTTATTCCTGATCTTAGAGGAAATGCTTTCAGCTTTTCGCTGCTGAGTATGATGTTAGCTATGGGTTTGTCATATATGGTCTTAATTTTGTTGAGGTATGTTTCCTCTATGCCCACTTTCTAGAGAGTTCTTATCATAAATGGATGTTGGATATTGTCAAAAGCTTTTTCTGCATCTATTGAGGTGATCATATGGTTTTAATTCTTCAGTTTGCTAACTTGGTGTATCATATTGATTGATTTCAGATATCAAACAATTCTTGCATCCCTGGGATAAATCACACTTGATCATGGTCTATGATCCTTTTAATATATTGTTGGATTCAGTTTGCTATTATTTGGTTGAGGATTTTTGTATCTATGTTCATCAGTGATATTTGGCCTGTAATTTTCTTTTCTTGTGATATCTCTTCCTGGTTTTGGTATCAGGGTGATGCTGGCTTCATGAAAATGAGTTCAGAAGTGTTTTGTCCTCCACAAATTTTTAGAATAGTTTCAGAAGGTTAAGTGTTAACTCTTCTCTAAATGTTTAGTAGAATTCACCTGTGAAGCAACTGATCCTGGACCTTTGTTTGGTGGGAGTGTTTTTTATTACTGATTCAATTTCAATATTGGTAATTGGTCTGTTCATATTTTCTTTCTTTCTGGTTCAGTCTTGGAAGGTTATACCTTTCTAAGAATTTGTCCATTTCTTCTAATTTGTACATTTTTTTGGCATATACTTGCTCATAGTAGTCTCTTATGATCCTTTGTATTTCTGTGGTGTTGGTTGTTTCTTCTTTTTCTTTTCTAATTTATTGATTTGGGCCCTCTCCCTTTTTTTTCTTGATGAGTCTGGCTAAAGGTTTATCAATTTTGTTTATCATTTCAAAGAACCAGCTTTTAGCTTTGTCGATCTTTTCTATTGTTTTTATAAGTCGCTATTTCATTTATTTCTGCTCTGATCTTTATGATTTCTTTCCTTCTGCTAACTTTGGATTTTCTTTGTTCTTCTTTCTTTAGTTCCTTTAGGCATAAGCTTGGATTGTCTATTTGAGATTTTTCTTGTTTCCTGAAGTAAATTTGTATCACTATAAACATCGCTCTTAGAACTGCTTTTGCCACATCCCATAGGTTTTGGTTCATTGTGTTTTTGCTTTCATTTGTCTCTAGTATTTTCTATTTCCTCTTTGATTTCTTCAGTGATCCACTGGCTGTTTAATAACACATTGTTTTGCCTCCACATATTTGTGTGTGTGTGTGTGTTTTTTAACATCTTTATTGGAGTATAACTGCTTTACAATGGTGTGTTAGTTTCTGCTTTATAACAAAGTGAATCAGTTATACATATATATATATCCCCATATCTCTTCCCTCTTGCATCTGACTCCCTTCCACCCTCCCTATCCTACCCCTCTAGTTGGTCACAAAGCACTGAGCTGATCTCCCTGTGCTATGCAGCTGCTTCCCACTAGCTATCTATTTTACATTTGGTAGTGTATATATGTCCATGCCACTCTCTCTCTTTGTCCCATCTTACCCTTCCCCCTACCCATATCCTCAACTCCATTCTCTAGTAGGTCTGTATCTTTATTCCCATCTTGCCCCTAGGTCCTTCATGACCATTTTTTGTTTGTTTTTTAGATTCCAAATATATGTGTTAGCATACGGTATTTGTTTTTCTCTTTCTGACTTACTTCACTCTGTATGACAGACTCTAGGTCCATCCACCTCACTACAAATAACTCAGTTTCATTTCTTTTTATGACAGAGTAATATTCCATTGTATATATGTGCCACATCTTCTTTATCCATTCATCTGTCAATGGACACTTAGGTTGCTTCCATGTCCTGGCTATTGTAAATAGAGCTGCAATGAACATTGTACTACATGACTCTTATTGAATTATGGTTTTCTCAGGGTATGTGCCCAGTGGTGGGATTGCTGGGTCATATGGTAGTTCTAGTTTTAGTTTTTTAAGGAACCTCTATACTGTTCTCCATAGTGGCTGTATCAATTTACATTCCCACCAACAGTGCAAGAGGGTTCCCTTTTCCCCACACCCTCTCCAGCATTTATTGTTTGTAGATTTTTTGATGATGGCCATTCTGACTGGTGTTAGATGATATCTCACTGTAGTTTTGATTGGCATTTCTCTAATGATTAATGACATTGAGCATTCTTTCATGTGTTTGTTGGCAATCTGTATATCTCCTTTGGAGAAATGTCTATTCAGGTCTTCTGCCCATTTTTGGGTGGGGTTGTTTGTTTTTTTGATATTGAGCTGCATGAGCTGCTTCTGATCTGATTTTTATGACTTCTTTTCTTCTGCTAACTTTGGATTTTTTTGTTCTTCTTTCTCTAATTGCTTTAGATGTAAGGTTAGGTTGTTTATTTGAGATGTTTCTTATTTCTTAAGGTAGGATTGTATTGCTATAAATTTCCCTCTTAGAACTGCTTTTGCTGCATCTCATAGGTTTTGGGTCATCATGTTTTCATTGTCATTTGTTTCTAGGTAATTTTTGATTTCCTTTTTGATTTCTTCAATGATCTCTTGGTTATTAAGTAGTGTATTGTTTAGCCTCCATGTGTTTGTATTTGTTACAGATTTTTTCCTGTAATTGTTATCTAGTCTCATAGTGTTGTGGTTGGAAAAGATACTTGATACAATTTCAATTTTCTTAAATTTACCAAGGCTTGATTTGTGACCCAAGATATGATCTATCCTGGAGAATGTTCCATGAGCACTTGAGAACAAAGTGTATTCTGTTGTTTTTGGATGGACTGTCCTATAAATATCAATTAAGTCCATCTTGTTTAATGTATCATTTAAAGCTTGTGTTTCCTTATTTATTTTCATTTTGGATATCTGTCCATTGGTGAAAGTGGGGTTTTAAAGTCCCTACAATGATTGTGTTACTGTCGATTTCCCCTTTTATGGCTGTTAGCATTTGCCTTATGTATTGATGTGCTCCTATGTTGGGTGCATAAATATTTACAATTGTTATATCTTCTTCTTGGATTGATCTCTTGATCATTATGTAGTGTCCTTCTTAGTCTCTTGTAATAGTCTTTGTTTTAAAGTCTATTTTGTCTGATATGAGAATTGCTACTCCAGCTTTCTTTTGATTTCCATTTGCATGGAATATCTTTTTCCATCCCCTTACTTTCAGTCTGTATGTGTCCCTACGTCTGAAGTGGGTCTCCCGTAGACAGCATATATATGGGTCTTGTTTTTGTATCCATTCAGCCAGTCTATGTCTTTTGGTTGGAGCATTTAATCCATTTACATTTAAGGTAATTATCAATATGTATGTTCTTATTAACATTTTCTTAATTGTTTTTGCTTTGTTATTGTAGGTCTTTTCCTTCTCTTGTGTTTCCTGCCTACAGAAGTTCCTTTAGCATTTGTTGTAAAGCTGGTTTGTTTGTGCTGAATTCTCTTAGCTTTTGCTTCTCTGTCAAAGTTTTAATTTCTCTGTCAAATCTGAATGAGATCCTTGCTGGGTAGAGTAATCTTGGTTGTAGGTATTTCCCCTTCATCACTTTAAGTATGTCCTGACACTCCTTTCTGGCTTGCAGAGTTTCTGCTGAAAGATCAGCTGTTAACCTTATGCGATTCCCTTGTATGTTATTTGTTGTTTTTCCCTTGCAGGTTTTAATATTGTTTCTTTGTATTTAATTTTTGATAGTTAGATTAATATGTGTCTTGGCATGTTTCTCCTTGGATTTATCCTGTATGGGACTCTCTGTGCTTCCTGGACTTGATTAACTATTTCCTTTCCCATATTAGGGAAGTTTTCAACTATAATCTCTTCAAATATTTTCTCAAGCCCTTTCTTTTTCTCTTCTTCTTCTGGGACCCCTATAATTTGAATGTTGGTGCATTTAATGTTTTCCCAGAGGTCTCTGAGACTTTCCTCAATTCTTTTCATTCTTTTTTCTTTATTCTGCTCTGCAGTAGTTATTTCCACCATTTTATCTTCCAGGTCACTTATCCGTTCTTCTGTCTCAGTTATTCTGCTATTGATCCCTTCTAGAGAATTTTTAATTTTATTTATTGTATTGTTCCTCACTGTTTGTTTGCTCTGTAGTTCTTTTAGGTCCTTGTTAAACGTTTCTTGTATTTTCTCCATTCTATTTCCAAGATTTTGGATCATCTTTACTGTCATTATTCTGAATTCTTTTTCAGGTAGACTGCCTATTTCCTCTTCATTTGTTAGGTCTGGTGGGTTTTTACCTTGCTCCTTCGTCTGCTCTGTGTTTCTTTGTCTTCTCATTTTGCTTAACTTACTGTCTTTGGGGTCTCCTCTTTGCAGGCTGCAGGTTCGTAGTTCCCGTTGTTTTTGGTATCTGTCCCCAGTGGCTAAGGTTGGTTCAGTGGGTTGTGTGAGCTTCCTGGTGGAGGGGACTAGTGCCTGTGTTCTGGTGGATGAGGCTGGGTCTTGTCTTTCTGGTAGGCAGGTCCACGTCTTGTGAGTGTTTTGGGGTGTCTGTGGCCTTATTATGATTTTAGGCAGCCTCTCTTCTAATGGGTGGGGTGTGTTCCTGTCTTCCTAGTTGTTTGGCTTAGGGTGTCCAGCACTGTAGCTTGTTGGTCGTTGAGTGGAGCTGGGTCTTGGCATTGAGATGGAGATCTCTGGGAGATTTTCGCCATTTGATGTTACATGGAGCTGGCAGGTCTCTTGTGGACCAATGTCCTGAGCTTGGCTCTCCCACCTCAGAGACAAAGCCCTGACGCCTGGCTCAAGCACCAAGAACTTGTCATCCACACAGCTCAGAATAAAAGAGAGAAAAGAAAGAAAGAAAGAAAGAAAGAAAGAAAGAAAGAAAGAAAGAGGATAAAATAAAATAAAAGTTATTAAAATAAAAAATAAAAAATAATTATTAAAAAAAATTTTTTTAATAGTTAAAAAAAAAAGAAAGAAGAGAGCAACCAAACCAAAAAACAAATCCACCAATGATAACAAGTGCTAAAAACTATACTAAAAAATAAAAAAATAAAAAAAAAGACGGACAGACCGAACCCTAGGGCAAATGGTAAAAGCAAAGCTATACAGACAAAAATCACACACAGAAGCATACACATACACACTCACAGAAAGAGAAAAAGGGAAAAATATATATATATCATTGTTCCCAAAGTCCACCTCCTCAATTTGGGATGACTCGTTGTCTATTCAGATATTCCACAGATGCAGGGTACATCAAGTTGATTGCGGAGATTTAATCCGCTGCTTCTGAGGCTGCTGGGAGAGATTTCCCTTTCTCTTCTTTGTTCGCACAGCTCCTGGGGTTCAGCTTTGGCTTTGGCACTGCCTCTGCGTGTAGGTCGCCTGAGGGCATCTGTTCTTTGCTCACACAGGACAGGGTTAAAGGAGCAGCTGCTTCGGGGGCTCTGGCTCACTCAGGCTGGGGGGAGGGAGGGATACGGATGCGGGGTGAGCCTGCGGCGTCAGAGGCCGGTGTGACGTTGCAGCAGCATGAGGTGCGCCGTGTGTTCTCCCGGGGAAGTTGTCCCTGGATCACGGGACCCTGGTGGTGGCAGGCTGCACAGGCTCCCGGGAGGGGCAGTGTGGAGAGTGACCTGTGCTCGCACACAGGCTTCTTGGTGGCGGCAGCAGCAGCCTTAGCGTCTCATGCCCGTCTCTGGGGTCCACGCTGATCGCCGCGGCTCGCGCCCGTCTCTGGAGCTCATTTAGGCGGTGCTCTGAATCCCCTCTCCTCGCGCACCAGGAAACAGAGGCAAGAAAAAGTCTCTTGCCTCTCGGCAGCTGCAGACCTTTTCCCGGACTCCCTCCCGGCTAGCTGTGGCGCACTAACCCCTTCAGGCTGTGTTCATGCCGCCAACCCCAGTCCTCTCCCTGCAATCCGACCGAAGCCCGAGCCTCAGCTCCCAGCCACGCCCGCCCCGGCAGGTGAGCAGACAAGCCTCTCGGGCTGGTGAGTGCTGGTCGGCGCCGATTCTCTGTGCGGGAATCTCTCCGCTTTGCCCTCTGCACCCCTGTGGCTGCGCTCTCCTCCGTGGCTCTGAAGCTTCCCCCCTCCACCCCCCGTCTCCACCAGTGAAGGGGCTTCTAGTGTGTGGAAACCTTTCCTCCTTCATGGCTCCCTCCCAGAGGTGCAGGTCCTGTCCCTATTCTTTTGTCTCTGTTTTTTCTTTTTTCTTTTGCCCTACGCAGGTACGTGGGGAGTTTCTTGCCTTTTGGGAGGTCTGAGGTCTTCTGCCAGCGTTCAGTGGGTGTTCTGTAGGAGTTGTTCCACAAGTAGATGTATTTCTGATGTATTTGTGGGGAGGAAGGTGATCTCCATGTCTTACTCTTCCGTCATCTTGACCCTCCTCCCATATTTGTGTTTTTCACAGTTATTTTCTTGTAGTTGATTTCTACTCTCATGGCATAATTTTCGTAAAAGATTCTTAGTATGATTTCAGTTTTCCTAAATTTACCAAGGCTTGCTTTGTGGCCCAGCATGTGGTCAGTCCTGGAGAATGTTCCATGTGCACTTGAAAAGAATGTGTATTCTGCGGCTTTTGGATGGAATGCTATATAAATATATAAGTTAAGTCCATTTGGTCTAATGGGTCACTTAAGACCTGTGTTTCCTTATTGATTTTCTGTCTGAATTGTCTGTCCTTTGATGTAAGCGTGGTGTTAAAGCCCCCCACTATTACTGTGTTACTGTTGATTTCTCCTTTTATATAGGTTAATATTTGCCTTATATATCGAGACACTCCTATGCTGGGTGCATATATATTTACAATTGTTATATCTTCTTGGATTGATCCCTTGATCATTATATAGTGTCCTTCTTTGTCCCTTGTAACAGTCTTTATTTTAAAGTCTATTTCATCTGATATAAGCATTGTTACTCCAGCTTTCTTTTGATTTCCATTTGCATGGAATACATTTTTTCATCCCCTCACTTTCAGTCTGTATGTGTCTCTAGATCTGAAGTGGGTTTCTTGTAGGCAGCATGTATACAGGTCTTGTTTTTTTATCCATTCAGCCACTCTGTGTCTTTTGGCTGGTACATTTAATCCATTTACATTTAAGGTAATTATAGGTGTGTGCTCTTATTGCCATTTTGTTACTTGTTTTGAATTTGTTTTTTGTCTTTTTTCCCCCCTTATTCTTTTGTTCTCTTCTCTGTGATTTGATGACTATCTGTAGTGTTATGTTTGGATTCTTTTTTGTGTGTATAACTATTATAGATTTTTTGGTTTGTGGTTATCATGAGGTTTTTGTATAACAGTCTATATATACACATGCCTATTTTAAGTTGCTGATCTCTTAATTTCATGTGCATTTTAAATACCCTGCATCTGTACCTTCCTCCCCTCATGATTACTGTTTATGATATCATATTTTGCATCTAATTGTTTTGTATATCCCTTAATTGCTTATTGTGGATACAGATGATTTTACTACTTTTGTCTTTTAACCTCCCTCCTATCTTTGTGTGTGGATGATTTCCTACATTTCTGTATGTTTACCTTTGCTGGTGATTTTTCATTTCATAATTTTCTTGTTTCTAGTTGTGGCCTTTTCTTTTTTGCGTAGAACAGTCCTTTAACCTGTGTTGTAAAGCTGGTTTGGTGGTGCTCAATTCTTTAAGCTTTTGCTTGTCTGTAAAGCTTTTGATTTCTCTATCAAATCTGAAAGAAAGCCTTGCTGGGTAGAGTATTCTTGGTTGCAGGTTTTCCCTTTGCTTCACTTTAAATATATCATGCCATTCCTTTCTGGCTTTCAGAGTTTCTGCTGAAAAACCAGCTGATAGCCTTATGGGAGTTCCCTTGTATGTTACTTGTTGCTTTTCCCCTGCTGCTTTTAGTGTTCTCTCTTTATCTTTAATTTGTCATTTTGATTATAATGTGTCTTGTTGTGTTCCTCTTTGGGTTAATCCTGTTTGGGACCCTGTGCTTCATGAACTTGGGTGACTGTTTCCTTTCCCAGATTTGAGAAATTTTCAGCTATTATCTGTTTAAGTATTTTCTCAGGCCCTTTCTCTCTCTCTTCTCCTTCCGGGACCCTTATAATGCAATTATCCATGTGTTTGATGTTGTCCCAGAGGTTTCTTAAATTGTCTTCATTTCTTTTTACTCTTTTTTCTTTTTTGTGTTCAGTGGCAGTATGAACTACTCTGTCTTCCAGCTCACTGATCCTTTTTTCTGTATTGTTTAGACTACTTTGATTCCTTATAGTGTATTTTTTGTTTCAGCTATTGTATTCTTCATTTCTGTTTGTTTGTTCTTTATGTTTTCTGACTCTTTGCTAAAAACTTCTAACTTCTCACTCTGTGCATCCATTCTCCTACCAAGTTCTTTTATCATCTTTACAAACATTACTCTGAACTCTTTCTCAGATAGATTGCCTCTCTCCACATCACTTAGTTCTTCTTCTGGGGTTTTATCTTGTTCCTTTGTCTGAAACATATTGCTCTGTTGCTTCATTTTGTCTAAGTTGCTATTTGCATTTTTTTTCAATTTATTTTTATTTGTTTATTTTGGCTGCATTGGGTCTTCGTTGCTGCACGTGGGCTTTCTCTAGTTGTGGCGAGTGGGGGCTACTTTTCGTTGCAGTGCACGGGCTTCTCACTGAGGTGGTTTCTCTTGTTGCAGAGCACAGGCTCTAGGCATGTGGGCTTCAGTAGTTGTGGCACACGGGCTCAGTAGTTGTGGCTCGCAGGCTCTAGAGTGCAGGCTCAGTAGTTGTGGCACATGGGCTTAGTTGCTCCGCGGCATGTGAGATCTTCCCAGACCAGGGCTCGAACCCGTGTCCCCTGCATTGGCAGGTGGACTCTTAACCACTGTGCCACCAGGGAAGCCCTGTATTTTTACATATGCGGTAGGTTAGTTACATTTCTCGAGCTTGGAGAAGTGGCTCTCTGTAGGAGGCATCCTATGCATCCCAGCGGTGTACCCCACACACACACACCGTCATCACCCAAGCTATATGCTCTAGGGGTTCCCCCTAAGGGGGCTGTGTGGGTCCTTCTATTTTGGTGGGCTGACTATGTAGAGGGTTTGGTAGGCTTGGTTGGCCCCTAATCTGGTTGGTTGCCAGGCCCTAACTTGTGCAGATGCTGTTGGCTGCTTTTTAGTACGGCCTGATCACAAGGCAGCTGGTTGCAGAATCCTATGTGGTCCTGGGGCTCGTGCTGGCTCACTAGTGGGTGGAGTCAGGGTCCCAAAGACTCCAGAGTTCTTGCCTGCCCACTGGCGGGCAGAAGCCAGATCCTCACAGGCAGAACTCATTCCTGGAGTCTGGCTGCAGGGACCAGGGATCCCAGAGCTCATTTCAGATCATTGGTGGGAGGAGTCGATTCCTGACACAGTTGGGTATGAGGTCCGCAGTGTCCCAAGCCTTACATTTGCCTGCTAGTGGTAGGGCCTGGACCTAGCTAGTCCCAGGGTAAGGTCTGGTTGGCTGTTGCTGGATTCTGTCCACAGGATGTGGGATCATAGTTTTCTGGCTTTTGGTTTCTGCCCCCTGGTGGATGAAGCTGAGTCTTGTCCCTCTGGGGTCAGGGCCATGTGTAGGGACGTGTCTAGAGTTGGCTGTGGGCTCATGAAGTCTTTAGGCAGCTTATCTGTTGATGGGTTGGAATGTGTCCCATCCGGTTAGTTGTTTGGCCTGAGGCATCCCAGCAGTGGAGTTTCAGACTTTTGGGTGGAACCAGGTCTTGGCATTAATAAGCCAAGATGGCAGCAGCCAGCAGCAGCATTCATGTGTTTGAATGTTTCCAAATATTGCTGTCACCAGTGTCTGTGTCACAAGAGTGAGCCACAGCTGCCCCCACTTCTCCAGGAGACTCTCCAAGACGAGCAGGTAGGTCTGGCCCAGGCTCCTATCAAATTACTGCTTTTGCCCTGGGTCTTGGTGTGCATGAGATTTTTGTATGTGCCCTTTAAGAGTGAAATCTCTATTTCCCCCAGTCCTGTAGGGCTCCTGCCATTAAGCTCTGCTGGCCTTCAAAGCCAGCTGTTCTGGGGTCTTGTCTTCCCAGTGCCAGACCCCCAGGATGGGGAGGCTGATATGGGGCTCAGAATTCTCACTCCTATCAGAGAACCTTTGCGATATAATTATTCTCCAGTGTGTGGGTTGCCCACTGGGGGATATGGGATCTGATTATATTGTGAGTCTGCTCCTCCTACCTGTCTCATTTTGGTTCCTTTTTTACGTCTTTAGTTGTAGAAGATCTTTTCTGGTAGGTTCCAGTTTTTTTCATGGATGGTTGTTCTGCAAATAGTTGTGATTTTGGTGTGTTCCTGAGAGGAGGTGAGATCAGGGTCTTTCTACTCTACCATCTTAGCTGCTTTCTCAAAATTACATAAAACACTGTCCCTTGAGATGTGTCTTCTAAAGATGTTTCCTCAAAATGATAATCCCATGGCTGCATAATGAGAAATAAGTGATGCTACAGACTTAGAAAACAAACTTATGGTTACCAGGGGAGAAGGGTGGGGAGAAGGGATAGATTGGGAGTTTGGGATTGACATGTACCCATTGCTGTATTTAAAATGGATAACCAACAAGGACCTACTGTAGAGCACAGGGAACTCTGCTCAGTATTCTGTAACAACCTAAATGGGAAAAGAGTTTGAAAAAGAATAGATACATGTATATGTATACCTGAATCACTTTGCTGTACACCTGAAACAAACACAACATTGTTAATCAACTATACTCCAATATAAAATAAAAAGTTTAAAAAAAGAGAACGAAGTGATGCCGTTGTCAACTGCAGTCAAGAAAGGTTGAAAATTTTACATCACTCTATTGAAAGATCACAGTACACATGGGAATACAAAGGGTCCTGAAATTCCTCCCATTGATCAAGCTAACACTGCGTGAGGCCCAAGCTGAGCTCCTTAAATGATCTTACATGATCCTCAGAACAATCCAGTGCCACAGGTGATGATTATCTCCAGTTAGAGATCAGGAAATTAAGGCTTAGAGAAGTCAAGCAAGTTGCCCAGGTCCCAAGGTCATTATACTGATGTGAAATCATCTTTCCCTCTGAACCCCAATTAACTCAAAAGCAAGCACACTTTGGAAAATGTTGCCCAGAACAAATTGGTTTTCTAAGCCCAAAGCCACTCACTTCTCCTCTGTGCTGACTCCTAACTCCACATAGGTGGCAGTGCTCCTGTTTTGGCTTCTTTGTTTTGGTGGCAGCATGATGCAGGCATGCACTAACTACCAACTCAAATCTTAAACCCCTAACCCCTCAAAAGGTGATTAAATGTCAACTTGGCTTTTCTCCCTGTCTAGTAACACTTCTAGGCTCAGACTCTTTCTGACTAATTTTATAGAGGCTCACCACTTTGGATGCACCCATGTTTAGCAATTAGAATAAAAGATACATTAAATTGGTCCACACTTGCATTTTTTTAGCAAACTACACACATGAAAAGAATTGCCCCTTCTGGAAATGACCAGACCCTATGTTCAAAGAGGAAAATTAATGAATTCTCTCTTTATAGGCAAAGTATAGTAAGGCCAAGCAAGACTACCCAAATATACACTTTCATCTGCAGCTGAGTAATTAGATAACAATAAACTCTGTCCTAAGTCACCACTCTAAAGCCCAGCTGAAGCTACCAGCCGGCAAATGAGTCTATTCTAGAGGAGAGGGTGGATGTGTGTGCATGTACTAATACACAATAGAAAATAAAACCCCGATGGAAAATGAAAAATGCTAATGACTCAGAAAAGCAGATAAGAGCCTTATGATGAAAGAGACATAAGGAAAAATGTAGTTTTCTCTAAACTGTTGTGAAAATCAGACAGCAGCTGCTTGGCAAATGGTAAAACTTGGGTATAGAGGAAACAATGTGATACTAAGCTTTTAATCTCTATCCTCTTTTTTGTTCAGAATATATCAAAATAAGACTTTGTCTTAGATTATAGGAGAGTAGCTTTTTGAAGCTTTCGGAAAAGTATTAAAACTTGACTGTCACACAGCTCATTAAATGGGAAGCTCTTACCTCTAGACAACAGAATAACTTTTCATATTGGAACCTGTTATTTTTATTAAGGAACCATGGTCTTACAATTTAAATCTAAAGTAAAAAAATGTGTCCTACATAATAAAAATGAATTTTGTGTTTTTCTGGAAGTAGTTTTTTCACTGTAATTATACAGAATTAAAAGTACTTACTGTTTGCATAATTGCAAATTTTACAAAGAAAATTGAGTCAAACTGTAGGCTGACATTTTAAAATATGTATTATATACAAATTGCAAGTGGAGTAACAGGTACTTTTGTATTTATTGAGCTATGGTCTTTTGTACTGGGGGCAGGAAATGTATCTGTGTGTCAAAAAAGAAGTGCCACGCACATTGTCAGCTCTGTAGATATAATAAATACTGAGCATGTTTACACCAAAGTTTCATTTGTATTTCACATTTTTTGGTTTCCTTAAATTTCTCAATTTACCCACTTTAGATTATATTTGATACCTTGACTAAATCAACATTTGGTCCTAGTTTGGAAGTTCAGGTGTTTTCAATATTGATAGAATTAATTCCATTTGTAGGTCATTCATTTATTTTGGTTTTTCCTTTCATTCTCTGGCTTGTTTACTCCTCTTTCCTCTCCCACGTGAGCACACATGTTTCTTGGCCTTGGTGGTTGTAGCCCTCGTTGACCATTCTACCTATTGCCATCAATTTATGCCCGGTGGTTTCTTGGGTTTATCCAGTGAAAGCACAATACTCTAGCCCCTGAATGGATTCCTGAAAAACCCAAACTTAGAGGATAGGGAAGTTTAAGACATTAGAGTTCAGGAGACTGATGCTGGAAGTGAATTCAGGAAAACCCTCTAAATGCTTATGTCAACTAAAAAGGCAAAACTTTACACAAATTAACAATAGTTCTATACCATTGACATTTCATTTACCATCTATTGTTGGATCCTGATCTTCTATTCTTTCGGTGAGATGTTAAGTGAAAAGGTATTTTAGGCAGCTGCTGCAGTGTGGACGTATATACACACCCACACATATCAGAACCTGTTGGCATGTTTTTTTAGTTGATATGCTTTTATGATTGAGAAAAAACTGGATAAAACCCAGGTCAGTGTGCATCACTGATCTCTGGGAATAACATTCTACAATGGCTCCTAGACTGCTAGAAAGCTAGTGGATTTAGTGCTATGCTTGATGAGTAACATTTGCAAACGCCTAAGTAAAGGAGGCAAAGAAAAGACAGCTTCCAACTCCCTGCTGGGAATATGGAAGAATGCTCCAGAAGGCCCTGCTCCTTCCAGCTGTGGATGGAAAAAGAGACCATGGACATGAGTTTCCTGGGAGTTCTACTTAACTTAGATGACATCATCATCCTCATCAGGATCTTGGAAGAGCCTGAAAATTCTCTCCTCAAGGCACTGGACTTCCTTGGATTTGTCCCATGACAGATGTCCATTCTGTTGGGCCTCAAGCAAAATTTGCAGGGCATTAGAAAGTTAACAACAAGAAATGAGCTTCGATTCTGAAAAGATGGAGCCCAATCCATTAATGATAGATAATTAAAGGTGGTCTTGCAGCCAGTGTTATGCAGGAGGACATTAATAAGAAAAAAGACACCTCAAACCAGGACCTCAGAATCAAAGACTTAGGATATGTTCAGCTTAAAGTCCTATAACTGTAGTCACTGACCCAGCCAACCAACATTTTATATCATTTTAGGCTAGTTCTGAGAGCTTAGAGTCTATGTCATATCAGGACACTGAAATAAAGAGGAAGCTTATCATAAAACCCAACACTTACTGAATGTCAGGCATTCTTCTGAGCATTTTACACATTAGCTTATTTAAGTTATTTAATCCTCATGACAAATCTCTCTGATCCCATTTTACCTGTAAGGCAATTGATACATTCAATTACACAAATAGTAAGTGAAGGAACCAGCATTCAGCCCCAGTTGTCCAGCTCCAGGGCCCAGGCTTTTAATCAGGATACTTTGCTTCTCTAGCTTTTGCCAGATACCGGTCATCTGAGAGTTCCTGGCTTTCACTGGTAACTTGAGTAAGTGGTGCTGTGCTAGACCTTTCTTAGCTCCTCCAGATCCACCTCACCTTGCTTTATGCCTCTGCAGACTCCCCTGCTGCCCTGGTCCAGCCTGGGTTCACCAGGAGAGGTACCAGCAGGTGATCCGAGGGCAGTAGAAGAAGGTAAAGAACTGTCCCACATCCAACCTCCTTGCCAGGTCACTGCTCACTGGCTGCATCTTCCTCTGTGTCTTCATGTCTAAGGGTGGTAATGCTTCACGTGTTTATCAGTCCCCAAGACACTTCTCCACCCCTTGTTTCTTCCCTTCTCTTCTGCCCCCACTTTGTAAAGAGTCCCTTTATTAAACCATTCTCATCAGGTTCCTGCAGAAACCTGGACAGTTACAGGTGCCTTTCAATCAGCATGCCAGCTGCTGATTTCCCTTTCTACTTATCATTTATGGGGCATGATATGGAGGCATGTTACCAAAGATTCAAACTTGTGCTCACCAAAGGGTCGCTGGACTGTCAGAGTCATTTGGGTCCCCGGAGGCATAATGCCTTGCCCTGTATAAGGTGTTTCCATTTGTTCACTTATTCATTTATTCATTCAAAAATATTTACTGAGCACTTACTATGTGCTAGGCATTGTGACAGGTGCTGGAGATGCAGCCGTAAACAGGATAGATTGGGGCCCTACTCTCATGAAGCTTACAATTTAGTGGGCAGAAACAAAAAATAATCAAGCCAAACTAACAACTGTGATAACTGCTCTGAAGACAATAAATCAGTATAGTGGTAGAGAGAGCACCTGCTGGGTGAAGGGATGCTACTTTCAATAGGCTGGTCAGAGAAGTCTCTTTGAATCCTACCTGATGGGAGGGACCTAGTTGTGAGAAGAACTGGAGAGAGAGCATTTCAAGCAAAAGGGATTGCAAGTACAAAGACCAGGAAGGAATGACGTTTTCGAGGAAAGGAAAGAAAGTGATGGTAAGGAATGAAGTGGGAGAAGTGGGGAAGAGCAAAATCACCCAGGGTTTTCTAATTCTATAGTAGCTATCAAGTCTATAAGAAAAGTCTGAGGTTCTCCTGCCACCAGTTTTTTGTTTTGTTTTGTTTCTTTCTGGCTGCTTTGGGTCTTTGTTGCTGCGCGCGGGCTTTCTCTAGTTGTGGTGCGCAGGCTTCTCATTGCGGTGGCTTCTCTTGTTGCAAGAGCACAGGGTCTAGGCGTGCATGCTTCAGTAGTTGTGGCACGTGGACTCAGTGGTTGTGGCACGCGGGCTCAGTAATTGTCGCTCACAGCCTCTAGAGCGCAGGCTCAGTAGTTGTGGTGCACGGGCTTAGTTGCTCTGCGGCATGTGGGATCTTCCCAGACCAGGGATTGAGCCCATGTCCCCTGCATTGGCAGGTGGATTCTTAACTGCTGTGCCACCAGTGAAGTCCTGCCATCAATTTTACACAGGAGGTTAGTGGAAGAAATCCCCCTCAGAAGAACCCAACTAAGGGGAGTGATCCAAGGGAGAGCCTGAGGACTCCGGGCAGGAAGAATCAGTGCTTTTCTCAAAGGCAGCAAAGATATTGTTTCTAGCTTCTTCTAGACCAGACTGATGATGCGGATTTGGAGGACAAGAGCAATGGTTTCCCCCAAGAGTATCACTCCATGGTCCTGAGAGTTTAATATAGGGCTTTGGGCATTTGGGAGGCAGAGAAAACCCTACAACTCATATGTTTTTCATCTTTTTAAAAAAATTTTGGATCTAAGATAGGTCAGAATCCAAATTTGAGAGAAGATGCATCCTGAGAGAGATTTTTTTCTGTGTCTAGTCCTATACCCAAATCTGCAGTGCCTTTCTGATTAGATGTCTCAGCTGTGAATTAACTTCTCCTGTCCCCAAACTCAGTATCCAAGATGCAGAGATGAGGAAATGCAGTGACTTCCAACTGACCAGGAAGAGGGGAGATTTCAGGCTATAACTCTGGTCAAGAGAAATAAAGATGTTGCAAAAACTGAAAATGGCTGACCAAATCTTAATGAGCTCAGAAACTGGAAACGGTGATTTGAAAGCAAAAGCAAGTGGTCAAGGGCTATAAGGGCCTGTGAGATTTCTGTTACAGGCACTGATTTTTATTCATTTACTGACATCTTTAGGGGGTGGAGAGAGCTTGTTCTAGTGGTCACATGTATGGTACCTCTGGGCAATGGACAAGCCGCAGATGATTGGGGTAACTTTTTAGATGTTTGGGATATTTTTTTTTTAATATATTTTTCTTAACCATATTTGCTTATTTATTTATTTATTTATTTAATTTTATGGCTGTGTTGGGTCTTCGTTTCTGTGCGAGGGCTTTCTACAGTTGTGGCAAGCGGGGGCCACTCTTCATCGCGGTGTGCGGGCCTCTCACTATCGTGGCCTCTCTTGTTGCGGAGCACAGGCTCCAGATGCGCAGGCTCAGTAGTTGTGGCTCACAGGCCCAGCTGCTCCGCGGCATGTGGGATCTTCCCAGACCAGGGCTCGAACCCGTGTCCCCTGCATTAGCAGGCAGATTCTCAACCACTGCGCCACCAGGGAAGCCCTGTTTGGGATATTTTGGGAGTTATTTCTCAGGGGTCCTCTCCAGACCACATAGGTATGTATCTTAGCTGTCTCCATGATGATGACCTACCAGTGCTGTTAAATCTCAACTCAGTCCTAATAAGACCTCCACTTTCCTTTCTTTTGCCAAGACTTTGTTCGAGAAGTCTTTTTTCCTCTCTGCCCTTTGCTTCACTTCCATTTTCTATTCACAAATTTTCATTCCTCTTTTTCAATTCATTCCCAAAGTGTGATGAACAACAGCCAATACTGTTAAAGAAAGGGCATAATTTAAGGAAGCTGCACATACTGGAATTTTGTATAGGAAAACCCACTCCTGTGAGGAAGGTAATTTTTAGCTCCTTATAAATTATAAGGTCAGACTTCCTCTAACAGACCTTCTTCCCCATTAATTCCGTGTTTAAGGATTCCTCAGGTTTTGTGTAGTCTTGCCGTCCCATCTAAGCTGCCCTCTTCAGTGTACTTAAGTGCCAGAGGTTTCTTAATAACTTGTTGACACTTGATGTCTGTGATATTGTGCACATCAATTTCAATGGGGCCCATTTGCTTGGGCCTAATGCAGTGACTCGCAAGACAAGCTCCCCTGGGGTTGAGACAGGAGAGCCTCTCTAGACATTGTTATTAATGAACAAGCTATCAATCACTTCCTTCCCATTCAGAGGTTTGTCACTCTTCATTACTCAGCTCTTCAGACCTTTCTTGCTATTTTTCCCTTGCTTTTCATCACATCACATGCCTGTCATGCCTGCCCAACTAGGTGATCTGCTTTTTGTTCTTAGCAGGTAGTGGAGCTTAGTAGATTTGGTGAACCTGTATTTCACTGCTTATATAATCTTTCTGGAAGGAAGGAGAGAGGAATCTAAATACCAAAATTGGATCTTGGTTAAAAACTTATTTAAATGAATTATTGGAATGTTGTTTATAAGTACAAACATAACTAAAAAGGGCTTGATAACCTTTGAATTACTTTGTTGAAAATTGCTCACTTTGAAGGTTTGATCCCTTTATTCATCGTTGAAGTATACCTAAGAGATTATAAATGCAAACAGCAAAGATGTCATTTTGAACTATGCTGAACTATTTTTATCAGAATGGTTTGACAGCAGAAGGTAGGGCCTAAGCTACGTTATAAAGCAACCATGATTGGGAACAGTAGATAAATATTTTCTTTTCTTTATATATTTAGCCAAAGTGAATTTTCACATGTGGAGTTTATTTTCATAGCAAGAACGAAGACCAGATCATTAATCTTATTTCACATAAGTCACTGGACAGGAACAAGCAACCCTGATTAATTTAGTTTCTTTTTAGCTCCAAGCTAAACACTTCAAAACAGCGTAGTTTTAATGAACAAATGGAATATTCCTCAAGTGTTATCAGACAAGCAGGAAATCTAATAAAATAAACCCATATCTGCTTTGAAGAGATGTCAGGTAAGTGGATATTTTGCAGGTTCTGAGCAGTTTTTATTCATGGTAACTTGAGAACATCTACTGAGAAAATCTAGTTTCCAAAATAAGTTAATCCCCATATTTTGAAGAGGAGTTTTAGAATGTAGAATTAAAGTAATAATAATAAAAATAGAACTTGTTGGAAATCACAGGATGCTAATTGTGATGTGGGAAAGTGGCCCTACCTTATGAGAAGTTGGGCAATTTGAGGGATAGGCAAAAAAAAGAATACAGTATTGTTTCTTCAAGGAGCAAATATCCCTTTCAAACACATTGGAGTGTTAATATAAGCTCACAGATTTGTCATGTTATGCCAGTGTGTATTTCTCAAAGGCAAATAAGCAAGCAAACAAGCAAAAACTATAGATAGCTACATCTCAATTCATATGTATATGTATATATATATATATAACAAATAAACTGCCAGATATTTCTCCAGCAAAGATGGGTTTATTTGGGATCAGCAAGAATTGCAATTCAGGGTCTGCAACCATGGTGAGCCACTTGCAAGTCCCCTCATGGCAAGGGAAAAAGAACACCTTTATAGAGGGAAAGGAAGGTGGGAGGGCTGGAATAAACAAAGAGTCCACGGCATTTCACTGGCTGAGTCCTTGCCAGGAAAGAAGAGGAGTCTTTCTACTTCCTTCTGGGCTCTGTCATCTTCACAGGGTGTGAGAGCAATCCCTGCTGGTCTCCAGACTCTATTTCATGAGGTTTCTGTTTGTTTGTTTGTTTATGAAATAGTTCTCACAGAGATCATTTACAGCAGAAACACAAAGCCCCACAGGTTAAATTCAAGATAGGGTGAGTAAACAGAAGAAGAATAATCTGGATCACTGAAAAATTTTGTAGCACTAAAATGGAACAAAACTGTGAGAGCTCAGAGATAAACATAACCCCAAATTAGATGTGCTGCAAGAAGATTTTAGAAAAGAGATAAAATCTATTCTCAAAGAGATAAAAAAGGACAGGACATCTATTAAAGAAGGACAGTCCAGAATAAAATAAAAAGCAAAACAAAATCTGCAATAGACCAAATAAAATCACTATTGGAAGCAGACAAGAGCTCGTTATTATGGGAAGCTGCTGTGTGATGGAGTTGGAGAGAGTGTGAGATTTGGAGTCTGAGGATCTGGGATTAAAACTGCTTTGGGGGCTTCCCTGGTGGCGCAGTGGTTGAAAATCCACCTGCCAATGCAGGAGACACGGGTTCGAGCCCTGGTCTGGGAAGATCCCACATGCCGCGGAGCAACTAGGCCCGTGAGCCACAACTACTGAGCCTGCGCGTCTGGAGCCTGTGCTCCGCAACAAGAGAGGCCGCGATAATGAGAGGCCTGCGCATCACGATGAAGAGAGGCCCCCACTTGCCGCAACTGGAGAAAGCCCTCGCACAGAAACGAAGACCCAACACAGCCAAAAATAAATAATAAATAAATTTTAAAAAAATAAAATAAAATAAAAACTGTTAAAAAAAAAATACTGCTTTGGTTATTTACTCACTATGTGGTCATGAGAAAATCACTCACCCTCTCTGAGCAAAAGTTTCTTCATATGTAAAATGAGGTTAACGGCACATTCTAGGCTAGTCAGAAACATCCCATTTACAACCCTGGGGAATATAATGTAAACGGTGCCCCTGGACTTACATATTACAGCATGCTAAATGTCTGCAATAAAATAGTGTCACTGCATCTATTCCTAGCACATGGTAGGCAGTTCATACATGTTAATTTTACCTAAAATCATAGCAGAGCAGACCTCATGACAAAATGCTGAATCAGCAAGCTAGACAATGAAAGTGACAACCATATCCTGGTCACCAAAGGTATAAATGTTAATATTAAAACATCTGCAAAAAGATGACAATCAGGGATAATAGATCTAACCTACAGATGACAGCATTTTCCAAAGAAGAACACAGGATGAATGCATGTGGACATTGGTATTTAAAAAATGTAAATTAAGAAGAAGTTCCAAACATAAGTAAAATAGTAATTAAGCTTAGGAATAGGCATCACCATGCCTCAGGTTTTAAAAAATAATTGGCTATGTGTAAAAATAATTTTGCAGGGACTTCCCTGGCGGTCCAGCAGTTAAGAATCCGTGCTTCCACTGCAGGGGGCACAGGTTCGATCCCTGGTCGGGGAACTAAGATCCCACATGCCACACAGTGAGGCTAAAAAAAAAAAGAAAAAAAACTGTAAAAAAATAATAGTAAGTTTGCAAGCATGCAGTTTGAAAAGTGTTATACTAAAGGAATAGAAAATAAAAATTCAGAGAAATATTTTCCCCCTCTGGATGAACCCAAGCCAGGACAAAAGAGTTACATCTGAAGAAATCTCGCTTATAAAGAGTCAAAAAGAATGAATCAAGGTGTTGCTTGTGTGGAAAGTCACCAAAATGACATTCCCAGATATGCAAATATATTAACCTTTTTAGAGGAGTCAGATGAAGACATACTCCAGAACACTAGATATGAAAGTAAATTTTTGAATAGAGATGACACCATTAAAAAACTTAAAATTAGTGCTGATATATGTTAAGTTTAATGGAAAAATGGAACATATGAAGAATATTACAAAGGATTAAAAAATACCCAGGACCCTGGGATTCCAGGAAGATAACGACCGTCTTTTCCAGCGTCAATTTCAATCATTCTGGCCCATTTGAGCCAAATCGCTGTTGGTGCTGACAGGAAACCAAATTCAAGTAAAGCCGTGGGCTCTGTGAAAGACATAAGGTGAGGTTAACCCCCTGGGACTGGGTCAGTACCTGGAGACCAGCACCGGGAAGCCCAGACTAAGGATCACAGCCAGGCTGTTATGAATCTCCGGGGGAAAGGAGTGAGCATGTGTAGACATCTTGCCCCTGAGGAGACCAAGAAGGAGCTGGAATAATGGTCAGGTGCTCCTTGGCCTGCAGCCTGGGAGAGAAGAAAGAGACCAGAAAGCAGGGAGGCTTCCTCCAGGTGTCTCGGTTAAGAGACTGACAGCCTGTCTGCTTCTGCACAGTTGGACCAGGTGGAGACAGATGTATGCCCCACCACCAGAGGAATTCCCAGAGAGCTAGCAAAGAAAAATAACATCACATAAGGCCCAGCAGCCAGAAGGAGAAATAGATCCGTCAGGACAGAATGCTCAACAGCAAAGGAGGCACATGACAAAATGAATAAAACAATAGACACACGTAAGGATACTCAAGAGTGCAAGGAATAGTTTCTGGAGTTACCGAGAAACCACATTTTTTTCAACTAAATATTTTAGTAGGAGAACTGAAAGAGAGGCTAATAGTTGTGATACTTGAATTACAGGCATGGACAATCAATGCAAGAAATATCTCAAACCACAGTTTAAAATAAAAGAAGATGGTGTATTGATTTCCTATTGCTGCTCGAACAAATTACCACATACCCAGTGGCTTAAAACAACACAGATTCATTATCCTGTGGTTCCAGACATCACAAGCCTAAACTAGGTCTTTGGTGCTGCTTTTCTTCAGAAGGCTCTGGGGGGTGGGTTTCCTTCCTTTTCCAGATTCTAGAGTCACATGCACTCCTTGGCTCATGGCCCCTTGCTCTGCCTTCGAAGTCAGCAGCCGAGCTTCCTCTCTCCGCTCTGACATCCTGCTTCCATGTAAAAAGGAAAAGCCCTATAAAAGGACCCTTGTGGTTACCTCGGCCCACCAGGATCATCCAGGATAATCTCCCGATGTTGAGATCCTTAATTATATCTGCAAGGTAACATATCCACAGGTTCCAGGGATTAGGAGGTGGACATCTTTGAGGGGCGGCATTGTCCAGAGTACCCCAAGTAGAATGATGGAAAAAAATAAGAGTTGGATGATAGAGCCAGGATACATCACATGAAAATCACAGTCATTTCCAGTAAGAGAAAAAAGAACACATGGAGCATAAACATTTGCTTAAACATGTACTAGGAAAAGAATTACCTAAAGTGAAGAAATCTTGAACCTGGAGCTTTAAATGACTTCATGAGTTCAGGCAGGATTAGTGGGAAAAGAGACATCTAGGCATTCTCTGGTATAATTTTCAAGCTCTTAGGACAAAGGGAAAAAATCAAACCTTTAAACAAAATAGCAAGTTATTTAGATAAAAGAAGACTCAGGGGCTTCCCTGGTGGCGCAGTGGTTGAGAATCCGCCTGCCAATGCAGGGGACACGGGCTCGGGCCCTGGTCTGGGAAGATCCCACATGCCGCGGAGCAACTAAGCCCGTGAGCCACAACTACTGAGCCTGCGCGTCTGGAGCCTGTGCTCTGCAACAAGAGAGTCCGCAACAGTGGGAGGCACACGCACCGCAATGAAGAATGGCCCCTGCTCGCCGCAACTACAGAAAGCCCTCGCACAGAAACGAAGACCCAACACAGCCAAAATAAATAAATTAATTAATTTTAAAAAAAAAATAGAAGACTCATGTTAATATTGGACTTCTCATATATAACACTGGTCGTAGAAGAACGCAGTGGAATAAATCTAGACTCTGAGAGCCCACACCTTTCCTGTCACCAGTGTTGCTGACGAAAATCTAACGATAAGCTGAGCCTTATTTTTCCCAGATAAACTATGGGAGACTAATGGGAGAAAAGTATTGCAATCCAAGAATCCTATACCCAGCCAAAAAAGATTCACCAGCAAGCCAGAAAGATACTTATATATATGCAAAACTTTAGAGAGCATATCACATACCCCAACTGAGAGAAATACTCTAGAAAGGACTTTATGCAAAGTAAAAAACGGAGCAAAACAGAGCCCTCAAAATGGGTGTCCCTGAGGAAGAAAGAAATAACGGAGAACATGGATAAGTCTGAATGGCTTTATCTCTTAGACCTTCTGAAAAAATGCTTTTATTTTTATTTATTTATTTATTTATTAAAATTTGAACAGCACTTTTTTTTTTTTAAATTTATTATTTTTGGCTGTGTTGGGTCTTCGTTGTTGTGCATGGGCTTTCTCTAGTTGCGGCGAGCAGGGGCTACTCTTCGTTGCGGTGCGCGGGCTTCTCATTGCGGTGGCTTCCCTTGTTGTGGAGCATGGGCTCTAGGCACGTGGGCTTCAGTAGTTGTAGCACAGGGGCTCAGTAGTTGTGGCTTGCAGGCTCTAGAGCGCAGGCACAGTAGTTGTGGCGCGTGGGCTTAGTTGCTCCGCGGCATGTGGGATCTTCCCAGACCAGGGCTCAAATCCGTGTCACCTGTGTTGACAGGCAGATTCTTAACCACTGCGCCACCAGGGAAGCCCAAAAATGCTTTTAAATATGTCATGTTAGTATATTATATGTTGTACATATGACATTAAATCATATAATATTATTATTAATGTTAAGGTTATTTAAATGTTAAATAAGTACCCTAAAACAAAGTCATTTGTGAAAAGGAAATTCAATGGAAATTTTAATTATGATCTAGAACTAAAATACTAAATTAATTCAGCAAAACCTAAGAATTCATACAGTGGAATGGACACAGGAAAGTAAAAATTTTCTAGATGTCTCATGTAGTTGGGAGTGAGGTAGACAGACAAGAGAGGAAGAAAGTTAAGATGTTGTAAAGGTCTCATCTAATAAGAGTTGGGAGCAGGGAGAGATAGAACAAATGGGTGGGAAAATAGAACATCTTTTTTAAAAATTTTTATTCAAGTATATTTGATTTACAATGTTGCAGGTGTACAGCAAAGTGATTCAGATATATATATATTATATATATATACACACATATATATTATATATATATATACACATATATATTATATATATATACACATATATATATTTTATATATATATATATATATACACACACATATATATATATGTTTTTTCAGATTCTTTTCCATTATAGGTTATTACAAGATATTGAAGATAGTTCTCTGTGCTATACTGTAGGTTCTTGCTGTTTATTTTATATATAGTAGTTTGTATCTGCTAATCCCAAACTTCTAATTTACACCCCCATCCTTTCCCCTTTGGTAACCATAAGGTTATTTTCTATGTCTGTGAGTCTCTTTCTGTTTTGTAAATAAGTTCATTTGTGTCATATTTTAGATTCCACATATAAGCAATGTCATATGGTATTTGTCTTTCTCTTCCTGACTTACTTCACTTAGTCTGATAATCTCTAGGTCCATCCATGTTGCTGCAAATTGCATTATTTCATTCTTTTTATTTTCTTCTTTTATCTTTTCAAAAAACCAAGTTTCTTTTAGTTTCATTGATCTTTTCTTTGTCTCTGTTTCATTTATTTCTGATCTGATCTTTATGATTTCTTTCCTTCTATTAACTTTGGGTTTCATTTATTCTTCTTTCTCCAGTTGCTTTAGGTGTAAGGTTAGGTTGTTTGAGATTTTTCTTATTTCCTGAGGTAAGATTGTATGGCTATAAAATTCCTTCTTAGAACTGCTTTTGCTGCATCCCGTAGGTTTTGGATTGTCCTGTTTCCATTTTCATTGATTGCTAGGTATTTTTTGATTTCCTCTTTGATTATTTCAGAGATCCATTGGTTGCTTAGTAGCATATTGTTTAGCCTCCACATGTTTGTGTTTTTTGCAGTTTTTTTCTTATAATTGATTTTTAGTCTCATAGTGTTATGGTCAGAAAAGATGCTTGATATGATTTCAGTTTTCTTGAATTTACTGAGGCTCACTTTGTGGCCCAGCATATGATCTATCCTGGAGAATGTTCCATGTGCACTTGAAAAGAATGTGTATTCTGCTGTTTTCAGATGGAATGCTCTCTCTCTATGTTAATTAAGTCCATTTGGTCTAATGTGTCACTTAAGACCTGTGTTTCCTTATTTTTTTTTCTGAATGGATGATCTGTCCATTGATGTAAGTGGGGTGTTAAAGTCCCCCAGTATAATTGTGTTACTGTTGATTTCTCCTTCTATGGCTGTTAGCATTTGCCTTATGTATTGAGGTGCTCCTATGTTGGGTGCATATATACTTACAATTGTTGTATCTTCTTGGATTGATCCCATGATCATTATGTAGCTTCCTTCTTTGTCTCTTGTAACAGTCTTTAATTTAAAGTCTATTTTTTCTGATATGAGTATTGCTACTCCAGTCTTCTTTTGATTTACATTTGCATGGAATATCTTTTTCCATCCTCTCACATCAGTCTGTATGTGTCTCTAGATCTGAAGTGGGTCTCTTGTAGGCAGCATATATACAGGTCTTGTTTTTTAATCCATTCAACTGGTCTGTGTCTTCTGCTTGGAGAATTTAGTCCATTTACATTTAAGGTAATTATCCACATGTATGTTCTTATTGCTATTTTGTTAATTGTTTTGGATTCGTTTTTGTAGGTCTTTTTTTTCCTTTTCTTCTTTTGTTCTCTTCTCTTGTGACTTGATGACTATCTGTAGTGTTATGTTTGGATTCCTTTTTCTTTCTGTGTATATATCTAATATCGATTTTTGGTTTCAGTTGACTGAGTTTTTTGTATAGCAGTCTATACATATATGTAATTATTTTAAGAGGCTGATCTATTCATTCTTAATTTTATTTATTTATTTATTTATTTATTTATTTATTTATTTATTTATGGCTGTGCCATGTGGCTTGTGGGATCTTATTTTCCTGACCAGGGATTGAACCCGGGCCCCCAGCAGTGAAAGCGCAGAGTCCTAAGCACTGGACTGCCAGGGAATTACCCTGATCTCTTAATTTTAAATGCATTTTAGATATCCTGCATTTATACTCTCTTCCCCTCATGATATCATATTTTACATCTTATTGTTTTGTGTATCCCTTAACTGCTTATTGTAGATACAGATGATTTTACTACTTTTATCTTTTATCCTCTCTACTAGTTTTGTGTATGGATGATTTCCTACCTTTATTGTGTATTTGCCTTTACTGGTGAGCTTTTCCATTTCGTAATTTTTAAATTTCTAGTTGTGGTCTTTTCTTTTTTGTCCAGAGATATTCCTTTAGCACTTGTTTTAAAGCTGGTTGGTGGTGCTGAATTCTTTTAGCTTTTGCTTGTCTCTAAAACTTTTGATTTCTCCATTAAATCTGAACAAGAGCCTTGCTGGGTAGAGTATTCTTGGTTGTAGTTTTTTCTCTTTCATCACTTTAAATATATCATGCCACTCCCTTCTGGCCTACAGAGTTTCTGCTGAAAAAATAATTGATAGCCTTATGGCAGGTCCAGAAAATAGCTGACAGCCTTATGGGAGTTCCTTTGTACATTATTTTTTGCTCTTCACTTGCTGCTTTTAGTATTCTCTCTTATTTAAATTTTGTCATTTTGATTACAATGTATCTTGGTGTGTTCTTCTTTGGGCTAATCCTGCATGGGACTCTGCCTTTCCTGGACTTGAGTGATGGTTTTCTTTCCCAGGTTTTGGGAGTTTTCAGCTATTAACTCTGCAAATATTTTCTCAGGCCCTTTCTCTTTCTTTTCTCCTTTCGGGACCCCTATAATGCAAATATTAGTGCAATAGATGTTGTCCCAGAGGTCTCTTAAACTGTCCTCATTTCTTTTTATTTATTTATTTTTTCTGTTTAGCAGGAGTGATTTCCACTACTCTGTCTTCCAGCTCACTGATCTGTTCTTCTGCCTCAATTTGTCTACTATTGATTCCTTCTAGTGTATTTTTCTTTTTGGTTATTACATTCTTCATTTCTATTTGTTTGTTCTTTATATTTTCTAACTCTTTGTTTACAACATCTAACTTCTTGCTCTGTGCATCCATCCTCCACCTTTGAACATCTTTACAAAAATTGCTCCGAACTCTTTCTCAGTTAGATGACGTATCTCCACATCACTTAGTTTGTTTCTCAGGTTTGTTTTTTTTTTTCCCCCCTCAGGTATTTTTGGTTTTTTTAAAATTAATTAATTAATTTATTTATTTATTTATTTTTGGCTGTGTTGGGTCTTCGTTTCTGTGCGAGGGCTTTCTCTAGTTGTGGCAAGCGGGGGCCACTCTTCATCACGGTTCGTGGGCCTCTCACTGTCGCGGCCTCTCTTGTTGCGGAGCACAGGCTCCAGACACGCAGGCTCAGTAGTTGTGGCTCACGGGCCTAGTTGCTCTGCGGCATGTGGGATCTTCCCAGACCAGAGCTCAAACCCGTGTCCCCTGCATTGGCAAGCAGACTCTCAAACACTGCGCCACCAGGGAAGCCCCTCAGGTTTTATCTGGTTCCTTTTTCTGTAACATATTCCTCTGATGCCTCATTTAGTCTAAGTTTTTTGGGGTTGGTTTTTTTTTTTTGGTACTTTTATGTATGTGGTAGGTTAGTTGTGTTCCTGACCTTTGGAGAAGTGGCTGTCTGTAGGAGGCATCCTGTTGCCCTGGCAGTGCACTCCCCTCTCATCACCCGAGGCTCTAGGGCTCTAGGGGTTCCCCCTAAGAGGGCTACATGTGTCCTTCTATTGTGGCGGGCTACATGGGCAGTCTTGTCAGCTTGGTTTGTCCCTAGCCCAGTTGGTTGCCAGGCCCTGCCTGGTGCAGATGCTGCTGTTTAGTGGGGCCTGGTCACAAGGTAGCTGGTTGCGGAATCCTAGGGGATCCCCGTGGCTACTGCTGGTTCACTAGTGGGCAGCGTCATGGTCCTGAAGACGCTGGGGCTGTTGCCCACCACTGGCATGTGCAGCTAGATTCTGGGGTTAATGCCAGACTACAGTCAGGCAGAGCTGGTTCCTGAATGCATACATATAACCAAATCGCTTTGCTGTACATCTGAAACTAACACAACATTGTAAATCATCTATACTTCAATTTTAAAAAAATTTTTTTAAAAAGAGATCAGAGACAGAAAAAAAAAATGGGTAAAGAAAAATGATAAACGTATGGTTAAATCTAAATACATATTAATATAAAACAGTAAATAGTAAATAACAATAATAAAAAACAATAAAATAATATCCACTTTGTAGAATTTTTTTAAAAGGATATAGCTATATTGCCTGTCAACATTTGAATGTAACCTACAAACAGATGGGGCAACTAGAGCTGAAGCATTCTGAGGTACTTGATGTTTATGACAGAGGTTGACAAATGACGTCCTTTGGCTGAAAACTCATTTGCCTCCTATTTTCTTTTATTTTGGAAAATAGAAATTTATTCTCTCCATTTTGGAGGCTAGAAATCCAAAATCAAGGAGTTGGCAGGGCCCCATTTCCTCTGAAGTTTCTAGGGAAGTATTCTTTCTTGTCTCTTCTTAGATTCTGACGATTGCCAGCAATTCTTGGTGTCCCTTGGTTTGTAGCTGCATCAGTCCAATTTCTGTCTCTGTCTTCATGTGGTCATCTTCCCTCTGTGGACCTGCTTGTGTCTTCTTGGCCTGCTTACAGGCACAACAGTCATTAGATTTTTGTGTTAGTTTCAGGTGTACAGCAAAGTGAATTGGTTATATGTATACATTCAGGAACCAGCTCTGCCTGACTGCAGTCTGGCACTAACCCCAGGATCTAGTCCAGTATGACTTCATCTTGATTACATCTGCAGACTATTTCCAAATAAAGTCATATTCACAGATACCAGGAGTTAGGACTTCATCATACCTTTTTGTGGGACAAAGTTCAACTCACAAGAGTCTGTGGCTTAATATTCCACCCTCTGAGCCCTTGGCATTGGAGGAGTCCCATCCCCCCGCTCTGGACCCTTGGTGACAACTCAGCATCAATTTTTACAAAGTTTTCTTGGAACACTGCTATATCTATTTCTTTATGTATTGTCTATGGCTGTTTTATGCTACAATGACAGAGCTGTATTTGCAAAAAACCCCGAAGGTTAAAATATTTACTGTCTGATTCTTTATAAATAAAAGTTTACCAATCCCTGGTTGAAGGGAAGCATAAGGATATTGACTATATTTAGACTTTAAATTCCCAGAATATGAACTAAAATAATTGAAATAGAGATTATAATTCCCAATGCAATAGATCCTAAGTCAAAAGAAGGAAAGAAAGGAGAGAAAGAGTGAAGGGAGGGATGAAGAAAAAGGAAATAACAACAAAAAATCAGGTTAAATAAAAACCTCTATAAAATATGCAGGAAAAATCCATATTATGAATAATTGGGTATATTTAAATGAACTGAAATTTTAATTAAAAGAGACATATTGTCAGACAATATTAAGAAATAAGCTAAAAATCCAGCCACATGCAGATTATAAAGGATAGAGAAAGTTTGAAGGAAATGAATAAAAAAGACATACTAGAAAATTACCAATCAAAAAAAGTTTATAAATCCAAATTAATTAATATTAGATGAAATAAATTTCAAAAAAAAGTTTGTTTTAACAATGTTAACATGTGTTATTTTCATACAAATTGAACTTTATATATCATAAGCCCATCAACTAAAGAGATTCTAGAAAAAATATTCTAGAATTAATAAGAATTTAATTTTAAAAGCTGAATACTAGATAAACATTAAAAAGATCAATAACTTTTTAAAATTTCTAGACACAAGTGTCTAGAAATAGAAACAGGAAATTTTTAAATATATCAAGCTATAAATCTACTATAATATTGCAATATGGAATGAATAGAGGTAATCTAAAATTGATTGGGTTCCAGAAATATATCTTAGTGTATACGATAATTAACATGATAATTTTAGATTATAACTTAGTGGGAAAACAATGAATTAGTTAATAAGCTGCTGCTATTCTGAGTATTCATTTGGAATAAAATAAAAATTTAATCTTTCTCTTATACAAGAATCCAAAACTAAATTTCAAATATATTAAAGATTTCAATGTACAGAAAATTAAGTATCAACAGAAAATATAAGATATGTACAGACTAGTGTTTAGGGAATATATTTTAAAATCAAGGTCTAGAGGTTTTTATGAAATTGTGTATAAGTCAGGATCCAGTTAGGAAAGCAAGAAATGCACTAATTGTTTCAGCAGAGGGTTTAGTATAAAAATTTGGTACATGTTGCTGGAGAGCTTAGTGGGCAAGAAGAAGACGCTGAGATTACCCAGAGATAGTAACTGCAGAAGCAGCATGAACACACACACACACACACACACACACACACACACACACACACACACCCCTACTCCAAGTCTGGGAGAACAGAGAGAAAAGGTTTCGGTTATAAAACCTAGGAGCTCAGGGGACCTAGGAGCTCAGGGGGCCTACAAGCCTGGGTCACAGACCCTACATGAAGCTAGCTGCAAGGAGAAAAGTAATTTACAGAGTCTCAGCTCTAGCATTTGGAATGACTTTGGAGCTTAAAAACAAAATGTTTAATAACTGGCACAGATAGATTTCATTGACTGCATAAACCTTAAATGCTTTGGATGGCAAAGAGATCATAAACATAGTCAATAGGCAAACAATAGAACTGGAATAAGGACAAAGCCATCATATTCGTGGCTATCTATCCAACTGCAAAAAAAAAATAGCCCCTGAACAGAATGGGTTTTTTTACAAGGGTGTATGTGTTTGTGCTGGCAGAGGGAAAGAGAGAGAATAAAATAATTCCCATCAATCTGAGAATAATTGAATAAATGTATTTACACATCATGGAATAGATTTGCTTATAAAACTGGTCCAGGTTCTTATAATAGTTGACTAACAGGTAACTGGAGTAGCCCTCTGTCAAGGGCTGGGGAGAATCTGAGATTTTACTCTGCTTGAAGCTAACAAGTTAGTCTATCACAGTTTCACAGATGCTGACACAAGAAACCAGACCCCCAGGTCAAAAACAAAGGCCTTTATTTCTCATGGCACAACAGAGCACCTATTTCTATATTCCAAGGTGGTTTTCTATTCAAACATCAGTATAAAGATTGGGACAAAAGCTGCCATACAATGTGTAAAAACATGCCCTTCAACACCCTGCATATAAAAACTATAAATTCTGTACAAAATTGTAAATATTAAAAAAAAAAAAAAAACTAAAGGCAGTGGAGAGTGACCAAAAACAGGCGAAAATTGGAAGGAAATCAAGCCTTGGAAGAATGGATGTCCATGGGGGACCCACTTTCAGATAGCTTTTGCCCTGAGGCCCTCTTCAGCCCACAAGGAGCAGAGCCACTAAACTTCAAGCAGAAAATATCTTAATGGCTTGAGGTGTCAAAGGACAGAATTTGGGGCTGTCACAGTGGCTGGAAATTGAGAGGAAAAGCCCTGAAAAGAAGGAGTCATTCACTGGGAGAAGCCCCAAAATCTGTGGGGGAAAAAAAAAAAGAAGCTTCTTTTAAATCACTGGCTGACCTCTAAGTTGCATTTGCATACAGGAAACCCCAAAGGCAATAAAAAGAAAGTAAAGACATTCATATTGGAAGAGAAGAAATAAAACTGTCTTTGCAGATGGAAGCTACAAAAAAATATCTTGGAACAATTAAGTGGGTTAAATAAGGTTGAAGAATTGAAGGCCAATATAAAACATCAGTTGTATAGCAATGAACCATTAGAAACTGCAATTAAACAAAAAAAATACCATTTACAATAGCATGAACATATGAAATATTTAGGGATAAACGTGTCAGGAGTTGTATAAGACTTGTACTCTGAAAACTACAAAACATCGTTGAGAAAAATTAAAGACCTAAATAAATGGAGAGAGATTACTGGGTTCATGGTTTAAAAGACCTAGTATTTTTAAGATAGCAATTGACCTCAAATTAATCTGTAGATTCAGTACAAGCTCATCAAAATCCCAGCAGATATTTTTGTAGAAATTGATGTCAATTATAAAATATTTATGGAAAAACAAAGGACCAAAAACGTTTTTAAAAGAGGATCAAAGTGAAGAACTTACAGTACCTTACTTCAAGATTATTATAGAGTAATTAAGACAGGGTAGTTTTGGCAAAAAATGGAGAAATAGTTCAATAGAAAAAAATAGAGAATACAGAAATACATCCAAGCATTCAAAGGACAACTGATCTTTTGCAAAGATGCAAAGGCAAGTTTGTGGCAATAGGATAACCTTTTTAACAAATGGTGCTGGAACAATTGAATATCCATATGCAAAATAAGGGACCTCAATCCATACCTTGTACCATATGTAAAAATTAACTGGAAATGGATCATAAACTTGAATGTAACATCTCAAGTCATAAAACCCTTACAAGAAAACGTAGGAGAAATCTTGTGAAATTTGTTTAGACAAAGATTTCTTAGATATGACACAAAACATAAAAGAACAGTCCTATAAATGAGATTTCACCAAAATTAAGAAGTACTGCTGATTACAAGACACTGATAAGAAAATGAAAAGTCAAGCCACAGCCTGGGGCAAAATATTTGTCAATTACATAAAGGACACATATCTAGAATATGTAAAGAACTCTCAGATGGCAAATAAAGACATAAAAAGTTGCATCATTAGTCATTAGGGAAAAAAAATGAAAATCACCATGTAAGTATTAAAAATAGCTAAAACTGGAAAAGACTGACCACACCAAGTGCTGGTGAGAAAGCAGAAGCAACTGGAGCTGTCCTGTGCTGCCCGTGAGAATGAAAGTGGTGCAGCCACTTTGAAAAACAGGTTGACTGCTCTTAAAAAGTTAAAGACACTACCAAATGACCCTGCCATTCCACCACCAGCTGGAACTGAATGAAATGGCCACATACGTCCAAGTCAAATGAATCCGCTTACCCACACAAAGACTTGTACGCAAATGTTCCTAGCAGTCTTATCAATGATAGGCAAAAATCAGACATGAAGTCATCACTAGGAACTTTCCAAGGAGATGGAAATGTTTCATGTCTTAATTGGGGTGTTGGTTACAGGAGTGTGTATATTTATCAAGTCATTAAATTATACGCTTAAGTTTGGTGCATTTCACAGAATGAACGTTTTATTTTTAAAATAATTATAAACTTAAGAATAAACAAAGAAAAAGTTTTTTATAAAGGAAATAAATCAGAGATATGTCAGATGATTTGCTGAGATCTGTACAACAAATAAGGACATAAGGAAAGCAAGACATAGAAACAGATGTATACTATCTCTTGTGAAGCAAAGGTTTTAAAAAATCCTGTAGATTCATATAATTATTTAAATGTGGTATAAACATATGATTATATAAGCTTGGAAAAATACAGGAGTGTACCAGGTTATCAGGTTTTTAATGTGGTGAGTAATTATATGGTTCACAGATTGCAGAGGTAGGGAAAGGTATAAGAAAGAGATGAAAGAGGTGAGAGAATCCAGAAAGAGAGAGAGCAAGAGGGAGAGAAACTCTGAGAATTCACTAACTTGAGATCAGTACATTCGTATGATCACATGTTTGCATTTACTATACATGGACGGGGCTGCTACAGAGCCCACCCCAAGGAGGAACATTTCACATGAGTGGTTATATAAGGCAGCAGAACTTCATATAGTTGTATACATGTTAAAAAAAAAATTTAAAGACCTAGAAAAAAAAGAAATGAAATAAAATAAGGAGCCATTACTTCTATAATGATCCAATCCAATAAATTTTTAGTAGGAAGAGACTCCTAGTGGAAAGTATTTGTTTCTTACCTAACAATGAGGTATTTAAAATTTTATTTATGCCTTCTGAATTGGATCTATATCTCCTAAAATATATCTTAAGCTTTTCTGATTCTTAGGCCTAAATATGATGCCTACCCAGAAATACAATAAAATGTCTCCATTTTCTTCATAGTGAAATGATGAGGTTAAGTTGGATTCAAAGCTTGAGTTTAAGGTAGTTTGTATAGAATCAATAGCCACAATTGTTTTGTTTATTTTTTTAATTGAAGTAGTAGTTGATTTATTGCAGCAAAGTGATTCAGTTATACATATATATACATTCTTTTTTAAAAATATTCTTTTCCATTATGGTTTATCATAAGATATTGAATATAGTTCTCTGTGCTATACAGTAGGAACTTGTTTACCTATTCTATATATAAAAAGCTTACATCTGCTAACCCCAAACTCCCACTCCATCCCTCCCCCAACCCCCTCCCCCTTGGCAACCACCAGTCTGTTCTCTATGTCTGTGATTCTGTTTCTGTTTTATAGATAGGTTCACTTGTGTCATATTTTAGATTCTGCATATAAAGCCATGGTTGTTTTGGAAAAGTAATAAAATGAAAGACTCAGGCTTTGTTCATAAAAAAGGAATAAACATATTACATGTAGAGTATACTTCTGCATACGTAGGAAATATAAAATAATCTGCTAGAAGAACTATTAGAATTAGAGAATTCATCTAACGTATAAGGCTCTCCTAGTGATCTGAGCACCTCTCCCTCCCATTTCTTCTCTGGTGGCCTCGATCAGGCAGGGCAGTCAAACTGGTCTAGGTGGCAGGTGCATCCAAGGTGGCATGACCCCCAATGGAGCAGGCACAGGGATTGCTATCTTTCTTTAGATTGAAGTTGAGTTGATGTACAAGGTTATGTTAGTTTCTGCCATACAGCAGAGTGATTCAGTTACCCACATATATACATATCCTTTTTCATGTTCTTTTCCATTATCGTTTATTGCAGGATATTGAGTATAGTTCCCTGTGCTATACAGCAGGGCTTTGTTGTTTATCTGTTTTATATATAGTAGTGTGTATCAGCTAACCCCAAACTCCTAATTTATCCCTCTCCCCGACTACCCCTTTGGTAACCATAAGTTTGTTTTCTACATCTGTGGGTCTATTTCTGGTAAGTTCATTTGTGTCCTGTTTTAGATTCCACATATAAGTGATATCACATGGTATTTGTCTTTCTCTGTCTGACTTACTTCACTTAGTATAATCTCTAGGTCCATTCATGTTTCTGCAAATTTCATCTTTTTTATGGCTGAGTAATATTCCATTGTGTATATGCACCACATCTTCTTTATCCATTCCTCTGTTGATGGACATTAGGTTGCTTCCATGTCTTGACTATTGTAAATAGTGCTGCAATGGTGCTGCACCCATTGGGGTGCATGTATCTTTTCCAATAAGAGTTTTTCTCTTTTCCAGTTATATGCTCAGGAGGGGGATTGCTGGATAATATGACAACTCTATTTTTAGTTTTTTAAGGAACCTCCATACTGTTCTCCATAGTGGCTGCACCAATTTACATTCCCACCAACAGTGCAAGAGGGTTCCCTTTTCTCCACACCCTCTGCAGCATTTGTTATTTCTAGACTTTTTGACGATGGTCATGCTGACTGGAATGAGGTGACACGTCATTGTAGCTTTGATTCACAGTTGCTCTAATAAGGAATTGTTATCTTGATGCTAAAGACAGCTGAGGTACAAGAAGTGGTTTGAGGCCTTGTCTTCCTGTTATGAAACCAAAACTTGGGTCCACTGACCCACGTGCAGTAAAGCCAATCTGCTGACCCCGGGTTGTGGTGAAGGAAAGTGCAGCGTTTCTTGTACGGCACCAGACAAGGAGTCCAGCGAAGCTAATGCTCAAAAAGCCTGAACTCCCCGATGGGTTTCAGGGAAGCCCTTTTTAAAGGCCAGGTGAGGGAGGGGCGTCCCAGGGTGTGCGATCAGTTTGTGCACAGCCCTCTGGTTGGTTGATGGTGGCAACAGGGTGGTGTCACAGGGGTTAACGTTACCAATCCTCAGGCTCCAGTAGGTCTGGGGGCTACGTGCTCATGGTCATCGAGTAGTTAATTTCTTCTGCTTAGTGGGGGTCTGTAAAACAGCTCAGGAATGTGTATCAGACACTGTTATCTGGGTACTTCAGGGAGGAGCTAAAGCAGCGGATATGGGGGGAGGGTCTGTCCCGCGAGGCCTGAAGGGTCCTGCTCCATACCTTCCTCCAGGACTCAGGCAGGTCAGAGTTCCTGCGGTTCTCAGAGCGGGCACAGGATGCAATGCGGGGCTGAATTCGCTTGCTTGCTACCTCTGGTCTTATGAGGGCTTGTTGGATCATAACAGGCTCGGCTGAGGGGGAGCTAAGGTCAGGAACTGCATGGTGGGCTTAACGGCCCCCTTTCCTCCCCTGCTGGTAGAGAGTCCCTCTCTCCCAGAACTGGCAGTGATTGGTCAGCTCATTCACCACTGACCCACAAGGACAGACACTGCTGACAAGGATGGAGAGTCCAAAACAACCTGAACGTCGAGGGGACGTAACATGAGCAAGCAAGCAAAGCAAAATCAGAATACACTTAAGGGGGCATGTCACCCGAAAAAGGAAGGCCGAATGGATCCTGTGGCGCAGAACATTCCCTTTGAGGAAAAAGTGAAGACACAAAAGAATTAAAAATAAATCTTAAAGAGATGACATTAGAGCAAAAAAATAGACTTTCTGGAAAAAATACGTGTACATAATTTAATTAAATGATTTTAATATATTTGCCCTATGATCAATTAAAATCATATAATTATTATGTAACACATATGTATAATAAGTAGTTAAAATTTCAATGGACAAACTAAAAAAAGAAGATGGTCACAGCTGAGAACAGGGTTACCAACCTGGAAAATAAAAAATGGTCCAGAATACAGAGGAAAAACCCAGAGAGCCAGAGGGGACAGAGGGACAAAGGGGAAGACGGCTCAGGCGCCATGGGGGTAAACTGTCTCCACCGGAGTTCCCTTCTCCGTCACTTCTCCTGTGACGCTGCTTCTCTGGTCTGGGGGCCAAACGTTAAGGAGCATAAATCTGGAGGAGCCAGAGTCCCCAAAAGCTGCCACAAAGCTGCTCTTCTGCCTTGTCCACCTAACTCAGTTCTCATAACAGAAACTTCACAAAAAATCCATATGTAAAAAGTAAACGTTTAAAGATTTTTAAATCGAGTAAAACCATAACTAATTTCACCATACCAACCAGACCTTACACTTTTTCCAAAAGGGAGAACACAGTACAAGAAATCCGACATGAAAGACTATTATCCAAGCGGGCAAGATTCTATTACTTTTTAAGTCAAACACACAACCTGACGCCGATATGTCCACCAGGCATATCTCCCTGAACAGCTTAAAACAAACTTTCAAAGACTCGTGTCTATAGTGAATGTCTGAAAACTAAGATATATTTTCCCCAATGACCCTTTTCACTTTGAACTGGAGATGCTTTCCTTTCAAAACTGTTGTTTCCAAGTCTTAATAAGAATGAAAATATAAGATTGAACACTTAAGTAAAAAGTATGTTTTTGAAAAATGGATTTGAGTAATACTTTGGGCATTATTTATAATAAAGCACAAACGACGCTGAACCCAAATCACAAAGACTTGGGGCTTGAGGAACAAGAGAGAGAGAAACACAGAGGTCCCAGCACTGTTTGTAAGTTCTACAGGTAAAGGACAGAGCAACTTGCTCCCCTCTGGTATGAAACAATCCATTTGTAGTCTGTAAATATTTATTTTCAAGATCCTAACATCATAAATCAAAGCCCAGCGTTAATATTTCCTAATCCTTTACTTTTGACAGGGTGTTTACCTAAAGCTTTTGTACTTAAAAGGATCCTCACGCCTTCAATTTATTTGTAAAAATCCTGATTTCTTCCATGCTTCATTATCAGTTAAGTGGAATAGCTACAGTTGATACTCTGCCCAGAAAAAAAAAAAAAAGATCAGGAGTACCAATTACCAGCTTGTTGGGTACGGCTGGGAGTAAAAAGAGAGATCTACACACGTGCTTCCCAAGGTGGGTTCTAGAATGCCTGTTGATTGCTAGAAAATGCCATCCAGTGACTCACAAGCAGATAAAGAAATTTTTTGGAGCAAAGGTCATAAATTATGTATGGAGGAGTGGCCCAAGGATTTTGGAAACAATGTTTACAGCCACCAACCCAAGGTGGACGGGAGCCTTGGTGATGAGGGCTGTTGATATTTTTGGCCTCACACACTCTGTCAGAGTCGTACAATCTGCTTCTCTGAAAGCTCCTGAGTAAGCCCGTTTATGAAATGAGACTTCCTCGAAGGTGTGAGAGGATTCTGCCTCGCAGGCTGTATTTGTCTTTGTAATCTCAGCCTCTCCTGGAGTCTGGCACACGGTAAACGTTCACAACATGTTTCTGATTGAAAGCGCGCTGCGTTTGTTAAGTCACCATGACTCATAATAATTGCTGCTCTCAGGCAAATAATGTCAAAGGAATGCTGCTATAAATGTAAAGGGAGATTTATCTTGAAATGTTAACGTAGCCACAGCTAGGTTACCTCCTCAGTATCTCTTAATTGCAGGTTGAGTGAGAGACTGCCTAAGTAAAAGGTCCCTACACTCTCAGAAATTATATAACACTTAAAACAATTGCAAAAGTTTCTTTTCACAGAAAACGTCTGCTGTGCCTTAATGCCTAGACATTCCCAACAGTGATGATTTTATCCAGGGAGGTGAGGGAACGTGGCTGGATGAAATCAAGTAGCAAGCCATTATCCCAACTACGAAGACAGAGAGATGGTTGGAAGACAGTTCTGTTGGCAGGAACACCAGTGTACAAAGTAGAAGCAACTACCTTGCACTGAATGTCTACTACAAGCCAGGTGTCACCCTAGGCACTTAGTTGAGCTCTTTGGGTTGTTGTGTAAATGGCCACACACACCTGGGAAGTCCTGGAGGGGTAGGTACTGAGGCTACAGCCAGGGCCTGCCCCCTTGATGCCACTCTTTCTTTTATGGGGTCTTCTGGAAATTTCTATAGAGTTTAATTTATTTTTCTTTTCTCTAATGATTCTAAAAGTGCTTAATCTTATAAATATATGATATTTATATCTCTATTTCCAAAGGGCAGTCAGGACAAAAATGTTAGTTTGAAGTTGCTGTGATTTTTATGGAGTGAGAGCAAAGCTTGGCTTTTGTTTGGTTTTTGATTACTTCATTTAAAAAATGTATGGTAGGGAGACACGTTCACATCTAGGTTTAAAACGTGCTGAATTGTTGAGGTGCGTTTTTCAATATTGTTTTAATATATGTTGGAGGAAAGTCTGGCTCTTTTGCATGTGAACAACTTGGATCAGGGAAGAATGTGCAACAGCTACAAAGAAATTCAGGAGAAGGAGAGAATTGACTGGGTCTTAGAAAAAAGTGAGAAATTGCTTTTACTGAGTAGAAAAGTGGAGTCATGCTGGGAAATGTGGAGCCTCCATGGTCAAGATTTCTTCTTTTTCTGTCAAACCAAAGGGAAGAGAAAGATAGCTTTGAAAGAGAGAAACGCACAATTCTCTGAGGAAATTACTTCAACAACTAAATAGGGAGAGGCTGAGGTAACAGACAGCTACCGCGTCCAGAAGGGCTCCTGGGGGTCATTTGTCTTTGACAGTGTGAAACTGTATTTTACACTGAAAATTGGCACCTGAAGTAGCGTAGATGAAAAATTAGAGTTTCCATTTTTAAAGCTTTAGGAGAAAGACGTAAGGCCAAGAAGAGTTAAAGGTAAAACAGAAAATTAATTCATTAAATTCTGGTATTTATATGCCTTTACATTTTGCCATACGAACTTGCCCTGATCATAATATACTATGTAATTTTAATTCCAACTATTTTTAAAAAATCATCGAATGGGCTTCCCTGGTGGTGCAGTGGTTGAGAATCTGCCTGCCAATGCAGGGGACACGGGTTCGAGCCCTGGTCTGGGAAGATCCCACGTGCCGCGGAGCAGCTGGGCCCGTGAGCCACAACTACTGAGCCTGCGCGTCTGGAGCCTGTGCTCCGCAACAAGAGAGGCCGCGATAGTGAGAGGCCCGCGCACCGCGATGAAGAGCGGTCCCCGCACCGCGATGAAGAGTGGTCCCCGCTTGCTGCAACTAGAGAAAGCCCTCGCACGAACCGAAGACCCGACACAGCCAAAAATAAATAAATAAATAAATAAAGTAGCTATAAAATTAAAAAAAAAAAAATCATCGAATGGAAAAGTTCCTTGGATAGGAGTGTCAGGAGGGGGAAATTTTCCCCTCTACCTCTCTTAAATTCTTATGGCTGGACTAAGAATAAAATTGACACAAGGCAGATTAACAGGAGAAAAAACAATTTAATTTTGTGTGCACGGGAGATCATAAAATGACGCTCAGAGACTGACCAAAAGCAGGCAGCTTTTATACTTTTTAGACAAAGAAACAATAAACTTGGGAGGAATTGACAGGATAAAGAAACTTAGGCTTTGGGTGCTTAATTAGTGAAGAATCTAAACAGAGTGTGGGCTTGGGGTACTAAATTGAAGCAGCAAGGTTTCTTTATATAGGCTTCTCAGCCCAAATTCCTGGTCCCTGGTGACGAGTGTCCCTCTACTTTCAGATGCAGGAAGCATACTTTTCACATGAGAGATTTATTTCCTGTTTTCAGGGAGACAAACGGAGAGTCAGTGTCCTTTTTGCACTGGCCGTTTCTTAAGTAAATTTAATTTAAAATAATCAATATACCATTGAGGCACATTTTAGGGCAGCCTGCCCTGGGCCCCAACAGGGGCTATGCTTTATACATCTTTGTAGGTCTCCACATCCGCTCAGTCAGCCCACAGGAATAGTTGTGAAATGAATGGGGAGAGAAACCTGTGTTTTCAGTTTACTCCTCTGGGAAGCTTATCCATTTGAACTCTAGGGACAGAATCTACTGCCAAGGGCCAAACTCAGAAGCCTTCTTGGAGCACGTATTTGTAAATGTGTGACGCTATTGGATTGGAAGTGTGGTCACCTGGAGAATATACACCCCACCCAAAGCACTCAAATCCATTTTGGTTTGAAACCATGTGCCTTCCTAAGGCTTGTATGTATGTAGACTGGTCCTTGGTGATAATTGGCTGAGTGCCTACTATGTTCTGAGTGCTTTGATAACAGGGTAGGCAATGCGAGCCCATTTTACAGATGAAGAAATAGGCTTACAGAAGTAAAATTAACTTGCCTAAATTCACCCAGCTACTAAGCACCTCAGGTCAGATTTTGATCTAGGTCTTTCTTCTCTTTTTACTTTTATCACACTGCTGATGGAAGCAAGCTTGGTGGAGGTGTATGAGGAAACAGAAGCTTAGGTAATAAATTGCAAATTCTAGCCTCTAAAGTGACAAATGTTTCACTTAATTTTACTTTGTTTTTGAGCTCCACAATGATGGTACGTGTACAATTTTTATTCACTCTGAAAGAGAAAAAAGCTTTACAAATGTTATTTTTTGAATTCACAATGTTCCCAGGAGGAACTGAAGAGAAATTCTCCACTCTGTACATTTAAGTAAACAGAAACACAAAACCCTAGAAGACAAAGAGTGTACTGTAGTCTTTTCCTAGCCACCCAGCAAGGGAGCCTGTGAGGAAGGAGAAACACAATGGCTGTGCTTCATAATTAGTGCTCTGACTATAACTCACTGCTCCTTTGCTTGAAGTAATTGGGATGTTTCACTCTTGCATTTCATTATTTGGAGTTTTGAAATACAATTTGAGAAAATGAAGTCTCTAAACAGAAAAAACAAAGACATTAATAGCCATGATTTACATTACAAAAGTTTACATCTCAAGGATATTTCCTCTAGGGTTTCTTACACTCTGAGCTCTCATAATACGGTTAAATGTTTGTTTTTGAATTTACTAGGCACTTAAACTAGAGGTGGGATTACAAGAATATTTCTTAAATATAAAGTTTTTGGAGCCCTGATTATTAAAGAGCATTATTAAATAAAGGAAAGCACCTTGGAAATAACAACAAAAATTGCTAATAAATATTGAGAATTTATCACCTAACAGACACTAAACTAAGCATTTTATACTGATTTTGTGTCTCCGGTAATCCCATGGAGGGGATAATATTATTATTCCAATTTTACAAATGAGGAAACTTGTGACACAGAGAGGAATAATCACTAGTAGAGTTGGCCCTCCGTATCCAAGGGTCTCACATCCACAGATTCAACCAACCAGGGGTTAAAAATGTTCAGAAAGAAAATATTCCAGAAAGTTCCAAAAAAGCAAAACTTGAATTTCCAATGCACCAGCAACTGTTTACATAGCATTTACATTGTATTAGGTATTATAAGTAATCCAGAGATGACTTAAAGGAAATGGAAGGGTGTGGGAAGGTTATATGCAAACACTCCACCATTTTACACATGGGACTTGAACATCCACAAATTTTGGTATCCACTGGGGGTGTCCTGGATCCAATCCCCTGCAGATACCAAGGGACAACTGTATTCACAATTTTCAACTCTGGAGTCACATTTATAATTCCCTTTGACCAAAAGAGAGAAATAGGACACAAATATTGGAAGTGGAAGGTAGCGTAGACATAATTTTGTCCATAATTTCTCCCACTGGGCTCCAAATGAGAAGATACAGGACAAACAAATCCTTGATCAAATAAATTCAGAGATCACTGCATATTGTATTTATTATTTCTCTAGGTCAGTTACAACCCCTGAATTGCTTGAATTCTTTTACAAGTTCATACCACCCTTAAACTGAAAATAAAAGTTATGTTTAATCATGAAAAAACTATGAAACAACATGCTAAAAGCATGTGAAGAAAGTTCTTTTTCATATAGTTTACCAGTCCCCCTTCTGTAGTTTTATAAATTTTATGTCATTAGCCAACCTTTCTTTGTTTAGTAAAACTTTTTACCTTTAGCAAAATGATTTTTTTTTTATTGAAGTATATAGTTGACTTACAATGTTGTGTTAGTTTCAGGTGTACAGCAAAGTAATTCAGTTAAACATATGCATATATTTTTTCGGATTCTTTTCCATTATAGGTTATTACAAGATACTGAATATAGCTCCCTGTGCTATATAGTAGGACCTTATTGTTTACCTATATTATATATAGTAGTGTGAATCTGTTAATCCCAAACTCCTAATTTATCTCCTCCCCCTCTTGTTATCCTCTTTGGTAACCTTAAGTTTGCTTTCTATGTCTGTGATAAAATTTCTGTTTTATAAATTTGTTCATTTATATCATTTTTTTTAGATTCCACATATGATATTTGTCTTTGCCTGATTTCCTTCACTTAATGTGATAATCTCTAAGTCCATCCATGTTGCTGCAAATTGCATTATTTTATTCTTTTTTAGGGCTGAATAATATTCCATTGTATATACGTACCACTTCTTCTTAATCCATCCATCTGTCTATGGACACTTGGGTTGCTTCCTTGTCTTGGCTATTGTAAATAATGCTGCTATGAACACTGGGGTGCCTG
This sequence comes from Balaenoptera ricei, assembly GCF_028023285.1. NCBI lineage: Eukaryota > Metazoa > Chordata > Mammalia > Artiodactyla > Balaenopteridae > Balaenoptera > Balaenoptera ricei. Next base: position 88,076,029 of record NC_082650.1, on the reverse strand, counting down.
TATCTTTTCAAATTAGAGTTTTCTCCAGAATATGTCCAGGAGTGGGAGTGCTGGATCATAGGCTAACTCTATTTTTAGTTTTTTTAAGTAACTTACATACCGTTCTCCATAGTGGCTGCACCAATTTACATTCCCACCAACAGTGTGGTAGAGTTCCTTTTTCTCCACATCCTCTGCAGCATTTATTATTTCTATATTTTTTAATGATGGCCATTCTGACTGGTGTGAGGTGATGCCCCATGGTAGTTTTGATTTGCATTTCTCTAATAGTAAGTGATATTGAGCATCTTTTCATGTGCCTGTTGGCCATCAGTGTGTATTCTTTGGGCAAATGTATATTTAGGCCTTCTGTCCATTTTTTGATTGGGTTGTTTTTTTGATATTAAGCTGTATGAGATATTTATATATATTGGAAATTAATCCCTTGTTTGTAGCATGATTTGCAAATATTTTCTCCCATTCTGTGGGTTGTCTTTTTGTTTTGTTTATGGTTTCCTTTGCTGTGCAAAAGTTTTTAGGTTTAATTAGGTCCCATTTCCTTATTTTTGCTTTTATTTTCATTACTCTAGGAGATGGATCCAGAAAAATATTGTTGCAATTTATGTCAAAGGGTGTTCTGCCTCTAGCAGTTTTACAGTATCCAGTCTTACAAACCTAAGTCTTTAATCAATGTTGCGTTTATTTTTCTGTATGGTGTTAGAGAATATTGTAATTTCATGTTTTTACATGAAGCTGTCCAGTTTTCCCAGCACCATTACTGAAGAGACTGTCTTTTCTCCATTGTATATTCTTGCCTCCTTTGTCATAGATTAATTGACCATAAGTGTGTGGGTTTATTTCTGGGCTTCCTATCCTGTCCCATTATCTATGTGTCTGTTTGTGCCAGTACCATACAGTTTTGATGACTGTAGCTTTATACTGTAGTCTGAAGTCAGCAAGCATGTTTCCTCCAGCTCTGTTCTTCTTTCTCAAGATTGTTTTGGTGATTTGGGGTCTTTTGTGTTTCCATACAAATGAAAAAATTTTTTGTTCTAGTTCTGTGAAAAATGCCATTGGTAATTTGATGGGGATTGCATTGAATCTGTAGACTGCCTTGGGTATTATAGTCATCTTAATAATATTGATTCTTCTAATCCAAGAACATGTTATATCAAACCATCTGTTTGTGTCATCTTCAAATTCTTTCATCAGTGTCTTATAGTTTTTGGAGTACAGGTCTTTTGCCTCGTTAGGTAGGTTTATTACTAGCTATTTTATTCTTTTTCATGAGATGGTAAATGGGATTTTTTCCTTAATTTCTCTTTCTGATAACAGAAATTGGCAGTTTATACAAATGCCACAGACTTCTGTATATTAATTTTGTATCCAGTAACTTTAACAAGTTCATTGATGAGCTCTAGTATTTATCTGGTGGTGTCTTTAGGATTTTCTATGTATTGCATCATGTCATCTGCAAACAGTGACAGTTTTACTTCTTCTTTTCCAATTTGGATGCCTTTTATTTCTTTTTCTTGTCTGATTGCTGTGGCTAGGACTTCCAAAACTATGTTGAATAAAAGTGGTGAGTGTGGGCTTCCCTGGTGGCACAGTGGTTGAGAATCTGCCTGCTAATGCAGGGGACACGGGTTCGAGCCCTGGTCTGGGAAGATCCCACATGCCGCAGAGCAACTAGGCCCGTGAGCCACAACTACTGAGCCTGCGTGTCTGGAGCCTGTGCTCCGCAACAAGAGAGGCTACGACAGTGAGAGGCCCGCGCACTGCGATGAAGAGTGGCCCCCACTTGCCGCAACTAGAGAAAGCCCTAGACAGAAACGAAGACCCAACATAGCAATCAATCAATCAATCAATCTTTAAAAAAAAAAAAAAAGTGGTGAGTGTGGGCATCCTGTCTTGTTCTGGATTTTAGCAAGAAGGCTTTCAGCTTTTCACCACTGAGTATTATGTTGGCTGTGGGTTTGTCATAAATAGCTTTTATTATGTTGAGATATGTTCCCTCTATGCCTACTTGGGTAAGAGTTTCTATCATGAATGGATGTTGAATTTTATCAAATACTTTTTCTGCATCTATTGAGATGATCATGTGGTTTTTGTCTTTTCTTTTGTTGATGTGGTGTATGTATCACATTGATTGATTGCATATGTTGAATCATCCTTGTGACCCTGGGATGAATCCAACTTGCTCGTGGTATATGATCTCTTTTATGTGTTGTTGGATTCAGTTTACTAATATTTTGTTGAGAATTTTTGCATCTACATTCATCAAAGATATTGGCCTGTAATTTTCTTTTTTGGTAGTGTTTTTGTCTGGTTTTAGTGTCAGGGTGATGGTGGCTTCATAGAATGTCTTTGGGAGTGTTCCTTCCTCCTCAATCTTTTGGAAGAGTTTGAGAAGGATTGGTACAAGTTCTTCTTTGTATTTTTGGTAGGATTGGTCTGTGAAGCCATCTGGTCCTGGACTTTTGTTTGTAGGCATTTGATTTTTTGTTTGTTTGCTTTTGTTTTTTGGGGTTTTTTTTACAGATTCTATTTCACTTCTAGTTATCAGTCTGTTCAAATTACTTTTTTTTTTCTTTATTCAGTTTTGGTGGAGCATTTGTTTCTAGAAACTTGTCCATTTCTTGTAGGTTGTCTAATTTGTTGGCATATAATTGTTCATAGTATTCTCTTTTGGTTTTTGGTATTTTTGTGGTATCAGTTGTTATTTCTCCTCTTTCATTCTTATTTTATTTGGGTCTTGTCTCTTTTCTCTTGGTGAGCCTGGCCAGAGGTTGTCAATTTTGTTTACCCTTTCAAAGAACCAGATCTGGATTTTACTGATTTTTTCTATTTAAAAAAAAATCTGTTTATTTCTTCTCTGATTGTTATTATTTCCTTCCTTCTGATTTTAGGTTTTGTTTGTTCTTCTTTTTCTAATTCTTTTAGGTGGTAGGTTAGTTTGTTTATTTGAGGTTTATCTTGTTTCTTGAAAAAGGCCTGTATGGCTATGAACTTCCCTCTAAGAACTACTTTTGCTGCATCCCATAGATTTTGTATGGTTGTTTTCATTGCCATTAGTCTCAAGGTATTTTTAAATTTCCTCTTTGATTTCGTTTACCCATTGGTTTTTTAGTAGCATATTGCTTAGACTCCTTGTAGTTGTTTTTTTCTCATTTCTTTCTCTGTCATTGATTTCTAGTTTCATGCAATTGTGGTCAGAAAAGATGCTTGAAATAATTTCTATCCTCTTAAATTTGTTGAGGCTTGTTTTGTGCTCTGTTATGTGGTCAATCTTAGAGAATGTTCTATGTACACTTGAAGAGAATGTGTATTCTGTTTTGGGGGGATGTAATGTGCTGAAAATATCAATTAAGTCTAGCTGTTCTATTAGATAATTTAGGATCTCTGTTGCTTTATTGATTTTCTGTCTAGAAGATCTGTCAATTGATGTGAGTGGGGTGTTAAAGTCTCCTACTATTATTGTATTCCCATCAATTTCTTTATGTCTGTTAGCATTTGTTTTATGTATTTGGGTGCATATTAATAAGTGTAATATCCTCTTCTTCTATTGACCTTCTTATCATTATATATTGTCCTTCTTTATCTTTATGGCCTTTGTTTTAAAGTCTATTTTGTCTGATATGAGTATTGCGACCCCCGCTTTCTTGTCATTTCCATTTGTATGAAAGATCTTTTTCTATTCTGATACTTTCAACCTATGTGTGTCCTTTGCCCTAAAGTGGGTCTCATGTAGGCAGCATATTATAGGCTCTTGTTTTGTTATCTGTCACTCTATGACTTTTGATTGGAACATTTAGTCCACTGACATTTAAAGTAATTATTGTATTTATTGTATATGTATTTATTGCCATTTTAAACCTTGTTTTCCAGTTGACTTTGTATTTCTTCTTCCTTTCTTTCTCTTTTTGTTATTCCTATTGTGGTTTGATGATTTTCTTTTGTATTATGCTTGTTTTCTTCTGTTTGATTTTTGTGATTCTATTGTATGCCTTTGATTTCTGATTACTGTTTTTCAAGTATGTTAAGCCCTTCTTATATCTACTTGCTTTAGACTGGTAGTCATATAGGCTCAAACACATTCTAAAAAAAAATGTACATGTTCTTACTCTCCTCCCCCACATTTTATGATTTAGACGTCCTCTTTTACATCTTCATGTTTATCCTTCTGCTCTTCATTGCGGATATCATCACTTTCGCAAAAATGTTTTTATTTTTTATTTTTTAATCTGTGTACTGGCTTATTTAAGTGATTTACTTTCCAATTGTGATTTTTCTCTTGCTATAGATTCTTGCTTCTTTTTTATTTAGAAAAGACCTTTCAAGATTTTTTTAAGGATAGGTTTAGTATTGTTGTATTCTTTTAGTTTTTGCTTATCTGAGAAATTGTCTCTTCTTCTATTCTAAATGATAATCTTGCTGGGTAGAGTATTCTAGGTTGCAAATTTTTCCCTTTCAGGACTCTGAATATATCATGCCACTCCCTTCTGGTCTGAAAAGTTTCTGTAGAGAAATCAGCTGGTAGCCTTATAGGGGTTCCCTTGCAATTAACTCTGTTTTTCTCTTTCTGCCTTTAGAATCCTCTCTTCATCTTTAAACTTTTGCCATTTTGATTACAGTATGTCTTGGTGTTTGGGACCCTCTGTACGCCTTGTACTTGGACATGTTTCCTTCTTTAGGTTTGGGAAGTTTTCAGCCATAATGTCTTCAAATACATTTTTGAACCCCTTTTCTCTTTCTTCTCCTTCTGGGATCCCTATTATGTGTAGATTGGCTCACTTTATATTATCCCATAGGTCTCTTATATTGCTTTCATTTTTTTTTCCATTTGTCTTTCTGCTATTTTGATTGGATGATTTCCATTATTCTATCTTCCAGATCACTTATTCGTTCTTCTGCATTATTCGATCTGCTATTCCTTGCCTTTAGCTCAGCTTTTGTGTCGGAAATGAGTTTTCTCATTTTTCTAGGCTCCTCTTTATAGTTTCTAGTTCCTTTTTATAGTAATTTGCATTTCTATCGATAATCTTTTTTTTTTTTTTTGGCCGCATCACGTGGCTTGTGGGATCTTAGATCCCTGAATTGAAACTGGGCCCTCAGCAGTGAAAGCATGCAGAGTCCTAACCACTGGACTGCCAGGGAATTCCCTCAATAAACTTTAATTCCTTCTGTATTTTCATTATCTTTTTTAAACTTGGTGTCTGAAGAGGTCTGTTTCATTTTTTGTTCTTTCAGGGAAATTCTCTTGATCTTTTACTTGGGAGTGGTTCCTCTGCTTCTTCATTTTACTTATATTTCTCTGATTCTATGAGTTTAGGAGAAACAGTTATCTACTGTGTTCTTGGAGGGTTGTTTTTATGAGGGAACATCCCTTTGTAGCCTGTGTGGTTTTAATATTTTTGGTGTGGGGGCTGTTTTTTGTATGGATGCCTGCCATGTCTTTCTTCAGTGTGTGCTGGCCGTTACCCCTCGATAGAGGGTGTGACTGGTGTTGTGGTGACCAGAGCCTGCACTGGATGTTGAGCGGGGCCTCCTCTTTGCTCTGTGGCTGTCACTGCCCTATTGTGGGGCAGGGTCTGCTCCCTAGTTGTTGGAGTAGAAGCCACCAGATCCGTTTCTGAGCTGTGGAGTGAATAGGTGGGACTGGAGCATGCCCACTGGGAGATGAGCCACCGAGTATTCCTCTGCTGGAGTTGTCCACCAGGGATTGCGCTCTGTGGCGTCACCTGAAACCCGTTGTGAGGGCTCCCAAGTATGCTATTGTTGGCACTGCCCTCGGCCCTGGCTCAATTGTGGGAATGCTGGCAATCGTCCCTGGTGTCCCTCAGGTGCTCTGTTCACAAAGCCACCAGTGCAGATCCACTGAAGTCAGGTACCAGGACCGCAGTAGTCATGCACTTGGACCTGCCATGAGAACTATGGAGGCAGCCCAGACCCTGGCCCTGCCTCTGCGTGCATGTGCCGACAGAGCCCACAGCTGCTAAGGCCAGACCTGACCCAGCTGCGGGAGTACCCATCGTCCACCTGGAAGTCCTGTAGGCGCTGAGCTTACAAAGCTGCTGGTGGCGGCGTAAATCTGCAGACCACACGGCTGTGAGGAGAGGGCTCAGATTTCATCCCTGCTTCCTAAGTCATGCGGCCCCTGGAGATCAGCTCTCATTTCAACCCCGCCTCTGCGTGTGGGCAATCTGCTGGCACTTACGAGCTCCCAGAGCTTGTAGAGGTGGCACCGAGCCAGTTGAGAGCGCACCAAGAAAGAGGCTGCTAGGGAGGCCCCGCCCCTCCCTTCCCTCACGCACGTTAACAGTGGGGTTTCAATGGCAGCACCAGGACCACTGTGAGCACACACAGAGTGAGGCTGCTGTGGAGGCCCAGCCTCTCCCTTCATGCACCGCTCAATGAAGGCGCTTCACTTCTATGGCAGACCCAGGCCTCTTCCGTGTACACCCCTGGTTGCCGCCATACCACCCTCCAGCCCCTTCAAGCTGTCTCCGCACAGCCAACACCAGCCCTCTCCCTGGGTCTGTCCTCTAAAGTCCGAGTTTAGCACCCGGACTCACACCCAACAGCGAACACGTCTCAGGCTGGTGTGTGCAGGGCAATGGCGTGGACCATCTATGCAGCTCTCTTTCTGTTCTGCCTGCTGCCAACTTGCTGCTGCGCTCTCCTCCAAGCCTCTGAAGCTCCCTTTCTGTCCTGGCTGATCTCTCTGTCAGTGAAGGGGCTTTCCAGGATGTGGGAACTTCTGCTCTTTCACAGCTCCCACCTAGGGGCGCAGGTCCCATCCCAATTTCTTTTTTCTTTCGTCCTACCCAGTTACGTGGAGATCTTTCTTGCAACTTTGGGTGTCTGAGATATTCTGCCACCGTTCAGTAGGTATTCTGTGAGAATTGTCCACATGTATGAGTATCTTTGATGTATTTGTGGGAGGAGGTGAACTCCACGTCCTTCTATTCCAGCATCTTGATTCTTCTCCCATAAAGCTTTGAATTAGCAAATTCGCCTGCCAACTGAGTGCTTTCCAAGTGCAGGGAGCTGCTCTGGAACCAGGGTCGAAGTTGAATGACCAGATATGTGTTCAAGGACTTGCAGCCCAGAGGAAGCAGTTACCCTGAAGGTAACAGTCATAACACACTGTACAGGGAGCCCTGTGAGCAGGGAAAAGACAGCACCTAACTGTGCCTAGGAGACTGGCGGGGGGGGGGGGTAACTGACCAGATAACGTCACGGCTGATATCTGAAGAGTAAGGATTCTCTTAGGAGACAAGAGGAAGGGAAGTGTGTCATAGGCAGAAGGGACAGTTCAGCAGAGTGGGGAGGTGAGAAATCAGAGCCGTTTGGATAATGGTGAGACATCTGTGGGGATGGCAGTGAAAACTGGATAGGTAGGTAGGACACACACCAGAAGTCTTAGATGTCACATGAAAGCTATGAATTTCATTCTGAAATAACGGAAAGCTTTTCACAGCAAAGAAATGTCATCATCTGATTTGTGTTTTCACTGTCGAGGAAAGATTGAAAGGAGCTGAGACTCGGCAGAAAGCCCAGTGAGGAAATTAAGAAGCAGTGTGTGTTAGAAGGCTTGGGCTGCTATAACAAAATACCACAGGCTGGGGGCGCATAAACAACTGAAGCCTGTTTTCTCACAGTTCTGGAGGCTGGAAGTCCACGATCAAGGTGCCGGCAGGGTCGGGTTCTCCAGAGGCCTCTCTCCTTGGCCTGCAGGTCCTCATGTGGGCTTTTCTCTATGCACACACATCCTCGATGTCTCCTCCTCTTCTTATAAGGGCACCCCGTCATACTGGATTAGGGCGCCAGCTAATTACCTCTTTAAAGGCCCAATCTCCAGATACAGTCAGAGTCTCAGTTACTACGGGTTAGGACTTCAATACGGAAATTTTTCTGTGGTGGCAGGGGGGAACACAACTCAGTCCGTAACATAGTAAGAATGGAGAAAAGGGAAAATGGAAGGACAGCTAAGCAGAGATCAACATGGCCTGATTAGTGATGGGCCAGGTACACACAGGAGATAAGGAGGTCTGCTTGAGTTTTGGTTTTGGCAACCAGGAATGTGCTGGTGCCATCTCTCAAAAAAATGAATAAAGAAGGAGGCTTGGTATGACCAGAAAAACGAGGAGTTCAATTATCAACATGCTGCAATTGAAGTAGTAATTTCTAGTTAACAGGTAAGTAAAAGTTTGGAAACTGAGGGTATATTGTCCAAAAAGAAAATGTGAAGTAAAAACAGAAGGGAATGGAATCTTGGTGAATAACATCAAAGGTGCCAAACATGAAGGGTGTGGAGGTCTATCTAGAGAGACAAAGAATAAGAGCAAAGTGACACAAAAATTAAGAGAGAGACGAACTGAATGGGAGATGGTTGTTAACTCCTAAGTCTTTTCCAGAAACTTAATGGTATTCTACTTCAAGGATCATAATATGTGCTTTTCTTGAGTTCTAATTTCCTTGTGTTAGTAAACTAGGATCTCAGTATCCAGAATGCCTTCAAAATACCCTATCGATAGTATATAGCTTTCCCTATATCTTTTGCAAATTCTAAATCTTTAGAATGAGAAAATATCTTTAAAGCTAAAATATGATGTCATATATCTTAAACTGATCAGTATACTGATTTTTTTTCAGGATTACTTATTCTTGACAATATTCCCATTTATGTTGGAATACAACTTTCGAGGTTATTTACAACAATGTATATGCCTTAAATACTGTAGAGGTGATAAGATATCTAATGGACTAATGTATGAACAATATAATACATCTTGGCACACCAAGCAGCCTGAAATCTGTTCATGAAATCTATTTCAATGGTGCTAGAGATTTAATGTAGAAAATAGAAAACAAGCTGCATAGTGGAATAACATTTATTTATCAGCTATACTGTGAATATTATTTTTCAACAATCAGATATAGACACCTGAAAATTCCACAGTACTCTAGAGACCCAAAGGCACAGATACAAGTGATTTATTATGTTTTTAAAAAGTGACCAAAGGGAATATTAATTCTGGAGGATTTTTAATCAATTCAACACTATTATACACTAGAGGAAAAAAAAATTTCCACAAACATTCCCTCACAAGGCCGGTACTTTTATATTTACATAGTATTATTATAGCAATTTAAAATGTTAATCTATGATACAATAATGTTACTTCAGAAAACATAAAAAATATAGTTTTTTTTTTAATAGCCATGCTCCCATTTTTGATGAAAGCTAGTCAGTTCATCCTAATGTTAGTTTGACACTTTACAAATGCACAAGAGATGTAGAGTCAGCTTAGTAAACCTGTACAACAGAGGCCGTCAGACAGAGTAGACAGAGGGCTCCTCATCACTCAGGTCTGAGTCATCCTCATCCACCCCTTCAATGACCGACTTCTTCCCTTTACAGCAGGAGACAATCAACCCAATCACAAACACCTGCAAATGTAAACAAGCTGTATGTTATTTCTCAAACCTGAAGTCATCCAGAAAGCACCGAATTTAAAACCCAATAGCATTGCTGTGACACAAACAGGCCACTAATGGTCACAGCATCCCTGGGACACCTGTACTTACCCCAAGAAAGGCCCAGTTACCAAAGTAGTAGGCGGCACTAAAGAACCAGAACTTGTGAAGGAACAGGTAGGTCCGGGTGACAGTACACTGATCTATAAAAGCAAATAAAGGACTAGGGTGAGGTAGTTTCTCTTGAAATAGACTATTAGTACTTGACCTAAAAGGTTATTAACCAAGACTAATAATCAGTGTTAGAGACAGGATTGAAATCTAGGCCTATCTCCAAAGCCCACTCTTTCAACCACCTTAATATAGTTTAAATTATCAACTAATATGACATATTTTTAAAAGTGAATGCCACCAATGTAACCCCAGCTCTTAGGTATAAAAAATTATATTGGCTAGTTCAGTGTAATTGAAATAGAAAAAGCATTTTAACCTGGAATGCCAGACACATCCTAAAACAAAACAGACAAAGTTTTCCTGATGAAGAATGAAGAAAAGAAATGAAGAAAGTAATCAGATGTGGTTAGCATTCTTTTCTAAGAATCCAACTGAGAGTTTTTTTTGAGCTTTTTTTTCTCTTTAAGAATGCTATTGAAAAAATGGCCACTGCTTATAAAGAAATACAGAAAAATCATTATTTACTGAATTGCTTACTGTCTGAATTTTAGACAGCATTACAGCTTGAATTTAAAAAGAAATCACTCACTTTTCTCCTTCAAAAAAAAAAAAAAAGTAACTTTTAAAGAGAAATTGGCAGACTGGTTACTTGATACTTGTGTGAGACTCTGTACTATTTTATCCAAATACATTGTTTCCATTAGTTTACAAAGTCCTTTATACATATATCTAGTAAAGGAAGTCTAAGGAAATACTTGGTTTATGAAAACCACTTGTCCCATGGATTTCTGAAAAGTAGCATTAGGTTCTATTTTATCCCAACCCTTCCCTCCCTTCCCCTACAGTTCAGCATGTCCTTCCGGATGGCTCAATGCCCAGCTGGACAGACAGCCTCTGCTTCTGGCAGGAAAACATGCCATTTCACAGAGAAGCACCTTCCCCTCGCAAGCAGGACAGCAATTTAATGCGGATCCTCTGATCCCCACGGGCCCCCTTCGTACTCCCCGTTCTCTTTCTCAGCACCAAAGGCTAAGAGGAATATTCCAAGCTTCCTAAGAAAAACCAGAAAGGTATCGAGCATCAGGGGAGGAACAAATGTTTCTCTCCTGTCCTACAGTCCCCGGCCCCCCAGATCACGCCCCTGCCCCAGATCACGGTCCCCCAACCCCAGATCACGGCCTCACACCAGGCGCCAGAGCTCAGGCAGCAGAGACGCCTCCCTGCAGGAAAGCCACTGGTCAGCCACTCTGCCCCACAGCGAATTCTCCCCTCGATCACAGAAGGTGCTTCACAGTAATATCACGTACTCAATTTGCCACTTTTTCCACTGGATTGGCCTGAATATTCCACAGTACCCATCAGAATACCTGACATTCATATTCAGTATGACTGCTGAAAAACTAAACTTTTAAAAAAGAGGGTATTTTACTGTAAAATCATATTGCTAAATAATACATTTTCTAATTTCTTTTGACTAAAATCTGAGAAGATGCCAAGGATGTCAAAACAAGATGCTCTGAATATGCCTCGAAAATGAAAGTATAACTTAAATGTCCAGCACGACAAAGCAAGTCCTGGCCCTGGTCTTGACGGACTTGGCGTCAGGTATCATTTGGTCACTTCTCTGCCACGTGAACGGGTAAGTCTGAAGCACGAGACTCTGCTTGTCACCACACTTCCTGATAGGGTCATCCTGAAGACCAAGCGAGGGTTGCAAAGTGGCAGTTAACGTCCATTTTCTTCTTCAAGATGTACCAAGACCATGATAAAGAATACAATTTTCAAGAGCTTCTCAAATGGTGCCAATAAAAACTCATCTTAAGATTTTAGAAGATTATGTGCACGCTAGTAGTGAGGAAAATACTCGCTTAGGTATTGGTATCACGACTACTCTGTACATGTTCATTATTCTTCTGTCTCTGCAGTCAAAACAGATACAAATGAATTTGGTGAAATTTAAATGTGTATAATTCAGTAGAAGGATACCTGCTGCACAGTAATATACCTTTAAATAAAAATAACCAATCTGAAATGAAGAATGGAACGGGCTGTAAAAAATGCCTGTTCACAGTTATTTTAAAAACGTCAACAGTATCTTTCATGGCTTAAGCATTACATGAGTTCTACTGTACAAGTACAAACCTGTTTTTTTTTAAATAAATTTATTTTATTCATTTATTTATTTTTGGCTGCTTTGGGTCTTCGTTGCTGTGCACGGGCTTTCTCTAGTTGTGGTGAGCAGGGGCTGCTCTTCTTTGCGATGTGCAGGCTTCTCATTGCGGTGGCTTCTCTTGTTGCAGAGCATGAGCTCTAGGTGCGCAGGCTTCAGTAGTTGTAGCGTGTGCAGGCTCAGTAGTTGTGGCTCCTGGGCTCTAGAGCGCAGGCTCAGTAGTTGTGACGCACGGGCTTAGCTGCTCCGCGGCATGTGGGATCTTCCCAGACCAGGGCTCAAACCCGCGTCCCCTGCATTGGCAGGCGGATTCTTAACCACTGTGCCACCAGGGAAGCCCACAAACCTGTTTTTAAAAAGCTATTCAACCTTCTCAACATTGCTAATGCTCTAAACTTAAAAAGTAAAAAGTTCAATTACTCATTTCCATACCTAAAGGTATTTGGGGGTCAGAACTTGAGTGAACTAGAAATTTCAAGGCCAGAACAGGGATTACAAGACAGAGGCTGAGCTGGCAAAAGCAGGTAGAATCAAATCACTTTTCCCAGGGGGTCTAATAATCCACTCCGTGACATTTTAAATTGGCTATACCTGCTGATTATTTTCCCCACCACAAAAAAACATATCTTAAATATTTTTCCTTTCACATTATTTTACATGTTTACCACTTTCAAAAGCTGGAGATTTGATGCAAGCCTTCTAAAATAAGAAAAAAATGTACATTGTTAGTGTTCTGCTTTGTTGTTGAAAAAGTATGTAACAGCTTTTATAGTTATCTTTATATGTATATATCATTATATTTATATGTGTATAAAGTGGCATATGTCCGCAGAGGAATTTTAGTTAATAATCCCCATGCATATATTTTATGTTTGAGCGATAACTCCACACTGAATACACCATCTGCCACCTCCCAGCTGCCCACCTGAATCACAGATATCTAGGAGATCTAGAGAGGTGTTTCTACCGCTATCTAAAAAACTACAGTAAGTATTTCGAACTTGGTTTGGTCTTCAAAGTAAATGTGAATTCCTCCATCTAGGGAGTGCATTCTAAAACCGGAATTGTTCAGGAGACTTCTGGCTGTTATTCCTCACAGGGACACATAAACTTCCAATTACACCAAAGAGTGCATGTTTACAATGAAAAACTAAAAACAGGGGTTCAGACAAAATTTTTTCTTCAGACAAAGTGGCCACACAGTAAAGATCAAGATTAAAAGAGCCAAGAGAGAGCACCTGGAGCATATGAACAGAATCAAAGTCCTGCTTCTACCACCCTCCCCCCATCTGTTCTCACTTACCATCAAACTAGATGAGTAACCAACAGAAAGCGCAATTAAACCTCTGCCTCTCATGGAACAGCCGCCTTTATAAATATACCCGATAGATTTTATACTACTTATTTCTTGTGTCCTTTTAGACCACTGGTTATGTCCTTGTTAATGTATGCTGACTGTCACTAACATAACTTTGCTCATTAACTATAATAAACAGCACCTTCTACTTTAAATAGATTTTGAAAAACAATACTTGGCGCCGATTTAAGCCACCATGATGTCAACACCATGTTACACTTTCACTTGAAATCAGCTTAGAGTTAATTAACTCTATATTTGTACTTTACTTATAAAACAAATCCTTATGTTAACATGTGCATTCAGAGAGAGGGCATTTGGGAAAATTCATGTACCACAGAGAATTTTAAAGCAATTTCTTTGTTTGACTAGTGACAAAAAAACTGGGAGAAGATTGGACTATTGAGAACACCACTTCCTTTCTCATGGTTGCCCGTGATCACGCTAACTTTGGTTTCTGATTAGGGTCTTGCTACTACTGAATACAACAGACATACAAATCTTAACTGTAAACAGGCTGAGGATCTCAGGCTTTATTGTGATATGATTAGGAATTGTTTATCAAATGGTTTTAACAAAGGGGATAACATAAGTGCACTGCAGGCTGGCAGAGGGAACTGAGAGTAGGAAGAGGTTCATCAAACCAGGAAACAACCCAAGTGAAAACACGAGCTGTCGGGATGAAAGGAAGGCTGGAGCTGAGGTTCTGGGGAGTAAAATGCCAGTGAATAACTACTGTCAAATGGATTTACAGCATGTGAACTATATACGCACAAAAAGATTTGAGCAACTCGCAACATATATCCAAATAAGGGAGGGCAGAAAAAATTTAAATATGTAATAAAAACCAAAATTGTATGCTCATCTGAAACTTAACAAATGGCATACCGTTTAATAATGTTTTGTTAAATCTCACTGCAGGAGCTGGGTAAAAGGGAAAGAAAGAATTGGTGAACATCAAAAATCATAGAAATTCTAAAGGAAATTGATTTATTATATTTTATGGATATATAAATTGTACCAGGCTAATAAAGATAGCATTTGTCACATGTTTTGTACTAAAGAGTAACTTTCTATAGTGACTATTTTAAGAACCAGTATCATTTGTGTTGAGCTCTGATTACATTTAAGTAAGTTTAATGTATTTCAAAGATGCTAAAATATGTATTGCTCCTTTAAGAAAGAATGCACCTAATTTCATTTGTCTTGACCATATAACAATAATTGGCCATACACAACTTATAAAAGAGAATTACAAAGGTAAGCATTAGCATAACATGTAGACACAATCTTAAACTGTATTAGTAAACTCTAAATTAATTAGATTTACTATTACTCTTAATTGTCCAAGATAGTAAAATATAAAACAACTGCTTTCTATTACTTTATCTTTTTCATAAAATGATAGTAATTTAAGGGGTACAGCAGAAAATATTAGAGATAGAAAATTGAGATTTGGTTCTTGAGTCTGCCACTTATATTTACTGTGAGATTCTGGAATCATTTAACTTCTAAGTATCAGTTTCTTTCTAAGTGTCACTGAGATAATATCTACTTCTCATGGACAGTGATAAGATAAACTGAACTTCTGAGAATTAAATTAGAGAGAATTCTACATGTGCTTAAAAAAAAAAAAAAAAAGGTTGATGTTTTAGGAGACAGCATGCTTAAGCAAGGATCTGTAAAAAGTGGCTGAGAAGTTTTACAAAATCACCTGGGCTGGCTTCAGAGTGGATTCCAAAGAACTGAGAAACCTTACACCTAGTTAACTTCAGTGTACTGTCCTAGCTGAACTTTTATCAACACAATCAAAATGTCGCCTAGAAAAAGAACTTCGACAGTAAGAGACTTTCTGGATCTCAAGCAAAACCCAAGAAAAATATGCTCTGATCAATACTTAATTTTCTGGTCTGCACGGCAACCTCACTGGACAACGGACACAATACATAAGGCTTTCTCAGCTGGATGGTACCAGCCCATGTCAGTGAGGCCCTCTTCTGACTCCAAGCCCACCTAGAAACTATGTGACTATAAACTTGGTTTTCCAGATTCCTTCCTCCATTGAGAATTCACTAGCCCTGAGCCTCTAGTTTCTTTAATGGTTATACTTCCTATGGTAAATAATAAACTGCCATCTGGCTAAAAGTTTAGTTTCCTCTCCACTTATCTGGAGCCAAATACAGATGCTGGAGATCAAGCAGGATTCTTAAATAATAATTCTATCTCATCACTCTAACTTCAATATTGCTCTGCCCATTTGATGGGTAGAATTAAATCGAATGAGACTATCAACACAGTTATTATTTGTCAAGCGAAAGATTATAAGTTTATAGTACTTAACCATGAAGGACTATTTTAACTTGTTGAACACAAAGCCTTCTGGTTCAAGAGGGCAGACTGAGCACAGTCATTTGTTCCCTGTCCTGTTTCCCAGGACCTCATGAAAGTTATGGAGCAGGAATAAAGCCAGGAGCAAACTTTAACAGCGAAGAGAATGGGAGGCAGGCCACCCGGTGATGGGAGACCTCAGCAGTATTCTGGAAGATGAAGCTACATTTAAAAGGTCTCCAGTAAAGCAGCTGGTTCCCTTCTCATTTACTTTAAAATGTAACTTAAGGATCAAGAAACCCCAGTCATAGAGTCCCCAGTGATGAGGCTTCCCAGGTTCCTGATACTTGAATACAAACTAGCATAAATATGAATGAATCATCAGATATATACAGAAAACGATCAGCACGAGGGGAAAGAACAAGATAAAGAGAAATGCTCCAAGATGAACTGAACTGTAATTGACTTAAAGGAAACGATTGAGAAAAATGTTTAGTATCTTCACATATTGGCAAAGATATTATATCCATAAAACAAAGATGCTTGAAAAAGAAAAATGGGACACATAAAGTACCTCAAGGAAAGTACAAATTTGTTACATGAAATAAAAATTCAGGGTATAGTTTGAAGATAAAGCTGAACACATATCCAAGAATCTAGAGCAAAATGGTAGGCTGAAAATACGAAATACGAGAGGAGACAGATGATGAATTGAAGATATCCAGCAACTAATGAACAAGAGCTCCCCAAGGGGAAAATGGAGAAAACAGAAACTATCAAATTAACTTCAAAAGAAGAAATAGACTGGCACTGGATTTCTCACCAGTCAAAAATGAAACACAAATGGTGCAATGCCTTTAAAGTTCTAAAAGAAATGAAGTCTTCTGTAGAATTCTAAGCACAAACCCATCAATTCTATCAATTGTGAGGATATAATACTTTTCAGATATACATTTTGCACAAAGCATTTCTTTTCTTTAACTCTAGGTAAACTGAGAGCTTTGGGAAGGAAATCAAGAAAGAAGATATGGTTTCTAATGCATCAGAAGTCCAATGAACAGAAATTATAACATTAAAGCTGAACACCACAATTAGAAAGCAATTAATCCAAAGAAAAGGGGTCAGTAGGTATTTAGAAAGAAGTAAATACAATGGGTTTCCTCCAACAGATAAAGTGAGCAAGAAGCGACAAGACACTAGGTAGATATCAATCTTATGTTACTTTAAGAACTTTTTTAACAAGAGAAAGAAAAAAAGGAACAAATTTTAAAAGTGGTTCAATTCTACAAATGCTGCTTGAACAAGGCAGAAAAATATACTCATATCTATCTATATGTTTTCTTATCCTCAAGGAGCTTACATGTTCCTATAAAAGGGTAGGACAGAGATAAGATACATAAATGACGATAGATTAAGACAGAGTGAGGTCATGTCATCAGAAGTATAAATGCTATGGGGATTCAAATGAAAAAAAGAGAAACGGCACACGTGTTTGGAGATTCAAAAAAGAAGGTCAGGTTTGAAAGAAACCTTGTAAGATGGCCAGGATTCTGACTGACAAAGATGGGAGCAGATGGGTAGAAATTGGCTGTGACATTCCAAGAACAAACAGTTGAAAAGCAAAGACGGAAAAGATGGCCACGTTCAGGAAGTGTGTGAAAAAAGGCTGGAAACACGCAGGACGGGTTAGAGAGTGGAATCCTTCAGTCCTCGGCTGAATTTATCAGATGGTACAGGGCAGCACTTAAGGTTCCTGGTGGAGGAATGACATTGTCAGAGGATTTTAGAACAGCGGTTTCCACAGTGTGGTTTCCAGACCAAAACCGTCAGAAAATTCTAGGGTCCCTCCTCAGATCCACTGAATCAGAAATTTTGTGATGTATTTCGCAAGCCTTCCAAGTGATTCTGATGCACACGAAACTTCGATAACCCCTGTTTCAGAACAATTAGGCTACCAGCACTGTGTAGTGTGGATCAGAGTGGAGCACTAGTTAAAAGGCTCAGCAATTCATCTGACATGTCATTTAGGTGAGATGTGAGGGTCACTATGGCAACAGACTCTGCATCCCTTAGCAACTGATTAGCTGAAGAGAAAGTGAATGAAGAGAACTGTGCATTGAAGAATGATGGTAGTAAAAGAAATAGTGAAGTCAGGACATACGGTCCAAGACCTTATCTGATAGCTTGTACTTCCCCAATAATTATTCATTTTAAACATTTTTATAAAAGCACATTACCAAAATAAGAAGGCTCTGTATATTATTTTCATATGGTTGATAAGTCTCATTTAGGACTACCCATAGATTAAGCTAACACACTAACATCTTAATTTCGCTTTCTTCCTTGACCTTGCACACCACACCGCAACTACACACGTGCTTTCAGCCATAAGGGAAACCTAATGAAAAAATGTGCGGTAACCAACGGTAGACTGAGAAGTTATTAGGTTTCTTATTAGTTCTCAGTTTATGATGGAATACCAAGAACAAAACAAAAAGTCAAACAGGTTCAAAGGAAAAAAAAGGACAGCCTTGAAAGTTGCACAGATTTTAAAAGACAATTATTCTAGATATTATCAAATACAGAATATAAAATATTAAGCAGTGTTTTCTAATTAAAACTCTAAAAACACAGACATAACCCCTTTCTCTCTCATATGCTATACTCGACTCCTCAGCAAATCCCACTGGCTCTACCTTCAAAATCTATGCAGAATCTGACCACTTCCTGCCACTTCCACCACCACCATCAGCTCTGCCTTGGATTCCTGCAAAAGTTCTCTCAACTTCCCTTTGCCCTTGGTTTATTATGGTCTATCTCAGGGGCTGGTAAACTTTACCCCAAAAAGATACATTTAGACCGTTCCTTGTTTTTGCAAGTTTTGCTGGAACACGGCCACGGCATCCGTGACGTACCGTGTACTGCAGCTTCTGTGCTGCAGTGGCAGAGCTGAGCAGCGTGGACCCTACTGTAGGTCCCACGGAGCCTAAAATATTGACTATCCAGTCCTTTAGAGAAAAAGGTTGCCAGGCCCTGGTCTACATATCACATCAAGTCATCTGCTCACAACCTTCTAGACTTTCCATCTGAGCGTAAAACCTGAAGTCCTTTACCTTGATGACTTGCCCTTCCTCTTCCTCTTCCAGGCTCCCCTCCCCCTCCCCACTCTGCACCTGCTCTCACCTTGGTCTACAGGGCTCCTCCCCAGGAATCTCA
Source organism: Balaenoptera ricei (assembly GCF_028023285.1). NCBI lineage: Eukaryota > Metazoa > Chordata > Mammalia > Artiodactyla > Balaenopteridae > Balaenoptera > Balaenoptera ricei. The sequence continues at coordinate 88,057,322 of NC_082650.1, read as the reverse complement.
CTTCCTGAAGGTTGTTTTGCCCAGATGTCAGCTTCTCAGTAAGGATTTCCTTTCTACTCTACTCTACTCAGCATTTCAAACCGTCCCTCCTCCTGTGCACCGCTTACCCTCCTTTGGCACTTTATTTTTCTCCATAATGCTTACCGCCTGACATACTTATTTGTCTCCTTCTACTAAGTAAGCTCCATGGGGACAGGAACATTTGAGCTTTGTTCACTGTTGTGTCACTAGTACCTGGAATAGTGCCTGGCACATACTAGATATCAATATAAACATTTGTTACATGAAAAAGCAAGGAAGAATAGATAAGAAAAACTAAATGATCGTATGGAATCCTGGAAATTAAGACATTTATAAATTTATTTTAGAATTTCAAGACACACAGGGTTTGATTCTCAGTATTAGAAAAAATGATATGTCAATATCTTCCAAAGGTGTTCAAGTTGCAAAGGCTGTTATTATTGTTGCACTCCTCAAATAAATAGGATAACTTTCTAAATAAGGCTATCAAAATTATCACAATTCTAGGTGACCTTTCTCCTCATCTTTAGACTAAACCTAACTGTCCTTAACTTTCCCATCCCAACCTCCAAATTAAGAGTATAAGACAAAAAGAGTATAAGACAAAAAGACCATATAGTGTTTTTTTAAAGGCCCCATGTGCTTGAGTCTGAGGGAAAGAATTACGTATATTCTCCTGCAGTGGATCTTCTTGTTACAAAATTCCAGAAAGCTAAAATTAATTAGCTTCACTTAACATGGGGTAGGAGGTATTAAATTTAAAGTCCATATTCAAACCTGTCTTTTAAGTCCACACAGAAAGAGTCTGGTACCATTTTCATTTCAAATTACATTTATGGACCACCCACTTGGGCACACAGCACCACAGGAGACATTAACAAATACTGTCATCACAAAGCATCAGTGTCCCTTTTTAACCTCAGGCCATACAACTAAGTTTCTAATGAAATCCCTTGACCAGCTTCATTTTCAGCCTCTTAAAATTGGCTTTCCTTAAAATGAGCTTTTTATTTATAACTGTATACCAAACATCAAGTGTAAACTAGTGGAGTAACTCCTTTAATAAAACTAGTTTTAAACAGAAGTCTCTCCTGCAAAATACATTTTTCAATTTAAAAAAAATTTTTTTATTTTATCTTTTATTTTTTAATTTTGCTTACAGGCGAAAGTATTGGTAGGTAAAAAAAAACAATCACCTGAATCCATTGTTAGTGATTATGTAAGTACTTGAGCACCACTGCTTAGTTACCTTGACTTGTAAAATCTCCTGGAAACTCAGAAGTTCAAGTAGAAAGAAACATTTCATATTCTGGGAAAAAGATGTTAAAAAGAATTCGAGAATTACATTTTTTCAGGGAATTCCCTGGCGGTCTAGTGGTTAGGACTCCGCGCTTTCGCTGCTGAGGGTGCGGGTTCACTCCCTCGTTGGGGAACTAAGATCCCACAAAGCCGTGAGGCATGGCCAAAAGGAAAAAAAAGAAATACATTTTTTCAAAGTCTCAGTAACTACCCTCCCCACTGCTACCTTTCAACAAACTGGAAGGAAATTAAGTCTTCTCTATAATCCACAGCTACTGGGCAGACGCATGCCACTATCTGGTCTCTCACTGTTTTCATCCTTTAAAAAGGCTTAACGGTGTTTTTTCTTTAGTTACAGAATAAAAGCTATTTATCAACAACAACAAAAAACAGTGTTTATTTCTTTATGCCACATCTTGTTTCCCGGAGGTACAGCCCGACTTTATATATACATATATATACACATTTTTTTCTTATTGAAGTAGAGTTGATTCACAAAGTTGTGTTAATTACTGCTGTACAGCAAAGTGATTCAGTTATGCATATATATACATTCTTTTCTTACATTCTTTTCTATTATGGTTTATCACAGATTTTTGAATGTAGTTCCCTGTGCTGCACAGTAGGACCTTGTTGTTTAGCCATCCTCTGTGTAATAGTTTGCATCTGCTCACCCCAAACTCCCACTCCATCCCTCCCACAACCCCCTCCCCTTGGCAACCACAGGTCTGTTCTCTAGTCTGTTTCTGTTTCATAGATAAGTTCATTTGTGTCATAGTTTAGATTCCACATGTAAGTGATATCATATGGTATTTGTCTTGCTATTTCTGACTTATCCTCACATGGTATGATAATCTCTAGGTCCATCCATGTTGCTGCAAATGGCATTATTTCATTCTTTTTTTATGGCTGAGTAATATCCCATTGTATATATGTACCACATCTTCTTTATCCATTCATCTGTCGATGGACATTTAGATTGTTTCCATGTCTTTTTTTTTTTTTTTTTTTTTTTTTTTTTGTTTTTTTTTGGCTGTTTAGAAAGTTGCAGTGAGAGTTGGCATATTTGTCTTTTTCTGTCTTCCTAGGCCCAAGGACCTTCTCAGCCTTGGAGAGGGAGGGATGTGAGACAGTTCTTTATTTATTTATTTATTTTTGCTGTGTTGGGTCTTCGTTGCTGTGCGAGGGCTTTCTCTAGTTGCGGCAAGTGGGGGCCACTCTTCATCGCGGTGCGCGGGCCTCTCACTATCGCGGCCTCTCTGGCTGCGGAGCACAGGCTCCAGATGCGCAGGCTCAGTAGTTGTGGCTCACGGGCCTAGCCGCTCCGCGGCATGTGGGATCTTCCCAGACCAGGGCTCGAACCCATGTCCCCTGCATTGGCAGGCAGATTCTCAACCACTGCGCCACCTGGGAAGCCCCTGTTTCCATGTCTTGGCTATTGTACATAGTGCTGCTATGAACATAGGGGTGCATGTATCTTTCTAAATTATAGTTTTATCTGAATATATGCCCAGGAGTGGGATTGCTGGATCATATGGTAATTCTATTTTTAGTTTTCTGAGGAACCTCCATACTGCTCTCCATAGTGGCTGCACCAGTTTACATTCCCACCAACAGTGTAGGAGGGTTCCCTTTTCTCCACATGCCCTCCAGCATTTGTTATTTGTAGACTTTTTAATGATGGTCATTCTGACCCATGTGAGGTGGAACCTCCTTGTAGTTTTGATTTGCATTTCTCTAGTAATTAGCAACATTGAGCATCTTTTCACGGCTGGTATGTCTTCTTTGGAGAAATGTCTGTTTAGGTCTTCTGCCCATTTTTCAATTGGGCTGTTTTTTGTTGTTGTTGAATTCTATGAGCTGTTTGTATATGTTGGAAATTAATCTCTTGTTGGTCGCATCATTTGCAAATATTTTCTCCCATTCTGCAGGTTGTCTTTTTGTTTTGTCTATGGTTTCCTTTGCTGAGCAAAAGCTTGTAAGTTTGATTAGGTCCCATTTGTTTATTTTTGTTTTTATTTCTACTGCCTTAGGAGACTGACCTAAGAAAACACTGGTACAATTTATGCCAGAGAATGTTTTGCCTATGATCTCTTCTAGGAGTTACATGGTGTCATGTCTCATGTTCAAGTATTTAAGCCATTTTGAGTTTGTGTGTGACATGAGGGAATGTTCTAACTTCACTGATTTACATGCAGCTGTCCAGCTTTCCCGACATCACTTGCTGAACAGACCGTCTTTTCTCCATTGTATGTTCCTGCTAATAAAAACTAACTGATTGTAGGTGTGGTGGGTTTATTTCTGGGCTCTCTATTCTGCTCCAATGATCCATATTCTGTTTTTGTGCCAATACCACGTCATTTTGATTATTGTAGCTTTGTAGTATTGTCTGAAGTCTGGGAGGGTTACACCTCCTGCTTTGTTCCTTCTCTTCAGGATTGCTTTGGCAATTCTGGGTCTTTTATGGTTCCATATAAATTTTAGGATTATTTGTTTTAGTTATGTGAAAAATGTCATGGGTAATTTGATAGGGATTGCATTAAATCTGTAGATTTCTTTGGGTAGTATGTCCATTTTAACATTATTAATTCTGCCAATCCAACAGCATGGGATATCTTTCCATTTCTTTGAATCATCTGCAGTTTCCTTTATTAATGTTTTATGGTTTTCAGCACATAAGTCTTTTACCTCTTTGGTCAGGTCTTCCTAAGTATTTTATTTTTTTGGATGTGATTTTTAAGGTACTGTTTTTTTACATTCCCTTTCTGATATTTCATTGTTAGTGTAAAGAAATGCAACCTATTTCTGTATGTTAATAATGTATCCTGCTACCTTGCTAAATTCATTTGTCAGTTCTAGTTGTTTTTGTGTGGAGTCTCTAGGGTTTTCTAAATATAGTATCGCGTCATCTGCATACAATGACAACTTTACCTCTTACCTACCAATGTGGAATACTTTTCTTTTTCTTGTATGACTGCTGTGGCTAGGACTTCCAATACTATGTTGAATAGAAGAGGTGAGAGTGGGCATACTGGTCTTGTGCCAATTTTAGTGGGAAGGCTTTCAGCTTTTCACTGTTGAGCATTATTTTGGCTGTGAGTTTGTCATAAATAGTTTTCATTAGGTTGAGATATGTTCCCTCTATACCCACTTTGGTAAAAGTTTTTTATCATGAATGGATGTTGAATTTCTTTTCCTGCATCTACTGAGATGTTCATGTAGTTTCATCTTTTGTTTATGTGGTGTATCACATTGATTGATCTAAGTATGCTGAACCATCCTTGTGAACTTTCAGCCTGACTTTTACACTGTTTATGCACAAAAGCACAAAACATGAGATAATATATACATTCTTCCATCTATCATCAAAAATATGGTGAATATTTTTCTGTCAAAACATATAAAGCTGTATCATTACACTGTATGTAATGTTATTTCAAGTATCCTCATTGATGGGTAAATACCCAAGTTGTTTCTTTTTGTTTGCTATTTCTTATCTAAACTTGGTGGGACGTGGAAACTGGTTAGTATTGGAGGAGCAAGAATATGCAAATATGATTTCAAGATTTCCCTCTGAGTAAACAGTTTAGGGCACACAAAAGGCAGAGGACAACTCCTGCTACCCTATGAGATGAGGATGACAGATGGAAACTAAGTGGAAGAGGGAAGGAAAGGAGTTCAACCTTGGAATTGAGGTTTGAGGGGTTGGCAGGACATTCATTTTGGTATAGATAAACCAGATAGTGGTTAGAAGATAGGAATGGAAATCTAAGATTCTGAATTTATTAAATTATTAATACCCCTTAAATTATCCAGCATAACTAGGCTTATTTATTGTCAACTGTCAAGTCTCCAAAACATGACTTAGAAAACCTCATTGATCTAGTAAAGCTACATTTATTAGACTAACTGCAGTGAGGGAGATCAAGAAGGACAAAGGCAAAGGGTATTTATAAGGTTTAAGGGGCTGGGCTGGACCACTTTAATCAAGGTCTTAGACACGGTGGGGAACAGGCTAGAATTGGGCTACGTTTATGACATAGGTTTTGGGTTGGTGGATGCAGTGAAATGAGAAATCGCGAAGCAAGTCTTCTTGGGCAGTTAATCTTGGTAAGTAAGCTATTGGAGTTGTTTCACAGTAGGAGTTGTCAACAACTTGTGTTTGTCCTTGGCGGTACTTAACGCAGGGCCAGGGATATGCGTCTGCACCCAGAATTGTTGAGCATTAGCAACACAATGTTGGTGTCAGTTCCCCACATCTTATGGGATTAAAAAGCTTTTAAAACTTACAGAGCAGCATTTGGGAATGGTTTAGACTTTAGTCTAGTATGAATTGTTAACAAGAGAGTGCCCTGGAATGGATAAGATGCTAGAGTTGGAGTACATATGGAAAATATCCAGGAAGAAGGCACTAGGTTTCTGACACTATCCTAAGAAGTGACTTTGACTAGAAAATCCTCCTGTTTCGCTCACAGCTTTCTGAGCTAATGCTTAACATAAGAAAGTGTAAAAATTGCTCTATCTTTAAAAATAGGTGAGAAATTTATAGAAATATCTTAAATTGTTTAAGTAAGTTGGATTATATAACCAAACATAGAATACCATCTTTGCATTTAAATTGGTGGGTTATTTAAATATATGAAAAAATTCTTCAACAAGTTTTCAAGTATTATGTGCCTTTAGAGGTTTAATTTCTGAAGAGTTTTTATTATGTTCTTTGTGGACTTAAACTGTCCTTTTGCAGAGCCTCAAAAGGAGTAGATTCTGTAAACCTAGTCAAAGAATGACTCATTTTCCACAGCTGAATATTCCTATAGTTAAACCAAGGTTTATCTGATGCTAGAAATTTATACCAGAAATGACAGGAAAATGTGAGAGAGAAATTATTTTGTAGCAGATTCAAAACTGAAAGTAAACACAAAAGATCAACTCACTTGCACAAGAAGGTATACTTTTTAATCTAAATTGCTTAGGGAATTACCAGATAGCATACACTGTATTCACTAATTCTTATGTTGAAAATATGTTCTGTCATTTTGTGGGGCAAAATTCATCTTGTTGAACCACTGGGCCTATCAATTTAAATTTTTTGGAATTTAAGAAAAATAATATATAGAAGTGTAAATTTTTAAAAGGAAATAAGTAATATATAATTATATAAATAATTTAATTATAATACCCCCAAAATGGTAATTAGAAGTGGTTATCTTTAGTAATTCCATATCGTGGCCTGCACTTGGAACTGTCAGTTTTTAAAATAGTAGCCATCTGGTGGTGTACAGTGGTTCTCATGTGTTTTTTTCCCCTCCCTTTTATCATTTTCTCAAAATATATACACTTATGTTTTCTGAACCATATATCATGTGGTTAAAACCTCTTAACAACAGAGCACTTTTTAATAGCCGATGTTCTCTTACATAACCAGAGAACAGCTATTAAATTTAGGAATTTTAATTATGATTCTATTTTTTAAAATGTGCTCTACAGTCCATTCTTCGACATGTCATTTATCCCAGTGTATTTTTCACAGTGCGTTTACCCTCTAGTGCAAGATCCAATCCAGGACCACGTATCACATTGCGTTCTGGTGTCCCTTTACTACCCTGAATCTGTGAATTCCTCAGCCTCTGGTCTCTGACGACACTGACAATTCTGAAGCACACAGCCAGTTCCTTTATACCATGTTTGCCAGTCGTCAGTCTGGGTTTGTCTCCTGTTTCCTCGGGATCTGATTCTTGTTCCCCGTTCTTCCCAGGGTGTCACATCCTGAGGCACAGGCTGCGCTGCCCCTGGACGATGTTAATTTTGTTCACCCGGGACGGCGTGTGCCCATCTTCCTCTGAGATGTGCTATGACAGCTACTACTTTTCCTCTTACAGCTAACAAACGGTAAGTGGAGACGCCTCATTCTGGTTTTAATCTGCAGTTTTCTAAACTGAGTTTAATTTCAATTACTGTATCTTCATTTTTAAACATTGTAGTTGGTTCATTTACAAATCTGCTAGGGTTTCATTCATTCTTTTTTAATACTTTGTTGTTCCCTGCTGATATTTTGATCTGGTCTTATTCCTTTCATCACAGTTAGCTGTTCCATAATCTGTGTTGGTAATTCCAATATCAGGGCTTTACAAGTCTCTTTCTGCTGTCTGCTATTTCTTCTAGCTCTCTTACATGGTGTTTTGATTCCTTGCGTGCTTGTATATTTGACTCTGATGTCTTCACTTGCACTCCTCTGTGGGAATTCCGTGAAGCCAAGAATTATGGTACTTTCCTCTAGGGAGGATTAAATTTACTTGCACCATGTGCCTACCGCACTGCCAGAAATTGCAATGAAACAAATTCACTCTGGTGATGTGTATTTGGCCTGCAAATCTGCAAAGAGCTAGTCTGCGGCTACAATTTCTTAGGAATGTGATTCCTTCCTTCCTGTTCTTGGCACTAAGGCCAACTTTGCTTTCGGTTTTCTGCAAGTAACATGTTTAACTTTCTTTGTGGTTCACCCTCACACGATGATGCCATCCTTGGGAGAGGGAGGGGCTTAGCTTTGTAAGAGGCTGCATTTCCTATGAGATGCCAGCCACTCACGTGGGCCCTAGACCTGCGTTGTCGAATATAATAGCCACTGGTAACATGGCTGAGACTGAAACTAGGGAACTGAATTTCTAATTGTATTTAATTTTAATTAATTTAAACTAAAAACTGAAGCAGTGTAAAATATTTTTTCATTAAACAACTTTAGTACTTTGGTAGAACTATACTTCACTTTAACCAATAAACGTTCTCATTTAGATAATGAAAATTTATAGTGTTTGAATTAAGATGTTCCGTAAGTATAAAACACACACCAGGTTTTGAGGACTTAGTATGAAAAAGGGTATAATGTATGACACAGAGAAGGCTCTTGGACACCTCCCTTGTTTACCTGGGACGAAGCCAGACAGCAGCCCTCTATGCTCTGTCTCTCCTTCACGAAAGATCTGCTAAGCTGTTTGTTCCCACTGATCAATCAGAACAAGAGGCTTGTTGATTTGACCTGAGTAACCTTTAGTTAGATTTCCCTCCTTCGCCAGGCCCCCAAAGGGCCTCCTTCTGCCCTACCCTCAGCCTGAGCCAGCAGACAGCCCCTCCTAAGCAAGCCCTCCTGGCTGACCTCAGGAAAAACATCCCAGGGTCATCCCACTCTTCCAGCTGGTTCCTTCTAGCCTTGCTTACTCCTCCCTAGAAAAGAAAAGCCCTCTCCTGCCTGGCGTCTGAAACGCCTGCAAGTATCTCACGGTCAGCTCCTCTTTCTGCAGCATCCCCTCTTCCTACTGTAATAATCTGTTTAAATATGGCTCTCCTTTTGATTGCTTGAAATGGTTGATCACTCTTCCCTTGGCTTATAGGAAACTACCGTCACCTAATCTTCCTTCTTCTTAGTTCTCCGTTGCTGGTTGCTCTTCTTTCAACGGGACGGCCACAGAGCTCCACCCTCGCACCTCTTCTCTGTTTGAGTTCACCCTCTAGGTGATCTCACATCCAACCTCACAGCTTTCCTTCCCACCTGCCCCAGCCAACCCGGCATAAACTTCTCCAGATCTCCAGACCCGACTCAACTGCCAACTCAAGATCTGTACTTGGATGTTCAACAAAGGACTCAACCCAAAATACTCAAACCAGAACCCCATGTTCTCCCTCACTGCATGAATGAGGGAAACAGATCTGTGGAATTAAGAATATATTCACTTTGCAAAAAGAGTCAAGAGGCATCAGCCCAACAGCAAGCTCCTGAATGTACTTCCGTATGGTATCATATTAAAACTTAGATTCATATACAACTTTCAGCAATACCCTCATGCTTTCAGTCCGCGTGCCACTTATATGTGGGACTGTTAAGGCTATTTAGAAAGCATGGTAAAAATCCCAAACAAAAAACAAATTCAGAAAGGAATTTTCTTCACAGTTAAATCTTTTCACTTAATTCTCTAATACTTCAGCCCATACTACCCTAACTGAAACTGCATTCTCAAAGGTTTAAGATTGGCTAGTTGGTGAATATCACTCTGAAGCATCCACACGAATGATCTCTGCACACAGCAGTACCTTGGATCCTGTAATGCTTTAGTATTCTGTTCATCTCTCATTGTCCAGACTCATGTTTCCTTCTCAAATAACCTAGGTTTAAGCTCTTTGACCTCGATTTTCTTTTATATTGTCTGTGACTTTGATTTCCTCGTGACTTCAAATGACTGTCTCCATTATACTAAAAAAGCAGTAACACCCTTTTGTTTTTAAAATTAAAGGACAGATGATGCAAACAAAACACAAAAATGTGAAATGTAGAAAAAAGAGACTTGGAATCCAGACACTTGCATTATAGTCCCAAGTCTCATACTATCAACTTTTAACTTATCTCTTAGGGCCTTAGTATCTGTATCTGCAGAAAAGGGGTATTAAACCAGTTAGGTGGCTTCACTAAAGTTCCCTTTTTTTGCTTTAACATTCTAGTTTATATTTTTAAAATTGTTTACAACTTAAGTGTCTCTTTGTAGCCTGTATTTCCATTTCTATACTTCTAATACAGAAAATGAGGGGGAAAAGATTCTCTATCTCTAACTGACATAGTATCTTAGATAAAAGTTTGCAGAAGGACAGGTACTTGAGGTTCTGAGAAAACAAGTCAACCCACTTTTATCATTGGCAAAAGCAAAACTGCTTGGTAAACACGTTTTATTTATAGAGAATGTATTTTGAGTCACTCCTTGATAATGGGCTTGTTTACTCCAGAACTTAGTGTTCAACTACTTTCTAAAGTAAGATATCAATGCACATTTTACTTTATTAATTTTACTCTAACATTATCTTTAGTTATTCAAAATAATTCTTACTTTTCCCTTTGTACTTAGTATAATTTTAACCCTGCTTTAGCCCTTTAATTTTAAATCAGTTTTTTGTAATTCACGTAGTTTAAAGTTTAACACATCAGTTTCTATTTTAGTATCATCAGCTAACTTGAGTCATCTTAACCATTTGTCCTAGTAAAATTATATCCTAAAGCTAAAATCTAAAGCCATAGAACGTTCAATGATTTTTTAAGGCTGGCTATGTATATTAACAAATATACTTAACCAGAATAATCCACAAAAATCCAGTTTGATTTATACAGATCATCCCATTTCCAGTTGCTTTAATGTCCAAATAAGACAACACAAGTTTACTCCAAGGAATGATAAAGTAATAAATAGGATGGCAGAAATAAGACTTTGGGTTCATAGATTTTTAAAAATGATCATTTGGAAATATATTATCTTGCTTCATCCCTCACTGTACTCCCCAAATACTCAATGCTCCTGCCACAATTTATTTTTTCTGTAAGATGCCAAGTAGATTTGTTTTTATGCCTTGTTAATGCAGGTTCCTTCTCTGCTTGGAATAGCCTCCAGTTTTTTTTGTTTGTTCATTTGGATTTAACTTATGCTTTGGGGCCCAGTTAAAAAGTTACACTGCAGAGAAAACCATTAGCCCCTTTTGCCTTCCCATAGCATTTTGTCTGTAATTTCATTATAGCTTGCCATTTACTTTTCTATTACAATTATTTATTTTCATATCCAAATCCATTAGGCTGTTTGCTTTCCAAAGGCAGGGGCTGTGGTATATGTGTCTCCTCTGATGCCTTCTCTCCTTCCCAGAATCTACCCCAGTACTCTCTTCTGTTTGTCCACAAAGGGACACGGATCATTCATCTTCCTATTTGGGCTCAAATATTTCTGTATATTTATGTTGCTCTTCATAATTCTGTGTCTGTTTTAACTATTTTATTCACACTAACATATAAGTTGTCTGTGTACTAATGCTTATTAGATTAAGCAGCAATTAAAGAACGTGAAACTAAGAACGTAAATAAAAGTCCTTTTGTCATATTAGCATATAAAATTTAAAACTTGATTTCTAATTTGCTCAGCTGACTCACTTTGGACTTATAAACAATGCATTACCTGTAAGGATAAATTAAGTAATACTGTTGTTTTAAGGTAACTTTGTGAACATAGTATGATAGGCATTCTTTATAAATCTGCTAAATCATCCTATTGTTTAAGGGATCATTTTAAACACAAAAAACCTTAACAAATAGTTAAGTATTAGATGACTTAACCTTAACAAACAGTTAAGTATTAGATGACTCTCAAACATTATAACATTTAATAAATGCCAGACCACCACATATATGAATGCAAGATTACTTAACAAGTCTATAAAATGCACTTAATAATGGTAAGAGATCAATATATGTATTTTTAGAAATCACTGCTTTAACATCTTTTAAGGAGATTACCTTTCCTCAAAAATAATTTTAAGTATAACACTCTAAATTATAATTTTTGTTTCATAATCTAAAAATCATTCTCCAAAATTCTGTTACTTGCAAAAGGTACATAACGAAGGCGACATCAAGTACCTTATGGGGTATTTATATTACAGTATTATCTACTCTAGTCAATGTGCCCACTAAAATGTCACAAGTAATAGTGCTGCGTTTCTTCTCTGCATGCTGACATTTCCTAGCGTGCAGTAAATGGATTCTGCACCATCGCTCTGTCACCACACTTACCACCCCATCCCCATCCCTATGCGTCAAATCTCACGTTCTAACCTGCTCCTTCATCTTTCTCCATCATTTCAGAAAACTTATAACATTTAAAACTCAATAATTTTCATCTCCTTATATATGAATTAGTAGGATTAATATTTTCTTTATGAGCAGCAGTCCCCAAAGCCATCTTAATTTTGAATCTGGGGGAGGAGAGTTCTCTTAGAGCCCCTCATCATTTTTGTTTAAAGTATTCTCTTAAAAAATCTACCCTGCCACCCCAAATTCAATGGTCATATTTCTACCATCCTCTTCTAAGTATGCACAGGCAAATTTGACTTTAGAGATTAGCTGGAGAACCAAAACAATACTGGGAAAAATAAAGCCATAAACCTAAAGGGTATGTTTTTGTACTGCAAAGTAACATTTCAAAGAATAAGTCAACTAAAATGTTTTACAAAAATATTCGACAGTTCAAAGGAGGTCATTTTAACCAGTGGTTCCCAACCTTTTTGGCACCAAGGACCGGTTTCGTGGAAGACAATTTTTCCATGGACAGGGGGTGGGGGGGAAGGTTTGGGGGTGATTCAAGCGCATTACATTTATTGTGCGCTTTATTTCTATTACTACATTATAATATATAATGAAATACTTATACAACGCACCATAACGCAGAATCAGTGGGAGCCCTGAGCTTGCTTTCCTGCAACTAGATGGTCCCATCTGGGGGGGATGGGAGAAAGTGATCCCCAACGTGTGTTGCTTTTGTCCAGTCTACTCCATAATCTCGTTTTGGTTGCTGTCATTGCAGAAAACTCTGCTTCACAAAGATGGGATGTTGGAAATGGAAGCAGGCTTTTCAGTGCTTTTGTGGCCATCTCAGGATATTCCGCCTTGACTTTAATCCAGAACGCATGGAGGTTTGAAGTTGTCTCACACATACTTTTAAGGCCACCGTCATTTGCCATCTCAAGCAGTGGATCCTCTTCTAATACAGAGAAAGTCGATTCACCTGGCTTATTCACAAATGGGTAATGGATCCATTCCTTCCCAGTTCGGGGGTCCTTTGTGGCTGGGAAGTGATGCTCAAACTCTTTTGAAAGCTGAGATGGTGATCATGCACCAGCTGGGAGAAAGAAGGCCCTGGCTCCGTCTCTTTCAAAATCTCTGCTAATGTTGGAAACATGTCAAAAATCCCAATGTTCACTTGTCGCCCCCCACAATTCCAGTTTGGCTTTGAATGAAGCCACTTTATCTGCCAACTTGAACACAGTGGTTGTTCTACCCTGAAGTGACAGATTGAGTTCGTTGAGCAGGTTGAATATATGCCACACAAGTAAGCAAGTTTTGCAACCCATTCTGTGTCACTGAAATGTGCTGCCAGTGGTGACTGTTTTTCTAAAAGAATTCTCTGGAGCGGCTCTCATAACTCAGAAACTCTGGCCAGTGATCTCCCGTTAGAAAGCCGTCTCACTTCTGTGTATAAGAGAAGAGGTGTGTGCTCTGCGTCCATCTCCTCACAGAGCTGTGCAAACAGACGTGAGTTAAGGGCATGTACTTTGATGTGGTTGATAATTCTAATCACATCCTGCAAAACGTTAAGTTCAGGTGACATTTTCCGGCTAGCCAGCACTTCTCTCTGGATGACACAGTGCGTGGACCCACATTCAGAAGCGACCTCTTTGCCCCGAGTAGTGAGACCAGAAAGCCGTCCTGTCATGGCAGCCGCTCCGTCCGTGCATATACCGACACAAAATGAGCAATTCAGTTTTCCTGATGTGTAATCATTCAAAGACTTGACTAGTTCTGCAGCTGTGGTGTTGGTTGGCAACAAAAGTGCACATAACACACCCTCATTCACATCCTCCTGAAAAATATATGGCACAAAAACAAGCATTGTTGCCTTGTTGTCAACATTGGTGGACTCGTCAACCTGGACTGTGTACCACGGTGACTCATTAATCCTCTCTAACAACTGTGCCTCACTATCCTCTGCTATTACATCAGTTCGTCTAGTTATGGTGCTAGCCGAAAGAGAAACACGTGCCACCTTTTAAACTGCAGCCTCTCCAGAAGTTCACGACAAATGTCCTTAGCAGCAGGCAGGATCAACTCTTCACCAATAGTAAAGGGCTTCTTAGCTTTAGCAATGCGGTTAGCCACTAAGAATGACACTCTCAGTGCAGACACATGTGATGAAGTGGTGGCCTTCAATAACTGCTTCTGTTCTTCATGTTCACCTTTTTTCTTTAGAAAAACCCCAAAGGCTTGTCTTTTAATGCAGGGTGCTTGGTCTCCATGTGGCAAAGCAGTTTTGAAGGTTTCATGGCTTTGTTGGATAGCCGGTCACCACATGTTATACAAAGCGGGCTTGGAGAATGTGAATCACCTGTTGCAATGAACCCGTAACTTAAGTAGGACTCTTGGTATTTTCTTTTAAATGCAGCTTTCTTTTTGTTGGCAGTCTTAAGAGTCTTCTGTCTCATCATTGGGTCTTTCCCCCTTTTCAAAGAAGCTCTCCAGCGACGTTTGTTTTTTACTCATTTTGCCTAGGGTTATCCTGTGGGCTTACCAAAAACTGTGACTGAGACAAGGGCGCAGTGCAGGAAAGAGGCGTGGATGGAAGTGGTAAATAAAATAATGGGCAGGCCAGGCACAGACTAAAATAAGTGTCGGATTCTGACTTAAAGCCTGCCACCAGATGCAGCTTAACTGTCACTTGCCACTCACTGGTAGGGTTTTGATATGAGTCTGCAAGCAGTTGATTGATTATGGTCTCTGTGTGGTCAAACCTCTCTGCTGATGATCATCTGTATTTGCAGCCGCTCCCCAGCGCTAGCATCACCACATCAGCTCCACCTCAGATCATCAGGCATTAGATTCTGATAAGGAGCGTGCAACCTAGATCCCTCGCACGCGCAGTTCACAGTAGGGTTTGAGCTCCTATGAGAATCTAATGCCGCCACTGGTCTGACAGGAGGCGGAGCTCAGGCGGTAATGCCAGCCATGGGGAGCGGCTGTAAATACAGATGCAGCTTCACTTGCCGGCCGCTGCTCACCTCCTGCTGTGCGGCCTGGTTACTAACAGGTCACGAACCGATACCAGTCCGTGGCCTGGGGGCTAGGGACCCCTGATTTAAGCCACTATAAATTAGATTTGACTGAAAAAGAAAAATACTCAATGTGATTCATAAAAAAGTTATGGCCAAGGGTATGATTTAACTAAACTTACTGATCTATAACATAAAAATTCACTCAGTTCAGCAATATAAGGGCATTTTAAAGCCCTTTACCAGTGCAACTTAATTTTGAAATTTTAATGCTTTTCTGCTAAGGTTTCAATACTACTATAACAATTTAAGAAACAGAACCTATTTTAGATCTTCAAGATCAGTGCCCTCTTAAAAAAAAAATTACAAATCAACTCAACAGTAATTTTTTATTCTACTTTCACTGAGCTAAAAACGACAACCCAAAGCATTTCAACTATCAACCCTACTGTGACGTGTGTATGTACATTTCAAAGGAAAAAATCTGGGACTAAACTCATTACAAAAGTAGAGCTGGAAAATCAAGTCATATTTATTTATAATAGAAACCTATAATAAAATCTAAAGAAAAAATGGTTCTGAAGAACCTAGGGGCAGGACAGGAATAAAGATGCAGACATGGAGAATGGACTTGAGGACACAGGGAGGGGGAAGGGTAAGCTGGGACAAAGTGACAGAGTGGCATGGACATATATACACTACCAAAGGTAAAACAGATAGCTAGTGGGAAGCAGCCGCATAGCACAGGGAGATCAGCTCGGTGCTTTGTGACCACCTAGAGGGGTGGGATAGGGAGGGTGGGAGGGAGACACCAGAGGGAGGAGATATGGGGATGTATGTATACATATAGCTGATTCACTTTGTTATACAGCAGCAACTAACACAACAATGTAAAGCAATTATACTCCAATAAAGATGTTAAAAAAAATAGAAACCTTTTATTACTATTTCTTCTTCATGTCTGTTTTCCCATCTCATCTCTTGATTTATTCTTTTCTCCCAGGTTTAGTCTCTTCCCTTCTTTCCCTTACACCCTGGACTCTGCGGTAGGTCTCCTCATTCTCTCGCTCTCAGCTTGTCCTTGGCTTTCCATTCTACTTCAGTCCTTCCACCCACCTTCCCAGGCAGCCTAGGCAATGATGGAGAATGGTACCGGCTGTACCGATTTGTTCAACAAAAATACAGACAGATAATTTCATCTCTGGCCCCTGACATATTTATCTATCACGAACTTATCTTCAGTCAGATCCTTCTTCTGTTCACCGATCAAAACTTTTGCCACTTTCTTCAGTTTGGTGCCCAATGGCCCACACAATTCTCAGCAGATGACCAAACTCAAACTTCACAGCAAAATGAGGCGATCATATAGAACTTCCTGTTCACCCTAAGAAATTACTATCTGAGTCCATATTGTTGCTTCCTTCCTTGTTCTAGGGAAAGAGGTATCCCTCCTTCTATCTAAAGCATTCAGTCTTTGATGTTCTAAATACCATCTCCTCCAGAACTGGACGGTACTGGCCCATCATTCATCCTTTCTGATATTTTTCTTCAACTTTTCCTGCTCCATTAATTCCATTCCATCATCCCTGAAGTCTCTCCTCATTTAAAAAGAAAAACAAAAAGATTCTCTCCTGACCCTGCACGCCTTC
This sequence comes from Balaenoptera ricei, assembly GCF_028023285.1. Classification (NCBI taxonomy): domain Eukaryota; kingdom Metazoa; phylum Chordata; class Mammalia; order Artiodactyla; family Balaenopteridae; genus Balaenoptera; species Balaenoptera ricei. The sequence continues at coordinate 88,040,736 of NC_082650.1, read as the reverse complement.
TCTAGTTTCCATCCAATCCCTCTCAACCTCCACAAATAATTTCTGTGAAGAATATAAACTCAGTCACAGTTTTATATCTCTTTTTATTCACTGCACTTAGCTTTCACCGCCACCGCCTCTGTGCAGTCCCCTTCCCCACACCTCCTTCACCCGCCTGCCCCTGGATAGCCATCCTCCTCCGAGCCCCGGTCTCCACGCTCCTCACTCTCTACCTTCTGAGTTCATTACGTAAATATCCAAGTGCCCACGAAATCTCCACCTCAAGATCTGTGAGACATCTCAAGTCAACTAATCATTTCTTACATTTCTTCTCTAATCTTAGTATCCATTTTTAATTCAGCTTGGTGATACCAAAATTTACCCCATTACTCAGTAACTGGAGGGCCATTCTAGAATATTCTGTTGCCTTGCCACTGCTTCAGACCCAAGCAAGCAGAAATCCTCTTGCTTCTCTCTTCATCTCACACCCTCCAGACCACTGTTTACTCCAGGCTCTCACCATCTCGCCCGCATGACTGCACACAGCCCCTGCTGGCAGCCTCTCCCAGCCGATTTCTACGCTCTGCTCTCAACCTCTCCAACCCGTTCTCTCTGTTATAATAAAGTTACTGAAAACAAACCAGACCACAATTTCAACTTCCTTGCTTAGAACTCTTCCAAGGCCTTCCGGGGCCTGAGTCCTAACTCTGCAATCCCATTTTCTCCCTCCCTCTAACCCACACCCCTCCAGAATTAGAACAACAAAACAATAACAGTGCTTTACATTCGCTGGAACACAAAACTCTACAGTTTAAGCGAACTTCGTTTGAGCATTTTGTTCCTCTGCCTAGAACAGCCTCCCCTTGATGCACAGACCAGGTAAATTCTTCATTCACACCTTGAGAGGCAGCTGTGCTCTCCCTTTTCTGAAGCCCTGCTTTCTGAAGACCACCACCCCCCAGTGATCTCCACGGAGAGCTCCTTACTTCTTCCGCTGGGCTACCCTGGACTCTGTACCTATTCCTGTTACTCTACCACATTCCAGAGTTGACCCTGGTAAAAAACTCCAAATTTATCTTTTCCATAACGGTACCCCTGAATGATTTATCGAGAAATATACTATATTTGACATATGACTTTACCCTGAAATAAAAGCATTTTGAAGACAAAAGTAGAAAAAATTTTTGCGAATCCTGAAAGAATCAACTTAGAATCCTTAATCAGGACAGCATACTATAATATTCAAAGGGAAAAAAACCCTCATCTTAGCACACAGAAAACAGAAAAAAAAGACCGTCTCAAAATTCACAGAGGTTAAGAGCACAGGATCTCAGAGCTTTTGTCAGAATACACACGAAATACTTAGCA